>NC_136063.1:2112406841-2113606841 GCF_964261635.1 Lissotriton helveticus
TTCTACCTTTATGGCACTGCCAATCAGCCCCTTACTAGAAGTTATTGAAAAATAAGGCTCACCGAGGCACTCTGCATAAACGAACGAACTGCATGCTGGTTGCTGCAGTCTCTGGAAAGTGAATACCGAGCAGCGCGACTGTCCCTGATGGGCCAACCTTTAAAAGAGAAACTATGGACTTCCTGTATTCGAGGCATCTGATGAGGCAAATCCGCCGAAACGCGTAATGCCAATTTTAATAAATGGTGAATTCCCATGCCTGCCGTGTCCCCTCATCTTCTTTCACGGAAGCGGAATATATATATATATATATATATATATATATATATATATATATATATATATATATATATATATATATATATATATATATATATATATATATATATATATATATATATAGTATTCACCAAAAGACGCGGCACTCAGAGAAAGATAAGTTCAGGAAAAGTTTTTATTTTTGGAAAGCTCGACCGACGCGTTTCAGCCTCCACGGCTTTGCTCACGGTTGGCGAGTCCTTTCTCTATTGCACTATTAATACACCCACCTGGCCTCAATGTGGCATTGTGGGTAATGTAGTGTGCCAATTAAAATCACAAAAAATTCAAGGAAGAAAGTCGTAATGTACTTTTTACACAAGTAAACAATAGTTGGTGTTGATATAGTATCAATCACAGTAGCAGTCTTAATTACATAATCATATAATCATTTCGTGAGCAAAGCCGTGGAGGCTGAAACGCGTCGGTCGAGCTTTCCAAAAATAAAAACTTTTCCTGAACATATCTTTCTCTGAGTGCTGCGTCTTTTGGTGAATACTAAGTGAATTTAGGGTCTGGGTCAGACCCCTACGCTGAGCACCCGCTGACAGTGCGTCTGAAGTTAGTGACCACTCTTGTGGAGAATATATATATATTTTTGGTATTAAAGTCATAAAATTTAGATGTATATATTTGTAGATGTTGTATATAGATGTATAGGAATGCATCATATGTAAATACATGTATATAGGAAATATATATATTTTTTTCTATGTGTATATATATGGTTTTAACAATCTACATATTGGTTTTTGGTATGGTTTATAGGAGGCGACAATATTATCTGTGTATGAATTTACAGACAGAGTGATATATGAAACTAATTTGGATTTTTGCATTTATGCAGTTATATTTGTTTCCCTTGCCCTTTTGGTTCAATGATGGTGGGTGCGGTGATCAATAACATAGAATAGTATTTTGTCTATGTCTATGCACCAGGTGATTCACTCAGGAGGTGGAGCACTGCAAAGAAAAAAATGTATTTAAATGTGTGCTGACCAGGTGTATGGTGTGTGATCAAGAGCACTAGTTGCTCGAAACGCGTCGCCTGAGAGGTGAATAAAATCTACCTTACTGCAGCCTTGGGTCCGTGTCTTCTGTTGCAGGAGTTTTGCGGAATTGAAGACCTGGTTTTCATATATATATATATATATATATACACATATATATACACATATATATACACACATATATATATATATATATATGTATATATATACATATATATATACATATATACATATACATATATACATATACATACATATACATACATATATATATACATATACATACATATACATATACACATATATACATATACACATATATACATATACACATATATACATATACACATATATACATATACATACATACATATATATATATATATATATATATATATATATATATATATATATATAAAAATCTCATTGCACAGTGGGTATCTTTTTAGCTGAAGATCTGTCAATGAAGTCTGGAAACGTTGCAACAGATCTCCTGCATTGAAAAGTGGCGCTATCTCCATCTCAGTGCTAGTTGCAGCGCAGATGTGATGTCACTGGAGTCATACTGTGCCACCCAGGCACCCTCACATCAATTCTTCATCCATTTTTCTGAGCCCTCAGAGGCAGACAGGACAGCTGAGATCGAATATGACTTTTGAGCAACAATTCTAACTTGGAAATTTATTAGGCTCTCGATGCCTATGACCATTCCTCAGCACAGGAAGGAGGGCGGGATTGGGGGAATCTGCAGGTAAATAGAGTATTCACCAGAAACATGGTTACCAAAGGCAAGTAACTTTCTTCTGATTGATACTTTTGCCTGCAGACTACATCTTTTGATTAGATACCACAGATTAACTCTCTCCGAAGGTGGCGGCTTTGAAAGAGTGGTCCAAGTAGAAAATCTTGCAGCACAAAAGTAACAAAATAGTTAACCTTTTGTCTTCCAAATCGAACCTATAATGCTTTGCCAATGTGTTAAGGGAAGGCCATGTTGCCCACAACAAATCTGCTATGGGAACTCCATCTGGTGGGTCAATTTTTGCAAAAGCATTACAGATTTTAATGCAGAGGACAATCCACCTGGACGGACTCCTCTTCTATACCTGCTTGTTGTCCATATGTTCACTTAAGAGCTGATCAGATCTGAACTTTTGCCTGATAAATGAAGCAAACTGCCCTACGAGGGTTCAGCTGGTGTAACCTCTTTTTGGTGGAGAAATGTGGGGAGTGTAAAAGAGTCCCTTGTGGAAGGGGTAGCTGCCTAAAGCAGGAAAGCTGCTTTAGTTCTCAGACCCAGCTTTGCCTCTACAAACAGGCAAAGGGTGGACAGAGGGCTTGAGGTTGATTTAATACACTGAGAAAATGACCACCAAAACAGTGTTGAGGGTAAAAAGCTGTAACTTCAAACTGTTCCCCATCAGGAACATCTGAACCAAATTAACGTCCCATTGTAGCATAGCAAAAGGAGAGGATAGGAATATGTAAGTTAGGCCCTTCAAAAATCACAATAGGGAACGTGACAAAGAAGGCAGAGATGGAAAGTAAATTAATGCAGATTATGTTGCAACATAGCCTGCACCTGTACTCATCGCACAAACTTGCTGGGCTAATGAAAAAAACAAAATCTCGTAAAGGTGTGCTTACAAAGGCACACCAAGCATCAAATTCAACCGTCAGATTTTCAAGAGAAGTTATCAGTTGACAGGTTAACATTAACCACTTCTTGAGGCAGATGAAGAGCTTAGATGTTCATCCTCAATTGCAAGGCATGAAGGTGGAGTCCTCAAATAAGTAAAAAGATGATAAATAAGATAGCTGGGTTCATATTGGTCCTGACGAAAGACTGCATACTATATGGCTTGATAGAACCGGCTCAAATATGTTGATCGAATGATGTGGAGACCATTAATTATTCCCCCGACATCCGATTTTGTTTTTAATCTCATTAGGGGGAGCCTCATTATTAATTTTTAAAAAAACTTTGGCGATTAACTTTCGCAATTTTATTTTTATTTTCCTGGATCCCACCAACAACATTCATTGCCAACATATGCACCCTCCAAGAGTGGGGTTGAGCCTGCCTGTCTAGGATTAGCTAGCCAGGCAAGGACTATGATGAAGCATGCAATACAGCTGTGAGGGTGAGTCATTTAAAAAAATATTTTTTTCCCAGATTGTGTTTGGGAATAGGTCTAGGTGTGTTGTTGGTAATGAACGGGTGACTTCCCTCTCTATACAAGTAGCTTACTATAAGGGGAAGAAGGGATGCCAACCCAATATTCTTCATGTCTATCCCAGTGTACATATAGATTGGTGTGCAGAACTTCTTCCCCTAGACGGAGGTCAGCTTTGTGAAACAACTGGGGTTGGGGACACCGGGAGCCTCGCAAGGTCTGCATTCCACATCCTCTTAAGCCAGTCTAGAAGGGTCAGAATAAGGTGGGTTGGTGCAAATTACTCAACACTCAAGCAATCACGAATTTAGGGGAAAACCTGCAATTTAGAAAAAAATTGCACGTCAACTGAAACATTGACCATGAGACACTGCAAACAAATTTGATGGGCACAAAACTGTGGGTAAGGTGCATTATCGCAAGTCGTAAAAACATCTACTGTAGCAGTGTGCCAACCCAGGATGTCTGCTCTCGTGTCGATGGTGCCTGCCATAATGCTAGGGATTAGCCATATCCCATGCACTCTTGTCCATGCCCAGAGTCTAAGCATCCCAACAGAAGATATGAGCCCACATGCCACCATGCTTGTTGACCTATCACATTGCAGTTGTGTTGTCTTTCAAGATCTGGACCAAATTGGGAGGACAGGTAGTGCTGCCGGACTAGACTAATGCCCTCTGCTTGAGCAGATGGGTATGATTTCGACTAGACAAGAGAACTCATTTCCAGCACCTCCAGATGTGCACCATAGCCTACAGTGGAAGCATCTGTCAGTAATGTGGCCAAAGTTGGTGGTGGGCAAAAGGGCTTCCTTATGTTTAACAGATCTCCTCTGTGTTGAAACCACTGCAGACACTGTGGCTGAGGCCTCATGTAACTAGCATGCATGAGTGAACAGTAGGATGCCAGAAGCAAGCAGAACTAGCAGGTGGAGAATCCTCAGGACTAGAACCTGAGCTTCCCCCTGAAACATTAAAACCATATCCCAAATGTCACAGATCCTCTGTGGAGGCAGGTAAGCTTAGCAAGATAGGTCCATGTAATACTCCTATGAACAGGAGGCGCTGATCGAACTCTAGTAGCAACTTGGGTCCGTTGATGGAGAACCCTTAGTTGAATTACAGATGAGCTGTGATGCCCAGGTGGTCCAACACCTTCTGCGGTGAGCTTGCCTTGAGCAGCCAGTTACCATCAATGAAGCCACCAAGAGAAGTGGAACGCTTTTGAGGACAATCAAGCACTGGATTGACCCACCTAATGCTTAACTACTACACAGAAAGATGCTAAACCCCATTTCAGTGAAAAACATGCAGAAGAGCCCAAAGTACATCTAGACAAAACCACTTTCAATCCCTATACCCACTATTCCCCACAGAATCTCGCAATAGTCAGCCTTTGAAGCTCAATCTCTCTCAGATCACGCTGTTATACTCCGCTCCCTAAAAGCCACTACTTCTTGAGAGGACTTCTCATGGACCTTCACCAAAGCTCTCTGGGGTTGCTCCCTTACCCATTCTTACCACTGACAATGCCTCCCTCTCTTGAGGCATCTTTCAGAAGCCTCAGGGCTGGCCGGATTCCCCCACTCCTAAAGAAACCTACACTAGACTTGATGACCTGGACAAATACCGGCTCATCACTCACTTCCATTTCTTCGGCAAGATCACTGAAAAGTCAGTCTGTGTTCAGCTCCAAGATCACATCAGAGCTAATTATGTCCTGCACTAGTAATAGTCTGGCTTCAGTAGCAGCATGGATTTCGTTTCAGCATGAAGACCATCAATTTACACATTGTAGACAATGACCTCTTGACCACATATGGTGATTCCCTGCCTGCTGATATTGCTGAAAATCTTAGCTGCCTTATAGTTGGCAATCCCACCTGCACATACACCCTCACAAATTGGATTCAGCTCTTCCTGACACTCAGACCTCCCGAGGCTTCGCCGGGAGCAACGACGCTACCTGCTGTGGTGCAACTTTGTTTTTAAAATTGTTTTTTAGACTGTACCTGCACCTGTTCTGGGGCCGCGCTTTGGACACCGCGCACCCCCCGCCGCCACTTCACCCCCCTTGGCTCACGCCACCAGAGCGCCCCACGCTGAGCGTTCTCCCCCCTCTGACGGGCAGGTCGCTGGGGCGGGGACGGGCGTGGCTTCCATCTCGGGCTGCTCTGGGGTTGGAGGTGCAGCTCCTCTGTCCCTCCCCCCCTGGCTAATACTTCCGGGCCTGGTGAGTCCCGCCCTCAGCTCTTCCTGACACTCAGACCTCCCGAGGCTTCGCCGGGAGCAACGACGCTACCTGCTGTGGCGCAACTTTGTTTTTAAAATTGTTTTTTAGACTGTACCTGCACCTGTTCTGGGGCCGCGCTTTGGACACCGCGCACCCCTGCCGCCACTTCACCCCCCTTGGCTCACGCTACCAGAGCGCCCCACGCTGAGCGTTCTCCCCCCTCTGACGGGCAGGTCGCTGGGGCGGGGACGGGCGTGGCTTCCATCTCGGGCTGCTCTGGGGTTGGCGGTGCAGCTCCTCTGTCCCTCCTCCCCCTGCCACGCCCCTACTGCTTCCTGTGGCCTATTTTATGGCACTTCTATCCCGGCCGCGCAGCGGACGAGCGCAGCGGGCGCAACGAAGTTGCGCCTAAGTTAAGCCCGTCTGCGCCCGTCCGCGACAGGCCGGGACCTGGGGCCATACACCCTGTCTCTTTGCTTGCATACTCCTCTCTGCAACTCCTCTCCTGCTCGACTGATGTGCCCCTTCCCCTGTCCCTTACGCAGCACCTCACTTCTTTAGGCATTTATGCTCCTCATCCTGGCCGCGCTGCTCCCCAGCAGCCTATTTCTTCCTTGCACTCCCAGGATCCCCTGCCTTCTACTAGTATTTCTTCCCCTTCCCATATCGCCTCTGCCTGTCTCCTCAACACTCGCTCGGCAGGCAAGCACCAACTTCAATTATTCAATCTCCTTACCTCAGACTCTCCTGATATTCTGTTTTTAACAGAAACCTGGTTTTCAGAGGCCTCACTCCCTGATATCCTGGCCATCCTCCCTGAATCCTATTATGCCCTCCGGGCTGACCGCCTTGGCGGCAGGATCGGAGGGGGTGTAGCCTTGATTGCTCGGGCCAGTCTTCAATTCCAGCTCCTTTCCCAACCTTCCATAGCTGGGGTGGATTTCTTGGTTGCCCGTTCCACTAACCTTCCCGTCCCTTTGACAGTTGTCCTTGTGTACCGCCCCCCCCTGAGTATGCCCTTATTTGTGGCCTCCCTGCAGGAACTCCTTGCTACGCTTGTAGTTAATAACTCCTCGGTTCTCCTACTGGGAGACTTCAATTATTGGCCGGGCGATCCCAGGGAGGATCTGGCATCCAAGGACTTTACGGCTACCCTTCTGTGTCTCAATCTTCAGTCCCATGTTTCTGCTCCTACCCACAATCTTGGCCATATATTGGACCAAGTCTGGTCATCTCAGGACATAGTCTCTCCCCCTAGCATTCTTCCCTGCACATGGTCCGACCACTCTTATCTTTTTCTCTATTAATCTTGGCTCCCTTCATAAACTCCCTCGTCCCAGGAATATCCTTGCCCGCAGCTGGAACCGTGCGAATTTGCACTCTCTTTCTCTCTCCCTTGCATCTTCTCCCCCTGACCTTAAGGGTCTCCCTCTTGATATCCAGGCCGCTGCAGTCAGCAACTGGCTATCTTCCTCCTGTGACCAAGTTGCCCCCCTCAAGATAGTCAAGGCTATTCGCCCTTATGAGGCCCATAGATGGTTTAATTCTGAACTCAAGGCTCTTAAATTGGAACTCAGACGCTCTGAGAGCCTTTGGCGCCGCAATTACTGCCCCGACCTCAGGGCTAAATACAAACGTCTGCTTAATGACTACAAGAAAGCCATCCTTGCGTCTAAGACCAAGTACTTCTCTCAGCAGGTCACACTGTCCATAAATAAATCCAAAGAGATCTTTTCTCTGGTCAACAACTTGGCCACCTCTGATCGTGTATGTCCCAAGCTCATTCCTTCCCAGGCCCTCTGCTCCTCTCTAAACGACTTCTTTATCGAGAAGATCGTTAAAATAAAATCTAACATTCCCACCACACCTTTTCCCTCCCCTCATCCGGTCCCTTCTGCTTCTAACTCCTCTTTCGATTCCTTCCTGCCTATCTCCTTGGATTCTTTTCTTGCCTTGCTCACTAAAACCAAGTCCGGCTCTCCAGCCGATTGTGCTCCTGCTCGCGTGCTGAGAACCCTCTTTACCTCTTGCCCTACCACTCCTCTTTCTCTTCTTAATGCTTCCCTCTTTTCTGGTTTGGTTCCTTCTTCATTTAAATCTGCGATTGTTTTTCCTATTCTTAAAAAACCTGGTCTTGATTCTTCTCTTCTTTCTAATTTTAGACCCATTTCTCTCCTACCCTATCTTGCAAAAATTCTTGAAAGCCATGTCACTTCTTGTCTTTCTTCCTACATTGAGCAGAACCATCTTCTTGCCTCCCATCAAGCGGGCTTTCGCTCGGGCCACTCTACGGAGTCAGTGGTGCTTGCGGTTCTTGATGAGTTGAAAGCTAAGGCCGATACCAACTCTCCTCAAGCTCTGGTTCTCCTAGATTTGTCCGCTGCGTTCGACACGGTTGATCATACCATCTTACTTGACCGTGTCGGCGCAGCGGGCATTCGGGGCTCTGCTCTCTCCTGG
The DNA here is from genome assembly GCF_964261635.1 of Lissotriton helveticus. NCBI lineage: Eukaryota > Metazoa > Chordata > Amphibia > Caudata > Salamandridae > Lissotriton > Lissotriton helveticus. The sequence continues at coordinate 2,112,415,039 of NC_136063.1, forward strand.
ATCACGTCCTTTCTAACAGGACGCTCACAAGCCGTTCACCTTTCTGGCTTCTCCGCTCCCCCCCTTCCGGTGTCCTGTGGGGTTCCTCAAGGCTCCTCTCTCTCTCTCCTCTTCTTTTTAACCTCTATATTCGTCCTTTCATTGTTTCTCTTCTTGATCTGGGGGTCTCTGTGTACAATTACGCAGATGACCTCCAGCTCGTTTTTGACCTCTCCTCCTCTTCTCATTCCCTTTCATTTTTCCGTTCCACTCTGGTTTTTATTTCTGGCTGACTGAGCGCCAATCATCTCAAGCTCAATCCGGAAAAGACTGAGCTCGTCTTGACTGGTGGCTCATCCAGTCCATGGTCTTCTGCTTTCTGGCCCCCCATCCTTGGCCCCACTCCTACTCCGGTTTCCTTTGTTAAAACGCTGGGCATCAAGGTCATCCAGGACCTGTCAATGCATGCACAGGTTAGCTCTGTAGTGTCCTCCTGTTTCCTCTCCCTCCGCTTGATCCGAAAAATCTCCTGTTTTTTCCCTCGAATCCCTTAAAATTATCATTTCGGCCCTCATCACCTCCCACCTTGATTATGGAAACAGCTTGTTCGTGGGCATCCCCGCCTACGAAACTCGCCGTCTTCAAGCAATCCAGAATCAGGCTGCCCGTCTTATTTTTCATTTTCCCAAAACCCACCATATCACTCCTGTCCTTAAATCACTTCATTGGCTACCTGTTTTGCAGAGATCCCTATTCAAACTAGGATGCCTAGTTTTCCGGGCTGTTGATCGCTCTGCTCCGGCATTCATCAATACCCTGATCTCCACTCATACCCCTGCCCGTACCCTCCGTTCATCTACTTCCGCCCTCCTCACTGTTCCTCGTTTTCGCAAATCCCGCACTGGTGGTACAAGATTTTCTGTGATTGCCCCCCGGTTCTGGAACTCCCTCCCTCTATCTATGCGTTCAATCCCCATCTTTTCACATTTCCGCAAAGCGCTCAAAACCTTCTTGTTTGCCCAGGCCTACACCTGCTAACTTCCTTGGCCCTGTCTGTCTCGGTTTAGAGCTCCCAGCGCCAGGAAGCCGCTTGGCCACAGTGCGCTCAATAAATACCTTATTCATTCATTCACCGGCAATGTCCTTCACTGGTTCTCCTCCAACCTCCTTTTCCAACCGAGAACAACAATTTGTGTGCATAGGCACCTCCAGGTCACAAAAGAATCCAATAACATGCTGAAACTTCCTGGGTGCCACACTGTCTTTTTGTAGTGGGTGACAGAAGTATTTTGCTAGTTTTTCTAGTCCTTTTCAAATTGCACAAGGTTGCAACAGAAATTGATAACAGACAACTGAAATAAAACGTGGCAACATTAAATGGGATTGTTTGTTATTTACACCTGTAGATTTCATTTCCTAGAATTGGTTCTACGCAAAAGCCAGCAACATAGCTGAATAAGATTCACCAATGTTCAGATGGATGATACACAACTCCACCTGAAAGTCCCCTGCATCAGACATTCAATGCCTCAAACACTGCTTGCTCATTATGAAGACCTGGATGTCCAGGGTTTACTTGAAACTCAACCGAACCTAGAAAGAATTCCTGTTATTTGCAACACTAATAAACAAGATCCGGTACAAACTTGGCGCAATGACATGAACCTTGATAGCTTCAAACCCCAACTTCTACTGATTGTCTAGTCGCTTGGATGCACCCTGGACACCAACCACAGCCTCAAAGACGTACTGCCAATTAAATAGACTGATTGTATAAGAAAAGAGCTGGTATCAGGCAGACAACTTCTTTACGAAATTGACTTCTGGACTGGTGATCAAGCCTTCACACTTTTGCATCTTGGATGTGGTAACGCATACTGCATGGCCTCGAAGACTCTACACTGGCACCCCTTAGGAGCATCCTATATGCTGCAGCAAGTCTTATTCAGGGCCTGAAGAAATAGGATTTGATCACCCCACCCTAATAGAACTCCATTGGCGTCCCCTTGCAGGCCCCACACCATCTTCAAAACCAACGGAATCATGTATAAATCTATCCCAACCAGCATCTCTTCCTATCGTACAGACAAGCTCATACTGATGGCTACTGTCACATCTGCAGACAGTACACCATCAGACTACAGAATAAATGTAAAAAAGAAAAAAACAGGCCTTTTCCATCTGTGCACCCATCTCTAATATCCCCGTATATATAAGGATGGTACCAACGGTACTCCAATTTAGGAAAAAGTTGAAGTCTCATCTCTTTAAAGAACATTACATCACAATGTAGTAGCCATCCACAACTCCGTTTACTACATCTTACTAGTTTATTTTATGCCTGCCTTTGACCATGTTGTAAAGTACTACAGGAGTTTGACCCTTCAACCACGTTGGGATTGGGGTAGGTAATCAGAATAAACAAACAATATCCCAACTGGTATTATTAAAAAGACGATTAAACAAGTATGCATAACAGAAGAAATGCGTTACTTACCTGTAACTGCAGTTATCCAGTATTAGTGTCTTTCATAGATTCACATGCCTGAATCATTCCCCGTCGTCGAGACGGGAGCCTCCGGTATATAAAAAGTAATGTCCTAAAGACATACATAGAAAAGAATAGGCCCAAAGGTCTCACCTTAGTAGCCTATCCACGTCCTTTTGTAGGAAGGATTAAACAGAGCAGGCCCCAAGGGTCCCACCTTGGTGGCCTATCTGTGTCCTTTTGTAAAAAGGACCAAATAAAGTACAACAGCCAATCAGCTACCACCTCCTTCTAGAACCTTCCTGCCAGGAGCCAAAGTCTCTCAGATTTTCGTACGCACCAAGCTAGTTAGGCGTAAACTCATTAGAGAGAAAGGTGAGCCCTGCCAGGGGAGGCGGGAGGGTGCATGTTAATCTATGAAAGACACTAATACTGGATAACTGCAGTTACAGGTAAGTAACCCATTTCTTATCCAGTATTTGGGTGTCTTTCATAGATTCACATGCCTGAATCAGAGTAGCGAGCAATACATTATGCACATTCTGTATGAAGATCAGGTATGAACATGTAGATAAAACATATCACATGACTACAAATCACAAAATGCAATTGCATATAAATACAGTAAGAGAATGTGCATACCCGTAAAGGATGGAGGGATGTAGTAGGGCTCACCTCACTGGAATAGATGGCGAAGCACTGCTCGGCCCACTGCTGCATCCTTCATCAGCTCAGTATCCAGGCAGTAGTGCCTGGTGAAGGTGTGCGGGGACTTCCATGTCGCCGCTCTGCAGATGTCCAATATCGGCACTCCAGCGAACAGCGCCGCAGACGTGGACATGGCTCAAGTCGAATGAGCTTTGACTCGTGAGTCTAAAGGCCGTCCGGCCTTGTCGTGACAAAAGGTGATCGCAGAAGAGATCCATCTTGAGATGCTCTGCTTTGTCAGGGGCATGCCCAGTCTTGGTCTACTAAAGGCAATGAAGAGCTGGGATGACTTGCGAAAGTGTCGTGTCTTATCGATGTAGAATTTAAGACATCTCTTTAGATCTAGAGAATGTAGAGTTCTTTCAGCTGCCGTGGTAGGATTCGGAAAGAACGATCTAAGCACCACTGGTTCATTAAGATGGAAGTCCGAAGGGACTTTTGGAATGAAGCGAGGGTTAGTCCTCAGAATGCCTCTGTCCTCTCTGAATTGAAGAAAAGGATCCTGGATGGATAGAGCCTGCAATTCACTGACCCTCCTGGCAGAGGTTAGTGCCAGGAGGAGGGCCGTTTTCCAAGAGAGGAACTTGATCTCAGCCTTATGGATGGGTTCGAAGGGATGCTTCATTAGTTGATGAAGAACCACATTGAGGTGCCACGATGGAGGAATAGGCCGTGGTCGTGGAAAGGACCTGAATAGACCTTTTAGGAATTGTTTGATGAGCCTGTCCGCCCACAAAGATGGGCCTGTAGCCTTTCTTGTGAACCTTGAAATCGCCGCTAGATGCACTTTGATGGATGTATGCGCAAGGCCTGACTGCGCAAGGTGTAACAGGTATGGTAGCAGCTGCTGTGGAGTGGCATGGAAGGGGTGCAAGCCTTGATCCACACACCAGGAACAGAATCGCTTCCATTTTAGTGAGTAGGTTTTGTTAGTGCTGACCGCTCTAGCGTTCGCAAGGACATCTCTGCAATCCTGCGGGATGTTCAGATGGCTGAATTCGCGGTATTCAGGAGCCAGGCTGATAACTTCAGAGAGCTCAGGTTCGGGTGGAGAACCTGCCCTTTAGACATCGTGATCAGGGCCGGAAACTGCTGCAAGCGAAGAGGGGGCCGGGCAGAGAGGCGATGAAGCTCCGTGAACCAGTGCTGCCTCGGCCAGGACGGAGCAATGAGGATCAGAGTGCAGGGTTCCGATTTCATCTTCCTGAGAACCCTGGGTATCAGTGGGAATGGCGGAAAGGCGTACGCAAAGACGATGCGCCATGCGATGGAAAATGCATTCCAGAGGGTTCCTGAGTGGTGATGCCTGCTTGCGAAGCTTGGGCATTTGGCGTTCTCTCTGGTGGCAAAGAGGTCTATGTTCGGGGTGCCCCACTCCTGGAAGATATGGTCCAGCACCTCCCTGTCCAGTTCCCATTCGTGGGAAGGAGACTTCTCCCTGCTCAGTGCGTCCGCCAAGACGTTGTCCTTGCCCGGGACGTACTCCGCTTTTAACACTATGCCATGTGTCAGAAGCCAGTTCCAGATTCTTTGCGATTCTCGAGATAACGAGATGGAACGCGTCCCCCCCTGTTTGTTCAGGTAGTGCATCGTCGTGGTGTTGTCCGTCCTGACGAGCACTGGGGAGTGACGAATGCGTGGAAGAAACGCCTGTAGAGCCAGGAAAACCGCCCGTAACTCCAACAGATTGATATGGAGCCTGGTTTCCTGTGTTGTCCATTTGCCGTTGATCTGGAGGTCCTGGAGGACAGCTCCCCAGCCTTCCAGGGACGCATCCGTAGTTATTACATGTGGCTCTGCTGGGAGCAGGAACGGCAGACCCTTTGAGAGATGGTGGAGAGATGTCCACCATTGCAAATGATTGATAATGGGTCGAGTGACTCGTATGCGGTCCTCGAAAGAACCTGTGGCTTGAGTCCATTGCTTTGTCAGTGCCTCCTGGAGTGAACGCATTTTTAGGCGGCAGTGTGGAATGAGCAGTATGCATGAGGACATCATGCCTAGGAGAGACTTGAACGTGCGGACCGGAAGAGTCTTCCGCGAAGCCACTGCCTTGGCCAAGGAGATGAGCTTGATTTTTCTCTCCTGAGAGGGGAAAGCCTTGACACGGTCCGTGTCCAGAGTCGCTCCAAGGAATGTGATGACCTTGGTGGGTTCCAGAGTTGACTTGGCAGTGTTGAGGGTCAGTCCTAGGCGGTGGAAAATATCCAGACAGGCGCTGGAGGACGGGGCTGCGGCGGCTGCCGTCGGTGCCTTCACCAGCCAGTCGTCCAGGTATGGAAACACCTGGTGGCCTTGTTGACGAAGAAATGCTGCTACTGGTGATAGGCATTTGGTAAAGATCCTCGGGCCGATTTGAGGCCAAATGGAAGGACCCGAAATTGGTAGTGCTGTCCTGCCACCGCAAACCTGAGGAACTTCCTGTGCCCTTTGAGAATAGGGATATGATAGTAGGCGTCTTGGAGGTCTAAGGACGTCATGTAGTCCCCTTTTTCCAGCAGACCAAGGATTTCTTGCAGAGTCACCATACGAAACGATTGTTTCTTTAGGAACACGTTGAGTGCCCTGAGATCCAGGATTGGGCGCCATTTCTTTCCTTTTTGGTGGATTAGGAAGAAGTGAGAGTAGAAACCCTGATTCTTGTGGGCCCGTGGAACTCTCTCTATCGCTCCCTTCTGCAGCATGGAAGCTATTTCCTGAAGAAGCAATCGTAGGTGCCTGTGTGATCGCTGGCACGGTGGCGTAGTTGGGGGGATAGAGGTAAATTCTAGGGAATGTCCAAATCGAATGAGTTGGAGTACCCACCGATCCGTTGTTATAGCTTGCCAATTGCGATGGAAGTATTTCAGTTTCCCTCCAAGTTTTAAAGAATGTAGTGGTGGAGGGGCTAGCGAGGGAGACAAGTCATTGTCTGTTGCCAGCGGGTCGTTTTTGGCCTCTTCCTCGGTAATTGGACTTGCCGTAGGAAGACTGTCGGCCTTGTTGAGGTTGTCGCTGCTGAAACTGCGGCTTGGACTGCGAATATGTGTACAAAGACCTATTCTGATAGGAACCTTTGTATGCAGGTTGACCTCTTCCCCGGTTGCCACGAAAGGACTGGGTCCGGAATTGTAAAGTACCCAGAGCCTTGGCAGTATCGGTGTCCTTTTTTATGGTGGTAAGGGCTGCGTCAATCTGTTCCCCAAACAGATGCTGGCCATCGTAAGGCATATCTAATATCTTGGTTTGCACCTCCTGGCGGAAAGTGGTGGCCTTGAGCCAGCCCTGTCGCCTCAGGACTGCAGCTCCTGCCAGTTGCCGGAAACCAGTCATGGCGGCATCAATGGCACAATCGATGAGCTCTGAGGCAGAGGTCTGTCCTTCCAATAGAAGTGAATGTGCCTCCTCTGACATCCTCCGGCAGATTTGAAAGATATGGTGCAATGTCCGCCCAGAGTTGGCGATTGTAACGGCCCAGGAGTGCTATCGAATTAGCCACTTTGACCGTCATGGCTGAAGTGGTAGTAAAGCGTTTGCCAACAGCATCCAGTTTCCTGCCCTCCTTATCAGGTGGCGTCGATAGAGGCGAGGATGGATTTCGAGAGTTCTTCTGCGCCGCTTGAGTCACCACGGAATCTGGTTTGGGGTGACCTGTCAGGCATGCCGGTGCCGTGGAGGTGGCCTTGTATTTCTTATCAAGCCTGGGCACCACCACCTGTATAGAGGCAGGCGCTTGCATGATTTGTTTGCCCTGCTTCCAAATGTAGTCAATTATGGGGATTGATCTTGAAGTCTTCCTAGTGGGCTCCTTGAAGTCATAAAGGAAGCATTCAGTTTCCTGAGTTTCCATGGACATATGGAACCTCTTGGCCGCCCGCTCAATGATGTTGTGGAATCCACCGATGTCTGCAGGTGGAGACTCCGAGGTCTGCGGATCCGGAGAGGCTGGAGAATGTGCCACATAATCTTGATCTGCATCCGGGTCCGACTGGTCGTCATCGACTTCACCTTCCTTCTGTTCCCTCTCCTCATCGTCAGATGAGGGAGCGTCCTGAATCGGAACCTGTGTCTTCTCAATGACCAGGGGAGTTGGTCTGTGGCGAGATGAAGGAGCTGGCGTCTGTGCAGCTGGAGGTGCTGACGCAGAATGTTTCTCCGGGAACCTTTCCTTATAATCCTGTATGAGGAATTGTAGGTCCGAGACAATGGATGCGGGGAGACACACCATAGGAGTAACCTGTGTCTGGGGCGGAGGCTGGTCCTGTTGTTGTGGAAGGTCTTCCTCCTCTTCAGGCTCCTCGTCTGTGGTTTGACATTTCAGGACTAGGTCCGATGGACTAGTAGCCTGCGTAAAGGAGTCCTCGTCCGACTCCTGACCTTGTAGTAGACAGGCCGGAGGAAGTTGTTGTATCCTACCGGGCGAGATCCGTTGCGGCGTAATAGGCAGTTTAGTAATTTTCACAGTGACATGGCTCACTTGTGGTGGAAAGGCATCCATGGCGTGGGAGAGGAGTGCAGACTCCTTCCAGGATCCTGTCGACGTCGAAAGCGACAGTGCCGTGGTAGATATGGTCGTCGACGGTAATTTAGTCGTCGTCGACGGTGGTTGCGACGACGATGTCTTCTTCGACGTCATTTTCGTCGACGGTAAAGTCCCCACCGTCGACGGTGTACTCGTTGTCGACGGCTTTCCCACCGTCGACGGGATGATCCTCGTCGACGAGGTAGACTTCGTCGACGGCGTTGTTCTCGTCGACGGTGTCGTCGTCGTCGACGCCTTCGACGAGGGTCTCGTCGTCGACGAGATCTTCGTCGTCGGAGTGACCGGGATGGCCGACGGCGTAGGTCTACTCGCCGACGATGAAGGCGTAGTCCTCGTCGACGAGGAAGCCGATGAGGCCGTCGTCGTCGACACTGTCGTCGTCGACGTCGAGACGGTTTTCTGTGCTGAATACAGCATCGACGCCGTCGTCGTCGTCGCCGGGACCAGTGGCTGCTTCCCGGGGACAGGCAGGTCCTTGCCAGACACAGATGGCTTGCCCTCTGAGGACTTTTTAGAAATCTTCATAGGAGGGGTGTCTGTGGGGCTAGGGGAAGAAACCCTTGGCCTCTTCAAGGAAAATTGCGACACTCCAGACACACTCTCACCTTCGGATACCAAGTCATCAGTCTTGGTCTTGAGCCTGTTGAGCCACAACAGAAGTCGACCTTCTCGGTCCTTGAGGGTCTTGTTGGAGAAGGTCCGACATATTTTGCAGTCCTTTGCCTGGTGGTGAGGGTAGAGGCAATATAAACATTTATCATGTTTATCCTCAATGTGAAGTCTTTTCTTGCTGCAGGAGGAACAAGCCCGGAAAAGACCTTTCTTCTGACTATCAGACATAACTTTAGAGAATAATTAAAGTTGTTTTTTGAAGAAAAAGAGAAATTCCTGAGGAGAACTCAGGTGGAGACTCCCTAGCACAACGTGCGGTAGAAAATCTGAGAGACTTGGGCTCCTGGCAGGAAGGTTCTAGAAGGAGGTGGTAGCTGATTGGCTGTTGTACTTTATTTGGTCCTTTTTACAAAAGGACACAGATAGGCCACCAAGGTGGGACCCTTGGGGCCTGCTCTGTTTAATCCTTCCTACAAAAGGACGTAGATAGGCTACTAAGGTGAGACCTTTGGGCCTATTCTTTTCTATGTATGTCTTTAGGACATTACTTTTTATATACCGGAGGCTCCCGTCTCGACGACGGGGAATGATTCAGGCATGTGAATCTATGAAAGACACCCAAATACTGGATAAACAAGGAGACTCAGTAAGTTTTTTCAAAGTGCTCATGACATCATATAATTAAAGGAAATGTTAGGCGGTATTACAGTTATAACAGCACTGTAAGTGAATGGATAACAAAACAACCCGAATTGGACTTGGTGCTCAGCATGTGCAAGTGGCACAAAAGATGGCGACGCAAGTGACAATTGTGGTCAGCATATGTGGCGCATAGTGAATGGTGCTTGAATATATACAGTGAGATATGGAAAACAATGTGGCTCCAAATGAATAACTAGACATGAATTCCTCAGTTCTGATGGGATCCCTCTTCAGATTTCTGAAGAGTAAGGTACCCTTCCTTCTCCGGTACCTTATTGTCTGTTAGTCGATTTCCCAATAGGCCTACATTTTCGGACATCTTCTCCAAAACTTTGGAGCTTCTCCTTTTGCTTCCAGACCCACCAGCAGAAAAAAAGAACCTGATGATGGCTACCATGCACAGGAACTACCGGGGCGCAGCATGACATCACACAGGGGACGGATATTGTCAGTCGACGGCACTCACGTGGGAAGAAAAACCAGACAATTCTAGACCCAGCCACAAGATGGCGAAATAAGGCACAGCATGGGAATCCAGAAAAAGGATTCATGCTGCAAAACATTTGTAGGAATAGTTTTGCAGCTCCAAGAACTTTCTGCATTCCCATGCTGTACACTAATTCACCATCAATGAACATAGGAGCACGTTCGGGTACAAAAGAACAGCCACTAAGATGATGCGCCACTTTACGGAGAAGAGGCACAAAGAGGAAGACTTCACATGGTACACCCTAGAGATTATAACCTGGGATTAACAATATATCCAATGCCCTGCTGGAATTCAAACAAAGATGGTCTACTTACAACACCCGAATACCCTTGGATTTAATGATACAATGGCCCCAGTTAGACTTTGGCTAAGGATTAGGGCGAATGACAATTCAATCAAACTGATTCTGATCTGATCACGGACGTACAAAAAAATGTAGGAACTGCATACTCTCCCTTCAAGAGGAGTCGAGAGTTATAATAGAAACATCATACAGCATACGGTGAGATGCATCCAGGACACGTGATATACCCCCTAAGCAAAAACAAATAGCCCCAATATAACCCTTTTGTGGAGTTTGGATGGTGATGTTCTTCTCCCACATGGGTTGGATACCATATGAATAACTTACTTACCTTCGGTAGAGACAGGATCTAGCCGAAGAGTCCTTACATGGAATCCTCCCAGGAACAGCAATGTCCTAACATCCTTCAACGAGACAGACATAGCCTTTGAGAATGCTACTGTACAGGAAAGAGCAGTGTCCAGAAATAAAGCAGGAAGAACCTGCAACACGATAATAAGCATATCCGCAAGGAGGAATATCCCATGTCAGGCTCAATATGAAAGCAAATAGTTTGCAGTGTGGGGAGGATGGGAGGGGCATTGGGAATCTGCCAGATACAGCGTTACCGAAGGCAAGTAATTTATTCATTCGATAGATATCTAGCCGCAGATTCCTTATTTAGAATCAGATACCCAACTCATACACTCTCCAGAGGTACTGCGAACTGGGACTACAAAAGAATAAACCGGCCATAGGAGACCGTAAAGAAAGGACAGCTGAGGAAAGAAAAAAAAAAGTCAAACTCAGCCCCTAAAGTCCTGCATAAGGGAAAGGAATATACACCGAAAACCATGGGAGCAGAATGACGATTAGACAAGTCACTGCCCAAGGTACAAAACAGGAGAAAACAGAAAGTTTCAACTCTAATGGCGTCTAAGCAATGCATATAATGAACCCAATATTTGTCAACCTATCTGCCGTACACACAAAGGTGTCTCGATACACTGCAGCCACACCTCCACCTCTGTTTTCCGCCCTATTATGTGGAATAGAAAGCCCAGACTGGATGGGTAAGGCTGTGTATGAGTCATGTTTCCGTAAGAAATAAGAGGTCAAACTTTCTCATCAAGCAAATGAAAGATATTAAAAGCATATTTAGATATATATCTGCAATTGAGCAGGCCAGCTGAAAAAGTAGAGCCTTGCAATGCAGTAGGCAGTACGGCGTTCCTGAGTAAACGCAACACGGTCTTACCCCACATAGCACATTATGCGGCAGTCAAGACAAAGTTTAGGCCGGACACTTAAGAGTACCACCCCTACTAAAAACCTCAGATTATATTTATGACCAGACAAGGGGAAGTCGGGCAACTTTTGAACAAGTACCAATCATTTCTCAAGTAGACCGAGTCGACAGCTGTCAGCTAGGCAAACCAGCAGTGTGACTGGTGTTGGACGTCACTCGGACGCAGACAGGCTTGTCTTCAGAGCGCAGGTAGTGCACTCTGTACGCGTGTCCGCAGCACTGCACTTCTTAAATACAATGTAACAAGGCCAATTCCAACCACTAGAGAGCGCCCAACTAAAAATTGCACCTCTGTGGTGGATTCTGGTAAGAAACCAGGAAGTACCTAAGAATATCACTGTTTTAAAAGCCTTCCCCCGGATTAAAACACAGTAAAATTAGTAGCTAATCACACTCTAGTTACCCACTAAGATCAACAGCAAAATGGAGCCAAAAGTCAGTGTTGACAGTCCAAACCACTGGTTACAAGGCGAGACTATTGTCTTGACCAAGTTAGGAGTAAAAGGAAGAGGATTCTGGTGAGTTGAATGATTCCGTGTGCTCGGGAGGAATGCCCTTGAGCTCCGGTCTTGTACACCATAACAGCGTGTTCTGGGCTAAGCCACAATACAACTAGTCTGCTTCCTACCGCCCTCATCATTTGGTAATGACAACCACTAAGTTATGGGCTTGTAGTCATGGTCCTTCATATCGCTATTAACTATGGAGTATATCTTTTCCCTATTAGCATCATTCCAATGCATATGGTTGGTGTGTTTAGGTGTATAGGAGCGCTTGCAACAGGTTATCGCATGCCCTATATATTGAATATGCTACTTGCCAGTATGCATCTGTTCTTGGCATGTAGGGCTGCTGACATTCATATCTATAGCATAGATCGCCGCCTAGTGTTGGGTACGGATGATTGCACATTGTTGTCCTGGAAGAGTCTTCGAAGTATCACGAGATAGGTGGCTCCTCCCCTGGACTACAGTGCGCATGGGCATCGACTCCATCCCCAGATTGTTTTTAGCCATTGTGGCAAAGATGGAGTGTACCAGTGTAAGCGATGGCCATGCTAAGAGTAAGTGTAAAAAAGTCTGCAGCCGCTACAGGCGCCGGGGAGGAGGGCGGGCGATATGAATGTCAGCAGCCCTACATGCCAAGAACAGATGCATACTGGTAAGTAGCATATTCAGTTCGAGGCATGTGGGCTGCTGATTTCATATCTATAGCATAGAATACATATCAGTCCCTCCATTAACGGCGGCCACCTGTGCCAGTTGCAGAAGTCTGAAAAAGTGTTTTAAGAACAGCCTGCCCTACAGCTGCCTGCTGCTTGGAGTGCACATCTACACAGTAATGTTTAGTAAATGTGTGTGGTGTAGACCATGTGGCTGCTCTACAAATATCTTCCAAAGGGATATTACCAAGGAATGCCATAGAGGCCCCCAACTTGCGGGTGGAGTGGGCTCAGGGAGGGACCGTCAAAGTGCGCTTAGCCTTGTGATAGCAAATCTGAATGCACTTAACGATCCACCTGGCTATACCTGCTTTGGAAATGGGGTTGCCTTTGTGCTGGGCTGAAAAGGCAACAAAGAGTTGTTGTGTTTTCCTAAAGTCCTTGGTCCTATCGATGTAGTACATCAAAGCTCGTTTGACATCAAGAGTGTGGAGCATTCTTCCGGCCACTGTTTCTGGGTTTTGAAAGAACGCGGGCAGTTCAATGATCTGGTTGACATGAAACTGTGAAACCACTTTAGGAAGAAATTGAGGGTTAGTGCGCAGCACCACCCTGTTTGAGTGAATCTGTATGAAAGGCTCTTGTACAGTGAGCGCCTGCAGCTCACTAACACGTCGTAGAGACGTAATAGCAATGAGAAAAGCCACCTTCCACGTTAAGAACTGAATCTCACATGAATGTAGAGGCTCAAAAGGTGGGCCCATCAACCTGGTGAGGACCACATTGAGGTTCCATACAGGAGCTGGCGGGGTCCTGGGAGGGATGCCCGCTTCAGCCCTTCTAGGAAGGCTTTAATGGCGGGCACCCTGAAAACGGAGAGATGCTGCCTGTTTTGGAGATAAGCCGCTATGGCGGATAAGTATCCGAATGGAAGCATATGCAAGATTGCATTTGTAAAGATGCAACAAATAACATATGATGTTGGGAATGGACGCATCAAGTGGGTTGATGTGGCGTTCAGTACAGTAAATGACAAACCGCTTCCATTTCGCTGCATAGCAGGCTCTAGTGGTGGGCTTTCTCGCCTCCCGAATGATATCCATGCATTCAGGAGGCAAGTCAAGGTAGCCAAACTAAGACCTCAGGAGCCAGATCGCCAGATTGAGCTGTTGCGGATCTGGATGCTGAATGTCGCCATGGTTCTGCGTCAAAAGCCGGGGTGTGAGGTGCAGCCGTTGATGCGGTACCACGGAGAATTCTAGAAACGTGGTGTACCATGGCTGGCGTGCCCACGTTGGAGCAACCAGGATGAGTGTCATCGAGTGTTGCATTAGCTGTCTTGCCACCAGCGGTATGAGAGGTGCTGGGGGAAAAGCGTACGCAAATCTGCCTGACCAGTTCATCCATATCGCATTGCCTTGCGACTGTGGGTGAGGGAACCTGGCGGCAAAGCTTTGGCATTTTGCGTTTTCCCTCGTGGCGAACAGGTCTATCTCTGGATGACCCCACTGCTGGAAGTACGGGTGGAGTACTGATAGATGTATCTCCCACTCGTGCATTTGGTGGCTGTACCTGCGGAGCAGGTCCGCCATCTGATTGTCTGTGCCCGGGAGGTGTTCCGCCATGAGGAAGATGTTCCTCTGAATGGCCCACTTCCACATGCTCTGAGCCAGATGAGACAACTGTGGAGAGTGTGTACCTCCCTGCTTTTGGATGTAGTACATGGCCGTCATGTTGTCCGTCCGGATCAACACGACCTTGTTGCACAGATGTACTTTGAATGCTTTCAGTGCCATGAAGATTGCCATCAGTTCTAGGTAGTTGATGTGCATCTTCCTTTGCTGCATTGTCCATAATCCCTGCACCGTGTAGTGGAGTACATGAGCTCCCCATCCTTGGAGAGATGCGTCCGTTGTCAGAGTAATCTGTGGCACAGGCTCCTGGAACGGTCGGCCCTTGCAAAGGTTGTGTGGATTCCACCAATGCAGAGAGTTGTATGCCCGACCGGTCACCAACACTAGGTCTTTCAACTGCCCCTGAGCCTGAGTCCACTGATGCGCCAAGCATTCTTGGAGCGGACGCATATGTAACCTTGCGTGCGTGACTATGAAAATGCAGGAGGCCATCATGCCTATCAACTGCATGAACACACTCGCAGGAAGCGAGTGTTGCGGTCTGAACTGTTGGATTAGCGACTGGATGTTGTTGATCCTCGCTGAAGTTGGCTGAGCTGTGGCCGCCAGGGTATCTATCGTCGCGCCCAGATACTGCCGCACAAGGGCCGGCTGAAGGTGCGACTTTGGATAGTTCAGTGAGAAGCCCAGACTGTGAAGAAGGTGAATGGTGTGGGACATGTCGGCGGCGCACTGCTGGGCCGACTTTGCCTGAACCAACCAGTCGTCCAGATAAGGGTAGACATGTACGTTCTGTCTCCTGAGGTGCGCCGCCACTGTCGCCAGACATTTGGTGAACACTCTGGGGGCCGTGGTCACTCCGAAAGGAAGGACCTTGAATTGATAATGCCGATTCTGAATGGTGAATCTGAGGTATTTTTTGTGTGATGGATGGAGTGGAATGTGGAAGTAAGCATCCTTGAGGTCCAAGGTTGCGAGGAAGTCCCCCTGAGTGAGTAACGGAAGAACTTGCTGCAGCGTTAGCATGTGGAAGTGTTCTGAGAGAATGTATTGGTTTAGGGGCCTGAGGTCCAGAATAGGCCCGAGGGACCCGTCCTTCGGGATTAAGAAGTACAGGGAGTACACTTGTGTGCCTTCTTCCTCCACTGGCACGAGCTCTATAGCACCTTTTTGCAGCATGACAAGAACCTCCTGCTGCAATAAGTGCAAATGCTCTGTGGACATAGGACGGAGTTTGGGTGGTATGTTGGGTGGAGTGGATGTGAGCTCCAAACAATAACCGAACTGGATAAGCTTCCTGACCCACCTGTCTGTGGTGATGGATTTCCAGACTGGCAGGAACTGCTGGAGTCTTCCCCCGACAGGCGTGGAATGGTCGGGGGGCAGTGACAGGGCGTCACTGTTTGTTGGAGGCGGAGGAACGGGAGTTGTTGTTGCCCCTGCCTCTGCCCTTGGCGTTGTTGCCCCGATAACCTCCTCTACTCTGCTTGAGGTAAGAGGATTGCGCCCCACCTTTATTGAATTGTGTTTGATGGGACATCTGGCCTCTGGAAACACCCCTATTGCCTGAGCGACGAAAAGTGCTCCCCCTAAACTGTTGGGACTGGAGAGCTCCCATGGACTTCGCAGTCTCGGTATCCTTTATTTTTTCCAGGTTGGCATCCACCTCAGGACCAAAGAATCTGTCAGGGTTTACCGGTTGGTTGAGGATGGTAGTTTGGATCTCAGGCTTAAACCCGGAGATTCTGAGCCATGCCTGACGTCTTAACATCACACTGGTGTTAATTGCCCTGGCTGCAGTGTCCGCAACGTCCAGTGCACACTTAATTGAAGCGTTGGAGATGAGCTTCCCTTCCTGGATAAGCATCTCCGCTGCCTCCTTATATTGGTCTGGGAGATGTTGCAACAGGGTCTCTAGTGTGCCCTGTCGTACCGAGCCAAGAGCGCCTGCGTGTTAGAGATACGCCAGATATTGGCCGCCTGACGTGCTACTCTCTTTCCCGATGCCTCCAGCACTTTGGATTCTTTGTCCGGGGGAGGAGCTTCACCAGTGGTCTGCGAATTCGCCCTTTTGCGGGCATTAGAAACGACCAGGGAGTCCAATGGCAACTGGCCCTTGCTTGATGTAGGTTGGATCGCCAGGTGCCGGTCAGTATTTTTTTTCAATTCTAGGGTTGACTACCCTTGACCGTGTGGGTTCCTTGAAGATGTCCGCAGCATGGTTCAGGACCCCCTTTAGCATCGGGAGAGTTTTCACAGTCTTTTCAGCTGTTGAAAAAGTGTCAAAGAGGAAGTCCACCTCCACAGGGTCAGCATGCAGTTCAACGTCGTGGTTCTTTACCGCCCTCTCGATCAAGGCATTGAACGCCGCAGAATCCTCAGTGGGAGAGGTCTTGACGTTGTATACCTGAGGGTCAAGGGCGGGTTGCTGATCCCCTTTGTCTCCTGCCTCCACCCATGAGTCCTGTTGTGCATCAGGATCTGTGTGGGCCGGAAAGTTGTCTTCCTCGTCCTGATCCCCAGCATCCTCGGCATCCGAATAAGTTGGTGAGAGTGCAATGTGGGGTGCCACCGGAGTGTGAAGACGGTGCCACAGACTATGTGTTCCACTCGCTGAGGTGTTTTTCTAGGTGTGAGAGGGGGATTCCCTTCTCATGCATACGCTGGGAATTAGCAGCCAATGCTTCCAGGAGTGAAGCGGCAAGGGGATGACCAGCCTTTCTGATCAGAGCCTGTGGCACCGTCTTCACACTCCGGTGACACCCCACACTGCACTCTCAGTAACATACCTGCTCCGCTGTAATCAGGCGTCGAAGCACACCCGGGACACATTAGGTGTCACTGGGTGGGCCCGATGATGAAGCATGCCACCAACTAGGTTGGTGGGTGAGGGCTTCATGAACACACCAACAAGGTGTCCACTGACAAAACTAGTCAGTCAAAACAATAATAGTCATATTGAGCTAGTCTTTGTTGATACATTATGTTTTGGTGACCAGGGACAAGTCATCTCTATTTTTCTCCACCTTTTGTCTACTCCTATCCCTGATGACTATTCATAACATTTCAGGTTAAGCTTTGAAAGGATTTTAGAAAAGAACGCCAATTTCTGTTTTTAGTGTGCGACTACTTAGTGAGTGATGTTGTTGGACCCTGGAGATTACAGGGTAAGTGGGAGCACTTGTGTAACATTGTCACGTTATTTCTGCATGCACTGAAACAGTTTTAATAGAAAGTTATCACGTGACAAGTGTTTATATTTGGACAGGTTTACTGTATTGTCCTGCAAAAAAGACTGCACTAAATTTACAAAAATTAGTGAACAGACTTTCCTATTGTTAATTATGGCCGTCTTGTCTCATCCCCTCTTCAAGGTACGAGATGCTTTGACGACAAATAGGGGGTCAGATGGGTAGCAGGCAACACGGCAGAGGAGTGTATGGTTGGCAGAGTGCTCTATTTGTTGTGATCCTACGTGGGAAATGTGTTGCTGTCACGAGTGACCAGCAAAGGGCTTTTATCTTGCTTTGTGGGGCACCATCTTGCAATAGGATGGTGGCGGTGGTGTAAGATAGTTGCGTAAATTATCAATCTAGTTAGGACTGAAACATATGCAGCTACACAGCACCTACCAAACTAAAATGGCAACATGATGCAGTGGGTGTGGCAACCCAAAAGACCAAGTTATCAGTATTGAAAAATGAAGATGGAGATGTTGTCAAATGGGAGTTGGTGCCATAGCCATGCACAGATCTGAAAGGCAGTGATACTGCACACTACTCTACAAATACACCTCATGAACAAGCAAAGAAGTGCAAGAGGTATTAACTTGGCAACCTGACAAACTGCACAATCTTTAAAGGCCCCGATTTTACCTACTCTTGTGGAGTCTTGCAGGGGAATTGTACAAAGCATTGCTCTTCACGAATCCCCATGAAACGTTCCCAAAAAAGTAAAATCCCCATGCTTTTTCCATAGACTACTTTATACACAGATACAACAAAAACTGCTAAACCGAATCACACCAAATTCAGCAGGAAGCTAGATCTTAGTCTGCAGATTGTGCTTTTTATGGTTTGGTGTATCGATTCAGTAATTTGAGAAATTAATATTGGAAAATGATTGTATATTTGGAAGATAAGGCTCACGCAAGTCCCGCAATCCTCCAGTGAGAGCTCCAGTTTAAAAATGGAGTACTGTGATTGATAGAGGCTCATGCCACATGCTCCCTCACACTCCGAGAGCTTTCATGCTCTTGAGGGAGTGACAGGCTGCTGAGTGTTTCGCAAGCTGTGATTAGCTGGCTGCTGAAATGAGAGAAACAAAATGGGGGCCATTAAGGTTTACTGTGAAAAATTAAGGTGCTGTGGAAATGGGGTAAAAAAAAAGTTATATAAGGGGGCAGCAGAACGGCAGGATGTCCTCATAGGTTTAGAAAGGGGGTATCTAAGGGAAAACTACTGTGACAAAAATAAATGTATCTTGCTTTTAACACATTTTCATGTTCTTGCAGGTCTCTCTCTGGATTGTGAATAGCAAAAAGGGGTAGAGGAGGTCTGAATCCCCTCCATTAGTAGGAATGCAAATTGTGGTCACTGTTTTTGAGAGAAAGTGTGTAAGAGATGTACACGTACTGTAATGAGTAGATGGTCAAATCCTTTTTCCCCAAAAAGGTTTAAATTCTGAGAGACTCTCGCGGGATTGTGAACAGTATAAAGGAGTAGATCTTTGAATACACTGTAGTATGAACACTTGCTACTGTAGTAAAGAGCATTACCGGAGATGGTGTTAGTAAGAGTGTACCATCTACGACCAGCAGCTTTATAAGCGTTGTACATAGGGTATAGCCTCTTCACACACTCTACTATGCACACCAATTAACAGAGAGAGGGGTTTTAGCAGAGAGATCAGTCCCTGAAAAGAGCATAACATGCAGAAATGTAATCCAAGCGAGGTCTCAATGGAGGCCAGGCTTTCTCCACACACCCTACTACGCTCACCTGTCACCTGAGAGGTATGGAATTAGGCCAGTCTATGTACACACCCTACTATGCACAGCCATCATCCTAGAGATGTATGACAGAAGAGGTTAGTCCATGTATACACCATACTACACACACGTTTCGTCTGAGACAGAGGTCTCACTGGAGATTCTTTCTCCAAACAGCCTACTATGCACACCCATCATCTGAGAGAGGGGTCTGGAATGAGAGCACAGTCCAGGTACATGCATTACTACACACTTGTTAACTGAGAAAGGTGTGTGAAAAGAGGGCAGTCCATGCAAACACTGCACACCTCGTGTAAGAGGTCTGAGGGAAGAGGCCAGTCTCTCCTTGCACCCATCATCCTAGAGAGGGATCTCAGTGGGAAGGTCAGTCCTTACATACACACTAATATGTACACCTGACATCTGAGACAGATGTGTGTGAAGCGGTCAGTCTCTCCCCACTACACACCTGTCATAAGAGATATGTCTCAGTGGAGAGTATACTCCATACTATTTCCCTACAATTGTTTCGATTCTGCAAGAGTAGCTCATAAGCTTCCAGGAGTGAAGCTTGCTGCATGGACACATGTGATCTTGCGAGAGGCACGCAAAACCAGAGGGGAAATTACTGAGCCTGTCATGATGTGTTTTACACTCCACAAGTGAGACCTGTATGGAAAATTACTGGGCTTGCAACAAGATGTTTTACGATTCCGCAAGAGTCTTGCGAGATTGTATCGGGAGAAGTAAAAAAATAAATAAATAAAACACGGCTCAACCAATAGTTACCATTTTTATTGCATGGTTGAAGTGCTGTGATTGGGTGCAGAAGCAGAGATAGTTCACATTGTTCTAGGGGATTTGGAGGAGAAGGAAGCTTGTTGGAGTTGTGCTGTACAGAAATGACTGAATTTGGAACGGAGACTTACTGTTGTATTCAGCTGCATATAACATGCTCCGAATTCAGGTAATTAAAAATATACTTTATTAAATTTGATGATGAGTATCAGTAAGTGCACTACTGATGGTAAACCTATCATATACAAAGTTTAGTGAGGGAAATGCGGTTTGCAGAGGTGCATGATTTTTAATATAGGTTCTGAGAGGTAAAATTTAGACTATAGGGAGGAGTTTTAGACTTAAAAAAAATGTAATGTTCAATCTATGTGTAGTTGTAAGTAAAAGAGGCAGTGTTTCTGAAAACATTAAACAGAAAATCTGCAATCTTAATACAAGCCCTAGTGTTTTTATGAACCTTCCAGTACACCTTTTATCCCTATGAGATGTTTGAATGGAGATATTGCTATTTCTAAAGTAAAACACTGTGCTGTTAGGAACGGTGTCTAGAGGAATGTGTACCTTTATAAATTGTTTTGGAACCAAGCTTGATGTCCTTTAATTGTAAAACAAAAGCACTGATTGAGGGTGTTGAATTCTTCAAGAGAAAGGAATATGAAGATAGTGGTACAGTACATATAACTGAATATGGGTGAAAAAGGTAAAAACTTCAGAGTATATAGTGATGTATCACTTAATTACTGATTAGTATCCAGTTTCACAATTACTGGATTGTTGGTCTTAAACTGAATACTTAATGCGCGTGAATGAGTTTTCTCTCGGGAGCCATGCTTCAGCTGGCTCATGCAGCTAAAAAACAAAATCACAGTTGTGTGGAGGGAAATCACTTCCCGTTGAAGCGCACAGACTCTGCCTAATCAAAACATGAACTCATGTCCAACATGTGGGCAGAGCCAAATCAATCCCCTCTGTAATACTCCTGGAAGCTCTTTCAGGGTGACCACAGGATCTGAAGACAGCTATGCTGACAAACTAGCACTAAAAACTAAGAGTGGACATGAACATTTAAAGGTTTTTATTCTAGATCTGCTACCTCCAGTCAAATATTTAGGAAGATCATAGCACGAAAACTAAATACTCAAACTGTCAATATGTTGGGGCCTACTCAAACAGGGTTTTGTCCAAAAACAAACGATAGAAACCTGGCTCAATGACGAACTTGGACCGCTGCAAACCCCAACTTTCATTGAAAGCGAAGTTATTAGTGTTCATCCTAGACACCACTCTCACTCAAGGAACACAATGGCAAAAAACAAAAGCACAAAGACGGCTTGATTTTTCTCAAGTGAAGAAGTTTCTTACAGAAAGCCACTTCAGAACTATTGTGTAAGCCATCATACTCTTGCAGCTGGATGGTGGTAATCCTGCTCCATGCCCTCCCAGACTTCACACAGGCACCCATTAAGGGCATCCTACATGCAGCAGCACGTCTCATCCAGGGCCAGAAGAAATATAAACATCACCCCCATCCTGAAGGAACTCCATTGGCTCCCCTTGCGAGCCTGCACCATTCTTAAAATCAGCTACATCATTTACAAGTACCTCTGCTCATTTTGCAGACAAGCGCACCATCTATTGTAGGTTCTCAGCAAATCAGAATGCAGCCAGGACACCATCCAACTGCAGACTAAGAAGTCTGCAAAAGACAAGGTAGCAAACCTTCTCTATCTATACATGAAGCATGTAGAAAAATATCCCTATCAATTAACTACAGCAAACCACCTAAAAAGCTGTCCCATTTAGGAAAGATTTGAAGACGCAGATTTTTAAAGAGCACTATCACAATGTATTAACAGTGTACAAAACAGCTATGTCTCCTATCACTCGTTGACTTTATGCTAGTCTTTGACCTTGTACAGAGTGCTCCACTGCTTTTTGGCTAGAGTTGTGCTATAGAAATCCCATATCCATCTCTGTACATAATTAGTATTACTGGTTGTTGAGGGCCAGAGTCTGGACTTTATCAAGGGCTTAATTTTAATGGAAATGTTGGCACCAACTGATATTGTAGATCAACCAACTAATATTGCAGACCAACCGGCATCAAGCTCTTAGTATTACAAATGCTGCTCTGGCCTTGTTTACATCAAAATCAAACGCACAAACCTACCTTATTTCAAAGTTCTGGAGCATTTACAAAACACTGTGCCACAGGGCTTGACCTACTCTGTCCATCTTGTTAATATATTTTCAAGCCCGCTGGGGAATCTTTTACAGTTCAAAGCTATCGACTTACACATGTATGCTGTTAGTCAACCTCAATGGTGGCACACCAGTATCCTAGTTAATCAAGGTATGACACTTATTTCAGAGCAGAGGGGTAACAATTATCTTCAGCTAAGTGTAGAACATCAGAAGTGATAATCAATGGCCATTCTGATATTTGACTGGACACCTTTTTGCCTGCTGAGTTAGTTAACCAGTGCAGGTAAATGTTAAATGCCTACAGATCAAGTCAGACAAGGGGCTCATTGTCCAACCAGATTATCTCTCTGGGTTCTGCTTGTTCAGATCAGTGTAAGCTGCTAAGGAAAATGTTTACATTCCACCACAAATGTAGTGGAATAGGGGCCATCTCAGACATAATTAGATCTAGTGTAGTGTAGTTCCTATATTCCCAATAGGCTCTACGCATTGGAATAATATATCCTATAGATGTGACGTAGGACTTAGGTCGACTAGGTCTCAATTAAATATATCAAACTTAATTGTGAGAGGCAGCTAGCTCAGAGGTCACTAGAAACTTTCTCGAATAAACAAGAAGGGATTAGTGTCTGACAACCACATAAACATGACAACTTTGTTTCCCCAAGATAAAACTGATCTTCAGAGTCGTGGAAACAATAGATAGATATTTTACTCAATCAATCGTGCATGCTTCGTTTCATCAGAGGTGCAGAGAAATAGAGAGACTGGCGTTTTCAATAAAAGTATTTATTGAATAGTCTTCTTTGTCATGCCGAAGAAATGAACTGCTGCAATCGTAATACTGGCTGTAAAGTATAATGCGTAGAGCAAGAAGAGTATTATAAAATAATGCTGTAAAAGCATGGCATGGTTTCTAATCCATAAAATACATACATGAATAAAATAGAGACTAAATGTATTCAACTGGTGCTTCTAAAATACGCCTACCCCGATGTACCTAACCTAGTACGAGGGAAGAAGTAAGTGTGGTGTAGCATAAGTTTAGTATTCTTCTGCCGATCAATCAATCAATCACAAGAATTTGTATAGCGCGCTACTCACCCGTAAGGGTCTCAAGGCGCTGAGGGGGGGGGGGGGGCTCGCTATTGCTCGAACAGCCAGGTCTTGAGTTGTTTCCTGAAGGAGAGGTGATCCATGGTCAGCCGTAGATGAGTGGGGAGGGAGTTCCATGTCTTGGCTGCCAGGTAGGAGAAGGATCTTCCTCCGACGGTGGACTTCCGAATTCGTGGGACGGAGGCGAGGGCGAGGCTGGCGGATCGGAGCTGGCGGGTGTGTGTAGAAAGAGAGGCGGCTGTTGAGGTACTTCGGGCCCATGTCGTGGAGAGCCGTGTGTGCGTGGGTGAGGAGTCTGAACGTGATCCTCTTGTTGACGGGGAGCCAGTGCAGGTCTTTCAGGTGGGCAGAGATGTGGCCGCAGCGAGGGATGTCCAGGATGAGTCGTGCTGAGGCGTTCTGAATGCGCTTGAGTCTTTTCTGGAGTTTGGCTGTGGTTCCAGCGTAGAGGGTGTTCCCATAGTCCAGACGGCTGGTTACAAGGGCCTGGGTGACCGTCTTCCTGGTTTCTGTGGGGATCCATCGGAAGATCTTTCGGAGCATGCGCAGGGTGTTGAAGCAGGATGATGAGACTGCGTTCACTTGCTTCGTCATCATGAGGGAGGAGTCCAGGATGAAGCCCAGGTTGCGTGCGTGGTCCGTTGGTTTGGGTGCGCTGCCCAGGGCAAGGGGCCACCAAGAGTCGTCCCACGCGGAGGGAGATGGTCCGAGGATGAGGACTTCCGTCTTGTCTGAGTTCAGTTTCAGACGGCTAATCTTCATCCATTCTGTGACGTCTCTCATTCCTTCCTGGAGGTTGGCTTTGGCGGTGGTGGGGTCGTTGGTGAGGGAGAGGATCAGCTGGGTGTCGTCGGCGTAGGAGATGATGTTGAGGTTGTGTCGGCGGGCGATGGCTGCGAGAGGGCTCATGTAGATGAAGAGGGTTGGGCTGAGTGAGGATCCTTGCGGGACGCCGCAGATGACTTCGGTGGCCGCGGATCGGAATGGGGGGAGGCGGACTCTCTGGGTTCTTCCGGCGAGGAATGAGATGATCCACTCCAGGGCCGCTCCTTGGATTCCTGTGTTGCTGAGGCGCTGTGTCAGGGTGCGGTGGCAGACTGTGTCGAAGGCTGCTGAGAGTTCCAGGAGGATGAGAGCAGCCGTTTCCCTGTTGTCGAGCAGGGACCTGATGTCGGTGGCTGCGATGAGGGCGGTCTCGGTGCTGTGGTTTGCTCGGAAGCCGGACTGTGAGGGGTCGAGGGATCCATTGGTCTCGAGGAAGGCGGAGAGTTGTCTGTTGACGGTCTTCTCAATGACTTTGGCTGGAAAGGGGAGGAGCGAGATGGGGCGGAAGTTCTTCAGGTCCGTGGGGTCCGCGGTGGGTTTCTTGAGGAGAGCGCTCAGCTCGGCATGTTTCCAGCTCTATCCAAGATTTCTCTTAGGGTCTAATCAGCTCCATACCTTGGTTTAGAATGAAGGAGGTCTTGTATCTCTCTGTCTCAGGACTCGATTTCCCAACACCCCGCAAGGGGAGCCTGGAAACACTGGAGCTGGATTTCTCAGCAAGAGAAAAGACAGCATCTCTCTCAGTGCGTCTGCTGGAGGGTCGGCTTCCTTCGGCACTTGCTTTAGCGAGCTGCGTCGGGCAAGTAGATAGTCGAACTGCTCCAAACCACTGTGTGTTTGCTAGAGCAAGTGTGGGCATATTTATTCCTTGAAGGTGCCGAGTTAGGCGTAAAGTTGGACATAATAACGTCAAAGAGTCTCAGTTCTTTGAAAACGCCATGAGTTCTTGAATAAATCAATATTCAAGCAAGGAGAAGTCCCGAACTGCTGAAGCCGATTTTTCCAAGAAATTGTTGTGGCTTTTCGGAACTAGTGAAAGTAGCCATGCCGTATTTGGACTCCATGGGCCATGTCTAAATATGGGTATGATTTCTATGCCTATATAAGGACAAGGTAATTTATGCCTATATAAGGGCATGAATCGGGAAAATTACACTAGGGTCCTAAACGCTATATAACACCCACTCCACATTATGTTCAACATTACAAAATTTTAAGCACTAAAACATATATAAAGCATGTGTTTACAATCCCACCCACAAATACATAAAATGCATTTAAAAAAATGGCTATACACATAAAATGAGCATTTGTACAGTACGCATTTAAAGGCAATGATATCATTGTAAGCATATAATATATTGGCAATGCTAACTGAATGAATCATGAAAATTACATTTATGAAATGGCTCTTAGTTACAGAAAAAAGTCGAGACCATCTCATAGCAAAATATATAAACTGTTTTGGTTTGTGGATAAGGTCAATATTGTTTCTAGGAAGTATTTAAAGAATTCTTGTTCTCTAAGAACAGTTCTACTTTAAGCAGATTACTTTGTGCCAAAAAAAGTTAAATCAAATCGCAGAAAAATAGAGTTCCAAAGTTTTTGTTTTGAAAAAGCGAAGGTTTAATTCAGAGTTCATAGAACGCTGTGTGCTAATTTCAAAAGTTATTCTCGGTGTCAGAAGAAAACATTAAATCTTCTAGGCCGGCAAAGAAGTCATCTACCACAGTAGGTGAAAGTTGAACGTCTTCATTAAGTAGATCGTACACAGAGGAGAAGCATCGCCGTCAGCGTCAGTCGCATTAGCAATGTTCGCAGTTGATGGTACCTGTTGGTCCACGTATCTCACCGTCAGCTGGAATTGCCGGTGAGAGCTCAATGAATGCAGTCATCAGGATTGGTAGCCGTTGGGGACAACATAATGCATGAGCCGTTACCGAACCAAGCAAAGCGTCAACATCCGTTGGCAGTGCTGATGGAAGTGTCAGACAAATATCCAACACGCATTGCTATCCACAAAGCAGGCATCGTAGAACAGGTAAGATGCAATCTTGCCAGAATGGTCTGAACGATAGGAACCACGTGGTATTCAGATCTCTCAAACGAGCCAAGCCACGAATCTGTGTTATGCGCTCACGATACTGCATTGCCAGACGAGTGTTCTCCATGGTAATCTGGGTATCGCTGGTGACTGGACTTGCCATACCGGAGCAGAAGGAACAAAAATATTATCCCTGCTACGAGTCCCAAGACGAGAGGCAGGCCGCCAAACACAAAGTGCACGAAGTTAGGAAAAATGCCTAGGACTGATTCAAAAAGGTGCTAACAGTCCAGAAAAAATCGTCTTAAATACATGTACAATACCACTGGTATCAGATATGTTGAAGATACGACCTAATATTTCTGCGAAATGTATGGGGCAGTTTGTTGATAATAGGGCATGCATCTCTGCAGAGGACCTTGCAACTTGCAGATCATACGTCTCTCTGGACGAGGTCAGTGGCACAGTTTTTTGTAAAAGAATGGCTTTCATTCTTCCTGAAGTATCAATTCGAACAGAAGAGATGTTCAGTGAAGGCCATAGCGGCGACTCCCCGTCTGTCTTACTTTTAGGAACCTATACTTGCATACAACAAGGGACCCTGGCTGACATTAACGAGATAGGCTATTCCTGGCATCATTCCACATCAGCTGTGATCATTCAACATTATGTAGCTCCCATTGGAAAGCTGCCTAAAAAATATTGGGTCTATCACTGCTGCCGGGGAACCCTGCAGGTGGCAGGATAAGTTGTTTGAAGAACCATCACAGACTCCGTGTAAATTAATACCCTGACATAGAAGAGTTCCACTTAGCGCATTTTTGCAATTTTTACCACTAAGAAAAACCTCCTTTCCCCCACTCCAACATTTGTGTGTGTATGGTAAATCCCAGGTCGACTTTATGTATTCTTTACCCAACCTTTTATACATGCCTGCTGGTATGTGTTTTAAGCAATACTGAAACTGGAAAATCGTCACTGGTATCGTGATGGTGCCATGTATTATCCATTCCACTGCTGGTTTCTCAGAAACCGTTAATGGTAATCTTTCCAGTTTTTCTATGCTCAGCAAAGTATAGTCTGCTCCCCTCTGTGCCAAAGAGATTTGTTTATCTGTAAGGTTAAATCCAGTAAACAATGACGTGGTGTTGATTAGACGCCAAGGCACACAATCTGAACGAAGATTTTTATAACGTCCAGCCTAGCAGCATTATAGAACGTAATTGAGACTGTCCATGTTGTAACATGAGCAAGTCCTGTTCCATTATGTCTATGGAAGAGAATACAATGCTGTCCACAAAATAAATTCTGGATTACATAGTTGTTAACCCATTGTCAACTACAAAGAGAGCTTTCTATAAATTAATATGGTCAATTTCTCATATACGTTCTGCAGTTTCCATTTGCGTGACTTTCCAGGCTTCATTATAAGCAGCGTAAATACCTGCGTATATGAAACGTTTATGACGTGGTTTGCTAGGTCCTAGTAAGAAGTCTCTCAAATCAACGCCATCTTTAAGTAAAGTGAAGTGTTGTTTTATATCTGGAAGTGCGGATTTTTGTAGCCACTAAAGGCACAGTTTTCCTACACTGTAAGTTATTATCCCTGGATGTTGTCCCTGGACATATCTTGGATCTGGCCTAGTTACTGTAAACCCTTGTGTCTTGTTCAGGAATCTATCTTTACAGTTATTTGTGTCTGTGGGCCAGATTAACCATTTTTTTCCAATCAGGATTAGTTCTGTTCTGTTGTAAAATGTAGTTTACGTCTACCTCCTCATCTGTAGTTCCATTACTATCAGGTGTGGGTTTAGATATGGACTGTTTGTTTAAATCTTTTATCTTAGCCAGGCCAAGACAAGAAGTCTGTTGAACAGTTTCATTTAAAAACATTATTTGTTCTGGAATGATGCAGGCTCTTAATAAGGCTTCCAAACCTTGTACCTACCAGTCTTTTGTGCCCCAGACAGTTTGTCTCAATGTTGTCTCTCCAAAAGTCAAAACCTAA
Source organism: Lissotriton helveticus (assembly GCF_964261635.1). Lineage (NCBI taxonomy): Eukaryota > Metazoa > Chordata > Amphibia > Caudata > Salamandridae > Lissotriton > Lissotriton helveticus. The sequence goes on from NC_136063.1 coordinate 2,112,442,914, forward strand.
TGTGGACAATTGAGCATAAAAGGCTGCTGAATAAATTTGTTTTGTATTGGTCAACATACTTTTCATTCCTGTTTTATTAACATTTTTAAAATAAAATGTTTCTGGATTCGTGACATTAAAACCTGAAGAGTATGGACATTTTTCATAAAATGTTTTTGAGCTACCCTTTGGTGGCGTCGGACAATGTGCCCATTGATTATAAGAAAAAACATTTCTAGGATTTGCAGATGTGAAAATGATGACCATAATGATTAAAACAATACATTTGTTCATAATCTGATGAACCTTCTAGGTATTCATGTTTCGTAAATTTTGCTGACATTTATAAGTCTGCCATCATGTTATTAACAGTCTCAAAGTCCCAATCATCAGAAAATGTACTGGGTTTAACTAAATCACTCAAGGAAACCTTAAATTGGTGTTGAATTTCCAACAGCTCTACCGGACCATAAATGTCATAATCAGTTCTGTCCCATGCTATACCGCCAGGTAGGGGAACAGCTGTTACGATCACTGATGACCGGTCTCTTTGTTCACGATGAGTTGATTTGTGTGGCTTCAGGAGAAAGTTGATGTTCTTACTTGCTGTGTCCATTTTACTATATTCTCCATCTATCAGCTTTCCCAAACTTAAAACGAAAATGAGCCATAGTAGGAGAAAAAGTACACCTAACAGAATCCAAAACTCAAACCATGGTGAAACCAAATATGTATTTGCAAGCTGGTGAAAAAGTTCAATTACTTGTTCCTTGAAGGTTTTATTTGCTGGCGTTGTTTCGGGCTCACTGAGATCCTCAGAAAACTTATCAAAGTTGATGAAATAGCTAGAGGCAGTTCTGTCAATGGTTGGTATTGCATCCGGATTATTTGAAATTGCTGGAGCCACTGGGCCTACTATTTATCATCGGCCACATGATGTGGTTTTACCAGGTCGATGGACACAAACCGGTTCTCTTTTCTTCCAGCAAGGGGCGTCAGTAACACGGTTCTTGATCCGTGGATTGCTAGCACAGGTACTGGTTTTCTGTAATAAGGTCCAAATTCCTTCTTATCCGCTATTTTTTTCTCTGACCAGATCCGCAATCTTTGGAATCCAGACAGGTCTTGCTGGGACAGGTGGTTTTTCTTCAGTGGTCGTTGGCTTCTGTAATATGTTGCTTAGACTTCTTCGTGTTTCATTTAAGTCCTACAAAACAGCCAAGGGTCTTTAATATCAAAGGGTTTTTGTTCTACCACTTAATTATGACGATTGAGGTCTTCGACTATCATTCTAGTACCAAAAAGGATTTCATATGGAGTGATTCCACCCAGAGAATTTCTTGGCAGATTATTAACACTACATTGACACTTAGATGTTTGACCCACCCGTCACCCGAGCCTAATACCCTAGCTGTTATAGATTGCTTTATGTCACGGTTTTTTCTTTCCACTACAGAATTTCCCTCAGGATGGAATGGACTTTAAAACCGCAATGCAATGTCATAACCCTTAGAGAGCTTCTCCCAAAAGAGTGCTCTTATTTTTCTAGTTATGGCCCCCTCTATCCGGGGTGTTATTTCATATAACTTATGTGGTACGCTAACCCTGGTATCGGCAGTTTCAACTTGAATGTACTCATTCAAGTCCACTGTCTCCAGATGATCCTTCAGGATTCTGCGAGCTATGGTAACTTCTGCTGCACTGTCCAGCATTGTCTGGGCCCTCTCCTCGTTCTTGGGTTGTGTCCTCAAGATCCTCGGCATGTCTATAAGGTACGAGAGGAATGTGTATCAGTATCTTGATATCTATCAGGTTTTCTCAAATTATCCCGGTTTCTGAGGTTGTACCTTGTTTCAGTTGGCTCCTTTTGAGGAGACCTACCTCTGAATTGAGAACGTTTCTCTTTGGGAAGTATCTGTCTAGTATTTTCCAACTTCTTTTTATTAGGAGTGGTGAGATTGTTTTTATTAAAAACCTTTTCAGGATTTTGTTAGTTCGGGCTTTACTTGTTTCCCTCCCAAACTAGCTCTTCCTAGCTTTTCATAGGATTTTTCTATTATTCTGGCCAGTTCATATGGTTGCTCCGTTACATCAAGTTCTGTTAGTCTTTGGCAGATTGCCACGGATACTGCTTCACCTTTAATATTTGCCAATATTATAGCCAAGACCTGTTTGAAATCCTTCAGTAACTTCATACCGAGATTTAATGCAGGCAGGAATGCAGGATGGAACACCATGTGTTTTTGTGTATATTGCCGCAAAGACTGTAACCCAAGTGTCACAGTCCTCCATGTGTGGTGCGATCTCCATTGGTAAACAGATTGTTAGAATCCTGTGTTTCTCATGAGGTGTACTATCGGGAAATACTGTTTCTATTTGAGTCATCTTTTGAGCTAAGCAGAATGGAATTTGTTACCTCTTTGTGGGTAACTTACCAATGACCGATTGTATAGTCTGTGGTGTGTTATTTTGTTTGTGTTCCCCTGATGAGGGGCGTGCTGTGGAATTCTTTTAGCAGGTTGGACTGTTAGAGTCCGCATGACATATTGTACTGTAGTGTAGTTCCTATTATCCCAATAGGCTCTGCGCATTGGAATAATATCTTCAATAGTATAGACCTAGGGCAGAGGTTAACTAGGTCTTCCACTGACGATATTAGACTTAAAGTTTTTGGTTTTGCCAGCTAGCTCAGAGTTCACTAGAAACTTTCTCGAATAGGCAAGGAGGAGTTTAACCTCCCTGGATAGACAAGAAGGGATTTAGTTTCTGACAACCATAGAACATGACAACTTTGCTCTCCCCTAATCAAGAGTGTATCTCTAGAGTCGTGTGAAAACAAAAGACAACTTATTTTACTCAGTCAGTACGTGCATTCTTAGTTTCACCAGATTGTAGAGAAAAGGAAGAGACGGGCGTGTTCAATAAAAGATGGTATTTATTGATCAGTCTCTTTTCTCGTACAAGAGAAATGAATCGATACTATTGCGATACTTATGGTTAAGTAAAGTGCATACAATAAAAGCAGAAGTATAAAATAATACTGCAGAAGCATTGATATGGTTTCTAAGCCATATGATATTTAAAACTGATAAAATAGATACATACATATATACATTTGACTAATCGTACTCAACTGGTGCTTCTAACCACGCCTACCCCAGTGTACCTGACCTAAGCCTAATACGTGGGCGGGAGTAGATAAGTAGCAGTTTAAGTTAAGTTTGTTTTGCCAAGGGACTGACTCAAGAATTCTCTGCAAGGGGTTGTTCAGTTCTGTACCTGAGGTCTAGAATGATTGAGGGCTGGTATCTCTCGTCTCTGGTCTTGATATTCCAGCTGCCTGCGAGGGCTGCTTGGAAGCGCCGGAGCTGGATTTCTCGACAGGAGAAAAGCAGCGTCTCGTTCTCAGCGCGTCAGGAAGGCGGGGCAGCGCCAGCGGGGTCCGCTCTGTGCTGGCCTCTTCGGCAAGTCTCGCTGCTCCGATCTCGTCACCACCGCGTGTGTTTGCTTAAGGCAATGTCGGTAATATTTATACCTGTAAGGTGCCGAGATTGACGTAAGGATGGACATGGATACGTCAATAAGGATATCATACGAACGGGCTTGTTTGCACATTCTTTTGCTGAAGTTCTCGGTGAAATCAAAACAATGGCCGCAGGGATTTTCCCAGGTTGTCATAGGTTTGATTTGTTTTGAGAACTCCGTATGCCTTATCAGGGGCTGGAGGAATAGTGCTTGCCTAATTAGATGGCAAGCGTTATGACCTAATCAGATAACGCGTTCCTGTGCCGTGGTGTGGCTTAATCAGATAACAGTTTTTTGTACCGTGGGATGGCTGCTAGTTAATTATTAACCAGAACAGGGTCAGGAATAGGGGGATCGATACAGAACCTATAGGAATACATCACACCCACTCCACGCAGACTATGTCCATATTTAAAAGATCTAGGCATAGTAAATATACTAGTAGAGCACGTGTATACCGTACCACCCCAAAATACATCCATATGCATTTTGAAACCATGAAATATACGAAAAGATATATATATGCATTATATGTACTCAAGCAGTATAACAATGCTAAATAAATTACACATTCATACATCATTATTAATAAAATATGAAAATTAACACATGAAATGGCTCTTAATACAGGAGAAGAAAAAAAAATGCGAGACCATTTCATCACAAAATAAAATATTTATGAACATGCCAGAGGGCAGCTAATGTCTCTAAAGTTCCTAAAATAGAAATTTAGTTCCCTAAGAATAGTTTCTACTTTAAGCAGAAGATAAGTGTCCCGAAAAACTGCAAAATATTTTGGGGCCGCTGAAAAAATTATGTTCCGCTGTCCATAAACTGGAAAAAATTGTTCACAATACTTTATTATCTAAGTTGAAGGCCAAATTCAGGGTGTTGGGAACGCCGTGTGCTAGCCTGCTCAAAAGTCATTATTTCTGCTCTGGTGAGAACATCATATCATTTAGACTCTCGAAAAAACTGTCAACAGCTTCCTGTGACAGTTCCATTAACTCGGAAAAAGATGTTACCATGCATTCATGAGCATGACTGCCTTCATTGATGTTTCGATCAGCATAGCTGACAGAAGGTCGTACCTGATCGATGCTGCTTTCATCTTGAACCTCACTACCCCTCAATCGTAGTGGTGAAGTCTCCACGAATGCCGTCATCAGGATTGGTAGCCGCTGGGGACAGCACAATGTATGAGCCGTGACCGGACCCAACAAAGTTTCTGCATCCATTGGCGCATCCGATTGTAGCGTCAGACAGGTGTCCAACACGCATTCTTCTCCGCATAGCAAGCACCTTAATACAGGTAAAACACAGCTTTGCCACATTGGTCTAAATGAAAGAAACCAAGTCATGTACAGGTCTCTAAGCCGGGACAGTCCAAGGATTTTAGATATCCGGTCCCGGTATCCAATGGCTAGGATTGTTTCTTCCCTTGTCGCAGGTGTTTTGTCTGTGACACCGTTTGCCATAGCGAAATAACAGGATCAAAAATAGGATTCCTGCCACTAGTCTCAAAAGGAGAGGAAGTCCACCAAAGATGGAATGGACAAAGTCCGGAAAAATACCCAGAATGGCTTTAAATGGTGTTAAAGACCCCGAAAACACTGTCTTAAATACATTTGAGACTCCACTGGTATCAGAAATATTTAAGATTTCGTTCAGGATTTCTGCGAAATGTATGGGGGAATTAGTTGATAACAATGAATGAATCTCTGCCGTTGTCCTTGCAACTTGGAGATCATACGTTTCTTTTGATGACGTGAGCCTGGTCGGCGTCTGAAGGAGCACTGTTTTCATTCTGCTTAAAGTATCAACTCGAATGGAAGCAATTTTCAAATTCGGCCATAACCTTGCCTCCCTGTCTGGCATTGCGCTGGGGAACAATACTCGTTCACAGCACATAACCTTCGCAGTCGTAGTTATGAGATAAGCTATTCCGGGCACCAAGCTACAACATCTGCGGTCTACGATTATAATGTAACTCCCGTTCGATAGTCTCCTAAAGAATGGTTCTATTTGTGTCGCAGGTGTGCCTAGCTGGTGACATGAAAGGTTATTTGAGGACCCTTCACAGGCTCCGTGTAAACTAATACCATTACACAGAAGTGTACCGCTTAGTGACATGGCACAATTATTGACACTAAGAAACACTTTCCGGCCTTTATTACTGACACAAGCATGTGAATAGGGCAAGTTCCATGTTGACTTAATGTACCCTTTACCCAATTTTTCGTACATGCCAGCCTGTATATATTTTTGGCAATATTGAAACCTGAAAGTAGATATTGGAATATTAATTATTCCATGTATTATCCATTCACTGACAGGTCGTTCTGACATTGTCAATGGTAATCTCTCGAGTTTCTCAATGCTCAGGATTGTATAATCCGCACCCTTCTGTGCCATACTGATTTGTTTATCAGTAAGGTTAAAGATATTGAACAGTGACGTTGTGTTGATTAAACGCCAAGGCACATAGCCTGAACGCAGATTTTGTAACGTCCAGCCAAGTTGTACAATAGAACGCAATTGAGACTGACCGTGTTGTAACAACAGTAAGTCTTGCGATATTATGTCGATTGCTGAAGACACAATGCTGTCCAAAGAGTAGATTCTGGAGGACAGAGTCATTAACCCATTGTCCACTACAGAAAGTGATTTTTCCAAATTAATACGGTCAATTTCCCGTATTCTCTCTGATGTTTCAATTTGAGTTATTTTCCAGGCTTCGTTATAAGCTGCATATACAGAGGCTGCTATGAAGCGTTTTTGACGCTGTTTGCGCGGTCCCATAATGAAATCACGCAAGTCAGCACCATCAGTAAGTAAAGTCAGGTGTTGCTTAATTTCTGCCAGTGTGGATGTTTGTAGCCATTGAAGGCAGAGCTTGCCCACACTGTACGTGGTAATTATCCCTGGGTGTTGTCTTTGGGAATATCTAGGGTCTGGCCTGGTCAATGTGAACCCTTGGATTTTGTTCAGGAATCTGTCTTGACAGTTATTTGTATCTGTGGGCCAGATCAACCACTTTTTACAATCAGGATGTGTTCTGTTTTGGCTTAATATATGGTTTACGTCTATCTCAACATCTATAGAGCTATTACTGTTCATTGATGGCTTTGGAATAGACGGTTTGTTTAAGTCTTTGATTTTGGCTAGGCCAAGACAGGTAGTTTGTTGAACAGTGTCATTCAAAAATATAATTTGTTCTGGGATCATGCAGGCTCTAAACAATGATTCTATACCTTGTACTTGCCATTCCTTTGTACCCCAAACACTTTTTACTTCAACATTTTTGTCCCAGTAATCAAAACCAAATGTACTCATTTGCTCAAAAAACGAGTCTGAATATATCAATTTAGTGTTTGTAAGCATGGTCTTTGTACCGGTCTTATTTGATAATTTAAAATAAAATGTTTCTGCATTGCTTGTGTTGAACCCTGAAAAATATGAATATTTGTCATAAAAAGTTCTTGAGCTACCTTTTGGAGGGGTTGCACAGTGTTCCCATTGATTATAATTTAAAACATTTCTAGGTTGTGCAGATTTATGCAGATAATGATTACTATAGTGATTATAGCAGAACATTTTATCATAATTAGACGAACCCTGCAAATAATCATGTTTTGTAAATTTAGCAGACATCACTAGGTCAGACATCATATTATTAATGCTTTCAACGTCCCAATCATCAGCAACTGAGCTTGGTTTTACAAAGTCACTCAATGAGATCTTGATTTGATGTGGATACTTCAGGATTTCAACCGGACCATAGATTTCATAATCAGTATTGTCCCATGCTACCCCACCGGGTGTAGGATTGGCTGTGAAGTTGACTGAAGAAAGTTCTCTTTTCTCGACGTGTGAGGTTTGAGGACCAGGTTGATTTTCTGGCTTGCTGTGTCCATTTTAGCATATTTTCCCTCAATGAAGTGTCCCAAACATAGTACCATGATGAGCCAAAGTATGAGGATAAGTGCACCTAAGGCCACCCAGAATTCAATCCATGGAGAAATCAGATAGGTTTCTTTCAGATGTTGAAAAAGTTCCTTAGCTTTATCTTTAAAGGTTTTTGTTGATGTTTGTTCCTTTGATTCACTCAGGTCTTCAGATGAATCATTGAAGTTGATGAAGTAACCGGATGCCGTTCTGTCTATTGTTCCTATTGTTTCAGGATTGCCGTTTGCTTTATTATTGTGTTTTGTTGCAGCAGCATAGTCATTTGTTACTTCATTGTAGATTGGTGTGTCTCTGCTAAATGTTTTTATTTGGGTTTTTAGAGGTTTAAGTTCCATAGCATTGTTGCATAGTCCTTGTTGTTCTGTTGGCATTTCAAATGTGAGTAGCCTCTTAGATTGAACCTCTGTTTGTAGCAAATCTTGGTGTTCTACTACTTATCGGGAGTCCACTTGGCCTACTGTTTGTTATCGGCCACATGATTGTGGTTTTATCAGGTCGATTGATACAACCCTGTTCTCCTTTTTACCAGCAAGGGGCGGTAGTACTACTGATCTTGTCCCGTTGATAGACAAGACAGGAACTGCTTTTCTGTAAGAAGGCCCAAATTCCTTCTTTCCTGCGATCTTTTCTCTGACTAGATCCCCGACTTTTGGAATCCAGACAGGTCTTGCTGGGACAGGTGGTTTTTCTTCAGTGGTCGTTGGCTGTTTCAACTTTATGTTGCTCAGGTCTTTCCTTGTTTTGTTTAAGTCCTGTAAAATAGCCAAACGATCTTTGATATCAAAGCTATTTTCTTTAACCACTGAAGTCTGACTGTCAAGATCTAAGATCATCATTCTAGTTCCAAACAATAATTCGTACGGACTGAATCCCCTCAGAGAATTTCTTGGCAGGTTATTTAGACTACGTTGGACACTTATTAGATGTTTGACCCACCCAGCTCCCGAACCTAATACCTTTGCTGTTATAGATTGCTTTATGCCTTTGGTTTTTTCTTTACACCATCCCGTTCCCTCAGGTAGGAAGTGAGAAGAGTCCCGCTATGCTATGCTCATTTGGCCATGTGTTTCATACGCTTTAGGGCAAGAAGAAAAAACATTCAGCCAAACGTAGCATGCTTCTAGCGTATATGCCATTATAGACTCGCAAATCTTTTTATAACAGTCCAGACGTCAGCCGAGTGCTGGGGTCTACATCACAAGTGGAAACTAGTCTTTATATGTTAATTGGACGCATTAATTTTTATTGTTGATCAATTCTGGAGTGAAACGCCATCTAATATACCGTTTCTCTCGCCACTGCGATCTCTATTGCAGTCTGGGCAGTTCTTTACAAAGATGTGATGATGCAGGCTCATACCTGGCCACCAGTACACTGATTGTAATTCTTCCAGAGAATCTTTTAGTTTAAGGTGTCCGAGACCTTCACCCATATGTGCGTCTGCTATTAACAAGCCTCTCCTGTCCGTGTTTGGAATCACTCTGTCCCCCACTCCAGGGATTTGAGCAAAAGGGACTGAGTTTGCATCGATTATGTATGTATAATTGAGTGGATAGTTGATCGGTAGTGCTGAGCAGTCGCCTTTTGATGACGTTTTCACCGCCAGCACTGTTTCACCGTCAATGTGTTTTACTGTATGCTTTTTCTTGACTACGGAAGCCGATTCAGTTGCTGCCGTTGTGGCTTTCTCAGCCAATGAATTCCCTGCAACGTGAACGCCATCACGCTGATGACTCAGTGAGTGTATCACGTGAGTTTTTGGTAGTTCTTTCTGTAATAGAACTACTTGTTCCCAAAGCACTTTTTGCTTTATTGTTGCACCTGTGTCATCTTTGTAACCGTTTTGAATCCATTTCTGTAAATCGTTATTGTATGATTTGACGCAGTAATACGAATCGCACACAATAAGTGTCGGGAATTCGCGATCGGCATTATCTAGCGCCATTTTTAACGCTATTATTTCCGTTTGTTGTTCTGAATTATTTTCCACTGAGTGTGTTTTTGTAAGTAGAGGTCTTAATTTACCTCCGCGCCACACTTCTTTTACAATTTCGCATGTGGCCTTGTAAGCCAGCTCTCCCCAAACTGAGGGTTGAGCATGCCCGTCTGTATGTATTACACAGGCGTACTGTCGTAAAGGCAGAATGTCGATTGGCAGAGGGTATGTCATTTCATATTCTAGATATTTTAATTCCTTTAATTCTGGATCAAAGTAGTATTTTACTCTGTCCGTTGTAATTGAATTCACCCATTGTATCCATTCTGGATTCAACGTTGTTGTTGGTAAATTACATGGGGTTGTTAATGCCTCAAAGGCTGACTCCGCTGTTCTGACTGTGATACGTCTACCATCAGCGTTGTCTTTTTCTCTTGCTATAGCCGTTTGAACTGCATGAACAATGTTTTCTTTAATACTGAATTTCTTTTCAGCTTCTGTGTACAAGTGTGATTTGTATGCAATTGGTACCTTTTCTCCCTCATTATAGGTCAGGTATGTGAATCCGCATCTTCCTGGGATGACTCGAATCACAAGATTGCGTGTGTTGTAACGTGTTTCTAATTTTGTTTTAATTAACATGTCTGTTTGTAAAGATCTCAAAATTTCTGTGTGTTTTTGAGTCCAATTGATTCTTTTAAAATCTGGTTTTATTAGATCATAAAGGGGTTTGATCCTTTCTGCGTAATTTGCAATGTATGTTCTTCCGAAATTTAGGAAGCCTAGAATTGATTGTAAATTTTTTAGTGTTCTAGGAGCTTGGAGTACAGCACATTTCTCTAGGAAATTGTCAGCCAGGCTTTTGCCTTCACTTGATAATTCATATCCTAAAAACAGGACTGTTAGATGGGCAATTCTTGGTTTTTTAAAGTTGAATTTGTAACCCTCTGCTGCGAACCCAAGTATTATGGTGTTCACTCTCTTCAAGTGAGTATCCAAGTCATCATCTGTTAGGTAAATGTCGTCGACATATGATAATGCCTCGTCATCGTATGTTTGTAGTAATTCTGTTACTCTCTTTGAGAATAATCCTGGGCTGTTCTTGTGCCCCTGGGGTAAACGGCAGAAGCTTTTTTGCGAGCCATTTACCGAGAACGCAGTCAAATATCTGCTCTCTGGTGCTATATTTTGACAAAAGAATCCATTAGAGATGTCTAATGTTGTTTTGTATTTTTTGCGCACTATGTTATTCATTAGTGCAGCACTATGCGAGTTTTGTACTGCAAATGTTTTGCAACATGAGTTAAGGTGTCTGTAATCCAAAACTAGACGATATGAGTTGTCTGGTTTGGAGACAGGAAACAAAGTATTGTTCCTTTGTGAGGTGCAAGTTTCAATCACCCCCTGGTATTCAAGTTGATCTAGGATCTCTTTTACCTGTTTTTTAGCTTCTTGCTTAATTGGGTACTGCCTCTGTGCAGTAGGTTGTGATTTTAACTGGATTTTGTGAGGAGAGTCCTCATCCCATCCTACATGATTTTTATATAAAGCAGGAGCTTGAGCTACTGCCCACTTTCTAGCAAGTGTATATTTTTTATGAATTGGAATATGATTTGAGAAGGCAGGCATAAGAAATGCGTTACTTACCTGTAACAGCAGTTATCCAGTATTGGTGTCTTTCATAGATTCACATGCCTGAATCATTCCCCGTCGTCGAGATGGGAGCCCCGGTAATAGAAAAGTAATGTCCTATAGACATACATAGAGAAAAATAGGCCTAAGGGCCTTGCCTTAGTAGCCTATCTATGTCCTTTTGTGAAAAGGACCAAATTTCCAAAGGTAGCCAATCAGCTACCACCTCCCTCTAGAACCTTCCTGCCAGGAGCCTCAGTCTCTCAGATTTTCGTACGCACCAAGCTAGGTAGACGTAAGATATGCTCTGTAGTGAGAGATGAGTCCTTCCTGGGGAGGTGGGAGGGTTGCATGTGAATCTATGAAAGACACCAATACTGGATAACTGCTGTTACAGGTAAGTAACGCATTTCTTATCCAGTATTATGGGTGTCTTTCATAGATTCACATGCCTGAATCAGAATAGCAAGCAATACATTATGCACATATGCGATGGAATATAACAGTCTGAGATAATACATATCATGTGACTAGATACCATCAGTAATATAGAGAGTAAAGTAAATAAATGTGCATACCATTGCAGGACGGTGGGAAGTAGGAAGGCTCATCTTACTGGAAGAGATGGCGAAGTACAGCTTGGCCCACAGCTGCATCCTGCATCAGTTCCGTGTCCAGGCAGTAGTGTCTGGTAAAGGTGTGCGGCGATTTCCAGGTGGCCGCTCTGCAGATATCCAGAATCGGTACACCAGCGAATAGTGCTGCCGATGTGGACACAGCTCTCGTGGAATGTGCTCGGACTGAGGAATGTAATGGACGTCCGGCTTTGTCATGACAAAATGCAATTGTTGCCGATATCCATCTGGAAATGGATTGTTTGGAGAGTGGCATGCCTTTTCTCGGCCTGCTGAAGGCAACGAAAAGTTGTTTGGTCTTTCTGAAAGCTTTCGTTTTGTCCAGGTAAAATTTTAGACATCTCTTAATGTCCAAAGAGTGAAGAGATCTTTCCGCCACTGTGCCTGGGTTCGGGAAGAATGAGCGAAGCACAAGCGGTTCATTGAGATGGAAGTCCGAGGGGACTTTAGGAATGAAACGTGGGTTGGTTCTTAAGATGACTCTGTCTTCTCTAAATTGCAAGAAAGGATCCTGTATCGAAAGAGCTTGCAACTCACTGACTCTTCTGGCTGATGTTAGAGCTAAAAGAAGTGCAGTTTTCCAGGAAACGTATTTGAGTTCAGCCCTATGGATAGGTTCAAATGGATGTTTCATTAACTGATTGAGTACAATATTCAGATGCCACGTTGGTGGTATTCGTCTTGGTCTAGGGAAAGATCTGTAAAGCCCTTTAAGGAACTGTTTTATCAGTCTGTTGGACCATAGTGAAGGGCCTTTTGAAGACCTGGTGAAGCGAGAGATTGCTGCCAGGTGTACCCTGATGGAAGCATGCGCCAGACCTGTTTGGGCCAGATGCAGGAGATAAGGCAGTATCTGCTCTGGAGTGATTCTAAAAGGGTGTATATTGTTGTCTTTACACCAAATACAAAAGCGCTTCCATTTCAAGGAATAAGTTTTGTTCGTGCTAACTGCTCTTGCTTTAGCTAGGACTTCTTTGCACTCCTGCGGGATGCTTAGGTGACAGAATTCTCGGTACTCAGGAGCCAAGCCGATAATCTGAGAGATGTCAGATTCGGGTGGAGTATCTGGCCTTTGGACATCGAGAGTAGAGAAGGATGTTGAGGCAGTTGGATTGATGGACGGACTGAGAGGCGTCGGAGGTCCGCGAACCAATGTTGTCTCGGCCAGTATGGGGCCATGAGAATCAATGTGCAATGCTCCATTTTCATCTTCCGGATGACTCTGCTGATCAGGGGAAATGGCGGAAACGCGTACGCAAACACGTTGCGCCATGCGATGGAAAATGCATTTCCTAATGACCCCTGTTGGGGATGCCAACTTGCGAAGCTTTGGCATTTTTTGTTCTCCTTGGTGGCAAAGAGGTCTATTTGAGGTGTTCCCCATGCCGAGAAGATGTTGTCTAGAACTTGCTGGTTCAGTTCCCATTCGTGGGACATTGACCTCTGTCTGCTGAGAGCGTCTGCTATGACGTTGTCTTTTCCTGGGACATACTCCGATGTTAATGTGATGTTGTTGAGCAGTAGCCAGCTCCAAATTTTTTGTGATTCGCGAGACAGCGTCAGCGAGCGTGTCCCTCCCTGCTTGTTTAAGTAGTGCATTGTGGTCGTGTTGTCTGTCCTCACTAGCACTGCAGAATTTTTGATGCGAGGGAGGAATGCCTGTAGGGAGTGAAGGACTGCACGTAGTTCTAGGAGGTTGATATGCAGAGCCTTCTCTTGCTCCGACCATCTGCCGCTGATTTGTAAGTCTTGAAGGACTGCACCCCAGCCTTCGAGAGAAGCGTCCGTCGTTATGACGTGTGGAGTTTCTGGTAACAAGAACGTGAGACCTTTGGATAGGTTCTTGTGCTTCATCCACCAGCCCAGCGTCTCGGATATCTGTCGAGTGACGACTATGTGATCCTCGAAGGAATCTGTACATTGGGTCCACTGTTTGGTCAGGGCCTCCTGAAGGGGGCGCATTCTGAGCCGACAGTGAGGGATGAGTAGAATGCAGGAAGACATCATCCCTAGAAGAGATTTGAAAATCCTTACTTTGATGGTTGGTTTTGAAGATATCGCGGTAGCTAGAGTCATCAGTTTGTTTTTTCTTTCCAGAGATGGGAAAGCTTTGGAGGAAATGGTGTTTATAGTGGCCCCCAGAAATGTTATTATCCTGGTGGGTTGTAAAGTAGATTTTTCGAAGTTGAGAGTCAAACCCAGGTTCCGGAAAATGTTGAGACAGGCGTTGGAAGACAGCTGTGCGTCCGTGAGAGACGGTGCTTTCACCAGCCAGTCGTCTAGGTAGGGGAAGACCTGGTGATTCTGTTGTCTCAGGTAAGCTGCCACAGGAGCCAGGCACTTTGTAAAAATGCGAGGTGCTGATTTGAGGCCAAATGGGAGGACACAAAATTGGTAATGGAGACCTGCTACTTCGAATCGTAGGAATTTTTTGTGTCGTTTGTGTATTGGGACATGGTAATATGCATCTTGCAGGTCCAAAGATGTCATAAAGTCTCCTTCCTCCAGGGAGCCTAAGATTTCCTGGATAGTCACCATACGAAACGATTGGCTTTTCAGGAAGGCATTGAGTGCCCTGAGATCTAGAATGGGCCTCCATTTCTTCTTTTTCTGTTGGATTAAAAAGAAGCGGGAATAAAATCCCTTTCCCTTTTGAGCTGATGGGACTCGCTCTATTGCTCCCTTTTTTATCATGGAAGAGATTTCCTGCAGTAACAGACGAAGGTGTCTGTGATGATGTTTGTGAGGAGGGGTGAACGGTGGGATGGAGTTGAATTCCAAGGTGTGACCGTGTTGAATCAATTGTAGTACCCACCGATCCGTCGTAATCCTTTTCCAATTTTGGAGGAAATGTGTTAGCTTGCCACCAATTTTGAGCGGACCGGACGGTGGGGGGACTGGCTGCGGGAATTGGTCATTGTCTTCCGCCAGCCGTTTTCTTTTGCGATTTGCCTCTGAAGTTCGGTCTCCCGTAGGGGGTCTGACGACTTTGTTGTTGCTGCCGCTGTGGATATTGGGAGCGATTTTGATTATATGTGGATTTGCCTTGATAAGATCCTCTGTACGTGGATTGTCCTCGTCCTCTGTGCCCTCGAAAGGACTGGTTCCTGAATTGTAAAGTTCCGAGAGCCCTTGCAGTATCGGTGTCTTTCTTTATCGTCTGCAAGGCTTCATCTATTTTAGCTCCAAATAGTAGTTGTCCGTCATAGGGCATATCTACAACTTTGGTTTGTACTTCCTGTCTGAAGGACGTCGCTTTGAGCCAACCTTGCCTGCGCAAAACTGCGGCACCTGCAAGCTGTCTGAAGCCTGTCATGGCGACATCGACAGCTGAGTCTATGATTTCTGATGCCGATATTTGACCTTCATGAAGGAGTGCCTGGACCTCATTTTTCAAGTCATCAGGCACGTGCGTGAGATATGGAGCAATATCTTCCCATAGTTGCCTATTGTATCTGCCCAGCAGAGCAATGGCGTTGGCCACTTTGACCGTCATGGCTGACGTTGTGGAGAAGCGTTTGCCTATGCCATCCAATTTCCTGCCCTCCTTGTCTGGTGGTGCTGAGAGTGGCGAGGATGGGTTTCTGGAGTTCTTCTGGGCGGCTTGAGTGACGACCGAATCAGGTTTTGGATGTGAATTAAAACAAGTGGCTGCCGTTGACGGAGCCCTATATTTTTTGTCCAGTCTAGGGACCACTATTGAAACAGATGCAGGTGTTTGCATGAGTTGTAGCCCCTGTTCCCAGATATGTTCTATTATGGGAATGGATCGTGCCTCCTTTCTTATGGGGTCTTTGAAGTCATACAAGAAACAATCTGTTACTTTTGTTTCCATTGCCATGTGAAATCTGGTGGCCGCTCTCTCTATTAAATTGTGGAATCCACCGATATCCACTGGTGGAGAGTCTGATGTGCTGGGTTCCGGTGTGGCCGGAGAATGAGCAACGTAATCCTCATCATCTCTGTTTTGAGAGAGGTCATCTCTAACCTCACCTTCCTCAGGAGGTTCGTCGTCATCATCAGAGGATTGTATGTTGTGAACCTGTTCAGTATCTTGAGGAATAACCAAAGGCGTTGGTCTTGCCCTTGGTGATCTTTGCTGTGTGGAAGATTCTTGAGAATTGCCATGTGATGGTGTCGCTGACGATTCTGGGAATCTCTTTTTATAGTCTGTGATCAGGAATTGAAGATCCTGAACTATCTCGGCCGGTAATACGATCATTGGAGTGACTTGAGTATGTACCTGAGCCTGAATAGTTTCTTCCGTAAATATAACATCATCTCCGTCATCGTCAGTACTCTGGCATTTGACGTTGAGATCTGACGGGCTAGTAGCTTGTTCGAAGTGGTCATCATCTGATTCGTCAGCTTGAAGTATGTGAGAAGGAAGCAGTGATTGAACCCTACTGGGTGATGTTAATTCGGGCGTAATAGGGAGTTTGGTGACCTTTTTTGATGGAATTAACTCCGCTTTTTTCCATGGCGTCGATGATGTCGTCGTCGACGAGGTCGTCGACGAGGTCGTCGACGGTATCGCCGTCGATCGCTTTTCAAGCGTCGAGTGTCCCTTCGCCGATGAAGCTGTCGTCGACGAGGCGGTCGTCGACGGAGTAGCCGTCGACGGTGCCTTCGCCGTCGACGGAGTTGGCGTCGACGGTGCCTTCGCCGTCGTCGATGCGGTCGTCGACGGTGCCTTCGCCGTCGTCGTGGACGTCGACGGCAGTTTTGTCGTCGGCGTCGTAGTAGCCGTCGACGGTGTAGTTGTCGTCGGCGGTGCTCCTACCGTCGTCGGTGTCTTCGTCGACGATGCGGTGGACGTCGACTGAATTCTCGTCGACGATGTCGGTGTTTTCTGTTTTGTCAACGTCGACGGAGATGACGACGGAGTTTTGACAAACGATTGCTGTTTTTTAATAAGTACAATCGACGATATTGGCTTACCCGTCGTCGACGAGTGGGTGGTCGTCGTCGTTGAAGTCAAGGCTGACGATGCCACCGTCGTCGAGATCGTCGTCGTCGATGTGGAAACATAGTTCGTTTTTCTTGAAGATAATGTCATCGAAGTAGACGACGAGGACTGCGATGGCTTTCTGAAGGTTGCAGCATCCTTCACAGACGTATCAGATCTTGCCTCAGAAGACTTTGAAGTAGTCTTTTTGTGAGGGACGTCTGGATGGCCAGGGGAAGCCTCCCTTGGCCTTTTTAAGGACAGTTTTGAGGAAACTGAAGCCATTTCACTGCCCTCCGAGGAGAGCACCTCAACATCTCTGGTTTTTAGTCTGTTTAGCCAGAGGAGCAGTCTGCCTTCTCTATCCTTAAGGGTTTTGGTAGAGAATGTTCTACATACCCTGCAGTCCTTTACTGTGTGGTCAGGGTAGAGGCAGTAGAGGCAAGTCTCATGCTTGTCGTCGACGTGCAGTCTCTTCTTGCCACAAGAAGAACAAGCTCTGAATAGTCCTCTTTTCTGTTGTTCAGCCATATTTGAAGTAGAATCCAAGTTTTTGTGAAGAAAGTAAAGAATTTGAAGAAACCTGAGGAGAGCTCAGGTGGGGACTCCCTAGCACAACGTGCGGTAGAAAATCTGAGAGACTGAGGCTCCTGGCAGGAAGGTTCTAGAGGGAGGTGGTAGCTGATTGGCTACCTTTGGAAATTTGGTCCTTTTCACAAAAGGACATAGATAGGCTACTAAGGCAAGGCCCTTAGGCCTATTTTTCTCTATGTATGTCTATAGGACATTACTTTTCTATTACCGGGGCTCCCATCTCGACGACGGGGAATGATTCAGGCATGTGAATCTATGAAAGACACCCATAATACTGGATAATTATTTCTTCGCCATGAGGACACTCCCTGACAAACTCTGGTGGCCAGTCTCTCAGCTAGAAGGATGTCATAGCCCTGGGAGAGATTATCCCAAAATAGTCCCCTTATTTTTCTAGTCTTATCCCCCTCTATACGTACTGTTACTTCATATATTTTGTGAGGTTTGCTAACTCTGGTATCTGCAGTTTCCACTTGAATATATTCATTCGTGTCCACTGTCTCCAGATGATTCATAAGGACTTTGCGAGCTATGCTCACTTCTGCTGCGCTGTCTAGCATTGTCTGAGCCCATTCTCCGTTTTTCAGCTGTGTTCTCAGTTTTCTCAGCATCTTTGATTACTTTAATACTGGCTACCTTCTTTTTTGGAAATTGTAACTTTTTATTTGGATGAGCAGGTTCCTTGTCTTTGGACTTGACGTGCTCTTCCCTGTGTTCTGATCGTCCTCTTCTTTCCGATTTCTGCGAGGAAGTCTGAAAAGATTGAGAGGGACGTGTATCAATATCTTGATATCTATCAGGTTTCTTTATATTATCCCTATTTCTAAGGTTGTATTTTTTCCCAGAGGGCTCACCTTGGGGAGACCTGCGTCCTTGGTTCGGAGATCTTTCTCTCCGCCAAGGAGACCTTCCTCTGGACTGGAATCTTTTTTCTTTAGGATTGGATTGTTTGTTTCCATCCCAGCTCTTTTTTTGAGTGTTTAAATTATTTTTAATAAATATCTTTTCAGGACTTTCAATCAGTTGAGGTTTTACCGGTATTCCACCCAGACTATCTCTTCCTAGTTCTTCATAGGATTTCTCTATGATTCTGGCAATTTCAGTTGGTTGGTCTGCTATATCTGTTTCTTTCAACCTCTGGCGGATCGCCACATTTGCTGCTTCTCCCTTTATGTTGGCTAATAATATAGTCGAGACCTGCTTGAAGTCCTTCAGTAATTTCATACCGAGAGTTAAAGCGGGTTCTGGACCGTATTCATCTTGAATTTGTTTTAGCACATCTGGTATTACTGACATGGATGGTACACCATGTTTTTTTTTGTGTATATGGAAGCAAAGACTGTACCCCAAGTGTCACAGTCTTCCACGTGTGGTGCGATTCCCATTGGAAGACAGATAGTCAGAATCCTGTGTTTTTCTACCGGGGTGGTGTCTGGAAACACCGCCTCTATTTGAGTGATTTTTTGTGCTAGCCAGAAGGGTATTTGTTCCCGTTTTGCGGGTACTTTACCCAGACAGGACTGTATGTTCTGTGGTGTAATTTTATTTGTGTTACCCTGATGAGGGTTCAGCTGTGGAATTTTAACTGCTGGTTGGACTGTTGAAGTCCGCATTACATATTGGACTAATTGTCTATGTATTTTGATTAGTTGTTTTAGCTGTATTAAAAGCTCTGCTGCAGGCATTTCTTCAATGTCTGGATGTGGTGTATATCCGGCTAGGACCGGCCACGTTGCTCCTGGTCTACCTAGTGGACCGAGCCTGGTGATGTGATTATTATGTTTTAGGGCGCCATGAAACAAGAGCAGGTGCTCTTGGAATTTGAGTGGTATTTCCACCTCCTCGAAAGGAGTGTAGATATCCGGTGGTTCCTCTATTTTATAATAGTGGAACTCTTTTGTTACAGCGTTTGCTGCTGGAAAGTTTATCCATGAATAGAATACCTCTGTCTGCCGATATTCGTGTGCCTCAATTACGAATATGACTGTACCACCTCTTGGTGTCAGTCCATTTTCTATAAGTTTTAAGGTTATAGATTTCCTTATGTTGACCGGGATGAGTATTGCATTTGGGTCATTTTCCAGCAGAGTATTGTCTGCTGCTAGGAGTTCAGCTGCTATTCTAGCTGTCTCCCTTTCTTCTTCAGTTTCTGACATACTATTGTCAAGAAGATTATTTTATTTATTTGCAGATCAGGTTTCTATGGAAACAAAGATTAGATGCACAATATTTTGGAACAGTGTATCCTTCAACGTTGACTAAACCAAGAACCATACATAGGAGTCTCCTCCTGCGAGGTTTGGCGGATATGACCTTTCACCCACTCCAGACGTCTTTGGAGTATTATGGGAAAAAAGGGGTTCTGTGTGAAAAAGCACGACTGAGTTACTCTAATGTCTTGCATTAGTTTTATCGCCTATCCAAACGTTTGGGCGCCATGTAGTGTAGTTCCTATTATCCCAATAGGCTCTGCGCATTGGAATAATATCTTCAATAGTATAGACCTAGGGAAGAGGTTAACTAGGTCTTCCACTGACTATATTAGACTTAAAGTTTTTGGTTTTGCCAGCTAGCTCAGAGTTCACTAGAAACTTTCTCGAATAGGCAAGGAGGAGTTTAACCTCCCTGGATAGACCAGAAGGGATTTCGTTTCTGACAACCATAGAACATGACAACTTTGCTCTCCCCTAATCAAGAGTGTATCTCTAGAGTCGTGTGAAAACAAAAGACAACTTATTTTACTCAGTCAGTACGTGCATTCTTAGTTTCACCAGATTGTAGAGAAAAGGAAGAGACGGGCGTGTTCAATAAAAGATGGTATTTATTGATCAGTCTCTTTTCTCGTACAAGAGAAATGAATCGATACTATTGCGATACTTATGGTTAAGTAAAGTGCATACAATAAAAGCAGAAGTATAAAATAATACTGCAGAAGCATTGATATGGTTTCTAAGCCACATGATATTTAAAACTGATAAAACAGATACATACATATATACATTTGACTAATCGTACTCAACTGGTGCTTCTAACCACGCCTACCCCAGTGTACCTGACCTAAGCCTAATACGTGGGCGGGAGTAGATAAGTAGCAGTTTAAGTTAGGTTTGTTTTGCCAAGGGACTGACTCAAGAATTCTCTGCAAGGGGTTGTTCAGTTCTGTACCTGAGGTCTAGAATGATTGAGGGCTGGTATCTCTCGTCTCTGGTCTTGATATTCCAGCTGCCTGCGAGGGCTGCTTGGAAGCGCCGGAGCTGGATTTCTCGGCAGGAGAAAAGCAGCGTCTCGTTCTCAGCGCGTCAGGAAGGCGGGGCAGCGCCAGCGGGGTCCGCTCTGTGCTGGCCTCTTCGGCAAGTCTCGCTGCTCCGATCTCGTCACCACCGCGTGTGTTTGCTTAAGGCAATGTCGGTAATATTTATACCTGTAAGGTGCCGAGATTGACGTAAGGATGGACATGGATACGTCAATAAGGATGTCATACGAACGGGCTTGTTCGCACATTCTTTTGCTGAAGTTCTCGGTGAAATCAAAACAATGGCCGCAGGGATTTTCCCAGGTTGTCATAGGTTTGATTTGTTTTGAGAACTCCGTATGCCTTATCAGGGGCTGGAGGAATAGTGCTTGCCTAATTAGATGGCAAGCGTTATGACCTAATCGGATAACGCGTTCCTGTGCCGTGGTGTGGCTTAATCAGATAACGTTTTTTTGTACCGTGGGATGGCTGCAAGTTAATTATTAACCAGAACAGGGTCAGGAATAGGGGGATCGATACAGAACCTATAGGAATACATCACAGTACCAACTGTCTATGTATTTTTATTGTTTTAGCTGAGCTAACCGTTCTGGACCTGTCATTTCTTCAATGGCAGGATGTGGTGTATAGCAGGCGTGTACCGGCCATGTTGCTCCTGGTTTTACCTAGTGAACCGAGACTGGTAATATGATTTTGATGTTGTAGGACGCCTTTAAACCAGAGCTGATGCTCTTGGATTGTTAATGGAATTTCAACATCCTCGAAAGGAGTGTATTCCTCTGGAGGTTCCTCTATCTTGTAGAAGTGGAACACATGTGTTCTTGGATTTGCTTCAGGGAAGATAATCCATGAATAGAAACCTCTGTCTGCCGATATTCATGTGCCTCTATTGTGGTAAATAAATAAATAATACCCTATTTTTGACTAGACATATATCATAACAGATAGCTCAATAAATAAGAGTCAAGATTCGAGGTAGTAGGAGTTTTTTGCAGGTTTTTAATACAGCATAAGGACAGGAACAGGACAACCTGCATAGACAGGGGCCCGACAGCTGCCGGGGCTAGATCTGGGATGAGCGCGCTAACTTTTAATAACAATACATGAACTTATATACATAACGCAAACACATAGCATTACATTGCAGTAGGCGTAGCAGTGGGTGGAGCAGAAGGCGTGACGCGTAGCAGTCGCGAGAGATAAGAGTAAAAAGAGGTGTAACTGGGCGTATACATAGACATGTGGTGCAGACGTAACAGAATATGTCATGAATGGGGCGGAAACATAGGAGGGGGCTACCTAAGGAGCCGGGACCTCTAACCTGGTGGTGCGCGCAAACTGGCAATGACGTATCACTAGGAGAAGCTGGGGGCTATGAACTCTGTGCTAGGAGCAGAGACTAAAGTCTGGAGGGTCGGAGCGACATGTACCTAAACCCTATCTAGTATCTGATGTTTAGAGAACATGTTGATATAAACTAGAAGTCAAGAGGGGAAAGGCTAACTTGATTCTAAGACTGGACCATGCATTATTCTACATGTAGTGCGTGATGGAGAATATTAAATGACCATTAAATACAGTATTTCTCTTAACATGGAGCCGCATAGGCTAGACAATGACGGAAACTATTGATGCAGTTCAGTAGCTTAGGAATGCAGAGAAGGAGGACTGAACTGATAACTGGAACTATAACATACTTTTGGCAGACTCAGAGGCAGAGCCAAGCTGCACCGGGCACTGCGAGGCAGGAAGTAAGTGAAAGGTCGAGGATACAGGTGGGGGCTGTATCGCTCCTCAGCGAGGCTTCAGGAGACAGGAGCTGAATCTGATGTCCGGGCCCTTTTGAGGCCTAGAAACGGGGACTTTATAATGGAATAACGTGCACACTGAGAAACGTGGCAACATTACTTTACATAGGCCTGATGTTCGTAGTATTCACGAGGACTGGAAACTGGCATACTAGAGGTGGACACAACTGTAATTGCGTCATTAATCAGACATGGGGAATACATATGCATATTTAATCATGCACACATAACATATGATGGATGGGGCGTAGGGACACAGAACATGACAAAATTTACTTTTCCACATTCCCTCCTTGTCACTACGTTTCCATCAGGAAACATCAATATTCATGATACCATCTATCATTTCATACAGTACCATTTGCTCGTCTCGAATTGTCTTGGAACGGGATTTAGAACGGGGCTTAGAACTAGGAATACAAGAGGTAGCACAAATGCCGCAAATCGCAGGGCCACATTGTATACAGAGGCAGCAGCTAAATATGATCGCTACTGCAATACCTAGAAAGGACAGGACTTTCCATCCCCATGCGGAAATTATATTCCAGAACCAACCGGACCATGTCCAGGTGCCTGGATTCTGGTGTAACAGATGGGCAATTTTATGGAGTCTGGTTATAGCTGAATAAACAGACGGCGCGTTATTTGGAATGAAAATGCAGCAACTAGATCCGATGACTCTACAGGCCCCGCCCCTATCGGCCAGTATGACGTCAAGGACGAGACGATTCTGTAAAACGACAATTCTCATAAAGGATTGCTCTTCGGTTAAGTTACCTAGAGCAGAGGCAGTCTCATCTACTACAGCTTCAAGGGTTCTTGTTAATCTACGAATTAGCTTACTATTTACAATTGTACCTAAATAAGGGAACACACCTTTATCAATATCAATGAATTGTTCTGCAGCAGTTTCAGTATAATCGACAATCGGGAGATTTCTCTTGTGTCTAGTATGTACTAGGAAGGAATTTCTATGGTAGTCAGGTGGGGCTAGAAAAACTGGTGGCAGTAGGAAGGCAATGTAACAGGTTCCCTCCCAATCGAGGGGCAGACGAACATATGCAGTTTGACCACAAACAAAATATGAATGACGTGAAGCTTTAAAAATAGATTTCCCACTGTCACTATACTTGATAATAGTAGTACAATCACTATGTCCTACATGTACAGAACCCTTATTTCGGACACATAATTCGCCTTTGACTGGTAGTACTGAAATAGCGGGTGAGTCTGAAGTAGTATCAGACTGAACATTCAGGACCATAAAATTCGACGAATAATTACCTAAATTATACACTTCATTTTCTAGATCTAAACCTGTTCTGTGGGGGAGACCTTGCTTGTCTGGGAAACATGTACTGTTAAGAAAAGACATATCTGTTGAGGATGACGTTAACGTGGACCATGCTCCACATGAACCATTATGTGAGAATGGATAAGGAAAAAGTGGCAGAACTCCCTTCGGTGTCTGGAAAGGGGGGAGTCGACCACACACCCAACAATTAGTGGCATTGCTGGTCTGGTGTGAGTAATGTAACATGCGGATGAAAGAATTATTACACATAGCGAGGCGGTAAGAGAGTTCATGAGGAGGCAGATCACTAAACGTGTGCTCTGCTGTAACATTAGAGGACTTATTTACATGAAGAACTGGAAAATATAGGAAAAAGGCATAACTGGTGCAGGAAATCAAAATGCTGATGAATAGTATGAAACTTAGAAAAACGATACATTGAATCGAGTTCTTGCTAACTCTCTCACTATGGGGGTCTATTTTATACATGTCAGAAACAGTCTAACCGTTTCACCTAGGGGAGGACTTATACAATCAAACTGGCTGACTTATTTTACTAGACCTTAACTTTTGCTTATACTCCTGCTGTGGAGTTTTCTCTACCAAGGGATGGGTTGTATCAATGTCATTTGCGGGACAGTCCTTAGGAACAATATTCTGGCAAGTCTTGATATCCTGGGAAATGTTCTTAAAGACAGGTTTCAGTCCTTTAAAAAGTTTAACGTGAGAAAGGTGTATCCATCCTTTTCGGCCTTCCAACTTCACGGCTGTACGGGTGGTGAGGAGGACCTGACGGGGCTCTTTCCATCGGGGCTCCAGCGGACTTGATCTGTCAAAGTTCCGGACCATCACCATGGAACCTGGAACGATTTCATGCGGTGCCACCTCGGTATTGTCTGGAAATGCGGCAGCAACCTGTGAACGACATGAGTTGAGGGCAGACATCAAGGAAGCTAGGTAATCTGTCAGCATATTACATGAAACATCAGTAATACTTCGGGGTCTAGGAGTACCCCACATGTTAGGGGGGCGGCCAAATACGACCTCATACGGGGACAGACCTGATCTGGAATGTGCGACCATGCGCATATAAAACAAAGCAACTGGCAGAGCTACTAGCCAGTCCACACCCTTATCTTTACATACTTTGGCGATGCGGATTTTCAGAGTCTGATTATGTCTCTCGACTAGACCGGCTGCTTCAGGATGGCGTACACAATGAAACTTCCACTGGTACCCCAACAACAGGGAAACGTGCTTCATGAGTTCTGAGGAGAATGGCTGACCGTTATCAGAATATACGACTCTAGGGAGTCCATATCGAGGGAAAAACTCACGAACCAACTGCTTGGCAGTGGTAGCGGCTGTGTAATCTGGGACTGGATATGCTTCTGTCCATCTGGACAAAGCGCATACAACTACAAGGACATACTTGAAACCTCGACATCGCTCCATCTGAATATAATCCATCTGGAGGACTTCAAAAGGGTGGTCAGGAGGCTGGAAACCACCTTGTTCCACCGGGACACTTTTACCTGGATTAAACTGACAACATATCATACAGGTACGGACTTTCTGCTTGGCTGCAGCTCGTAAATGCTTGTTGAACCAAATGTTCTGGATACTGTCTAACATAGCTTTTTCTCCTAAATGTGCTGGACTATGTGCGGTATTGATAATGACTTGAACCATAGAATCGGGGAGAAACCATGTGGCTCTACCCTTCGTTAACCATCCTTGATCTGTCTGGACCCCTCCTTGTTCGGACCATTTCTTGATTTCATCGGGAGTAGCATGTAACTGGATATCTATGACATCTTGTGTAGGGTCCTTAACTGTCATACATGTAGCCGGATCTAGAGTATGTGTCAGGTTAACTGGAATGTCTGGAGTCTGTGCTGTAAGCTTGGCTGTGCGATCTGCTAGATCGTTACCTTGGGAAATAATGTCAGTGACTTTCGTATGTGCTTTGCACTTCATGATAGCAATGGATGTCGGTAAATGTATGGCATCTAACAGAGCCTGAATGAGGAGACCATGCTGAATCTTGGTTCCATGAGAAGTCATAAAACCTCTCTCCTGCCAGAGCACTCCAAAGTCGTGTACAACTCCAAATGCGTAACGTGAGTCTGTGTAAACATTAACTTTCAGGTTCTTGGCATGTATGCAGGCTTGTGTCAGAGCAACTAGCTCTGCTGCTTGAGCGGACAGGGTATCAATACGGTGTGTTTCAATAACTTCGGTGTCAGTAGTCACTGCATACGCGGCAACTAGTTCTCCTGTACTAGTTCTCATACATGAACCATCCACATAAAGTGTCAGGTCGGGATCTGGCAACGGAATGTCTGTCAGGTCTTGTCTTGGCTTTGTCGTAATGTTAACTACTTCCACACAGTCGTGTGTGGCAGAATTTGGATTAACTGATGGTAACAGTGTAGCAGGATTCAGGACGTTGCAGCGTCTGATTTCTATGTGTGGCTGAAACAGTGTCAATTCATAACCTGTTAATCGTGCAATTGTCAAGTGCTGTGTTTGTGTTCGGTTTAAAAGAACTTCCACGGAGTGTGGAACGTGTACTGTCAAGGTATGTCCTAAAACTATGGAATCACTTTGTCTGATAGCTAATGCTGTGGCGGCAACTGACTTGAGGCACGCAGGCAACGCCTGGGCGACTGGATCTAATGTGCTAGAAAAATAAGCACATGGCTTGTATTGTCCTGCTTGATCTTGTGTAAGAACAGATAATGCTGTACCTTCGCGTTCAGTAACGAAAAGTGTAAAAGGCTTACTGTAGTTCGGTGTAGCTAGAACTGGAGCTTGGCATAGGGCTTTCTTTAACTCGTTGAAACTAAGTGTATGTTCAGATGTCCAAGGGAGAACAGTCGATACGGCTGCCTCCTGTGTCGTTAACTGTATCAGTGGCTTGGCTAGAAATGCATACTGAGGAATCCATTGTCTACAATAAGAAGTAAGGCCGATAAAGGCACGTACCTCCTTCTGGGTTCTGGGCTGGGGAAGACTCGCTATTAACTGGATACGGTCTGGTGTCAACTGCCTACCCCTCTTGGACAGCAAGTGTCCTAAGTATACCACTTGCTGGACACAGAATTGAAGCTTCGAAGGGGACACCATGTGCCCCATCTCGGCTAGGAAATACAGAACCGTCAGTGACGCTCGCTCGCAAGCACGTTCAGAACGGGCTGTGATCAGTAGATCATCGACATACTGGAGCAGGGCAGTGTCAGTTGGCATGTGAATGTTATCTAGTTGTCTCTTAAGTGCTTGACTGTAAATACTAGGACTTTCTGTGAAACCTTGAGGAGCGCGTGTAAACATATAGCTCCTTCCATTTAAACAAAATCCGAAAAGAAACTGGCTGTCTGGATGAATCGGAACACTAAAAAATGCGTTCTTGAGGTCTATGACTGTAAAGAACATGGCTTCGGAATCAATGGCTGTCAATAGGGAAGAGATGTCTGGGACAACTGGGTACTGCGGAATAATACATTTATTAAGTTCTCGTAAATCAATCACTAATCGATATACTGGGGGTGCATTTGGATCAGTACGTTTCATGACTGGAATGATCGGAGAATTACATACATTGGAGTCAGTTTCTACAACTACTCCTTGAGCGATGAGCTCGTCAATAATTTTGGATAAGGCTGCTACAGCCTCGGGTGGCAATCTGTACTGTCTGATTCGGGGTAACACTACACCTGGTTTGAGAGTCACACGATAGGGTGTGATTTGCATGTAACCTACATCAGTTGGACCTTGCGCCCATAAATGCTGCGGAACATTAGACAGTCTTGAATCAAAATCTCGTAATACATAGTGGCCCTTAAAGTCACGTAGGAACAGACGTATTCCCTCTGGGGAACAGCATATGACTGCACCTAACTCTTTCAGTGTTTTAATGCCTAATAGGTTTTCTGGACATGACTTAGTAAGTAACAGATCAGTAGTACGGGACAATGGACCTACTTCTAGAGTGACTGGCTTTGATATTTCATTTATAATGGGCTTTCCTGAAAATCCAAGGGAAACATTTCTTGAGCCTGAGAGCGGAGCCCCTGGAACTTCGGCGTGACTAATTGTGGTCCTACTTGCCCCTGTATCAATCAAAAACTTTCTGTCTTTCCCTAATACTTGACTGTGAACATAGGGACCTTCTTGATCTACAGGTATCTCGATGAGAGGCAAGCCTACCTCCCTCTCTAGGCTGTTTCATGAATATGGCTGGTACTCTGGATACTCAGACTGTGCATACTGGTACATCTGCGATGTAACATGCTGTGTTGCAGCGATAGGCTGCGGTACTGTAACTGTCTGTGGTGCATTCTGTGACTGAGGAGTCTGTGAAACTTGTTCTTGTCTAGGCGGACGTGGTCTTTCTTTAGTCTTACCAGTAGCTATGTTGTGTTTCAGAACTGCACACTCATTTATAAAATGACCTGGTTGTTTACAATAATTGCAGTTCCCTTTAACGGGAGCTGCAGGATGACTGGCTTGATTCGGACCCCTCTTCTGACTGTCTTGAGGAACAGATTGTGCAACTAGTACTTTCATTTTCGTGTCTTTCATACGTTTTCTTTCGTGTTCTTGCTCTTCCCTGATTCTATTCTGGTGATACTGGAGCATCTGGAGCATCTGGGACGGAGTATTAGCTTGCCAGGTGCTTTCGACTTTCAAAACTCGGTTTTTAATTGGTGGACTTGAATTCTCGACTAATTTAGTAAAAAAAGGTGAGGGTATGACTCACTACTTGTCTTGAGACCACTGTTGATACTGAAACATTTCTCAAATCTAGAATAAAAATCACTAATATCTTCATCTTGTTTCTGTTTACAGGCTGAGATTGCATCCCAGTCTTCTTTTCTCGTTGTCAATAATCTGGGTAAAACTTGAATCAATAATTCTGGTAATTCTTTACATTTATCTCCAAGACCGGTACCTGGTACTCGTGCCTTGTCTTCAGCTTCAACTGTCCAATCGATCTTTTTCTCTCCCACCTCCCATTCTTTTTCCTTTAGCTTTTCATACACCCCTGCAGGCAACAGGACCTTTAACATTTTAATGATATCTGGGTAAGTGTATTCTCCCATACGGAGCATGTCTTTTAATTCTCTATGGAACCCTGCTGGATCTTTGTCATGACAGGGAATTAATTTCTTCATTTCGAGAAGTTCCATCTTTGTGATTGGAGTGTATACAAACACTCGCTGCATTTCGCCACCCGTTCCTCTAACTGGGTGGACTTCTCGTAGCGGATTCTGTCTGTCTATGTAGAATGATTTACTTTCTGGGGGTGAGACATGAACAAAATGCGGGTTCAAGAATGTTCTATATTTGTGACGCTGTTCTAGAATGACACTAATTAAATCTGTACCTAGACCTCTCCATCTATACTGGAGTAACTCGTTCAGGACATCATGTAACGGACCTGGATCAGAGTGTTGACCCTCATACAGAGAAATGAGGTGCTGAATCATATACATACCCACCAGTCGTTGCTCGGCTGGGGGCAATTTCAGAAACATTTGTGCCACTATTTCGTCTGGAAAAGTGGTAGAATCAGTAATCCATCGGACTGCTGATCGGGCTATTTCTTGTTCATGCATGGTACTTAACTCACTGTAACCGATTCGTGATTTCAGAATGTGATCGGTAGCTTGAAATACTTGTTCTAGGGAACCTTGTTCTGGTGCTGAATGATGGAAAATAGACTTGTGTTCTAGACGTAAATGGCGATCTGGAAATCTAGGTTTCCCTACATACGCTATTCTGGCGGTATTCTCGTCGTCTTCCTCTTCAGGATCAGAGGTACTTTCTTTCTCGCTTACTTGTGCTGCTTTACGTTGTTCGTGTATCTTTATTATCTCTCTACGGATTTTCTTGTACATACTTTCCATGGCACTAATGGTATTGTGCTTTCCTTCGGCTATATTATCACTCCACTTTGTCAGAATTTTCATTTCGGCTGGATCTTTAGACGGGTAATCTTGTTCTCTTATTAGACAGTTAATTAAGAACTTTAATATCATACGCTGAATCTCGGCTTTCCTTTGAGACATGGCATCACTAATACTTTCTGGATCATCCCCTGTACGGATGAAACGATATATTCTGTCTAGATCTTCTTTCATATTCGGCAAGGTGACTAGATACTCGGTCACCCTCCTTACGCGTACGGAATATAAAACCATATTAAACTCGCCTGGAACTGGGTCATAGACACATTCGCCAAGGGTTTGCCTGATTTCTGCAACAGACTTATTACTTTTAGGAGTACGCTGTGATGCTTGAGCATGTAATTCGAGTGCTGATAAACGCTTGTATGGCGGCGGGGTTTGAGGAAGACCTCCCCCTGCGGCCCCTAAACTGGAATCATCAACTGATGCTTTTCGTCCTGGCAGGGTCGGTAATTGTAACGTGGGCTGGACTTGTATGGCGGGCTGACCCGGGGGGGCTGTTAAGGGCACCCCGGTGTCTGGAGGAGCAGGAATTACCTGATTTACAGGGACTGGCGGAGCGCGAACAGGATTTGCATATTCAGGGACTATGTCGTCCAAATAGGACGAAATGAAAATATCAGCTGCGGTCGGTTTGTGACGTAGCTTGGTCGGAACTAATGGTGGCGGGAAATTACTGGATGCCTCTGGGGTCGCTTTTGGCAAGCCCTCGGCAAGAAGAGGATACATACCCTTAATGAGGGCATGCCTCTGTCTATCTGACTGTTCGGCTTTTACTTGTTCACCTATCTCGATTAATTCTCTTTCTTGGGCTCGTTCTTGGGATTCTCTACTTAGTTCTGACTTTCTGATTTCTTTTTCGGTTCTTTTATGAGCTTCCTTGCGCCATAACTCGATGGCATCTTTCTGTGACTGTCTGGCTTTCTTTTTCCATAATGCTTCTTCTACTCGCATGATACATTCGGCATCCCATGTACCCGATACGGGCCATCTATACTTTTCTTCTAACTGTTTGGTATAATCTACCCATAAATCTAGATATAATATGGCGCTTATGCCATGTTTCTGATACATAAAGTGACCTGGACTGTCCCTAGGCGGAACAGGAACTGCTTCTTCTAACAGACCCTTTCTAGTTTTTAACTGACGTAATCTCGAAAAGAGAGACATTGTAAACTTGAATCGGAACACAATACAATAGACGAGGAACAATAACAATTGGGAGAACAATTCAGGCATACCACGACATTGGAAATACATTGAACAACATCATAACATTACAGTTCGGACAGAAATATTACCTGGAATACTGAGAACAGAAACACAAGAATTTCTCGAGAACGGAACAGACTAGAGTTACTGGATGCACTGCTGAAACAGTACGGAACATACCGGTCCCATAAAGGGACGCATCAAGACCCGTATCCACCTAGGTGAACACTTCGTTTGTGGGCCTGGGTACCACCTACCCACGGACCAGAGTCAATTTAGATTGACCCTGTCTAGATACTACCCCAGTAATGGTACTCACCGGGCAGCAAGAACGGAAGCTTCGGACTGGACTGGACTGCTACGACGACGGACGACGAACTTCGGACTTCAGTTACGGGTGGGCCTCCGGATACCTCGGACCTTGGACTCTTGGCTTGGGCTCTGGTCGGGACTCGCCGCGTTCCTCCACCGTCTCGTTTGGATGCTGGACCGCCTCCTCCGTCTCCTCCGTGGGCCTGAGGGATACTTGAAGCAGAAATATCTGCACGTGGCCGGTATGGTTCCGTCACGGCTGCAGAGGGTCAGGGGGTCGGCGTGGCTTCACCGACGCGTGGGGAAAGGGCAAGTCCCTATTCGGGCGCCATTATGTGGTAAATAAATAAATAATACCCTATTTTTGACTAGACATATATCATAACAGATAGCTCAATAAATAAGAGTCAAGATTCGAGGTAGTAGGAGTTTTTTGCAGGTTTTTAATACAGCATAAGGACAGGAACAGGACAACCTGCATAGACAGGGGCCCGACAGCTGCCGGGGCTAGATCTGGGATGAGCGCGCTAACTTTTAATAACAATACATGAACTTATATACATAACGCAAACACATAGCATTACATTGCAGTAGGCGTAGCAGTGGGTGGAGCAGAAGGCGTGACGCGTAGCAGTCGCGAGAGATAAGAGTAAAAAGAGGTGTAACTGGGCGTATATATAGACATGTGGTGCAGACGTAACAGAATATGTCATGAATGGGGCGGAAACATAGGAGGGGGCTACCTAAGGAGCCGGGACCTCTAACCTGGTGGTGCGCGCAAACTGGCAATGACGTATCACTAGGAGAAGCTGGGGGCTATGAACTCTGTGCTAGGAGCAGAGACTAAAGTCTGGAGGGTCGGAGCGACATGTACCTAAACCCTATCTAGTATCTGATGTTTAGAGAACATGTTGATATAAACTAGAAGTCAAGAGGGGAAAGGCTAACTTGATTCTAAGACTGGACCATGCATTATTCTACATGTAGTGCGTGATGGAGAATATTAAATGACCATTAAATACAGTATTTCTCTTAACATGGAGCCGCATAGGCTAGACAATGACGGAAACTATTGATGCAGTTCAGTAGCTTAGGAATGCAGAGAAGGAGGACTGAACTGATAACTGGAACTATAACATACTTTTGGCAGACTCAGAGGCAGAGCCAAGCTGCACCGGGCACTGCGAGGCAGGAAGTAAGTGAAAGGTCGAGGATACAGGTGGGGCCTGTATCGCTCCTCAGCGAGGCTTCAGGAGACAGGAGCTGAATCTGATGTCCGGGCCCTTTTGAGGCCTAGAAACGGGGACTTTATAATGGAATAACGTGCACACTGAGAAACGTGGCAACATTACTTTACATAGGCCTGATGTTCGTAGTATTCACGAGGACTGGAAACTGGCATACTAGAGGTGGACACAACTGTAATTGCGTCATTAATCAGACATGGGGAATACATATGCATATTTAATCATGCACACATAACATATGATGGATGGGGCGTAGGGACACAGAACATGACAAAATTTACTTTTCCACATTATGCCAAATATTACCCTACCACCTATCGGTGATCGCTACTGTTTGCCGTACGTTTTTCCGGGATTATAGCATCCTCGTTGTCTTGTTGGAAACCTGTAACGTCTAAACCTGGTCGGTTTGCAGTTCCTGCAGCTCCACCATTCTCTGTGTCGCTATTCGACATTTTGTTTGGAAGTCTTGCAGAGCAAGTTTCAAGGAAACAAAGATAAAGTGCACAATATTTTGGAACACTGTATCCTTCAACATTGAACAAAACCAACAACTAATACATAGGATTTTTCGTCCTACTCGGTTATGGCGGATATTTTAATCTTTAACCCACTCCAGACGTCTATTGGAGTATTTAACGGGGAAAAAAGGGCTCTCTGTGAAAAGCACGACTGAGTTACTCTAGTATCTAGCGTTAAATTAGTGCCATACCAAACGTTGGGCGCAATTTAGTGTAGTTCCTATATTCCCAATAGGCTCTGCGCATTGGAATAATATATCCTATAGATGTGACGTAGGTCTCTATCGAATATATATATATATATATATATATATATATATATATATATATATATATATATATAAACTTAATAGTGAGTGCCAGCTAGCTCAGAGGTCACTAGAAACTCTCGCATAAACAAGAAGGGATTCGTTTTTGACAACCGTATAAACATGACAACTTTGTTTCCCCAAGATAAAACGGATCTTCAGAGTCGTGGAAACAATAGATAGATATTTTACTCAATCGTGCATGCTTCGTTTCATCAGAGGTGCAGAGAAAAAGGACATTTTCAATAAAAGTATTTATTGAATAGTCTTCTTTCTCATGCAGAAGAAATTAACTGCTACAATCGTAATACTGGCTGTAAAGTATAATGCGTACAGAAAGAAGAGTATTATAAAATAATACTGTAAAAGCATGGTATGGTTTCTAAGCCATAAAATACATACAGGAATAAATAAAGACTAAAAGTATTCAACTAAGTCTAGTACGAGGGAAGAAGTGTGGTGTAGCATAAGTTTAGTATTCTTTTGCCAAGAATCTATCCAAGATTTCTCTTATGGTCTAATCCGCTCCGTACCTTGGTTTAGAATGAAGGAGGTCTGGTATCTCTGTCTCAGGACTCGATTTCCCAACAACCCGCAAGGGGAGCCTGGAAACACTGGAGCTAGATTTCTCGGCAAGAGAAAAGACAGCGTCTCTCTCAGTGCGTCTGCTGGAGGGTCGGCTTCCTTCGGCACTTGCTGTAGCGAGCTGACTCGGGCAAGTGTATAGTCGAACTGCTCCAAACCACCATGTGTTTGCTACGGCAAGTGTGGGCATATTTATACCTTGAAGGTGCAGAGCTTGACATAACGTCATCAAAGAGTCTCAGTTCTTTGAAAACTCGATGAGTTCTTGGATAAATCAATATTCAAGCAAGGGGAAGTCCCTTACGGCTGAAGCCGCTTTTTCCAAGAAATCGTTGTGGCATTTCGGAACTAATGGAAGTAGCCATGCCATATTCGGACTGCATGGGCCATGTCTAAATATGGTTATGATTTCTATGCCTATACAAGGACAAGGTGATTTATACCTATATAAGGGCATGAATCGGGAAAATTACACTAGGGTCCTAAAATGCTATACAACACTAGGTTTCATTATGCTAATGGTCTATATGTCCACGTCCCTACTACTCCACAACAAAGAATGCACATAATTCAGAACGCTGTACCACAGCTACTGAGCCGCTTCAACTCCAGTTACAGCCATTCTATACCTCTCCGCCTGACTCTTCATTGGCTCCATAGTAGAGAGTAGATTCAGATTAAAGCCCTGTGCACAGCCAGCTCAAAGTTCTCTCATTCCTTACCAGAAAATTTCTAATAAGATATACTCCAACTCACACTTTGATCAGCAACAACTGAGAGGATTTATGCCACTAAATTAACAAATCAAGATTAGGTGGCCGGAGTTTCTAAATATGGGCTTCTGAAGAAAACGACTGGAGTATCTGTTAAATTGCTCATTTCTATTTCGAGTCTATTGAAAACCTGCATACTTTTGCATGCATTTTAACTTTGTCAGATATGGTGTTTATCAGCCTTAGCTCAAACAAACCAATGGTGCCTGAGTACTGTCCAAATTTATCACAAAACCTTGTTGGACAATGTAGATGAGAACTTTGTCATTGTCCACTACAAGAAGGAAGAAAACAAGTTACTTACCTGTAACTTCAGTTATCCTGTACTGGTATCTTTCATAGATTCACATGCCTGAATCATTCCCCGTCGCCGAGGCGGGAGTCCCACGGTATATTAAAAAAAAGCAGTGCCAAAAGCAAATTACAGTAGGCCCTATGAGAAAGGCCTGAGGCCTCGATTGTAGTAGCCTATCTACCTCATTATGCTAAAAAGACCAAAGTCTTTGTTCCAACCAATCAGCTCACAGCAACCTCTAGAACCCTCTCTGTAGAGCCAGTTCTCCTCAGATTTTCGTTAGCACAAGTGGGAATGAGTATCCCAAACACTAGAGAACTGACTCTCAGGGGAGGAGGGTGGGTGCATGTGAATCTATGAAAGATACCAATACTGGATAACTGAAGTTACAGGTAAGTAACTTGTTTTCTTATCCAGTATTGGGGTATCTTTCATAGATTCACATGCCTGAATCAGAGTAGCAAGCAGGCAAAAGTCGGTTGCGGATGGTGGGAGACTTATAGTGTTACACTCCCGTAAACATATGTTTAACAACCAACGCGAAGTAAAATACATTACTAGTGATAAATATGACTAGATTCGAGAGAGCAGTCATATAATATTAAACAGGAAAAGTAATAACACGCAAAACAAGCAAGTAATCTGTAATACATGTACATCTTTACATCCACAGATATATTGAAAGGCATAGATTCATTATAGGATGAATAAAACATTGGTTACCTGAATTTGTTCTTACGGAAACAGGTGACGTAAAACCGCTTGACCAACTGCCGCATCATCTTGGCTTGCTGATTGTAGGCAGTAATGTCATGTAAACGTGTGGACATTCTTTCATGTCGCAGCACGGCAAATACTTTCTAGCGTCACTACTGCAAACAATGCCTTAGACGATGCTAGAGCTCTTGTAGAGTGAGATCTGACAGTTCTTTGTAAATTGTCGCTTTAGTGACCGCTTTCCCCTGTGTAGCTTGGCCATAAGCCACGAATAGCTGATCTGATTTCTTGAAGCTTTTTGTTCTCCGAAGATAAAACTTCAAACATTGCTTGATGTCCAAAGAATACAGTGTTCTTTCCGCCGGGGTTGTAGGATTCGGGACGAAAACTCGTAATTTCACTGGTTCGTTTAGATGAAACTGAGAAGGCACTTTGGGAATGAAAGTTGGATTCGTCCGAAGAGTGACATACTCTTGAGAGAAATGCAAGAAGGGTTATTTTATAGTGAAAGCCTAAATTTCTCCTACTCTTCTGGCAGATGTCAGGGCTAAAAGCAAGGCTACCTTCCATGTCAGGTATTTGAGGCCAGCTTTGTGAATTGGCTCGAACGGGTGCTTCATCAGTTGTGAGAGGAGCGTGTTGAGCCCCCATTCCGTTGGTGAAGGTTTTACCGGAGGATAAGTCCGGAAAAGACCTCTCATGAACTGTTTTATCAGCGATGAAGAACATAGTGAAGGAAAGTCAGCCGCCTTCCTGAACCTGGATAGAGCCGCCAGAAGGACCTTTATCGAAGAGAAGGAAAGGCCAGAACGAGCCAAGTGTAAAAGATAAGGAAGATTCTTTTTCTGCAGGAGCTTCAATAGGGTGTAAAGTGTTCAAAGTACACCAGGAGCAAAATCGCTTCCATTTGAGACGGTAAGTCTTTAATGTGCTCTGGGCTCGTGCTTTCTTTAAGATGTCCCGGCAATCCTGAGGGATTTGGAGGTGCTGAAACTCTAAGAAGTTAGGAGCCATGCGTGTAATTTCAGAGATTGAGGGTCTGGGTGAAGTATCTGACCCCTGCAGAGTGACAGTATTGCAGGGTCTTCAGTCCTGGTCCGAACAGACAATACCACCAGCATGTTTAACGTAAACAAGCAGGGAGGAACAAGGTCAGCTACGCTCTCAAAGGAGGTTCAGGAGTTGTGGGAATGGCAAACGCTTCACAGCATAACTCAAGGCGGAACATGTCAAGGGCCTCCACAATACCCTGGCGGACAAACTCAGCAGATCCTTGTCGGATTGCCACGAGTGGGAGCTGGACAACACTCAATTGGTAAAGGTGTTCCAGACATGGGGCCAGCCAACGTTGGATTTATTTGCGACCCAACAGAACAAGAAATGCCGGTATTACGCCAGCAGATACTCAACAGGGATCAAGAGGGAATGCCCTGTCCATGCGATGGTCAGGGATTTATGCTTATGCCTTTCCTCCGATCCCGTTGATTCCAGGAGTGTTGCGCAAAATGAAGCTGGAGAGCTGCCGTCTACTCCTAATTGCTCCCAGATGGCCTCTGGTATTGGTTTCAGGAGGTCATGTTGCTATCACAGGAGCCTCCAATCAAACTTCTCCCGGCTCTAGAAATGGAAGGTACTTAACCGGAGATGGACTTCGTGTGATTGCAGAACAGGCATTTTAGCTGCCAAGTTCTCTGATTACTAATATGTGACATGTCCATGGGATTAGTGGACTTACAAATGACATTTAACTGCCAACTGTGTGACACTTAGAGTGACACTTTCTCATGAGTAAAAACCATGTAATGAGGTGCATGGAAAGAGACAGTGCTTAATTTGTAAAAAAAAATAAGTGCCGGGGCTCCCATTGGGAGACCACTGCAGCTTGCACCACACAGTGCCCCTCCCACCTGCCTATGACAGTAGAAACATAGCTACTAACCAACACACTCTTAGAAGTGTGAAAATGTATTGTATTACAGGCCCCCAAAGCTATCAGAATGGCTTGGGAGGCAGGGATTAGTCACAGTCATTTCAAAGTGTTCATATTTGTCTACAAAGTATTCGAATTGCTCATTATGCAAAATCATGTTTTATCGTGCGGGGCCCACGGCTGCAGTTCTTCAGCCACTGCTGCTGGCTTCGAACTTTAAAAAAAAAAAAGAAGATTTTGCTGCAAACGTTAAAAGACACCAGCAGTACAGGAAGAGCTGCAGCCACGGGCCCCACGCAATAAAACATTATTTAGCAGGATCGTACATTTCAGCGCTTGGATTGTAGACACATATAATGCTAGTCAAAGGCATTAATTTCTTACCTGGACTTCGGCAGAGCCTTCTTAGTTTAAATTAATCAGCGGCAGAGGAGGCAAGCTTCATGTTGACCAGCGGATTGTTTCTGTCCTGTGATAATGGGGTGTGATGTGACCTACATCGAGACCCAGCTGAGGCCCCAGTCAGTTGCAGTTTCAGGCTGCAATGTGAGGTGTGTAGCTCACATTAGGCGGCCAGCAGATTTTAAATACTTTACGCACGCTCCACCGTTCCAGTCTCTCCCCATCCCTGTGAAGAGCTGATATCAAACATCAATGCATGCGCGCCACTCGCATGTATTGATGTTTGATATCAGCTCTTCACAGGGATCGGGAGAGACTGGAACGGTGGCACCTACAGTGACCTACTCCAAGAATGCGCAATTATTGCTCATTTGCATGTGGGCTCGTCTAGAGTGTAGACCCGGCCCTGAGATAGAAGTGCCGGTGCTAAGCACTGGCACAAATTAAGCACTGGAAAGAGAAATATCAGAACTTATCCACAAGTTCTAATAAATATCTTGCAACTGGAGCAAAACCCCTGAAATGAAAGTCTACACTTGCTTTATAATGAACTATGCCTGCAAATGTTGTGGTAAGCTAGCACATACTGTGTGTAATACAATTTTAAAACAATGTGAAAATGCATGTGCCTACAGTAGCAGGCTGGGTCCTCATAGCACTATAATATAGTAGTAACTAGCCACTACTGAGCAAATGTAATGTAATGTAAGGTACACTTATATAGCGTGGCTGTCACCCCAAGGGTATCCTGGCGCTTCGATTACTGAGCAGTGAGTGTCAGGCAAAGAAAGGCACGGTCTACTCTCCGGAGGTGTCCGGGGGCAGAGCTAGCACAAGCGGCGGAACACTTTTCAACACGCGGCCTGCCATCTCGAAGACGCGAGCCTGATTAACAGTAAGGTAGAAGAAACCTTGGCTAGAACTTAAGTGGCGACAATAACCACTACAATACTACACAAATAGTGTAAGTATAAACCCATTTTAAGTCCTGACGAATGCCCCACAGACCCGGCTGGGCGAGGATGGGCAGAAACATGTTGACTGATAAGTGGTATAATAAGATCTAGTTACACGGTCCTTAATTATACCCCAACTTTTTTAATAACAGGCCACATCTCATTTACATTAATGTTTTTTCGAGAGAACAACCTGTTTCTTAACAATTTTTCAATATTTTTGCTTTGGGCAAGTTACTATCTCTGGACACTACCGTGTGGAACCAGAGGTTGCCTCAGGCTTGAGGCAGGCTTATAACAACTTAACAAACCCAATGACTGCCATAACGCGAGTGGGTAGCGGAGAAAAAGATACACCGCTCTGTACGATCCAATCACCACGTTTATGAGGGTTTTTAAGTAGCCTAGGTTACACGGTTACAAGTGTCCATTCCACCATTGATTTTGAGACAATACAAAGTGCCTTAAATTGTACTCTTTGTACAACAGGCAGCCAGTGGAGATCCTTAAGGGCCAAAGAGGCCGAGGCTCTACGTGGCCGGTTAAGTGCCAACTTAGCCGCCATTGTCTGTACTCTCTGTAGTTTCTTGGTCAGAGAGGCGGGGGCACCCAAAAGCAGTGCATTACAATAATCTAATCTGCTTAAGACAATGCTCTGAACCACTTGAGTACTAGTGGGCAGAAACGGAAGTATCTTATGCAAGGCTCGAAGCAGAGACAAACAGGTACTCAACGTTTTATTCACCTGGGAGTCCAGCTGTAGATTGCTGTCCATCAGTACTCCTAGATTGTGTACTGTTGTAGCGGGCATTAAGGAGTTATTAGCCAGGCCAGACCAAAAGTCTGCTGGAAGAGGACACTGAATTTTACCTGCCGTACAGCACAGCACTTCAGTTTTTGTCCTCATTAAATTGTACGGGATTCTCTTTCAGCCAGTCTGCCGTTTGATGCAAACAGTTGTGGAACTTTTCCTGAGACACTGCATTGTTGCACTCAAAGGTGAAGACAAGCTGAGTGACATCGCATAATTGATGACATTGATGCCAAATGATTTTATTAAGACAATAAGAGGACGAATATATAAATTAAACAGGATAGGGCTCATAGCCGAGCCCTGAGGTGTCCCCTGTTTAACGTCTCTGTACTGAGAAAAAAGGCGGCAGAGTCACCGCTTGCTGCCTGTTGGAGAGATAGGAACGCAGGCAGTCTCGCGCCCTGCCCACAACACCCAGTTCCTCCAGCCTTCTAAGCAGGATCCGGTGGTTAACTGTGTCGAACACGGCCGACATGTCAAGCAGCACTAAAAAGGCTGTCTGACCACCGTCGGCCCGCATTCTTAGGTCATCCAGGACTGCCACCAAGACAGTCTCGGTCCCATGTGACTGGCGAAACCCAAATTGGACTTCGTCCAGCAGCTCATTATGCTCAAACTTTGAGAGGGATGTGGTCACTACCCTTTCTAGGATATTAATAGGGTAGGGTAGCAAGGAGATGGGTCTGTAGATGGAGGGACACTGGGGATCCAATGTGGCCTTTTTTAATAATGGAGAGACCACTGCCCTTTTCCAGCAGTCCGGAACTACAGCTGTGGTTAGGGATTGACCGCAGGTATGATATAAAAGCGGGAAGAATTCGCCTCCAAATAGTTTCCAAAACTTGTGTGTGAGCGGATCCATAGGGGAGCCTGAGGAGACGCCAGCAGCAGTTGCGTGAAACTCCTCTCGAGAGGGCATCGGGAAATGGTCCAGAACTGTCATGTGTTCCTTATCGGTTATACCATAACTTGATGAGGTATCATCTATATATTGGTACCTATCCCCATCCACCAGGGGTTTAAATCTAGTTAAAATTTTACTATTTTTTTCCTCAAAGGTTGCCAAATTGTCACACAGTTCTTGTGAGGCCGGGCTATTAGATTTAGCACAGTCTAGGTTGGACAGGCCTCTAACTAAGCTAAATAGAGTTTGTGATTTATTAGCGGAGTGAAGAATGATCCCCTCAAGTTATTTAGCCTTGGCTTTGCCTATTGACTCTTTATAGGTATGAAGCAGATTTTTTAAAGCGGTCTTATCCGTCTCTAAGTAGTTCTTCCTCCACTTCCTTTCAGCTTGTTTACAGCTAGTCTTCATCCGCCTCAGCTCTTCATTATACCATGGGGCAGAAGGCTTTTTACAACTTTTGGCTTTTCTCAACACGCTAGTTGATCTAGCGAGTTACAAATCTGATGACAAAGATTCAGATAGTTCACCTCCGCCGAGTCGTGCATGACATAGCTGTCATTAACAAGCCGGTGGAGGTCTGCCAATCGGAGTATTTTAGACCACTCTCTACTGACTTGAGTGGCTGACATACAACCATCTTGTTGAAGGCGGTAGGCTACCTTCAAAGAAAAAAGGACCAAAAAATGGTCTGTCCAACATTGTGGGAGTATGTCTTGTACAACTATTATTATTATTATTATTATGCGTTCTTATATAGCGCTCGATTACCCGTAGGCATCTCGGCGCTTGCCTTGGGAACCCGTCCTGGCTTTTTCCCTGTGAGATACCCGTACTGGGCATCCCCAAGGTGAAAGTCAGGCATCCCGCCGCGGGGGGGCCGTAGTGGAGATTAAGCAGCTACTGCCCAGAGCTGCAGAGTGTGAACCCGTGATTCAAGTAGGCACCGAAACGAGAATTATCGAGTCCGTGGGTATTTGGGCTCAAGACCCTGCCGCGTCGGGAATTGAACCCTGGTCCCAGGTCTGACCTCTGCTTCAGGCTCTACCTCCTCTAACCAGTGAGCCACACTTCTCCAACTGTCACTTTCATCTGCAAAAACGAGATAAAGCACATGGCCCTTCTGATGAGTAGGGTGTAATACCAGCTGTTGAAGGTTGACATTCTTACAGGCCTGGCAGAGCTCTTTAAAAGCAGTATCAAGAGTGCCATTCTCCTAGAGATTAAAGTCACTGAGAATCAATAGCTTAGAATGAGAGTGTGCTAAGCTGTACATCGCATCAATCAGTGATTGATAGGCATGAACATCACCCCCTGGGGGTCCATAACAAAGTAGGCCCGTACATAAAACACCATTGGTGTCTTTAAGCGAGAACCCCAGAGACTCAATCCCCGGGGTATCCTCTACGCGAAGAGGGGTGAAGTTCCAGATTTCCTTCTATATAAATCCTACTCCCCCCTCTCCCATCCAGTCTAGGCTCCATCAGGATTCAAGCAAGCCGGGCCGAAGAGGCTGAAATGCCAGAAACCGGTCCCCGGTAGCTTGTCTCCTTTCTGGTGAAGAATTGGCTTGGTAGTTTGGTCTGCCCTGTTCCCATGATGCACTGGGCCAGGGACAGACTAATTTGCATATAGCCAGGTTCTGAGCTGGGATGGGGCAGTGAGATAAATAACGGTGATGGATCAAGCCCTGATCTTTGGACTGGGTAAGAGTGGTCAGCTTAATTCAGACACTCTGTTCATCACCACCCCCTTTTCTGTATCGTTTTTGGCCACTATAGGTGTGGCAGGGTATACTCAGACATGAGTCCCTTTCTCACTGCTCCATCAGGATTCAAGCAAGCCGGGCCGAAGAGGCTGAAATGCCAGAAACCGGTCCCCGGTAGCTTGTCTCCTTTCTGGTGAAGAATTGGCTTGGTAGTTTGGTCTGCCCTGTTCCCATGATGCACTGGGCCAGGGACAGACTAATTTGCATATAGCCAGGTTCTGAGCTGGGATGGGGCAGTGAGATAAATAACGGTGATGGATCAAGCCCTGATCTTTGGACTGGGTAAGAGTGGTCAGCTTAATTCAGACACTCTGTTCATCACCACCCCCTTTTCTGTATCGTTTTTGGCCACTATAGGTGTGGCAGGGTATACTCAGACATGAGTCCCGTTCTCACTGCTCCATCAGGATTCAAGCAAGCCGGGCCGAAGAGGCTGAAATGCCAGAAACCGGTCCCCGGTAGCTTGTCTCCTTTCTGGTGAAGAATTGGCTTGGTAGTTTGGTCTGCCCTGTTCCCATGATGCACTGGGCCAGGGACAGACTAATTTGCATATAGCCAGGTTCTGAGCTGGGATGGGGCAGTGAGATAAATAACGGTGATGGATCAAGCCCTGATCTTTGGACTGGGTAAGAGTGGTCTGCTTAATTCAGACACTCTGTTCATCACCACCCCCTTTTCTGTATCGTTTTTGGCCACTATAGGTGTGGCAGGGTATACTCAGACATGAGTCCCTTTCTCACTGCTCCATCAGGATTCAAGCAAGCCGGGCCGAAGAGGCTGAAATGCCAGAAACCGGTCCCCGGTAGCTTGTCTCCTTTCTGGTGAAGAATTGGCTTGGTAGTTTGGTCTGCCCTGTTCCCATGATGCACTGGGCCAGGGACAGACTAATTTGCATATAGCCAGGTTCTGAGCTGGGATGGGGCAGTGAGATAAATAACGGTGATGGATCAAGCCCTGATATTTGGACTGGGTAAGAGTGGTCTGCTTAATTCAGACACTCTGTTCATCACCACCCCCTTTTCTGTACAGTCTAGGCTTATGGCAGATTTTATAGCCTGGAGAGCAGGCAAAGCCAAGTTCAACTTCACTATCCACTCGCGTCAAAGTCTCCGTAAGAAAAAGAACATCGAGGTTATGGTCCTCCAGTAAGATAAAAATCTCCATATGATGTTTGGCCAGAGATCTGGCATTGATCAGCGCACAGTTAAGAGTCCCTACTTTGGTTTTCTTAAGGGAATTCTTACCCAACTCAATATCTGTTAGAGTGGTCATGGTCCTATTCTCCTGGTTATCAAGCCGAACAAGCTCATCTCTTGAATAGACCAAACGCGGACCAAAGTGTGGACGGGCGCAGACGGGCTTGCCTTTGGCGCGCCATCAGCACGCTCGCTGCACCTCCTTTAAATCGGGAGAGTGCAGTTCAACAACTAGACCGCTACCCAAGATGGCCGTGCTCCGGTGACTCGCTCTTACAGACTAGTACACCAGCACATCTAGGGAGCGTGAGCAGCAACAGCAGCAAAAACGGGAAGAGTACAATGATTAAAAACAACTGTTAAAAAAATATAAATGTTTTTAAACGCACAGTGCCCTCAAACAATGAGCAGTTTAAATATCAAATTCACGTTATGACTGTTGCACTTAAAACGACGCATTGAACGCACTGCGGAGTAATCTTCGAAATGAAGGACAAACTTCTGTTCCTCAATGGTTACAGCTATTCTGCGCTTGAAATTGCCTGACAATTTATCGCACTTACAACATAAATGCAATTTGTCCTGTGTGTGAAGAAATAAACTGCCAGGCTCAGTCTGAAATGAACGATGTGCACTAACTGGCATTGCGATCTAGTATTAATAAGCAAATGCTGCAGAGATCAAATTGACAGTACAGGCTGTAGACCCCTAATGCATGAATGACTCACCTGACTGCTGCTGGTAAGCAGGCGCTGGGGATAATGCTCCCTACTGGGTACTTCACAGCTTGGTTTCGTCTTGGGCCTGAACTCTTCGGTCGGCTGGGCACGGGGCCAAGGGGGCATAAGTTGCAACAACAGACGGCAGTTAAAGAGTGTGCCTGAACAGACGTCGCTGGAGACTGTCAAGCAGCACCTGTCTTCGCTTAGAAGTGTTTTATTCTACCTGATCTTTTTGGTCGACAAGACCGATGGCGGCAAGAGGCCGTGATCAACCTGAGCAACTTCAACGAATTGCTGGTATACCTGCCTTTTCAAAATGGAGGGCAACCACCTCCTGCGGGACGTTCTTCGTCCTTCCGATTGGATGGTCCGCCTGGACCTCAAGGATGCTAACCTGGTGGTCCCGATCTTTCCGCCCCATCGCCGTTTGCACCAATTCCTTTGGCGGCAGCAGGTGTTAAGAGTCCACAGCTCTGCCTTTCAGTCTCTCTCCGGTGCCCTGGTGTTTCACCAAGGTGCTCAGGCCGGCGGTGGAATTCCTGAGAGCCCGGGGAGTCAGAATGATTGTGTATCTAGACTATTTCCTCCTGATGGCCTCATGTCCCCGACAGTTGACAGAACATCTTCGGATGGCAGTGACTGCTCCAAGACCAAGGCTTCGTAATCAACGAGAAGAAATCGCTGTTAC
Organism: Lissotriton helveticus; assembly: GCF_964261635.1. NCBI lineage: Eukaryota > Metazoa > Chordata > Amphibia > Caudata > Salamandridae > Lissotriton > Lissotriton helveticus. The sequence continues at coordinate 2,112,487,812 of NC_136063.1, forward strand.
ATCCAACCCAGTCGATTACATTCTTGGGATTTGTCATCAACTCTTTAGCCTCCACTCTCAGCCTTCCAGCAAAGAAAGTGGCAAAGATTCGACACTAGCTACAGCGAGTTCTCGCAAAACAGCAGGTTTCCCTGCGGCAACTAGCACGTGTGGTCGGGCTTCTGTTGGCCTCGATCCAGATGGGCCCTCTTCACTACAGGGCCCTGCAGCGCCTCAAGGAATACTTCCTTCAGAAAGGTTATCCTTATTCACACAAGGTAGGTTTGTCCGCCGACGCCAAGGCAAAAATCCTTTGGTGGCTGGATCATATGGATGCTTGGCAGGGCGATCTTCGGGTCAGCTCTGGACCTAGTCATAGAGTCCGATGCCAGCAGGCTCGGTTGGGAAGCGCACTGCGGAAGTTTCTACGGGAGGATTGTGGTCTCCCGACAAACAGAAATTACATATAAACGGTCTGGAACTCCTTGCGGGTTCTTTCGCCTTGTGGTGCAGGACGAAAGATTCGGTGCAGTCTTGAGTTCTCTTAAAAATGGACATCGTCTTGTAGTGTAGTTCCTATTATCCCAATAGGCTCTGCGCATTGGAATAATACCTCCAATAGTATAGACCTAGACCAGACGTTAACTAGGTCTTCTACTGTCGATATTAGACTTAATGTTTTGGGTTTGCCAGCTAGCTCAGAGTTCACTAGAAACTTTCTCGAATAGACAAGGAGGAGTTTAACCTCCCTGGATAGACAAGAAGGGATTTAGTTTCTGACAACCATAGAACATGACAACTTTGCTCTCCCCTAATCAAGAGTGTATCTCTAGAGTCGTGTGAAAACAAAAGACAACTTATTTTACTCAGTCAGTACGTGCATTCTTAGTTTCACCAGATTGTAGAGAAAAGGAAGAGACGGGCGTGTTCAATAAAATATGTTATTTATTGATCAGTCTCTTTTCTCGTACAAGAGAAATGGATCAATATTATTGCAATACTTATGGTTAAGTAAAGTGCATACAATAAAAGCAGAATTATAAAATAATACTGTAAAAACATTGATATGGTTTCTAAGCCATACGTTATTTAAAATGGATAAAATAGATACATACATATAAACATTTGACTAATCGTACTCAACTGGTGCTTCTAACTACGCCTACCCCAGTGTACCTGACCTAAGCCTAATACGTGGGCGGGGATAGAAAGTAGCAGTTTAAGTTAAGTTTGTTTTGCCAAGTGACTGACTCAAGAATTCTCTGTAAGGGGTTATTCAGCTCTGTACCTGAGATCTAGGATGGTTGAGGGATAGTATCTCTCGTCTGAGGTCTCGATATTCCAAGCTGCCTGCGAGGGCTGCTCGGAAGCGCCGGAGCTGGATTTCTCGGCAGGAGAAAGCAGCGTCTCGTTCTCAGCGCGTCAGGAAGGCGGGGCAGCGCCGGGGCTTCGCTCTCTGCTGGGCTTCGGCAAGTCTCGCTGCTCCGATCTCGTCACCACCGCGTGTGTTTGCTTAAGGCAATGTCGGTAATATTTATACCTGTAAGGTGCCGAGATTGACGTAAGGATGGACATAGATACGTCAATAAGGATGTCATACGAGCTGGTCGTTAGCACATTCTTTTACTGAAGTTCTCGGTGAAATCAAAACAATGGCCGCAGGGTTTTTCCCAGGTTGTCATAGGTTTGATTTGTTTTGAGGACTCCGTATGCCTTATCAGGGGCTGGAGGAATATTGCTTTGCCTAATTAGATGGCAAGCGTTATGACCTAATCAGATAACGCGCTCCTGTGCCGTGGTCTGGCGTAATCAGATACCGGTTTCTGCATCATGGGATGGCTGCTAGTTAACTCGTTAACCAGAATAGGGTCAGGAATAGGGGGATCGATACAGAACCTATAGGAATACATCACACCCACTCCACGCTAACTATGGCCATATTTACGAATCTAGGCATAGTAAAACATACTGTAGAGTATCGTGTATACCTTACCACCCCAAAATACATATAATGCATTTCGAAATTATGTAATGTACGGGAAAAATAAAATAGCCATATGTACTATATGCACTTAAGCAGTAGACTAATGCTAAATTAATCACGCATGTATACATTATTAGTAATCGAATATGAGAATTACACATGAAATGGCTCTTAATACAGAAGAAAAGTTCGAGACCACTTCATCACAGTTCAAGAGAAAAAAAATATTTATGAACATACCAGCGGGCAGCTAATGTCTATGAAGTTTCTAAAAACAGAAATTAGTTCTCTAAGAATAGTTCTTACTTTAAGCAGAAGAAAAGTGTCCCGTAAAATGTAAAAAAAATTTGGGGCTGCTAAAAAAATTGCTGTCCGTGGACTGGAGGAAAAGTTGATCTTGCTACTTTATTATTAAAGTTGAAGGCCAAATTCAAGGTGTCGGGAACGCCGTGTGCTAGCTTGTTCAAGAGTCATTATTTCTGCTCTGGTGAGAACATCATATCATTGAGACTGCTGAAAAAGCTGTCAACAGCTTCCTGTGAGAGTTCCACTAATTCGGAAAAGGATGTAACCATGCATTCATGTGCATGATTGTCTCCATTGACGTTTTGAGTAGTATTGCTGACAGAAGGTTGTACCTGATCGATGCTGCTTTCATCTTGATCTTCACTACCCCTTAATCGTAGTGGTGAAGTTTCCACGAATGCCGTCATCAGGATTGGCAGCCGTTGAGGGCAGCACAATGCATGAGCCTTTACCGGACCCAACAGTGTTTCTGCATCCATTGGCGCATCCGATTGTAGCGTCAGACAGGTGTCCAACACGCATTCTTCTCCGCACAGCATGCACCTTAATACAGGTAAAACACATCTTTGCCATATCGGCCGAAATGAAAGAAACCAAGTCATGTTCAGGTCTCTAAGCCGGGTTAGTCCCAGGATTTTTGATATCCGGTCCCGGTATCCAATGGCTCGGATTGTTTCTTCCCTTGTCGCGGGTGTTTAGTCTGTGACATGGTTTGCCATAACGAAATATAAGGACTAAGAATAGGATTCCTGCAATTAGTCCCAAAATGAGGGGAACTCCTCCAAAAATCGAATGGACGAAGTCTGGGAAAATACCCAGTATGGCTTTGAATGGTGTTAATGCCATCGAAAATACTGTCTTAAATACATTTGAGACTCCACTGGTATCAGAAATATTTAAGATTTCATTCAGGATTTCTGCGAAATGTATGGGTGAATTAGTCGATAACAATGAGTGAATCTCTGCAGTCGTCCTTGCGACTAGGAGATCATACGTTTCTTTTGATGACGTGAGCCTGGTCGGCGTCTGAAGAAGCACTGTTTTCATTCTGCTTAAAGTATCAACTCGAATAGAAGTAATTTTCAAGTTAGGCCATGCCCTTGCCTCCCTGTCTGGAAAGGAGCTGGGGAACAATAAGCGTCCACAGCACATGACCTTCGCAGTCGTACTAACGAGATAAGGAACCCCGGGCAGTAGACTACAACATCTGCGATCCACAATTAGAATGTAACTCCCGTTATAGAGTCTTTTAAAGAATGGTTCTATCTCTGTTGCAGGTGCACCTAGCTGGTGACATGAAAGGTTATTTGAGTTCCCTTCACAGGCTCCATGCAAACTAATTCCATTACACAGAAGTGTACCGCTTAGTGACATTGCACAATTATTGCCACTAAGAAACACTTTCTGTCCTTTATTACTGACACATGCATGTGAATAGGGCAAGTTCCATGTTGTCTTAATGTACCCGTTTCCCAATTTTTCGTACATGCCAGCCTGTATATATTTTTGGCAGTATTGAAACCTGAAAGTAGATATCGGAATATTAATTATCCCATGTATTATCCATTCAATGACAGGTCGTTCTGACATTGTCAATGGTAATCTCTCGAGTTTCTCAATGCTCAGGATTGTATAATCAGCACCCTTCTGTGCCATACTGATCTGTTTATCAGTAAGGTTAAAGATATTGAAGAGTGACGTTGTGTTGATTAAACGCCAAGGCACATAGCCTGAACGCAGGTTTTGTAACGTCCAACCAAGCTGTACAATAGAACGCAATTGAGACTGACCGTGTTGTAACAACAGTAAGTCTTGCGATATTATGTCGATTGCTGATGACACAATGCTGTCCAATGAAAAGATTCTGGAGGACAGAGTCATTAACCCATTGTCCACTACAGAAAGCGATTTTTCCAAATTAATACGGTCAATTTCCCGTATACTTTCTGCTGTCTCAATTTGAGTTATCTTCCAGGCCTCGTTGTAAGCTGCATATATGGAGGCTGCTATGAAGCGTTTTTGACGCGGTTTGCGCGGTCCCATAATGAAATCACGCAAGTCAGCACCATCAGTAAGTAAAGTTAGGTGTTGCTTAATTTCTGTCAGTGTGGAAGTTTTTAGCCATTGAAGGCAGAGTTTGCCCACACTGTAGGTGGTGATTATCCCTGGGTGTTGTCTTTGGGAATATCTAGGGTCTGGCCTGGTCAATGTGAACCCCTGTGTTTTGTTCAGGAATCTGTCTTGACAGTTATTAGTATCTGTGGGCCAGATCAACCATTGTTTCCAATCAGGATTTGTTCTGTTTTGGTTTAATACATAGTTTACGTCTATCTCTTCATCTGCAGAGTTATTGCTGTTCATTGTTGGTTTTGGAATAGACGGTTTATTTAAGTCTTTGATTTTGGCTAATCCAAGACAGGTAGTTTGTTGAATACTTTCATTCAAGAATATAATTTGTTCTGGGATCATGCAGGCTCTAAACAATGATTCTATACCTTGTACTTGCCATTCTTTTGTACCCCAAACACTTTTTACTTCAACATTTTTGTCCCAATAATCAAAACCAAATGTATTCATTTGTTCAAAAAATGAGTCCGAATATATCAATTTCGTGTTTGTAAGCATGGTTTTTGTTCCTGTCTTATTTGACAATTTGAAATAAAATGTTTCAGCATTACTTGTGTTGAACCCTGAAAAGTATGAATATTTGTCATAAAAGGTTCTTGAGCTTCCTTTTGGAGGGGTTGCACAATGTTCCCATTGATTATAATTTAAAACATTTCTAGGTTGTGCTGATTTATGTAAAAAATGGTTACCATAGTGGTTGTAGCAGTACATGCTATCATAATTAGATGAACCCAGCAAATAATCATGTTTGGTAAATTTAGCAGACATCACTAGATCAGACATCATGTTATTAATACTTTCAAAGTCCCAATCATCAGCAAATGAGTTTGGTTTTACAAAGTCACTCAACGAGATCTTGATTTGGTGTGGATATTTGAGGATCTCAACCGGACCATAAATTTCATAGTCAGTATTGTCCCATGCTACCCCACCCGGTATAGGATTGGCTGTGAAATTGACTGAAGAAAGTTCTCTTTTCTTGACGTATGAAGACGTGTGTGGCTTGAGGATCAAGTTGATTTTCTGGCTTGTTGTGTCCATTTTAGCATATTTTCCCTCAATGAAGCGTCCCAAACATAGTATCATGATGAGCCAAAGTATCAGGATAAATACACCAAAGGACACCCAAAATTCAATCCACGGAGAAATCAGATAGGTTTCTTTCAGCTGTTTCAAAAGTTACTTAGCTTTATCTTTAAAAGTTTTTGTTGATGGCTGTGTCTTTGATTCACTTAGATCTTCAGAAGAATCATCAAAGTTGATGAAGTAGCCGGATGCCGTTCTGTCTATTGTTCCAATTGCTTCAGGATTACTGTTTCTTGCAGCTTCAGCATATTCATTTGTTACTTCATTGTAGGTTGGTGTGTCTCTACTAAATGTTTTTATTTGGGTTTTCAGAGGTGTGAGTTCCATTGCATTGTTGCATAGTCCTTGTTGTTTTTCTGTAGGCGTTTCGAATGTGATTAGCCTTTTAGTTAGCACCTCTGTACTTGTAGCAAACCTTGGTGTTCTACTACTTATCGGGAGTCCACTTGGCCTACTGTTTGTTATCGGCCACATGATTGTGGTTTTACCAGGTCGATGGATACAACTCGGTTCTCCTTTTTACCAGCAAGTGGCGGTAATACAACTGATCTTGTCCCGTTGATGGACAAGACAGGAACTGCTTTTCTGTAAGAAGGCCCAAATTCCTTCTTTACCGCGATCTTTTCTCTGACTAGATCCCCGACTTTTGGAATCCAGACAGGCCTTGCTGGGACAGGTGGTGGTTCTTCAGTGGTTGTTGGCTGCTGTTTCAACTTTATGTTGCTCAGGTCTTTCCTTGTTTCGTTTAAGTCCTGTAAAATAGCCAAACGATCTTTGATATCAAAGCTTTGTTCTTTCACCACTGAAGTCTGACTGTCAAGATCTAAGACTAGCATCCTAGTCCCAAACAGTAATTCGTACGGACTGAATCCCCTCAGAGAATTTCTTGGCAAGTTGTTTAGACTACGTTGGACACTTATTAGATGTTTGACCCACCCAGCTCCCGAACCTAATACCTTTGCTGTTATAGATTGCTTTATGCCTTGGTTTTTTCTTTACACCATCCCGTATCCCTCAGGAAGGAAGTGAGAAGAATCCCGCTTCGCTATGCTCATTTGGCCGTGCTTTCCCACAAGCTTGAGGGCTAAAGTGAAAACATTGGTCAAACGTAGCATGCTCCTAGCGTATATGCCATTTAGACTCGCAAATCTTTGTATAACAGTCCCGACGTCAGCCGAGTGCTGGGGTCTACATTTATAAGTGGAAACTAGTCTTTATTTGTTAATGGGACGCATTATTTACACTTGTTTCACTGATTATTGTTTAACCCTTATTGAGTGAAACGCCATGGTATTACCCTGTTCCTCTCGCCGCTGCGATCTCTGTTGCAGCCCGGGCATTTTTTTACAAAAATGTGATGATGCAGGCTCATGCCTGGCCACCAGTACACTGATTGTAGTTCTTCCAGAGAATCTTTTAGTTTGAGGTGTCTGAGACCCTCGCCCATATGTGCGTCTGCTATTAACAAAGTTCTCCTGTCCTTGTTTGGAATTACTCTATCCCCCACTCCAGGGATTCGAGCAAAAGGAACGGAGTTCGCATCGATTATGTATGAATATTTGAGTGGATAACTGATCGGTAACGCTGAGCAGTCGCCTTTTGATGACGTTTTCACCGCCATCATTGTTTCACCGTCAATGTATTTTACTGCACGCTTTTTTCTAGCTACGGAAGCCGATTCAGTTGCTACCGCTGTGGCTTTCTCAGCCAATGAATTCCCTGCAACGTGAACGCCATCACGCTGATGACTCAGTGAGTGTATCACGTGAGTCTTTGGTAGTTCTTTTAACAGAACTATTTGTTCCCAAAGCAGTTTTTGCTTTATTGTTGCACCTTTGTCATCTTTGTATCCGTTTTGAATCCATTTCTGTAAATCGCTGTTATATGATTTGACGCAGTAATACGAATCGGACACTATGAGTGTCGGGAATTCGCGATCTGCATTATCTAGCGCCATTTTCAATGCTATTATTTCAGTCTGTTGTTCTGAATTAGTTTCTACTGAGTGTGTTTTTGTTAATAGAGGTCTTAGTATACCTCCGCGCCACACTTCTTTTGTAATCTCACATGTGGGGTTGTATGCTTGTTCTCCCCAAACGGATGGTTGAGCATGTCCATCTGTATAGATTACACAAGCGTACTGTCGTAATGGCAGAATGTCGATTGGCAGAGGGAATATTCTTTCATATTCTAGATATTTTAGTTCCTCTAGTTCTGGATCAAAGTAGTATTTTACTTTGTCCATTGTAATGGAATTCACCCATTGTATCCATTCCGGATTCAATGCTGTTGTTGGTAAATTACACGGGGTTGTTAATGCCTCAAAGGCTGATTCCGCTGTTCTGACTGTGATGTGTCTACCGTCAGCTTTATCTTTTTCTCTAGCTAGTGCGGTCTGAACTGCATGAACAATGTTTTCTTTAATGCTGAATTTCTTTTCAGCTTCTGTGTACAAGTGCGATTTGAATGCAATTGGTACCTTTTCTCCCTCGTTAGAGGTCAGGTATGTGAATCCGCATCTTCCTGGGATGACTCGAATCACAAGGTTGCGTGCGTTATCACGTGTTTCTAATTTTGTTTTAATTAACATATCTGTTTGTAAGGATCTCAGAATTTCTGTGTGTATTTGAGTCCAATTGTTTTTTTTAAAATCTGGTTTTATTAGATCATAAAGGGGTTTGACCCTTTCTGCGTAATTTGCAATGTATGTTCTTCCGAAATTTAGGAAACCTAGAATTGACTGTAGGTTTTTTAGTGTTCTAGGTGCTTGGAGTACGGCACATTTCTCTAGGAAATTGTCAGCCAGGCTTTTGCCTTCACTTGATAATTCATATCCTAAGAACAGGACTGTTAGATGGGCAATTCTAGATTTTTTAAAGTTGAATTTGTAACCCTCTGCCGCGAACCCAAGTATTATGGTGTTCACTCTCTTCAAGTGAGTATCCAAGTCATCATCTGTTAGGTATATGTCATCGACATAAGATAATGCTTCGTCATCATATGTTTGTAGTAACTCTTACCCTCGCTGAGAATACTCCTGGGCTGTTCTTGTACCCCTGGGGTAACAGACAGAATTCTTTTTGAGCGCCATTTATTGAGAACGCTGATAAGTATCTGCTCTCTGGTGCTATATTTTGACAAAAGAATCCATTAGAGAGGTCTAATGTTTTATATTTTTTGCGCACTATGTTATTCATTAGTGCAGCACTATGCGAGTTTTGTACTGCAAAAGTTTTGCAACATGAGTTAAGGTGCCTGTAATCCAAAACTAGACAATATGAATTGTCTGGTTTGGAGACAGGAAACAAAGGGTTGTTCATTTGTGAGGTGCAAGTTTCAATCACCCCCTGGTATTCTAGTTGATCTAGAATTTCTTTTACCTGTTTTTTAGCTTCTTGCTTGATTGGATACTGCCTTTGTGCAGTAGGTTGTGATTTTAACTGGATTTTGTGAGGAGGAGAGTCCTCATCCCATCCTACATGATTTTTATATAAAGCAGGAGCTTGAGCTACTGCCCACTTTCTTGCAAGTGTATATTTTTTATGAATTGGAATATGATTTGAGAAGGCAGGCATAATTATTTCTTCGCCGTGTGGGCACTCCCTGACGAACTCTGGTGGCCAATCTTTTTCAGCTAGAAGGAGGTCATAGCCCTTGGAGAGATTATCCCAAAAAAGGCCCCTTATTTTCCTAGTCTTATCCCCTTCTATACGTAAAGTTATTTCATATATTTTGTGAGGTTTGCTAACTCTGGTGTCTGCAGTTTCCACCTGAATGTATTCATTTGTGTCCACTGTCTCCAGATGATTCATAAGGACTTTGCGTGCTATGCTCACTTCTGCTGCACTGTCTAGTATTGTCTGAGCCCACTCTCCGTTTTTCAGCTGTGTCCTCAGTATTCTCGGCATTGTTGAATACTTTAATACTGGCTACCTTCTTTTTTGGAAACTGTAATTTTTTATTTGGATGAGCAGGTTCCTTGTCTTTGGACTTGACGTGCCCTTCCCTGGGTTCCGATCGTCCTCTTCTTTCCGATTTCTGCGAGGAAGTCTGAAAAGATTGAGAGGGACGTGTATCAAAATCTTGATATCTACCCGGTTTCTTTATGTTATCCCTATTTCTAAGGTTGTATTTTTTCACAGAGGGCTCCCTTTGGGGAGACTTGGGTCCTTGGTCCGGAGATCTTTCTCTCCGCCGAGGAGACCTTCCTCTGGACTGGAATCTCTTTTCTTTTGGATTGGATTGTTTGTTTCCATCCCAGTTCTTCTTTTGACTGTTTAGATTATTTTTAATAAATATTTTTTCAGGACTTTCAATTAGTTGGGGCTTCACCGGTATTCCACCCAAACTATCTCTACCTAGTTCTTCATAGGATTTTTCTATAATTCTGGCAATTTCAGCTGGTTGGTCTGCTATATCTGTCTCTTTTAACCTCTGGCGGATCGCCACATTCGCTGCTTCTCCTTTTATGTTGGCTAGTAATATTGCCGAGACCTGCTTGAAGTCTTTTAGTAATTTCATACCAAGAGTTAAAGCGGGTTCTGGACCGTATTCGTCTTGAATTTGTTTTAGCACATCTGGTATTACCGACATGGATGGTACACCATGTGTTTTTGTGTAAATGGAAGCAAAGACTGTACCCCAAGTGTCACAGTCCTCCACGTGTGGTGCGATTCCCATTGGAAGACAGATAGTCAGAATCCTGTGTTTATCCACAGGGGTGGTGTCTGGAAACACCGCCTCTATTTGGGTGATTTTTTGTGCTAACCAGAATGGTATTTGTTCCCGTTTAGCTGGTACTTTACCTAGGCAGGACTGTATGTTCTGTGGTGTAATTTTATTTGTGTTCCCCTGATGTGGGGTCAGCTGTGGAATTTTAACTACAGGTTGGATGGTTGAAGTCGCATTACATATTGGACTAGTTGTCTATATATTTTAATTAATTGTTTTAGTTGTACTAAAACATCTGCTGCAGACATCCTTTCGATGTCTGGATGTGGTGTGTATCCGGCTAGGACCGGCCACGTTGCTCCTGGTCTACCTAGTGGACCGAGCCTGGTGATGTGATTATTATGTTTTAGGGCGCCATTAAACAAGAGCAGGTGCTCTTGGAATTTGAGTGGTACTTCCACTTCCTCGAAAGGAGTGTAGGTATCCGGTGGTTCCTCTATTTTATAATAGTGGAACTCCTTTGTTACAGCATTTGCTGCTGGAAAGTGTATCCATGAATAGAATACCTCTGTCTGCCGATATTCGTGTGCCTCAATTACGAATATGACTGTACCACCTCTTGGTGTCAGTCCATTGTCTATAAGTTTTAACGTTATAGATCTTCTTATGTTGACCGGGATGAGTTTTATATCCGGGTCTGCTCCTTGCATAGTATTATCAGCTTCTATTATTTCAGCTGCTAATCTAGCTCTCTCTCTTTCATCATCACTTTCTGGCATTTTACTGTCAGGAAGGTTATTCTGTTTGTTTGCAGATCAGGTTTATTGTGGAAACAAAGATTAGATGCACAATATTTTGGAACAGTGTATCCTTCAACGTTGATTGAACCAAGAACCATACATAGGAGTTCCCTCCTGCGAGGTTTGGCGGATTTTACCTCTCACCCACTCCAGACGTCTGGAGTATTATGGGAAAAAGGGGTCTGAGTGAAAAAGCACGACTGAGTTACTCTAAAGTCTTGCGTTAGTTTTATCACCTATCCAAACACGTTGGGCGCCATGTAGTGTAGTTCCTATTATCCCAATAGGCTCTGCGCATTGGAATAATACCTCCAATAGTATAGACCTAGACCAGACGTTAACTAGGTCTTCTACTGTCGATATTAGACTTAAAGTTTTGGGTTTGCCAGCTAGCTCAGAGTTCACTAGAAACTTTCTCGAATAGACAAGGAGGAGTTGAACCTCCCTGGATAGACAAGAAGGGATTTAGTTTCTGACAACCATAGAACATGACAACTTTGCTCTCCCCTAATCAAGAGTGTATCTCTAGAGTCGTGTGAAAACAAAAGACAACTTATTTTACTCAGTCAGTACGTGCATTCTTAGTTTCACCAGATTGTAGAGAAAAGGAAGAGACGGGCGTGTTCAATAAAAGATGTTATTTATTGATCAGTCTCTTTTCTCGTACAAGAGAAATGGATCGATATTATTGCAATACTTATGGTTAAGTAAAGTGCATACAATAAAAGCAGAATTATAAAATAATACTGTAAAAACATTGATATGGTTTCTAAGCCATACGTTATTTAAAATGGATAAAATAGATACATACATATAAACATTTGACTAATCGTACTCAACTGGTGCTTCTAACTACGCCTACCCCAGTGTACCTGACCTAAGCCTAATACGTGGGCGGGGATAGAAAGTAGCAGTTTAAGTTAAGTTTGTTTTGCCAAGTGACTGACTCAAGAATTCTCTGTAAGGGGTTATTCAGCTCTGTACCTGAGATCTAGGATGGTTGAGGGATAGTATCTCTCGTCTGAGGTCTCGATATTCCAAGCTGCCTGCGAGGGCTGCTCGGAAGCGCCGGAGCTGGATTTCTCGGCAGGAGAAAGCAGCGTCTCGTTCTCAGAGCGTCAGGAAGGCGGGGCAGCGCCGGGGGCTTCACTCTCTGCTGGGCTTCGGCAAGTCTCGCTGCTCCGATCTCGTCACCACCGCGTGTGTTTGCTTAAGGCAATGTCGGTAATATTTATACCTGTAAGGTGCCGAGATTGACGTAAGGATGGACATAGATACGTCAATAAGGATGTCATACGAGCTGGTCGTTAGCACATTCTTTTACTGAAGTTCTCGGTGAAATCAAAACAATGGCCGCAGGGTTTTTCCCAGGTTGTCATAGGTTTGATTTGTTTTGAGGACTCCGTATACCTTATCAGGGGCTGGAGGAATATTGCTTTGCCTAATTAGATGGCAAGCGTTATGACCTAATCAGATAACGCGCTCCTGTGCCGTGGTCTGGCGTAATCAGATAACGGTTTCTGCATCATGGGATGGCTGCTAGTTAACTCGTTAACCAGAATAGGGTCAGGAATAGGGGGATCGATACAGAACCTATAGGAATACATCACAGGTTTCCCTGCGGCAACTAGCACGTGTGGTCGGGCTTCTGTCGGCCTCGATCCAGATGGGCCCTCTTCACTACAGGGCCCTGCAGCGCCTCAAGGAATACTTCCTTCAGAAAGGTTATCCTTATTCACACAAGGTAGGTTTGTCCGCCGACGCAAAGGCAAAAATCCTTTGGTGGCTGGATCATATGGATGCTTGGAACGGCAGGGCGATCTTCGGGTCAGCTCTGGACCTAGTCATAGAGTCCGATGCCAGCAGGCTCGGTTGGGAAGCGCACTGCGGAAGTCTCTACGGGAGGATTGTGGTCTCCCGACAAACAGAAATTACATATAAACGGTCTGGAACTCCTTGCGGGTTCTTTCGCCTTGTGGTGCAGGACGAAAGATTCGGTGCAGTCTTGAGTTCTCTTAAAAATGGACAACGTCTCAGCAGTCCGCTATATAAATCACCTGGGGGGCACCAGGTCGAAAGCTCTCTCAGATCTTGCAGCAAGTTTTGGGCAGTATTGCCTGGACAGTCAAGTCTCGGTGACAGCAGAGTATCTTCCTGGTCGGGACAATGTGACAGCAGACTTCCATTCCCGTCACTTCAGGGACACCAGCCTGTGGAAACTGAATCAGGAGGTCTTTTCATCCCTCCACGACCATTGGGCTCTGTTCACAATGGACCCGTTTGCCTCCAGGCTAGACCACCAACTCGCGAGATTTTGCAGTTGGAGGCCGGACCCTCTGGCGGTAGCCACGGACGCCTTTCTCCAGGACTGGGGCGTGGAACGGGGGTATGTGTTCCCCCCCTTTCGCGATGATCACGCAGACATCGGCTCAAGTCCGCAGGCAGGCCGCAGATATGGTCCTAGTCACTCCGCTCTGGAGGTCTCAAGTTTGGTTTCTGGTTCTTCTGGAATTTTCTTGGGATTTTCCAATCATACTCCCCCAGTTTCCGGCTCTTCTGACAGTTCCGAACGGAGCTCCTCACCCACTTTAGTAACGACGAGCTCGTTGTCTCATGGCATGGAGGATTTCCAGGGGCAGATGGCAAACACCAGGCCTTTCGCGAGAGGCTAAAATCCTCATCTCCAAGGCTTGGGCGGACAGTACCGTCAAGAGGTACAGATCGGCTTGGGGCAGATGGTCCCGTTGGTGTATGCGACGGGGTGTCAATCCCTTGGTCGCAGATGTGGTCCATGTGGTGAGTTTTTTGGCCCATTTGGCCTCGAACGGTCTGGCCGATCGGTCAATTAATACCTTTAGATCAGCTATTTCCTCTGGTCATGTTCCAGTCAATGACTCTCCGGTAGGGGAGCACCCAACAGTCTGTAGAATCTTGCGAGGCATTCGGCTTTCCCTGCCACCAGAACCGCGCTATTCCACGTTATGGGATGTTAACCTGGTTCTGAACCTTTTTCTATCATGACAACCTAATCAATTTCTTTCCAGAAAAGAATGGTCTGCAAAATTAGCAATGCTCTTGTGCCTGGTATCCTGTAGGAGGGTTTTAGATGTTCGGGCCCTGGATATCTCAGGTCGTGTGTTTACTCCTAATGGGGTTACTTTCACCCTCCCTCAGGCGCACTAAGTGCCATACTAGGGTCATATCCTACCCAGAATTCCCGAATTCTCCCAAGCTCTGCATGGTTCGCTGTCTTAAGGTTTATGAGGAGAATTTCGGCCTCCGGGGGAAAGACAACTCTTGATTGCACTGCGGAAACCTTTCAAGGCAGTGTCGTCTCCTACCATTGCTAGATGGGTTAGGTGGGTGATGGAGGAAGCAGGCATTAGTCTGACTCAGTTTGGAGCCCACTCTGCAAGAGGTGCTATGAATTCCAATCCGTTTGGCTTGGGTGCCCGCCTGGAAGATATACTCAATGCGGCTGATTGGTCGTCTGACTCCACTTTTAAGAGGTTCTACTTCAAGTCAATAATTAACATGGCTCAGTTGGTTGTGGGCAAGCCTTTAACAAGCATAATCCTCGCCTCCAGTCCTGACATAATGAAAAATTTCCCAACTATCGTAATGGAAAGTTTCAATTCTATTAAGGACTCGGAGGCAAGAATTATCCCGCCCATTGCTCCTGGAGGAGTCCCCTCCCCGTTCAGTAGTAAGTATCCATTTACGTTGAATTACCACTGTACTGATGGTTTATGTTCTTATGTCAGACTTCTCCTCACTTTTCCTTGGAGGGTGATGGTGTTGTTCCTCCAGTAATACCCTCTCTGATCTTTCCAGGTTCGGATTCCAATAAACAGGACAACTGAAGGGGATGTTTGGGCTGTCTTCTCGCTTCAAAAGAGGAGGAAAGGACACTAAAATGAGGCTATAGAGAGGCTGGACGACAGTGATTGGACATTGTTACCTGTTCTGATTGGTTGAAAACAATGTTTTGTTTCGAATACCCTTTCACTTTGAATTATGGGAAATGTAGTCTTGTAATGTTTCCTGCTGCTATGTGCCAATAAAGTGAAGAAAGAAGGCATAATCCTCGCCTCAGAGTCCTTAATAGAATTGAAACTTTCTGTTACGTAATGTAATGTTGGCTTCTTATATAGCGCACTAATCACCCCAAAGGGTCTCAAGGCGCTTGCTTTGGGAACCCGTCCTGGTTTTTCCCTGTGAGATAGCCCCTACTGGGCACCCCCAAGGTGAAAGCCAGGCATCCCGCTGCGGGGGGCCGTAGTGGAGATTGAGCAAGCTATTGCCCAGAGTTGCAGAGTGTGAGCCTCTGATTTGAGTAGGCACTGAAGCGAGAATTATCGAGTCCGTGGACATTTTGAGCTCAGGACCCTGCCGCGTAGGGAATTGAACCCTGGTCCCGGTCTGACCTCTGCTTCAGGGTCTGCCTCCTCTAACCAGTGAGCCACACTTCTCCACAAAGAAGCTAGCTAGGAAAGAAGCTAGCTAGGAAATTTTTCATTCTCTCATACATCCACTACTGCTGAAGATTTGCTTTTAACTTAGTTTAGATAATAATTAAATATAAATTAAAGATTATATAATCTACTGAAACACTTCACTTACATGTTATAGCTAAATCCTGCTGTTATAAATTAGGCATTTATACTAAATTCTACGAACTGAAAAGTAATGTTGCCCTTATACATTACAGACATGTTAAAATGGCTGAGATAGCAACTATAATGCCAACCTTAGTTAGAAGAGATAGCATTAAAAGAAAGCAAAGGATCTTAAAATTCCAACCACGTCAACTGAACAAATCTTTGTTTCAGTAGCCCACTTTCCTGAATCCCATGCGCACAGCAAGCTCCCCTTGCTGTCAAACACAGCAAAGAGTACTGCAACCATAAACAATTTGTTTCTCTTGATTTGCAAGTACTTTCTGTAAAATAAGGCCGACCTTCAATTGCCTTTTTCTGAAGAATGTTGGAAATTTCTGTATTTTTCTCAAATTCAGGGCCCGGGTCTGAAACTGGATCAGTCCTCAAATTTTTTGGCATTACCATAATTGAAATGTCTCAAAATAGTTTTTCAATGCACAGGCTGTTTTTTTTTTAAAACCTCTTTATTGTTAAACATATCACCACTCAATTGTCTTACTTTTGTGCGCAACAGACCATCACGTTGTACAATCTCTTCCATATTCCCTTTAAAACATTATGTACCCCCCCCCCCGCCCGGCGCTCCACATTATTTATTTCCATATTTTAACATTTGACTAATTTGGACCCTGGGAGCAGAGCACACAAAGCCTCTATATTCTTAAATTTTTTCCAAACCCTCTCACACTTTTGGGGACAACCCCTGTTTTGATAAATAGTTTTTTCGGCCACCATGCACCAATCCATACCTTTCATCCAATCGCCCAGGGATGGAGCTGCTTCAACACCCCAAATGTGCGTAATATTTTTTTGCCGCCAGGGCTACTCCAATCCGTTCTCCTCTCCCCAGGTTTGTTGCATCCCATACATTGGGCAGGCATCACTTCGCCCACAACAGTCTACTTAAATGTTGTATTGTTATGGCCCAGAAGGACTAGGATTTCGGGGCAAGCCCATATTATGAGAAAATAAGTTTCCTCTTGGCCACATCCTATACGACAGAGTGGGCTTAATCGCCTGTACATCTTGACCAGTGTGGTGCACAAAATATAGGCTCTGTGTGATATTTTGAGCTAAATTTGGCCGGAAGCGGGATCTAATGACTACCTCTCTAGGGGAAGATAGGGCTTCAGGTTAGTCGTCTTCATGGATGTCTGATATGTCCGTCTCACAGTTATCATATCAGCGGTATTGTTCACTAACTTTCTATGTTAGCGAGATCACTTTTTGGGTTATATGTTCCTCAAATAGTCTGTTCTCTTGGGGCGAAGATTCTGGCAGAATTTCACCACTGGGTATTACCTCACAGCGGGCGTGGCAAAGTTGTAGGTACCGGAACACCTCGGGGTGCCAAATGATATGCTTTTTGTAGGTCTATAAATTGTATTATTCCCACTGCAGGGTATACATCTCCCACCCTCAAGAGTCCCATCAGGTCCCATTTGTCAAATCCAAGCCTCTTCCTTTTGTCCCCCAGGAGATCGGAGTCCCACAAAGGTGTCACTAATGTGATCTTATTTTTCCATCTCAACTCATGCAGTGAGCCAGTTTTGGACTGTTAGTGCAGTCGGTCCCACTAGGAAGTTTTGTCTTGGTGCAGAGTAGAGCGCACACAGATGTCTCCGTGGGTGTAGTGTCAGTCTGTCCATACGATAGGCCGGGTCCGTCGATGGTTGATGAGCCCATTGGTTGATAACGGTCAGTTGCGCTGCCAGATAGTACATCTGAATGTCCGGGAGGGCGATTCCACCGTAGAATCATCCCAGTTTTTTCAGAGCAGTTCTAGGGGAATCCCCATCCCATAGTCTGGTTCTGATCTCACTCTGTATGGCACAGAAATAGCTATCTGGAACCAGGAAGGGAGTATTTTGTAAGACATAGGAAACGTGGCATTTTAAAAAGGGCCGCTCTGCCCAGCATGGAGTGCAGAAGGGCCCACCAGAGTTGCACGTCACTTTTCAGTAGATTTAATGCGGGGTGCAGGTTTTTAATCGCAAATAGGTATTAGTTGGCTGTGACAAAGTTTCCCAAATATTGGAATCTATCCATGGACACCTGTGCCTCGCACTCCCTGGGCATTCGCGGTGCAGTACCTCAACACGCAGGCTACCGACTTGGACCAGTTTATCGTATATCCAGAATATCTCAAAAAAGTGCCAAAAATATTGTTAATTCTGGAAATGGAGGATTGAGGTGAAGCCACTTAGAGAAGAATATCATTAGCATACAAGGATATTCTGTCCTCCCAGTCTGCCGACCATCAGAGACCCCAAATCATCGGGTCACCTCTGATCCAAGACGGCAGTGGCTTGGGAACTAATGTGAATAGCAAATGGGAGAGAGGGCAGTCCTGTCTGGTTCCGACGGTGGAGCGGGAAGGTCTGTGACACCCTACTTTCCCAATCTTTTTGTCAATATTCAGCATTGGCAAAAAGTCATGATAGATGACGTGGAGGGCATTTTGTTTTAGTTTGAATATACTGTTCCAAGATGTCAGGCACTCAGCTTGGATCTGTAGTTGAACAGGCCCTGTGACACTATTAAGAAGAAAAAATGAAAAAGGACATGCTTGGCTACAAATTGCAGCGGTCGGAAAAAGGAATTTAAAAAAGCAACAGGGAGGGGCGCACAACAGTGGAGCACGTTACATAAACGCCAAGCAGAAAGTGGGAAGCATTGGGAGAAACAACATAAGTGACAGGTGGGGGTTTTAACCCAAAAAAACGAGCCATGTGATAGCAAAAGGAGATGACAAAATAAGCAAAAGGAGATGACAAAATAAGCAATGGAAGGACAAAGTGGCAGACAAGGGAACAGCAACAATTCACACGCTAACAGTGCTGAAAGAAAAAGGAAAAAGTTGCCCGGTTTGGAGCCATGAAAGATCCAAATCATTCAATTTTGAAGAAATTGTGAAAAAGTTGTACATCTAGGGAGGGACAAATGAAAGGAGAGAAAGGTAATTCATTTAATTATAATACAAAAGATTGATAGCCAACCAATGGTAAGTAATGGATTGGTTCAAAGCAAACATTTAAGTATTGACATTATCCACAATATGGCTCAGACAGGTGGCTGCCCGCTAGATACTTATAAATACCTTAATGTAACCAAAAAAGAAAACACTTACTTTGCACATTTTCTGGAAGACTTCTAGGGCATATTTCCTTTGACATTCATCTTACTCCACTGAATTACTACATTTTTTGTTTAGTTCAGAATGTGCAGATTTGCCATTATACACAATTTGAACTAACTCCTGTAGTTTTTTAAGTGGCTTCATTGCATTTAAAGATACAGGCACAAACTGAACAAGCAAGCTTGCAGTGGATCTCCCACTTATCTTTGATGATTCAAACCACATGTTCTCAGTGCCACTCAGTATCCTGCAGACATTTTTCAAAAGAGATCAATTGTTCAGAGGAAAAAGTCAGGTTTAAAGAGCCATTTTGGCTGGAAACACTACAGCTACACAGTGGGAATACTTGAGCAAAATGCTGCATACCAACACATGCTCGAGTTTTGATGCTACCATTATTAACCCTGATAAAGTGACGCTGATAAAGAGGAAGGGAATATGTGGCATACTGCTGCTTTAAAGAAACTACAGTGAAACAAAAATCTGATTTTTTTAGGAACTTCAGGTTCATCTGTAATTTAAAATGTTAAATCACACAAAGCTGTTTGGGAGAAGGGAGGAATGTGGTTAAAAGTGAGCTTTCAGGCAAAGGCGAGAAATAAATACTTCCAATTCTTTTATCATGGGAGTCTTCTAAATGCAATATCAAATAATGCGTTATTCATTCCTTTGCCGTAATGTTCTGCTTAATGTGGCTGCATCAACATTGTCAACACACTGTAAGAACCAATCTACCCCGGGGTTCTTCCTCACTATGATCAATCCTGGATCATATCTACTGATCATGTCTCTTGTTCAAGGCATTATTACTCCCCAGCAAGTCTCCCCTGTGGAAAATTCAAAACTCCAGAGAGTCATCTACTATTAGAGTAAAACCTCGCGCTCACCTCAATTTTCCAAATTGTCAATAATTCTTGCACATCTGACCAAGCCTTAACTCACCTCTCCAAGACTCTGTAATTTTCTCTCCCTTTCCATCAGGCTCCCTATTAGTTTTTAGGATCCAGTTGAAAACCTTTAAATGCTTTACATAAACGATTAGGGCTTCAGTTTGCCCCGTCTATTCTGTGCCCTTATGGATGCATAATGATCTTCTTGAAAATATGTTTCTTTCATCTGTATGTATGCTATATAGTGATTCAACTTTGGCCACGGCTTGACATGTATAAAAACAAAATAAAGGAAAATAAAAATTGAATGAAACCATAAAATACAGTAGAGGGGCATCTCGCTTGCTGGATAATGCTTGAAAAATCTATTTGGACACGTTTTGCATTAACACTTTATTCAGCTGTATTCAGAATGGTTCAAGAAAGTGAATGACGGGAAAGGTGAGGATTGTTACAATGTATCTTAAGCACTAAGATGGTATTGACAATTGGTCCATTTTCCAAAAGAAAGCTTTGATTAGCCAGTTGCCCAGATAGGGATTAAAAACCAGCTTTTTCCCCCCAAGATGCCACCGACACGCGATAAAGAGTGGTATTGATTCCAGTACCAGTTTTTATTTTTTCACTTAACTAATAATCCTGAGCGCAAAATAAACTACTGGAGAAAGATTAAGCACATCCAGTTCCCAATGTAAAAGTTATGAAAAAATGTGCTGCAGGGCCAGCATCACGTGTTTATTTTCTAAATTTGTTTGCAGTCTTTATGTTGAGGGTGAATCGCACTTCTTAACTTTGCCCTTTCATTAACCGCATGCGCGCTAGCGGTTTTCCCGCTGCACGCTGCGTTTTTTTCAAAACGTGTTACATGACGAGCTGACCTCGTCATGAGCGTACGAGCGTCGTCCCTCATGACGAGCTGAGCTCGTCATGAGCGCGGAAGGGGTTAATCGGAAAGTGTGGAGAAAATGTATTTACCATTTTACAGTTAAGAAACACTTCAATCTATGTCTTGAAAACATTTTGCTGATGCTTTTGAAAAATATGGCGGCAATACCTCCAGGAGATGGATTGAATCTTTAAGTGTGGCCATTTCATATGATTATGCAATATCTACTGGTGTTTCTTGATCGCGTCATTCTGCCAGATACATGATACTGTAACTATTCCACGGCCATTTTAAGAGTTAGCGAAATTCCAGTCTCTACTTTGTGTAGGTGGGAAGCTCCCGCATAATATAATCTTACATTCATTCTACCATTTGAAACCCATTATAGCAATTCAACGGGCTGAACCTGTCAACTGCACTGTTAATCCAATGCCTCTTAACAGACATCTGCTTTCATACCAACTAGGATGCTGCAACCAATACAGTGCTTTCTGACTACTATATATGTTCACCTCCCAGTTCTCATTAGGTATGAACGATGGCTTTTTCGCATCCAAAAGGTAAGAATATAGTTTAAGCAGGAATATTACGCAGATTGGTAAACTACTTTATGATGGGTTCAGGGCCTATACATTCGAATTGTTTAAAGAAATACTAGCAAAATCTAAAGATTTAATGACATTTACAAAATACTATATAAATGTTGGTCACAAATTATGCTTGTTTGGGCAGAGGCTGCCTGAAAAATCTTTCCCTATCTTTCCCAACTTTGTGAAGTTAGGGAACAGTGGCGAACAGGAATACTTGCATTTTAAGCAAGTTACGCATGAAAGAATGAGTCCCAAGGCCTTTGGAAATATAAGTAGGTTCTCTGTTCTGAGATAATTAGTGGCAGCTTTAGTGGAAAGCTCTGAAGGCTGTAGACATTAGAATGGTCTGGTGAAGACTATAAAGGTGGAACTAAGGAGCGTACAAGATTAAGAAAAGAGGATAATACTTCACATGAGAAGCGTTACTTGTCATTACCAAATCTCATAAGGTGGGATACATTCAAAGGACGATCTACATATTTAAGGTTCTGCAGATTGCAGCTAAAGAAAAGTAGCTTGTTTAATTTAATATCAATTCACATGTATTTAGGATGTCACATTACAAACTACTTTTGCAAGCTCCAAAACATACACTTCTGCACAGAAAAAAGTTAATATCCCTGGTAAAAAACCCATGAAAGAACAATTCAAGTGAAACTTACTTATAAAAGGTATCGACTTCTGTAAAGTCCATATAAAATAAATGCAAGCATAAAAGGGAATACTTAGAGTGAAATACTATTACCATGCTGCCAGGTTTATGAAGTATGCATTATATAACTTTACTATTTACTAGCAATGTCTTCTTTTAGTAGAGATATATGAAAATACATGTACTAACAATAAGGTACTGAAAACATAAAAGAAGTCATTATGTAATAAATTCCTTACAATAAAATATTGATCCACCATCTGACATCAGTGCAAGGTCACATATTGGTCTATATGAATGCTTAAATCTTTAACCAGATCTTATGAAATAAAAGCTCAACAATGACCTTGCTCCTTTGCAACCTCCGGTAAGTAGGTGGCGGTGCGTTTGGATCCTTTTTCATTGATGAATTCTATTCTAATGCCATGTACACCCACCTGAAAGAAATTGGCAGCATGGTTAGTACACTTTTAAAAAGGTTTGGTAGTATGCAAAGATGACATCCCGCATGTGAATATCCACATATTTTAATCACTATCAAATAGATTGCTTCATTTAATTTATAAGTTGGTCATCCTCTTGGCAATGTGCCTTGTAACATGATAAAACATGTTTGTTCTTTTGTACAAATGAACTTAGGCCAAGTAGCGAAGCACAAGACCAACTTTTCCTTGGACCCATTTTTGACCAGCGAGTGTCCATAACAGAACAGCTTTTATTGAGACCAAGCGTCTTTAAAATGAAATCTGGTTATTTTAACAATTCTCAAAGTAAAAATTCTTCCCATGTGCCAATAACCCACAATTTGTGTTACTTTCTATAGCAGTATTGCATCTCCTAAAACGCAAGAAACTAAAGTTTCAAGTAAACCGAAAGTTGTTTAGGTGTATTATTTTCAAAATGATTACTTGGTCTGTACTTAGCACACCTGTGATATTGCCCCTTCACAGTGAGAAATATTCACCACTTGCAGTGCTGCAAAAATACAGTATGATTTGCAAAAACGCAAAGAAAACTACTTCCCATTCAGTTGGTGAAGAGGGTACGGATAACTTTAAAGCAGCAGTAATACCATCTTACTGTAAACAGGTAAAACTTAAGTGTAATTTACTTCAGAAAATATCATGCATAGTATTTCAAAAGATGCTATAAGGGAGTTTTTTCAGAATGCAATTATTTTTAAAAACTAATCACTAAATTAAAAAAAAAAAAAAGATTTCACTTACTCTTAAGTATATACTGGAAGAAACCGCTATTATGTTAAACTTATTATTCGCTACGAGGTCGGTTTCAAATCAATGCTTTATTTTGTGATTTTATTATAAACCAGTATGTAAGTGGAACAAGAGTATATTCTAATTAAGGCTCACTGTTTTCTATTTTTACAGATAAATAGAGACAGAAAACCTTAATTTTCTTGTCTGTATTTATTTTTAAATGTGGAAAACGGAAATTGGGTTGCTTTTTGAGTAATTCTAAATACTGTCTGCCATGACTGCCAGGCCAATAGATATGTGGATTGGTAGATAAGTGGTTAAAAAGAAAGTAATTTTAGTGAAGATGCTTTAACAGCAGTAGATATGGACAAGGTTGATACTGAAATTTGCATTTTTTCATATAAGTGCACTGATTATTCTTCTGCAGGTGTTCACAGCACTGAACCCTGGCAGACATTCAATCTGGAGTGCATATTTATCGGTTAAATAAATGTGGAAATATGCTAATTTCAGCTTAATTTTTCCACAAAACCCAAAATAAATATGGATAAATATAGATAAAATTAGCATAAAATAAATATGGATAAATACAGCCGGAAATGGCCAAAAAATAAATACAATAAAACCAGGAGCCTTAATTATAATTAAGTGTTTAGATTAGTTTTTAGGGTTCTTGAACCATCAGCAATATCAAACTTCATTGTAGGTATTTTGCTAACCAGTTGCTTCATGGAGTCTTAGGAAGCACATTAACTAGCTTCGGGACAGAGTATGGAGAACCTACGATGACTAAGTAGAGAGGCAGCCATTCAGCAGAGTGGTTTCAGACAGATACAAGGGGGTCGACCGTTCAAGGAAGATACACTGACAGCGGCATCACAGGAAGTGCAATTGTAAAAGATATAACATTACATGAACCAGCTTTAGACCTAGTAACTAAGTGAGAACCTTTTTCAAATAGCACTGGTAGGTTCAGCTTGGCGCAAAGATGTACTGCACAGATTTGAGTCTTTGGTCCAAAAACAGAAGAGTTGGGGTGAGTATCTGAAACGTTTCAGCTCTCCATCCATCATCTTCTTGTGTTTGCTTTATCTGCCCAGAGTTGGCAGGGTATGCCCAGACGTGGGTCCCTTGCTCACTTTGCCACTGGATTCCAGTTAGCCTGGCTGAAGAGGGGTGTTACCCTGAAACCGGTCCCAGGATGCTGGTTTCCGGTTCAGGGACGACCTGGCCTGGCAGTTCGGGTTGGACTGTTCCCATGGGGCACATGGTTGAGACTGTTTTGCATTTAGCTGGGTCTGAACTGAGGTGGCGAAGTGAGCTAAAGAACAATGATAGATTCAACCCAGATCTGTGACTAGGGCTTAAGAAGCGTAAGGAAAGCAGTAGTCCTAAGACCAACCCAAAATAGTGCCATAAATGCAAGACATCTCTATGTTCACTCTTCCCATCATCGTTTCTCAGAGACATCACATTAAATGTGATTATTATTTCATTATTTTAGTGAGGCATTAAAAGGGGACGATGTTTTGGTTAAGGCGTGTGATGCATTAGCGGATTGTGGCTTAATTTGAGGTTTGATCCCTCAAATCAATCTGGCAGCGAAAGAGCCCGGTGTGGCGCAGTACATTCCAACTGGTAGAGGGTACCAGAGAGCTTCCAAGTGCTCTGGCATTCCTCAGGCTCTTTGTCTCATCGCGCCGTTTTCCTTCTATTAGTGGTCTTGTGAAGCCCATCGGAGCAAGGATTGCTGAGCTTATAGGAGGAGTGGCAGTCCAAGCCTGTATCATTAACCTTGTGTCAGATTTTCATTTTACTGCTAGTGACAGTTTCGTGTGGGCACAGCACAGGCTTTACACTTTCAGGTGAAGTGCACCTGAAATTGTTGTAAACTTTGAGTGCTGGTGACTGGGTGTCATTTAGCACTGTTGGCTACTTATATCCCTTCTTGAGATTTGGAAAGTCTAAATCACTTGGACTACAGAAACCTCACTGGTATTCACATTAGACAGTTCAACTTTGTCAATCTAGTGATTCCACAGACATCATACAGTGTGGTGACCATGATTTCCTGATCGAGGGAAAAATCCATCCAATCGGATCATTTTTTGAGGTTCTGGATGCCTCCGTACAAAGGACGGTGAGCACAGTACTAGAGCCTATGAGAAAGCAATTACTTAAATTGGTATCCAGCCTCAGTGAACCCCTCTCTAAAAAGGGAAGACTGGGTTTGACCTTAGGAGTACAAGGAACTCCATAGGCCTCAAGGTGAGAATCCTGCCAAGGCCAAAAGAAAATGGGAGCTGTTTCTGCAGCTTGATGCATCTGATGGGGTTAGGCAAGCCTTCATGGCATGGTCCAAATCGACTAAACCGTTACATGATCCCGGCGACTTGCAATCAGTACACTCCAGCAATTCTATATCGCCCACTACCTGGCCAGACCTGGACTCCGTTCCCATTACTGATGATGGGTCTGATGAAGTGGATGTCCCTTGTGATTCCGAGGGGCATTAGGATGAAGGCAGATCTTGGTGCTCTTGCCCCAAGGTTAAGCCACATAAAGCTGAGGTGGCAGGGTCTGGCAAGGTAAAATGCTTGCAGGTATGCTGAATCATGAAGATCGCTGCTCTCCACAACAGTGAGTGGAACCCTGCTGAAAAGGTGGCACAATATATAATCAGCTGTCTGATGGACCCTAGACAAAGAAGTTAGGAGACATTCGAGGGTCAAGGAAGCAGAACCATCGATATTGAAAGCTGTATGGCCATTTTGTTTTTAGCAAAATTGGTCAAGGGCCCGAAGAAGAACATTTAAAGGTCCTGGGTGCCTGCCAGGACAAGCTGTTGGAGGTTGCGGGCCCCTGACCACAGTCCTGGACCTGGCAGAATAGGCCAAGAAGTAAGACAACCTAATATCGCCAGAGACCAGAGAGTTAGATTGAAAGTCATTAATTTCTTGCGCAAAACCAACCATGCCCCTCTATGGAGAGGTGCAGGTCATGATCAAAGTGGATGAGAAATTGAGCTACCTACCTGCCTACCTTAAAAATGAAACAGTAACTCAAAGGGGCCTGTTTGGAGAACCTTGTCAGATTTGGGTAAATAAGTTTCCTTTTACTTTTGCATCCCTCAACAAGATGAAAGACTCTATCAAGAATTTTGGGCAAAATGTTTTTGTAGAGGACAGGAGAGGCAGAGGGCACTCTGCTGGCTGCTTCCCAGGTCAAGGCCCTCAGAGTGTACAAATCGCAGAGAGGCTAGTGGCTGGATCAGAATCTGTTTGCAGATCAAGGGGCCGGTAAAGGTGGTGGGGCCAGAGGTTCCTTCAGAGGAGCCAGCAATTCAACCAGCAGTGGTAAGTTTGATACCTGCTTCCAAAGTAAGCTATGAGATGAAATTAGCTTTGTTGGCCCAGAAATTGATGGGTCTTATCAGTAAAGATGGGGTACCTCAAACAATCAAGGGATATGGAATTTTATGGACTGCACAGGCAGTGGTGGTGAACAAGGATAATCATTTCCTCAGAGGGGGACTCAAACCTGATAGACCAGTAGGAAAGAGCTTTGGAATTAAAGACCCTATTTTTGCTTCAGTGGAGCATCCACAGGGGCTTCAGAGATATATTTTACTTGTGGAAAACAAAGGTCATCATCCTATTATAAATCTCGGGAACTTCAACGAGTGGCTGATCTTTCATCACTTCAAGATGGAAGGGATCCATCTTCTGAGAGATATTTTAAACTCAGGAGAACAGGATGGTGAGTCTGGATCTGAAGAATGCATACTTGCAGATTTGCATTCTCCGTCGCCCCCCGGGCTATGGAAGCTGGGAGTCAGAGATAGTGAAGTGGACAATGGTGTGGTCGGACCAGGTGAGTTCTGCCACGTGGGTGAATTAGATTATCGCTAGAGGTGAAGATGACGTCAAGTGTGTCTGGCTTTGTGCATGAGTTTAGTAACCAGTTGGATGAGGCAGATATTGAGGTTGTCCAGGAGGGTGGTAGAATTGGCATTGTTGGGGTCGTTAATAATAATAGTACATTTTATAAAGCGCAACAGCTACCTCAAACAGAGGTGTCCTGGCGCATGCAAGAGATAGGATGTGAGGAGTTCAGCATTGGCTGAATAGCCAAGTCTTTAGTGCTTTCCTGAACTCCAATTCAGATTGGATTAGGCAAAGTCTATCAGGAAGGGAGGTCCATAATCTGGGCATCACCACCTTTAAAGTTCTACCTCCAATGGGGGTCTTCGCAAATTTAAGTACGCACAGCAGATTCTGGGAGTTCAATCTTAAAGAGCGTTTTTGTAGTTAGGGGTGAATACGTTTCCTAATGTAGCTGGGACAAAGACCTCTCAAGGCCCTGAAAACTACCGTCAGGGCCTTGATTTCTATCCGTTTTGCTACCGGCAACCAGTGGAGCTGTTTGATATGCGGAGAGATGTGTTGTCTAAAAGGTACTCTTCTGATTAATCTCGCACCCGCATTTTGCGCCATCTGCAATCTCTTAATCAGATATGCAGGCAGCCCCAAGTAGAGACTTTTTGCATTGTCCAACCTCGAAGTCACTGTTGCATGGACAACAGTTTTTGAGCAACTCTCTGGTAATAAGTGTAGTAATTTTTTCAGACTTCTCATTATGCCAAAGCAAGAGTATGCAATAGAGCATACTTGGGTTGAGAAAGTCCGGTCGGATTTCCATTTTACACCCAGGTTTTTCGCCGCAGTTGAAGGGCAGTAGGGGAGACCCATTTCCTCCTGCCACCACAGCCTAGCTGCCGGTGGGGGTGCCATGCCAATAAACAGTACCTCTTTTTTCTCTGTGTTAAGCTTTAATGTATTGTTATTCATCCATCTGGATATGTCCCTCAGCCATCCCCTAAATCTGGCAAAGGAGTTAGCAGGTTGGTCCTTGAAGGAGAATACCATCCGGGTGGCATCTGCATAGGAAATAGTTTTATTCTCCATTTCGCAATGAGCGAGAAAAGTGGAGCCAGATAAACGTTGAAGAGTAAAGGTCTGGCCAGTAGGATTGGGTGGTCCACCGTACCGAAGGCGGCAGACAAGTCCAACAGCACTAGCATGGCTGAGGCTCCACTGTCCACCGTCATTCTTATAGACTTTGCTACCTCCAGCAAAGAGGTCTCTGTGCTGAAGCCCGCTCGGAATCCGAACTGCGTTTCATGAAGAATGTCGCTACTGTCAATGAAATTGGTAAGTTGTTGTTGGACCAATTTTTCGGGCAGCTTAATAGGTGCAGGAAGAAGAGAGATCGGGTGGTAGATGTTTAAGTTCGCCCGGATAAGCATTGGGCTTCTTCAAGAGTGGTAGAAGCATAGCATGGTTCCACGACTCCAGGAAGATTCTGGTGATAAGTAAGCTGTTCCATGGGTGGTTCAGGGTGGGATAAAGAATGCGGGTGAGTGCTCCCCACAGTTTAAGGGGTAGGGATCTTCTGGGGACCCCGATTTGCATTTCAGAATCTCTGCCAAGAATTCCTCAAGTGAGATGGAGGGAAATTCTGACAAGGAAACTCCCTCCCCCCCCCTCCCACCCCCCATGGATATCCTCAGCTTCAGATTCTATAGTTTCCATTCTAATCGTGAAGGCATCTTATACCTTCCAGATTTTTACCTCAAAGAAGTCCGAACGTTTTGCACACGGTGACGGTGGTATCTCACTTCCAAGTGCTGCTGGCTTACTAAAGGAGCTAACTATCTTAATTTCTTTTTAGGAGTTTTCCGTGAATTGATGTGGCAATTGAGGTCGTCAAGAAGGACTTAGTGGAGGAAATCAATGGCATGTGGGTGATAAGGTTGGATGTGGTGTTGCAGAAGGGTAGACGGGGTCCCGGGGGTCTGTAGGCGAGGGTACCGCTCTTCATTGTCTTGACGTTGGTTTGTAGTTGGAAATTGAGGTGTTCCATAAGAGGGCATTGATGATTGAGTCTCGGAGGATTTACTTGACGATGATGCCCCTGTCGTGTTTGTCGTTGCAGTCTCGGATGATGCTCCTGTTGTGTTTGTCGTTGCAGTCTCGGTGTATCATCTTGTAGCCGTTGGAGGTGGTGTTGGCGATGTCTGAGTTCGAGGAAGGATTGAGCCAAGTCTCCATGATGAAGGTGACATCCAGGGAGTGGGAGGCGATGGTGTCCCAGATTTCCATGGAGTGTTTGGAGAGGGAGCAGACATTGATCAGGATGCTTTGGAGCAGTTCTGGGTGGTTAGTGATTTTCTGAGTGGAAGTGGCGTAGAATTCTACGGGTGCTGTGTTGCAGGAGAAGCATCAGTGTAGGCATGTGAAGGGTCATTTGAAAGATCATGGTGAGGATGTGAAGCAGCTGTATTTTTGGCATCTGGGGTTCAGGCTTGCCACACTGGATGATGAATGTAGAGACTGACCCGGAAACAGGTTCCATTATGGTGACCGCTAATTGTCTGCAGTTACTGCCCTGGGGCACGGAAGAAGTTCCTTCCAAAACATTCAACTTCGACTTGCATTCTTTTATTAGCAAATTTTGCATTATTTAACTCCCAGAAATCTGAGTTATAGTACATATGTCCTTTCACACTAAGGCGCTACCTTCTTCAGCCACTATAAGCAAGGGTGGGCCTTGCAAACTTTGTTTCCAGTACTTTTCTAGGGGTAAAGTTGAATAGACAGACTTAAATTCCCCCATTCCCAACTTATTTGGTAGGCCTTAAATGGAGGGTCCAACTTGTTAGTGATGAACTATTACAATAACATAACATTTTCACCTTTAAATGTACTACCACCGTGAAGCAACTTTAGTCTACTGTGGCCCAAATTCTCAGCGTGGATCAGAAAGTTTGATATACATTAATGAAATATGACATCCAACAATCTGTGGTTTGACTGATCATGGGGGGATGATTATGCACACTTCACTCATTCGCAGTAGGGTTTAGCATTAAATAACATGATTACATAAAGTAACTATTTGTTTGCCCATGACTTATCCTGATAAGGAATATGACCCTTCTGTGCCTACATTTGCAAGGAGGCAGTTATAGCTTTATTAATTTTATTCTGGTATCTAGCAACCTCTGCCCTACAGTGTTTGGTTTTATTGTACTTCTAAATTGTCTTAGTGACCACAATCCAATGACAATTTTAGATTGACACCTCACAGCCATACTCCTTATATGCTTGGTAATATTTAGCCAGCTGTTCAAAGTAATGGAGTGCACAGTCAAGAGATGCTGAAACACTTAACAAAATTTGCTTGTCACTAATTCAGGAGACTAAGATTTGTCTAGAAGCGGACTTGGACCCAGGGAAAGTCTTGTCTGTTTTCAGTCATGATCTCCAATTCTATTAGAAATCTCTTGACTTAAAAATTCAAGTCATCCCTGTAACAAACAGAAGGGGTGGTTTGATCAAGCTGTTCACATGCTAATACAACTCTTAGAACCTCACTGGCCTCTGTTCTGAGAGGTCAGCAGGCGATTCAAGAGCACAAATCAATTACAGAAGGGCAGTAGAGAGGAGGAAACAGAAGATTCAATCAAAGGCCTGGGACTCTCTCATAGAGGCAAGTAATATAAGGGACTTGGTGGCCTTTTGGATGGTGCTTATTTTGCCTTTCTTATAGAATCCTGCTGCCTCTTTATTAGCGGTTACTATTGCACAAGAGTGTCGGGTTAACCATTTTGAGTCCATTCCTCACTCGCAATGCGCAGATGTTATGTCAGAGGGGCCTCAGAAGCCTCTACTAAAAGAACATACTTTAGGCTTCGACACTGAGGTATAAGCGGCGCTGGAACCAGCAAGGCAAGGACCCAGGATCAGATGGTATCCCATCGACCTATTTATTAGTAGCCAATATTGATTTTTTTGCACCTATCTTATTGTTGGTTCTTAATTCTGTACTTAAAAAACAGCCTCCATCCTGCTCTGAATTTGTTTTAGTACCTATTTTTAACAAGCATTGGCATAGCCAATAGGTCTTTCCTTTGGGATCTTTTAAGTGGTTAGACATGCAGCACATTATCCTGGGCAAGCACAGACGATTCCAGCATGGAAAGTTGTATTGAAAAGAAAGCAGGCTGGAGGTGTCACACTGTCACAGCGCCACGTGCAGTTACAACCTGCATGGGAGAGGGAAAGTTGGGAGGGGCAAGGAAGTTGGGTAGAGACAGGAAATGACTTAACTATGAGGGTGAGAGACAGCAGGTGGTGTTACTGGTGGACAAGATGAGAATGAAAGAACTAATGGACAGGAAGTGGGGCAGTTATCAGTGAAGATGTAGGGTTGTTTGGATGCATGTGGCAAACCAGAAATGCCAGTGCTCGCACAAGCGGACAGCTTGCGCGCTGTCTTCCGTTTAAAACCCAGCCCCAGCAATCTGGAAAGAGTACGTCATCGCACGTGCGCCGTTCTCATTTGACCGTGCGCTTCCCCTTCTAATCTGAGAAGGTGTGACCGTCTTCTTACGAGAAGACACGCTGAGAGCAAACCGCCAGCGCCAGAAGAAAGTGCGGCGTCACCTAACTTTCTGAAGGTTTATTCGGAAGCGACAAAAAAACGCAGTAGATATAGCACACTCAGAAGCACAAACCACAGAATCTGGCCTTTTGCAGGAGATACGTTATGTGTAAACGTATCCCCCTTATGGTACGCGACTTCGAAGTATAGTACATGGAAGTTTCTTAAACTGCGTAGGTACAAATGTCAACCAACCAGTTTGGCGTTTTCCCCAAGAAAGTTTAGTTAAAACCAGCAGGTTTAAACAATTCTCTTGTATTTTGACAGTGTTTAGGTCCAACTGAAGGAGTGTGACAGTGAAAAGCAGAGGTTAATGGAAATGAGCTGGTGAAAAGAAGTACTTACTTTGCAATTTAAACAAGCGCACGCATGCACCTCGCACTGAAAGTTAAAAAAAAAAAAAGGTGTGCAGGCTGCAGCAGTAGGCGAGTGCGGGAGAGCAAGCTTCACTTTTTCAAGCACTGCACTCATGCTTTTGGCGCGCCGCTGCGCACTCCCGCAAGGTGTATGCCGCCACAAGCACGAGTGCAGTGCTTGAAAAAGAGCTGCATGACGGCTAAAGGTCTCCCAAGCAGCGCATGTAGGGAAGATCTGAAATGCCACTGCCTCATTTCACTACCAAATTCCTTGGATAAGGCTGTGAGATGCATCATCCTTGCTAAATTGAAGGCTGGGCCAAAGATAACATACTTACCAATATTCAGTAAGGTTTCGGCAAGATGAAGGGTAGAATTGTTCAAGCACATAACTGTAATCTCCTAATAGGGTAATTTACGAAGGACAAGAAGGAAACTTTGCATCTAGCATTTACAGATCACATTGCAAATTATGAACTATCAAGAGGAGACAAGGGATTGACGAGGCAATTATCTATTTCTTAATGATCTTTTCTGACAATGCCTCGGCTAGTCATATGGGCAGGACGGCAATTGCATCAGTAAGATTTTAGGCACAGTAGTAGGACTAGATTGTGTGCTGGCCCTTTTTTCATTCAATCTTTACGTTAATGATCTTTAATACCACACCATCTGCTCAAAAAGGGATTTGATCTACCAAAAATCAAAAAAGATTTGTCCCAGACTTACTCTATGCAGAGAATTGGGTCCTATAATTGAGAACTGCAGTGGGACTGCAAATAATTCTTGATGAATTCCCCAGTTACACAAATGAGCTGGCTGTGCAAAGGAAAACCATTATGCCTTGTGCCCTTAGATCAGCAAAGAAGTGTTCTTTTAATATAGATGTGGCCTCAGAGAAGGCAAGCACAAATACCTGGGTGTTCACTTTGATTCTCAGGGCTCATGGGTCCAACATAGAGCAACTATGAAGGGTATTTGAAAGCTCTATGAAACCATTTCTAGATTCGACAGTAAGTTGGGGAAGAAGCCCATGAAAGTAGTAGGTCTCCTGTACAAAACTAAAAGTGTCTCTGTGGCTACATCTGGTGCTGGTATTTGGGGTATTACAGAGATGTATGAATTGTGGAAAATTGCTTCCTTCAGAGGCTCTTTGCTTTTCCATCAAGCTGTTACAATTTTACAGTGCACAAAGAAGCTGGAATTAATTACCTGTTAGATTTCATTACAACTCACTAGCTATTATTGTGGCATACGGTTTGCACTCAACCAGTGACTTTCAATCGTTGGGTGATACCAGATTGTATGTCCCCTGATTGTCAACGTATCCCATAGCTGGCTTATACTGGCTTTCTGTAGAAATAAGGAGACACTTGAATATTTTTGTGATCCTGATTCATTGATATTTGTTCCCAAAAAAGATAGTTACCAATTATGTATTCAGATGCTTGAGAGGCGCGCCTGAGTGCGGACCAGACAACGCAGATTTGCAGTGGCCTATTCTCCACTTCCAACTATAAAGAGCATGCAGCCAGTTCACTTTCTAATTATCAACTCGGGACACAATTTTGACCGGTTTTCATTTAAACCTCATTCATTTTTAGCTCTTTCTCCCCCCCCCCAAGATGGTCAAAATGTTGCCACCAGACCCTTGGACTGCTCTGCATCTCAGGGTAGCTACACTTTGTTCTTTTTGTGAATTTTACAAGCAGCCTAGATCTATGTGGCTAAGTCCACTTTTAGGGAGAAAGGGTTTTAGGGCTTTTATACCAAACATGCTATTTTCACAGAAGTTGCAGGAGGTTTCAACTTATTCAACTATGAACCCCTTTTCAAAATATTCACTACGACTGAGGAAATATACCTCTTAAATGACATGTACATCATTCTGTTTATGCAATGTGGTGTTATGCTTGCGGTTTTGTCCACTATAATTAGGATTTTTTTAGGTTAATGTAATATTATGTATTTTGAAGTCTCATCTTTTGTCGTTATGCATCTTTTATGGTTGTAACATTTGAATATATCGATTGATTAATGTATTCACCAGCGAGCCCAGGTACTGTTTTTAAGTGTATGTGGTTAGACATTATCGTATTCTTCTACCAGGATTGACTTATGGTTGTGTCATGAAGTATAATGTAATATTGCTGATTATTATTGTGCAGACTGATTTGCATCAAGTGTTAAAACACATTTACTTCTTAATTTTTGGGCATAGGCGCCGAAAACATAGTAAAGTTAGAATGCATGATACGTGTCTGTGTCCTTAACAGAATTGAAAATATTCCTTCACACCAGCTAGTACATGTTTTATTCTGACAATTCTACTTCATTTTCAGTATCATTCACCTGAACACATACCAGCCAGCTGTCTCCTCTGCTTACAACTCCAGCCCGGTGTTAAATACACGCACAGTCAGTTGCCAGCTGCTGTAGGCCCATTAACAGGCACAGATCAGAGATAGCGCCTGCCTCATGCTAATGTCTATGGTATTTGATGATCCAATCCTAGTCTAGACTGCAAACCTCTATGTATTATTTGGGATGCATGAATACTCTACACAGTAACTCCTCTTTCATCACCATCTTTATAGCCAGCTCTAAACTTCATTACCATGACACAAGATGTGCATTATTCAGCAATTTTCACTTGCACAAGCGGGTGCTCAGACTAAGGGCAGTTTACAATATTTTACACCTAATAAAATCATGAAAAACAAAATCATTGGAAGTATTCAAAACAGCTGTGAGTGCTGGAAGCCATTAAGGAGACTGTTGCATACAACCAGGCCCATACTCCAGCTTCGATAGTCGGATTTTAAATTCTGGTCATCTGGAGTGCCTGAATTGGACTTGTAAATTGGCTCACTCTACAAACTAGTGTTTTAGTCCAGGACTGACCAACAGATTATAACCACTGCAACATCCTTCACCTTACATCTCCTGCTAAGATATGTTCAGCACAGCCTACCTTACCAACGGACAGGTGCAAGCAAGTAAAACGCTCCACTATGCAGAGCTTAACACCTGCCTTAAAAAGCAGCATCAATCTCAAATGACAGGAACCTAACCCAATTTAACCTCTCAGTGACGAAGATCCTAAAATCATAATTCATGCAGACCTAACCGCTCGGATGACCACTGTGTTGCCTTTGCTTTGGTAGTTCAAAGAGAAACTGAAGACCAACAAAAGAAATCTGAGTAATGCCAATAGGTCTGGGATCGAGTCCCAGCCTACTGGCTTAGCCAATTATGGTTTTTAATGTTTTTGTATAACTTTTTGAGGGCATCTTAATTTCCTACTTCTTCCCCCTTTCACTCCCTCCTTCTCCTCTTTCTGGGACAGTAGATAGGGGGGGGGGGGGGGCAACCATGCACAGATTTTGTTAACCACCAATACCAGTAACATAACCAGGCTGGGCTGCTACCGTGTACCGAAAAAGCGCTGATTGAATATGTTTTATGTTGTATGGAAAAAACCAACAAAAATATATATATATTTTTTAAAGAAAATATGACAAATGAGGTCAATACATGAATATACCGGTATGTGTACAGGTGGCTGTATTTTAATGTGGTTATAAAATTTCACAAAAACACTAAAAGATGGACATGCGATACACAGGCCAAAGTCTGTATGTTTGTGCAAAAAATACATATTTAAACACGGCCAACATTTTGTGCACATACAACGGCAGCCATTTACAAATAGGTTGAAAGCCCACTCCTAAACGTCCAACGTTTTGTGCATGTAACAGATATCTCTATCATCCCCTGCATAATTTTCTTTGACCCAGCTATTTTGGCTATGGCTAGGTTCATGCTATGCAAATACTCATACATACCTGGATTAGGTGAAGGATAGGAAATTGAATGCCTATGAGATACTGTATGTCTATAAGACATTCTACAGAATATGGAAAATGTATCTTTCAAGCCAACTCCATAGGACTTTTTTTATATGTATCATATTCAAAACTCGTGTGTTTAACACATTTTGCAGCAAACCTAGGATCTATAGACTGGTCTGGTCATGCAATCTCATTCTTGTTCTGCATGGACAAAATGCAAATACTAAATTTGGCCTTTATTTAAACTGCAACAAGACAATTTTTATAAGCATTTACAGAGGGGCTTCCATCAATAACTGCCATCAATACCTGCTCTAATATCACTGCAGAAAACAATTATGTATTCAAAGGCATTATAGGGGCCAACAAATGCTCACAAAACTTGAGAACATCCATGTTGTAACCATTTCCTGACAACCTGCAGAGCTTCCTAGCTTAGTATATGCTTCAATAAAAGATGCATATTGGCTGGGGTTTAAACTAAATATCAGTCAACTACTTTGAAAGCGTCAATTGTTTCAAATGTTTTGCCAATCTATAAGCCAAAAAAAGGGACAAACTTTGAGCATTCAAAAACTCACATGAACTAATCATAACTGGGTTGGTTTAGAAAGGTCAAGCTGTGGCTTTTTAAACTGGAACTGGGGACTCTGTGGAACGACCCAGAGTCCAGGAATAAAAAAAATGCTTCCCCAGCTCAAAAAAAGATACCGGGTCTATATTGAGTTTACATGTACTAAAGTCACGGCACCAGGCACTTTAACTAATAGATTTTAAAATTATAAAAAGTGTTTTTCTGTTTGATAACTACATGGACGAATTCGAACCTCCTCAGACATGATCACTTTATATACAATTTAGGACTGGAGCGCTTCCCCTGAATGCTATGAAAAGCAGTTAGGCGAATAATATTGTAACCCCACAGAGCCCGTTGAGCGGCCAAGCCCTGAAATCCTAAAACATTTGATGTTCACTTGTCCTCACTATGTCCATATCAGAAAAAGGTGGATCATCCCTGCTTGTCGATTGCTGCCACTTACGCGTTCCGCAGATGCACTATGTGTGTATAAATCTGACATAACCAGGTTGCTTGTGTTTACATTATCTGCATACTTGCTGAATGCGTGGTTGTTTAGGGCTACGATGAGAGTTAACTATTTGGCCATGTGTAAGAATAATGCAGAGAGGAATGATCCAACGTTTAAACTTGGGGAATACTGTAAATATCAATGTAACTGACTTGGTGCTTCTTTTAAAGGACTCTAAATGACCATTTTAAATTGTCTTAAGAGGTTTCGATGGATTTTAGTCAGACATACACTATATACATTACTTTCTAATGTTCAGAATCATGAAGCTTTTATGATGGAAATATTACTGTTTTGATTCTAATGTCTTAATGTATGATGTGAGCTGTTTTTATATGTGAATGATTATTGATCGAATAAATTAACAAACTAATCATAACTTTATGCACAACTTTACACAGACATATGAGTGAAAAATGTGGAAACCCAAACTGGATGAAAGTTTCAACATATTGAACAGATCTAGCCTTTTGAACCCGTCACCACAGAAAAAAGTGTTGTTAGACCAGTGAGCCTTAGGGTGATCTTTCCCCCAACTTGTTGCCTTCCCCCTCCATCTTTTCTGATATCGTTTTTGCTGGACTTAGGAATATGATGTGTAATGTAATGTAATGTGTAATGTGTATACTTGTAAAGCGCACTGTTGCCAGCCGGCGTCCTGGCGCTGTATACCGCTGGGGAACCCGTCCTGGCTTTCCTTGTGGGATGGTCCCTGCTGGGAATCCCCAAGGTGGATCCAGGCATCTCCATCGTTGAGGGGGCCGTTGTGGAGATTAGGCAAGCTAATGCCCAGAGTTGCAGAGTGGGACCCCTGGTTAGAGTGGGCACCGAGGCGAGAATTATCGAGTCCGCTGACCCTGGTCCACGACCCTGCCGCGTCGGGAATCGAACGCTGGTCCCGGGCCGACTTCTGCTTCCGGGTCTGCCGCCTCTAACCAGTGAGCCACCACCACTCCACGAGCCACCACCACTCCACTGTGAGCCAAATGATGGCTTTACCACTGCTAACCAGTGCTAAAGTGCTTGTGGTCTCTCTGCTAAACATGGAAATATTGGCTTACACCCAATTGGCATATTTAATTTACCTGTAAGTCCCTAGAAAAAAGGTACTACATGTACCAAGGGCCTGTAAATTAAATGCTACTAGTAGGCCGGCAGCACTGATTATGCCACCCACTCAAGTAGCCCCTTAATCACGTATCAGGCATACCGTTGCAGAGCCTGTGTGTGTAGTTTTTAACTGCCATGTCAGCCTTGCAAAATAAACATTTTGTCAAGCCAAAACCTTCCTTTTTAATACATACAAATCACCCTTAAGACAGGCCCAGGACAGTCCAGACGGCAGGGTGTAAGGTAATTAAAAAGGAGGACAAGTACCTTTAAGTTTTACATGTCCTGCTAATGACACTCTTAAATTCGTTTTCCATTACTATATCTCCCATAGGATGACATTAGAGCTGCCTAATTATAATGTACAAGTGTAATTTACAAAGGGGAAGAGATAACCAGTTTATGGTGGTCTCTGGAATCTTAATTTAAAATACTAACTAATGGTGAAGTCTGAAATTAAATTCTGAAAATGGCACTTTCAGAAAGTTAAGAACTTATAACAGGAACCCATTTAAATCAACTATAAGATACAACAGAAAAATCCGGTGCTGAATTAATTTCGCTCAGAATTTTCCTGTTGTATTATTATTGATTTAAATGAGTTTATTGTGAATGTCTGTTATACGTTTATACTTAATACTCTGGTTCACATGGACATTAGAGTCGCTCTTGATTTTTAAATTACTTTTAGAAAGTTAGCATTTTCTTGCCTTAGCCATTTGGTGCCTTCAGTCTGCCTCTGGTCACATGACTGTGTAGTTGGCAGTTGGGCTTTCTGCATTCCTCATAGACAGCCACACATAATAGGAGCTTAGAAGTGACTGGATGGGCCATCACTGACAGGACGGAGTTTGGCCCAGCCTCACTTACACTTAAATAAGCTGGGTCCTGCCTCCATGAATGCCCCCTGTGGTTAGCATGAAGCCAGGACAGGCAGGTCAACTGTGCGCTTCAAATGTATGCCTCTAGAAGTTTTTCCACTTCAAAAGGCACAACTGGGTATAAATACTGAACCTCTGACACCAACTCTTCAAGTACTCTTCTGGACCTGTGGATACTCTGCCAGGAAGGAGGACTGCTGTGTGCTGATGACCTGCAACTCTGCAGGACTGCACCCCGCTAGACTCTTGCTATAACATGCTTACCTGCTGCCACCTTGCCTGGGTAAGAAGTAGTGACAAGCATCTCAAACCCAGAGTGACACAAAGGGCTAGTTGACGGCCTCCTGATCTGAGGCCTCAGGGACATAACCAGCTTCCACAACCTTGCATCTGCACCTGGACTCTCATCTGTGAGTCTACTTTACCAAGCGGTGTCACCACAGTCCAGGATCCTTGAAAGTATATTTTAGGTACTTTGCAAGCCTCTCTGGATCCAGCAACATAGACTCATCACCTCTGCTTCACAGCGCAACCGCAAGCAGAACCGACGCATCTCCGCTACTACATGGATTGGGCCCGTAGCGAAGACTCACATTGGCACAGCAGCTTGCATCACCTTTGAGCTGCCACTGTGCAACGCATCCTTGGCTCAGGCCCTTGCATCTCTCAACAGCAGCCTTGACATCTAAACCACACACTGCATCGCAGCCTCACAGCTCTTCAGAACAGAGGCACCGCCCAGACTGTGTGCTGCATCCCTGACATTGGACTTCAAATCGCAAGCCCCAGCAACAGAACCCTAGACGTCGACGCAACAGGACTTCGCACCACAGCGACGTAGCATTTAGGGACCAACACCACCTCAGCTGCATGACGCATCTTCGACATGGATTCATGCAATGCTCCGCAACCCAGGACTGAAGGTATTATGTTCAGAGGGCCTAACTTGGTCCCTGGCCCACACTCCATCGCAGGCAGCATGAACTTGAGACTTATTACCGTCCACAGCATCTACACATCCACAATTGGCGCTTTATGCTTTTGAGCTCTATCTTCTCTAAAAACTTTAAAATTCGATCTCTCCGATTCTACTAATGGATTTGATGTTTTGGTCTAGTTTTATTTATTAGAAATTACTATTTTTCCAAATACAATTGTGGGCTCCTTTTATGGGGTGTTTTCACTGTGTTACTGGGTTAAGCAGAGGTGAATTTAGGGTTGGCTTGTAACTTCACCCTGAAGTAGTGGTTGCTGCTTGAGAAGGGTTTCACCTTCCTCAACCAGTAACCCAATTTGTTAAAGTTAACTTACAGAAATCCATGAAACTGCTAAACTCTGGGCCTTGATAAACTTAACAGAGCTCTACCACCTTTTCAGGATTATACTATGGCAATGCTCCGTAGCCTACATTCTTAGCCTTCTATCTTCCCATCACTAAAAGCCTTTTGTAGAGGCTAGGATGACTCACCAGAAAGAAATGCATAACTGAACCACCAAGGAGCTACCATCAGATCTCCCAAAAATGTAGACTGTAATACGTATGAAAATCTTCCTCCCACAACTCTAGCATTTACTAGCCCACAGCCATCCCTCCAATAAACCAGATTAATCATCTTTCATAATATATCTATAACCTCAAATATTCAAACCCTTTTAGCATCATAGCTGCTCTTACTAAAACTGTTTAAGTAGCAATGCGCTGTGGCCTTTAATGGCAAAAAGCATTTTGTAGCTCTAGAATGGTCATTCACAAGCCACCCTTGGGATTGTTAAGCATCACAAAAGGCTTCATGGTATAATCCAAATCCTTCCACTCCTCAAAAAGCTTCATTTTTGCCAATCAACATAATGCAATGTTTTCCCTTTTATAGAGGAACAGTACCATGTCACTTATCACCCCAAATATTAATCGTAGCCACAGAACAGTTGCTTCAAAGTATCAGACTACACAGAGAATGCCATGATCCTTAACTCAAACATCAAACTTTAAGCATATGCACCTATGCAAATTACTACTGACCAATCAAATTCTCTTCCTGCAGTTCAGTTATTTATACATTTCTATTACGTTGTATTTGATGACAAATCAGAAGTCATTCAAATCAAATTTATACTCTGCAACACATTCCAGATACCAGTTTTCCCTAGGAACCCTCCTCTATTAAATAAACAGAACTTACCAGAAATCGATTCCTCCTTAACAGCAATCATGTTTCCTTACTCACCACTCAATCTACTTTGAGCTTTGGACCATGTTCTATATACTTCGGATATACGATTTGAAACAGGCTTCCTGCTAACTAAGGGAACCCAGGTTCTGCTGTTCTCATTGCTTAAGGAGACATTTTCAGTTGTAGTATTGCTTCCAAGTCAACAAATAGGATTTATAATCCTTTTTATGTTGTAGCTCTTTATGCAATAGTAATGTACCTGCCTTAATAGTTTGCGATCGGCTTGTTACAAATTTAATAAGCTGTATTGCATTATTTCCATGTACATTTTCAATAGAATCATCCCAGGAATATAGCTCTGTGTTGGTAGTTCTTAAGTCACACCCAGTACCCCCAGTGCATCAAGCTCTGGCCCGTTTGAGGATGATACCCATGATTTAGATATTCAACCCATGCAGCGCCTCACTAACCATCTTTCGTGCACTGGGTAACCCCTTTTGTTGTATGATTTATGTAGCTCTGAGGAATGAGCGAACCTCTTCACACCCGGTCAGACAATACTACCTCTGGAGCCATCTTTCATGTTTGAATGCCTCATTTCCAAAGGAATGTATTTTGTAAGCCAATTACAATTTATAGGGCCCATGT
Organism: Lissotriton helveticus; assembly: GCF_964261635.1. Classification (NCBI taxonomy): domain Eukaryota; kingdom Metazoa; phylum Chordata; class Amphibia; order Caudata; family Salamandridae; genus Lissotriton; species Lissotriton helveticus. Next base: position 2,112,529,416 of record NC_136063.1, read on the forward strand.
GAATATATTTGTTTATTTGCTTTTCAGTACTTACAGTCTACTTCCTCGTACCCTTACTCTACCAATACATTCTATCACGATTAATACCTCATCCAGACAACATGTGAGACAAGGAATTTTTACATTTTTATCACTCGAGGAGCTTTACTCAGGTGCACGTTCTCTACACTTACATTTTGTCTTAGACCTGGCACTGAGTAAAAGCATGTTAAATTGATCGGGTAGAATCAAACATCGAACAGATTGTTTGGATTGCTTTCCAGAATTGTATAATCAATACAGGTATTTTGCAATAGCACTAGGGTCTCAGGATTCCAGATCAGTGACAACCATATCCCATTGTTTTTATAATGCATCTTCTCACAACTTATTTCTTTTAGATGTTGTTCACTTAGGTACTGTGCTCCCATTGTATATTCGAGAAATTGAAAGAACCTGAAAAGGACATCAACTTTTTGCAGTTTTACTATTTAGAATGTTTGCATTCATGTATTGTGTAGATTCCATATAATACACGTTGAAAAAACGCAAATATTTACTCAAAAGTTTGAGGGAACCCCTGTTTACACATGCATTGGTTATCATTGATCCAACCCTCTTGCACACAATCTTGACTTGCTCTTGAAGCTTCTCTTGCTCACCACTCAACCAATACACCTGTTCATACTAGAAAGATACTACAAGAGTGAGTGTGAACGCAATTCGAGGCCCAAATGCCACAATGAGGTCATATGGCAAGTCAGATCTTTTAAGCTGAAGTCAGCCAATAAAGGTGGAAATTCCTCATTAACAAAAACGCACTTTCGGACCCAGACATATTGCTCAAAGGAGGTATTAGAGAGTCGATAAGTGATGTTAATACAAAACTAACAATGCAATCCAAATACATGCTCTTTACCTGTTTTGAAATTCAGACCCGCCTGAGAATGCAGTCAATGCAATCCAAATAATCTTATCTTCCCCCTGGGAAAAGCTAACACTCACTAGCCTTAAATGCTGTGTTCCTCCACATCAAACTAGACTGATACTTTGGTTACCTGTGCAATGCAACGAATGATCATGTGGAAAACTGGAGGCTCCATCATTGTGATAATTAATGGATGGAATGTGACATGTCACCAACACAGGATTCTGAAATTCCAAATTTGCTAGATGTTAAAAGTAATGGATGACACATGGCCTCCCACTACCCCTTCCTTTACAATCTACGTCCCACCAGAATACCATCTGACAAGAAAGTAACCAAATCACTGATTCACATGGCATCTTTGTCCTTACCAACTAATGAATACTTCAGCTAGAACCACACTTTAATCTCTGCCACTCGCTTTTCAACAGCCTGTTTTCACAAGTCTAATAATCACAAAACCTTACACTATTTGGTTTAGCCTCATTTTCAAATAATGGACACAATCTGTTTGCATACCTACTCCGGTCATCTTTCATGAGAGAGTGCATACCACTTATTGATGTTTTGTTTACTTACAAAACAGAATGAAAATATGAGCCAAACCACACTGAAAAAACTATGCTACAAATACAAACCCTATAAACATAAATCAAGGTCTAGAGTGCAGATATGTGGGACAATGTAACGTGTGCAATAGAGACACTCACCTCAAACGGCAGGTGTCAATAAGACAATTGCTACAGGCAAACAAAAGTCGGACTGTACTGAGTAGCAGAATATACAAATGTTTCTGCTTGATTTTAAGCAGACTGTCCCACATGCAGAGAAGTATGTGGCAAAACATTTCTCACAAGCCCTTGGTGCCCTACCAACTAAATGGAAAGAAAAACATGAATAGCGATATTTATTGAAAGGGTCTTGAGAAAATGGGATTGTACAATTTTGCGCATGAGATTGAAATATATAAAGAAACCATAAGTCATTTGGTTATGGATGTTGATCATAAAAAATTCCATAAATCAATTAGCTATCAATACAAAAGATCTATGAATGCAAGACATGGTTAGCTGGCTGCAAACAAACAAGTTACCGGTCTTCAGTTTTGCCCTTTCTGGTTGATACTCAGACCACAAAATCCTCATCTTTTGAGTTTTCCTAGGCGGCAGACGAGATTCTGAACTTTTCCATCAATGACCAGTATCATTATACTCAATTGTGGCCTTGCACTGACTTAGGAAATGACGGCACAGTGGCGTATATAGGCGCCACCCTTGAATGTTAATCTGTTTGCCCTGAAACTCACCAATGCCCTTCTACAAAGATACGGAGACTAGAGTTGGGTGAGCAAACAAATTAACTGACAGTTGAGCCATAGGGGCTTGGCCAAAAGATTGAGGTGGCCCTTTATACCAAACCGACCGCTCATAATACTCCCTTGCATTACGAAAGCTTCTGTCCTCGGAGCCAGAAGAATAGCATACCTTTTAGCCAATTCTTGAGGCTCCGCAGAAATTGCACCAACATTGGCGACTTCGAATTCCATGCCTCTCAGTTGAAAATTAAATTTCTCAATAGAGGGTACCCCCACAGGTTGGTGAAAGAATCTTATAAAAGGGCTACATATTTCAACAGAGAAGCCCTTCTCTGCCCCAACAAGGAAAACGATGAGCCAAAACTGGTTGTGGTTACCACTCACTCTAATTTCAATGACAAACTCCAGCATATCATCAACTCCCAATGGCATATTCCTAACACTTGCAAAACAGTTGAAGCACTAGAAAAACCTACTTTAGCGTTCCGGCGAAACAAGAATTTGAGAAACTCATTAGTTGGAGCTTCAGTCACCCAAAGTAGGGGTTTTGTCCAGAGATCCATCACAGCTTCTAACCCTATCTGTGGCACTCACAGATGTGGAAATTGCCACGCATGTGATACTGCCATTGCCACGTCTGAACTCGTTTGGAGAAAGAAAATATTTCCCCTCAAGGAAATGACGAATTGCTGCACGTCCAACGTTGTTTATCTTGTGCTATGCCCCTGCCAGAAAGGGTATGTTGGTGAAACTAGCAGAGAGTTTAGAACGTGTTTTAGTGAGCACAAATCGTCTATTCGCAACCAAAGGGCTGGTGCCCCTTTGGTTGCCCACTGGCATGATCAAAAGCATACGATTCAGGAATTAAAATGGCTCATTCTGGAACAGGTGTCAAGCCGAAGGATGTCAATGTGGATGCACAGAGACGGAAGAGAGGTTCTCTGGATTTTCACTTTGCAGACTGCCAGCCATGGATTTAACGAATGCCTCCCCTGGAAAAATGCCATTATCTAAGTCCTGTATGACTTCCCAGGGTTCCTCTCTCTCTTTCTCCCTTTCCCCCATTTTTTTCATCCCTCCCCTATGTTCCTCTGGGGGATGCCTTTATGTCCTTGAGTTAGTTGCCCCCTAGGCCTTGATAGGACTGTTTATTTGATCTCTGCCCACTCTAGTGCCTTTATTGGGGTTTCCAGCACTGGGCTTTGCTTGGCGACACCAAGCAGTGGGAGTTTCTCCATATTGCGGCATCATTGTATATATTTTATTTATTCCTTTGTTTCACTTGAGGGTGTGTGTTTTTTTCTATCTACTTGGTCTTTGAAGTAGGTAGTGTATATACTATGTTTTGTTTGTATTCGTTATTTATTATTTCTTTATTTCTTTTCTTTTTTATTATGTTCTTATTCCTTACCTGCTTATCGATAGAGACGTATCGATTCAGGGTGTTGTACTTAGATCGCTGTATAGTGCATACTTTTTTATCTTGTCTGTTTCACTGCTGTTCCGGGCCGGATTTCAAGATGGCCGACAGCGTTGGTCTTCATTTACTCGTGTCATGCGCTCCGGATCTACACACGCATGTGTTACATATTTTCGGGCATTTAGTACTTGGTGCCTATGTATTTATAGGAGCCTCCCTCATCTTTTGGCTCATTGCATTATCGCGAGCCATGGAGTTACCGGCATTACGTCCTTGCGGAAGCATCTTTTGAGGTAAGCCTTATTCTCGCATGCATCTCGGCACCCTGTCTGCTGTATTTGACAGCTATGCAGTTATCATTCTGTGTTTTTGTTTTTGCTCCGGATTATTTCTTGTTTAAACCAGAGGTTTGGAGCCTTGGATTATTCACCTACTTTTATCTATATCTCGTGACACTCTGGGCACGCTCTGGAAGCTAGCGGCACTGTATCGCTTTATACATCTAAGCGACAGGATTTATTGCCTCGCTGAACATACTTAAGTGACAGGATTTATTACCTTGAACTGCGAGTATTGTCTCACTTTTCTTTTCTCCGCTCTTTCCTATTAGTTATAAAAGTGTAGATATGTTTATGATCTTTTGGCTCCACCTTTTGTGTGCAGATATTTCTCTATGCCTGTACACTCCATCTTTGGTCCTCGATATTTGCCGTCCCACGTAGGCCCCGTGGACTTTTAATCAATGTAGGTGTTTAACTTTTTTCTACCTCTTTTGTGATATCAGTTTTCCCCCACCCTTACTGGTAGTATGGTACCTTATTCCATTTGTCTTTGTTTTAGAACTCTCAACCTCTAAAGTCTAGTTAATTGCAGACCGGACTTGTATTTCTTCATAGTTATCCCATATTGACTGTTGGCGTTTGTGTTTAGTATATTCTGTCTATCTTACTTTGTGTGTTCCCCACACTTTTGGGCTACAAGGTTGATTTTCCGCGATATCCCCTTGGTGCTCTGTAATAATTCTTCACATGGCTGCTGTGAATCAGCCTTTTTAACTTCACGTACACCTCTGTGGTACTGAATCTCTTGCTCAGTGTGACTATTTTTAGCCTTTGTTGTTCTTATCCTTGTAAATATTTTCTTCATTTTTTTCCCCACAGCCCTGCTTACACACTATATTATGTATTACTTTGGCTGATGGCTACCTTCTGGCCACTTTGAAAATAAAAATTATGAAGGTTGAAGCATTGGTACTTTCCGAAACGCACGTCGGCCCTTTTCACCCTTGTTGTTTTATATGGCATATTTGTGATGTATGTATTGTTCTTCTATTGTTTTGCATTGTTTTATGTTTTTCTGTAGCTGTACATGATTATGTCAATGAGGTGTTTGATTGGCTTGCCAATTAGTGGGATGTCCATGTAGTATGTAATTCTCTTGTATATTATTCTTGTGGGTTATTTTTTTATCTTACGAGTATTAATGTAGTCTATATATTTTTGTATGTAGGATGTATGTTCACTTTTTAAATAATGTTTTCTACTGTACCTTAAAAAAAAAAAAAACTAATAATGATAAATAAACACAATGTGAACTGATATGTGGGTGATCATTACTTATTCTTGGCGCTGCTGCCCATTTTTTGCTATCCCTTGGGGATATCCTCTCATGTTCTTTGTTTGTATTTTCCCTGGTTTGGATATTTCCCCAGAACGATTTTCTCAGGGTCCCACTTATGTTTATATGCTCAAAGATCCCGTGCACCAGCAGTGCCTTGAAAATATTTGGCATGCAAATCATGCAATATACATCAGGCAAAAATCTGATAAAGGATCTTCAAAATTAAAAAAGTGATTTTACACGCCGTAGTGTTTCTTTATACTAGATCAGATTATATAACCCCATTGAAAAGGTTTTTTTGAGGGGGAGCGGGGTGATCGCTTTTAAACATTAACTTAGAAACATTCCTGCTCCCAATACCACTTGTCATTAGTGAATTGGCAACTAAATTATGATTTGTACACCAATGTGGCTCAGATTCTTCTAGATGGAGTAACAGTCTATTAAATCTAACAAGAGGTTTAAACAAATGAGGTTTAGTGAAAAAATATTTGCTTAAGATCACAATTTGCCAGCAGGGCAACCAGGATTGATCACAGGTTTTTCAGTTTCACATTCTGCAGTTCAGCCACTACTAGATGGGTATCTGATTCTCTTGCCAATTTTAAGTCGTTACTGTTTTGTCTTTAATTCTATGTGCACAACTTTAAAAGGAGGGGGTAACAGGCAGAAGCAACAAAAAAAGTGTGGTTTGTTTTGGTATTGAGAGCCCAAGACTACCTTGCGCTTAGCCAGAGTTAAATATCTGGCTAGAATCTGGCTTGACTTTCAGTGGCTTGCCTGCATCTATGACAGACTGCAAAGTCCAACTTTGGACCATTTTAGACCCATCAAGTATACAGGAAGGGAAGGAGGAAAAGTAGTGAGGAATCGGCAGTTCGATTATCCACCAAAAACAGCATTACCGGATGCAAGTAACTTGGTCTTCTATTCAATACTTTTATTTTCAAAATATTTTATCGAATTTATAATAAAACAGACCAAACAACGAAAAACACAGGGTACATAGAAATTAACAGTATTTCATACATATAATGCATTGAACCTATACAATAATAACTACAATGTAATATAAACTAAAATTAAAAATAAAGGGGGGGACATCAGCTAGTTTAGCAAGAATATAACCGCTACATTAAATCAAACAATTTTTACTTATTATACATAATAAAAAAATAATGCTATAACGTTATATAATTGTCAATTGGTTTCCAAAATAACTGGTAAGTAGATGTGTTGTGAACAAGACCCAACATATTCAAATCAGCTCCTTTTCTGATAAAAATTATCTACGACCACCACATATGAAGTGACAATAATGAAGCGTTTTTCCAATTGGCAGTCATTGATTTAAGAGCAGCGGAGAGTAAGTCAAAGAGCTTGTTAGAATCTGACAGTTTTGTTAAGTAAAATCAATTTACAAATCAACATATTATATGAGTTTATCCGATAAACATTTTTTTTAATGATATCCCAAACCTTATTCCAGAATTTGAAGACAGTATTGCATTCGAAAAGCATATGTTTTAAAGAACCTGGAGCCAATTTACACTGCCAACAATTAGGCGAATTTAACAGTTTCGCTTTATACATTTTTAGCGAAGTCCATAAACAATTAAATAGTATGAAAGAATTAGTTTGATACAAGGACACTCTTAACCATCCACAGACTATTTAACCATATTTTCCTCCATACATCTTGAGAAAAAGATAGATTGTGTTTTTTTATAATGCACAGGTTCGCTGGAACTTGAGGTCAAGACTCTCTCAGTCTCAGTCCAGGGGAAATGAAGGATATTGAGGTTTTGAAATCTCAGAATCGAGCTCTACAACTGGACTTGGAACGGTTAGAAACGTAGGCTCGCAAAAATAACTTGAGGATCCTTAAAATCCCGGAGGGAGTGGAGAAGGGGGATATTAAGGCCTTATTGTGTAAGCTGTTGAGGGAGGGGGTTTTGAAAGATTGAGAAGATATTGATCTGGAAGCAGAGATCCAGAGAGTCCATAGGGACCCGTTTAAACCCCACCCAGACAGGAAAGCACCTAGGAGAATCCTAGTTAATTTCCAGACCTATGCAGTTAAAGAGCTAGTTCTGGGGAGGTCCCTGAAGGGGGTGACATCACACCATGAGATAAGGGCATACCAGATCCGCTCAGATATAGGCAGCAGAACAGCGCAGCGGCAGTGGGAATTGGGCTCCAGAATGCCAGAGCTTAGGAGTTTCGGGGCTCAGGTCCAAATGAAGTTTCCTGCATTACTAAAGGTAATTTGGAATAATAAGATGTACAACTTCAGCTCTCCAGAAGAAGTGGATGCCCTACTGCTCCAGATTAGGGGGTAGTTGGAGATAAACTCATATGGTCAGCCTTTTATGTTTGTCTTTGAGCAGCTGGATCAGTTGAGTTTGAGGTCTACAATGTACGAGTTGGAATTATAGGGGAAAGCAAATGTGAAAAGATGTGATATGAGTGAGATGTAAAAAGTTTTTAAAAAAAACAATCATACTCTTGTCAAAAAGAAAAAAATAATAAATAAAAGGGGGATGGGGCAGAGCAGGTATTCTGTGAATGTCTGAATCTTGCAAGATCACCATGTTAGATTACCACGTCACGGTTAATGGGCACTGGGCACCCGATCGAGATGTATTTGTCAATGGAAGAGTATAATAGAATAGTAAGACGCCGTTCGCTCCATGGAGGGTCTCATCTGGCGCATTTGCGACAAAGATGGAAGTTGGGTTCCTCAAGGGGAAAGTTTGGGGGATGGGAACAATTGGAAAATTGTCCTCATACAAATAATAGCAATGTTCAATGGCTCAAGTTGGGTAATCCTTATCGAAATTCGAGATCCGATATGAGTAGACAGGAGATTAAGTTACTCTCCTGAAATGTTAATGGCCTTAGAAATCCTAGAAAGTTATCCTGGGTGTGCGTGTTTTTAAAAAAAAATGAGGCTCACATTTATTTACTGCAGGAAACCCACCTGGAAGCCCAAGAATGTAATCAGAGTTTTAATAAGTTTAGCTGGGTCCAAGAGGTGATGCCCTCTAACCAGAGGGGTTGTACAAGAGGGGTAGCTATGATTATAAAATGTAACAGAGGGATTAAGGGGGAGAAATGGAGCACTGATCAGTCTGGGAGGTGGCTAACCGCAACTTTTTCCATTAATGGTATATCTGTAGTCTGTGCTGTCTATTACGGGCCAAATGAGGATAATACGGGTCCTCTTTTAAAGCTTCAGGCTAAATTGTTAAAAATTCCCGGTCCACTGATACTGGGCGGGGATTTTAATTTAGTATTTGACACAGATCTGGACTGTACATCTAAGGCAAAATATAAGGTGCCATCTAGAACCTTCTCCACACTTAAGATTTTGGTTAAGGAGTTTAGGTTATTAGATATATGGAGAGTGGATAAAGGGAAAGCTAGAGAGTATTCCTTTTATAGTAAAAATATAGGCAATACTCAAGAATCAACTATTTTGTAGTCAATCAGAGCCTACTTTTCAGACCTTCGGTCCAGAGCTTATACTCCTGCGTCAATAGCAGATCATTCCGCAGTAGAGATGAAACTTAACCTTAAATCAGATGGGTGTCAAAGGAGATGGACTTTGGATAGGACTTTACTATTAGAGGAGAGGGTGAGGATAGAGCTCGATGGGAAAATTGAAGAGTTCTTCCGATTTAATATCGCCACCACCAGTGAACACATAGTTTGGGAGACCTTCAAGGCTTATGTGAGGGGACTCTTGAGCTCCTTGATGATCATTAAAAGCAGATCAGCTAAGGAAGCGGATGCATATAGTTCTAGGAGAATTAAGGAAAAGAAGAAGGAACTGAAACAGGCAGCTCTTGCATCTAGAAGCCTTATACCACAGCTAGAGAGAGATCTGGTCTCCCTGCAAGCTGGTCTCAAAGCCAGGATGGATAAAATCGTAAAGGACAGATGGGATGCCAGTAAACTGCAGTATTTCGCCTATGATGAAAAATGCGGTTCTCTTCTTGCCTGGAAATCTAGGGTGGACCGAGTCCGGAATAACAAAGAACTTGGTCCAAAGAGGGTCGGGACTACTGCTGCAGGAAGAGGATGAGATCAGGGAGAAGGCTAGCTCTTTTATGTATGGCTATATAAGGAAGAAATGGACTATAATCCTGAAGCTGTAAAAACATGGTTGAATAAGAGATCTTCCCCATCTGTCTGAGGGCGACAAGACATCTAGCCACTAGTATTTCAGAGGGGGAGATCAGAGAGCAGCTCAAAAAAATGAGCAGAGGCAAAGCCGCGGGCCCAGACGGGCTCCCTGTTGAGATATATTTGAGCCTATTGGATAGGGTTGTACCGGTTTTAAAAACTAACAAAATATTTTTAGATAATGAGGCTATCCCCCCCTTCATGGTCAGAGGTAACAGTATCCTTGATCCTTAGGCCAGATAAGGACCCCCAAAGAATTGAGGCTCATAGGCCTATTTCATTACTTAATTCAGATCTTAAGATTTTCTCAGGTATTTTGGTTTCTAGGATGGCAAAAATTATTAAAACTATCATACACGCGAATCAGAGGGGGTTTATATCGGGGAGGCTTCTCAATGAGCTCACTTTTCAAGCTATAGGAGCCATTGATGTTGCAATTGAGAAAGGGCTGCCATTAACACTTGTTGCAATCGACGCCGCTAAGGCATTTGATCAAATCAACTGGAACTATCTCTGGGAGACCATGCGTAGTTTTGGTTTCCCATTGAATTTTATTGAGGCCATTAAATCTTTGTATTTGAGCCCACGTGCAAAAGTTGTGGTCAATGGCACTCTATCAGAATGGTTCGATATTTCAAGAGGCACCCCTGCCCCCTGTCCCCCTTATTGTTTAATGTATATATCAAACCTTTTGTCTGCTCTCTTAGAGAAGAACCCTCAATTTTGCCTTTTAAGATTGCCAATTTAGATCTTAAGGTTGCCCTTTATGCAGACGACCTTTTAATGTATACTTCCGATCACGTAACAGCTATACCTACACTATAAAAGTTAGCGGGTGAATTTGGTAATGTCTCCGGCTATAAAATTTATAGGAAAAAACTGAAATAATGAGCTGGAACTGTATAGATGTAATACCAGGAGCAAAAGGTCGGATGAGATATTTAGGGGTCCACCTAACGCAGCAGCTGAATGATACATCAAGGATCAGTTGGGAGAAGGTCTCTAAGGAGGTGGGCTCACTACTGGCACGCTGGGCGAATCTCCCATTAAACATACGGGAGGGTGAACCTTATAAAAATTATAATTTTACCTAAGATAACTTTTTAGTTTAACTCAATCCCACTTTCTTTTAACGTTCGAGATCTTGCTACCCTTCAAGGCAAAATTGGGTCATTCATCTGGGCCACTAAGACCCCGAGGATAGTATGGAAAAAGCTAAGGAGAGGGCTGAAACTGGGGGGGGGATTAGCTCTACCTGATTTGCTTCCTTACTGCCACGCTTTCCATTTCAAATTTTTTAGAATGTTAGCTAATTCTATCGATTCTTCCTCTATAGGCCGTTTGTTTCGGGCACTATTGCATGACGTTCCGCAGGGACAGGAATTTTTTCTCTATAAATTTGGGGACCCCAAGTTCGATAAGAAAGTTAGACTCAAGGTTTTAATCGGCTGCACTAAGAAACTGGGGGTACATCAGGAAAACACTACGAATACCTTATTATGCACCTCAATCCCCAATCTGGGACTCTCCAGGCACCCCGGATTGTATTCAGGACCAATTACACAACCGCTTAGATCTGCTGGCATTAGATTGTGGGGAGACCTCCAGGTGGATTTACATCTTATGAGCTGGGACCTAATGTCCCGAATTACTAGGGGGACCCTGACAAAATTCAAGTTATCAGCTATCCACATGGTGGTTATCACAATTATGGAGTAATGCTGATTCTAGTACAACCATTGACTATTGCTAGAACAGAATCATGGAAACGTGAGGTGTCCTTTTGGTATGGGGCGTTCATAGAAACAGGGGTCTGTCTAGACTCAGAGTTGGCGAGACGCTGGGGTAAAGTTTTCACCGAAAATGGAGATGACGTGCGGAAACTCTGGTGCGACTTTTTCTATGTTACAGGCTGTGGTCAAACCAGCTAATCTTAGGAGAAATCATCTGTACACCGCTTATAGGGTGTACTGGACCCCAGGTAAACTGTCCAAGATGTCCGCAACAATTTACCACTGTGCCAGATGTAAGTTTCCGGCTGCGGATGACCTGCATACATGTATGAACTGCCCGAAGATCGGGCCCTTCTGGATAAAGGTATGTGGTTTCCTCGAGGATGTATTGGGCCTGCAGATTGAAGTACTAGGCTAATCTTTTTTGGTCTCCTGGCGAATTATGGTTTGAACGATCTAGCCTCAAATTTGTACTGTATGGATAGAGATGCCATTCTTCAAACGGCTCAAGTGGCGCTGCACATACGAGTACAAAACTCTGTGATCTCCTTCTTCCCAGACTATACGGCGGCGGTTTCAGCATGCCGCAGGAGCTTCTTCGAGGTCAAAAAGAAGTTGAGGGCACGCGAGCTGGCATATTCAATGCTTTTCCCGTTGCGAGTGGTGGCCGACAACAAGACGTGGTTCTTCGAGACGCCGGAAGACGCACATGACTGGCTCGAAGGCTGGCGACAGGTGGGAAAGCCCGGGCGACGCCGTCTAGAAATAGAGGACGCTCCAGCGAACATTGAACAAGGAGAGGGAGAGGGCGGCCAACTACGTAGAGAATCCGGAGAATAAGACACTAGGTGATGGTCCACCGACACACGCATACACTGTAACCTGATGGGAGTTAAGCCCTCCTCGGCAATATGACATTGTTGGTACTACAGAAGGACAAAGACTCTGGGATATGGGGATCTGATGGTCTTCCTTGGACTTCCCGCTCCCATAAGTGCAAGTAATGGTTACGGGATGGGGTTTTAAGCACTCTGCTGAGTTGGGGTGGCGGGCAGTTTTAGGTCAGTATGGCAGAGAGGGGGTTACGGGGGGGGGGGATTTCTTGGTTCAAGTTTGTTCGCAAGAAGTTTATAGCATGGTTCAACACACAGTCACTTATGCAATCATAGCCCTCATTACGAAATACTTTCAATGCATCCTGAACAATTTTAATGGTCTTACTGGACATGTCAGGTGCGAAAACACAAGGTGCGGCGCCGGCTGAGGCAGCGATAGGCCCGATACCACGGTGCCTACTCTCTCCCTACTCACATGGAATGTAAGAGGTCTTGGCGATAAAATTAAGAGAGGCATAGTGCTCCATACATCAAGAGGGGTGGCCCAGCAGTGGTGTTACTGCAGGAGACACCTTACTGGCACGTCAAGCAAGGGGATGGACAGGTAGGGATATAAAATGGTGGTTCACTCAGAATTTACGTCGGGATCCAGAGGGGTGGGCATACTGATGAAGAAACAGTTTCCGTTGATTGTACGTGATGTTAAATCCGATGGTGTGGGAAGGTTTGCCGCCGTAATTGCGCAGTGGGAAGGAAAGCCCCTAAACAGTGTCTGTTTACATCCCCCCGGCGTTGCATGCAGCGGCCCAACCAGACCTTAGTGAATTTCTGCTTGGACTTCCGGAGGGAGAGTTCATTATTGGAGGTGATTTCAATGAAACTCTGAATGAAACCTTGGATAGATTTCCCGTCAGATCTTGGGCATCAGGAGGGTCACGATTTGGGAGTTTCCTGGATGCTACGGGCCTTATACATCTATGGAGAAGACACCACCCAACGGAACGTCAATTTATGTATCACTCAGGAGTCCATAATAGCTTAACTCGGATAGACTATTTCCTGGGTTCCACAGGTAGACTTAAAAATGTAGAGTCTACAGAAATCAGACCCCAGGGCTTCTCTGACCATTCCCCTATATTGATTAGATGCACTCACTACCAGCAGAGAAGGCGCCGCATTTATCAGATACGTCCTGGATATTTACAAGTTAAAAAAAATTAGAAAAGGCGCTTAAAAAAGTAACAGACCAATATTTTCAGGATAATGTCACCTCACCGACCATCCTCTCAATCAATCAATCAATCATGCCATTTGTATAGCGCACTACTCACCCGGGAGGGTCTCAAGGCGCTTGGGGGGAGGGGTATGCTACTGCTCGAACAGCCAGGTCTTGAGTTGTTTCCTGAAGGCGAGATGGTCCTGGGTCAGCCGAAGGTGGCTGGGAAGGGAGTTCCAAGTCTTGGCAGCCAGGTAAGAGAAGGATCTTCCTCCGGCGGTGGCTCTTCGGATGCGTGGTACGGCTGCGAGGGCGAGGCTGGTGGACCGTAGCTGGCGGGTGGGCGTGTAGAAGGTCAGGCGGTCGTTGAGGTACTTGGGGCCCAGGTCGTGGAGAGACTTGTGTGCGTGGGTGAGGAGCCGGAACGTGATCCTCTTGTCGGCAGGGAGCCAGTGCAGGTTCCTCAGGTGGCTGGAGATGTGGCTGCGTCGGGGGACATCCAGGATGAGTCGGGCGGAGGCGTTCTGGATGCGCTGGAGTCTTTTCTGTAGCTTGGCTGTGGTTCCGGCGTAGAGGGCGTTTCCGTAGTCCAGTCGGCTGGTGACGAGTGCCTGGGTGACGGTTTTCCTGGTCTCGGTCGGGATCCAGCGGAAGATCTTGCGAAGCATACGCAGGGTGTTGAAGCACGATGAGGAGACGGCATTGACTTGTCTGGTCATCGAGAGGGAGGGGTCCAGGATGAAGCCCAGGTTGCGTGCGTGGTCGGTTGGCTTGGGTGCTGTGCCCAGGGCTGGGGGCCACCAGGAGTCGTCCCAAGCGGAGGGCGAAGATCCCAGGATGAGGACTTCCGTCTTGTCAGAGTTCAGTTTCAGGCGGCTGTCCTTCATCCACTCGGCGACGTCTTTCATCCCTTCGTGTAGGCAGGTTCTGGCGGTGTCGGGGTCTCTGGTGAGGGAGAGGATCAGCTGGGTGTCGTCAGCGTAAGAGATGATGTTGAGGTTGTGCTGGCGTGCGATGGCTGCGAGAGGTTTCATGTAGATGTTGAAGAGGGTGGGGCTGAGTGAAGATCCTTGCGGGACGCCGCATATGACTTCGGTGGCCTCGGAGCGAAACGGGGGGAGGCGGACTCTTTGTGTTCTTCCGGCGAGGAACGAGATGATCCACTCCAGTGCCTTCTCTTGGATACCGATGTTGCTGAGGCGCTGGACTAGGGTGCGGTGGCAGACCGTGTCGAACGCAGCGGAGAGGTCCAGGAGGATGAGGGCCACTGTTTCCCCCTTGTCGAGCAGGGTCCGGATGTCGTCGGTGGCTGCGATGAGGGCGGTCTCGTTGCTGTGGTTGGCTCTGAAGCCGGACTGCGAGGGGTCGAGGGATCAGTTCGTCTCGAGGAAGGCGGTCAGCTGTCCGTTGACGATCTTCTCGATGACTTTAGCAGGAAAAGGGAGGAGCGAGATGGGGCGGAAGTTTTTGAGATCAGTGGGGTCCGCTGTAGGTTTCTTCAGGAGGGCGCTGATCTCGGCGTGCTTCCAGCTCTCCGGGAAGGTGGCGGTGTTGAAGGAGGCGATGATGTTCCGGAGTTGGGGTGCGATGGTGGAGTCGGCCTTGTTGAAGACGTGGTGTGGGCAGGGGTCGGTCGGTGATCCGGAGTGGATGGTGTTCATCGTGCGGGCTGTGTCTTCGGTGGTCACCGTGGTCCAGGTGCGAAGGGTGGTGGTGGGGGGTGTTGGTTCGACGGTTGGGTGCGTGGGTGGGGCGCCGAAGCTGTTGTGGATGTCCGCGATCTTGCGGTGGAAGAACGAGGCGAGGGAGTCGCAGAGGTCTTGTGACGGAGTGATGTCGTTGGTGCCGGTGCTGGGGTTGGAGAACTCCTTGACGATAGTGAAGAGCTCTTTGCTGTCGTGGGCGTTGTTGTCCAGTCGCTCCTTCAGGGATTTCTTCTTGGTGGTGCGGATGAGCTGGTGGTGCTTGCGGGTAGCTTGTTTGAGGGCAGTCATGTTGTCGGTTGTCCGGTCGAGGAGCCAGGCTTTCTCGAGGGTGCGGCAGGTCTTCTTGGAGTCCTTAAGGTCGTCGGTGAACCAGGATGCCTTCTTGCTTCTGGGTCTGCTGGGAGGGTTCTTTAGTGGCGCGAGGTCGTCGGCGCAGGCGGTCAGCCACTGTGTGAAGTTGCGGGCTGCTTCGTTGGGGTCCGTTGTGTTGGCGGGTGGGCTCTGGCTGAGGGAGGTGGTGAGCTGTTCTGCGGTGATCTTGCTCCAATTCCTGTGAGGTACCTGTTGCGGGTGGTGGTGGTTCGTGGATCTTTTGAAGCTGAAATGGACGCAGCTGTGGTCGGTCCAGTGGAGTCCGGTGGCGTGGCTGAAGGTGATGTACTTGCTGGAAGAGAAGACGGGATCAAGCGTGTGGCCGGCGTAGTGGGTGGGGGTGTTGACCAGTTGCTTGAGTCCGAGGTTGGCGAGGTTGTCCAGCAGGGCGGTGGTGTTACGGTCCTTGTTGTTCTCCAGGTGGAAGTTGAGGTCCCCGAGGAGGATGTAGTCGGTGGAGGGGAGGGCGTGCGGGCTGATGAAGTCTGTGATGTCTTCGCTGAATTGTGTGCGTGGTCCCGGGGGTCTGTAGACGAGGGTGCCTCTGAGGGTCGTCTTAGGGTCGGTGTGAATCTGGAAGTGGAGATGTTCGGCTGCGGCGAAGGAGTCGTTGGCGTCGGTCGTGATGCGGATGGTGTTCCTGTGGACGATGGCGATGCCACCTCCGGTCTGGTTGATGCGGTCCCTCCTGATGATCTTGTACCCGTCCGGGATGGCGATGTCGGGTGCAGAGGAGGCGTTCATCCAGGTTTCCGTGAGGAAGGCGACGTCCGGTGATGTAGCGTCAAGGAGGTTCCAGAGTTCCACGGCGTGTCTGTGGACGGAGCGGGTGTTGATCAGGATGCACTTGAGGTGGTTGCTGCTGGTGTTTGTCTTGGCGGGTGCGGGGCAGGTTCGGAGGCAGGTGAACTTGCAGGTGCAGCAGGTGAAGGGTCCGTGGGTGCGTCTCGGGGTGGCTCGGCAGCAGGCGTGGGTCCGGCCGGCATTGAGTGCGTTGAGAGTGGCGGCGTCGTAGGTCAGTCGGGTCGTCTTGCCTCGGCGGGGAGGGCCTCTGGGAGGCCTCTGGGAGGCGTTTAAGACCGTGGTCAGGGGCCAGGCCATCACCTCCATTACAGCACATAAAAGGGAAGGACGGCTAGAGCTGCAGACTCTGGAGTCCGAAGTGCACACTGCAGAGGCTAGACTTGCTATGGACCCCACCCCTGAGACATCACACAACTTTCGTCTAGCGTAGCAACGGCACAAAGAACACCTCACAGTGTTAACTAGATAACAGATACAGGCAACGCAACACAAAATATACGACATAGGGGACAAAGCCGAGAAGCTACTAGCGTGGCTAGACAGAAGAGAAAAAAGTGAGAGGTAGTGCAACTTTACTTGAGGGGGCGGGGGGGAGGGGTGGGGGTTACGACCGACCCTCACATGATAGTGGACACACTAGCACAACATTTTAAGGCAATTTACTCATCGGATTCAGAGAGGTCTATAGAGGAGGCGCAGACATATATACAAGACCTTAACATGCCCAAATTAACTCTGGAAGCAACAAAAATATTAGAGGGTGACCTAACCATTGACGAACTACAAGCAGCCATTGGTGCGCTGCAGTCGGGCAAAGCGGTGGGTCCGAACGGTATCCCGGTAGAAATCTATAAAAAACGGTGGAGGCCACTGCGCCACATTTACTAAACATGTTCTCTGAAAGTCTGACGGTGGGTGAACTTCCACCGGACGGCCACAATAGTGACTAATTTAAAACCAGGAAAGCCGGCAGATAGATGCCTCTCGTACCGCCCAGTCTCTCTGATAAATGCAGAAGCTAAAATCCTCTAATCGACTCACTCCACACATCATCACTAATACACCCAGACCAATCAGGCTTTATGCCAGGTAGGAACACAGCCCTTAATCTGCGAAGACTACATGGGGCGATTGCTCGCGCAGCCTATCTGGAGGAGCCGGTGGTGGTGCTCTCATTAGATGCGCACATGGCATTTGATATGGTTAAATGGCCTTTTCTCTTCGCGGTGTAAAGACACCTGGGGTTTGGACCAAAATTTTGTTCCTGGGTTCGACTCCTGTACACCATGCCTATGGCGCATGTCACTGCGAATGGTCATATATCTGCAGATTTTTTCCTAGCGAGGGGCACGCGCCAGGGCTGCTCACTATCGCCACGACTTTGTGCGCTAGTACTAGAGCCTTTGGCAGCAAGGATACGATGGAAACAGACGATCCGAGGCCTCAGTTGGACGGATGGCTGGGAGGACAGAGTGTCCCTTTACGCAGATGATATCCTGCTGTACCTGACCACGCCAAGGCGCTCCATTATAACCCTTCTGGTGTATGCGCAGCTTACGGTACGGTTTCTGGTTCCACCATCAACTGGTCCAAATCAATACTATACGTGTTGCGCGGCCCACCACCACATCTTCCCGATAATTGTCCGCTGCAAATAGCGGGAACTACGTTCAAATATTTGGGTATATACGCAACTGCCGACTTTGGAGAATTCCTTAGCAAAAACCTAGTCACCACTGGAGCCCCTTAGGCGAGATGTGCAGCACTGGGGAACATTACCACTAACATTATTAGGAAAGGCAGCACTTTTAAAAATGATGGCACTGCCCCATTTTTTATACGTATTAGAGAATGCGCCCTACCAAGTGCCGCCATCTTATTTCAAGAATATCTCAGCACAGGTTACTGCCCTCCTACGGGGTAACAGGCCAGCGCGCATTGCACAGGCCAAATTAGTGCGAGGATGGTATGACGGGGGGATAGCGCTCCCTGATGTGCAGCTCTATTACTGGGCAGCGCAGTTGAAGGTGATTAACCATTGGTTACATGCTCCACAGTCAGACCCCGCATTCAAGGCAGATAGAGCACAGCTGGGCACGAGAGGTATGCTCTCACCCCTACAGGACAAGAAAATGGCATTAGCAATGTTTGGCCCACTGCGTCATACTCTGGTGCTATGGCATGCCGCCCAGGCCAAATTGGGATGGGGGGAGTGATAACCCGGCTTACTCCGCTATGGGACACGAAAAAACTAGGCAGACTTCTAAACAGCAAAGGCTTTGATCAATGGGACGATATAGGAATATCATCAGTTGGTGATTTGTGGCAGAGAGGTGAGGTGGTGCCCTCTGAACGTCTCCAGCGCCTCTACGAATTGGCGACCTCTGAATTATTTAGATACACGCAAATTAGGCATGCCCTGATGACGGCGCTGCCACCCGGATCTGAAGTCCCGGAGGCATCCCCCATAGAATATAGGTTACTAACCGATCACATGCAGAAGAAGGCCACCTCTTTTACTTATCGTAAATTAGTGAACAACCTGCCCGGCCCTATGGGACCCCTGAGAGCTAAATGGGCACAAGACAGACAATATGGACGACTCAGAATGGCAAGAAGCGTTAACATCCCCCAGGGAGGTAGGCGAACACTCACGCCTTAGGTTGGTGCAGCTCCGAATCCTGCATCGATCATACTACACTAGACTTGTTTTGCACAGAATGAGAAGAATAGAACACCCCTACTGTCTTCGAGGGTGCGGGGAGGAGGGGAATTTTTTTCATACTATATGGGAATGTCCTAGAATAGCACCGTACTGGACGCAAGTGATGTGCACCATGTCACAATTAGAGGGGGTGTCCCTAGTACCGGAACCACGACGATGCCTGCTAAACATATGGGAGCCAAATGATCTCACACGATATGGGCAGAGTTGGGTAACACTAGGACTTATAATAGCCAAGAGGAATATAGCACAAAAATGGGGTGGAGCAGAGGTACCATATCTCACAGCGATGAGGCAATGATAGCTGAACGGGCGGTATTTATTGGTAGAGGATGCTCTCAAAAATGGATCAAAATACATGGAACAAATATAGGGGGAATATTTGTGATCCACCATCAGATGGGAAGGAAGATGACTCCGAGGCGGATGAGGACTGAGATGAGATGGGTGGCAGGACAGAACCTGTTTACGGCTGGCGAAACTGTGCATGTGTAATACCGTTTGACTTGTGTAATAATGAAATGTGGTGCTATGATGATTTCTTGTGCAAAATACTGTTTTTTTGGCATAACTCTGAAAATGAATAAAAAAAATTGTTTTAATTTTATTCCAGTGTTCAAAAGATCTGGTCAGCTTAGGGACTTGGAGAGAGAAGTAAGATCAGTCCAATGATTATGCAAAGGCTTGTTGGTTCGGTCCTCCCAAACAACAGGTAGCCATTGTTTGAATACACTTCTCTAAATCCGACACATTTTCCATTGAAAAAGAAATGAATCAAGAATAGAATTACAATATTTGTATTCAGAAATATCGGATGGAAGAAAGATACATTTTTGTTGCAGTTCTTGAAAAGATAAAAAAGTATTACAATATATATCTTTTAAATAAATACCTGCTTTTGTCCAAGTTTGACAGAATTGTATATTTTGATTAAGTTTAATAACAGGACTATACCATAAGGATATGTTTAAGGTGCGAAAAATAGGTGTTTGAAAGAATTTAAATCCTGCAATATAACTTTTGTAGATTTTAGTATTGCAGATCTTTGTATTAAAGAGTTAGAAGAGGACATGGTAATTAACGTAGGAAACAAACTGAAACCAATGAGAAGCCATGAAGGTGTATTATTAAACTCTGTATAAGTTAACCAAAAGGTGCTTTGTTTTAAAATAAAGGCTTTATGATAGTTAAAAAAAAAAAAAACAGGTAAACCAAACCCACCATTACATTATGAAATTTTCAATTTTCTTTTTTATAGCTTATACAGGAAGTTGAGTATCGATGAAATATTTTGAGCAATAACCATTCTAACGTCAATTTTCCTCCACCAAGATAAGTGTAAAGCAGACCATTTATGAATTTTGTCATTAATATGGTTAAGAATATATTCACAATTCAATGTAATCGAATGTTTAATGGTATGAGAGAATAGGATACCAAGATATTTAAGTGTGTCCTTTTGCCATATTCTATCGTTATTGGGGCGCATATCAGGGGTACGAAGCACATTTAAGGAAAAGATTCTGTCTCGTTAGTATTTAGAGTACAACTATTCAATACTTAACAGCAGATTGCTCATCTTTTAAATAGATACCAAAGCAGTACCTCCTAAAACGAGAAGTTGAGTTACACCACAAGTCATTTAGGAACGATCTGGAAAAATGGACTTCGCAGTCCTGCGTGTTGACAGTAATATTTCAAGGAGTACATTCATGCCCATGAGTGAGTCTGAATGCCTATACCAGGTTCTTTCCAGGCCAGGGCTTTGCAGTTTTATGCACGGGCAATTTCTAAGGACAGGGTTCATTCCTCAATCATCCTGCCTTTCTTAGCATCTGCAAATCCAACAAAATATTGCCAGCCGCCTAGTGCCCCATCTCTGCAGAAAATAAGGCTAGAGTCTGGATTCAACTATTGAAACCTCTCCTCAAAGGGAGGCATGGAGATAAGATGGCAGGGAGTAACTGACTGTCCCATATGGAAATGTGATCACACTTTTGATACGAGTCTAAAGCACCAATGTGTCTGGGGAGATAGATATTCTGAAGTTGTCACTAACTGCTTGGCCTAAAAAGGCTCAGCTTGACTATCCTTGCACAGGCCACAAACGTTGCCCAATAACCACAATAAACTGTCTTTGTAGACATGTAATGAACTTCCAGGATAACATTCCAGCACCTCAGTGGGTAGACTAATGCAGCTCAGTAGCTGGCACTCAGCATCCTTGCATGAAAGTGTAGGTTGTGGAGATTCAGGTGCAGAACCTGGCTCAGCTACTGAGACGGACAGTGAAGGATAAAGAACAGGGGCCAGACAATCTGGCTCAGCAAGTTGAGGCACCACTCCTTCCTGGGGCAATCAAGATGAATTTAACTCGGTCTCTCCTAACCGTAAGAACTCCAGCTTAATGTCAGAAAATACAACACATCCACAGTGATAGTTTAAACACTAGGCAAAAGGATAATGTTACTTACCCAATAGGCATCTGTAAATGTAGAGCTGTAGATTTATATGCTTTGCATAATCCTGCCATCTAGTGTTGGGTCCGGATGTTTGCAAGATGTTTTTTATTCGAAGAAGTCTTTCCAGTCACGAGGTTGATGACTCCTTCCGGTGATCGTGCGCATGGGCATAGACTCCATTTTAGATTGTTTTCCCGCAGAGGGTGAGAATGGAATACGTAAAGAGTGGAGATGTTCATGTGTACGTATATAGAGTAAGAGAGAACTGTAACAGGTACAGGTACCCGAGGAGGCGGGTGGGAGCCTGTGAATCCATAGCTCTAAATGCCAAGAACAGATGCTTACTGGGTAAGTAACATTATCCGTTTGAGGCATGTGAGCGGTAGATCACATGCTATGCATAGATTATACAGCAGTATGCTCCCAAAGCAGTGGCTAACCTGTAGCTGTTGCAGTTGTTTGAAAAAGTGTTTTAAGTACTGCCTGGCCCACACTACCTTGTTGTTTGCGAACACATCTACACAATAGTGTTTGGTGAATGTGTGCGGTGTAGACCATGTTGCAACTTTATAAATGTCAACTATGGGGATGTTTAAGAAAGCGATAGTAGCCCCTATTTTGCGACTGGAATGCTCTTGAGGGGGTATTGTTAAAGTTCACTTTGCTTTTGCATAACAAGTTTGAATGCATTTAACAATGTATCTGGCAATGCCTGACCTGGATATGGGATTGCCCTTGTGTGGTGGTGCAAAAGTGACGAAAAGTGTAGTCTTCCGAAATGATTTTGTTCTTACAATGTAATATAAAAGGGCTCTTCTGACATCCAAGGTGTGTAGAGCTCGTTCTGCCAAAGAATCAGGTTGAGAAAAGAATACTTGTAACTCAACTGACTAATTGATGTGAAAGGCTGATACTAACTTCGGTAGAAATTTGGGGTTTAAACGAATAACCACTTTATCTCTGTGAAGTTGGAAAAAGGGTTCTTCTATAGTTGGTGCCTGTAGTTCACCAACTCTCCTCAGTAAAGTGATTGCAATGAGAAAGCAGTTTTCCAGGAGAGAAACTGTTGCTCACATTTATGCATGGGTTCAAAAGGTGGGCCCATTAATCTTGTGAGATCTAAGATACAAGATTCCACACAGGAGCAGGTGGCAGTCATGGTGGTATAACTCTCGAGTCCTTCTATGAAAGCTTTGATTACTGGCACTCTGAAAAGTGATAAATGTTACCCATTTTGGAGATACGCAGCTATTGCAGCGAGATGTAGTCAAATAGAAGCGTAAGCTAAACCTGACTGCTGCAAGTGTAACAGGTAACACATATTTTGTATTGAAGCATCAAGAGGGTGAACATTGTTATTGCAATAGATAACAAAACGTTTCTATTTGGCTACATAACAGGCTCTTGTAGTAGGCCGCCTGGCCTCTCTGATGGTGTTCATACAGTCTGGCGCGAGGTTCAGTTGTTTAGGGATCTGAGGGTACGATTTTTCCATGGCTGTGTGTGAGGGGACTGGATGTGAGGTGCAGCTTTTGATGTGGAGCTAGTGACAGCTCCAACAGGGTTGTAAACCACGGCTGACAGGCCCATGTGGGAGCTACTAGGATCCGTGTGAAGGATGTTTGTCTGAGTTTCCGAACTAATGGAATGAGTGGGAGAGGGGGAAAAGCGTAGGCAAATATCCCTGACCAGTTCATCCATAGTGCAGTGCCTTTAGAGAGCGGGTGTGGGTACCTGGTGAGAAGTTTGGGCATTTCGCATTTTGGTGTGTGGCAAAAATGATCTATTTGAGTAACTTCCCAACTTTGAAAGTATGGGAGTAAAACTTGAGGGTGAAGTTCCCATTCATGTATTTGCTGACTCTGTCTGCTGAGGAGATCAGCAATCTGATTGTTCACTCCTGGGAGTTGTACCACTAGGAGATGGATTTTGTGGTGAATGGCCCACCTCCAAATGTCTTGGGCCAAGTGTGATTGTTGGGGAGTGTGTACCCTCCCAACCCAGCATTGTATGTAGTACATAGCTCTTATGTTGTCGGTACAAACTAAGACCGCTTTGCCGACCATGCGAGTCTGAAATACTTTGAGCACTAGAAAGACTGCTAGCAGCTCTAGATGGTTTATGTAGAGAGATTTTTTCTATTGTCTCCACAGGCCTTGCACTGTGGGGTGCTGAAGATGAGCCCCCCAGCCAGTGAGGGACGTGTCCGCTGTTAGCATGGTCTGTGGAACTGGGTCAATGAAGGGCCGTCCTTTTGATACATTTTGTGTTGTCCACCACTGCAGAGAGCAACGAGCACGGCCGCTTACCAACACTAGATCGGTTAACAGATCCTGCGATTGGTTCCACTGACTCGCTAAGCATTCTTGTAGGGGACGCATGTGAAGCCTGGCATGGGGAACTATCATGATGCAAGATGCCATCATTCCCATTAGTTGTATAAACACTCAAGCTGGAAGCGAGTGATTGGACTGAAACTGGAGAACTAGCACCTGAATGTTGCAAATTCTGTCTGCATTGGGAAAGGCCAGAGCCTTTTGAGTATCTAAAGTGGCTCCTAGGTAATTTTGATTGTTGGACGTTTGGAGATGCAATTTCAACACATGACCATGAACCCCAGTTGGTGCAGTAACTGTAGTGTCCTGGGAGTATGTTAGAGGCACTTTGGAGGTGTACTGGCTTTGATGAGCCAGTCCGAGTAGGGGAAGACATGAATGTGTTGTCGTCTTAGATGACCAGCGACTACTGCCAGACATTTTGTAAAGACCCCGGGAGCAGTGGTGACTCCGAAGGGGAGTACCTTGAACTTGTAATGTTGGCCCGCTACCACAAATCTGAGAAATTTGCGAAGAGCGGGATGTATTGGCATATGAAAATAGGCGTCCTTTAAGTATAGAGTAGAGAGAAAGTTGCAGGAACGGGAGTACTTGTTTAAGTGTTACCATGTGAAAATGGTTTGACTGTAGGTAAAGATGTATTTCTGAGGTCCATGATTGGTCTAAGAGAACCGTACTTTTTGGGTATGAGAAGGTAAAAGGAGTGTATGTCCGACCTGTAGTATTGTAGTGGTACGGGTGCTATAGCCCCTTTTAAAAGGAGAGCCTGAATCTTTTGTTTCAGGAGCTGTAAGTGATCCAGTGACACTGTGTGAAAGTGGAGGAATGTTTGGAGGATTGTTGGTGAACTCCAGGCAACAACCAGAACAGATAATTTCCAGTACCATTTGTCTGAAGTTATGGTTTGCCAGACAGGTAGGAATTGGAGCCTCTACTGCTGCCATTGTTGCCTCTGTAACCCCTCTGAAGTAACCCTTACAGGCAGAGGGTTGATTGTTGCCTTTATAGGTGGTGGCAGTATCTGAGGAGGTATTTTTGGACGCTCCACTGTAGAAGGAGCGCCGAAAGAAACCACATCCTGGGGTCAATTGGAGGGATCACATAGATTTGGCCACTTCTGTGACCACCATTTTTTCTACTGAGGAATCTACCACAGAGCTAAAGAGGTGTTCCTTGTCAAATGGTGTGATCAGGATATAAGTTTGAACCTCTGGTTTGAATCCTGAAATATGTAACCAGGAATGCCTTCTTAAAAGAATGCTGGTGGTGACCGCTCTGGCTGCAGTGTCTGCAGCATCTAGGGAGCACCTGATAGAATTATTGTAAATGAGTTGTTCCTCCCGCACTAGGTCTTGCGCTCATCAGGTAGAAATTGGAGCAACTCCTCCATTTCATCCCAATGCACCCTGTCATACCTAGTTAACAGCACTTGTGTATTGGAGATGAGCCAAAGCGTCTAGCAGCTTAGATTCTTTTTCTGGGGGTGGAGCATCTCCTGTTTATGAACTGGCCTTTTTAAGTGCGTTGGAAACTACCAAGGAATCCAATGGTAACTGCACCCTTATGTATGCTGGATCTGATGGTGCCGGCTCATATTTATTGTTTACCTAAGGGGTGAGAAAACGTGCCCCGAAGAGATCATTAAAAAAATCGTCCAAGTGTCTGATCAGATCCTTGGGCATAGGGAATGTGTGCAGGGAATTTTGTGTACTACTAAGAGTCTCGAAAAGGAAATCCTCTTCCAGGGATTCCTTATGCAGCTGAACCCCATGGCAGCTCTACTCAACAGTTCTATGTATCCTACACGGTCGTCCGGTGGAGAAGGCTTGGTAGGGTACAGATTAGGATCATTCCTTGTGGGGGAATTGGTGTTGTAATCTGTCCAGGTGTCTGAGGGTATTGGTTAATTGTCCCCAGCCCCATCAACCTGATCTTCAGTTGTATGTGGTGGTGATTGCTCAGGTGAAATTAGTAATGGTTGAAACTGAGAAGGGGGTGATGGAAGAGGAGGAGAAGGATTAGCACCGACATATTTCAGTTTTTTTAAAGAAATGTGGTAGACCGCTTCTGTCTCAGGTTTGCGTTTTATTGTCACCTTTGTGGTATTATGTCCAGTTGTTGGGTGACTGTATAGCTCTGGCTGTTTCCGATCCGGTTTTGAGGGCGGAGCATCGAAATGTTGCTCTTTAGATGGATTCGCCACCTCCGTTTGTTTCGGTGCCGGCATTTTGGATGCCGCGGATTTCGGTTTCAAAGACGATTTGGGCTTTGAAGGGGGTGGGGGGAGCCCTTCTTTGACTTCAATACCAAAGGTTTCGGCTCGGTGCTCGTTTTTGAACTGCTCTGTTCAGAGCCGGAAGGTTTTGGGTATGTTCCTGTGCCGAGCCAGAAGGCGAGGCGGAAGAAACATGTTATCGGTGCAACCGTGGCCGGGGCGTGGGGTTTGGACGGGAGCCTTCTTCTTGGGCTGAGATGTACTTTGGGGCAAGGGAGGATGTGTATTCACGGTACGGTGTCCTTGCTGGATATCTTCGTCCCCCTCGGAGCCAAAGTCTGAGATGGAGATCGGGCCTTGATCCTCCTTGGCTCCCATGTCATCTCCGGCCTCCTGATCCGAATCTTTTCCGAAGAGATCCGGAATGACAGTCGCAAAGCGTTTTCTTTGATCGGAAAGACTTACATGCGTCTCGGTCCTATTCGCCGTGCTCTGGAGACGAGCACAGGTTGCACGGTTCGTGTGAGTCGGTGCACGGAAACTTCGCATGGCACCGAGGGCAGAATTTAATTGGAGTCCGTACCATTTACAGTCAGGTGGGCTGGCGTGGGTAGGCCCGACTGCCTTCCACGAGCTACCCGACCGAAAGAGGGTGTTTCCAGTAAATACGATACGTGTAGAACGGGATTGTGCAATCGAAAACAAAACAGTCGAGGGGGAGTGTCTTGCACATCGAGGGAAACCGGAGAAACTGTCAAACCGGAGCGCACCAATTCACATCCGAACCCGATGGCGGAAAAAACCAATGTAACAATGAAGTCGATGCCCATAAGCACTATCACCGAAAGGAGGAGTCACCTACCTCGTGACTGGAAGGACTTCCTCGAAGAACAATTTGCAAACATCCGGCCCAAACACTAGATGGCAGGAGTATGCAAAGCATGTCATCTACAGCTCACATGCCTCAAACTAATTATACCACTTCTAACTGCAGCTGCCATTTATGGTCCACCAGATGGCATCTTCTAAGCTCGGCCACTCTGGCATTTACAGTGCCCTGTAAATTAGTGGCCATTGATGAGTTCCCTTGGAGACCAAGGCACCTACACAGTCGCAGAACTTCCTGGCACAGCACTCCATTCCCCATGTCACCATGCTTCTTTGAGTACAACGTGCGAGTTCTGTTGTCCATCAGAACCTGGACTGGTATTCACCTTGATGAATGGATGAAGGCCTTCATGGACACACAAATGCTCGGTACAGCAGGGCAGTGTGTGGAGCACATTAAGGTTCACCTTGCAAGTGAAAGCCTGAACCAGAGAACTATCACTGAGTGAAGTACTGCTTACAGTAGGTCGCTGGCACAGCTGCTATTAGAGCCTCATTAAAGGGAAGCAAGGGCTCTGCAGGCAGCAAAATCCATCTCAAGTTAGTCTTGGTTTCCACCATGGGCAACTGAAGGTGCAGCGCTGCTGCATCTCTGCTCACTACTGCAAAAAGCCACTTTACTTTGTAAGGGGCCCCAATGGATATCCCAGGTCAGTACGGTTTTACAAGTCCAAATACAATGTCTTCATCAGTGTAATAAGGTGGGAATAAATAAGTGACAATGTCTTTATTGAAAGGAACATTTTGGGGTTTCAGACAGTGTCTGAATTCAATCAGAATAAAATGTCTATTCTCTGGAAAGTAACATTACTTTGCAGGTGTGGCACCTATACACAACCTCTGTCATTTCCAGAGGTGGGGCATGTCAATCTAGCCATTGCCTTTAGTAGAAGTCAAAGATCATAGAAAAAGTCATTGACAAGCTTTAAGGGCACCTTTTTGTTTACAGAAACAGCAATGGAAAATCGCTTCCACTTTGCTGCAAAGCAAATACATGTAGTGGACTTACAAACTTCATACAGGGCCTGCATAAACTCTGAATTTAAGGCAACACTACCCCCCTACCCTCCTTCCCAGTTGCCAGATTGTTAGTTTCAGGTGTCTGAGATTGTCCAGATTTGAAGTCAGCAGATATGGTCAGCAAACGTATTTTTGTGGAGATGTGTCGACATTTACAACAACAGAGTACCAAGGCTGTCTCGTCAGAGTTGGTACACCAGAATCTGGATAAAGGTAATTTTCTTTACAAGAGTCCCAGGAGGAAAGGTGCAGGCAAGTATTCCTTATAGGTACTATGATCAGGGCATTTAGAGGTGATATTCCAGCATTTTGCCAACAGATTGACTGTGGCAGTGCTCATAGGTGGAAGTAGCTTCATATCACTTGGGGATTCATCTCCCTTTTGTGGGCTTGTTGCTGCAACTTGCTCAACAGGGCTGTAAAGCTGATCACCCAATGCAGATGCTCCACAGGGTGCTGACTGTTATGAATTGCCCAATGCCAAACACTTTGGGTTAGAGCTGACCGCTCCAACACTGCCAAACATTAGAGCTGACAGCTGTAATGGGCGAGTCACCCTCCGCTTCAGGATGAAGTAGACTGCAGTCATTGAAAGAAAAAGGGACCCCGTGCAAGACACGATAGATCCTAGGGCAGGGAAATGACAACTGGAGACAGTAAAAACCTAGGCCACTGACTGGTCAAACAAGACTATTGCAATTTATTGATATATGAAGTGACTCAGTGTACTAACCATTTAGATTAAAATATACATTTTATTCTTATAAATTCATGATAAAACAATATGATCCAAAATTTTACGACATGTTACATTTAACAACATATTAACAAATATATAAAACAATACGATACACAAATATCAAACATATAACATACAAACATAGAAAACTAAATTCATTGTTGCTAGTTGACGAATTGTGGCTAGATCTTTGGACAAGTTCTTATTATTTTGTCTACGCGCGTTTCGGCGTATAAACGCTTTCTTCAGGACAGCCACAGCAACCTAAAAAAGGATTGCAATTGGAACCAAAGACAATTTTTGGGGCCAAGTTAACTCAATTACTTCTAACAGAGTAGAAGACCTTGGATATATGGATCAACAACCATCCATGCAAAGAAAATAAAGCTAAAACCAAGTCAGGACTGCTCCTATAGATGAATGATCCTGGGTACCCGGCTCCATCTTGAATTGCTTTTCTGATCAGTGTCTGCTCCGCCCTGATCAGTTATTTTCGAAGTAATCGTGTACTTGATTCTAGAAAGAACCCTTCCCTCGTTATCGCAAATAAGAACCATCTTGGAGGACCCGGCCGGGTTGCCCTGGTCATTTGTATCATATATCAGATTCATTAAGTAATCGTGTATTGGATGCTAGAAAGAACCCTTCCCTCGTTATCGCACATAAGAACCATCTTGGAGGACCCGGCCAACCGGGTGGCCCTGGTGATTTGCATCATATCAGATTCATTCATCTATAGGAGCAGTCCTGATTTGTCATTTAACACTGAAGTGTTAAATGACAGAAACTCTTCACTATTCTTCTAGGCTCTTCTCCCTCAGTGCCGATCTCTTTGGGGCTGAACAGGTCTGGGGTCATGTTTGAGTCGATATTGCATCTTGAAATGTGCCCAGAGGCATTCAACAGATGGTCTTCTTGCGCATGAGAGCCTTGCATGCATCAACACCTCATGCTCCGGAGGCAAACACAGGTTACAAACCTAATGCTATCAGGACCACAAATCTGGAATTGAACGTTGGCCAGAATTTGAAGGCTACCTTCTCCATAATACCCTAGCCCCTTACAATCAATCTCAATATGACTAGATAAAGTAGAATTCAAGAACTGACCCCCACCCCCCTCCCCATAAAGGTCCCAGTCCAGAGATGCAGTTTGTCCCGGAGCTTTAACTAGAACGTCCGAACCAGGCAGACAATATAGCAGATATGAGGTGGAGTCTTTGTCCTGGTGCATTGTGGGCTAGGGGAGGAGTCACAGGATCTTGTGACTCGAAACATCTTCGAAGAAAAACCCTTTAAAACAACAATGGCAGACATTAGATGGCAGGAGTAGACAAGGCTTGGGTATCTGCAGCAACAAGTTAATAGATTATTCACGCAGATAATGGTCAATTTTGATTAACGCATGCACCAGTTTGGTTATTACAAGCTTTTTTTTTAGCTCTCACTGTACAATAGATTTTTGCATGACAACACTACAATAATTAAACTACTGTTAAACTGAAACTTACCTCCCATACAATAGAATATATCTCTTTGGCCTTTGAACTCTTGGCCCAGAAAACTTTTCAGCTTCCAGATGCAATGGGGCAAAACCTTGAGTGAAAATAGCAGCTGGGCGGACTTTCACTTATCAGATGAGGAATATGCTACTTACCCGTATGCATCTGTTCTTGGCATAGAGGGCTGCAGAGTGGTACATTATGAATAGATCGCCATCTGGTGTTGGGCTCGGATGATTGCACTTGTTTTTCTCTTGGAGAAGTCTTTTGTAGTCACGAGGCTGGTGACTCCTCCCTTTGGGTGATAGTGCACATGGGCATCGGCTCCATCCTTAGATTGTTTTGCCATAGTAGGGTTAGATGGAGTAGTATGATAGAATACAGAAAGAGATGCCCATCTTATCTTAAGTGGAATTTGTAGAGCGCACTAACACCGTAGGTTTCCTGGCGCTGAGAGGAAGAGTGCGGAAATTGGAGGAGGTGACTAGCCA
This sequence comes from Lissotriton helveticus, assembly GCF_964261635.1. Classification (NCBI taxonomy): domain Eukaryota; kingdom Metazoa; phylum Chordata; class Amphibia; order Caudata; family Salamandridae; genus Lissotriton; species Lissotriton helveticus. Next base: position 2,112,559,913 of record NC_136063.1, read on the forward strand.
ATTTGACTGAAAAGCCGAGTTTTCAGAAGTTTCCTGAAATTCAATAAGGGTCCACTAGACTTAACAGAGAGGAAAAGAGTTCCAGAGTTTAGGGGCCAAATTGTAAAACCTGCGGCCGCCAAACTAAGTTTTACTGTAGGGGTGACCAGCAGGTGGAGATGTGCCGAACGTAAGTTGCGCACCGGACGGTGCTGCGTGATCAGGGTTTTAAGGAAGACAGGGCTGGTGCAGTGAAGGGCTTTAAAGGTCATGCACCCAATCTTAAAAGCCGCCCTTTCCACAACTGGTAACCAATGGAGTTTTCGCAGTAGAGGTTTCGCAAATTCCCACTTTGGGATTTTGTGGATGAGTCTGGCAGCCTGGTTCTGTACAATTTGGAGGCGGTGGTGCAGTGATTGGGGAGACGATAATAGAGTGAGTTTAAGAAGTCGAGGCGGGATAACACCAGAGAGATCACGACTTGGACCAATGCCGCATGTGGTAGTAGGTGGGCTATCTTGCGGATTTTTCGCAGTTTAAGCATACAGGAGGAGATCACAGCACCTACTTGGGCCTTAAGAGAGAGCTGCAAATCGATGATAACCCCCAAGCTCTTTACCGTGCTTGCTGGGGTGGGAGGGGAGCCCAGCTCCGTGGGCCAAAATTGACATTCGGACCGGAGGGGTTTGCTTAGGTGAGGCCGATTGTGGTATCCCGGCAGCAAATCTACCAGGATATTGTACCCCTACCGATTCCATGGGGCACAGTTAAGCCTTTTTTCATGACCACGTGATTAAGTTTGGTTGCGTAGGTACCAGATGCATGCTTCATTTATTTGCAGCATTGAATTAATTATTAGTATTTTGTATTTAATAGCTTATTAGGCTTTGGATAAGGAGTGGCGAACACAGGGCTGGTCCCTGTGTAGCCCTGAGGAAGTGCTAGGGGGACGCACGAAACATGTTGGCAGACAGGAGTTGCTAGGTACACCTAAACCCATTACAATTTAGGTATCCTACCATTTCTACCCCATTTTTAGCTTTACCACCTAGGAGCCAGAATAAAGTATTTGCAACTCACTAGGCAGGTAATTTTAACTAATCACATATACTCCACTCCTTCACATCACATTCCTTGCACCACACATAGTCTTTTGTAAGTGCTCCTACGTAATTCCGCAAGTCGCAGCACGCCCCAGTCCGTAGAGGGCTGGGATGGCCCCTATGATGAAGCATGTCACCGTGGGGCAACCCTGGTGAGTGAGGGGACACCTAAAAAAGGAATATTTTTCCTTTTTTTCTTTCTTGGAACTATTGACACTATTCCAACACCATTGTGTGTTATGGGAATAGAGTCAGACTACGGCTGGGTTCTTGATCTGTCCCCAGAGATCTTGTGTGACCACAATTGAGGGCCCCAGGATGCTGGTCTGTTACCAGGAAGGATGAGTTCAGTTTTCCCGAGGTTTAGTTTCAGTTGGTTGTGATTCATCCAAAGTTGTATATGGGTCATCACTGCCTGAAAGTTTTTACCGGCATCAGGAGAGTCAAGAGGAAAGATGATCTGCAAATCGTCCGCATAGTTAAACACTGTGATATCCCAGTTTTTGAGCGAGTGAATCAGTGGGCAGAGATATAAATTAAATAAGAGGGGGGAAAGAGAGGATCCCTGGGGGACTGCACAGGTCGTGAGAGCCCTGGCTGCCGTAAAAAAGGGCCCAAGCGAACAGCCGTGTTCTGCCGATAAGGAAAGACTTAATCCAGTTGAAGGCAGGTCCCTGAATGCCGGCCTGTCCGACACGGTGGAGAAGGAGGTTATGGTCCACCGTGTCGAAAGCGGCCGACAGATCTAATAGCACGAGGGCCTGGGATGACCCGTTGTCAGCATTCCCCCTTAAGACCTCCAATACTGCCAAGATGACTGCCTCAGTGGAATGAGCCGGCCTGAACCCGGCTTGATTGGGTTCGAGGTATCCAGAATTCTCGATGAAGTTTGAGTGACATCGGGTAACATGGGCCTCGAGGAGTTTGGACAGATAGGGCAGGAGGCAGATGGGACGGTAGTTGGAATAGTCAGCGGGGTCCGCGCCTGGTTTCTTCAGCAGAGGCACAAGGGTGGCCTCCTTAAAGCAGCCAGGGACCGTGCCGATGCTAAGTGAAGAGTTCAGCAGGGGCCATATACAGTCCGGTAGTGTAAGGCAGACGACCCGAAGGACCGAGGGAGGGCAGCAGTCATTAGGAGACCCAGATTTGACTCGGACCGCCAGCTCGGCGAGGGAGTTGGGGTTAAGAGTGGGGAACTGATCAAAAGTGTGTTGATTAATGGGGGGAGTGTCTGATAGTCCAGGGAAGGTGAGATGAGGGATGGAATTCCGGATTATGGCTATTTTTTCAATAAAGAAGGAATTCAGGGCGTCACAGGTCTCCTGGCATGGAGCCTGAGTAGGGTGAATTCTGTCATCTGTGGTGAACTCGTTCATAATTTTAAAGATTTCTTTGGATTTATTATCAGCTGATAGAATTCTGTCAGAGATGTAGGTGGATTTAGCCAAGGAAATAGCGCCTTTGTACTCTTTACGAGCCGCCACGAAGAGCAGTCTGTCGGAATCCGAATAATTGCGCCTCCAGATCCGTTCAGACTGACGCACCTTCAATTTCTGTTCTTTAAGGGCTCCAGTGAACCATCTGTGTGAGCTGCTGTGTTTAGTGCGTGGAAATTTAGAGAGGGGCGAACTGGTCGCTGGCCATCTTTAGCCAGTTGCCAATATCCCCTGCTGTTACCTCGACATTGGCCTTAATGTCGGTGGTAGGTCGGGTCTAGCCTTGGGAGTCGTAAACTCCATTTGCGTGATGACCCACCAGCAAGGAGAGGGGTCTGGGCCCTGCCGCTCACTGTGATGGTGTCAATTAAATAGTGATCCGACCAGATGCAAGGGGAGACGACCGGACAGGATAGTGTTAATTCAGGAGTCCAGATGTGGTCCAGGATGTGACCCCCAATGTGAGTGGGCACAGAGATTTGTTGGACAAGATCGAGACTGGTTAAGGCTTCAAATAGTTCCGTGGCGTGAAGGCCACCTTTCTTGTCATTAAACCAATAATTGAAATCGCCAAAGAGGGCAATTCTGGGGTGATGTGTGAGTAAGTTGGTTATCTGTTCCACCAAGATGATAGGAAACAAGGGCATGGAATGGGGCGGCCGGTAGAGGAGTATGAGAGTGAAGACACCAGCCTCTGTTTCTAGGCTGATAACTAGGTTATCCACCTCTTTGAGAACGAGGGAATCAGAAGAGATGAATCTAAATTGTTTCGATATAATGTCTGCCACTACGCCCCCTGTGCGACCTGAGGGCCGGTCGACGTGAAGGATGTAGTAGTCAGGAGGAAGGGCCGCAAGAATGTCAGGCTGGGAGTTGGTGGTAAGCCAAGTTTCAGTGAGTAGCAGTATATCGGGTTTTTCTATGTCGAGAAGAATAAAAATGTCTAAGTGGTGCTTTACCAGAGAGCGTGTGTTCAGGTACAGCACGCGAAGGGTTGTCACGCTCGTTGCAAGGCCTATGCCGTGCTTGGGGCTGTCGGGGATGTTGGACATCCCTCGGGCAATACCGGCGGAGTTAATCTGCCGCACAGCGTCAGAAGGGGGTGACAGAGGCACAGTTTGTAGCTTTTTAAGAGAATTTGGCGAATAGGATAGCAATTGATCAGCGTTCCTAGGCCCTGGGCCCGGACGGACGCAGACGGGCTTGCCTTTGGGGCACCGCCGGCGCGCACCGCTGCGCCCGTCCGCTGCGCTCCCTATAGGGGGGGGGGGCATTTTATAGTGACTGGTGCGGGAGGGGCCGAGCACTAGATCGCTCGCCCAATTCACCACCAAGATGGCGGGCGCCAAGGAAACGAGTCGGACCCCAGGCAGCGTCTAATCGGTTGCGGTGGGGCTAAGGGGCATGGGCCAGGTAAGCGCTGGGTAGCTAACTGTTTTCAAAGTGATCACAAAACTAAAAACACAATCAAGTGCTGAACAAAATAATAATGCAGTGTTAATTGAAATGCGGCGTAAATTACAATAACAGCATACTAGTCCCGGCTTCCCCCTCAGGACAATCACTCGCACACTCTCAATCCCATGTAAGTGTATCTAAATAAGATAATGTTGGAACAGACACAGGTTTCCGGGGAGGCAGGGAGGGCACGTACCACTCTGCAGCCCTCTATGCCAAGAACAGATGCATACTGGTAAGTAGCATATTCCGGTTGAGGCATATGGGCTGCAGATGGTACATTATGAATAGATTACACAGCAGTTACCTCCCTAGCGGTGGTCACCAGTGTCTGTTGCAACAGTTTGAAATAAAGTTTTTAATACAGCCTGGCCCACATTTGCAGGTTGTCTTGCCTGCACGTCAACACAGTAGTGTTTTGTGAAGGTATGCGGTGTAGACCAAGTTGCTGCTTTGCATATGTCATCTAGGGGAATGTTCCCTAAGAATGCCATAGATGCCCCTATTTTGCGTGTAGAATGAGCTCTAGGGGGAACAGTTAGTGTTCTTATTGCCTTTATGTAACATATCTGTATACATTTTACAATCCACCTGGCAATACCTGCTTTAGAGATAGGGTTGCCTTTATGTGTTGGGGAAAACGCTATAAATAGTGGTTTGGTTTTTCTGAAAGTTTATGTTTTCTATGTAATATAATATTGCCCTTTTGACATCTAGTGTATGTAGGGCCCTCTCTGCTACAGTCTGTGGCTTTGGAAAAAAGACTGGTAGTTCCACTGGCTGATTGATGTGGAATGCCGAAATTACTTTAGGCAAGAACATTGGGTTTGTTCTAAGAAGCACTTCATTCTGGTGTAACTGTAGAAATGGTTCTTGTATTGTTAATCCTTGTAATTCACTCACTCTCCTGAGGGATGTAATGGCTATAAGGAAGGCCACCTTCCATGTAAGATATTGTATTTCACACCTATGCATAGGTTCAAAAGGTGGCCCCATTAGTCTGGTGAGTACTATGTTGAGGTTCCAGACTGGAGAAGGTGGTAGTCTTGGTGGAATAACTTTTGAGGCCTTCCATGAAAGCCTTAATTGCGGGTACCCTAAACAGGGATAGATGTTGCCTGTTTTTCAGGTATGCTGCTATAGCTGCAAGATGTACTCTATGGACGTGTAAGCAAGGTTACATTGCTGTAAGTGTAGTAAGTAGCAAATAATATTTTGCGTAGATGCGTCCAGAAGGTTGATGTTGTTACTGTTACAGTATACAGCAAACCTTTTCCACTTTGGTGCATATCAGGCTCTGGTGGTGGGACGTCTTGCTTGCTTAATTTCCATACAGTTTGGAGGTAAATTTAAGTATCCAAATTCTAAGACCTCAGGAGCCAGATCGCTAGGTTCAGTTGTTTGGGATCTGGGTGCATTATTTCTCCATGGTTCTGTGTAAGGTGCATGGGTGAGATTCTTAATTTTTGGTGTGGCACCTGTGAGTTGTAGGAGCGTGGTGAACCACGGCTACCGTGCCCACGTGGGTGCTACCAGTATCATGGTCATTGAATGCTGTTGCAGTTTTCGAACCACTAATGGAATTAGTGGGAGAGGGGGAAAAGTGTATGCAAATTTGTTGGACCAATTTATCCATAATGCATTGCCCTGCGACAGGTAGATGGGTACCTGGATGCGAAGCTTTGGCATTTTGTGTTCTGATGAGTGGCATAGAGATCTATCTCCGGTTATCCCCATCTTTGGAAGAATGGCTGCAGTATTTGGTTGTGCAGTTCCCATTTGTGTATTTGTTCTGACTCTCTGCTTAAGATGTCTGCTATCTGATTTTGAACTCCTGGAAGGTGTTCGGCTAACAGATAGATGTTTTGAGGAATGGCCCATCTCCAAATTTCCTGCGCTAGTCTGGATAGTTGGAGAGTGTGTGTCCCCCCCCTGTTTTTGAATATAACACATCGCTGTCATGTTGTCTGTTCTGATCAGGACTGCTTTGTTGAGAATATGCATTTGAAAAGCTTTTAATGCTAGGAACCCTGCTAGTAGTTCTAGATGATTTATGTGCAGTCGTTTGTGCTGTACACTCCATCTCCCTTGTACTGTGCATCTCTCCATATGCGCTCCCCATCCAGTGAGCGATGCATCCGCTGTTAGTACCACTTGTGGAATTGGTTCTAGGAACGACTGCCCTTTGGAAATGTTTGTTGTATTCCACCACTTCAGAGAGCGATGCGTGCGGTCGTCTACCAACACCAGATCTGTAATCTGACCTTGAGCCTGATTCCACTGTGTTGCTAGACATTCTTGAAGCGGACGCATTTGTAGTTTGGCATATGGGATTAACAGTATGCAAGAGGACATCAGCCCTGATAACTGCATGAACACTCAAGCGGTTAATGAGTGTTGCGGTTGAAATCTTTGAATTAAGGTGAGCATTGTTTGAATCCTGACTGGATTGGGGTATACTATGTCTTTTTCTGTATTTATAGTAGCCCCTAGATATTGTTGAACCTTGTTTGGTTGCAGGTGGGATTTTGTGTAGTTCACCGTAAACCCTAGCTGGTGCAGCAGTTGAATTGTCTTTTGTGTGTTTTGAAGACATTCCTCTTGTGACTTGGCCTTTATTAGCCAGTCGTCCAAGTAAGGGAAGACATGTATTTGCTGTCTTCTTAGGTGTGCCGCAACCACTGCTAGGCATTTTGTGAACACCCTTGGTGCTGTTGTGACTCCAAACGGAAGGACCTTGAACTGATAATGTCGTCCTTCTATTACAAACCTGAGGTATTTTCTGTGAGCTTTGTGAATTGGAATATGAAAGTAGGCGTCTTTTAGATCCAGTGTAGAAAGAAAGTCCCCTTTATTCAGTAAAGGAAGTACCTGTTGGAGCGTGATCATGCGGAAATGTTCCGAATTTATGTATGCATTGAGGACTGAGGTCTAGCATAGGCCTTAGAGATCCGTCTTTTTTGGAATTAGAAAGTATAGCGAGTATACTCCTGTTCCTTGTCGATGTTGTGGAACCTCCTCTATCGCATGCTTTTGTAGCAGTGATAGTACTTCCTGTTTTAATAATGTCAGATGATCTTGACCCATTGGACGCTGTCTGGGGGGGATGTTTGGTGGGGTAGCAGTGAGTTCTAGGCAATAACCATGTTGGATAATTTGTCACACCCACCTGTCTGATGTGATGTTTTTCCCAGACAGGTAGGAACTGTGATAGGCGTCCCCGACCGGTGTTGCATGGTCTGGGGGGAGCTGTATGAAGTCACTGTTTTGGGGTAGGAGAGTTTCGGTTGTTGTTTCCGCGACCTCTACCCTTGTTGTTGTTACCTCTGTAACTGCCTCTAGAATTACCTTTGGGTGATGTTGGTGTAAAAGAGGTTGATTGCTGGCCTGTGCCTGTATTCTTAGATCCGCCTCTATAGGTGGACCTACGAAAGGAACCTCTCTGAGATGGCTGTTGCAATGCTCCCATTGACTTAGCCGTTTGTGTCCTTTTTCATTTTCTCCAACGCCTCATCTGTGCTTGAGCCGAAGAGTGTTTTCCCATCAAAAGGCTGGTTCAATAAAGAAGTTTGTACCTCCTGTTTGAACCCTGAGACCCTGAGCCATGCATGTCTTCTTAACATGATACTGGTGTTTATAGATCTTGCCGCAGTGTCTGCTGCGTCTAAGGCGCACCTAATGGAAGTGTTGGTTATTATCGTCCCTTCTTGTATCAGCTGATCTGCCCTTTTTTGATGTTCCTTAGGGAGATGTGTAATGAGTTTCTCTAACTCATCATAATGAGCTCTATCATAGCGTGCAAGTAACGCTTGAATATTTGCTATGCGCCAGCTGTTTGCTGCTTGGGATGCTACTCTCTTGCCAGAGGCATCTATTAACTTGGACTCCTTGTTAGGAGGAGGAGCTTCTCCTGCTGTTAGTGAGTTCGCCCTCTTACGAGTATTTGAGACTGCTAACGAGTCCAGAGGTATTTGTCCCTTAATAAATACGGGATCTTTTGGGGCTGCCTTATACTTTGTCAATTCTTGGGTTTAACACCCTAGCCCTCACAGGATCTTTAAATATGTCTGATGTGTGAGTGAGGAGACCCTTAAGCATTGGTAGTGTCCCTGAAGATTTTTGTGCAGCAGGTAGTGTTTCTAAAAGGAAATCTTCTATCTGAGGTTCCGCATGTAAATCTACCTTGTGGTATTTTGCTGCCCTATTAATCAATTGTGCAAAACCCGAATTATCAAGGGGAGAGGGTTTTGAGGGATACAGGTCAGGGTCATTATCTGTCACTGCATCATAATCTTCCCCTGGGTCTGTATCTTCTGGGATAGTATTGTTATCATCCCTAGGAAGGTCCTCATTCCCTGTGTCACTTTCTACATCGGTTTGAGGTGTAGATGGGCATGGTGTAAAAGGTCGAGGGATAGCTGGCAGAGTATGAGGAAGAGGAGAAGAGGGAGTGTCCATAGGCTGTGGAGAAAGGGGAGGAGTTGTATTTGTCCCCATTGTTCTCTTCTTAGGAGGAGGAGCTTTCTCCTCCAACGGTTGAGTCTTCTTTTTAGGTAGTTTTGTCCCCACCATGCCAGTTTGTGGATCAATGTACAAAGTCTTTTGTTTTGGATCTGTTTGTTGCTCCTGTGTCGGTACCGAAGTCTTTGGGTCCGATAGGTGCTTTTGCTTCTGTGTCTCGGTGTTATGTGTTTTCGGCACCGAGAGTTTGCTCGAGTCCGATTTTTTCGGTGTCGAGGGAGTCTTCGACGTCGAAGCATGTTTCGGTTTTGACATGGAATGTTTCGACTTCAAGCTCTCTTTGGTATGGAGCTTCGGTGTCGATGTCGACCGTTTCTCGGATTCGACATAGTGGGAGACCGAGGGTTTCGGTGCCGAGCCAGAAGGCGGGACGTCAAACTTTTTTCGGTTGTCTGACCGGGCTCGAAGGCGGGGTCGACACCAATCGGGGTCGGTTTTTTGGCAAAGGGACGTCGCCACTCACGGTTTGATGAACGTCGACTACTTCGACATCAGACTCGTCCGCTTCTGACCCCGACCCGTCCTCATATTCTTCCTCCTCCTCTTCGGGGTGTTCAACCTAGAACAGTTCTGGGATTGCATCCGACTCCATCCTCAACATCTCGTGTCTTCAGGCTCGACGGTTTCTAATAGTCGACTTGGAGGAGAAAGCCACACAGGCTTCACAATCCCTGGATTCGTGGTCAGGTGACAGAGGTTGCACACCTCGTGTAGGTCCTTGTGTGGGAATTTAGCACCACACGTTGGACATTTCTTGAATGGAGTCCTTTCCATGGACTCCGGGCTGGACTACGTCGATATAGGCCTCCCGGTCCCGTCGACGTAGAGTTGGAAATCTTTGGTGTTGACGTCGAAGCGCGTCAAAATGGGAATGAACTCGCGCTCGATAAACAATACCGTCGAATTGGAAAGGGAATACGCGCCGAAATATAACTTTTTTTCTCAAAGTCGATCCGGAGCCCCCCGATCCTCATCCGAACCCGATGGCGGAAAAAAACAATCTAAGGATGGAGCCGATGCCCATGCGCACTATCACACAAGGGAGGAGTCACCAGCCTCGTGACTACAAAAGACTTCTCCAAAAGAAAAACAAGTGCAATCATCCGAGCCCAACACCAGATGGCGATCTATTCATAATGTAACATCTGCAGCCCATATGCCTCGAACATAAAGTTATCAATCTTATCACCAACTTTGAACCTTGTAATACATTTTTCATTCCTTCACCTTCCAGCACGGAATTTCCATTACGAATAGGTTCTTTTGAATCTTACAATGCAGTTTTTGCCATTATTGGGCAATTCATTCACAAATTGTAGCTGATAAAAATCATGTGTTAAGAGCTAGTATGAAGCTCAAGGATTGTTGCACAGTCTACAGCTGCGGTGTAATGGTTTTCTACTTCATATGAATTAAATATAATCTTTGTTTCTCCATCAAGAGAGGAACTGCAGTTGGAGATCAGCTCTCTTTTCAATGTTACCATCTTGTCATCTAAGCTTTTCAGCCACTCTGAAAGCATCAACTTTAATGAAAAAGTGCACTAGGGTGAGCATTTATTCTGAGAAACCAAACCTATTGAAATTAAGGTATACCTTCAAGACATTGCCCTATTCATACTAGTGATCAATTCTCTAAAGAATTATTTTTTGAACCCTCAAAATGCATACAGGTATATGTGCTTCAGAAAACATTAACATTTATAACAGGTAACATTTAAGTACCATCCCTTACAAAGCGACCAACACAAAATGCATGTAAAGGAAAACACTTCAGATAAATACCTAGTCACACATTTTATTCACTTGTATAGCGCACTAATCACCTGAGAGGGTATCCAGGCATTAGGGAAGGTGTGTTGGTATGTGGCCCCTAAGGCGCTTATGAGAAGTGCCAGGTTTCAGTTTCTTGTGGAATTCAAGAAGGGAGGAGGCTCTGATGTGTTGAGGGAGGCTGTTTCAGTGATTCTGAGTGTTGTCTAGATGATGGTGAAGTTAGAGGTCGGTTGTGAGTGGTCTAGTGATGGTCTTAATCACTATGAATGGATAGGAAACCAGAGAGATGTATCTGAAGTTGCTCAGTTGATTCAGGTTGGCTATGGGCTTCTTGATGAGGGTGTTTATGCTTACAAATTCCATCCATTTTGGAAAGCGCAGATGTGATTGAGGTGTTGATGACGTGGGTAAGGGTGGTGCTTATTGGTGATGTTCCCAGGTTGTAGATGTGGTGGAGACCTGGATTAGTTGGGGCCAGAGTAGTTCTGCCTGTCGCTGTGTAATTTCTTGTGAGGGTTGTCCATTCGGTCAGATGGCAGTCAAGTCATGGCTAAAGGTGGGTTGGCTAGCAACGAGTTCTCTCAGGTTGGGTTGGTGTGCAAAGTTGATATAGATATTTGCAGTTTTGCTGTGGAAGTTGGATAGGTTCCCACAGAGTTGCTGGGAGGCAGCAGTTTCTGACAGTGGCTCCTTAACGATCGAGAAGATCTCCTTGCAGCTGTTGAAGCTTCCTTCAATTTGGTCAACTAGAGCTTTTTTCTTGGTGTCTCTTATTTGCTGGTGATCACGTCTAAATGCAGCCTTGTAGGTAGTTCTGTCAGTGGAACAGTGCTTGGCTCTACATTTCCTTTCTAGCATTTTTCAGTGCTGTTTGGTGTGTCAGTTGTCCCCTGCGTACCAGCTGGCCTGATTGTATGCTCTACTATGTTTGTCGGGATTTGATGAGTGGGAATCTGCGCATCTTTTGATCTGTTTGTTTAAGTGGACGTCCTTGTTTAGGTTGTCTGTGGGGCTAGGTTGATTGCACCAAGAGCCCTGAGCAAGTCTGCTTCTGTGATTTTACCCCAGCTGCGGTTTGGAAAGCTGAACTTGGTAATGGTGTTGACTTGGTGTGTTGATTTCGCAGCGGATGATGGAGTGGTCGGTCCATATGAGCAATGTGGTGTAGTTGTATTTGATGCTGTCCCTTGTTCTGAAGATGGGGTCTAGTGTGTGTCCTGCAGTGTTTGTTGGTTCTGGGACAAGCAGGGTGAGCCCGATGTTGCTCAAGCTTTCGAGGAGTGTTGTGTCTCTTCCATGTAAAAGAAGAGGTCACCAGGAAGAAAGTAGGCTCTGGAGCTTATGGTGAGTGGAGAAACGAAGTTGCTGAAAAGGTTGGTAAAGGTGGCTCGTGGTCTGGGTGGCCAGTAGGTTAGGACTCTGTTCAGGGTGAAGTTTTCTGAGATTTACAGCTTGAAGTGCAGGTGTTCCATGAATGGGGTAGCGTCCTCTGTGGATGTTGTGCATTTGATTGCCTACTGGGATTGCCGTGGCAATGTTGGGAGCCGATGAGGGGTTGAGCCAGGTCTCTGTGATAAAGGGGATGTGAGGTGCATCGCTACTCAGCAAGTCCCATATTTTGAGAAACATGCATGTGAGTGGGTCTTGACGTGCAGGTTTGCTGTGGCGTGTGGTGGAACCTGTGAGGCCACTTTACCCATGACATTTGATAAAGTTTTACGCAGTGTGGAAGCAAGTCTCCCTGAAACCTGTTTAGTCTACCAGCTTTCCTGTTACAGCTCTTATCCCAATCAATTTTCAATGTCTACTTAATGGCCCTTATAAAAAAAATAAAAAAAACAGCAACCTTAATAAAGTGATTTCTAAAACATTACTATATTTGCATTAACAGTGACATTTAATGTGGTTTCCGATCACTGAACCTTAAGTTCTTACCTCCCAGTCCAGGTAATCACACACATCTTCAAAGTTTGTTAACAGAGACACAGAGCAAAAAAGCCGTGGCAGCTCATCCCTCGTCATTGGGGGGAAACGGCTGTCTTTAAGGGCACTAATTGGAGGGAAGAAAACAGATATTTGAAGATCCATATCACTGTGTTCATTTTTAAAGATATCGGGTTGCTGTTTAAATGATTAAATCATTCCATATGATCCTCTAAACTGTATTATAACTCCAAGCATTTAGCTATTTGTAGTACTTCAGTAATTTCCTTACAGAGGCCTGTGCAAATAAGATTGCTAATATTTCAAGGCCCCACACAGTATTACTAACAAAATAGTTAAACAGTCACTGAGACAAACAGTAGGTCACAAAGCTTTTATTATACCAAACTACTACAGAAAAAGCGCATTTTAAACGGCAACAGTATGTAAATGTACCTTTTCATGTTACAGCTACAAATGCTGCAACAGATAACGTGGACTGAGACGTGTTGCAATAACTGACCTTCGAGATAACCTAGTTCACACCCATAAATTACTGGTTAGCAATGATGACCTACTCTCAACATACATAGGCGATCCAGTATACACTACAACCATCCTGATGCTTCTGTCCACATTGGTCCTCCCCTGCTGATACACCACCCGCCCCCCGAGAATACCCTAGGCAGTGGGGCCTCTTCATCCCTATTCTAAACATAGGACGGACCCACACAGAGCAGTTACGCGTTTGCTGTGTTTTTTCCTGGGACTTAGTATATGATGAGTTGCTTGTCCTAAAGGGATTGTTATTGTAAATGTTTACTCTATGCATTGTAACCTGCGCATGTTGACTATCTGACCTGATGTAACCAACAATGTTCTTCAAATTCCATGCCCTGTCACTGTAAAATCAATAAAATGGTTTTGAGAAAAATTCAAATGCTACAACAGAACATGGCAGTTTCACTTGGAACACTTGCCTTACCTTATGACCGCAGTAGAGCACACCAGTAATTGCCTCTAGCTGATTAGGCTGCAAAATGCCAATACAAAAAGGGGCAATACAAAGCTTTAATAACTTGAGTATAGGAAAAACCTTACAAGCACGGACGTATACATGTTTAATTAATAGAACGGTATAAGTAAAATGGGCAAGTGTACAAGGTAAAGAAAGTAGGGATCTTAGCATGATTTAATTTACCAAAAATAATCCATTAAGTGTAATGGTCAACACCCCCACCCACTACGCCGGCCACACGCTTGATCCAGTCTTCTCATCCAGCAAGCACATCACCTTCAGCCACTCCACCGGACTCCACTGGACCGACCACAGCTGCGTCCACTTCAGCTTCAGAAAAACCACAACCCACCACCACCCGCAACAGGTTCCTCACAGAAGCTGGAGCAAGATCACCGCCGACCAGCTCACCACCTCCCTCAGCCAGATCCCACCTGCCAGCACCCCGGACCCCAACGAAGCAGCCCGCAACCTCACGCAGTGGCTGACCGCCTGCGACGACGACCTCGCACCACTGAAGAACCCTCCCAGCAGACCCAGAAGCAAGCAGGCCCCCTGGTTCACCGACGAACTCAAGGACTCCAAGAAGACCTGCCGCACCTTCGAGAAAGCCTGGCTCCTCAACCAGACCACCGACAACATGACCGCCCTCAAACACGCCACCCGCAAGCACCACCAGCTCATCCGCACCGCCAAGAAGAAATCACTGAAGGAGCGACTGGACAACAACGCCCACGACAGCAAGGAACTCTTCAGCATCGTCAAGGAGTTCTCCAACCCCAGCACCGGCAACAACAACATCACCCCTTCACAAGATCTCTGCGACTCCCTCGCCTCGTTCTTCCACCGCAAGATTGCCGACATCCACAACAGCTTCGTCGCACCATCCACGCACCCAACCGTCGAACCAACGCACCCCACCGCACCCTCCACACCTGGACCACGGTGACCACCGAAGACACAGCCCGCACGATTAACACCATCCACTCCGGTTCTCCAACCGACCCCTGCCCCCACCATGTCTTCAACAAGGCCGACTCCATCGTCGCACCCCAACTCCGGGACGTCATCAACACCTCCTTCAACACCGCCACCTTCCCGGAGTGCTGGAAGAATGCAGAGCTCAGCGCCCTACTGAAGAAACCAACAGCGGACCCCACCGATCTCAAAAACTTCCGCCCCATCTCGCTCCTCCCTTTTCCGGCCAAAGTCATCGAGAAGATCGCCAACAGACAGCTTGCCGCCTTCCTCGAGACAAATGGATCCCTCGACCCCTCGCAGTCCGGTTTCAGAGCCAACCACAGCACCGAGACCGCCCTCATCGCAGCCACCGACGACATCCGAGCCCTGCTCGATAACAGGGAAAACAGCAGCCCTCATCCTCCTGGACCTCTCCGCAGCGTTCGACACGGTCTACCACCGCACCCTAGTCCAACGCCTCAGCAACACCGGCATCCAAGAGAAGGCACTGAAGTGGATCATCTCGTTCCTCGCCAGAAGAACACAGAGTCCGCCTCCACCGTTTCGATCCGAGGCCACTGAAGTCATCTGCGGCGTCCCGCAAGGATCATCACTCAGCCCCACCCTCTTCAACATCTACATGAGACCTCTCGCGACCATCGCACGCCAACACAACCTCAACATCATCTCCTACGCCGACACCCAGCTGATCCTCTCCCTCACCAGAGACCCCGACACCCCCAGAACCAGCCTCCACGAAGGGATGAAAGACGTCGCCGAGTGGATGAAGAACAGCCGCCTGAAACTGAACTCAGACAAGACGGAAGTCCTCATCCTGGGACCCTCACCCTCCGCCTGGGACGACTCCTGGTGGCCCCCAGCCCTGGGCACCGCCCCCAAGCTAACAGACCACGCACGCAACCTGGGCTTCATCCTGGACTCCTCCCTCTCGATGACCAGACAAGTCAACACCGTCTCCTCATCATGCTTTCACACCCTCCGCATGCTCCGCAAGATCTTCCGATGGATTCCGACCGAAACCAGGAAGACGGTCACCCAGGCCCTCGTCACCAGCCGACTGGACTACGGAAACACCCTCTACGTCGGAACCACAGCCAAGCTACAGGAAAGACTCCAACGCATACAGAACGCCTCCGCCCGCCTCATCCTGGACATCCCCCGACGCAGCCACATCTCCGGCCACCTGAGGGACCTGCACTGGCTCCCCGTCAACAAGAGGATCACGTTCAGGCTCCTCACCCACGCACACAAGTCTCTCCACGACCTGGGCCCCAAGTACCTCAACGACCGCCTGACCTTCTACACGCCCACCAACCAGCTACGGTCTGCTAGCCTCGCCGCCGTACCACGCATCCGAAGAGCCACCGCCGGAGGCAGATCCTTCTCCTACCTGGCGGCCAAGACATGGAACTCCCTCCCCATCCACCTTAGGCTGACCCAGGACCACCTCACCTTCAGGAGACAACTCAAGACCTGGCTGTTCGAGCAGTAGTGGACCCCTTCCCCCCAAGCGCCTTGAGACCATTCCGGGTGAGTAGCGCGCTATACAAGTGTTATGATTGATTGATTGAGAGCTTAGTGGATAAAAGAAGCTAAAGAAAAGTAAATTAAATTACATCAGTTTGTCCAATAACCACTAATCGTGCTGTGAAATTCTTCATTTTAGATCTTCTCAAAATATCACTTAAAGGCGGATGGTCTGTTTAACATAAAAAGTAGGGGTGGGCAGAATTTGCATAGTCGCGCTTTGCAAAGCTCTGCGAAATGGTAAAAAATCTCCACGAGCATGTGCAGATTTCCGCGAACACGTGGAATTGCTTGTTCCGCCAGTTCGCAATCCTTTTTTACTGTTAGCGAACGCTATTTGCATGTTCGGGGGGAAATCTCACAAACACGCATTTAGAAAACATGAACAAAAAATTCTGCGAGGCCGCGGATTGGGGAATTTTTGGCAATTCCGCGTTCTCGCGGAATGACCTAAATTAAGCAAATTCCGTGAGCGGAACATAATTTGCCGCCCAGGTCTACTAAAAAGTCATCCCAATAAGGATGACTAATTTCTCAACACCACACCTTCAACGTACATGGCAGGCCCCCTCCGGACTCAATCAGGAGCTCTCAGGCCAGGGTACTGCACTGCAGCGACCAATGCTACACCACTGCTCAACACTCCACACATACCAGTAACTGTTTCTCAATGACTGAATACTTGTGCTCCACTGCTCGTAATGCTATAAATAAAAACCCCTGTTAACTTTTTACATCCAATCATTTTAAAACTACCTCCAACCCATAGGAAGTGACATCTACAGTCTATAGCAATTCCAATTAATTTCTGGGATTAGACATTAGGACAGCACTGAATCTCAAATAGAGCAATGGTAAAGTTCAGTGCTTCAACAGTGTTGCTGGAAAGTGTCCTAGAGGTGTATGGGAACAACCTGATGTTAAGGATGGTTAAAGACCTTATTTGGCTTAGAGGGCTACTGCTCAAGTCACCTGGCAGTTGCTTCTTTTACATGGATGCGTGAAAGAAGGGTTTCAGATTGTTTTTTGTTTTAGTTGATCATGACTCTGGCGAAAGATGCAAGTTACTCAAATTGACATGATAGGCCAACAGGAAATCAGACATTCTGCAGCAATGGTTGTGTGAGAAAAGAGGTCAGGGGCTTCGAACTAGGTTGAAGGTTTTTTTAAAAAAGAAAATGAGTTAACACTGTATAGAACGAGATCTATACATTTTGTGATTCAGTGCAAGCGCTACAGTTCATGGGAAATTATATGAAGCTCTCCGATGGGGGTTGGTGAGCTATCTTACAGCAGAAGGGAATTAACAGCATATGTAAAAGGGATAATGCCAAGAGGGTAGCTGCACTCTTGGAATTGGCCATATTCAAAAGGCAAAAGACACACAATTGATGGACGGAATGCAGAACAAATAAAAACATTCACCCCCAGTCAAGAGATCTGGGTTAAATGATCATTCTGGACTGTTCCCATTGGGCACAATGTTAAGACTGATTTGCATATGGTTGAGTTCAAACTGGAATGGCATGGGGAGCAAAAAACGATGGCGTTAGGCCCAGATCTCTGGACTGGAGTAAATGTATGACATTGTTATGCATTCTATCCATCAACTGTTCGTTTTGCTACATTAAAAAGGCAGTCAATGTGAAAACAGCCTGCATCCCAAAAGTAGATCTTGAAAACCTGGGGTATGTGTCTTGACTGTCATAGATGTTATAAGTAAAATTGAGATCGTCTGTTTGCTTATCCCTTTGCATGCATTAAAGGTGGGTGAGCCACTGAAAGATCGAGCCCGACGGCTCGCTCTAATCCACCTCAAGACTTTCAAGGAGGCATTGTGGTGTAGAGGCTACAAATGCAGACCATGTAACAGTGGGACCGAGGCTCCAATGCCGGCCTGGGCTTGGCCACCCTGTACATTTGGCAAATCTGTTTCATAAAAAAAAAAAGCGCAAAGTAGTCTGTTGTGTAGTGGTTGTCTTTCCATGGAAAAAGTTTGTTCAATGTGACACTGATAAAGATAAAATATAGATTCTACCGGTATCCAACGCACTAATCTCCAATAAAAAAAATGAAGGACAAATCATTAACGTCATAAAGATACCCATCAAGAGACTGAATTGACCACAGTGGGACTAGAAATTCTGAGATTAATCCCAGCTTCCTCGCTTGACCAAACTGTGATCCTAGGCAAATTCTTTGTCATCAAGCATCATCTTTGTTCATTATCACATATTAGAGCACTGGCATGTTGAGAATTCCATTGAAGACAATGTACCAGCAGCGACCTATATGAACAGGTATAGGCCTGCTACTCAACATTTCAATGTCCTAATACACGGTATCTGTGCTGTAGGTGATCCCCTAAACACAGAATCAACATAGGAAGTGGTAGGAGTCTAAGTTAATAATCTTTATTCCAAAGCTCCAGACCATACAGAAAATAGGTCAACTAGCTTTTTTAAACTATGACAATCTTAATCATCCAGGTAATTCTCTTTCTCACCATTAGAATCCACATTGTGTTTTTTGGGCACTCCTTAGAACCTTCATAAACATTGCTACAGCACTCCTCCAAACCTACACAAACTGTACCAAGGGCGTCAGCAATCTCTTCCTGTCGTAATGTCACTTGTTCACCCGCAAACTCAACCATATCTTCCAACCACAGAGAATCCTCACTTGCTAGTGTTCCATCACAGTCCTTCTGCTTATCCCTTGAATATAAAGCCACACACTTAAGATTCCACACTTAATCACTCTTAAATCTGACAGCATTCTTCAAGGCTTCCACCACTTGTAGAGGTGCAAAAAAAAAAAAAGGAACTTTCAGCATTGGGTACCATAACAGGTTTCTTAACCCGTACCTAATCTTCAACTTTTACGGGAACTGGTTTGACCCTAAGGCCAGTATCAAAGTACTCCTTACTGTGGATATGTGTCTCCTCCAACTTTTTAAGTTCTGGTGACCATTGTTCAACTGCACTATTACACAATCATTTTGGCGTGAACTTCCATTTTGGGGATTCTTCTTCCCATTACAAACGGGGACACATCTGTAGAATTGTTCTTCGTTACCCTCTAAGCCACCTTTCGGACCACAATCCGCCAATCACAACTCTTTTCAACAGCATTCTGAATAACCCCCTTGATCACTTGGTTAAACCTTTTTACGGCACTGTTACCACTAGGATTATAAAGGGATGTGGTCTTATGCTTCACATCTACCCTCATAAAATAACTTTTAGCTGTGTTGGAAACAAACTGCACACCATTATCGCTCATCATAGCAGGAATCCCTTCAAGCCAAATGGTCTTATCCAAGAACGCCAACACAGTGGCCATATCAGCTCTCTCCCCTATGTCCACCACAGGCCAATTAGTGAAAACAAATCCACCAGTATGAACACATACTCCTGTAACTCCCAGACATGACCCAACAAATCCACTGCTACACATTTCCAAAGAGGTTTTGGAATAATATATTCACTCATGGGTGGTCTTAATGTACGCAAGGATTTGTCAGATGAGGAACAAATTCCACACGCCCTAACAAATGTTTCCACTGCCTAGTCTACTCCTGGCCACCACAACAAATCTTTGACAAAAGATTTGGCCCTCACAATCTCGAAATAGCCCATATGACAAAGATCTAAAACCGTGTCATGCACTCCATATGGATGAATAATCTTATTTACTCTAAAGACAAACTTCCTGTCAACAGACCACTCCGACCTAATCTCCCAAAAAGGTCTACACTCCTATCAAATGCTCATCATTAGGCCAACCTGAGATAAATTTCAAAATCATTTGCAAAATTGCAACCTCTTGTTTTTCCTCCTAATCGTCCTTTTTGATAAACAGTGATCCAGAATTGTGTACTGTTGCAATTTTAATGGGCAAGGCGTTCTGTATAGACATTGCTACTAAATTGTCCTTGCCCCGAACATACACTATGTGGTATATGTAATCCTCACAATCCTGGCAAATGCTGCAACACTCCACTCTGTGGTCAGTAACTTAACTAATGGGTTGTGGTAGCACTGAATGGTAATCCGTCTACCACACACAAAAGCACAAAATTGTTCTAGTGACCACGCATATGCTAGTGCTGCCTTTTCTATTATGGGTTATTTCTCTTCAGCTGGAGACCAGGATCTGGACGCAAATAGAACGTTCATTTCCTTCAGCATCTTTCTGCGTTAGCACTGACCCAAAGCTTTATTACTCGCATCTGTTGTAAAGATGAACAAAAAACCTCCAATTTCAGTTCAGAACTACTTAAAGGAGGTCCTTTTTCCAAGTCACTCAAATGTACAGAATTCTGCTTCACATTGCGGATCCCACAAAAAATTCACATTTCTTAAGCAACAGGCTAATATTGTACACCTTGTCAGGAACACTGGGGTCACATTTTGCACAATACTCAGTCAAATCTGGGAAGGACCTCATCTCAACCTTGTTTGTAGGTGCTGAAGCCCCAGTGATCGCATTTATGAATGAAGGGTTTGGTTTAACCCCTCTCCCCTTCTATCCCATGCTCTAAATTATTCCCCCTTTCTGCAAACGCGGATTTACTCAGCTCTACGGTCAAACCTTTGCTTTTCAATATTCCTAAAATCTTCTGAAATCTCCCATTGTGCCTTGCCCTATTCTCCCCCCAAAAGACTAAAATATTGTCCTGGAAGAACTTCACCCCATTCTTTCTCCCAAACAAATTGTGCATTAGGCGTTGGAAAACTGCCGCTGCTGCTGACTGGCCAAACTGCATTCATTTAAACTGGAAACACCTAGAGGATGAGATAAATGCAGTGAGCTTCCTGGACATTGGCTAGAGACCTGATGGGATGCAGCAAAGAGATCCATTGTCGAAACCCACATAGCCCCCTTCAAGCAGGACCCCAGCTCTGATTTTAGGTAAGGGAAAACGATTGATGAAAGTGTTCAAGTGTCACAAATTCATACAGACTTATCTTGCCATTGCTGCTGCAAGCTGTCACTACCAGAGGGATCCAGTCCAAACACCATTAGTTCGATATCCATTTCCACCAACTTGTCCATCTCCTTCGGGACCTCCTCCCGTACCATCATCACATGCCTTAATTTGTGAACTTTAGGAGTTGCGTCACTCTAGAGTACAATATCCTGCTCAAAACCTACAACCCAGCCAGATTGTTTGCTAAACATCTAAGGAAATAATTTGGCCATGTAATTTCCCATGGAACGCCCTTCATCCACCAACACTTTCTCTGGGCTGTTGGGGTCCAATACGATGGGCAGGTTACCTTGAACTGGTCAACCCAGGACGGATGGTCCTCTCTTCACCTCCTGAATGTCTACACTTAATGGCCGATCTCTTTGTAGATGCATTTCACACTTTTTTTCTTTCATTCCTTTGCATAATGGTCAATGGTGCATCAGCTGCTGCATTTCTGCTTAAGCACAGGACATGTTCTGCTATATGAAAGATGTCCCCTGTTGCCATAATAATGGTACCTCCTGTCATTACTCCCCTTCCCCCGATTTCTCTGTGGAACTACCTTTTATCATTCGCCCCTTTTTGAGACTTGACCTTACAAATACAGTACAGATTCTTATCAGATTGATTTAACTCTGTGGCACTCCGAATTTACAGTCAATAGCTAGGTTCTTATGTTCTGACGCTTATTCATCAGCAGACTCACCTTTGTTCTGCTTGTGTTGGAATTACTTGATTCGTGTTATGCCTGTATTTACTTTCGGTGCAAAATGTATTTATCTAAATCCTGCAAAGTAGCTGCAAAGACAAACGTCCCCACTAACCGTATCTTTCAGCATACGACTAGCTGTGTTCAAGCTCACAGGACCCAAATAATGCAGGAAGATTCTTTACTTCCGTTTAGTGAACATTCTTACATTCATCAATTGCAGCAATATAGCTTTCAAAATATTCCTTCCATTTCACCCACTTTATGGAAGGCTCCGTCTCATACCTAAAATGCATGTGGGTGACTCAGAGAAATTTTTAACTTAACTCTATCACTAAATTAAGTCTGTTCTGCACAATTTCAAGGTGGAGTACCACAGTTTTGCTTCAATATAAAAGCAATAAGAAATAAAGGAGAACACCATCACATGTTTCCTTTATGATTTTTGTCCTATCTAAGCACACAACTGCTGGTACCTTCCCAGCTTACACAGTGAATGAATGAATGACATATTTGCGCGGTTAATCAAAACCATTACAAAACACATCATATTTTAAAAAGAACGGGAGAAAAACCACTGTGCTCCAATGTGCACAGGGTCGCCTGATTGCCGAATCCACACGATTTCTGATCCTTTCCCCAAATTGTACACAGTCGATCAACTGTGCACAGGACTCTTGGCAATCAGCTGTGTGCAGAATTCAGAACGCTATCTCTGATGTTGAACAAAATGACCCCTCAGCGTCACGCAGCGTGACTTGGCACGTGTCATGACACAGAATGCTGGGTGTGCCACTGTATAATAAGGTTTGAATGATGCACCGCCGTAATAGCAAGCAATGTCTCTTAAACGCCATCAGGAATAATTGAAACCATCCTGCAGCTGATGAGTGGTGCTGGTAGTATAGAGCGTAGTACTTGCCGGCACACACTGAATTCCGTTAGATCTCACTGGTCCATAAGGCATACTTACTGGCAACTCCTAGTGCAGTAAAAGATTAAAGGTAAACCAGCTCATCACCAATCTGTTGTAGGTGATCCCTTACCCACCACAACAATCTGCCTTTCTCCTCACCTGCCACTCGAAAATATATTTAGACAGAGGAAAGCGAAAGGCAGAGGCCATGCAGGAGGACATAGACACCCTTCCCCTGTAGCTCAATGGAAATACGCAGAATCTCCTCAACTATTGCTTTCAAACTGGAAGTCAAAAGATTCTTAATGAACAAATTCCTACCTTAATTGGGCTAGGTTCACCTGCTCAAGGTCATTGATCTTACAACCATTGGACCATCATTGGATGATGCTCTTTATCTCATAGTGTGCCCCCCCCCCCCCGTTTAGTCCGTGATTTACCTGCTTATGTATTACTCTCCTTTGACCCATTCGTCTAGTAATTATGTGGTTATTCTAGCTTTTATTCCTACTTAAAGCCGTTATTGTATGCATTACCCTCCTTCCATCCTTTTTGTAAATCGCTCTGATATGCTTTGGGATCTTGTTCGCGCTATATAGAACTTTATAAATAAATACATGTCACTAGGGCTCCAGAAGTAGGGAGGGGTGAATGATGCTCAGGCTCCGGGGTCTTCCAGGCTTGCCTGAACTACAAAAGGCAGTTCAGCCAAGAGGGTGAGAACCAGGGACTGACTTCAGCCCCCTTTCACTGCTCTTGTTATGAATGTTCAACAGCTACCAGCTGTGGCCCTACACGCGTAGTTAGCTGTAGAACATTCATAGCAAGAGCTGTGGAAAAAAAGGCTTTAAAGCCCAAGGGGGATTTAAACCCCCTTGGGCTCTGAAAGGCCTTTGAGTTTTATAATTGGAACATCCTGCCATCATGGGGCGGAATGTTCTATTACCTTTATAGTCAGCCATAATTGGGTTATACCAACCAATAATGGCCCTCTCCCTTGTTAAAGCCCCTCACTTTTTATTTAAAAACCATCACTTAATAAATACTTCTTGCTGAAGAGAATTTGATTCCCTAGCCATGCTTCCACGTATTAAAGAAATATGCTTTTTAAAATTTTGAAGGCACCTTGCCATATTCCAATGTTTTCTTTGTTGCATGATTTACAGGTCAAATATTTTTCAGGGTTCAGATCGAGCATGGGCTATTAGAGCCACAGCTAACCCGTGGCTAGGTTCTCCCTATTAATCTGTTGGCCTGCCTACCTCTAGAAAGTACATCAACTGTTCTAAAACGTTTTCATGTAATGTTGCAAATCATTTTTTAATGTCTGTTGCAAAACTTTTTTTAGGGTTTTATACTTTCAAGTAATGATATTCATAACTGTATTGACATGTGGTGACCTCCTGGAATTCCATGACGCTTGTGGAATTCTGTGATGCAGTATGGAGCTCCAGGAGAGAACTTATTCCTTTATGTGGCAGTTACCCTGGATCCAGACTAAAAATGGACACTACTGCGGTTGTACGTAATGCAACTGAAAACCTACCAACCTACTTCAGTATCCTTCAACACAACAGTAAATGAGAGCGTATACTAGGTAAACAAAGTCAAACTATTTCCGCTTGCATTTGACAATTCAGCAGATTAAATCTACTAATGTAAAGAAACTGGTACCTCTGCTGAACTGATCCATTAAGACAGCTGATTGGGTTGTGGGCATGGAGGATGCAAAATCCAACCGTTTATTAGTAACAGCCAGGTAGAGTTTGAATTGTGGTGACCATTTAACAGGTAACCCTTCATCAGTATGGGTGTTCGGTACTTCCAATCATATGCTCAACGTCTACCACCACCATTACACACACAGCCAGTAATGCGCTATGTGCACCCATGCAGCAGCAGTTAACCAACTTATGTTTTCTTTATCCACCAGTAGCTTGGATTAGCACAGATTTAAAGCTGCACTGACTGAAAACGCTTGGTGACAATCTAGTTTCTAGACACTACGAATGTAAGCAACAATAGTATCTCTAACTAGGTACTATTCGTTAGAGCAAATGACAGCCAGGCTTGAAGAAATAAATTCTTCGGGAATGCTAACAATTCAGGCAATGAAAATGTATTAAAAATGAATAGGGAACACCAGCAGAGCAGCCCAAGAATTTGTTCTACTCGTGTCATTAATAGGCAAGTACAGTCATAGCTCTACGTGCATCGATGCGGTTAGTGGGTGTTGAGCCAGGATGCCTGCAGCAAAGGTCATTCCATAATTAACCCATGGAACAGTGGGCACAGGTTGCAACAAATTAGCACCATTAAAAAAGAGCTTTTCGGCCAGTCTGGCATCATTGCAAGGAAGATTCAAGTTGAAAACAAACACCGCAAGATAAATCTCCTCATTAATTTAAGATCATGAGAGGGTATTGGGAATAAATAAAGTGTGCTTCCGAAGCACAAAAAAAACAGTGCAGACCTGGTTTCCCTTCGGAACCGAGCTGGTTAAATTACAGAATGGCCTACAGGAAAGACTTGCAGAAGAGTAGATTGATGTCAGACAGAACATGCTAGTAAAGCACATGAAGGAACGCTAAAGTTCATGAACTTGAGATGGGGCAAAACTAAATAACATGCATGAGTAGTAAATGAATATGCAGGGAAGCCGGTAGTTAGGTGATAAAAGGATAGGTTTATATTTTAGGATAAGAGTCTCGGGTTACACTTCAGCATTCTATTACCTCACACTCACTGGCAGAACGGCAGAGGATATATAACTAAGGAGACAATGCATGGCATAGACATGAAGATACCACAAGGAGGCTTCAAAAGAATGAATCTGCCTTTAAGGAAACCTATGTGCCCACCTTGCTACTTGATTTAGTTAACAGTCAAAGTAACATGTCGACAGCATAAGAGTTCCTCCCTTTTTCCAGCACAGTTCTAAATCTAGGGAGACAACAGGACACTCATACTTCCTCGGTATACAAAATATTCAGATTGGCTGCAAAAGGTAAAGGTGCTATGCCGGTTTCCCGTGATGTGTTCTACAAGAAGAATCTAGCATGTGTGTGAGGTTTTACTTCTACGTCCATTAAGTCATGGAATGCTGATTCATCACCAGTGTCAGCTGATGCGGAGGACTGTCTGGATGAGGTGCCTTAATAAATAATGCTGAAAAAGTTTTAGCTATTGGTATTGTAAATGACAAATATTTTATTTATGTGTTGGTTTTGAAAATAGTGAAATTTACAATGCCAATAGTTTTAACTTTCGCAAATGTGACACCTATAGCATTTGTAATGCAATATGTGTTGTATTTACGTGACTTAGATGTATTGATATTATAAATAACAATGGCTTTTAATTTTTTTAAATAATTAATACTTAAATAAAAGTTATTGTAATTTATAATGGCAATACCTTTAACTTTTGTAAATAACTTTTGTGAAGATTATGTTCAGTGTATTTTATTGTGACGAAAATCCAAGAACAGAAGTGAAATATTAACATCTTTTTGTGACATTTGTAATAAAGCTTGAAACATTGAGAGAACTTATTTGATCCAGTTGTTGTTGTATGGTTGCACAGATTGATGCTGTGGTGGCGCTGAGTGATGTTGTGGTGACCCTTAGTGAGTGGTGATGCGATAGATAGAGAGAGTGCGATAGATAGAGGGAGGGCGATAGAGGGAGGGCGATAGATAGAGGGAGGGCGATAGATAGAGGGAGGGCGATAGATAAAGTGAGGACGATAGAGTGAGAGTCAAGAACATTGAATAAAGAAGTTACACCACGACCTGCTGATTTCTTTCTGAAAATTTGTTTGTCATATGAATTTATACAATTTGTTGGAGTGCTGGATTATTGTATGTACTAAATTGTTTTATATGGAGTGTTCCATAGGGGATGTAAGGGTATTGCATCTCTGATCCCTGGCACCCAAATCCATAACTGCAACCTGTTTAGGGGATAGTTGCGGTCATTTGTTACCCCATACCCTTAGTGCTTTCATTAACCTTGTGTAATGTAACTGATCCTTATGTAAAGCATTCCAATAAATTGGGGTTTGGTTCATGCTATATAAAATTGCAAAAAATAATGTAAATGCACAAAACATCATAATATTTCGAAGGAAACTAACTCTCTTTAGCAGGCCCGAGGGCTGCCGGTTCCTGCCACGCGCAATGGTAAGTGCGACTCAGGGGTATGCCTGTAGCCCCTCCCTACGCTACTAACCTTGGATCATTTCTTTTAAAGTCTTCTGCCCCTCAGGTGTCTGTGCGCAGGCTCAGCATTTATTCAGTTCCAGGCCAGAGGTAGGTGAAGTGTATCTTCTCTGTAGCAGCCTCCAGGGTAGTTAGGCTCCATCATTGCCTCTCCCACCTTGGGTGTCTCTTCTTACCAGGCCTTGGAGTATGTGGACACTGTAGTTTATCCTGTACTTAGTTGAGGGGGTTGATGGCCTTTGTCATCTCTCCTGTTCAGGCCATGGCTTACCTGGTTTCCTTGTACCAGGCCTTGTGATGGGCAGTCAGTCTTCACTGCTGTATTAGAATCTGGGATATATAGTCTTTCATTTTCGCATACCAGGCTATAGAGTGGTTGGTCGGTGTCATTTCATGTACTAGCCTCTGTAGTAGGTGGTCTGTATTGTTTTCTGTGTTTAGCCGAGGTGGTCATTGGGATTGGGATTTCTTCAAGCATTGGGATAGGTGGTCTCAGTCTCACATTTACCAAGTATTTGGAGCAGGTAATCTGCCAGTATCAGGAGTAGGTGTTCTGTGCCATCTCTCTTGTTCCAGGCCCTTGGCCAGATGGTCTGAGTAATTTCTCTTATACCTGGATCTGGGGTAGGTGGTCTGTGCTGTCTTTCTAGCATCTGGTACATCATGGGCAGTGCCACAGGTAGAAGTCAACAGCTAGGAGAGCCCCGGCACAAACACAGCAGAGGGAGAGCAACACAGCCCTCCCACTGCCTCTGGATCTGGCTGTAACATAAGAGGAGCTGGAGCACTTGGGAGTAGCATTGGTAAGCACAGCAACCATCACTGGCTCCTCACTTGTATGTGCAGTTTTTCTTTATTTATGGTCTGATAGCACAGCTGTCTGCGGGCACAATTATGTGAACATAACCAGGTTAGGGAGCTTTGGCTCCGCCTACATATTGTGATAAAAGAATACATGTTTTGATTGGGCAGAAGCTGTGTGCTTCCATCAGAAAAGTGAATGCTCTCCACACAGATGAAGTCATTTTGTTTATTTATCCAGGTGCCTTAGCTTGAGCTTTCAGGAGGACACACACGACACTGTAATGCTACTTCAAGTGTCTTAGACAACTAGGTAATTTATGGCTTTTTTCTGGCAGCGGCACAGATGGAGGGTGGTCATCATTAACATACATAGATTTTAAGGTCTGGCTTGACACAGCATTCATAAGCAAAACCTATTGGCATTACCAATGCCAATTAGAATATAAGCTCAATCATTAAGTACACAGGTGTAATTTTCTACATGGAAGAAAATAATTTGTTGAATATGATATTCACATACTTTCGTTTTCATTGCATTTAAAGAAATTTAAGACAGTTAGACTAAGGCAAGAGAAAAATG
Organism: Lissotriton helveticus; assembly: GCF_964261635.1. Classification (NCBI taxonomy): domain Eukaryota; kingdom Metazoa; phylum Chordata; class Amphibia; order Caudata; family Salamandridae; genus Lissotriton; species Lissotriton helveticus. Next base: position 2,112,587,843 of record NC_136063.1, read on the forward strand.
CGAGTGCAAAAGGACACCTGCCACGGGTGAAGCTTGGTGAGAGGCTGCCATTTATTTCCAAAAAGGTGGCACTCTGTGGCGAGATGGGTCCTGGTGGCTCGCTTCAACCCTCTCCAGCCAGACTCCCCCCTTACATGTATCAAGCACATACAACATCCTGGACAGAAGATGAACAAGACGCATCACAACAGCACTGAATAGAACTCGCGTGCGACCAAAGACAACACTACAGGCAACAGCGATGCGATACTCCTTTTGCTAGCAGCATACCACTGTGTGATTTGGAGTGAGACACGAGGTTAGAGTCCAGGGCAGAAAAGCTCCTCAAGCTGAAAAGAGAGCTGGAAAAAGCAGGGGTTGCAGATCCAGAATTCAGGGAGCGGCTAATATAGAAAATAGTCAAAACGAAACCTAAGAGCCGTGCGCGTGAGCTTCTACCGTAGACAGCCTACATCGCGCGGCTCTTAGGTTTCGGTTTCCAAGGCGCATGGCAGAGTCGGATTCCGACGCGCGCGACCCAATCCCAAGGTGCGAGTCGGAATCCGACTCTGCCATGCGTCTCAATGTGCGCGTGGCCTGCCCTTGTCCCCCCTCGTTTGTCGGCTGACCCGACAACCATAGTGCTCTCTGTGAGAGCGCGCTTTTCGCAGCGAGCCCTAAAAAAAGCTACCGGCATGTGCTCTGCAGTTCATAGACACCACCACACAGTAAGCGCAAAAAGCCATCAAAAGGGATGTGTAGGCAGCAACTAGGATCTGGCCCGCACGGGAAAAGGTAACGACTGTAGGGTGTCGAAAAGTGACATCACGAACAGCGCTGCCGATTCCAAGTGCATTTAAGGGGATCAGTGTCATGCACTATAGGTCTGGTGGCCTTTCGCATTTCTGGTGTATCTCACCCCAGCATAGACGTTGGCACCTAGTCATTTGTATTTCATGCGGTTAGAAAACATGCCTGTGCTTGGGTCAAACTAGTCGTCGTGTGGTTTGTGATAGTACCATGCTATCTCAGTCTTGTTATTATTGTGTGGTGTGCACTGTTTGTATCTTGTTGGATTATCATTACCGTATGGTGCTCTGCCATGTGTGTTAAGAGCCTCCCATCATGTTAACAGATCCTGGTTACATGAATATGGTTGACTATGTGCCGTGCCCCCAGATAAAAGAAAAGGGCTATTTTTCTTTTGGCCAGCTTGACCTTTAAAATGTTCCTTAATCTTTATAGATTATAATCTCCTCGGTGCCCAATGTATGGTATCTCCTAGGTTGTGCTATTAGAAGTGCCTCGCGGGCGGAAACGCCGGATTATGTCATGGGTGAAAGCACCGGATTTTGTCATGCATGTCCCCAGTAAATTAAAGGTCAACCCAAAGTCATTACCTTAGGTCGACAGACTGGCGATCCTACGGGTGGACCTGCGGGGCCTCCGCTTCGAATCTGTTAACTGAGGGGAGCTGTCAATTACTGTCCTTGATTTAGTGGAAGCCAGCTCCTTATGTGAGATCTTCCCTCGTGGTAGGTTCTGACAGTGTTCCCTGCTCTAGACCTACCTATAACAGGACCTCTGTGAGGTCGGGGGCATTGCAACCGGAGAAGGAATGCCTGGCTTCCAGGCCCCAAGGACGCCTGACTTCCTTTTGGAGAGTAGCCGTAGCAATATGCTATGCTTTAAAGGGATTTAATCCTTGATTTTGAGTGAAAAAGAGGAGCACACTATGTTCCTATTTGTACATTGGGCATTACTCAATTATGTTCATATTGCCATATAGCTTGATTTGGAGAATTTGCGGTGGACTTGGTTATTATTTTAAAAAGGGGGTGGCAGGGTCTGCGTTATTTGGTGATGGATTCTGCTGTAATTTACTGTATTACCCTGGATAAAGGTACAATTGTGTGCAGACTCCTTCCATGAAGCAAGCTTTGAAGTTTTCCCTTTACATGCTTTAGGACAGTCCATTTCATATCTTGTAGCTCATGTCCCTTTTCTGTACAGTGCTGTACCGTGGGGCATTTGGCACTTTGCATTTAATCCGCGATCTGTGCTGGATTATTCTTTTCTTGACTGCTTGGCTAGTTTTACTACTTCAGCCAATTTACACAGGCATGGGGGCGTGGCTTGGCTGCCGAGCGGAATGGCTGCCTGAACTCGCAGCTCCGCTGATCGAGCGAATTAATCCGCCATTGATCCGTTTTTCCTGACCTGAGACTCGGTCCCCGTGCACCCCCTGACCGGCGAGGTATCTCCTTCTACCTCGGCGGTGTTTTTGCTGCACGGCGCTCCCGCCCTGAGTGAGAACGGACATCCTGCTCCGAGACTGCTGAGGGGCCTGCGAGGACATTGAGCGCAGGGAGCTCGAACTGTTGCTGGCCGACCGGGAGTGTGGGCCCGGCAGCATATGCGGGACCTGCGCCGCCAGGACATTGATCGAGTGGCGCTCGCTGCGACCCTGGGCTGGCGGATGCCTCTGTGCGGATCCCAATGGCCGAGACACCGGACAGTTCAATTCCGGGCGTGAGGTGCAGGGCGCGCGTCCGGAGAGACGGGAGCCGCGATCTTGCGGTCGGGAAGGTGCGGGACTCGGCACCCGCCTCTACACAGTGAGTGCTCCTTGCGTGCGCGGCCTGGCCGCTGAAGACTCTACGGGCCGTCGAGTCCTCAGGCTCACGACCAACGGCGCTAATAGCGGGCCGGCGGAAACGAGGCAAGAACCGCCATTTTGGCCTAGTGCGGCTGCAGCGTGTGGCGGACTTAGTGGGGGCGCAACTCGTAGGCCAGAATAACCGGGGAGCTAATTTGGGAAGGCCCCTGGGGCCCGCACAGCCTCACAGTGTGGAGTAACACCCCTGGGCACATTGTGCACTGCTGGAGCGAAGGCGGACGAAGATACGCTGTGCGCCACGCGGCGGATCTGGCTGGTGGTGGAGACATATTGTGGTGACCAGCGCCATTGCTACAGGCGCAGGCGAAAAGGTGCCACGTTAAGATAGACGGCCACGGCGATTGCCTGCCACACAGCCTGATTGGCAGACCCAGACGGAAGAGCAGAGATCTCAGGGCGACTAACGTCTAGTGCGGTGGAACTGCGTATCGCCATGGGGAAGCCTGACACCAGACAACCCAGGATCACGTTCGACAAAGCGTCTAAAAAATCACAGAGCCCGGACGCACCGGACCAGGAGACGTCGGGAGAGGCCCGCAATGTGTTGCCGGCGGATGAGCCATGTTCCAAGACTTAAAAACGAGTCTGCAAGGCATAGACGGCAAGATGGATGCCTTGGCTGCCGGATGGATAGCATGACTAGACGAATGGACAAACAAGAAGGGGTGGTGGCAGTGTTGGAAACCCGAGTGACTGAGGCGGAGGAATGCCAGACGGACCTCAACAAGAAATTGCGAGGCATGGACAAAGTGCTGTCCCTGATACAAATGAAAAATGAGGATTTGGAAGCGAGGTCCAGATGAAATAACGTCCGCATAACGGGCGTGGCGGAATCGACAGACATTGAAAATATGGAACGCTACATAGAACAGATGATGAAGGATTTATTTGGGGATGGACTGTCGACGATGTTTCTGGTAGAGAGAGCACACCGCACTCTGGGACCAACGCCCAAGCCGGGAGCCCCGCCGCGGCCCACTCTAGCCCGCATTCTGAACTACAGGGACAGAGACTCTATACTGAGGCTGGCGCGAAACATGGTGGACTTGCAATATAAAGGTAACCGGATATCCATGTACCCTGACTTTACTCTCCAAGTACAGGCGGCCAGGAGGGAATTTTTGCCCGCGAAAAAGGTGTTTCAGCAGACAGGCACGAAATACTCCTTGATCTACCCAGCAAAACTGAGGGTGCAGGGGCCGGGCAAACCCACTTTCTTCACGGACGCGAAGGCGGCCCTCAAATTTGCTAAACAGCTGGCTAAGGACCAGAAGGGACATTCGGCGGAGGAGGAGCGGGGTGCTACTGAGCAGCTAAGTGATATTGAATGATGCACTGTATTGTTGATTGAAACACTGTTAGCAACGCTGTCCACTTGAGATGGGGATCATGTACTAAATGCTCAAAGTTTGTGACCCATGATAGTGAATAATTACTGCTTCGTTTGGCCTGGGGTCGGGGGGGGGGGGTCCTAGAGCGCTCAGGCTCAGATTCGCGCTTGATCGCCCTGTCATGAGTACAGGGTTAGAAGGCCCATGACTGCGTACCCCGAGGGATGTCTCCCAGAGTATGGTTCGCCCTTCTACTACTGATGTTATTTGGTTCTGATGGGGCGGGCAATGGGGGGGTATATGTACGACCTGATTGGGGGGTTGGAGCGGGTGGGTGGGGTGGGGGTGGGTTTAGTATTGTTTGGTTTGAACAGTTAACCTATGAAAACGCTATGTTGCAAATATCACCTAATTTTGCTCGAATTGTGTTCGTTGATAACGATGCTGCATCCCGAAGGGGGGGATGGACGTGGACACTTACACTGCTGGATGGGGAGTCGGGACATATATCCCACCGACAGATTACTTTTTGCATTGTGATGCTCCGATTGTTATTCACCACCATTGTCCTGGCACTGTGATGGAATCTAGAGGCGGCTTAGGATTTGGTGAGACCGCAAACCCTGGTGCGAATGCTGCGAATCCCTCGATAAAATGCCTATCATGGAATGTGAGAGGAATGAATGACAGAAGGAAAGCGAGACTTGTGCATGCATACTTGTCGCGGAAGCACATAGATATTTGTATGCTGCAAGAAACCCATTTGCACACCACTGCTGCATCTCAGCTAAAACACTCTAGATGGGGTGAGACGCTACATGCCCCATACTCGAATTATGCAAGGGGGGTGGCTATCTTGATCCGTAGAGGCCTGAACTGGGTGACACACCAGGTGCTGAGGGATGAGGAAGGTAGATATATAATGCTGTTGGAAGTCCTGTGTGGTGTTCAAATGTTGCTGGTGAATGTGTATGGCCCGAATAGCGACTCTCCTGAGTTCTATGAGAGACTGTGGGATAAAATGCGTACACTTGGCAGTGCGGCGATACTGTGGGCGGGAGATTTCAATGTGGTGCTTTCTGATGCCGCTGATAGACAGGGCGCTGCCCGGGACCACCACCCGAAGGCGGCTGAGGCACTGGGAGACATTATCATGGAGGCTTCCCTGGTGGACTCCTGGAGGCTGTTACACCCGAATACGCGGGCGGGAACTTGCATTACAGCGCACAGGGCCGCATGGTCGAGGCTTGATTACTGGCTGTTGTCCAGAGACCTTCATACTTCGGTCCTGGAGGCCGCACACCTTCCAAGATCGCTGTCAGACCACGCCCCAGTGGGAGTGACGATTGCCACCCCCACACAATACATACAACCGTTTAGCTGGAGGTTCCCATCGCAGGCCTTGCTAGATCAGGTCTTCAAGGAGGAGCTGAGAGGCAAACTAGACTAGTTTTTTACTCTCAATGAAGGGACAGTAGACTCGCCTGGAACGCTCTGGGAAGCCTGTAAGGTGGTAACCAGGGGGCACTGCATGGCGCTCAAAACGGGAGTGCTGCGATCTATTAGGAACACGCTGGAAGACACCGTAACCAGATCCCCCACTGCTATGGCCCGTGCCGACTTCAGGGCGAAGCTTACTCAGTATCAGGAGGAAGCTGAGAGGGAAGTGAAATTCCTGCATAAATATGCCCAGGCCAGGCGCTATGGAGAGTGAGACCGCCCTGGTAGGACACTAGCCGCTATGCTTAGAAAACCTAGAGGCGCGGAATATATTTTGGAACTCAAAACTGGCGCTGGTGAACCCATCTGAGCGCCGCGTGATATTTTGCAAACTATGGAATCATATGAGACACTATACACCTCAAGGGTGCAGCCGGAAGACCAGGTGATTACAGACTACCTGGACACGATAGCACTGGCATGGTTCAACAACGGGGCTCGCGAGTACATCGATCTGCCAATCAGACAGGAGGACATACGGCGAACTATAGCTGGCATGCCCTCTGGAAAAGCACCTGGCCCGGATGGTCTCACGGCGTCGTTCTACAAGGAATACGCAGATATTCTCGTGCCCAGACTGCATAAGTTATACATGGAAGCGATTGAGGCGGGAAGTCTTCCCCCGTCGCTTCGGGAAGCCATGATTATTACACTCCTCAAACCCAACAAGGACCCCACGAAACCAGACTCGTACAGGCCACTATCCCTGATAAACCTAGATGCCAAAATTTATGCTAAGCTTCTGGCGGAACGGCTGAAACCGATGATACCCCAGATAGCACTGTCGGATCAGTCAGGATTCGTGACAGGTAGGTCCACGTCGCACAACCTGCGCACCTTGTTTGGATTACTTCATTACCTGGACCCCAAGGTCCAGGCTGCGGCGGCCCTGTTGGATGCCACTAAGGCTATTGACTCTCTTGAGTGGAAATTTCTGCAGGCGCTGTTCACCAGAATGGGACTCAGCAGATTATTCATTCAGAAAATCTGCATCCTCTATAATTGCCCTACGGCTAGGGTAAGTGTGAATGGGCAAGTCTCGAGGCCTATACAGATCACGAGAGGGACCAGGCAAGGCTGCCCCTTATCGCCGTTGCTGTTTGCGATCGCAACGGAGCCACTAGCGGCACGCCTGAGGCAGCACCACACCCAACGCAGCATTGGCTTCACGTCCAGAGGGCTATTGGTGTCTATGTACGCAGACGATATAACGATCCTTAAACCCATGGTTTAGGGATGATCTAAAAATATTAAAGCTTGAATGTAAACAAGCAGAGAGAAAATGGAGACGCGACTACAATGAAATTGCTAAAGATACGTGGAAAGCCAAGGTTCAGGCCTACAAAACCCTCATTAAAAAAATCGAAAGCCGATCACTATTCTTCCCTGATCTGTAGTACTACCAACAATTCCAGGAGCATCTTTAACATCCTAAACAGTGTCGCTAATCCGGAGTCGTGCAAAAATGCTATCGTCCCGTCGCAAGATCTCTGCGACAACCTGGCCACCTTTTTCAAGGAGAAAATTGATCTTATTCTCAAGGAGTTGTCCACTCCACCCGACACTGAAGCTCCCCTTTACGCAAACCCTGTCATTCCGGAAATTCGACCACCTGATTCCGCCATAGCCTCAGTAGAATCACTCTCCAGGTTTCCACCGCTCACATATGAAATCTTCACTAAGATAGCGAGAGGGATTGCTTCTGGGTCTCCACTGGACCCGGTGCCTCCTAAAATTTGGAAGGAATTTGAAGAGGAACTCTTTCCCCCTCTCCACTTAATCTGCCAGCAATCTCTGCTGACTGGCTCTGTCCCTGACCAGTGGAAACGAGCTTTGGTCTCCCCCTTGCTGAAAAAGCCCTCCCTTGACCCAGATTGTTCCAAAAATTTCAGGCCTATCTCATTACTGCCGTTCCCTGCCAAGATAGTAGAACGGGTGGTCAGTAAAACCCTCTCCACCCATCTGGAACAACATCTACTAATTGACGGGGACCAATTTGGTTTTCGCCCTGCCCACGGAACTGAAACAGCCCTCATCACCGCCATGGACGAACTTCAAAGGCGAGCAGACAGAAGACAGGCGTCTTTTCTGATACTGCTCGATATGTCTGCCGCCTTTGATACGGTGAACCACAAGATCTTACTGAGGCGGCTGTTGGAGGCAGGCGTGAGGGACACGGCTCTACAATGGTTTCACTCTTTCCTGCAGGATAGGCAGCAGGCAGTCTCTCTGCCTCCTTTTCAATCAGCCTTTTCCCCAGTAACGCACAGAGTCCCACAGGGCTCCGCCATCAGCCCGATACTTTTTAATGTCTATCTTAGACCACTGATTCTCCTCATTAAAAGCTTCGGGATTAAAACAATCAACTACGCCGACGACACGCAGTTGATCCTCTCCCTGGAAGGGGAGGACTCTATCTCAGTAGAGGCCTTACACAACTGCTTGCGGGTGACATCTAGATGGCTGAAGGACAACTCACTTCAGTTTAATTCTGGTAAAACTGAAGTGCTTTTCAACACTGGCTCGAGGATTCCCCGACCGTTTCCGAACAATTTCTGGCCCCCGGAAACAGTGTCCGCTGCACAACCTGTAGACTCTGTCCGCAATCTAGGGGTCATGCTTGACCACAAGCTTAGCATGGAGACCCACGTTCAAAAAACCTCAGCCTGTTATGCCATCCTTCGCTCGCTTAGGAAAGTCCTGCCCCTCCTACCCACACAGGCCCGCATTGAAGTGGTTAGGTGTACCGTTCTGAGCAGGTTGGACTACTGCAATGCCCTCCTGCTTGGGTCCCCCGAGTTTTTGTTGGATAGGCTCCAAAGGGTTCAATCTGCGGCCGCAAAAGTAGCTTTGGGGCTGCCAAGAAGATCTCATGGTTCCGCTGCCTTAGCACAATTGCACTGGCTCCCTCTTAGACAGAGGATCCAGTTTAAGGCCCTCTGTATTGTTTTTAGGGCCCTCCATGGCTCCGGTCCGACCCCTCTTCAATCCAAGTTTGTGTGGTATGCTCCTCCAAGACAACTACGCTCCTCTGATGCGAAACTGGTGATCATCCCCAGATTTAGGAAAGTCAGAGCAGGAGGTAGATCCTTTGAGGTGGCGGCGGCCAGACTCTGGAATTCCCTCCCTGTCGAGATCAGACACATTACTGAACTCCTACCATTCAGGAAAAAGGTAAAAACTTGGCTTTTCCCCAACTAACTCACTCCCTTCTGCCCCTCTTCCCGTTTCACTCTCAGACTCTGTCAGCGCCAGGATGCCTGCAATGGTGACAGTTCGCGCTTTACAAATTCCGAAATAAATAAATATAAATAAAATAAATCTTTATGCAAAACCCGTCCGAAAACTTTGACCCTCTCATGAGGGAACTAGTGCGATATAGCGGTTTGACTGGCATTAACATTAATTGGTCTAAGTCAGCAATGCTACCACTGACAGACGGCACAGCTAGATGTCACACGGAGTTCCCCATCACTTGGATAGAGGATGAGGTAAAATACCTGGGAATCCACATTAGTCGATCGATTCAAGACCTGTGGCTCTTGAACTATGGCACTGCGGTGGAGTGGCTCGAGACCAAGGTAAAGAAATGGGTGACCCTGCCGCTTTCCCTTACGGGGCGGATAGCCATAACAAAAATGGTTATATTACCAAAATTTCTCTACCTCTTTGCGAACATACCACTGCCGCTCACGCTATCCTTCTTTAAACGTATACGCTCCGCACTTTTGGAACTGGTATGGGCGGGCAAACAGCCTAGAATTCAATGGAAAATAATGACACTGCCCTTCCGTCAGGGTGGTCTGGCGGCCCCAGACTGAACTATATGCCTACTGCGCCCAGGCCCAGTACCTGCATTATTGGCTCCACCCGATCCCGTATCAGCCACATGTGGCGATCGAAAAGGACGTGTCGGCGCCCACCCCCTTGACTACAACGCTCTATCGTAAATTCAAACGCTCACCTGAAGACGTAGACACGGTGGAAACGGTGAGGTGGGCCTGGCAAAGTCTAGCAAAGCGGGCAGAAATTACTGAATTGTATGCCCCGTCCATGCCGCTGGGCGGTAATCCGCTGCTGGGGCCATTCCAAGACCCGGCTATAGCGGAGAGAGCGCGGAGATGTGGGTTGTCCCTTGCCAGTGACTTGTACCCGGACGACACATTTGTAACGCTGGAGGCTATGTGCAACTCAGAAGTACCTACGGCTTCTGAGCTACTCCTCTACTACCAACTGCGTGCGACGTGTAAGGCCAGGTACCCGATGTTTCCGGAGGTGCCCCCATCGCTTGCGGCACTGGAGGACATATTAACCAATAGCTCCTCAAACAAGCTGATTACTAGGATCTACAAAATCACACAGGACGCGACGCCGTGGGTGCGCCCTGGTTCGAAGGTGCAATGGGAGGCGGAGGCGGGCATAAGCATATCGGATAAGCAGTGGACATTCTGCTGCACCCAACTCGAACACTTATCGCCTAACTACAGGCTGAGACTAATTCATTTCAACTTCCTCCATAGAACGTACCGCACGCCGGAGCAACTCTTCAAAATGGGACTGCTATCTGAGGCTAGATGCTGGAGATGTGGAATTGAGGATGCAACCTTTCACCTCACATGGCAATGCACACCAGTGCTACAATATTGGGTAGAGGTGTTTTCGAAACTGGGACGCATGATAGGTGAACAGCTCGATCCGGATCCGCTAGTGGCCCTCCTGGGTTTCGTGGCGAGCATACCGAGTGCCTCAAGGAAACTAGCCGCGTTGATGCTTTTACTGGCGAAGAGGCAGATAGCACTACATTGGAAACGGAGGGCGCCTCCGACAACTGCGGGATGGATTAACTCGGCACTGTACTGTCGAGACCAGCTGACTGTTTATTGGGAACTCATGCCTCTGAGATCCAGACCTGCTGATATCTGGCAGCCCCTAACGACCTGGTTGACTGGGGAAGAGATGGCCGAATGATGTGGTTGGAGCTGTGGCTGTAAGCTTGGAGCTAGGAGAGTGATGGGATGCATGGAGATTCGAGAGCTGTGTGTGGGGGGGCGGTGGTGATATTCATGGGTGTTGTGGCGACTGCGGGTGTATGAGACTGGATCATGGGATTGCGTGAGGACGGTGGGAAATGGTATGTGTTTTGGAGATTCCGGATAGATTAGTCCCCTTAACCCCCCCCCCCCACACACACACTTGCACTGCACTGATTAATAATCTGGTGGTGTTGACGAATTACAATTTGAATCGACCAACTGTACATTCAAATGCACATAGCGCTGTTAATTTGGTTGTAAAAGTTCTAAGAAGATTTATGCTGAACAATATGTACAAGTGTGTAAAATCGTGACTACAAGCTGTGGTCCCATAGATACTACTACTGCTGCCTGCCTCCGGGTTGTTGGCTGAATAGCGGTGTAAACACTTGAAACGCACAATAAAGGTTTTTGAAAAATTAAAAAAAAAAAATGTACACAGGCATAGCACAGTAAATTACGTTGGTTGTATTGCTGTTGGTGAATATTTAATGGTCGTACCTCTGTAATCGAATTGGTCTCCTTCAATAGTGCTGGAGCATGAGTTGCAATTTCCGCAACGAAGATGTCCCTGAATTGGGGGGAGGGTAATGCCAGCATGGTTTGTATGGATGTCTTGGGTCTCTTAGTTAGCACATACTGGTTTGTCTTTGAGACTTTGGTTATTTTTTATGCGAATATTGGTACTTCTTTCAATTCTGGCAAACCTCTCACGGTGTTCCAATTTTCCATGACTATCTTTTTCACATTGTTGGTAATACCTGATAAAGTTATCACACAGAGCAATGGTGTTTCTTTTGGTGGAAGCTTGAGAAGTGTAGGAAGGTATATAGGGTGGTGTAAATGTTCACATTTTCATGTTTCACAATGACATCAAGAATGTTTTCCATTTTGCTTAAATTGACTGAAAACTGTATGTTCTGATGTCTGTGGTTGAGCCAATCAAACTCCTATAGCATTTTAAATGGGCCTCGCCATAACATGAACACGTTATCGATGTAACGACGCCACAGCTGTATTTTGTTTGTATACGGGTTGTTATTGAAGATCCATTTCTCCTCATACAATGCCAAAAACATCACAAGCAAAGGGATAACCCATTGGGATTCCTTTGATCTGGAGGAAGGATTCTCAGTTGAATTGAAAATGGTTGTACTTCAGACAAACTTCTGCCATTTCCATCAGATATTTTGTGGGGACGATCTCGCTTCTCTAGAAAGTAGTACATAGCCGCCAGTCCATGGTCCTGGGGGATGTTGGTGTACAAGCTGACAATGTCAAGTGTCACCAGATAGTAATTGGGTCAAAGGTTAAGCCCTCAAAGACTGTTATAGTTTGCATTGTGTCCCTCAAATAGCTCTGTGTAGATTGAATTAGCGGTTTTAGGAACAGGTCGATGTATTTGGCAGGGTGCTCCAAGACAGAATTGACTCCCGAGATTATGGGTCTTCCTGGTAGATTAATAGGATCTTTGTGTATCTTCGGCAGTATATACATCAATGGTGTTCTTGGATTGTCGTTCTGGAGGTATTTGGCTTCCCGTTTTTTATAGCCATCCATGTTCTTCCCCTTCTTGTATGAGGTGGATCAGTTTTTGTTTGGCCGTTCTTTTAAGATCTTCCTCAATTCTTCTGTAGTGTTCTTAATTGGAAACTTGTAGTGTTACTTCGGTTTCATATTTTATTCTGTCCATGATGCCGATTGCTCCGCCCTTACCTGCAGGTTTAATTATGAGGTCTTGGTTCCACATGAGTTGCTCAAGGGCAAGTTTTTCTCTTTTCGCCATATGCCACTTGGTGTATTTCTTTTTCTGTCCACGGACTTTGAGGTCTCATAACGTTCTGCTCAAACTTGAGGATTTCTATTGGTGTACTTGATTGAGGTGGGAAGAAAGACGATGGTAATTTAAGTCCCGAATAGTTCCTCTCTGGTACAGATGGCTTTCCACAAAGAATTATTTAAGCCTCATTTTTCTAAACAATTGGATCATCTCCAATTTAGTGTGGCATAGATCAGCCTGTCATGCAGGGATGAAGGACGGACATTTATTTAGGACTTTTATTTCATCCTGTGATAAGATGATGTTCGACAGATTTTAAATGGAATTTACATATATGGAGCGCCGTTCCATTCGCATTGCCACCAGAGTGTAGGAGTCTAAATCCAAGCTTAAGTTATGCAGCACATTTACCAGTTTCCATCAGCTACACAGTCGTGTTTGAATTTACACTCTGGCTTTCTTTTACGTTATTTGTCAGATACAATCCATTCCAATATGGCGACCGGAGTTTTCTACTTAGAGTGCTTACACCGGTTTAGGCGGCTGTTCATTGTGTTACCCGCACTCTGTTTAACACCAAGGTTGACGTAGGAAGCATTCGCCCGATGGGAGTCGGTACGCGGAGCATCATGAGCGTTTGTTCGTATTTATCAACCGAGGTGAGAAGATGGGATTGGATCAACTAATTGCAGAGAATATGACAGCCTGGTTAGATGGTATTCTAGGTTTAAAACCGACAGCAGTGTTCCCTCATATTTTTCAGATGTAATACTTTTCTTTCTTCATCGGATCGCTTTCGAGGGACAGCCCCCCCTACTGTTAAGGTTAGTGCATCCATGCGGTTTGTAAACTTCAAACCTTTGGTTTGGAGCAGGTTGTTAACACCTTGCTTGTTTTGTTCACAGCATGATTTTTGAGAGTTTGATCTTAAGTTTTAAGGATTGTGGTTTGGTAGCACTTGTATGTTTGTCATTCACCTTCCGGTTGAGGTGTACTATGTTGGACACTTGCACAGCATAGAGGATGGCTCTGGTTGAATATTTGTGTCACGAACTATTTTATCTTCTTTCTTGATCACTTGGACAGGTACCTACTACAAGACACTTGGCACAAATGCATGTTACAACACAAGACACCATTTCTTATTTTCAAATTTGTTATTGAGAGCCCTACCCCCTGCACATTGTATCTCATACATGATATTGTTTCGGTTACTTATAGATTTAAGCCGCAGAAGAAGGGCTGTGTGGCCCGAAATGCATTGGGCACGAATGTTGAAATAGAATATTTTCTACATTGCATGAAGGACATGAATATTCTGTGCTATTAACAGAATAAATTATGTCAGTTATGGAAATCTGTTTTTTGTTCATTGTTATTGCTTATGTTTATACTATTTTAAACTTTTTAAAAACGTTCTATTGACGTGGATATTCATGTTATACGTTTTATATTTTATGAATCACTGTAGCAACGGCACACTGTTACAGTGCATAGTGGTTAAGTATGAATACTTGTAATATGTTGGAATTTATGATGACATGATTAGACAGCAGGTCTACCACTGTAGCACACTAGACTAGTTATTTTAATTTAGTTCAGAACAGAAAAAGTTAACAAAAAAAATAGGAGTGCTTCACCTTTCAAATATAGTTCATTAACGGATCTTTCCCATACAGATTTATAAAGGGTATCCAACTTAACATCTATAAGTTTTATGTCACAATACAGAAATAGATCGATGAAATCATTCCTAGGTATATTTAATGAAGTATAGTGTCTTGTATGCCCTCATTCTCTCACCAGCCCATTCTTCCTAGAGCTATCTCTGTGACCTCTATATTGTGTCCACTTACTCCAGATTTTGTCCCAGTTCCTCGGGCACCCCCTGCCCTGGAACACCACTTTTTCAGCAGCGCAGCACCAGTCCGAACCCTCCTTCCACTGCACAATGCTCAGTGGTTGGTGCGCCCCTTACTATATTTCTTTTGGCTACTATGTCTGCGATCATAAGCCATATCACGGAATATTTTGGCCATTTATCTTCTCCAATCACACATAGGATATGCCACTTGTCCCCCAATGTGACCTCTTGGTCTACCACTTCCGATATTACCCCTATTTCTCTCCAGTATTGCTGAATTTGGGGGCAAGACCATAATGAATGGAAAAAGGTGCCTTTCTCCCCACAACCCCTTACGCACTGATCTGTGTCACTACGTCCTATTCGGTGTAGTAGTGTCCTTGAAGTGTATGATCTGTGTAATATACGCAATTGTATTAAGCGAAACCTTGCTCTAATTGCAACCTCCTGTGGACTCTATATAGCTTATGTCCAATCACGGTCAAGTGCTCCCAGTTCGACACTCAAAGTTTCTTCGACAGCCCTAAGGGCATCTGGAGAGTTCATTATCTTTTTCTATACTAGGGAAGTAGCTTTATCGGTCATGGCGTGTATTCCGCTAATTGCTCTCTGTGAGAAGTTGGCCTGGCATATGATGTCCACTATTCTAGTGGGCACCTTGCACCAGTCCAAACGACCCTTATTGATGGTAGGTTTAGAGTCAACCTTTATAGAAAGCTATCCTAGTGGTAGCTGTGGAGAGCAGCCTTCAGGCTAAGACTTAGAGGCGAGTTAAGCTAGTTGTTTCACCAATTATAATCTCTTGAATGATCAAATGAAAGCACACCACACAAAGTATATTTATACATAATATATACGTATTTGATCTAAACACAACCCCTCTGGACTCTAAGAGGTCAGAGGTAAAAGTACAATACAAGGAACTTAATTAGCATATAATAAGTTGCACAATATAGGTTATGCCCAAGGGGCCTCACAAACTATATACTAAAATAGTGATAAGAGGTTTAGAAAGCAGGCCTAGGGCCTGTAGAACCGCTGGGGCTACCAGGCCCCACCCAAGGTAGGGACACAGGAAGCCCATGGGGGACGCGTGCACTGTCTAAACACAGCCGGGATCACCATTGACCATCTATGGTGAACAAACAAGTTACAATTTGAAAGATTAAGGGCACTTAGAGGTGAACTACGATAGAACC
Organism: Lissotriton helveticus; assembly: GCF_964261635.1. Lineage (NCBI taxonomy): Eukaryota > Metazoa > Chordata > Amphibia > Caudata > Salamandridae > Lissotriton > Lissotriton helveticus. The sequence goes on from NC_136063.1 coordinate 2,112,603,209, forward strand.
CTTTTAGACTAGGACATTTCGAGAGTCAAGACCCACTGGAGCACCGGAGTACTCGTGTTACCTCACCCAGGGAAGCCGGGTGTATAGGTGTCTTTTGGTGTCTGGTTTCGTCGTCTATTCCCATGGAGAGCTGCGAAGAAATGCTGCAGGCGACCAGAGGAAAAGTGTCCGGTGGATAGGAGATGTGAAGAACCTGAAAACGGAGGGAACAGTGTCTAGGTCACTAGTCAGTGACCCGGATGGTGAGGAGAAGATGCCACCCGATGTCAGGTGATTTCAGATGAAAGAGGTGAAGCTTGACTTCAACCACAAGGACAAGGAGTCGTCGAGGACTACCAGGAGCTGGATTCGAGCTGTCCCACGAAGGATGTAGAGTGCTGCAGCGTCAAAATCTGGATTGGACCCAACAAGCCGTGGCAACAGCAACCCACGCAAGATGACAAGATTGGCTTCGGTTCAGACTAGCAAGGTCTGAGGGACTCCTCCTTTACAGAGGAGTGGGAGCACATCTGGAGCAACCAGGAAAGCTCAAGAAATCAAGGATTGGCCTTCGTGGGGGCTCGCTGGCCAACGGACTAGGAACCGCGAAGGCGCCTCGTGCTGCGATGAAAAAAGGGGACTCACAAGTCACTCGTGGAGAGCTGGCCTCTGTACTTCGGTGTAAAAGGTGCTCGGGCAGGGGCTTCAAATACCCCAATGCACAACTTCGGGATTCCTCGGGAAGTAGGTGCAGTTGCAAAAAAATGCAGGATGTCCAGGAGTTCCGGTCCCACGTCTCTCGTGTCCGCTACGGGTCTCAGCTTTGCTGGGAGCTCGGGTCAGCTTCAGAGATGTCTGGAAGTCCATGTCCTGTGTCGCAGATTCTTCGGGATCCGGCGGGAGCCTCGAAAATGCAGACCGGCAAAGGTGCAGTTGGTGCCTGTTTGAACAGGGTGGTCACTCCTTGACCACAAGGGCGATTTCTTCTGTCTTCCAGTCGATATGGAATGTCGAAGGTCCAAGATATATGTTGCAGAGTTTCTTCCAGGCTAATCTACAGTCCTAGGTACTGGAATCCTATTCTTATAGCAAGATTAGGGGTTAGACTAACTCTAGGGTCTCACCTATATGTGGACCTGGGGAGGGGGTGGTTACACCCCTTCCCCTTTGTGCAGTTTCATGCCAGAATTGGGGCTGAGTGCCCCAGCAACCGGTTTGAATTGGGAAATGCATGGAGCACCTTGTATGCCCCAGGCAGTGTCTGAAAAGCATTCACTGAATGCAACCCACTCTGCCCCAATACACCAAAGCCTGTCTGGGGAGGTGCCAGCACCTCCCTGGACAGGAAAGCTATTGGACTGGAAAGCTATTGTCCAGGCCTCCCCTGCCAGAGTTTCCAGCAGCAGGAGGGCAGACTATTGGCTGTGGCAGCAGCATCCATTTTGTGATGCTAGTGCTCTGTTTAACTTTAACCAGTTTTACCAGTATGTACATGTCTTCTCCCTCTAGAAGGGTGGAATGCTACCCCCACCACCAGAACTGGTGGGGGGGGGGGGGGGGGGGGGTGTTTGGGGAGTGGGTAGTATTCCAAAGTGTTTGACACCTTACACGACATGTTTTGATAAAGCCAAACCAAAGTTAGCATTAACCGCGAGGATTATAATGCACTTAAGAGTGTATGGTATGGCTATATCATAGAACAGCTATAAGGAGATGGTTCCGAAAGCTGCAGAGGGGCTCAGCTCATGCTAGGGCACCCTCTCACACAAAACCAAGCACTCTGCCTTCAGGATTGTCAAGGCCTGCCATAGGAGTGACTTATAGGTTACTATATGTGTATATGTAAAGGTAGATATAGGTATACTATATCTAAGTAAGGGGTGCTATACCACCTTACCCAGGCTGCAAGTGCAGACCTGTGGTGTCAGTTTGGAAGGCTAACCAGGGGTGGCACAATACATGCTTCAGCCCCTGGTAGGCCTCTGGGGTCCTAGGCCCTTGGTACCTAAGATACCATATACAGGGACTCGTAAGGGTGATCCAGTAACCAATCTGGTATGTACCTAAAGTACATGGTATCAATATAGAGAGAGAACTGCTAGGCTGTGGGCCTGATTAGCAGGGCCACAGCCACACTTAAGTCGAAAAACCAGTGAAATACAGCAACAAGCATTTGCAATGCAATAGGTCTCGCTTTCGCAAGAGTAAAAGCTATTGGCATTGTAAATGATCATGCCTTTTATTTATATGTTTTCAAAACCTACAGTTGAACGATACATTTTCGGGCTTAGTTGTTTTTATGTCCAAATGTACTAATTATAATGTTAATTCAAGCAGATAAAATACAAATACATTAAAAATCAGTACAGGTTTTGCCATGTTTCCTTTCTTTAATCTTGTTGGACTCAACCTTATCATCAAGTAAACTTCATCTCTGATCTCATGTTACTTCTCATAAATGGTCCGGTCGTATGAAAAGTGAATATATTCTTACAGTCACAACTGACTGGATATTTATGGGAAACTTGATAAGAAATTGGATTTACTTGGTTTACAATAAATTGGGAACTGAAAGAACTGTGATCTATGCATGTCATAGTGTCAGACTGTAAAGTCCGTTGTGAACCTAATTGATGGATTTTATTATGCATAGTATTGATCAGTAAAGATTTGTAACAACTTGGACCACAGCACTGCTTTCAGTACACAGTTTGCATGCCTTCATGATTGGTGTTCACTCTGCCCAGCGTGACTGTCTGGACAGTGCTTTGTTTCTGAATATTGATATGCTAGCAGTGCATGAACATCCTGAGATGGCAGCAATGTGGTATGTTAGTGCTATATAAAACACCTGAACAATCACAGAGGCTGAACTTAAAGAGTCACAAACAGCAGGAAGCCTGCTGCACAAACACTGGGAGAGGCCTGCAGCTTAGAGACAGGGACATACTGCACACAAACTACCTGCTGAAATTAGATGTCCTGCTATATACAGACCCAATCTGAGACATGGTCCTGCTGCACACACTCTCAAGACTTTGCACACAGATCTTCTCATGCAAATGAGTTAGGGCTTCTGCACAGGGAATGGGCCACTTGTGTCCTGGAAACAGAAACCCTTGGCTGTCCTATACACAGTGTGAGATGTCTTCCAAACAGCACAAAGATAGTTACACACGTACAACAATAAATCAGATTTGTTAGCTCAGTGTGTGGCTAACACCCACTTCCCACCCAAAGCAAACAGGAGCCCTAAGCTGGTTGCCAGCCCCATGCAGCGCCTGCTGCACCGTACTGGAGAAACAGAGCTGCGGCCTGAGGTTACTGACTGCACCCAAAGCACCTCCGCCGCAAGATCGCCATGATGTTTTTTAAATAGTGAAATCCTGTGGCAAAAGAAATAGGACTAGCCCAAATGAAAAGTAAAATGCATATATCGCCATCTTAGACTGGTTAGAAACGTCGTCAATGCAACAAAATAAAATAAATAGTGTGTACACGTTTCAAATGCATACCGCAACAAAGCAGAGCAACTAAAAGAAACCAGCAACAGGAAGGAGGCGAAGCTTTTATCAGCGTTGCGAGCCTCTCTGCAGACTCCCCCTGCATTCCAGAGAGGCGCGCGACGCGATCCGGTCTGCATTGGCATGCCGTGGAGAGAAGACCTGGCCGCGCGCACAACGTTATCCTATGGGGAAAGGCTGCGCGCGGCCAGGTCTCGTCTCCCTTCGTAGGTCTCAAACTGCTGAGACGACGACTATAGTTCTCGCTTGCGAGAACGCGCTTTCAGCGCGTTCGTCGTAGGCGAGACCTAAAAAGTGGGAGTAACCATAGAAAGCAGGCCCTACTCTCCTACACTCTCCATCTGGGATGTGATGTCTTGGGGCATGTTTTAGCTTTAACTATCGAAAAAAATTCAGCCAGCCATCTGGTACTCCAATTTTAGGTCCTCAAAATCTAACAGTGTTTGACCCCTTCATAGATCCCCTAGATAGTCAAACCCTAGAACTCGCCACTTGCGAAAAATCTTTAGTTGGCCCACCTCTCCTGGTAGATCACGGTCCTACAGCTGAGTTCTTCCGGTCAATTTCCCTTCCCAGCTTAGAGATATTGTTGCTTCCCTCCATATACTTAGGTGTTTTTGGTGAGTGGAGGTAGTGCGTTTCTCATTTGTAGATGGTAAAGCGCTGTTTAATAACCTCTACATCCCATATAGTGATGGTCGACACTGTATGCTGGCTCCACCCGTCCCATAAATACCCATTTGTTTATAGTTACTAATTGTGATGCCCAACAATACTTCTTGATGTCAGGAATCGCCAGTCTGCCCTAAAACACACTCCGCTGTAATTTATGCAGGGCTATTCTAGACTGTCCTCCATCCCATAATAACTGCCTTCGTTCGCTGTCAATCCTCCTAAAAAAAGCTAGGCGGTATTCTACGAGGGGTATTTTGAAAAATATATTTAAATCTTGGCAATACCATCATTTTAAATAAGGCAGCCCGCCCAATTAAGCTTGCTCCAATGTAGCACTATCCAGCTGGGGGACTATCTTGTCCTCTAAAAACTTGTTGCCTGCCTTTGAGATTACTATGCCTAGGTATTAAAATTCATCTTTTATTACTAGGGATCAAGCACGAGTTGGTAAACTCAGGATCTCCCCCACCAGCACAGAGGAAGGATTTGTTCCAATTTATCCTGTATCTTGAATAACTTCTAAACAACTGGAATACTCAACCAATCGAGGGTTTTGGGTTAGTTGTATATAGCAGGAGATCGTTGGAATAGGATTCATTTTCCTCCTATTCGTCTCCTCCCCCCACCCCTAATTCCTCGGATAAACCGGTCTATTCTGACCCATGCTGCCAGGGGCTCAAGTGCTAGGGCAAAGAGCATAGAAGAGAACAGACATCTCTGCCTCGTGCCTTTGTGTAACTGGACCACCCTTGATATCGCCCCATTCATTTAAACCCTAGCTAGTGGGTTTGTGTACAGGAGTTGTACCCAAGCGCAAAATCTGGGGCCAAATCCAAATCTTTCCAGTACTGCGAACAAGTAGGACCACTAAATGTTATCCAACACCATACTGGCATCTAGCGATATCAGCACTGCGTCCTCTACCAGTTTTGGCTTAGTAATATGCATCACTCCATACAGCCGCCTCAAATTGAGTCTAGTGCTCCTATGGGGAATAAAAAACGATTGATCATGGTGGACTACAGATGTAATGACAGCACTGAGTTTGTTCAACAGGATATTTGCTAGCACCTTTGGATTCCATATTTCAAATATGGGGGCAGTATGCTCCACAATTAGTGGGAGGCTTGGCTTGTTTCGGTATTACAAAAGCAAAAGATAGTGGCTAGTCTCTGCTTTTCTGGCAAACTACCTTGGTCTAGCGCTTCCCGATACATATTTTGTAGTTTAGTTCCTATCATCCCAATAGGCTCTGCGCATTGGAATAATATCTTCAATAGTATAGACGTAGGACAGAGGTTAACTAGGTCTTCTACTGTCGATATTAGACTTAAAGTTTAGTGTTTGCCAGCTAGCTCAGAGTTCACTAGAAACTTTCTCGAATAGACAAGGAGGAGTTTAACTTCCCTGGATAGACAAGAAGGGATTTAGTTTCTGACAACCATAGAACATGACAACTTTGCTCTCCCCTAATCAAGAGTGTATCTCTAGAGTCGTGTGAAAACAAAAAAAAACTTATTTTACTCAGTCAGTTCAGTACATTCTTAGTTTCACCAGATTGTAGAGAAAAGGAAGAGACGGGCGTGTTCAATAAAAGATGTTATTTATTGATCAGTCTCTTTTCTCATACAAGAGAAATGAATCGCTATTATTGCAATACTTCGAGTTAAGTAAAGTGCATACAGTAATAACAGAATTATAAAATAATACTGTAAAAGCATTGATATGGTTTCTTAGCCATATGATACTTAAAATGGATAAAATAGATACATACATATATACATTGACTAATCGTACTCAACTGGTGCTTCTAACTACGCCTACCCCAATGTACCTGACCTAAGCCTAATACGTGGCGGGAGTAGATAAGTAGCAGTTTAAGTTAAGTTTGTTTTGCCAAGAGTCTGCTTCAAGAATTCTCTACAAAGGGTTATTCAGTTCAGTACCTGGGATTTAGAAGACTGGAGGGTTGGTATCTCTATCTCAGGTCTTGATATTCCAGCTGCCTGCGAGGGCTGCTTGGAATCGCCGGAGCTGGATTTCTCGGCAGGAGAAAAGGCAGCGTCTCTCTCTCAGCGCGTCAGAAAGGAGGGGCAGCGTCTGTGGGCTTCGCTGTCAGCTGGGCTCCTCGGCAAGTCTCGCTGCTCCAATCTTGTCACCACCTCGTGTGTTTGCTTAAGGCAATGTCGGTATTATTTATACCTGAAAGGTGCCGGGATTGACGTAAGGATGGACATAAATACATCAATAAGGATGTCATACGAACTTGATCGTTCGCACATTCTTTACTGAAGTTCTCGGCTAAATCAAAACAATGGCTGTGGGGATTTCCCAGATCGTGGTAGGTTTGATTTGTTTTGAGAACACCGTATGCCTATTAGGGGGCTGGAGGAATAGTGCTTGACTAATGATGGCATGCGCTATGACCTAATCAGATAACGGGCTTCTGTGCCGTTGTGTGGCTAATCAGATGACGGATTTCTGTGCAGTTGAATGGCTGCTAGTTAATTATTAACCAGACAAGGGTCAGAAACAGGGGGATCGATACAGTACCCATAATAAATACATCACACCCACTCCACGTAATCTATGTCCATATTTACAAGTCTAGGCATAGTAAACATACTAGTAGTGCATGTGTATACCGAACCACCCCAAAATACAATCATTTGCATAATGAAATTTGGAAATGCGAAATACACGAAAAGATTAGTATAATTACTATATGCACATCAAGCAGTATAATAAATGCTAAATCTAAACGCATATTTTGAAATAAGCATGAATAAAATGCGGAAATTACACATGAAAGGGCTCTTAATACAGAAGAAAAAGTCGAGACCATCTCATCACAAATTCATAATACTCGTGAATATGCTAGAGGGTAGCTAAAGTGTCTTGAGTAGCTAAATATAGAAATTTTGTTCTCTAATAGTCTTACTTTAAGCAGAAGATAAGTGTCCCAAAAAATCGTAAATATTTTGGAATGGAAGGGGAAAAATGTCTCGCTCTCTGTAAAAACTGGTGAGAAAACTTCTTATTGCTCAATTTTCAAAGTTTGAAGGCCAAATTCAGGGTGTAGGGAACGCCGTGTGCTAGTTTGTTCAAAGTCATTCTTTCTGCTCTGGTGAAAACATCATATTGTTGAGACTTTCGAAAAAACTGTCAACTGCTTCTTGTGAAAGTTCCACTAACTCGGGTAAATCTTGTAACATGCATTCATGAGCAAGATTGCCTTCATTGATGTTTCGATCAGCATAGCTGACAGAAGGTTGTACCTGATCGATGCTGCTTTCATCTTGTACCTCACAACTCTTCAATCGTAGTGGTGAAGTCTCCACGAATGCCGTCATCAGGATTGGTAGCCGCTGGGGACAGCACAATGCATGAGCCGTTACCGGACCCAACAAAGTCTCTGCGTCCATTGGCACATCCGATTGTAGTGTCAGACAGGTGTCCAACACGCATTCTTCGCCGCATAGCAAGCACCTTAATACAGGCATAACACAACTTTGCCACATCGGTCTGAATGAAAGAAACCAAGTCATGTTCAAATCTCGTAGCCGTGCTAGTCCAAGGACTTTAGTTATGCGGTCCCGGTAGCCAATAGCTCGGATTGTTTCTTCCATTATCGCTGGTGTCTTGTCTGTGACGTGGTTTGCCATAGCGAAGTAACAGGATCAAAAATAGGATGCCTGCCACTAGTCCCAAAAGGAGAGGAAGTCCGCCAAAGACGGAATGGACAAATTCAGGAAAAATACCCAGGATGGCTTTGAATGGGGTTAAAGCTCCTGAAAACACTGTCTTAAATACACTCGCGATACCGCTTGTATCAGAAATGTTTAAGATTTCGCTCAGTATTTCTGCGAAATGTATGGGGGAATTGGTTGATAACAGTGAATGAATCTCATCAGTTGTCCTTGCAACTTGGAGATCATACGTTTCTTTTGATGACGTTAACATGGTTGGTGTCTGTAGGAGCACCGTCTTCATTCTGCTTAAAGTATCAATTCGAATAGAAGAAATTTTCAAACTGGCCACAACCTTGCCTCCCTGTCTCGGGCATCGTTCGGCAACAATACTCGTTCACAGCACATGACCTTCCTAGTCACGGTTATAAGATAAGGTTTTCCGGGCAGCAGACTGCAACATCTGCGATCTACAATTAGAATGCAACTCCCATTCGAGAGTCTCTTAAAGAATGGTTCTATTTGTGTTGCAGGTGTGCCTAGCTGGTGACATGAAAGGTTATTTGAGTTCCCTTCACATGCTCCATGTAAACTAATACCCTGACACAAAAGTGTACCGCTTAGTGACCTTTCACAATTATTGCCACTAAGGAACACACTTTGTCCTTTATTACTAACACATGCGTGTGTATAGGGCAAGTTCCATGTTGACTTAATGTATCCTTTACCCAACCTTTCATACTGGCCTGCCTGTATATATTTTTGGCAGTATTGAAACTGGAAAGTTGTTATCGGAATATTTATAATCCCATGTATTATCCATTCAAATGACGGGTCGTTCTGACATTGTCAATGGTAATCTCTCAAGTTTTTCAATGCTCAGAATTGTATAGTCAGCACCCTTCTGTGCCAAACTGATTTGTTTATCAGTAAGGTTAAAGATATTAAATAGTGACGTTGTGTTGACTAAACGCCAAGGTACATAGCCTGAACGTAGATTTTGTAACGTCCAGCCAAGCTGTACAATAGAACGCAATTGGGACTGACCGTGTTGTAACATCAGTAAGTCTTGCGATATTATATCGATTGCTGAAGATACAATACTGTCCAGTGAATATATTCTGGAGGACAGAGTCATTAACCCATTGTCCACAACAGAAAGTGATTTTTCCAAATTAATACGGTCAATTTCCCGTATTTTTTCTGCTGTCTCAATTTGAGTTACTTTCCAAACTTCATTGTAAGCTGCATATATAGAGGCCGCTATGAAAAGTTGTTGACGCTGTTTGGGTGGTCCCTTAATGAAATCACGCAAGTCAGCACCTTCTTGAAGTAAAGTTAGGTGTTGCTTAATTTCTGCCAGTGTGGATGTTTGTAGCCATTGAAGGCATAGCTTGCCCACACTGTAAGTAGTTACTATCCCTGGATGTTGTCTTTGGGAATATCTAGGGTCTGGCCTGGTCAATTTGAACCCCTGTATTTTGTTCAGGAATCTGTCTTGACAGTTATTTGTGTCAGTGGGCCAGATCAACCATTGTTTCCAATCAGGATGTGTTCTGTTTTGGTTTAAAATATGGTTTACGTCTATCTCAGCATCTATAGAGCTATTACTGTGCGTTGTTGGCTTTGGAATAGACGGTTTGTTTAAGTCTTTGATTTTGGCTAAGCCAAGACAGGTAGTTTGTTGAATAGTGTCATTCAAAAATATAATTTGTTCTGGGATCATGCAGGCTCTGAATAATGATTATATACCTTGTACTTGCCAATCTTTTGTACCCCAAACAGTTTTTGTCTCAATGTTACTGTTCCAGAAATCAAAACCAAATGTATTCATTTGCTCAAAAAATGAATCTGAATATATCAATTTTGTGTTGGTAAGCATGGTCTTCATACCTGTCTTATTTGACAATTTGAAATAAAATGTTTCTGCATTACTTGTGTTAAACCCTGAAAAGTATGGATATTTATCATAAAATGTTTTGGAACTACCCTTTGGTGGAGTAGCACAATGTTCCCATTGGTTATAATTTAAAACATTTCTAGGTTGTGCAGATTTATGGAGATAATGATTACCATAGTGGTTATAGCAGAACATTTGATCATAATTAGATGAACCCTGCAAATAATCATGTTCTGTAAATTTAGCAGACATTACTAGGTCAGACATCATATCATTAATACTTTCAAAGTCCCAATCATCAGCAAATGTGCTTGGTTTTAACAAAGTCACTTAACGAGATCTTAAATTGGTGTGGATACTTCAGGATTTCAACCGGGCCATAGATTTCATAATCAGTATTGTCCCATGCTACACCGCCTGGTATAGGGTTGGCTGTGAAGTTCACTGAAGAAAGTTCTCTTTTCTTGACGTGTGAAGTTGTGTGTGGTTTAAGGACCAAGTTGATTTTCTGGCTTGCTGTGTCCATTTTAGCATATTTTCCCTCAATGAAATGTCTCAAGCATAGTACCATGACGAGCCAAAGTATGAGGATAAATGCACCTAATGTCACCCAAATTTCAATCCATGGAGAAGTCAGATAGGTTCTCTTTAGTTGTTGAAAAAGTTCCTTTGCTTTGTCTTTAAAAGTTTTTGTTGATGGCTGTACTTCTGGTTCGCATTGTTCTTCTGAAATATCATCGAAGTTGATGAAGTAGCCGGATGCTGTTCTGTCAATTGTTCCAATTGCTTTTGGATTACTTTTTGCTTTTGGCTTTTGCTTTGTTTCATTAGAAAATTCCGTAGTTACATCATCGTAAGTTGTTGTTTCTTGATGAAAAGCTTTGATTTGGGTTTTAAGAGGTTCAAGTTCCATTGCTTTGTTGCATAGTCCTTGTTGTTTCACTGTAGATTTTCCAAATGTGATCAATCTTTCAGTTTGAACCTCTGTGGATGTAGCACACTTTGGTGTTCTGCTACTTCTTGGGAGTCCACTTGGCCTACTATTTGTTATCGGCCACATGATTGTGGTTTAACCAGGTCGATGGATATGACTCGGTTCTCCTTTTTACCAGCAAGGGGCGGTAGTACTACTGATCTTGTCCCGTTGATAGACAAGACAGGAACTGCTTTTCTGTAAGAAGGCCCAAATTCCTTCTTTACCGCGATCTTTTCTCTGACCAGATCCCCGACTTTTGGAATCCAGACAGGCCTTGCTGGGACAGGTGGTTTTTCTTCAGTGGTTGCTGGCTGCTGTTTCAACTTTATGTTGCTCAGGTCTTTTCTTGTTTCATTTAAGTCCTGTAAAATAGCCAAGCGATCTTTGATATCAAAGCATTTTTCTTTAACCACTGAAGTCTGACTATCTAAGTCCTGGATTAACATTCTAGTCCCAAACAATAGTTCGTACGGACTGAATCCTTTCAGAGAATTTCTTGGCAGGTTAGACTACGTTGGACACTTATTAAATGTTTGACCCACCCAGCTCCCGAACCTAATACCTTTGCTGTTATAGATTGCTTTATGCCTTGGTTTTTTCTTTACACCATCCCGTTTCCCTCAGGAAGGAAGTGAGAAGAGTCCCGCAATGCAATGTTCATTCTGGCCAGGCACCCCCCATAAGCTGTTTTTTGAGCTAGAGTGAAGATTTTGGTCAGAACGTAACATGCTTCTTGCGTATATGCCATTATAGACTCGCAAATCTTTTATAACCGTTCTGGCGTCAGCCGAAAGTTGGGGTCTACATTATAAGTGAAAATAGTCTCTTCATGTTAATACGACGCATTTTCATACTGGGTTGTGTTTTTTTGTTGATTTGATACCTTCTGGAGTGAAACGCCATGGTAGTAAACCGTTTCTCTCGCCACTGCGATCCCTGCTGCAGTCTGGGCAGTTTTTTACAAAAATCTGATGATGCAGGCTCATGCCTGGCCACCAGTACACTGATTGTAATTCTTCCAGAGAATCTTTTAGGCTAAGGTGTCTGAGACCCTCACCCATATGTGTGTCTGCTATTAACAAGCCTCTCCTGTCCATGTTTGGAATTACTCTATCCCCCACTCCAGGGATTCGAGCAAAAGGAACGGAGTTTGCATCGATTATGTATGTATAATTGAGTGGATAATTGATCTGTAGTGCAGAGCAGTCGCCTTTTGATGACGTTATTACTGCCAGCACAGTTTCACCGTCAATGTATTTTACTGCACGCTTTTTTGTAGCTACGGAAGCCGATTTAGTTGCTACCGCTGTGGCTGTCTCAGCCAATGAATTCCCTGCAACGTGAACGCCATCACGCTGATGACTCAGTGAGTGTATCACGTGAGTTTTTGGTAGTTCTTTCTGTAAAAGAACTACTTGTTCCCAAAGCACTTTTTGCTTTATTGTTGCACCTGTGTCATCTTTGTAACCGTTTTGAATCCATTTCTGTAAATCGTTATTGTATGATTTGACGCGGTAATACGAATTGCACATTATAAGTGTCGGGAATTCGCGATCGGCATTATCTAGCGCCATTTTTAACGCTATTATTTCAGTTTGTTGTTCTGAATTATTTCCCACTGAGTGTATTTTTGTAAGTAGAGGTCTTAATTTACCTCCGCGCCACACTTTTTACAATTTCGCATGTGGCGTTGTAAGCCAGCTCTCCCCAAACTGAGGGTTGAGCTTGTCCGTCTGTATATATTACACAGGCGTACTGTCGTAAAGGCAGAATGTCGAATGGCAGAGGGTATTCTCTCTCATATTCTAGATATTTTAATTCTTTCATTTCCGGGTCAAATTAGTATTTTACTTTGTCTGTAGCAACAAAATTTACCCATCGTATCCATTCTGGATTCAGTGCCGTTGTCGGTAAATTACATGGTGTTGTTAATGCCTCAAAAGCTGATTCTGCTGTTCTGACTGTAACCTGTCTACCGTCGGCTTGGTATTTCTCTTTTTCTACAGCTGTTTGAACCGCATGAACAATGTTTTCCTTAATACTGAACCTTTTTTCAGCTTCTGTGTACAAATGTGATTTGTATGCAGTTGGTACCTTCTCTCCCTCATTAGAGGTCAGGTATGTGAATCCGCATCTTCCTGGGATGACTCGAATCACAAGGTTGGGTGTGTTGTCACGTGTTTGTAATTTTGTTTTAACTAACATATCTGTTTGTAAAGATCTCAAAATTTCTGTGTGTTTTTGAGTCCAATTGATTCTTTTAAAATCTGGTTTTATAAGATCATAGAGAGGTTTAACTCTCTCTGCATAATTTATAATGTAAGTTCTTCCGAAATTTAGGAAACCTAGAATTGATTGTAAGTTTCTTAGTGTTCTAGGTGCTTGGATTACAGCACATTTCTCTAGGAAATTGTCAGCCAGGCTTTTGCCTTCACTTGATAGTTCATATACTAAAAACAGGACAGTTAGATGGGCAATTCTTGACTTTTTAAAGTTGAATTTGTAACCCTCTGCTGCGAACCCAAGTATTATGGTGTTCACTCTCTTCAAGTGAGTATCCAAGTCATCATCTGTTAGATAGATGTCATCGACATAAGATAATGCCTCATCATCATATATTTGTAGTTACTCTTGCTGAGAATAATCCTGGGCTATTCTTAAACCCCTGGGGCAAACGACAAATTTTTTTGCGCGCCATTTATTGAGAACGCGGTCAAATATCTGCTCTCTGGTGCTATATTTTGACAGAAGAATCCATTAGAGATGTCTTATGTTGTTTTGTATTTTTTGCGCACTATGTTATTCATTGCTGCAGCACTATGCGAGTTTTGTACTGCAAAGGTTTTGCAACATGAGTTAAGGTGTCTGTAGTCCAAAACAAGACGATATGAATTGTCTGGTTTGGAGACAGGAAACAAAGGATTATTCATTTGTGAGGTGCAAGTTTCAATCACCCCCTGGTATTCAAGTTGATCTAGGATCTTTTTTACCCGTTTTCTAGCTTCTTGCTTAATTGGGTACTGCCTCTGAGCAGTAGGTTGTGATTTTAACTGGATTTTGTGAGGAGGAGAGTCCTCATCCCATCCCACATGGTTTTTATATAATGCAGGAGCTTGGGCTACTGCCCACTTTCTTGCAAGTGTATATTTTTTATGAATTGGAATATGATTTGAGAAGGCAGGCATAATTATTTCTTCGCCATGAGGGCACTCCCTGACAAACTCTGGTGGCCAGTCTCTTTCAGCTAGAAGGATATCATAGCCCTTGGAGAGATTATCCCAAAAGACCCCTTATTGTTCTAGTCTTATCCCCCTCTATACGCAATGTTATTTCATATATTTTATGAGGTTTGCTAACTCTGGTATCTGCAGTTTCCACCTGAATGTATTCATTCGTGTCCACTGTCTCCAGATGATTCATAAGGATCTTGCGAGCTATGCTCACTTCTGCTGCGCTGTCTAGCATTGTCTGAGCCCATTCTCCGTTTTTCAGCTGTGTCCTCAGTATTCTCGGCATGGTTGATTACTTTAATACTGGCTACCTTCTTTTTTGGAAACTGTAATTTTTTATTTTGATGAGCAGGTTCCTTGTCTTTGGACTTGACGTGCTCTTCCCTGTGTTCTGATCGTCCTCTTCTTTCCGATTTCTGCGAGGAAGTCTGAAAAGATCGAGAGGGACGTGTATCAATATCTTGATATCTATCAGGTTTTTTTATATTATCCCTATTTCTAAGGTTGTATTTTTTCTCAGAGGGCTCCCTTTGGGGAGACTTGTGTCCTTGGTCCGGAGATCTTTCTCTCCGCCGAGGAGACCTTCCTCTGGACTGGAATCTTTTTTCTTTAGGAGTGGATTGTTTATTTCCATCCCAGCTCTTTTTTTGAGTGTTTAGATTATTTTTAATAAATATTTTTTCAGGTTTTTCAATAAGTTGGGGTTTTACAGGTATTCCACCCAAACTATCTCTTCCTAGTTCTTCATAGGATTTTTCTATGATTCTGGCAATTTCAAATGGTTGGTCTGCTATATCTGTCTCTTTCAACCTCTGGCGGATCGCCACATTTGCTGCTTCTCCCTTTATATTGGCTAGTAATATTGCCGAGACCTGCTTGAAGTCTTTTAGTAATTTCATACCAAGAGTTAAAGCAGGTTCTGGACCATATTCATCTTGAATTTGTTTTAGCACATCTGGTATTACTGACATGGATGGAACACCATGTGTTTTTGTGTAAATGGAAGCAAAGACTGTACCCCAAGTGTCACAGTCCTCCACATGTGGTGCGATTCCCATTGGAAGACAGATAGTCAGAATCTAATGTTTCTCAACCGGGGTGGTATCTGGAAATACCGCCTCTATTTGAGTGATTTTTTGTGCTAACCAGAATGGAATTTGTTCCCGTTTTGCGGGTACTTTACCTAGACAGGACTGTATGTTCTGTGGTGTAATTTTATTTGTGTTCCCTTGGTGAGGGATCAGCTGTGGAATTTTAATAGCTGGTAGGACTGTTGAAGTCCGCATTACATATTGGACTAATTGTCTGTGTATTTTAATTAGTTGTTTTAGCTGTGCTAAAAGTTCTGGTGCAGACATTTCTTCAATGTCTGGATGTGGTGTGTATCCGGATAGGACCGGCCACGTTGCTCCTGGTCTACCTAGTGGACCGAGCCTGGTGATGTGATTATTATGTTTTAGGGCGCCATTAAACCAGAGCTGGTGCTCTTGGTATTTGAGTGGTATTTCCACCTCCTCGAAAGGAGTGTACTCATTTGGAGGTTCCTCTATTTTGTAATAGTGGAAGTCCTTTGTTACAGCGTTTGCTGCTGGAAAGTTTATCCATGAATAGAATACCTCTGTCTGCCGATATTCGTGTGCCTCGATTACGAATATGACTGTACCACCTCTCGGTGTCAGCCCATTTTCTATAAGTTTTAAAGTTATAGATTTCCTTATGTTGACCGGGATGAGTATTGCCTCCGGGTCTTGCTGTAGGAGACTATTGTCAGCTGCTATGAGTTCAGCTGCTATTCTAGCTGTCTCCCTTTCTTCTTCAGTTTCTGACATTCTAATGTCAAGAAAATTATTTTATTTATTTGCAGATCAGGTTTCTATGGAAACTGAGATTAGATGCACAATATTTTGGAACAGTTGTATCCTTCAACGTTGAATAAACCAAGAACCATACATAGGAGTCTCCTCCTACTAAGTTTGGCGGATTTAACCTTTCACCCACTCCAGACGTCTTTGGAGTATTATGGGGAAAAGGGGTCTGTGTGAAAAAGCACGACTGAGTTACTCTAATGTCTTACGTTAGATTTATCGCCTATCCAAACCGTTGGGCGCCATGTAGTGTAGTTCCTATCATCCCAATAGGCTCTGCGCATTGGAATAATATCTTCAATAGTATAGACGTAGGACAGAGGTTAACTAGGTCTTCTACTGTCGATATTAGACTTAAAGTTTAGTGTTTGCCAGCTAGCTCAGAGTTCACTAGAAACTTTCTCGAATAGACAAGGAGTTTAACTTCCCTGGATAGACAAGAAGGGATTTAGTTTCTGACAACCATAGAACATGACAACTTTGCTCTCCCCTAATCAAGAGTGTATCTCTAGAGTCGTGTGAAAACAAAAGACAACTTATTTTACTCAGTCAGTTCAGTGCATTCTTAGTTTCACCAGATTGTAGAGAAAAGGAAGAGACGGGCGTGTTCAATAAAAGATGTTATTTATTGATGAGTCTCTTTTCTCATACAAGAGAAATGAATCGCTATTATTGCAATACTTAGAGTTAAGTAAAGTGAATACAGTAATAACAGAATTATAAAATACTGTAAAAGCATTGATATGGTTTCTTAGCCATATGATACTTAAAATGGATAAAATAGATACATACATATATACATTGACTAATCGTACTCAACTGGTGCTTCTAACTACGCCTACCCCAATGTACCTGACCTAAGCCTAATACGTGGCGGGAGTATATAAGTAGCAGTTTAAGTTAAGTTTGTTTTGCCAAGAGTCTGCTTCAAGAATTCTCTACAAAGGGTTATTCAGTTCAGTACCTGGGATTTAGAAGACTGGAGGGTTGGTATCTCTATCTCAGGTCTTGATATTCCAGCTGCCTGCGAGGGCTGCTTGGCATCGCCGGAGCTGGATTTCTCGGCAGGAGAAAAGGCAGCGTCTCTCTCTCAGCACGTCAGAAAGGAGGGGCAGCGTCTGTGGGCTTCGCTGTCAGCTGGGCTCCTCGGCAAGTCTCGCTGCTCCAATCTTGTCACCACCTCGTGTGTTTGCTTAAGGCAATGTCGGTATTATTTATACCTGAAAGGTGCCGGGATTGACGTAAGGATGGACATAAATACGTCAATAAGGATGTCATACAAACTTGATCCTTCGCACATTCTTTACTGAAGTTCTCGGCTAAAACAAAACAATGGCTGTGGGGATTTCCCAGATCGTGGTAGGTTTGATTTGTTTTGAGAACACCGTATGCCTATTAGGGGGCTGGAGGAATAGTGCTTGACTAATGGTAGCATGCGCTATGACCTAATCAGATAACGGGCTTCTGTGCCGTTGTGTGGCTAATCAGATAACGGATTTCTCTGCAGTTGAATGGCTGCTAGTTAATTATTAACCAGACAAGGGTCAGATACAGTACCCATAATAAATACATCACAATTTAACATGTAAAGCATTCAGCAGGTATACTGTTAGGTCCGGCCGACTTACTCGATTGTAAATCCCCAATGGCCCTTCCTATGTCTTCTTCCACGAGCTATTTTTCCATCTCCTCACTCTACTCACCAGATAGCCATGGGAGGCGTGGGTCCCGACGCAGTTACGTGCAGTCTTTCGCCGTTCTAGTGGAGAGGGACTTATACAGGGTTTCATAATGGTCAGAGAATGCAGAGGCTATTTAATCTCCCGTCTTTCTAACCCCCCCCTTTGTGGGGTGGGCACCTCTAATACCCAGTGTTTTTCTTTATTTCTTTTATCCAACCAGGCTAGTAGCTTATTGGCCTTATCCCCTACCTCGTAAAGTACGCTCTGGGTTGCCCTGGCCTGTGTCTTGGCAGCTTCCTCCACTATGTCTCAACTCTCTGTTTAATACAGACCTATCGTCTAGTGTGTGCATCCGGCTCACATTTCGCTGCAGCACTGCATTTGAGTCTCAAGATCTCATTTCCAGGGTGTCATATTGGATTATTTGTTTTTCCCTCCAGCTATTGCCTGTACACATCCCCGCATGAATGTCTTATAAGCTTCCCACAGCACGCATGCTGAGTCCATCGATCTCAGGTTGTCTTGAAAGTATTGTTTTGTCTGTTCCCTCAGCTTATCCTTAACCTGCTTGTATCGAAAGACACAGGGGTCTGGTCTGGGAGGCATGGTGTGCTCTCGTAGGTCCCTCTAAATGTATTTATACAGGCAAATGATCGGATATTCCCCTCGTCTTGTGTATCGCCCCCCTTAAACATGATCCAATTACCTAGCTCATTAGCTCGCTCGTGGCAGGAGGTTTGAGAGATTACCCCAGCAAGTAGCATCTTCGGCTTTTTTACAAGTATCGCTATCGGAATCATCGTCATTTTCAACGACGCTTACATCCTGCCCACTACAGCTTCTATTTTGGACACTTTCTCGGGCTTGAGAAAGTAACATTGCCTCATAGATCTGGCATTTCAGCTCGCAGGGAGTGAATCATCCTTTCATCATATTATATCGTCTTTGAACATCTTAAGACTGCTATCTACCCATTTTATGGCCCATGCCATTAACATTCCAAGTCATGATTCGTATATCTGTGTTTGCATGAGGGGAAACTCGTAGCTTATCTGTGTCTATCCTCCATCTAAAGTGGTTGTTTGGTTGGGTACCTGCGCTACATCTATTCTCTTGCAATGCTGGTTGGTCTATCCCCCTCCCTATACCACCCTGTTGTGGATCTTCTCCCTCCCCCTGCCAGGCTAACAACTGATTTCACTTTTGAACCATGCCATCTTGTTCTTCCGATCCGATAAATACTCCTCCTCTCCCTGCTACCTAGCACTGTGAGCTCAAAACCACCCACCACCCTAATTTGCAGAGTGCCTGTTGTCCCCTAGAATTGGCTTAGTTGATGGAACGTCCCCCAGCCACTCCAAAACCCATAGTCATACAATATGTAGGTGCTATGTCAACATGTGCTGAGGTAAAATCAATGACAAATATGTGGATTTAAACACAGGGAATGTAAATCATAGATGAATATTAGTCCCATTCCAGTCTCTCAATTCAGACTTGCTCTGTAGCCAACCCAGTATCAGCTTTCCCATTAGTGTCCAGTTCAGGGTATTCATTCCCTTCGCTGAGGAGTGTGTTCATTTTCAGTTGTCTGTCCTCACACTAACTGGATCTACTTCTGTATAGTCTGATGTTTTGGTCTTGGTTCAGTGTCCCATTTTCCCTGCTATCCTCAAGCTGCCCAACCAGTTCCATGTCACCGCAGGAGTTGTAAAGCACCATACCTTGCCTTCAGCTGCTACTCTTAGGATTGCAGATAAGAGCATGGAGTACTTAATTTCCTGCATGTGTAGGGTATTTTTCACTTGCACGAAGGTCCGCATTTTTTGCTGTACAGTGTAAAGTTGGCGTAGAAGGCGACATGAGCGTTCACGCATTTCATGATGGGGCGCTTTGAGCCAACTGGAGGACAACAACACGATCACTGTAGTTGAAGAGCTGTGCGATTGTGGGTCACGGCAGGGTCCCCCGCCTTGGCTGCATGTCTGGGACTCTGTGGTCATGCTCCACCAAGAAGTATTTAGATAGACCATGGGGCATCTTTATGCGGTCCTTTACAAAGGTCTACCGCTGGTCCTTCCACTCTCTGGCACACCAATTATGCAGACATTATTGCATCAGGAGCGCCCCTCTTGGTCTTCCGGCCTATCTTCTAGGTCTCTCAGTACCTTGGTCAGTTCACTGACCTGTATCTGTAGGGACTTTGCATCAGCCACCAGGCCAGACGTCATTCCTTAAACTTCTTTCACTCTACTTCCCATGTGGATATCTGCTCTAAGCAGGGAGACTTCTGTAATTACCAAGTCTATTTTCCCGACAAGATCAGTCTTAATCCACTGAATGGCCGCCATGACTTCTTGTAGCTTAGGTTCTGGGGTTGCTATGTGAGACGGGGTCGCTATGTGAGACGTGGCCGTATTCGATTTGTACGCAGCCGCTCCATCAGAGCGGTTCATTTGGTCTCTCGGCAGAGGGAATTTGTCTAGTTTTGTCTGTTGGGGGGCTCGGGGACCTCTTCCCCCATTATTGCTGCTATCTCACAGATCCTCTGGAGGAGAGGGCGCTAGGCCACTGATGTGATGTTCTCACCTCCCGTCTAGTCTAGGCCTACATTTCGGTGGGTAATCCCTCAGTCCAATTGACCTATCTTCAGTGGCTCCCTTGAGAAGTGGCTTCTTTAGCAAGAGCCCATGGCCCTGTCTAGTAAGTCCGGTTGTTCAGCTACCCCACTTTCGAGTTTGTGCTATTGTATATAATTTTGGGAGGCAGCAGTGGCCTCAAAAGGAGAGTCTCTCAGTCTGTATGGTGAGGTCGGGGGGGAAAATGGGCCAACACTGTTCCTCTCCACCGGGCTTCCTTCAGCCCTTAATGACCCTCTTGTGTGTGCCCAGACTCATCTTTTGTAGCGGTGTGCCTCCTCCTTACAGCTATCTATAGCTTTCACCAGTTAGGTCTTCCTCGTGTTGTCCACGATCCCAAATGGGACTGCCATTGGAGAGGCTTACTTGTTGGGTCCTCCGCATCCACAGTGGCAGAGCACCGCTTCATTCTGTCATCTGCGGAGCTGGTCAGGGTCCTGTGTCTCGCCGCAGGGTCCCGCAGCTTCTCTCGAGGTAGCTCTGCCGCTGGCTCCTCCCTCTGTGCACTTAGTTTCATACTGGCCCCAACACTTGAGCCCAGGGATTACGACAGCTCGCAGACCGCCCGCAATCTTGCATCCAAAGCAGATCCGTTTTGCCCTCAGACAGAATAAGCACCCGGGCATCGAGTGGGCTATCAGGACCCTACCTGTGCCCTATTTCTGGATGAATGCACAGCAGATTTACAGGAGAAATTGTGAGGTAGAACGGCGGAGCCGCTCTTTCAGGAGGCCATTGCACCTTGCGGCAAGCCACGCCCCCTTTACTGGAGAGTTCTGTATTAATATTACCAAGTGCAAAGACCGTGACGGCAATTTATTTTATTTGTTTATTAAGGTGAGGTGTGACATGTGCATCATACAAATGGAACTTAAATTACATTTTTTCCCCCTGAAATGACTACTGTGGCCTGAAAATGGCTGCCCACTTGGACCCATTTAAAAACTTTTAAGACGTTATGCTGGAGAACATGTCACGAAAACTGGACTTTTATTGGAATCCAGAACGCTGCAGCAAGGCTGGTACTCAATTTGCCTAGAGACTCCTCCTCAGCAATAGCACTAAAACCCTCCATTGGCTGCCCGTCCATAAGAGGTTTCTTTTTAAGGTTCTTACCATCATATGTCAGAACTAAGCCATACACCACACAACATACTCTACGGTTATCTTCAGAGAACCTTTTAACACCACCAAAATTTAAACTTAAAACCAAGGGTGGAAAGACACTGGCGGCCATATGGACCAAAGCCTGGACCTCCTTGCCAACTCCACTCCAACACACAAACTGAACTCAACTTTAGGATTTTTGGTATCCCTGATAATACTGCTTGGTCTCTCCTCTGAATTTCTATCATCTGAGATTGTGCCAGCTCCTTTCTCCTGGTAGGTGCCCTTCCCCTCTGCATACAGCGCCAAGATACTCCCTGGAGTGAACGTTGCGCTATATAAAAGCTCATTCATTTATTCAATTGCGAGATTTGCAGAGCGGTGGATTCAAAATTGACGGGTGATGTGGTCATGATCAGTTTTCCAGTGAAGAAGAGGAGGAAAGAAACTTAAGTATGCACTGCCATAATCAATATGTTTGTAGTCAATGAGAAAATTAAGTGTTATAATGTCAGCGGTTATTTACAATAGACCCCCTGTCTAGGGATCACAAATGCATGTGGCCATGACGGTCTAAGCTCCCTGTGTTAGTTTTGCCACAGTCTCCATGGTATAACTTTCTTCCTCCACTTACTCCCAGCCAGCCAGTTAAGTACATCGGTCTAGGATCACTATGGGAAAGGTGGTACACGTGAGGGCTAACCAGACAAATGTTATGTTATAATTTTTGTATAACGCATGGCTGCCCCAGCAAAGGGACATCCCATCGCTGATGTCAGTCAGCCAGAGGGGCAGGGCGGAAGTAGGCAGGAAAGTAGATTACTTAGGAAAGGATACGTTTTTATAGCTTTGTGGAATGCCGCATGGTTTTGGATGCTTCTGATGCTCACCGGGAGGTGGTTCCAGAGTTTGAGCAAGAATTCAGAAGGATTGCCTTGCTGTTCTGGCTCTCTTGACCCAAGGAACAGACGCCAGGAGCTGAGCTGACTAGCGCAGCTGGTGGGTGGGTGTGTATGGTATAAGACGATCAGCTAGGATATCGGGGGATTGGGTGTTCAAGATTCTATGGGAGATACAAAGAGGTTTAAAGTGGATTCGTTTATCCACAAGGAAGCCAATTAGGTTTGCTGATTAAGTCCAAAGTAGAGCAGGTTCTGCGCAGACCGAAGAGCATCTGGACGGTAGCATTTTGTGCACTTTGTAGGCGATGTATCTCTGCTCTATTGGCCCTAGATAATGCGCTTGCGAGTTCCAGCCTGGATAGTACAGTGGCCTGGATAACCTGACGGGTGTTAGCATAACATACGCTCCACGTAGGAGCCCAAAGCAGACTTCGGCCGCCGCCTTGGATCATGGAAGGTCAGTGCAGAATCAACCCATACGCCCAGGTTTTTAAGCGTCAGTTTGGGAGCAGGCGGGTGCCTAGGGTGGATGGCCACCAGAGCTCACTCCACAGATGTATTTTTACCCACCAACAGGATCCCAGATTTGCTGGCATTTAACTGAATTTGTGTTATTGCAAACAAATGATGGACGGAATGCTGACAATGCAAACATTCTCCCCCAGTCAAACTATCTGGGTTAAATCCATCGCTCGTTTGCTCACTACGCCACCCCAGTTGGGACCCAGCCATATGCAATTCAGTCTAGACCCTGTGCCCCATGGGAACAGTCCAGACCGAACTGCCAGGCCAGGTCCTCCCTGGACAGGAAAGAAGCATCCTGGGACCGGTTTCAATTGAAGACAGATGTCATCCAGTCCGCAATAGCTGTTAAATCCTCTTTAACTTTGTGTGACCTGTGCGGAGTTGTCAGATAGCGTGACCTCTGTGTATCACTGCATAAGAGACCACAGTTAGGCCCCTGTCCTTAGCGACTGCTGTCAGGGGTTGGATGTAGATATTCAATAAAGTCGGGCTCAAAGCAGAGCCTTGAGGAACCCATTGGTGCACAGCATGAGTCTGAGAGCAGAAGGTGGGGCAATTACTTGGAAGGATCTCTCCGATATAAAGGAGGAGAGCCAACCCAAGGCCGAGCCAATGATGCAAACATCCTCTAAGCACTGCAAGAGAATCTGATCGGACACTGTCAAATGCAGCGCTCAGGTCCAGCAGGATGAATGCCGAGGCTCGTCCTGTATCCAGTGAGCTCCGCAGATGTTCCGTGATGGCCACAAGGGCAGTTTCAGTGCTGTGTCGTGTACGGAAGCCATTTCGAGAAGGGTCTAGCACATTATTGGCTTCAATGGGGGTGGTGACCATCGAGTTGATAGAAGCTTCGGTGACCGTGACCGTAGATATCAGAGGGAGGAGATAAGGCGCATTTTCTCTGGCTTGGAATCGTCCAAAGTGGGTTTTTTGAGCAATGGAATCACCTTAGCATGTTTCCAGGAGACGGGAACTACAGCAGTAGACAGACAGATTTGTAAGATCACAAAACGGGGGTAGGAGCGGAGGTGGGAATTTTTAAAACTGATCAGGTTTGAGGGGATCCACTGGGGATCCAGATTCAAGTTTATTGCAAATGATGCACATGACTTCCTGGGAGAGCGCGGGAAAAGTGGAGAGTGAAGGAGCGGTGCTAGGCGGAGATGGAGAGCCTGGTTTGATCGCAGTGTGGGGGGAAGGTTTTATATATGTCCTCAACCTTCTTAATAAAAAAAAAAAGCGGCCAGTGCCTCACATTGCTGATTGGAAGAATGAGGGGATGTGTTAGGTTGTCCTGAAGATTTAAGGTCCTAAGTAAGGTGAAGATACATTTTGTAGGATTGCTGCTATTTTTAATTATATCTGCAAAATAATCAGCTTTCTTTCTGAATGGACATGTGGTATTTTTTAATGGCCTCCCGATTTTACTTTCAGGGCTGGGTCATATTGTCGTCTCCAAGCCCGTTCCAGGGCTTTGCACATTTTCCTGGCCTAAGCCAGGAAATGTTGCAATCTTCAAGAAAAGTAGCGCTCTCTCTGGCCCCTTCTCTGTGCTGCCTCCAGACTGTTCATCCCTATGCTGCATTGTTTGACAGATACCTTCATCCTTCAGGTGGAGCCCCATGCCCCACTTTGTTACGATTTACAAATCCTGCTCAGGTATCACGCTCTTTCCTGACATGCATTTTAAATGACCCTCTATTTGTTTGGATTCCTATTTAAATTGGTGTAACTTATTTCCCATCTCCCCTCCCTTATAACCTATTTCCCATTTTCTGTTCGTCCGGCGTCACAAGGTCATACGAATGGAAACAACGCTATGCAGATATGATCAATCCACTGCAAACAAAACTGTTTAAAACATAGCCATTTACGCCAATAGGTCTAACTTTCACACATGCGAGAGATTGCCTTGCAAATACTTGTTTTTACAAGAAGCAATGTTATGCATGGCATTGCAGGAGCATTTGTCAGCAGGGTTTTGCTTTGGTTTCAGGCTCACTTTGCAAAGTACGTGTCTTTCTTTGTTGCCGTGTACATTTATAACTTTTTTTCTTAACACAACTGAGCTCTGTAGTGCCTCCTTTTAAAACTGCTAAGCCCATTAATGCTTTTGACATCTATTTTCATGCGTTTTTATGTTCCTGCTGACCGCAAGAACATTCTTTTTTTAACTGTGCATCCATTTGTTTTTGTTTGTTTTATTTTAGGATTGTTTATAACCAGCCATTCACATTACCAGAACCAGTGTGTTTTCGGTTTTAACATTGCTTTAGCATAAACTTCTGTTTGTTAAGGTCCTGTAATGCATATCAGTGGGCATTTTACAAAAGCATGTTGTTTCTTAAAACGCACTGATGCGGATATATAAGATGGCAAAGCCCGATAAAATAGTTTTTTTCTTGGATGTACGCAGCTGCATTAAAAAAACATTAGTGTGCATTGCACAAGTTCATCTAACAGGAATCAATGGTAAAGAAATATGTTAACAAGCATAGGAGACTACAAATTGAAGACAAGTGATTTGTTTTCTTCGTTTAAGGATCCGCATTGAATTGGCAAACAAACAAAAAGGTACCAGAAGGGTTCAGGAGGGAGAGCAACATGGAGGGCAGATTCATGGAAGGCATTTGTGGGGAGAATATTCACAGAAAGCATGTGAAGGGAAGCAAACAGGAGAATGCAACGTGGAAGGGGGTACCCACATACAAGCATACAGCATGGGGACAGATTCCAGGCACTTTCTGCTGCTTCGTAGTGCTGTCTCCTGGTATCCATGGTCATTTTATAATGTCAGTATTAGTATTTTATCCACGTCACGCCAATGGGCTGGCAGTGCTCCCAGCATAAAATGATGCTCCTGGCAGGGCTGACACTGGCAGCAACAAAGGGGACAGCCTCCACGAATACAGTTTATTCGGTCTCTGTTCTAGCACCATGATGCGATGTGCTAGAGGAACACGGAGCTATGCACAGGGCCGAAGAAGGGCCAATGATATATATTAAGCAGCTTGACAACACTGGTGCACATGTAAAGCGCTGCAGTGTCCTCGGTCCGATTTCTCGTTATTTAGAAATTAGATGGTGAGAAATCCTCTACACTTTGCAGAAATGGCCAGCAGTACAAAGTAAACAAGGCACACTTACTGCTATTTGGGGAACACTACTGCAATAGCCGGGTAGTTAAATGAAGACAAGGCGACCATCGTGTTCTGTCTTCTCCCATTCTTAGCCTGGCGAAGCTGTTGGGGTGACATCACACTCTGAATGTCACCAATGTAGCAATTGAGGAGCGGGTAGCAGCCGCAGACCCCTCTGAAGTGAGAGCTACAGGTAAAGCAACTAACAGGGGAGGAGTACCAGCACACCTTAGCTGCCTCCCTCTCACAGGCTGGGACGGAGCATCTGACAGCACAGCACGCACCCAGAGGATGTAGAGGGCCTGCATATGGACAAACAATGCCATGTGTTGTGCTAAGATAGTATGATTAACAAAAACATTGCTCGAAGATAAAGAACAGAGCTCACAACACAAGCAGGGGACACATGCAGGAAGCTAACAACCAGGGTGCGCAGCAAATAAAGCGGCCACGCTCCTTTCATTAAGCCGGGGCACAAGGTAAATAAAACCTGAAATTTAGCACGAGAAGAAGCAGGCAAACAAAAAATAGAGTGCTCTCAAAGAATCCTAAATAACCTGAAGAGTAAGAGCACATTTACCGGGGCAGACCTCATGGAAAGATACAAAAATCGAAAAGAATGGACTACTTAGGGTATTCACTAAACAAAAGCAAGCAATTACAAACCACAGTAAGAAGTCAATAAAAATGATGGGCGGTGTTTAAAGCCCATATTGTAGATACAGCATGTCAGAGACAATGCCTAGACGAGACCTAAAAAGGTAAAGTTGTATGCCTGGGAGACAGTGACAAGGACACTGCTGAATTGTTCATGGTGTAACGTTATGGTGCCTACAACAGTGATAGGCACACTTGAAAATGTGGCGGACCAGTCCCTCAGCAGTTGTGGCCTGGTATCTATACACATGCATTTGCCATTCAGTACATATGCAAATAACTTTTAGATCTGTGTTAATTATTTGGGTGGAAAAATGTTAAGAGGACTGTAAAAAAGAATGTAACACCACCTGGGTTTACAAAAAAAAAAATGTATGCGCACCTGGTGAATCTGTGCATGGATGGAAAGGAAAGCTGGTCTTTGGGAATTGTACCACGGATTCGGGACAAACAAGTACTGAGCAAAAATATTCATGGTTACATTGTTTAGTTGCTGAAGGACAAAATGTCTTAGTAGATTTACCAGACTTCAGTCAAGAAGAAAGAGGAATTTACAGGAGTATGAGAACTGTAAATGCAAGTTAGCTTCGCATTATCTACCAAGGGTATGTACAACTTAAGAGTGTTATTTTGGTCTCTCTGGGTGCAAGGGTGTGATTTAACGATGGAGGACTAAGTGACACGTTTGAGAAAGTTAGAGTCTACTTATAAATTTGGCAATGCCATGCAAGAAAGAATTCGGGATCAGTTTATGCTAAAACATAATAGTGAGAGAACAAGAGTAATTGTGGGTAAAATCTCCTTAGCGATAGGGTTGAATTATGATCAAACGTGTCAGTGAGTTGAAGAAAACTCAAAACAATGTGGGTTTCGATTAGAATGCAGTTATTGAAGCAGTGGAGACGGTAAAAAAAAAAAGTTAGTTTAGAAGAAAATGTTTTAGAGGAGTATGTTTTATATGTAGATACCAAGGACATATGGCTGATGCAAAGGAGCGGCCTGACATTTTTCGAATTTGTCATGAATCTGGAAAAAGGGTAATTTTGTAAAATGTAGTATAAGTACAGTGAAGAGAGAACACAGAAAAGACGTGAAAGAAATGGCTTCCGTAGACCATTTTCCAAATCAAATCTGAAAATAAGGGGAAATAAGAAAACTGGATGTTATACCAGGATTATGGAGGAAGCCCTGTAAAAATGTTTGGGTTTTTTGAGTCTTGTGTAGAGTTAGAAGATATTTTGTGGGGAAAAATTATGTTTCTAACAAAGGAGATGATTTGGGTATCCGCACCAAAAACTATTAGGAGGTACTCTGAATCCCGATGCTAATCCTCAGCTGCAAGTGCAAGAAATATGTGACTCAAAAGTAAAGTCTGAAAAGGAATTCGCACATGTTTTCAGGGAAGAACTGGGTTGTTTGAAGGGGTACAAATGCAAGTTAAAACGGTTTAAAATGCACAAACTGTAGCAGGTGAAGTGAGATTTATATTGTGTGCACATAGGGAGTTGAAGCGATCGCAGGACCCAGGTGTAATTTAACTTGTTGAATCCACAGTCGCTTACTCCAGCAGTGGCAAAGGCGGCTTCTGGGGATATACATTTATGTGTTGGCTTGGGTGTTCTGATAAATATCCAATGCTAAATAGAGATGAAATTATAACTGTCCGGAGCAAAATATTGTACATGATATTTAACTTTGGCGTATCACCAAACTGAATTGAAGGAGAGTAGCTAAGATTTTACTGCATTGATAACATCGATGGGTACGTTCCATGTTATTATAATGCCTTTAGGGCGCATATAGGCTTCTGTAGTTCAAAGTGATGACAAATTTGCAGAGTGACATCCGTTTGGTGAGGTACTATCAAGATGGCGTACTGATTTAGGATTAGAATGTGGTAGAACAGGATTTGAGAGTGAGATGCACTATGGAGAGTTTGTCTAAGGAAGGGTGGACTCAAATTTGAAAATTGTAAATTCAGTGTGGAAGAAAGAAATTCCTTGGGGTATCTAATTTCGGGTGTAGGAATCTCACCAAAAAAGGAATTGGTGGATACCATTGAGATGAAACCCCAGAAATAATGAAGAACTGCTGTCGTTCCTGTGCATGGTAGAATACTAAGGAAAGTTTATTAGAAAGTATGCGGATAAATTGTGTAATTTAATAAAAATGTCTAGGCAAAAGGACAAATTCAAATGGGGCGGTGCTTGTCAGAGTGAATTTGAAAAGGTAAGAGGTTTTGAAAGTTGCCCCCGTTTACAGAAAATTGTGCCACAAGAGTACTATTATTGTGACAGAGGCTAGTGTAAAAGGGTTAGGTACAGTACTGTTACAGAAGAAAGATGGAGTGTAAAGATCATAGCTTGTGCGTCAAGATTCTGAGATGTAATAGGAAAAAAGGTATTAGCCATTTATTTTATTGGGCACTGAATACATTCAGGAATTTAATTTGAGGAACAAGCTTTAAAGTGTATTCAGATTATAAACCTTTGAAAGTGTTTGGACGCCATACCTGCAAGAATAAGGAGGCGGGTAATTTATTTACACGATTTTGGTGTGGAGAATATTCCAGGTATCAAGAACAGTTCCGCTGACTGTTTGTCCAGGTTGGCCAATGTTAGTGAAGATTTTGTAAATAGAAGAGGTTGAAGAGGAGGGCGTAAAAGTACGAG
The DNA here is from genome assembly GCF_964261635.1 of Lissotriton helveticus. Taxonomy (NCBI): domain Eukaryota; kingdom Metazoa; phylum Chordata; class Amphibia; order Caudata; family Salamandridae; genus Lissotriton; species Lissotriton helveticus. The sequence continues at coordinate 2,112,632,371 of NC_136063.1, forward strand.
AATTTATGAGTGGCACCATTTGTGAAGCGGTTTGGAAAATGAAGCTCAACAAGGATGAGGTGATGTATAGGTGATTAAATTGGTAAAAACTGATAACGTTGCAATGAAGGACATGTTAAAAAGTGAACTGGGCATGGATACGGTTGTTGTTGAGAGGCACAAAGTTGACTACCCCCTGTGGCTTTGCGTGGAAGAGTGTTAAGATTGGTGCACAAAGCAGGTTATGGGTTTTGTTAAAACAAAAGGATTTGGTGGCCAGGCGTGGATTTAGAAGTTGAGCGTTTAATAAATTGTAATAACTGAAAAAAATGTGAATACCAGAAATGTGCAGATGGTATGTCCTGTTTTGACCACTTATCCGAGGCAAGAGTTCGCAATAGATCTGGTAGGACCAATGTGAGGGGAGCATTTAACACTGTACTTCGTAGTATTGGTGGATTTGTTCTCTAGGTAGTTGGGTTGAAAGTTTAAGGAATGTCATGCCTAGTAAGATTACGTTTTTCAATGAGGTTTTTAAAAGGTAAAGTTACTCAAAGTATTTTAATTGGACAACGGTCCCCAGTTTTGTTTGAGCAGTATTGTGTATTTGAAGGAGAAGCTCAATTTATCATCCAGACTAAAAGGTATGGTGGAGAGACTGAATAAGACCTTGAAAGAGCAGGGCATGGCCTGACGCAGATGGTGTGCAGAACAGCTTGTGCGCTCCAGTCGGCCGGCCGCCTTCCAGTGCTATCCTGACTGCCAGAGCGGGATTCAAATCCCTGTGGCGAACCCCCACAACCATACACAGCGGAAGGTGCGGGATAGGGGCGGGGTGAAAGTGCCATCCCTGCCGAAAATCAGCGGATGAGGAGTAAGAGGCCCGGCCGCGGGGCTCCCAAGATGGCGGCACACAAGGAGAAGAAGTGACAGACGACGAAGGCCCGTTTACGGCGACAGGAATAGCGACGGAGACCCTGGGTTGGAAGGGGCTCCCCCCCGCCTCTGTGAGCCTCGTACTGGGCCTGAAATCCCCACATTTAGCACAGAGATGGGGAGAAGCGGCGGGCACCAGCCCACTGAAGAACCCACGTGGTCAAAACCAGGGCTGCACCTCGCCTCAATTTGGGCCCGGTGTTTATTTCCTACGTTAAATTACTCTATACCGATATCTCTGCGTCGGTGCGGGTCTCCGGGGCGGTCTCTGGAAAGTTTCCGATTGGTCGGGGGACCCGACAGGGATGTCCCCTCTCCCCATACCTATTTGCCCTGGCTATGGAGCCTCTGGCCGCTTGGGTGCGCATTGACGCGCAGATGCGAGGCTTTGAGTGGAGTGGGGGCCTCACTGATAGAATTGCATTATATGCAGACGACGTCCTCTTTCTTACTGCCCTACACAGGTCGGGGCCCCGAGTCTTGGAAATTATGCGCATTTTCGGGGAGGTATCGGGCCTCTGTCTGAACCCACGTAAGTCCACCCTGTGGGTGCTGAATGGCGGGATGGTGGAAGACCCCTGGGCGTCAATGCTGCAGGTGGCGACCGGGGGATTGAAATACCTAGGGGTGTTCCTCTCAGACTCCGTGGATATTGTGTGGGAGCGTAACATAGTGCCTGTATGGGAGAGGGTCCAGGCGGATGTGAAAACATGGTCCAGGATGCCCTTGACTATATTCGGTAGGTCCGCGATCTTCAAGATGGTGGCACTCCCGCGCCTGTTGTACCAGCTGCAGAGCTACCCTCACTTAATTGCCCCCCAGTGGTTTCGGCAGGTCAACTCTGTGTTGGGCCGTTTCTTGTGGGCAGGCGGCGCTGCCAGAGTGGCGCTACGGACATGCTTCCTGTCCACGTACTGTGGTGGTCTGGCCACGTCGGACCTATTGTCCTATTATCAGGCCTCCCAGCTACTGATACTTAATGAATTGTGGTATGGAGACAGGGGAGACCCAGAATATGCTCTGGAGCGCTCGCTGATGGGCAGTAGCACACTCCACACGATCCTGTACTCGGCTAGGCTGCGGAGGATGTTGTCATGTGTCACGCGAGTTGTCTTTGTTGTATGGCGACAGGCGCTGCGTCGCATGGGCTGGTGGGGTAGACTGACGGCGGAGACTCCGTTGTGGAGGAACGGGCGGCTTCCCGCGCTGGCCTCGCTGGCGGGGTTTGACGGCTGGGACGCCATTGGGATTTCGTCATTGGGTCATGTGCTGACAGGGGTCACCCTCAAATCCTTCCAGGAACTCAGCACTGAATTCCACATGCCCAAGACCCAGTTCTTTCGGTACCTACAGTTCCGCCATGCACTAGCACCTAGCATAGCTGACATGGAGTCACTCCCGGAATTTAGCCCAGTTGAAGCGAAGGTCTTCATGGGAGACCTTGGAGATAAGGTGTCCCGAATCTATCAAACGCTGGTCACTCACTGCTCCGCAACCATGCTTCCCCTCAAGGCAGCCTGGGAGGAGGATGTAGGTCCCCTAGATGAGGATGATTGGAGGGAGGCCCTGGAGTCCCCACGAGGGGCTGCCATTGCAATACGACTTAGGCTGATCCAATTTAAGTACTTACACAGAGCCTACTACACCAGGGAGCGGTTGTGGAAGGCGGGATTGATAGGGTCTCCAGAGTGTTTGCGCTGTGGGGCTGCAACGGGCACGCTGCTGCATACGGTGTGGTCATGTGCTGGGCTGGTCAGATTCTGGAGGGGTGTTTGGAATTGCTTATCTGAGGTGTTAGGATGGGATCTACCCCGAACCCCTCAATTAGGTTTGCTCCATGTAATGGAGGGTATAGGTGGCAATATATACAAACATCATTTGTTGTTGCTGGGGCTTGTTGTTGCCAAGAGGGACCTGGCCAGGGCATGGAAGGGAGAGTGAGCCCCCCCCCCTGTGTGCATGGAAGGCTGGGCTAGACTACTGTATGGGACTGGAACGCCCTGTATTTGAGGCCAGAGGATGCCCCCGTAAGCATTTTAGGATATGGAAGCGATGGGCGGAATATAGAGGGTTGCTACTTGACCCCCCAGCAGAACTAGAGGAGGAATTACAGGTGGAAGATGTTGGACGGGCCTAGGAAGTGCGTCATACCTCGCACACTACGACAAAGTACTGAATGTTTTCTATACTCACGTGCAGGGGGTTAGGGAGGGATAAGGGGAGGGTAGAAGGGTAGTTGGGTGGTTGGGGTTGGTGGGCGGAGGAGGGGGGGGTTTAAGTCTTTCCTCTTGTTTGTTGATTAGATTTTGTACTAATGATAAAACGTGACATGATGCTTGGTGGTGATCTCCTGACTGTGGAGAGCCATGTCTCTAATACTGCTTAATCACTCAAAAACTTGTTGTGAAAAAAAAACCAGGGCTGCACGCCTAGAGAAGACAAAGGGAAGACAAGGGAACCCTACTCACAACGGAACCAGGGTGATTAAGTATTTTAAGGAAAACAGTGGCTCCTGTGGGAAAGATACTTAATAGTAGATTAAGAAAAAAAGCGAAAATTCGCATATATATGCAGGGATTTACGAGAGATGTCAGATAGAAATGAAGCCAGAAACACGGATTACGTTTTTCAATGATTGTATTGAAATTTAAATTCATGGTGATAGAATGCCAGTTACAATGGTTCGCTTTTCTCATGTGCCCCTTCCGCGGCAAACACTAATCAATGCCCACGTACTCCAATACTTCAACATCCGGCTAAGGAATCTTCTCAATCTAAGCAAAGAAACACAGGACAGCCATTGCGCATCCCTGATTTGCTGGAACTCACATGCTCCATAGGGAACCCGGACGGGTTTCCTAGTGAGTATTTTAAATTCACCTGCACACGGTTCTTCACACACAAGCACCTATATTCTAGCAATTCCAAAATCAGATGTCCCCTACATTGTAGGTCCTGAAGAGACCCTACATCCATACTAGGGTCAAAATGCCGTCGACAAATGAGAAAAGCGAACCATTGTTACTGGCATTCTATCGGTGGAGAGGTGTGGCTCACTGGTTAGAGGCGGCAGACCTGTAAGCAGAGAACGGCCCGGGACCAGGGTTCAATTCCCGACGCGGCAGGGTCTTGGACCAGGGTCAACGGACTCGATAATTCTCGCCTCAGTGCCTATTCTAACTAGGGAACACACTCGGTAACTCTGGGCATTAAGCTTGCCTCATCTCTACAACGGCCCCCCACAGACGCCAGGGATGCCTGGTTTCACCCTGGAGATACCCAGAAAGGGACCATCTCACAGGGAAAACCAGGACGGGTTCCCCAGCGGTCTAAAGCACCAGGACACTCGGGTAGAGTAACAGTGCGCTTTACAAGTATCCCACATTTACATATAGATGTTATATATTTTAAAAAATCAAGTGGTCGCTTTTTGGAAACAACAAAAATTAATTGAAACCATGCACATATTGCTTCACAAATGTTATTTCTATGTTTTGGTTCATAATTTCACTAGGGACACACCAACACAACTGTAAATAATTTCTGATACTTCGTGTAAAACCTTTTTCACTGAATTTAAATTTCGATACAATCATTGAAAAACGTAATCCGTGTTTCTGGCTTCATTTCTGACATCTCACGTAAATCCCAGGATATATAAGCGAATTTTCGCTTTTTTTCTTAATCTACTATTAAGTATCTTTCCCACAGAAGCCACTGTTTTCCTTAAAACACCTAGAGAAGACAGCAGCTGGGAGAAGGACTGAGGGGGCGGCGTTGCAGCCTCCCCCCTTCCCCCCCCGAGACTGCGGCAACTGCTCTTCTTAGGTCAGCGCGCCTCTGTGGGCTGGCCGTCAACAGAGGGCAGCAGCTGGGCGGACCCCCCTTCGATGCAATGAACTGAGTGCTCTCCCAGCGCCCTTCAGTGGAGCGAGGAGCGGTGTGCGGCCACGACCGGGGGATCAGACCACGTTGGAGAGGACATTACTCTGCAACTTGTCGGTGCGCTGGGGCCTTGAGGCCCCATGTGAGAGTGCGCTCGTGCCGAACTGGAGGATGCAGTCCAGTGATCTGCAGAGGTGGCAGCATGGGGGGGGGCTCTGGGACAGGAGGGGTGCCCGCAGCAGGCTAAGAGCTGTATTTTATGCCCCATAGCCTGGCAGAAGGTAGAGAAGCGGAAAGCCAACACTTAGAAATGGGCCTAATAATATCACTCCGGCCCTATCGAAAGGCGCAACAGGAGACTGGAGCAGGGGACCTGCGGGGCAAGCTGCGCGGGGCATCCCTCCACCCCCCCAGCGGAGAGCACAGCAAAGAGATACCGGATGCTGAGAGTCATGAAGCTGGTGCAGGGGTGAGAAACGCTGGAACTGAGGCCTGTGAACAGTATACTTTCGCACAAGTCATGGCGGAAGAGACAGCCTAACAGGCTCTGGTTGGGTTACTGCGGCTGCAGGAGTCCTTTTGGTCAAGCAGCCAGGTGGAGTGCAGCGGTGAGCAGGAAAGATAACTGCACTAAGCTGGCCCTGTCCAGGAGACTCCCCAAGCAAGCTACTGCTGGTAAGGGTAGCTGAGAACTACGTGGCCTGAGCCGGACAAGACGAGGAACCTCTGCGAAGCTTTGAATGCCTTGGACCCAGACCTGAACTGCAACCGGAAGCCACTGACGCAGAAACCTATCCCAAAGAGCACAGAGTCGACAATGATGTGGGAACAGGCCTAACTGGGCCTACTTAACCTGAGTGCCGACAGTGCGGACACAGCCACCCGAAGGATACCTGCAGGCGGAGACTAACCTCTGCGAGGCAAGAGTTGGAAAGAAACACCGTATGAGCGCACATCGCACCAGGGGCTTTGCAGACTGGGAGGGAGCGATGGGGAAACCACCCACAAATAAAGAAGGCGGATGCTCCAGTTGAAAAGGTGATTGAGAAGAAATACCTTATCCCACACTCCAGGCCATTTACTCCTCATGCAAGCGATTGGAAGCTAAAATTGATCACTGGGCTAGGACCTGGGCATCCTCAGAGATGACCACCGGTGGCTGGCGGAGCGAGTGTGACAAACGAGGGCCAGCTCTCAGAGACTTTACCCGACATACTTGCAATACTTGAAGTGAAGTTGCACATGCTAGAAATCAGAGCGGAGGATGCCGAAAATGGATCGCACAGGAATAACCTCCGCATTCTAGGCTTGCCCGAAAGAAATGAAGGCTGCAACGTGGTGGACTACATCGAAAAATGGCTGCATGAGGAAGTAGCATCGGAGGGCCTTTCAGGCTTTTTTACCTTGGAGAGAGCACAGAGTACAGAGTACTGGCAAAACCACCCATACCAGGTGGTGGTCATAGCTAAAATCCTCCATTACAGGGATAGAGATCACATTCTGGCTCAAGCACGCCACAAGGGAGACATAACAGTGGACAACTCCACAGTGCGAATCTTCCCGGACTTTTCCATGGGGGTGCAGCAACAGAGGAGCTTTTTCTGGGAGGTGAAACAAAGACTATGCCACCTGAATTATAAGTATGCAACGCAATACCCGGCCAAGCTGCGGGTGACCACAGAGTTGAACTGGAATTCTTCCAAACCCCACAAGAGGCCTGGGAGTGGCTAGAGAGGCATGAAGTAGAATGGCTGCGAGAACCTGGACAGCAACAATGAAGGGAGAAACGTTCTTAGAATAGACCGGCCGTGAGAGATCCTGGCCCCACGCAAGAGAAAGAGCAATTGTAGCGCCAACAAGCAATGCAGGTGGTGGAGCTGATGAGTGGGAAGGGAGAGATCATAAGCCTCCTGAGGGCAGTGAGGCAACTGAAGACTCTGGCTCTGATCAGGGGTCCAGTGAGTCGGAGGTGCAGAATGTGATACTTCCGGTTGTGATACAGCAGACTATCGCCTATGCCGAGAGAAATGGTGCTAGCTGCAAGCAAGACCAGAGGGAACATTTGAAACGCCTGACCCAATAACAAGGTAATAGGGTTTTCCTACGGTAGGATGCTACAGCGGTCCCCTCTGACCCAAGAACTGGGTGGTGGCTGCGGAGACTGGGTGTGCGGCGGATGGGCTTTATCCTCCCTCGCACGTGACTGAGCGAACTGCTAGCAGCTTCTTGTGGACTCACAGTTTTAGTTTGGATGGGGAGTGTTTTCCTACGTGTCCTGGGGAGTTGGGGGGAACAGTTTACTGTTGGTAAGGGGGGAGGGGAGAGGGGTCGGGGACACCTTGAGCTGCAATGCATAGAGATTCAATTTGCAGTAGCTGGGGAGTGCATGCTGAGGGCAGAGTACTGGGGGGAGAGGGGTCAGAGAATTTTGACACTACCATCTGGCTGACCTACAGAAATATAAATGCATGACGTGGTTCATCAGGGGCATGCACACGATGACAAAAAGATAAGTCCTCTTACATTAGAAGACGCAAGGCCCAGATAGCCTTACTACAGGAGACGCACTTCACACAAAAAAGAGGGCGCTGGAAAGGCCCACTCGACTATCCTACATATTTGGCATACGCAAGAGGACTGCTAATATGGATCCAGGCAGGGGTTCCATTCCAATTGGTGGACTCATCAGTAGACCCGGAGGGTCGATACGTAGCAGTACGGGGGCGATTGGAGGGCCAGCAAATATATATAGCAAATATTTACGCACCAAACGCAGAGCAGTCAGCCTTCTTCACCCGACTGAGCCAATACCTGACTGGGGCTACCTTAATGGGGGGAGACTTTAACATTGTGGATGACATACACATCGACAGATCCCACCCCCCACTGCGAAGCTCCCAAGCAGCACAAGCCACGCATGCATTCAATACATGGCAACAGAGCTGGGAGCTCGTAGACACCTGAAGAACCTTTCATTCTCGAGACAGGGACTACTCCTACTTCTTACTCCTTCTCCAGTCCATGAAGTGCACGCTCGTCTAGATGCCTTTTTGTGCACGGCAGACAAAGCACCAAGTTCTTACTACAGAATATCGCATGCGCACGATATCGGATCATAACTCTGGCGCACCCAGTGTCATTGATCCCCACATGGAGGCTTTGCCCAGACACCCTGGAGGACCAGATCTTTCGCGAGGATAGCATGGGAGAAATCACAATATTTTGCGGATAACGCAGGGACTGCCTCCTCACCGAATGCAGAATGGGACGCCTTTAAGGTGGTCTTGAGAGGCCAGTGCATAGCATGCACTACAGGAGCCAGGCGCACCCTCCTGAGGGAGGTGAAAGAGGGAGAGGCTTAGAGGACTGGAGCGTAGGCGGCCAGAACACCCAGGGCTCCACCAAGCAGTGCTAGCAGCCAAAGAGGAGGTGGCGAAACAGACAGAGGCTCAGATGCTTCGATTATAAGTTCTTAGAGCGCACCCATGCAGAAAGGGATAAGTCAGGATCCCTCCAAGCGAGGCTGGCAAACGCGAGGAGTTGGGGTCCCCCACTGTTGGGAATTGAAGATGAGGAAGGAGTCTGGCATTAGACGCAGGTAAATATCAATGTGGTCTTCGCTCATCACTATGCCAGATTGTAATTTCCAAGTGCAGGATGCAGCGTGCCCTAGGTGCTTGTTGCCTGCCGCGGAACTGGACCATATGTTATGGGACTGTCCGAAACTGGGGAACTATTGGTCTGAAGTGGGAGCACTTCTTAACGAAGTTACTGACCGACAGGTGGATTATGATAGGGCAACTTGTCTGCTACTTTGGTTTCCTCATACGAAAAGGAACAAAATCACTAGCAAATTCATTGATCTGGGTCTTGTCTTAGCCCAGAGGGAAATAACCTGGCACTGGAAGTCGAAAGAGGGTCCATCCAGCAGGCGGTGGGCGAGTGAGTTATATAAATGGGCCTGTAGTGAAGACACTGTTCGACTTAGACAGGCGGCCCGTACAGCTAATGAGAAGAGTCTGGAGATGGCACGGGCTTGGGAGGAAATAGTGCATGCGCTACGCTGTTGTCAGGAAGCGGAAGTGGACAGAGGAGGGGACGTATTTACCGGAGTTCCGTGAGATGCAGGGTTGGATGCGTAGTGATCCTACTGGTCTCATCAGTATAGGAAAAGCTATATTTGAACGGGCCCACACAAGCAGTAATATGGGGGGAGGATATGGATGGGGTAGTTGAGGGTCCTGATGTAGGTATGTAAGGGGACTGCATGTTGAGGGTCGTGGATATGACAGCTGTGTTAGATGACTGTTCAAGATGCATCCCCACTGGGGGGAAGGTACGCTGAGGTTAATCCTCGCACAATAGTTACTCAGATTAGATGGCGGGAGAGGTCTACCTGCTCCTACTAGTGCTATTTACATTGTCGTTTGAACATTAGGGCCGGTTATTTGTTGGGGTCAGGGGTTGGGGAGAAACAGAAAGGCAGATACTAGATCTTGTTGCCAACAGATGTCATTCTCTCTTTTTGTACTATTTTATTTCGCACCTACTAGCTGCTGCCGCCCGACCTCCGGGATGTGGGCTAAATGGCTGTGTGAGGCTTAGTTTATGAGTGATGCAGGACATTTGTAAGACGTGACATTCGGAACAATTGTCTAATATTCTATACATCTGCAATAAAAACAGTTAAAAAAATAAATACATCACTATGCCAGATTGTACAAGGAATCAGCGCAATGTGATAAAGAGGGGGTCCGGGAATATCTCTGAAGATTTCTGCTGAGAGCCTAGGAGCAGATATCGCGCAGCAAGAGGCGAGGGACGCCATCAAGTGCATGCCGTGTAACAAGACCCAGGGCACAGACAGCCTGCCGGACAAATTGTACGTGGCATATGCGGAGGAGCTGGCCACTAGATTGGTTGCATTATATCAGGAGGTTCGTGGCGCCGGAACACTACCGGAGAGCATCAGAGAGGCTCTTATCGTCCCGGTACCAAAGCCAGGGAAGCAGGCGCACAACTTCACAGCCTTCAGACCATTATCCATGCTGAATATGGATTATAAAATATTAAGCAAGATATTAGCAATGCGCCTATTGCCCCACGTCGATACTGGTCCATGAAGACCAAGCCAAGTTTATCCCGGGGCGGAACGCAGCCATACACATAAGGAGACTCCTGACAGTTATGGACTCCAGGCAGGAGGCGGCGGTGTTCACAGTGGACATCGAGAAGGACTTTGATAGCCTTGAGTGGCCCTACCTCTAAGAGGTCTTGTCTAAGCTGGGACTGGGAGGAGGCTTCCTTGCCTGGGTAAGACTACTCTATGCAAACCCTACAGCCCGAGTGCGTACTGGGAAAACAATTTCGCCTAGACAGAGGGTTGAAAGAGGCACAAGGCTGGGATTGCCCCTTCTTCCCGCTGCTGTTCGCCCTGGAACCCTTGGCGTGCAGGGAGAGGAGCGAGCAGGACTACAGTGGCCTGTGGAAAGGAGAAGTGAAGCACTGTAAAGCCTTGAACGCAGATGACCTGTTATTTCTCGGCAACACAACTTCAGGGCAGAGGTGGGCACGGGACATGCTGGCCCAATTTGGTGGGCTATCTGGCCTTAAGGTCAACTGGCAGAAATAAAGACTTTACCCTATGGTGGCTAATAGCCCCCAGCCGCCTGAGCTAGGGAACTTACAGTGGGAACCCGACTACCTGCCGTATCTTGGAGTCAAAATATACCATGGCTCACCCGAATTGTTTGAGGGCATTGTAGGAAGAGGGTTTCGCTCTCTACAGCCCTCTATGGAGTTCTGGGGGACATTGCAGCGCTCTGTAGCTGGACGGGTGGCAGTCCTGAAAATGGTGCAACTCCCGAAGCTTCTGTATTATTTTGGTGCTCTCCCGGTGTGGATACCGTGAGTAACATTCAAAGACCTCAACTCAATGATAGTGTCCTTTATTTGGGGGACAGGACGCAGGAGGGTAGTGCTGGCCACATTGCAGCGCTCCTTGGAAGGAAGGCCTAGTGGTCTCAGACTTTGAAGGATATTACATAGCAGCTCAGCTGTACCAGTTGATTCAATGGCTAGCAGCCGAACGAAACCCAGACAGGGAACAGCACCCAGCTGCGCCGGACACCCCAACCCTCATGAAGATACTACTGAGGGTGTGGAGCAACCCATCGGGAGACAGCACAGAAACCAGGGTAGTGGTGTGCTGCTGGGCCAGATATCGGAAGCAGTTGGGCATCAGAATCCCTTACTCTCCGGAATTACCCATAATAATGCTATGTTGCCTACCACAGGGAGAGCACTGGACGGGGCTAGAGGACTGGGAAGAAGCAGGCTTAAAAGTGATGGGAGGACCTATATTGAGACACAGAAATGCTCCCTTTTGAAGACTTTCAAACATCATATGATTTGACAGGGGATCAGTTTTTGAGGCATAGAGCGCTCACTAGGAGGATTAGGAAGCACTGGGGCATGGGCATTGCCAAGCCTCGGGCACTGGCAGGATGCAGATATGTAGCACGGTCAGCAGGAATGGTAAAACGGTCTCCTGTCTCTACAAGGCAATCAAGCAGGACATGCAAAGACCGCTGGAGCGCCTGCATTGGGGGGGGGGGGGGGGGGGGGAGAACCTGGTGGAAACAGATCTCTGAGAACGACTGGGACAGGATACTGGAACTAGGAATGCGCGGTTCCAACTAATAACCTTTTACATGCTGCACAGAGCATATCTCATCCCGTCCCGCATTAGGCGATGCTTGGGAGTGGAGTCTACAGCATACCCGAGATGCAGAGAGAGCGGGAAGCCCACACAATGCACATGTTCTGGGATTGCCCCACATTATACGTTTTCTGGGAGGAGATAAGACAACAGGCAACCTCATTGACAAGGAGCTACAACAAACCCCTGACCACTACTTGTTGGGATGGTTCCAGCACACTGACAAAAACAAGACGACTGGGAAATTCAAGGACTTGGCTCTGGCCAAGCAGAAGATGGTTAGGAACTGGAAAATGCCAGGGGGGCCATGAATAGGCACATAAAACAAGGAATTAAAAAAATGAGCGGGAGGAGAAGGTAGACGCCTACCCAGGGAATAGGTAAAATAGACCGGGTAAGGGCATGGAAATGCCTTGTAGGCAAATTAGCAGCTGACAGGCAGGGATCCAACAGGTCAGACTCTTCTCAAACGGCAGCAGAGGACCAGGAGAGGAAAGGAGGCGAACAGGCGGGTCAGGAATAATGGGCACCTCAGCGCACTGAAACAAGACATGACCTATAGAGATCTAGCGGCACCCAGAGACACTTTCAATGAACTCAATAGCAATTCAGGGGGGTGGTGGGGTTGGGGGGGTGGAGTGTTCAGTTACAGGGGACCTTGGCTTATTATACCAGAGAGCAACAGCAACTTGGGAGGACATTCACTTTGTTGACAATGAGGCCAGTGGACATAGAAAAAGTCAGGCTGCACGTTATTTAATTTTGTAAAGCGATATAATAACCCGAGGATGCCTTGGTGTTGCTTTGATAGGCACTGTTTCGGACTGAAGTTGTTTCCTGGTGAGTTTTAAAGGTATAAGAGAATTTGAGTAAATATCCATGGTTTCAAACTTTCCTGAAATGCAAGATATTCTTTGATTCTTTGAGTTTGAGACTGAGCAAGTTCCACAGTTTAGCAGTGCAGACCACAAAATGTCTGCCTCCCCAGTGGGCTTTCCTAACTTTGGGAACTACCACATATTTTGCCGACAGAGCGTAAAGATTTAGTGGGGGGATGGGGTACCAGGAAAGGTTTTGAATTAGGTAGTGTGGTGAAGTACGTTGAAAGAAATGCACCTGGCTTTGAAGGCAATTATTTTTCTTATGGGTAAGCCAATGTAGTGTAAGTGAAACGGTCGCCAAGTGATGTTTGGGTAGTCCAAACACCAGTCGTGATCCTTCATTTTGTAGTATTTGCATATTAATATACAATCCATTGCAATATTCCAATTTTGACAGTACTAGAGCAATGACTGTCTTTTGCAGATTCTTGGGTTAAAAGGGTACAATTTCCCTGATAATTCTTAGGATAAAGAAGACAAAAGAGGCTATTTGATTGATCAAGCTGTTGAAAGTTAGTCGACTGTTGAAGATTATGCCCAGGTTTCTAACATTCTCAACCGGCTTTGGCAAGGTGCCTATTTACTTGGGTCACCAGCTAGGGGACCAAAAAGATGTATTGTTGCCAAAGAACAGAAATTCGGTCTCCAGCAGTTTTCGTTCATCCACTTGCTTAAGTTTTTCATGCAATTTTGAAATTGAATGGCTGCTTGATATGGGTTGCCTGAGACCAAGACCACGATTTGGAATCCACTGCGTAGGATAGACCGGAGAACCCAGAATATTCTATAAGTTTAGTCAGTGGTGTAATATACAAGTTAAACAGGGTAGGGCTTAAAGAAGCTTCCAGAGTCTGCTAATCTGTATGGCTGGCAGGCCTCAACTAGAGTCAGGAATTCCAGTTTATTTATTTTTTAACATCGGGATCTTCTCTTATGAAAAGGAACCGTCTAAGAACATTCTTTCTAAAGTGCGGAGTGCTTTTTTTGAGGAGGGGGTGATGGTTTGGGTAACTGCCTCCAGTTGGGGACTTACCTTAAGGGAAACACGGATGTGCTCCTTCAGGGTTTGGACAGAAAGAGGGGCCTCCCACTGCCTGATGGTGTTCAGGTTAATTGAGTAACAGGAACTACAAGCCAAGCGCAGTGGTGTAATAATAGCTCCAACGGTGCTAGGGGCGCCTGAGCTCCAGGAGGCCCCCTGCAGACCTGTGCACAATCGGGACAGAGAACTCCAACTGGGTCCGGAGTGTGGGGACCCCCCTCCATGCACTTTGCAGAGGGGCCCCTCAAGTTTTGCTACGCCACTGGCTAAGGGATCACAATGGGATGAGTGACGCCACATGCACATATCAGATGGGTCTAACAATGACAATTCCTTGAAGCATCTTTGCAAGGGTTTAAACCCGAAATCTGTAGTGACATTTGATCTAGTGGCTGTTAAATTCAAACAAGCTTATATAGTGCACTGCTACTCACCTGGGGCCTCCCAGCACTAAAACCATCTAAGACACTACTGAATCCTAATCCTCAGAACTATTGTTTTCTGAACAGTTCTTCCTCCATCAGCCTCAAGATGGATGGACAATCATTCCATCAATTTGCCACTAGGAAGGGGAAGAAATTACCACAACCTCCTCATTTTCCTCACTGTTGGTATTTCGGCTAATTGAGAGTATGATCTCAGATCTCCTAGGCACGCGAGGACTAATCAATGGAAACACAATTTAAGGGCTTTTTTTTATTACAAGTCCTACAAGCAATACATAGTCACTTTAATTGATTTCTGCATAAAACCAGGAGCCAATGCAAGGGCGCTAAGGACCCAGCTACCGATTGATATCTCAGTAGTCCATAGCAGACTCGCAGCTGCACTACAGATTACCTGGAGACTTTTCAAAACAAGAAGTGGGTAACCCAATAAAGACTTTCCTTAATTTAATCAGAACGAATCCATGCCATGAGTCGGCAGGTGCATAATATACTCCAATGTTGTCACAGCCAGTGGGCAGCTGAACTATATGGTACCACCACTGGTACAGAAGACCTACTGCTGAGAACAAAGTTCACAGATCCAGTCTTGTGGCTGAAGGATTTTCATAAAGGAGAAATTAAGCCGTGCCCATCAGTATCTCTACTCACAAGTCAGTCTATCGCCCTCAAGTTGAAGCAGCAAAGTATTTCCCTCAGTCCAAGAGTACGTTCTTTACTGCTCATGCCTCACATTTCCATGAGGTATCGATCTAGATTTGAAACTGTTTTAACACTTCTCCAAGAAACATGGGAAAGCTGGTGTTTAGCTCTTAATCGCACTGCCATGTTTTTCTCGTTTAGTTTGAGCCCACTATTCTGCCACACAGTAGAGAAAACCAGATATCTGATTGTGGGTTTGGACAACACACCAAAATGTGCTTTAAAATGGAGCAGCAAGTCAGGAAGGTCACAAATTTGAAGAGATTCTCATAATGAGGATCTCTGAACGACCAATTTACTAGAGCTCCAAGTGTTGCAATATGAACAAACCCTACCCAACTATGTTGGTCCAGTCCCTACAAGTCAAGAAACACAAGAGATCCCAATCGCCTATAGTTATAGAAGACCATAACAACCTTCACATTTCTCAGAAAGCAATTTTACTTTTGATATCACAGGGAAAAGAAATGCTCACCAGAATGAAATTAATCTGGTGGAGGGCTAGCCTTGAGCAAGAAAAACATAAGGTCTTGCATCCAACTTAGTTATTTAGTGACAGGCCTTTATACATTGATATGCATGAATCTACGTTCAACAGTTCCTCCAAACATCCTAGATCGTACATTTGTCGAAATGCTATTGACAAATCCAACAAGGAAATATGCATTTATTAGAATAAACAATTGTGAAACAAAGATACAAATGGTGCATCTAAAACGGCGAGACGGACCAAATATCAATGTTCGAAAATTAGAAATGCACCCACTAATTCCAGCTTACTGTGCCAAGATGAAATAGTGCTTAACCTCTGTCACCACCCTCTATTCAGCATGCGCAATCAATTCAAAAGACATTGCAGCAAAAATAAGGCTGAAGAATATGAATGCCCTAAAATCAAGCATTTTACTTCCATTTACAGCGTTAGAATGGACACTTCCCTTCAAGCCACCTTGCTTACGAGATAAATCGAGCCACTGACCATGAATAATTGAGTTCAAAGTTCGATTCAGGCCTGCCTTTACCAGATCTGATAAATGCTGTGTCCATTTCAAGCAAACTACAGTGTTGTGGTAAGGGTGGCATGTTTAAGAGGTGCGATAGGAAGGGAAGAGAGTAACAGTGTGTAATAATCACACTTACATTGTGAATTGTAGAGCTTGTTTATTCAGAAATCCAAGTTACATCTTTCCAGTAACCTTCAGCTTCCAACTGCTTTACTCTGGAACCTCCTGCGATGTCAGCATATTACATCACTCAGTTCTATCTTAAAGATGACTTTACTACACAGTGTTACACAGCTTGGAGCACAAATCAGTCTGATGTGAAGCTTCTCCACGCAGGGCACTAGAAGGTTATGCTGCCTTACACTGGGCAATCATGTGCTGCTGATGGAAACTTAAAGCAGTTTTGCAGCAGCTGCAGGGTGGAGGGCTGGTGTTTGGGTAGACTGTTGCCCCAGGATCTGGAAGCTTTCGCATTGCTCACCTGCCTCACCTTGAAAACACAGAGGTCTGCTGGTGCAGAGGTATCTTATGGCACTTCCTTTGTTGGTACACCCTTCCGAAGCCTCAAAAGGGGCGAATTTGTTGGGGGAGCTGCTAGGTGAGGTAGGTAGGCCCTGACCTAGGATGGTGGTCTTACGCTCCTCAAGTCATTGAAGGGTAGAGTTTGCCTTTGTTCCAATAAGTCTAGAACCCTCAAAGGGCACATCAGGTAAAGATTGCTGGAGATCATTAGAGAAAACGGCCCTTGGCATATGAGTATTTCGCTGCATCGTGGTCATCTTGGCTGAGACGTAGGTTTGGCCGAATGTCATCCGGGGCAGCTGACCAGATATGGGCCACCAAGTCCCACAATGCATATGAATGTCTACCTTGGAGTCAGCTGGTATTGACTGACCTGAAGGCATGGCTGGCAGATGAAAAGCATGTGCTTGGCAAACGTTTCCATGCGTTTCAATGTTGTCTGGCAGGGGGATCAGAAACGCACTGCGATAGAGTAAACTAGTAATAGTCTAACAGGCTTTCGGATATCGGTTGTGTAAGAGGAAATGCGTACACCCCCTGGGGCAGGCCTATGCTGCCTTTGTATCAGATATTGACTGGGGGTGGGGGATTAAGATTCTTGTTCTGCCCATGACCTTTCGGTTCACGGTCATTTACCGTTCACATAACTCAGCAGTGCTTTAGAGCCAAGGCACCAAAGAGACATTATGGCAACAGTCCTCACACACGATGAACCCTGTAACTTTAGGTCAAGAAATGTCCCTTGCACACTGGCAAAGTTAGAGTGACGATGAAGAAATTCTGTCAACCTGACAGAATTCAATAGAAATTCTGATCAGCATCACAAGGTAAAGAAAGAAATTGATGTGAGCAAGAGGGGATAGAGCACATAGTGGCCAGGACAGGATCCTGGGCAGGGCGGAGACACAGCTGCACAACACCACCTACCAAGGCATGAAGAAAATTGCAAGAGAAAATACTCTGGACCCAGTTTTGTGCCTGGGGCATTCATAAGATTAGGAATCTGTGGATCGATGTCTACCAGACATGGCTAGAAGATGACAGCTTGACCATTCTAAAAGATGCAAATCCATTTTCATGCCAAGGTTAGCTCCCGGTTTCTTTCCAAAATGCATAAATCTAACCACTGCTTAAACAAATACTCAACAAAACCAGGCCTAATCACAGGATCAACTCGATGGCCTCGGAGTGTTGGCAGGGGAGGGCCCCCAAGGCAACAAATTGCCAGAGTCGGGGGATATTGGAAGCCATTTAAGATTATCTAACCGCACTTTAAGATAACATTGGTGCAGTCCAGTTGGATGTTGCTTTGCTGCAACAAGATCTCCGCAACACTAAAGCCAGAGTTAGTGAGCACAAGGAGCACATTTGAGTTGGAGGACAAAGTGTGATCTTAATACGGAGGTGACATTTATTCCTGGACTTCCAAAACCCTCCGAGATCAAGTTAAGGAAGCTGAAACAGGGCATGCATGAGCAACCTTCTCTTTGTGGGGTTCCCGGAGGGGGCAGGAGGGACAAGAACAGAGTTGTTCCTGGAAAATTAATGAGATGGTAAATTGATGCCCTCAGCCCACTTCATCACTGAGCGGGCACACAGATTGCTGGCACAAACTCCTTCTGGGGGCCAATCCCAGACCCATGATCGCCAAGATCCTTAACTACCATGACAGGGATACTATCCCTGAGGGATGAACACACGAAGGGGTAGCTCCAGAACTAAGCTGGCCGAATAATTTTTCTGGATTACACCAGTCAAGTTCAAGCTCAAAGTACACTATATGAGCAACTTAAAAGAGCTGAACACTATGGGACTGCAATGTATGCTACTATTCCAGGCACGCTACGAGTGGTGCACAATGGTCAATCACTCTTCGACACACCAGAGGAGACCTGGGATTGGCTCACTGAACAAAGTCTTGCGACCAATCCAGCCTTCCCCATGGCCAGATCATTCAGGGCCTGATTCTCAGTGGGCCCCTGGTAGTAGACATTGAGGCACTAGAGGCAGGAAGCCGTCCAGGAGGGGACGCCAGAATATATACGCCTCATTGAAACTCTGAGGACACGTAGGTGTATTTTAACAATATCTTGGTCCCCTTGACTCATTGCGGCCTCCCAAGGCCGGCTCTCGAGAAGGGACGGGAGTTGGCTCCCAATGCTGGGACTGAGCCTTTGAGATGCGTAAAGGGTTTGGAACACAGGAGTCAGAAACACCCATGCCTAACGACCCCCAGCTAGAAAAAAATTGAAAACTCTTCTATTTCCGAAATAACGTCCCCCCCCTTTTTTCTTCCTTTTCTCCTCCATCTCATCTGGATATCAAAATCATTACAGCGCGGGGATGCCTTCGGGTCACCAGGCGCTCTACAAGTCGTTAAAATAAATAAATAAATAAATAACAGGCACACAGCTTTGTTCCATATTATTTCTTGCTGTCAATGTCAAATCTTTGGCAGACCAGAGGTGCCAGTCTCGTTGCACAGGGCATCTCGGACCATGCACTGGTACTACTCCAGATGGGGGACCGGGGAGTGGGACAGCAGATGAGGCACCTTTTAATGCTAGTTTCGTCCAGGATACACAATTCAACCGCATCTTACAAGACAACCTGACTACCTTCTTAAAACTTAATCAGGGGAATAATTTGGGGAGCCTGCAAGGAGACTATGTGAGGTTCATATATTGTGTGCCAGCCACTCGATACCGAGAGTCTGATAACTCAAAAGGAAAATGCTACTTACCAGTATGCATCTGTTCTTGGCATGTAGAGCTGCAGATCCACACACTATGCAGAGATCGCCATCTGGTGTTGGGCCCGGATGTTTGCACTTGTTTTTGTCTTGGAGAAGTCTTTGGAAGTCACGAGATAGTGGACTCCTGCTTTGGATGATAGTGCGCATGGGCATCGGCTCAATCTTCAGATTGTTTTTGCCAGCAGGGAAATGGAGTTTTGTGAGAAACAGAAAAGATGCCCATGTATATTATTTCTAAATAAGATAGTACTGGAACAGAAAGGTAGCCGGGTGGGCGTGTGTGGATCTGCAGCTCTACATGCCAAGAACAGATGCATACTGGTAAGTAGAATTTTACGTTTGAGGCATATGAGCTGAAGATCACACAGATAGATTGTATAGCAGTACCCGTCCCTAGCGGTGACCACCAGTATCTGTTGCAGTAGTTTGAAATAGTGTTTTGAGTACAGCTTGGCCCACATTAGCTTGTTGTCTTGTGTTCACATCTATACAATAGTGCTTTGTGAATGTGTGCGGTGTAGACCATGTAGCTGCTTTGCAGATGTCATCTAAGGGAATGTTCCCTAAAAATGCCATTGAAGCCCCTATCTTGCGGGTAGAGTGGGCTTTAGGAGGAATAGATAATGTACGTTTTGCTTTGTGATTGCAAATTTGTAGGCATTTGACAATCCACCCAGCAATTCCAGATTTTTATATAGGGTTGCCTTTATGAGGTGAGAAGGACACACGTTGTTTTGTTTTACAAAAAGGTTTTGTTCTTTCAATGTAATAAAGAAGTGCTCTTTTTACGTCTAGAGTATATAGAGCTCTTTCTGCGACTGTTTGTGGTTGCGAGAAGAACACTGGCAACTGTACAGACTGATTAAGGTGAAAGGGAGAAATAACCTTCAGGAGGAATTTTGGATTGGTTTTCAGAACCACTTTGTTATGATGGAGTTGTACAAATGATTCTTGAATAGTGAGTGCTTGTAGCTCACTAACTCTAAGGGAAGTAATGGCCACAAGGAAAGCGACTTTCCATGTAAGAAATTGTAGTTCACATTTATGCAGAGGTTCGAATGGAGGGCCCATTAGTCTTGCGAGAACAATGTTCAAATTCCATACCGGTGAGGGTGGTACTATGGGATTAATTATTCTTTTTAAACCTTCCATAAATGCTTTGATGGCAGGTACTCTGAATAGCGATAAGTGCTGCCTATTCTGTAAGTAGGCTGCTATGGCATCGGGGTGTAACCTAATAGATGTGTATGCTAGGTTAGACCTTTGAACGTGTAATAGATGACATATGATGTGTTGAATAGACACATCTAGTGGATTGATATTGTAGTTGTTACAGTAGATTACGAATCTTTTCCACTTGGCTGCGTAGCAGGCTCTAGTGGTGGGGCGTCTAGCCTCTTTGATAACGTTCATACAGTCAGGGGGAAGGTTAAGGTAACCAAACTCTAAGACCTCAGAAGCCAGATCGCTAGGTTGAGTTGTGCTGGGTCCAGGTGTTCGATCTCTCCACGGTTCTGGTTTAAGAGGCGTGGGAAGAGGTGTAGCTTTTGGTGCGGGACTACTGATAGTTCTAGCAATGTTGTGTACCACGGTTGTCTGGCCCATGTTGGAGTAACTAGGATAAGTGTTAGCAGGGCTCGACAAATCTCCCTCGCAAATGCGAGTGAAAATGATGAGGACGAGCTATTTTTAGGTCCTACTCGCCCTTTCTGGCGAGTAGGAAGACAAACTAACTTTTGTCCTCTGTCTTTGAAAACGGAGCAAAAGTGACAAGATAATAAGATTTAAAGGCATTTTTTATTGCTCACAAAGGGAATGAGCAATAAAGATGCCTATAAATATTGTTAACTTGTCACTTTTGCTCCGTTTTTAGAGACGGAGGTCAAGTAGGTTGCAGTTGGGTCGAGGGGATTTTCCAAGGTACTAGACCTGCAGGACTACTACAATTTTTCGGATTTTGCGAGCCCTGGTTAGTGAGTGTTGCTGCAGTTTGCACACAACCAGTGGAATGAGTGGGAGAGGCAGAAAAGCGTACGCAAATCTGCCTGACCAATTCATCCATATCACATTGCCTTTGGACAGTGGGTGTGGATATCTGGCGGCGAAGCTTGGGCATTTAACGTTTTCTTCCATGGCAAAGAGATCTATCTCTGGTTGTCCCCAGGTATGGAAAAATGGTTGAAGAACTTGCGGATGAAGTTCCCACTCGTGAATCTGTTGCGTCTGACTTAACAGATCTGCTATATTGTTCTGGAATCCCAGAACGTGTTGGGCTAGGAGAAAGGGAATAGCCCAATTCCATATGCGTTATGCTAGTTGGGAGTGTTGTAGGGAGTGTGTCCCGTCTTGTTTCTGTATGTAGTACATTGCGGTCATGTTGTCGGTGCGAACTAGGACAGCTTTGCCTGCTATTTGTTTCTGGAAAGCTTTTAGGGCCAGGAATATGGCTAGTAACTCCAGGTGGTTGATGTGGAGTAACTTTTGTTGAGGAGTCCATCTGCCCTGCATGGTGTGATGCAATAGATGTGCTCCCCAACTGGAGAGCGATGCGTCCGCTGTCAGGACAATCTGTGGAGCCGGCTCTAGGAACGGTCGCCCTTTGGAAAGGTTTTTGGTGTTCCACCACTGCATAGAGCGTGGAGTACGACCGTCTACCAAGACCAGATCTGTTAGCTGACCTTGAGCCTGGTTCCATTGCGTGCTTGGCACTCTTGTAGAGGACGGATCTGGAGTCTTGTGTGAGGCACTATGTATATGTAAGAGGCCATCATTCCTATTTGCTGCAAGAATACTCGAGCTGGAAGAGTGTTGAGGCTGAAATTTGGTTATGAGTGTTTGCATACTTGCTATCCTGGCAGGACTGGGATAAGCTAGTGCTTTTGAGGTGTTTATTGTGGCACCTAGGTATTGTTGTATGTGGGACGGTTGTAGATGAGACTGCGTGGTTTACTGTAAACCCCAAATCGTTGAGTAGTTAAAGAGTGGCGTGAGCGTGATGTACACACTGAGTGTATGAGCTGGCTTTTATTAGCCTGTCGTCTAGATATGGATATGTTGTCTTGAGATGAGCTGCAACTACCGCCAGACACTTGGTGAATACCCAGGGTGCTGTGGTGACTCCGAATGGGAGTACTTTGAATTGGTAGTGTTGACCTTCCACTACAAACCTGAGGTATTTCCTGTGAGATGTGTGAATGGGAATATGAAAGTAGGCATCCTTGAAATCTAGAGTGGCAAGGAAGTCGCCTTGTGAGAGAAGAGGAAGAATTTGCTGAAGTGTGAAAATGGTCTGAGTATGTACAGATTTAGGGGTTTGAGCTCTAGAATAGGTCTCGGAGAGCCATCTTTTTTTGGTATGAGAAAATACAGAGAGTAAACTCCTATGTTTTGTTGGTGCAGGGGAACTGGCTCTATTGCACTCTTTTGTAGGAGGGAGATGACTTCCTGCTTGAGCAGCGATAAATGTTTTAACGGTACTGCACACTGTTTGGGTGGTATATTGGGGGGTAGAGGTAAGTTCTAGACAGTAACCGGATTGAACGAATTGTCTCACCCATCTATCTGTGGTAATGTTGTTCCAGACAGGAAGGAACTGTTGTATTCTTCCCCCGACCGGAGTAGAATGGTTGGGGGGAGCGGAGGGAAGTCATTAGGTAGGGGTGGAGGCAGACCGGGTATTGTTGGTCTTGCCTCTACATTTGTTATTGTTCCCTCTGTAGCCTCTTCTCTGGTAACCTCTGTGAATGTAGACTGGGTGGGAGCCTTGTAAGAGGTAGAGGGATTGCCAGAGGAGTAGCCTCTGGAGGTGCCCTTGTAGAAGGAGCGACACAAAGAACGTCTGGGAGCGTGCGACTGCAATGCTCCCATTGATTTAGCGGTGTTTGTGTCCTTATCCATTTTCTCAAGTGATAAATCTACATTAGGCCCAAATAAATGTTCCTGATCGAATGGTTGGTTTAATATGGAAGTTTGTACTTCAGGTTTAAACCTAGAAATGCATAGCCAAGCAGGTCTACGCTGAAGGACACTTGTGTTGACTGCTCTGGAGGCAATATCGGCTACGTCGAGAGCACATCGAATGGAGGTGTTAGTGATTATTTTCCCTTCCTGTATGAGGTCTTTGGCCCTGTTTTTATATTTGTCTAGGAGGTGCTGTAATAGGATCTCTCGCTCATGTGCCCCGTCGTACCTGGCTAACAGAGCTTGTGTTGGCGATATGCCATATGTTACCTGCTTGGGACGATGTTCTTTTGCCAGAGGCATCCAAGAGTTTGGATTCTTTATCAGGTGGTGGAGCATCCCCTGATGTCTGAGAATTGGTCCTTTTCCTAGCATTGGAGACTACTAGGGAGTCAAAGGTACGGGCCCTTAATGTAGGCTGGGTCCGCAGGGGCTGCTTTGCATTTTCTCTCGATCCTGGTGTTAATAACCCTAGCGCCGACAGGATCTTTAAACACTTCAGGTGCATGCTTGATGACCCCTTTTAGCATAGGCAAGATAGAGGTGGTCCTCTGTGAGGTATCAAAAGTGTCCATTCGGAAATCCTCTTCCACAGGGTCTGTATGCAAGTTAACCCCATGGTATTGGGCAGCTCAACATAGTAGCTGATTAAAGCCTGTTGTGTCCTCTGGAGGGGAAGGCCTAGAGGGGTATACGTCCTCCTGTGGAACATTAGGCGTGCTGTAATCATCCCAGGGATCAGGGGAAGGTGGACTAAGGTCCCCTAGTGGCTCCTCATCTGCACCCCCCGTGTCATCAGAGCTATCATCATCCCTTGGTGGAGGGGATGGTGTAGAAGTATGTTGTGGTGGAGGAGGTGGTGGTGGAGGAGGTGGAGGCGGAGAAGGTGGTGAAGAAGTGATCCTGAGGGGAGATGTGACAATGTCCCGCTTTTTAGGTGGAGCTGGTGCAGGGGTATCCAATGGTCTTTTCTTTGAACTTAAAGTGAGCTGACCAGTTTTAGGGTCTATTAGAATAGTATTTTGTTTAGGATCTGGTGGAAAAAGCTCTTCTGATGGAGGCAGGTCTTTCGGCGCCGTGTTTTCAGTTCGGCAGCCTTACGCGGCATCGACTCCGGAACGGTTTTGTGGTCTTTTGGCTTGGAACCGTGATGTTTTACAGTCTCTGTGCTTGTCTGGGGAACCGGTTGCTTTTTCGGTTCAAAAGCTTTTCTCGGCTCTGAAGTGTGTGATTCCGAACTTTTAGGGAGCGGTCTTTTGCTCGGCTCGGAGTGTTCTTTCGGAGACGAAGGGTCGGTGCTTGTTGTTGGTGCAGAGTGCTTGGATGTGGAGGCAGCGATCAGCACGGATGAGGAAGGCTTTTTTTATTTCAGTGCCGGTGACCGTGTTTCGGGACTGACGGCAGACTGACTCAAGCCAGAGTTGCCTGAAGGCTTGATAGGCTTCTTTGCCAAGCCCGAGGGCGGGGCATGGGAAGCAGTCTCTCGGTGTGCACCTGGGCACGACGGTGAAGCTGTGACTGAAGCCTTTTTCGATGGTGTATGGAGGGGGTCGGGGTAGACGTCTTTACTCACGACCCGCTGTGCTAGAGTGACATCTTCGATGTCAGAGTCCTCGACTTTGAAGGCGCTGTGTTCTTCGACCCGCTCCTGTTCTGGATCGTTGACGTCCTCTTGGAAGAGGTCATCGGGAATAGATGTCGACGAGCGAGCCATAGTTCTTCGAGCTAGACGATCCCGAATGGTCTTCTTGGAGCAGAAAGAGGCACAAGCTGCCTCGTGCTCTGGTGAAAGGCAGAGGTTACACAACTCATGCAGATCGGTGTGGGGAAACTTCGACCCACATCGAGGACACTTCTTGAATGGAGTCCTTTCCATGAGTCAGATACTAAGGCCCAGGTAGACCTGAAACCCTTCATCGACGATCGGAATCGAGGACTTCGACGTTGGAGATGCGCGCCGACTGGGGTTCGCGATCGAAAACAATACCGTAGAAAGGGTGAAGTATTGCGCGCCGAAAGTTGTATCGGTAACGACACCGAACTGGAGCGCGATAACACATCCGAGCCCGATGGCGGGAAAAAACAATCTGAAGATGGAGCTTATGCCCATGCGCACTATCATCCAATGGAGGAGTCACCTATCTCGTGACTTCCAAAGACTTCTCCAAGACAAAAACAAGTGCAAACATCCGGGCCCAACACCAGATGGCGATCTATGCATAGTGTGTGATCTGCAACTCATATGCCTCGAAGCTACTATTCTAAACCTAGAGAATAGACATTGAGGGAAGCTGGCCGTGGAGTCTCATCTTGCGCCAATTGTGACTCAATGAAGCCCGCTGGGCTTTGGAAGCCACAAATAGAAGACTGCACAAATGGGGTGGTAAGTTAAGTTAACTCCTTCACTGGCTCGCCATGAAGGAATAGTGCAAAGGGGTGCCTTGCATCATGACATGACAAGGAAAGGAAGTTGAGACCAGCAATAAGATTCTGCAGAGTATTATGGGTCCCTCTACGCTGCATGCACACACCCGGAGAAGGAGACATAGGCCCCGTGGTCGTGTACTTCCCCTTACTTAGACTGACCACTGCAGAAGAGAAGATCCAGGATAGCCGGTTGACTGCAGAGAAGATTAATAGAGCCCTCTGAGCTCAATTTAGGCAAACATGAAATGAAATGAAATGAAAAATTGCATTTGTATAGCGCATAACTGCCCTGAGGCCTCGCAGCGCTTGAAGATTAAATGGTTTAGCGCAGGCTCAGGGCAGATCAGCAGGATTTTGCAAACAAATGCGTTTTCAAGGCCTTTCTAAAAGACAGGAGGTTGCTGTTTCCTCGGATGGTGAGGGGAAGGGCGTTCCAGAGTCTGGCCGCCGAGTGGGAAAAAGAGCGGCCACCCCACCGGGCTTTATTGATTTTAGAGGAGGTAGCCAGCTGCAGGGTGCCAGAACGAAGGGAGCGGGCTGGAACATAGGGCGTAACCAGGGGGTGCAGAATCGCTGGGCCTACACGATGGAAGGATTTGTGCAGGATGCACAAAGCCTTGAACTGCACTCTGGCAGCCATTGGGAGCCAATGGAGGTCTTTCAGAGCCTTCCTCGCCGACTGCCGACGGGGCAGATTAAACAGTAGGCGGGCCGCACTATTTTGTGTGACCTGAAGCTTCTTCAAACATCACAGGTCAGGATGGATTTCCCACAAAATAATACCACAAAGCCTGCAACATTATTAGATCTCCCATTCTAAACATGTACCTGAGGCTATCGATAGAGGCTATTTCCCTACTGAAACTCACCTGGCCACTATTGGGTTCCTGCTTAAACCAGATAAGCCACCTGATAGGTGCACTTTGTACCGGCCCATCTTCCTAATAAATGCTGAAATTAAATGGTTTGTGAAGACCTTGGCAAGGCGACTCAACCCAGTCCTGAAACACCTGATCCATCCGGATCAGTGCAGATTCATTACCCATAGTGGCACTAGTTCACCTGGCTCTGGCCCAGTTTTGCATGTTGCAATGCACTATGGAACTTAAGCTTATTGATTTTAAGAAGGCCTTAGACCAGGGGTCTTCAAACTAGGCGGCGGGCACCGCTAGAGGGGCCTCAAGTGAACCCAGGGGGGGCGCAAGGTTCTGGCCAAAAAAACATTGTACTGATAACAGTGCTTAGTTTTAAGATGAAACAAAGTTGTGGCATCAAGTGGCTCTGTAATGGGCCATCACTGATATTTTTTGCTATTTATATCCTGGCTGGGTGAAGTTATCAAAAGGGAAGGGACTCCAAATATTCTTCAACACCCCCATCCCCACTTCTAATAGTCACACTGTGGATGCTTGTACATGTTAGTAAGGCCTGCTTGACCAACATATGTTTGGCAATCATGTATTTGATTGAATTTTTAAAACAGTAACAGAACATAACTGCAGTGTTTAAATATGTATAGGCAAGGGGGGTGGGGGGGGGATCTCAGCTTTTAGATTTAAGTGACATTGGTTGGCTTGGACAACTTTATGAGTATGCTATATAGGGCACGGATAACGCACTCTCCTGCAACTGACCGAGTCTGGAGGTCAGATTGGAATCGCCAAGTGATCTTAGAAACACCTCTCTGGACAGACAAGTAACAGCACTGGATGTCGCTACAGGAGGTCTTTAAGGGGTGGGATAGTATAAGTCTCGAAATTGGTGGGTGTGTGAGGGTGACCACATAATATCCTTCCTCACTCTATAAGCAGAATTTTCCCTGCATAGATTCCAATTTTATATTAGCCTCCAACTCAGACATGCCCTATCGAGTTACCGTAAGGCGCTAGCCGTGCCGCCAGACTATAACCCCTTTGAGATACTACTCCTTAATGTCCCAATACTTAAAGGAATTATATTGCAAATATATAGGGCACTGGTCAGTTATTCACTCTGTACTCTCTCGAGCCTGAAAACACAATAGGAGGGTTGGCTGGGGCACTTCGAACAAGAAGAAAGGAGGGAGGGAAACGTGCATGGTGCCAGGCACCTAACTATATCTATCCGGCCATGCCTTTGTTGTATGGCATTTTAGATTCCGAATGGATTTTCCCGATTCATGCCTTTATATAGGTACAATTCACGTTGCCCTTATATAGGCACAGAAATCAAGCCCATATTTAGGCATAGCCCTTGCAACCCAAATACAGGCATGGCTACTTCCATCCGTTCACCAAACGTCACAACAATTTCTTGGAAAACCAGCATAAGCCATTAGGGACTTCCCCTTGCTTGAATATTGATTTCTCCAAGAACTCAGTTTTACAATGTACATCTATTCCTTAGGGATTTGTTCATATGTCCGACTTTACGTCAAACATGGCATTCCTAAACACCTTCAAGGTCGAAATATACCTTCAATTGCTATGGCAAAGCACGGTGGTTCGGAGCAGTTAGACGACCTACTTGCCCGACGCAGCTCGATACAGCAAGTGCCGAAGGAAGCAGACTCTCCAGCTGACACACTGACAAGAAGCTGTCCTCCTCTGCAGAGAATCTAGCTCCAGTGTTTTTACTTCCCTTGCGGGGTGTTGGGAAATCAAGTCCCGAGACACAGATACCAGACCTCCTTTATTCTAAGGTATGGAGCCGATTTGAACCTAGAGAAACCTTTGGTAGATTCTTGGCAAAAACTAAACCAATGCTAAAGATCATACTTACTTCTTCCCTCGTACTAGACCTAGGTTAGGTACATTGGGGTAGGCGTATTTTAGGAGCAACAGTTACGTATTTTAGCCTATGTTATTTATGTATGTATTTTTAGATGGCTTAGAAACCATACAATGCTCTTACAGTATTTTAGAATACTATCCTTGCTGTACGCATTATACTTTGCATTCTGTCTCACGATTGTAGCAGTTCACCTCTCTTGCATAAGAAAGAAGACTGTTCAATAAACCTTTTATTGAAAACGCCCGTCTTACTATTTCTCTGCAAACTCTGTAGAAACTAAGCATGCACGATTGAGTGAAATATTTATCTATCGTTTCCATGACACTGAAGATAGTTATTTCAGTCCTAGGGAAACAAAGTTGTCATGTTTATGCGGTTGTCAGAAACTATTCCCTTCTTGTGAATTCGAGAAAGTTTCTATGACCTCTGAGCTAGCTGGCACTCACAATTAAGTTTAGTATATTCGATAGAGACCTACTGACCTAAGTCCTACGTCATATCTATAGGACATATTATTCCAATGCGCAGAGCATATTGGGAATATAGGAACAGCACTACACCTTATTCAGGTACATTATCTACACTTTACATACTACACGCCCAAACAGTTATGGCAGGTTCGTAAACACCCAGTTACACTAAGTGCACTGATGATATGGGAGAGGACTTATGCTTTGGGGATGAACCATCATTCAACAATACTGGCAAATTACTTTTCCAACGCTTTCAGATAGAAATGTGTCCGATTCCCATAAAACGTATTCTAATGGAATTCCATTGTCCCCATTGCTAGCCCATACCATCTTGAAAACCAGCTGCATCTTATATAAAGACATTACATTTAACACGCCTGCATAGATGACTGACAAACTGACAAGTCAACCATCTCTTATGGCTCACAGCTGGGACTCCAGACTGGAGACAAAGTTTAGAAAAATAAACAAGCACTGGGAAAACCAACAAGTCTTTACTCTAAAAGGGTCCTATGGGTTTGACAATGCGGTTTTCCTCCAATCATAGGCATGCAAACAAGTTTACATGAACACATATTGTGCTTCAAGATGGCTGCAGAAGTATACTTGTGCAGCCATATTTAGGTCAAGCCTAGTAGACAGCACAAGCTGTCTAGAAGCAAAAGACATGGGGTGGACATAACTCGCATAATTCCATGTAGCTTAATCTTAATCACACTGAATTATCCAAAGACTCAGTGAGATTAGTAGAATTAAACGTCTAATATAGAGACAAGGATGCATTGTGTGCTAAGAAAATAGCGCTACATGCAACAAGAGCAGCGTGAGCATACGCTCACACTCACTAAATGTACTCCCAGAGTAGGATTTTTATCCCTCCAAATTACGCTTAATTACAAGAGCGGGCATAATCATGTTACTGGTAATTTTGCGCCAATGAGAGGCGTTGCAGTACCGATATCACTGCAATTACTCTGGCATAATTGGAATTTCCTCTCTAAAAAAGAGAGAGGGGTCCACACGCCATAGGGACAGGACACCAAGACGAAGTTCAAGTCTGGAATAAACTCCCTTTGGGGTATTAACTTAGCATTCCAATCAACACACACCGGGTCAGTTTTTCAGTTGCCAGAACGTCACATATAAATACAATATTAAAAAAACATATGTTTAGGTTTATTAGGTTGGTTCAAAGAAGTATATACATGAATACCTTTTGTCATTAAAAATAAAGCATAATTAAACATTAAAAAAAACTGCAAAGATAAAAAGTCATGTACACAGTATAAATCAATATTCATAAAAAAGTAATGGCATCAGTTAATATCTCAACATGTTAATTTTACATGTGTAGTACATCACACAGAGAATGTCATAGGAACTTGTTTTTCTATAAGTAGGCCAAAAAAGTGATGCGTTTCGGAGGGTTGCATAGGTCCAACCTCCTTCAGGCTTGTTACTACTTTGTTCCGACAGTGTTATCTACATATAAATATATATATAAAATATATGATTCTACATTTCACAATCTGCACCAATCTATTAATCTACTCATTCTTCGAATTCAATAATTCTTCCATTGTGTTATAAAAATCCTAATTGATTTAGCAGCATACTATCAAAATTAGCAAAGTATGTATGTGTATTTCACATTATCATTAGGTTACAGATAGCAAGGTCTGATAATGAGCAGTGCTCAGTGAGATTTATGACCCAGGCGGGGCAAAAAGGGTGAAGAAGAAAACAAGTTACTTACCTGTAACTTCAGTTATCCAGTATTGGCATCTTTCAAAGATTCACATGCTTGAATTATCCCCACCGTCGAGGTGGGAGTATCCCGGTACAAATAAAATATGTACATAACAGTAATAAAACATAATACAATTGGCAATAATGGACTACACAGTCACTACATTACCCCATCCTTGTCCTTTTGTAAAAAAAAACAAAAAACAAAGCTGAAACACAGCTAATCAGGCTCTAGCACCCTTTAGAACACTTTACAGAGAGGCAAGTCCCTCAGATTTGCGAGCACAGGTGACAGTAAGTGATAAGGGAAGCCTCTCCCCAGAGGAGGGCGAGTCGCATGTGAATCTATGAAAGATACCAATACTGGATAACTGAAGTCACAGGTAAGTAACTCGTTTTCTTATCCAATATTGAGGTATCTTTCATAGATTCACATGCTTGAATCAGAATAGCTACAGTAAAAAGCCATTCGTTTTTTAGCGGATGGTGGGTATCATAGGAATCGCAGATACCTCTTAATAGATATACATCAATATATCCAGAACATATGCAACACAATATGAGAGAAGCATCATGCATAAAGAGTAGAAAGACAGCATTAACATGTAACACAAATAGCTTTCATTAGCATGGAATAAAATAATCACCTCTCAACAGACGCTTACCTTAATGGAAAAGGTTGCGTAACACTGCTTGACCAACAGCTGATTCAGCTTCTGTAGCCAGATCTAAACAGTAATGCAGAGTAAATGTGTGCACATTTTTCCAAGTTGCAGCACAGCAAATTTTATCCAACGGCACTCCAGCAAACAGCGCCGCTGATGACACTGCTCTTGTGGATTGAGCTTTAGGCTTGACTGAGGATTTCCTGCTTTAGAGTGACAAAATTGAATCGCTAATGCAATCCACCTTGCAATCGTTGGTTTAGTCACTGCTGTACCTGGTTTTTGTCCACCACATGACACAAACAATTGATCAGACTATCGGACGGGTTTAGTATGTAAAATAGAATTTCAGACACCTCTTTAAATCCAAAGTGTAAAAAGCCTTTTCAGCCGGGGTAGAAGGACTGGGAAAGAAAGTACGTAGGATAATAGGCTCATTAAGATGGAAAGACGATGGTATCTTAGGAATAAAGGTAGGGTTCGTTCTGAGGAGAACTTATTCCCTGGTAAAACGTAGATATGGTTGTTTGATAGTAAATGCTTGAATTTCACTTAACTCGCCTAGCAGAAGTAAGAGCCAACAAAAGAGCGATTTTCCAGGAGAGATACTTAAGTTCAGCTCTTTGAATAGGTTTGACGGATGCTTCATGAGCTGTGCTAGAACCAGGTTAAGATGCCATTCAGGAGTGGGAGTCCTAATAGGAGGAAAAGCTCTGAAGAGACCATTCATAAATTGCTTGGCCAGACGATTAGAGCAGCTAGCACTCCTCAGACTTAAACGCCAACACAGGTCAGACGGTTTACTTTTGGACTGTCTCCCTGTTTTTTAAAGCTTAAAAAATCACTGTTATCTGTTTTTAACTGCTCTCTCAGCATCGCGTTGCTCACCTTACTAGTGGCATGCTTCCCTGGTCCGCCACGGCAAGTGCCGTTTGAGCGGAGGGAGCAAGCATTGCCATTCTTAACCACCTCACCTAGCACAAACACCGGAGGTCAGCGCCACACTCGCAGCAGCGATTCCACCCATTTCCTGCCTCACATAAGGAAGCGCGCCAAAGGCAAGCCAGTGTGCGCCCCTCGCACCTGACCGCCGCCATTCAAGCTGCCCTTTTTTGGAGTCATCCCCCCATGGCGAATATACTGGTCAGGAGGTGTATTCCCTCAACTCCTCACTCCATCATGGGGGGGGGGTGGGGGACAACATGGCAAGGTAGTCCTTTTCCCCTCATCTACCAATGTTGTCCCCCCTTCCTCAAACCCCCCCTCATCAGTAAACTCTTGTTTGCCAGAGATGTTACCAAACCCTCTCATATTAACCTGGCAGCATCCAACCACAAGTTTTTGACAGGACTCTATTGCAATGCTCATTCCCTTCCAAAGCACGCCATAGAAATCTGATCCTTACTGGACACTGAGAAACCGGATTTCATTCTCATTACTGAGACTTGGCTGCACGACACCTCACTACCTGACATAGCCATTGCCATCCCTCAGGAGTATCAACTGACCAGATTGGACAGAAAGGATAAAAGAGGGGGAGGGATCGCCATTGCTTTTAGGGCTAACATTAAAATTCACACTTTAGAGACGTCACAGACAGAATGGGGCGAAATTTGATTTTTTTCAATAGAAAGCATCAACTACAAATCCTGGCGTGGTGCTCTTATCTACCGACCCCCAAGCAACAGAGCCCATTTCTCCAGCAACCTTACAGAGGCTATTGCCCCACATGTACTGGCCGCAGACCACTTCCTCTTAGTAGGGGATTTTAACTTCCACGCTGAGCTTCTATCTGACCCTCACTCAAGTGTCCTCATAAATAGTCTCAACACCCTAGGACTCTCTCAATAAGTTGTGGGCCCCACCAAATCGGCTAGACCTTCTCTTTACCAATTCCCCCTACTAGAAACTGATCAACCTTTCCCTATTCTGTGGTCGGATCACTATGTGATAAGGTTCCGTTTACAGGGTTCATCTACATTACTCTCCCCCCCCCCCCTTCGAAAAAAATCAAATTAAGTCGACCTTGGAATTAGATCAATTCAGAGTTCTTTGCTGCCAACTTTACCCCCATCCCTCTGTCTGAATTGGTCAATCCCAATCAAGCTGCAAGAGGTCTCGATCAGTCCATCGCCACCACGCTTGATATCATCGCCCCATTAAACTCTCCCCCTGGTTCTCCCCTAATCTTAAAACTGACAAACTTGTTGTCAAGGAAGGCTGAATGAAAATGGAGGCGCACCAAAGACAGTAGCAACAAACAGCACTATAAAACAACTCACCGGCGCTACATGAATCACATAGCCACAGCCAAAAGAATAATACTTGGGTAACAATCACCCAGGCAGTTAATTTGCAGAAGGAACTTTACAATATTGTGTACGAATTCACTAACCCTTCCTCCTGTCAACAACCGCACACTGATTCCCAAGAGTGGGTGAACTCCTTTCTCCACCTTTTTTGTCGAAAAGATCAATGACGATCACAAGAAATTTCCCCTACCACCCGACATAACATCGATCGGGAATCACTTTGACTCTGTCTCCCCACACAGTCCCCCCCACCGAGTTCCGTGCAGTTAAGGACTAAGTACTGTCCACTCAACCGTACCAAATCTGGCTCTCCTACCGACCCCGCTTCTGCACAAGTCCTATCCAAAATCGGCCCTGTATTCCTCCCCTACCTCACTGCACTATTCAACCATTCTGTCGCAGTCCATGGTCCCCACTCTCTGGAAAGAGGCCATCATTAGACATATTAAAAAAAACTTCCGCTGATCCTAAGCAACTGGCCAACTACCGTCCAATATCCCTTCTACCCTTTTTCGGCAAAATCTTTAAGTCATTGGTAATAATCAACTTACACATCACCCGGAAAATAATAAACTGCTGGATCCCTCCCAGTCAGGATTCAGGGCATTCCACAGCACCGAAACAGCCATACTCGAAATGGTCGATAACATCAGACTTTCCTTGGATGCCAGACAATCAGCCATACTGGTCCTACTTGACCTGTCGGCAGACTTCGACACCATTTTGCATGGCATCCTTCTGGATCGCCTTCGCGTATCTGGTGTCGTGGTCACCGTGCTGAACGGGCTTAAGAGTTACCTTACTGACCGCTCCTCCAAACTTCAAATAGGAGACTTCTCCTCGGAAAGCCAGCATAACGATAAAGGTGTCCCACAGGGTTCCATCTTGAGCCCAACGCTTTTTAACCTGTACATGTCACCACTAGCCAAACTTATTAAAGCCTTTGGTTTTCAGACAGTGTCTTAGGCGGATGACACGCAGCTGTTAATCATCTTGGGACCGGACGTCCACGAGACTAAAATGCGTTTTAAAGACTGCATGACAGCCATTAACAATTGGATGATGAATAATCACCTTCTCCTTAATGCCAATAAAACAGATTTTGCTCTTTGGGGACGCATCTAACTTATGGAACAACGACTGGTGGCCCTCCATCTTCGGACCCTGCCCTACTCCCAATACAGCTGTGCCCAACCTTGGCGTAATCCTAGACTCCAAACTCTCCATGTCAGAACACATCAATAATCTAGTCCGCATCTGCTACGGACTCATGCGTAGTCGCCTGGACTATGGTAACTCACTCATGGCCTCCACTAATGTAGAACTACTGGCCAAGCTCCAGGTCATGCAGAAAATGGCGGCCAGACTTGTCCTTAACCTGCCCCCGCGTTCTCCTTCTACACCTAGTCTCAGGACCCTTCACTGGCTTCCAATCAAAAAGAGGATCCACTTTAAACTCTGCTGTCTGGTTCATAAGACTATCAATAACAAAGGACCTCATTACCTAGCCAAAAAGCTTACCATACACCAACAGGCAAGAACCCTTAGGTCCAATAGCAAATACTTTCCAACAGTGCCTAAGGTCCGCACCATCAGGAACGGTGGCAGCTCCTTCTCCCGGATAGCACCTGGAACAAACTGCCTTTATCCCTCCGCCTAGAAACAGACCACAAGAAATTCCGTAGACTCCTCAAAACCTGGTTATTTTAGCATAGTCCCTCCTGCCCGGCTGTCCTGTCGTTATGTCTGTCATGAGTATTCGCAAGCGCTACGAGACCTACGGGTGACATACGCGCTCAATAAATACCAAATACATACAAAGACATATGCCACCTGAAGAAAGTCTGTAAGTAGAGATGGTGGCCAGATGTAACTTAACCGATGTGAACAGGAGGCCAGACTTGGCTAGTGAAAGAAGATAAGGAAGAACCTTATCTGGAGAACACTACAGGGGATGTATATTATTATCAAGGCACCATGAACAGAAATGTTTCCCATTCAGAGAATAGGTCTAAAGCGTAGATGGTGCTCTCGCCTTAGCAAGTATATCTCTACAGTCCTGAGGCAAATTTAACTCCTTGAATTCAGAGAACTCAGAAGACAGGCATGTAGCTGTGCTGGGTGTAGATGGAGAATCTGGCTCTTCCATTTTCAGTTTTCTGAGAAGTTTCGAGAGTAAAGGGAAGGGGGGAATGCGAAAGCGAAAATCCCCGTCCATCTTACCTTAAAAGCGTTTACCCAAGATCCTCTCTCTGGTTCACGGCTGGCATAACATGGGCATTTCCGATTTGTCTCGGAGGCTAAGACATCCATGTTGGACCTGCCCCACATCTGGAAAATGAGTTCCAGGACTGACTGCTCTAGCTCCCATTTGTGGCAACAATTTGACGTTCTGCTCAAAGTGTCAGCTAGACTGTTTATTCCCGGAAGGTGTTCCACATTTATAGAAATGTGGTGAGAAAGCAGCCATTTCCATATATCTTGAGCTTCCAGAGATAGGATGTGAGAGCATGTTCCTCCTTGCTTGTTTAGGTAATGCATGCAAAGTGGTGTTGTCCGTCCTTATAAGAACCTGAAGAAATATAAAATCGATATCATGTACTATTGGCCTAATGTATCCAATATATTAGCATACCATCTTTAGGTAACCCTCCCCCCCCCCGATGTGAATATGCTCGAATCATGTATACATTAAGAAATCGAGCCTTCTCTGCAGAAACGCCATGTTGGTTTTCATTTCTCTGTATCTCTTGCTCTTGCTAGAAAAACACGTCACCTGCCACTGTGTAGACAGAGCCTAAAAGGTCGGCCTGGGCTATGAATGGACCATTGATTCTAACTTAGGAAACTCAAGGTCGCATCTGCCTTTCTAGTGGGATGAGCACATTCTTGCAGATGCTGTGCCTGTACTCCTGTGCCTGAGAACGAAAGGGAGGCACCTTTACTGACCTACCCCCGAAATAGTTTAAGCTGAGTTTCGAACCAATCAATTGTGCCTAATATGGGTTTTCCTGTTGGCTTCACGAGAAGTGGTACTTTTCCATGTACGGGGTTTCATGAGGTATGCTGAAAGTATATATGCACTGTGTTGAATGTAATCCAGCAGTCTCCTCTGCGCACCTTTGAGGGTGAAGGCGAGAGAGGCTCCCCTATATAGGGCGCTTTGCAAAATAAACTATTGAACCTTCTCCATTGCAGACTGACTTATTCTTGGTAAATAAGGTATATGGGCTATTGGTAAGTATAGCTCTATGGTATATTTTTTCTAGTACTTCAGTTGGCGACTCCGCGATGGGGTTGTCCCCTCCTGTAAACAGGAGAAGAGGGACGGGGAAGGGTTCTGGTCGAGTGGGTGGATTGAAAAAGGATCCTAATTGAGAAACCAGTTTGTGGTGGAAAAGGAAATTCCACTCTCGAGCCCTGTGACCTTCCCAGCTGCTAAATAACCCTTCGCAGGAGTATTTCGGGCTTAACCCAGGAACAGCTGACTGTGTTGGTCTATAAAGGAGTCGGCAGTGGAGAACACGCAATCAGACCTGAGTGCACCAGGTGAGTGAATTGCATTGTTAGTCCTTTGATGACTTTGGAATAAGCACTATGGAGAAGTGGCTTAAAGAAACAATTAACTGTGTATGGAATTTGGTGGTTAGTGAACCACAGGGAATCTGGGGGTCTGACGTGGCAGTGGAGTGACTGCACAGGCGGATGCCCCACAGACTTGTTTGGTGACTATTTGAGCCAACATCGGACGCCTTAGTGTTGCACGGAGGGTGCTCACTCGGCCGAATTCTCTTCGGAAAAGCCCTAGGAGCAACTGGGTAAGCTTGGGTTCTGGAGCTACGCGCACAGACGCCCGGCCCAACCAGCACAGGACTATGGAATGGTCTGTAAGAGGGTTCGTGGTTCGCCTTTCTGTTGATCTCAGGGCATTCTTTGGACTGTCTCTTTTGTGAATCTTTGGTGGTCTGGAATCCGGTGTGATTGATTCCCCAAACAGGAGTCGACGGGCTCTGTTCGAGTACAAGACATGTCATTTGGTATTTTGAAGTCATGACCGAATTGTTTTAATCGATCGAAAATATGCACTTTAAGTATGAATAGCAAGTGGGATTGTACGATCTAGGAGTGAAAGGGTATGTGATGAATGGACACGTCCCTGTTAGTAAGTCTGGATGAAATGGTATGAGTTATTGAATTATAAACATGTCGTGTTTTAGTAAATTGTGTTTTGGATGCTGCCCTCGTCGGAATGGTCGGCTGGAAGAAAGACAGCCTGCTCCTCCGGAAGGCAGTCCCAGTTTTTATATGTATGTAAAACATGGTATTTCTCCCATTTTGTTCAATACACTATGGAACAAGTACACTTAGGATAATTCAGAACTACAATGGCCTTTAACGGGGTCTTTTGATGAAAGAAAAATTTATTATTTGCAAAACAAATTGTTTATGAAGAGAAGCCGTCAAAATATGTTCGACTCCCTGAACTGGTGGTTAAAGGAGGCGAAACGACGGCGAATAAGAAGAGAAATTGGGAAAAATTAAAGCTGGACAGACTGTTACTCAAAAGGCAGTGGCGTATGAGAAAGAAAAGGTAGAGAAAAATATTGAACAAATTGATAGACAATTTCGATTGCAGACCGATAAGAGTTATGTGACACGAACTGAGGCAGAAGATGAGATAGGGGAATTATTGGAAGCCCGTCCACCACTTCTATATGCCCCTCAAGGTTTGTACCCTGCGGTCCCAATAGCTAGGACAGGAGCGGTTGGAGCCCACAGGGGGGCCCTCAGTTGCTACCGCACCAGTAGCTGTGCGCCCTCCGGCACCAGTGTTCTCTCCCCCCTACCCTTCGCCCAACTACCTCAGATTTGATTACGTTGCGACCTGGGTCGGTTGCTGCTTCCCCCTTGCCCCAGGTAATTCTAACACCCCTGGCTGTAGGACCAGCGGTCTTCCCTATGGGAATGACCACTGCCTCTTCAGATGTTACACCACGACGCCCCGTAGGGGGTTTGGAAGGCCAACGAGTTTTTACTCGATCGTCCTTAGGAAATGATGAAAGACGGACTATTGTGGTTCAGGCATCCCAATGGATGCGGAATCCAATTTATACTTTAGAGGATATTTGAAGCACTATGAAGGATTTTGAACCAGTCACGCAACAATTGGCATTCGAGCACATGGCAATTCGATTAATTTCCTTATGGGAACAGTGTTTTGAGGAAGGGCTGCCCCCTCAGATATTATGTGATATCAGGGATCGAGCTTTTAAGTTCGAATTGCAAGTCGAAGTATTCCAGAATGTTAAGACCCTGATACAATACAGAGAACGAATGCATAGGAAACGTCCAGACTGGGGGGCCCAATATCCCATGAGAGAAGTGCATCCCCTTTTCCATCCGGAGATTCCCGAAGTGAGAGATGGAGGTGGAACAGTGACCAGAAATCGTGTAGAGGCACGTTTCCAGGAGCAATGGGTTTATACCCCTTGGAAACAAAGTGAAGTTCTTACATTAAAAGCCCAACTTCCTGACCCACGTAAAAATCCTACAGCTTATTATAAAGAATTAACCGAAGTCGCAAATTCGGCCGTTCTGACTTTAGCTGATAGAGTTATTCTTCGGCCTCTTGATCCCAGTGGATATATGGAGACAGGTACATGACTCAGATCATGCGGCAGAACTTGGAGGGACTTGGGATCAGATTAAAGTATGGGACAAAGATTGGAAGCCGATTGATAAACCTAAAGATCAGATTTTAGCTATACCTGCTCGTATCATAACATATATGCAAACTCTCATTTCCCCCCACGGAAGGTGGATTGGGATAAATTAACGGCTTGTAAACAGAAAAAAGATGTGTGATTTTTTTCACCCGTTTTGAAAAAGTATTTATTGCCTTTAGTGGACAAGATCTGTCCACGGAAGGTGGCATACGATTATTTGTGAATAGATTTGTCACTAATTTGTTGCCTGAAGTGATGGCACGATTGCAGGCTGCTGAGAGTACATGGACCACTTCGACCCCTTCAGTTATTCTCAGCATGGCCCAGTATTATGAACATCGAGAAAATGAGAGCAAGGACAAGTCTGATAAAAAAGTTAAGGAGTTGAAGACCAGAGTGCTGCTGCAACAAGTTAGTAGGGGACAAAATGCTGGTAGAGGAGGAAGAGGTTCCTTTCCAAGAAGGGCAATGATGGGTCGGGGCGGAGGAATGGGTCAGACTCCGAGCATAGGGATAAATCAGTGTTCCAATTGTAGACAAGAGGGACACTGGCAAGCTCAGTGTCCATTATTATATGGACGAGGAAGCTTTAATAGAGAAAGAGGAAGCGGACAAAGCGGTAATGATCGGAATAGTATGAGACGTGGGGACATGTCCGGTAGCGAGTCAGACAGGAATTATTTTGATGATCCTCAAGGGAGACAATACTACAATGAGGATTATAGGGAGGATGGATATGATGGAAATAGTTACGCATGAGACAGCCAAGAACAGAGCAGGGGCCACATAGCAGTACCAGATGACCATCAGGGGCCTTATGTAAAGGGGAAATTGATGGGGACATCTGAGAAGTTTTTGGTGGATACTGGAGCAATGAATAGTTCTGTTGCTCATTCGCTGGTCCCAGGGGCTGCTCTGTCTGGGCAAAACAACGTATCAGTGGGTTTCTCAGGAATCCCGGTAGTAAGCCCCATTTCTAAGCCACTACCTTTTACAATTGGCCCGATTACTGTGGATTCCCCATGTTTGCTTACTTCTAGTTGTGGCGAGAATCAGTTAGGACTGGATATATTGAAGAAATTGCATGCTCACATTTACTGTTCTCCTGATGGTGTTTAACCATGCAGCCTCCTACCAAATGTTTTGCCAAAAATGAACATCTTCCACCTGAATTTTCCAAGATTCCCCAGACCCTTTGGGCAACAGGGGACACAGATGTGGGATTGTTAAAAATACCCCCTGTATCTATTACCTTAAAACCAAATGCACATTTGCCACGTATCCCACAATATCAAATTTCGCCAGAAGGCGAACGGGCCTTATTGCAAATTATTCGTGACTTAATTAGGAAAGGCGTGGTAGAGGAAACAGCTGCTAATGTTTGTAATAGCCCCATTTTACCGATTTTGAAAAAGGCCCCACTGGATGGTGACCCTGATTATAAAGATACATATCGTTTTGTGATTGACCTCAGAGAGGTTAATAAAATAGTGATTCCCCAATATCCTGTGGTTCCGGATATCACTGCAATTCTTACTATGATTCCCCCTACCGCCCAGTATTTCTCAGTGATAGATTTGAAGAATGCTTTCTTTAGCATTCCAATCCACCCTGACAGCCGTCATTTTTGGATTCTCATTATCTGGCCGCAGTTTTAGATTTTGTCGCGCACCTCAAGGCTATACTGAGAGTCCTAGTATTTATAGCCAAGCACTAAAAGCAGTATTAGATGAATTAGTCCTACCTCCTGGTAATGTTCTCGTCCAATATGTGGATGATATATTAGTGGTGTCAGACACAGCAGAAGGTTGCAAAGTAGCCACTGTTAAATTATTGACCCATTTGGCAGCTAACGGTAATAAAGTCTCCTTATCTAAATTTCAATATTGTCGACAGGAAGTGACCTATCTTGGTCATTTACTGCCGAAAGCGGGGAGACTTAACTCCTGAACTAATAACTGTTATTACTAACATGTCTGTGCCCCGTACTCAACGTGATGTTCGTGCTTTTCTTGGCATAACCTCTTACTGTCGCCAATGGATTCCTAATTTTTTTCTTCTAGCTAAACCCTTGTTGCATTTGATTACCAAAGATTTTTCCTGTGTGTGGAGTGCCCTTAATATCGCTGGGTGTGAAAGTGCCTCCTTTAAGGTCTCCGTGAGCCCTGAGTTTACACTCTCCGGGATGGTTGTGTATCGTCCGCCGGGTAGCGATGTGGGGTTCAGAAATGCCTTCCCCGATACGGTTGGCACTTTGGTCACTGACTGTGCCAACTTTTCCATCA
The DNA here is from genome assembly GCF_964261635.1 of Lissotriton helveticus. Taxonomy (NCBI): domain Eukaryota; kingdom Metazoa; phylum Chordata; class Amphibia; order Caudata; family Salamandridae; genus Lissotriton; species Lissotriton helveticus. The sequence goes on from NC_136063.1 coordinate 2,112,673,613, forward strand.
TGGGTGACCTGAACCTTCATTTCGACACCCCTTCTAATCTGACGGTACGCAGCATTTCCTCAGACTTAGAGGCCTTTCAACTCTCCCAGCTGGTTTCTCAGTCTACCCATATTGGGGGACATATTCTTGACCCCTTCTTCACCAATCTGCCGGAGACTAAAATTACATCTATTTCTCCGGTAGAGTGGACTGATCATTTTCTGGTGTCTATTCTTTGTCCTATATCGGTTACTCCCTCTACCTCTTCAGCGAGATGAGTACCTAGGAGGTTGTGGAACAAACTCAGGCTAGAAGACTTCCATCGTCTTCTGTTAGAGGAGCCGCTGGGTCCATTGAATGGCGTAGAAGAGGGATATGACCTCTTCTGCTCTTGGCTTACTAGGGCTCTGGACTCTCTGATACCTATCACATCGACTAAAATCAATACTAGAGAGTCGAGTCCCTGGTACGATGGTGCCTTACGTGCCCTGAAGGGAGCCTGTAGATGGGCGGAGAGGGCATGGCGGAAGACGTATGGGGCTGATTTAAAAGCTGCATACACCACGTCCGTCAAGCTCTATCATCGGGCTATTTGTCGAGCTCGAGCGGCATTTTATGCCGCAGAATTTCGAAACAGCACTAACCCGTCGAAGGCCATTTTCAAGGCCGTGAAAGATCTCATGGCGAAGCGGACTACCTCTACGACCGTGAGCTCCATCTTCCACTGCGAATCCCTTGCCTCTTATTTCTCGGGAAAAGTCCAAGCAATTTACCGGACATTCCCTAGCATAGGGATCGGCCTGGGAAGTTCCGACGGGACACCTCACCAAATCACCCTGCTCTCATTCCCTCCTCTCACCTTGGATGGATTTGACAAACTTGCGTTGCAGGTTAAATCTGGATCTCCATCTGATCCAGTAAGACCTGCTCTCTTTCGAGATCAGACCTTTATGGGGCGCTTTGCCGTGCATGCCCTTGTCAACCTCTCCCTGGAGTCGGGTGTAGTTCCAACCAAGTGGAAGCAGGCGGTGGTGTCCCCAATTATCAAAAAACCTTCCTTGGACCCGTCTAAGCCTGAAAGTTACCGTCCCATCTCGTTGCTACCCTGGCCGGCAAAGATTACAGAGGCCCATGTCAACCTGGCCCTGTCGGAACATCTGGCCCAGACCAACGCCCTCGACCCCACACAAAATGGCTTCCGTGCTGGACACAGCACGGAGACCGCTCTTCTTGTGATGGCGGAACATCTCCGTGCGAGGCTGGATGCTGGTCAAACGGCGGCGCTGATATTGTTAGATCTCAGCGCCGCCTTGGACACGGTATCCCACAGCATCCTCCTGCATCGGCTCGAGGAGATTGGTATTGGTGGCCAGGTGTTGCAGTGGTTCCGCTCCTTCCTCGATAATCGCTCCTTCTGTGTTTCCATCCCTCCCTTCAAGTCCAACTTCCAGCCTTTGGCCATGGGGGTTCCGCAGGGGTCCTCGCTGAGTCCCACGTTGTTTAACCTTTATGTGAGACCGCTGGCTGATGTCACCAGGCAGTGGGGTCTTACTCTGGTCTCCTATGCCGACGACACACAGCTGGCGGTCACTCTCAGCGGGGACGCGGAACAAGATGCCCCCAGGTTTCAGGCTGGACTGAAGGCGGTGGCAGGCTGGTTGACAGGTAATTGTCTCCAGCTCAATGCCACTAAAACGGAGGTAATGATTGTCGGAAAGGGAGTGGAGCTATGGGGTGACCAATGGTGGCCTCCAGAGCTGGGACCTACTCCGACCCCGGTGTCGTAGGTGAAAAATCTGGGGGTTTGGCTGGATGCGGGCCTTACCTTTGTAGGACATACCAAAAAAACAGCAGCCTGCTGTTTTGGTCTGCTGAGAGGCTTAAGACCAGTACTTAAATTTTTTGATGCCCCAACCAGACAGCTGGTGATCCAGGCAACTATCATCTCTCGCCTGGATTACGCTAGCTCCCTTCTGGTGGGGGCCAACCAGGCTGAGTTAACTCGCCTGCAACGGGTTCAAAATGCTGCGGCTAGAGCGATTGTCGGCCTGCCCAGATTTTGCCCGGTGGCGAGTGTCCTTCGCTCCCTACATTGGCTCCCAGTGAGGAAGCGCATCCTCTTTAAGGTCCTTTGTTTGACCTTCAAGATTTTGAGAGGTATAGGCCCTGAAACTCTGTCCAGCTGTCTTTCCTTCTATGTCCCCACTCGCACCCTCCGCTCTCAGGGCCAGGCCCTTGCTGTAGTCCCTAGATTCAGACTCAGCCGCATGGGGGGTCGCTCCTTCAGCGTAAAAGCTGCACTAACCTGGAACTCTCTCCAGGTTGAAATCTGTTTGTTAGAGGACCTTATGACCTTCCGGAGAGCAATAAAAACTTTCTTGTTTTAGTTGCCCGTATTATGTTTTATCTTTTCCTGTTGTGTTATGTTCCTCCTTGTCTATGCGCCGGGACGCTCCTTGGCTGGAGTAGCTGTGCGCACAATAAATTATAATAACATAACATAACATGTGCATGAACCTTTCCCCTGGACGGATGAATGTCAGGATGCTTTTGATTCTTTGAAATCTGCTCCATGCTCTGCACCCGTCTTGGGTACTCCGGATTACCGAAAACCTTTTGTACTTTACGTGCATGAGGTGGACGGGTTTTGGCTGAAAGCAACGACCTTGCGCATATTCTTCGGCAGTATTGGATAATATTGCCAGAGCCCTTCCTAACTGTTTAAGGGCTACTGCTGCTGTGGCGGTGGCCATTCGACAGTCGGAGGGGATTGTTTTGAATACTGACCTCACAGTGATGGTACCACATGCTGTGGATTGAATCGAACAAAAATCCAGCACCTTACAAGTGCACGATTGACGGGTTACGAATTAACTATTTGTACCACACATTATTATCAAACGATGTGCCACTCTGAATCCAGCCACGTTACTACCCCTCCCTTCGAATGATCAAAAGGACGAAGTGTTAAAATCTGGTTTGCGATGTCAACATTATCGGCGCCATCTTGTCCCCTTTCAGACTCACGCACACTTGCAGCAGCAGCCATTTTTTTGAAAACCATGGTCTCTGCCCACTGCCAATAGCCAGCGGGTCTCTCCCCCTCACCCCCCGGTCTCGCAAGCATTCCCCGCGCACCGACAGCCCCCGGTCTCTCCTGCCTGGGCCATAAACGCACCTCCAGCGCGGCCCTGCCTCCGAGCCACATCCCGCGCTGAACCCTCCCACTCTTTCATCTCATTCATCTCATTCATAGAACAGGCCCCTTTTTGATAACCTCTTCCTCCCTGCCCGATTGTCCGGCCTGATCCCAGGCCATCACCTAGCCCAACAGATACAGTTTATTGCCCCCTACAGTAGGACCTCGCCTCACATCAAAGGAGCGGGGATTAATCAATGCCTTCACACCCCTAGATCCGACCGATCGCCCGCATTCCTGTTCCCAGTGGAATGTCCAGCTGCGCGATAGCCATCATGCTGAGAGTTGGGTGGGGACCCCTACTGTAGATATGTGTGAGAACGGGCCTGAACCGGGGATTCCAAAGATGCCTTTTTCGTACTTCAAAGCAATACCACGGATGTCATAAATGTAATAAAGCCATAAAACTTGTGTATAAGAGGCCAGGCCTCAGAGATGCGGTTAGAGCACCTCGAGAAGATACCCTGTTGTCGGATTTGACGTGTTCTGCTCCGTCGGAATAAACTCCTGTTTCCCGCCTTCCAGTCTCCAGCGCCTGCCTCTTCATTTGGTAACCTTGAGTTGGGTGAGAGGCGGTTATCGCTGGGCAAACGTTGAAAAGGGGTAATCGATCTGACCTGCTTGCGCCCTTTTTCCACAATTGGCGTCCCAAACGTGGGGCCCATCAGTGACACGTGGATCCAGTGGGAGAGGTCCCAACGACAGTGTGAACGACTGCAAGGATCGGGAAAGAGCTCCTGCCCGATAGACCCTCGTCTGGCAGCCGATCATCCGAACTTGACCGGTTCCGAGCAGACCTCTCTCGAGTGATCTACGGTCCTGACTGGGAACCATCAGGAGTGCCACAGCAATTACGGAGAATAGAGGACGATCAGGCGCTGGAAGCGGAAGACGAGAAACTATCCATGCGGTCCGGGTAAGGTCGTGTAACACGACGAATTGCGAATTGATTGTTTGATTGTCTTGGAAAATACTAGTATTACGCATTTGATGGTTTGGTTCTGAGAGATTCTCTGTCTACAATCGGGGAAGGATAGGAGTATTCTCCCTTTGCAGATAGTGAAGGGTAGGTAGCGCAGGCTTTTGCTCCCGTTGTAACCCGTCGCGCCTACTTCCCTCTCCATTGATAGATTGTTTGTTCGAGCATTAACTGTTCGAAATTGGTTCTTTGAAAGGATCTTCTCTGCCTACAAACTGGGAGGAACAGGAATTTCCCTCTTTTTGCAGATAGTGAAGGGTAGGTAGCGCAGGCTTTTGCCCCCGTTGTAACCCGTCGCGCCTATTTTATTCCTCATTTGATTGATTGATTGTTTGTCCGAACATTGACTGTTTGGAATTAGTTCTCTCTTTGGGTATTCCCTATTTGCGAATACTGTATAATAGAAATATTCTGCCTAGTCTTCGCAAAGTAGTGAAGGATAGGTAGTGCAGACTTTTGAACCCCATTGTAACCAGTCATGCCTATCTTCTCCCCATTGTTCAGTAGTTGGTTCAGCCCGGACCGCTTATTAGAGGTGGATCATCCGGCTCCTCTGGAGGGCACCCCTAATAAGGATATGTTTTTAAAGTATGGACTAGTCGCCGTAGCTTATAGTAAGTTATGGCATAAATATACTAAAAAGGATCAGGAAAGTCAGTGGCCACTGATAGGATCCTTTGATGATGCTGGAAACAGCCCTTCGTAGCCATAAAACAACGCCCACTATGCTTGATAGTTTTGGCATGTGGCGCAAAGAAACAGAACAGCGAAAGAAAAGAAATGAAGTCAGACTAGAAAAAGAATTACGAAAAGCAGCTCATTTAGCCGCGAACAAGTTGAAAGAAGAAATAAAAGAAAGAGGAAGCTAAACTAAAACAAGAATCTGAAACATCAAGCCAGTGTCCCGTTAGAACGCCCGCCACGCTTTACCCTGAGCTACCTTCGAAGCAGCGAGCGAACGATGATCTACTGCTAGGTCCCCCGATCATCTACATGCCCCCTCCATACGCCCCTTCCCAACCCCTAGTGCAACGCACGCAACCCCCAAGCACAGATGAGAGCGGTACCAGAGCCTCGGTCCTCACGGCCTCCGCACCGGCCGAGCCCCTTGTACTCAGCGCAGCGCAAGCAGCAACAGTAGATGACCCCGACACTGAGAAGAAAGACTCCGCTGGATTAAATCGATTGAGTAAGAATGAACGAGCAGGGATTGATAAAATCGTAAAGACGCTAGTGGAAAGGAAAGAAAGCGAAGATTACGTAACAGATATATGCAATTCGTATGCCAATAACCACAAACGACACTTTGTTACACGTTTCTGTTACCACACCCTTAATGCTTATGAAGATCGGTACCAAGCCAAAGGTCCTGAAAGCCTAACAACTCTGTATAGAAAAGTCGACATTGGAGACGGAGGTGAGTGTGATGTGACGGACCTCTTCATGCGCACGCTTGAAGTCTCCGCCACCTCACTGAATGAAGATTAGAAGCTAGCACCACGACCCCTGTAGCAACTGTACCTCAAACCGAGGGAACTAACACCATGATGCCGATAAGAGAAGCAGCTCCTTATTGGGTCCCCTCACGAGGACAGGGAACACACGACGATATTAACCACCAAGATGCGAGGGGGAGGGTAATGTACAACTGGATCTACCAACCCTGGGATCGGCAAGACATCCTGACTTTTCGAAAGTCCTTGCCTGATCTACGAAAGAACCCCACTGCCTTCTACACAGAATTAGGTACCGCCTTGGGGTCGACGATTATGACACTAGCGGACATCGACTTGTTTTTCGGGCTGTGTCTACCAGCTGATGTGTGGAAGCTAATCTGGAAAGTCGACCACCTTGAGCTGTTCGGACATACCTGGTTACAACTCGATGGCATAGACAAGCAACGAGAGCCCGGACAGAAACCTTTGAAATCAATTCTAGACCTGCCAGACAAAATCGTACAAAAACTCAAAACCATAGTCCCAGAAAAGAAGGTGGACTGGTCGATAGTAACGGCCTGCTGCCAGAAACCCCAGGAAGACGTATCAGAATACTTTTCCAGGTTCGAAACGGTGTTCTCCTATTACAGTGGCCAGGACATGACCTCTGCAACCGGACATCACTTATTCGTCCAGAATTACGTAAAGGGTCTGACTCCAGAAGTCTCGCAGAAACTACAGACTAGTGAAAGTAGTTGGGCTGCCTCCAAACCCGCGGCTATCCTTCAGATGGCTCAATACTACGAAAGACAAAAGAATGAGAACGACAAAGCGACAGAGAAAGAAAAAGGACTTGAAAGAACGAGTAATGATCGCTCAATTGCAAGGAGCGACGATAGGTAGGGAACCGTACAAAGGACACTACCAGTCGACTGCCCCTAGAAATCCACCCCCTAAAGACCGTACCCCCGCGCCCTATGCTGGACGGACAGACATCGACGACAACCAGTGTGCGTTCTGCAAGGGATTTGGGCACTGGAAGTCCCAGTGTCCGGTCCTGTTAGATATGTACAAAAATAGAGACACAAAAGACGTAGCGGATGGGCCGAAAAATAGAGGACAGGGACGAGGGCACACAAACGACGCTAGCAATGACAGACCAGGCAGACCGAACACTTTTGACCGCCCCCGACAGAACCAATGCCAGCAGGCTGACTGTGACGATGCCCGCGACTTCGCATAGGACTGCCAAGGGCAAGGGAGGGATCCAGTCGAGCTCCATGTTGACCAGCAAGGTCCTTATGTCACCGCTAAGGTCCTAGGTACGAAGTCTCCATTTCTGGTAGACACTGGCGCGACACGTAGTGCGTTATCTAAACGACTGATTCCAAGAGCACCCTTGTCTGGCTCACACAACATCAATAGGTTTTGATGGAACGCCCTCCACTAATCCCTTGTCCGCGCCGATCTCCTTCAACTTGGACAGTAACCCCACTGACACGACGTTTCTGCTTTCCTCCAACACCCCCGATGCCATTATGGGACTTGACTTACTGAAGCATTTCCGAGCTACTATTAGGTGTTCACAGGACGGTATTAGAGTCATTCTGTACGATAACCCGACTCTGCTCAGACCTTATCCCTTACGACACATGTTCTCCATCTCTGACGCTGACTCATCCTTACTCGACTCTACCTCTGTATCTGTGGGCCAAAACTGACGCTGACGTAGGACGCATGATGATTGACCCTGTGCACATAACTGTTCGCCAAGATGCGATACTCCCAAAACTCCCACAGTATCGGATATCGCCCGAAGGTGAGAAGGCTTTGGTAAAGATAATTCAGTCCTTGGTAGAGGCAGGAGTGGTAGAGGAAGTAGTCAGCAATATTTGCAACAGCCCTATCCTACCCATTGTAAAGAAGCAGGGTGAGGGAGATGAGAAAGCGTACCGCTTCATCATCGACCTTCGAGAGGTCAACAAAGTGGTTGTACCTCAGTACCCCGTAGTCTCGGATATCACCACCATTCGGACCCTGATTCCTTCCACAGCCACCACCTTCACTGTAATCGATCTCAAGAATGCATTCTTCTCCATCCCCATCCACCCAGACAGCCGCTACCTTTTCGGCTTCACGTTAAAATCCCGCTCATATAGATTTTGTAGAGCTCCCCAAGGTTACACTGAAAGTCCCAGCATCTATAGCCAGGCCCTCAAGAGACAGCTGGACGCCGTTCAGCTGCCGGATGGAGTGGTGTTGATACAATACGTCGATGATATCCTTTTGGCGGCCGACACCACCCCACTTGCAGTCACTACCACTGTCCAACTCCTGCACTTCCTTGCGGAAAATGGCCACAAGGTCTCCAAGAAGAAGTTGCAATTCTGCCAACCCCAGGTCACCTACCTAGGCCACCTCTTGTCCAAAGACGGGAGAAAGCTTACACCCGATCGAATTCAGACAATTCTAGAAACCCCTGTCCCAAAGACCCAGAAACAAGTCCGCTCCCTGGTAGGCCTCACCTCCTTCTGCCGGCAGTGGTTGCCAAACTTCAGCCTCATTGTAAAGCCACTGCTTTCTCTACTAGCTAAAGATGTCCCCTTCCCGCTCCCTTGGACCCCCGAATTCCAATCATCCTTCAAAGAACTTCGAGACGCCCTTTGTTCTGCACCAGTCCTAGGAACCCCTGATTATACCAAACCCTTCTCTCTCTACACTCACGAAAGGGAGGGATGCACTTTGTCTGTCCTGACTCAAACCATCGGCCCCAAGCAACGACCATGTGCCTATTTCTCTGCCACTCTTGATCCCGTAGCGAGAGCCTTGCCTGCCTGCCTTCGAGCCGTAGCTGCCGCTGCTGTCTCTATCCGACAAAGTGAGGGGATCGTACTCTCGAATTCCCTCACGGTATTAGTGGCCCATGCTGTTGACACCCTCCTGAACCAGACTAAGACGCAACACCTGACTAGCGCACGACTGACTGGATACGAACTGACTCTGCTTGCACCCCACATCACGCTGAAAAGATGCACCACGCTGAACCCAGCCACCTTGTTGCCTCTGCCCGAAAATGACCCAAATGTCCCCCCTATACGTGACTGTGTGACCCTCACGGACGAACAGACTAGGAGTAGAGTTGACCTCCGAGACACTGCCTTCCCAAACCCTGACAGAGAGCTATGGGTAGACAGCTCTTGCATTAAACTCCCCGACGGCACCACCTCAGCTGCCTATGCAGTTACCACAGCCCGAACTGTAGTCGAAACCGCCCGCATCACGCAACGATCCGCACAGGCGGCAGAACTGATTGCCCTCACGCGAGCATGTATCCTAGCAAAGGGGACGACAGCAAACATTTACACGGACAGCCAGTATGCCTTCGGGGTGGTTCATCATTTTGGGCTCTTATGGAAGGAGAGGGGATTTCTGACATCTCATGGCACACCCATCCTGCACGGAGATCTAGTCTCCGCTCTGACTGAAGCGGTTCTCCTCCCCAAACGACTTGCCGTAATCAAATGCCAAGCACACAAAAAGGTGACAGACATCATTGGACAGGGAAATGCACTGGCCGACATCACTGCCCGAACCACAGCTGAGAATAGGACGACGACTCACATGTACGTGACTAGGTCACAAGCAGAAAAATGGACGGACGCTAGGGAAACTATTAGGAACATCCAAATGGCCAGCTCACCACACGAATTGACTGAATGGGCACGGGTGGGATTAAAAGACGATGAAGGCTGCTGGCGGACAAAAGACACGAACAAATGGTTGCTACCCAACTCGTATCTGATCCCCATACTGACTATGGCCCATTCCCCTGCACACATAGGATCTGCCCCTATGACCGAACTTGTCTCCAGAGTTTGGCATAACGATAGAATTGCAGACTCAGCCAAACGATTAGTCCAGCAATGTCTAGTCTGCCTGCAACACAACCCTGGGAAAGGAACTGTCGTACCCCGGGGAGGGTTTGGGGTCCCCAACCATCCATTTGAAGTCCTACAGATGGACTATATCCAATTAGAGCGATGTCAAGCACTGAAGTACGTACTTGTTGTTGTATGCGCCTTTAGCAAATGGGTGGAAGCCTACCCGACGCGTGACAACACAGCCATTGCCACTGCAAAAGTACTACTGAAAGAGTTCTTCCCTCGCTACGGCCTTTGTCGTATTTTATGGAGTGACAATGGCCCCCATTTCATAGCCGAGGTAATCCAGCTTATCCTGAAGGGGCTGGAGGTACGACAGAAATTCCACGCAGTTTTTCACCCCCAATCAGCTGGACTGGTCGAGCGACAACGCCACATTGAAACTAAAACTGGCAAAAATAGTGGCTACCACAGGACTAAAATGGCCAGACGCTCTTCCCCTGGCATTGCTGTCAATGCGTTCCACCCCCACCAAACACCACTTGACCCCCTACGAGGTCGTTTTTGGCCGACCCATGAGTATCTGGTCTGCACCCAAACCGACATCTATTCACAACGTCCCGGACGTCCTAATGTCTGACTATCTGTATAACCTAACTAAAACGCTGCCTGTTATTCATCATCAGGTGCTGCAGGCCATCCCCGATGCTTCCAGGGGCCCCGGACACACCTTCCAGCCTGGAGATTTCGTCCTAATTCGGAACTTCCAGCGGGAGAAGAGTCTGGAACCCCGCTGGACGGGCCCCTGGCAAGTTTTGATCACCACCCGAACAGCTCTTCAAGTGGAGGGAAAGCGCAATTGGCTGCACGCACACCACTGCAAGAAGGTCTCGTCGAATCTGACAACAACCGAAGGCGTGACCACGCAAGAAGAGCTCCTGAACAAAGATCGACCATCCCTGAGCTGCTACCCGGAAATAGACGCGCTAGAACTGGCAACATATCCCGACCCCACTGTGCCATCCAGAGAAGGGTACAACCTGCGACGAAAGGAGGGAGCTTCGGCTAAATAGACCGCTGACTAAGTTTATATTCTCAGAGCGGTGGCCTAACGCTACTAAGGTCGCCAGGAGAGAAGCCAAACGAAGTTTGTGGTTCTGCCCACTACCGAGCCCCCTTGAAGATGATGGAAGCGCCCGATACGAAGATGATGGAAGCACCCGACTTGAAGATGGTGGAAGCGACCGGATATCCAAAGACCCACTACAGAAACCCAAAGACTGACAAAATGCACAGTTCAAAGACTATTGCCTTCTTCGTTACCCTTCTCTTCTGTCTCCTCCTCATGACCACCCTCTGGATCTTGGAAGAAACCTCCCCAGCACAAGAGACACTTCTAGCCACTGTCCTACCTGTCACCATGAAGGAACACCACCTGATCTCTCCCTCACCTCAACTCCGAGAAAGACGTAAGGAGTTTTGGAATAACTCCTTCGTACAACTTTTGCACCAGCACAACCTTGCCGCCAATGCCACCAACTGCTGGATCTGCGGGTTGCTTCCGCATGCCACTGGTCATTCCATCCCTTTCATCCCCTCACCATTCTCTGTTCATGGCTCGTGCCTCGCCTGGTTGATTCTCCTGCAAGAGAGCTACAGAGATAAGAATCTCCAGCGAAACCATGTCGCACTTTTATCAAGGGGTATGGCTGAACGAAACAAAAAAAACGACCGCACCCTTTTGCCCACTGACGTCCAACACCTCTGTTCACTTGGACATCCCAGCCAAAGAGCGTGTCGAAATGAAGGTGTTCAACAACCCGGCCAGACCTACCTTCTCCTACCTCCGGAAATGAACAGCAGCCACCCTGACTGTGGCCCTATCTGTTGTCAATATCTCGGGCCTTATATGAATCAAAGGCCTCGGGACACAATTTGTAGGTCACAGTGCCTGCAACATTACCAGAACCTTGGACACTACTGACCCACCCTCTTTTGTCACTTCTCCAAACATGTACTTTGTCTGCGGTACGAAAGCCTACACCTGGCTCCCAAAAGGCTGGGGAGGCACCTGCTATATTGCCTTCATCCTTCCTCCGACCTATGTGGCATCTGCAAACCACCACCGACAAAAACGAGAGAGAGACATTGAACAAGCCGACTCTGCCGGAGCACAGTTCCTGGACGCAATGAAGGGACTTGTTCCACTCTGGGGTCCAATGGCAAACAGCCGTGCCATCCGACATTTGACCCAGGCAGTTGAAACAACCATGAGCATCACAGCTGGCATCCTCACAAATAACACGGCCGAGCTCCAAGCGGTCCGCTTGGTGGCCCTTCAGAACCGCCTTGTTCTAGATGTGGTTCTAGCAGATCGTGGAGGGGCATGCCGCATCATAGGGTCTAGCTGCTGCACCTATATGCCGGACAATTCACCCTCAGTGTACAAAGCCATTGAACATCTCCACCGACTTTCCTCAGAAGTCCACCAGAAACAAGAAGAATGGTCGCTTGGCGGATGGCTCTGGAGTACTGTAAAGAACTGGGGGTGGAGGTTGTTTACAATTATACTGATACCCGTTGTTGTGTTATGTGGGTTCTGCCTAGGAATTCAATGCCTGCCGCCTTTGTGCTCACTATGTGAAAACTGTATCTGCCCAAAGACTCTGGACTTTGACAAGGAACGCATGAGAGCATTGTACGATGTCGCGGTTAAGGATTTAATGAAGATCGATATCGACTAGACAAAATGGCTAGATATGTTGAAAAGGGAGGACTGTTAAAATCTGGTTTGCGATGTCAACATTATCGGCGCCATCTTGTCCCCTTTCAGACTCACGCACACTTGCAGCAGCAGCCATTTGTTTGAAAACCATGGTCTCTCTGCCCACTGCCAATAGCCAGCGCGTCTCTCCCCCTCACCCCCCCGGTCTCGCAAGCATCCCCCGCGCACCGACAGCCCCCGGTCTCTCCTGCCTGGGCCATAAACGCACCTCCAGCGCGACCCTGCCTCCGAGCCACATCCCGCGCTGAACCCTCCCACTCTTTCATCTCATTCATAGAACAGGCCCCTTTTTGATAACCTCTTCCTCCCTGCCCGATTGTCCGGCCTGATCCCAGGCCATCACCTAGCCCAACAGATACAGTTTATTGCCCCCTACAGTAGGACCTCGCCTCACATCAAAGGAGCGGGGATTAATCAATGCCTTCACACCCCTAGATCCGACCGATCGCCCGCATTCCTGTTCCCAGCAGAATGTCCAGCTGCGCGATAGCCATCATGCTGAGAGTTGGGTGGGGACCCCTACTGTAGATGTGTGTGAGAACGGGCCTGAACCGGGGATTCCAAAGATGCCTTTTTCGTACTTCAAAGCAATACCACGGATGTCATAAATGTAATAAAGCCATAAAACTTGTGTATAAGAGGCCAGGCCTCAGAGATGCGGTTAGAGCACCTCAAGAAGATACCCTGTTGTCTGATTTGACGTGTTCTGCTCCGTCGGAATAAACTCCTGTTTCCCGCCTTCCAGTCTCCAGCGCCTGCCTCTTCATTTGGTAACCTTGAGTTGGGTGAGAGGCGGTTATCGCCGGGCAAACGTTGAAAAGGGGTAATCGATCTGACCTGCTTGCGCCCTTTTTCCACAGAAGTCCATGATTGTATATTTCGGACTGAAGAAGAAACGAAGGGACGAGTAGACCTCACTGACTCCCCTTTATCTGACCGTCAAGGGGAGTTGTATGTGGATGGCTCATGTTTTAAGTTACCAGATGGCACGACAACAGCTGCTTATGCTACAACTACCCTCAGAACAGTAGTGGAGACCGCTCAGATTTCCCATCACTCAGCACAAGCAGCTGAACTAATAGCATTACTAAGAGCGTGTGAATTAAGCGAAGGTTTAAGAGTAAATATTTTTACAGACAGCCAGTACGCCTTTGGCGTGGCCCATAGTTTCGGGCGGCTGTGGAGGGAACGAGGATTTCTTACCTCCCAGGGTCAGAGGATACAGCATGGCCCTTTGATCGAACGATTGTTGAATGCATTAACTTTACCAGAAAAGGTGGCCATTATCAAGTGTAGTGGCCACAAGAAAATCATTGATACCACCGGGGAGGGAAATGCCTTTGCTGATCAGGTAGCTAAGGAAACAGCGCAAACTAAAATGTCTGCTATGTTCTCCAGTGTGTCAGCCAGATGGGTGGCGGAGACAACAGTGTTTGACAATACTGTTGAAAGTGTTAAAGAACTACAGAAAGAAGCTACTCCTGATGGAAATAATGAAATGGGAACAAAAATAGGAAGTTGGATAAAAATGATTGTTGGATTGATTTGACTGAAAAACAACGATGGCTTTTGCCCAATGCACTGGTGTATGCAGTAGTTGTGATGGCCTATGATCCCGCTCACATTGGTGCAAAAGGTATTTGTGCATTATTAGACCCTGTGTGGAATAACCAGAATATTCCGAAAGTTGCTGCTCATGTGGTTAAATACTGCATAGTTTGCTTACAGCATAATCCTGGAGGGAGGGAGACAGTCCTTAGTGGGAATTTTGCACCTCCTTTACCGTTTGAAGTAATACAAATGGATTATATTTAACTCGAAAGGGTGAATAATATTAAGTATGTGCTGGTGGTGGTATGCGCTTTTAGTAAATGGGTTGAAGCATATCCTACCAAAGATAACACCGCTATGGCCACTGCAAAAGCCCTAACCAAAGAGTTCCTGCCCCGATTTGGTTTGCCTCGAGTCATTTGGACAGACAACGGGGTACACTATAATGCAGAGCTTGTCAAACAGGTTTGTAATGGTTTATAGATAAAACTGAAATTTCATGCAGCACGACATCCGCAGTCTGCAGGGTTGGTTGAGAAATATAATGGTATACTAAAACTAAAAATGGCAAAAATCCAAGAAAGCACAGGTTTGAGCTGGCCTGATGCTTTACCTTTAGCATTAATGTCATTAAGAGTAACTCCCCATTCAAGAGTTGGGCTGTCACCGTATGAAGTCATTTTTGGTCGGCCAGCTAATGTGTGGGGTGTCCAAAGACCTAGGTCCTTTCGCGACATTGATTACCCTACGACGACAGATTATTTGTACGCTTTGACTAAAGATTTGCGTTCTATTCATCAACAGGTGTCAGCTGTATTGCAGCCGCTGCTGGAGGGTCCCGGACATCGTTTGGAGCCAGGACAGTGTGTCCTTGTCCGAAATTATCAGCGGAAATCGAGTTTGGAACCAAGGTGGAGCCGTCCCTATCAGATCCTTTTGGCAACGTGGACAGCAGTGAAAGTGGACGGGAAGAAGCACTGGATACATCTCTCATGTGAAGAAATGACCCCTTCCGCTATCTTTTGATCAGCAGAACCAAGACTGAGTTTAAACGCAAGAAGGAGAGCGGAGATTGAGTTTTGTGCCTTTCTCAGATGCCCTTGAAATCGGGCAAGAGGAAAGATTGTTGACACCACCAGGAGACGAGTCAGCCCCAGTCCCTGAATCTTTTGATAAGGCTGATTCCTCAGAGGCTTCTGAAAATCTTGTTGCACCGAATGTCCCTGCTGCTGTGTTTCATGACCAGGAGCAACCTGGCCATCTTCGATACAATTTACGACCCCGAAAACAACGCAGTACCCCAGTTTCGGATTGTAGGAGATAGGGAAAGACTTGAGCTGTAGGGTTGGAGATCGCATTTCACTGGGGTACTGAGCAAGACACTGGACTGAACCCGTTAAGAGCTTGGAACTGTTACATTGCTCTGTTCAGAAAGAAAAACTATTACATTAAGGGCCTAAATTGCAACGGTGAATTAAAGTAAATATTGTTTCTTTTAGATGAACGATAGGAGCCTGCCTGTGAGGCTCTAAACGGATGTACCCCTTTGCCAGATTTGCCCTTGAAGATGAGCGACCCCTTGCCCCCCGACCTTTCTATGAAAATGTTCCTATGTTTTCCGGTTGGGCTACCAGAGTGAAGGTAGCCTTTGAAATAATCATTGCAGTAATCATGATAATATTAATGTGTGTTTGTATATTTAGAATTCAAATATCCTATGCATAAGGTATTAGGTACTACAATAGCTCCGCCTGAACATTACTTTTATACTTTGCCTTCCCACAAGGAAAGACATCGAGAAACGTATGTTAAAAATGTGTTCATTGAAATGTTACATGAAGCTCACAGCACTACAAATAAGACAAATTGTTGGGTATGTGGCCTTTTGCCATCTGTAATGCATTGTCATGATTTATTCATTTCTCTGCCGTTATCACACTTAGCGAGCTGTGAGGCATGGTTTCAGTTGCTATCTCTTATGTATCTACATTACGTAGCCGACCCCAACAGATATACCGAAAAAGATTATGAAGCTGTTTTAAGATATATAGAACAACATCAAGGATTTGATGCATTGGGAAACCAAGAAGAGGGATCTTTAGATCCAGATGCCTGTATGAATATGTATACCACTTATGAGAATGCTACGTGGTTGAAGGAAGAAATGTTAGATTTCGAACATTTTAACTCCACGCAATATTTCCAGTATTTCCAGGACCGTAATGTTACTGATGACAAGGCAATGCCAGTCCCTATTTTAAATAGTACTGCTTCCTTTTGTATTCAAGGTAAAGGTCATGTTAAGGTAGGAGATAGTAGATGTAACTACACCTACACTTTGCACATCAACAGCACCCCGCCCTTGATAACTCCGCCCAATGTGTATTTTGTATGCGGTGAAAACGCTTACACTTGGCTTCCCCGAGGATGGGCAGGGCAGTGCTACCTGTCGTTTCTTTATCCTCCAGTATACATAGCCCCTTCTAATTATCATAAGGATCATCGGCTGACTAAACGAAATTCAGATCTCTCCCGAGCTAGTAGAAGTATCGATACTGATAGAACTGATCAGACCGACACCGCATCGCAGCAGTTTGTGGACATAGCAAAGGGCCTCTTTCCTATATGGGGTCCCATTTTTACTAGCAGAGAGGTTAGACGTCTCTCCAGAGTAGTGGAAAATGTAGTTCAAATCACTACTGGTATTTTAACTAACCTGACGGTAGAGCTTCATGCTACGAGACTCGTTTCGCTTCAAAATAGGATGGTGCTGGACGTCATCCTAGCTGATCGAGGAGGAGCATGCCGCGTGATTGGCAGCTCCTGTTGTGTGTATATCCCTGATTCTGCTCCAACTATACACTTGGCAATACAGAAATTACATCGCTTAGCTGCTGAAGTTCATGCTGACACTGGTACCTGGTCCTTAACGGGGTGGTTCTGGAACATATTGTCCACTTGGGGTTGGAAAATCTTCATGATTCTTGCTGGAGCACTTGGGGTGGTATTTGTTTGTTGCCTATGTCTTCATTGTGGGCCGGCATGCTGCTCTTATTGCGCTGCCAAACTTACTTCCTCGTTGACAGTTTCGCGCCAGGCGAAAATAGAGAAGCAGTTAGTGCACAAGGAAGTTGCAGATCTAATGCAAATAGATGACTGTGTTTTTGGATTAAAACCTGTTCTTTCTTTGTATGTATATTGGGTACATCACGCCAAAAGGGCGGTCTGAAGAAATATAAACTCGATATCATGTATATATTTATATATTGGATACAAAATTGTATCCAATTTATTAGCATACCATCTTTAGGTAACACCCCCCCCCCCCCGATGTGAATATGCTTGAATCATGTATACATTAAGAATCGGGCCTTCTCTGCAGAAACGCCATGTTGGTTTTCATTTCTCTGTATGTCTTGCTAGAAAAATACGTGATCTGCCACTGTGTAGACAGAGAGCCTGAAAGGTCGGCCTGGGCTATGAATGGATCATTGATTCTAACTTAGGAAACTCAAGGTCGCATCTGCCTTTCTAGTGGGATGAGCACATTCTTGCAGACGCAGTGCCTGTACTCCTGTGCCCGAGAATGAAAGGGAGGCACCTTTACTGACCTACCCCCGAAATAGTTTAGGCTGAGTTTCGAACCAATCAATTTTGCCTAATATGGGTTTTCCTGTTGGCTTCACGAGAAGTGGTACTTTTCCATGTACGGGGTTTCATGAGGTATGCTGAAAGTATATATGCACTGTGTTGAATGTAATCCAGCAGTCTCCTCTGCGCACCTTTGAGGGTGAAGGCGAGAGAGGCTCCCCTATATAGGGCGCTTTGCAAAATAAACGATTGAACCTTCTCCATTGCAGACTGACTTATTCTTGGTAAATAAGGTATATGGGCTATTGGTAAGTATAGCTCTATGGTATATTTTTTCTAGTACTTCAGTCTGAGGATCCTTGGAGTCTTGGAAGGAAAGCCTGTAAAGCCAGAAACATAGCCCGAAGTTCCAGGAAGTTGATGTGCAATTTTGCCAACGCTTTGGACCATTTCCCCCTTATGCTGAGAACTTGAAGGTGCGCACCCCATCCTTCGAGAGAAGCATCTGTAGTAAGGATGAACTCGAAGGAAGATCAGCCCGGTCGAGATATTGCTGGAGCGCTGCCACCAAAGCAAGGCTGACCGCATTACCAGGGTTAACCTCACCATAACGTCGAATGATTCAGTCACTTGAAGCCATTGATTGTCTAGCTCTTCAATAGGTCCCATTCTGACACAAGAGTGAGGTACCAAAAAGATTGCAGAGGACAACATCCAGAGAATCCAGAGAATAGATTTTACCTTCCTTACTGAAGCAAACCTTTGTAGGTCTGCTGCTAGGAAAATCGGGTGCGATTGTCTTTCTGCGGACAAGAATGCTTTGTCCTGGATAGTGTCCAAAACTGCTCCTAGAAATGAGAAGGATGTAGAACTGACTTTTGGGAGTTGAGAGACAGCACCAGGGATTGAAACATGTGAAGACAAGTTAACGTTGCGTTTGAGGCTTGCCGAAAAAATGGAGCCTTTATTAGCCAATTGTCCAGGTAGGGGAATAGCTGCAGGCCCTGCAATCTGAGATGAGCAGGCACTGTCGCAAGACATTTTGTAAAAACTCTTGGAGCTGACCGCAGACACAAAGGGAGAACACTGAATTGAAAATGAGCACCTGCCACAGTGAAACGGAGGAGCTTTCGATGTTTGGAATGGATAGGGATGTTGAAGTGTGCATCCTGCAGAACTAGTGTCATCATGAAGTCCGCATGATCCAGGAGTTGCAGAATCTCTTGAAGAGTAACCATGCGGAAGGATTTTTTCTGCAGATATTTGTTTAACTTCCTTAGTTCTAGGAATTGCCTCCAGACTTTCTTGACCAGAAAGAAACAGGAGTGAAAACCTCTTCCCACGAGAGTGGGGAACTCGCTCTATAACTCCTTTCTGGAGCACACTTCTGGCCTCTTCCTTGAGGAGAGCTAGATGTGATGAACGTTTCTTTAGAGGTGGATGAGGCAGTGGGATCTTTACAAATTCTAGAGTGTGTCCAAATTTGACTATGTCCAGTACCCCTTTATCAGAAGTTGGTTTTTACAATTGGCTGACATGCCGAGAAATATTCAGCGTCTTGGTGTTGAAGCGTGGCCGAACTGTTGCAGGTGAGATGTCACAGTTTCCTAGCATTATCTCTGCCCTGTTGCGGCTGTTTCCTCCTGTTTTGCGGTCTGGTATAAGCAGCAGCGGGGGGGCTCTGTAAGATTGTTACTGCTGATAGCCATAGCTGTTCTGGTAATTTTGGGGTAGCCACCACACAAGGCATGAGCTCCTCTGCCACGGGTGCCTCGAAAGGGAGTTTTTCTGCACTCAACATACCCAGGGCTTTGGCTGTGTCAGTGTCCTCCTTTATTTCTCGCAAGGTATCATCAATATGCGTGCCAAACAGAGCATCCCCATCGAATGGCATATCAAGAATTTTGTTCTGTACCACCGGACGAAAGGTGGTAGATTCAAGCCATCCTTGACTACGGAGGACCGCCGCTCCAGCTAGTTACTGAAAACCTAGAGAGGCCAAATCCATAAAGATATCAATTATCTCAGATGCTGCCCTCTTCCCTTAAAGGAGAATGTTTCTCGCCTCCTGCTTCTTGTTATCTGGCAAAAGCTTGAGGTACGGAGCAACATCAGACCACATTTGACAGCCTTACCGTCCTAGAATTGCCAAGGAGTTAGAAGCAATCACCGAAGCACCTGCCATGGTGGTGAATCTCTTCTCTATGTTATCCAGTCTCCTTCCATCCATATCAGGTAGCACAGTTATTGGCATTGATGGATTTCTAGATCTGCGCTAAGCAGCCTGAGAGATCACAGAATCAGGTTTAGGATGTCCGGGCAGACATGCAGGGGCATCATCTGGGGCCTTAAACTTATCAATTCTGGGAAGAAATGCAGGCACGGCGAAAGGATTTTTCATAATCTTGATACCCTCTTCCCAAATATGATCGATAATGGGAATGGAGCTGACCGATTTCCTGCACTGATCTTTAAAATCATATAACAAGCAATCGGACTGCTTAACGGGCATAGGGAGGTGAAAACAGACTACCACTCTTTCCATGATGGTATGAAAACCTCCAATGTCCTTCGGAGGAGATTCAATTGCCTGAGGAACCAGTGAGGACGGTGTTGGGATTAAATAATCTACCCATTCATCCATTGTAGTTGGTGTTTTAAGGAGTTCACCTTCCTCAGCGACTATAGTCGTCATCTTGCACACCCTGTTCTTGTGGCGCAGGTAAAGTATCATGGGCCACAGTAGTAGAAATAGCGGGACCTTAAGTAAGCATAGCAGGTGGAGGAGAGGGTTGATCGTGACCTGCTACAGAGTATGGTAGACCTGCACTAATGCCACGGGGATTTGAACCATAGTTTCATGACGGGGTAACACTTGAGGCCTTTGCATAGTTTGATAATGTCCATAATATTCCTCCTTATCATCCTCCTGGTAGTGAGAGGGTCTGCCTGCTGGACTGAAATGCCCATCATCCTCCAATTGCTAAAAAAAATAGCTAGGAGAAAAGGGAGATACGTAGGAAGGGTCCTGGTAAGAGCTTCTCGCCAACGGGAACGTGGACGATAGCCTGGAAGATAATATAGGTGTTACTTGCAATTAAGTAGGTCTTCTCTGTGCCAGCGTCGACGAGATGACTGTAGATGGTGATATGGACAACGTCAACGCTATGACGGTCAGTGTCAGCGTCAGCTATTTCTATCGTTAACTATGATGCCGTTGAAGCAGTGGTCAGTCGACGGTGGAGGCGTGAACGAGGGAGGGACCATCAACGCCGATGGTGTCAACGGGAGACGATGACGGGGGTGAAACGGTCGTTGTCTGTGGTACAATCAAGGGCGCCATCGGCGAGGTGATTTTCGACGCTGAATGTACAGCTTTCACCAATGATTCCGTCAACGAGGATGGCGTTGACGAGGTCTGAGGCGATTTAGTCGTAGACTGTCTTTTTCGACGACCAGGATGACCTGACACTCAGCCGAAGTCTTAGGCTGTTTAAAGGCAGTTTTCAGTGGCATTTTCGATTTTTCACTAAAATGTTCCTCAGAAGAGAATGTCAGCTTCCCTTTTTTAGAGGAAGCGTGAATAGACTCATGATAGGAGTTATTAGATGTCTTACCAAGTCTCTCAGGGGATTCTCCAGATCTATCCCTCTTTTTAGTCAGTTGGGCTGACGCCTGAACTGCCACTGCCTTCATCTTCAGATACCACATTGGATCTGGATTTTAACGTCTCCAACCAAATCAATAATCTGCCTTCTCTGTCCTTTAAAGTTTTTGAAGAAAAGGTTCTGCAGATTCTACAGTCCTTGACCTTAAGAGCAGGATAAAGGCAAAAATACACTCCTTGCGGGGAGTCTTCAAAATGTAGACTCTTTTCCCCACATGAGCCACAAGGCAAAAATAAAAACCTATTTTAGAATTATCAGACATTCTGTACTCCCTAAATCCAGTAAATGTTAAAAAAAAATGAGCAGAGCTCAGGGATGTCACAAAGTGCAGTAGAAAATCTGAGGGACTTGACTCTCTGTGGAGTGTTCTAAAGGGTGCTAGCGCCTGATTGGCTGTGTTTCAGATTTGGCTCTTTTTTACAAAAGGACAAGGATGGCTAATGTAGTGACTGTGCAGTCCATTATAGCCTATTGTATTATGTTTTGTTACTGTTATGTATATATTTTATTTGTACCATGAGACTCCCACCTCGACTGCGGGGATTATTATTCAAGCATGTGAATCTATGAAAGATACCCCAATCCAGGATAACGGAGGTATTTAACTTCAATAAAAGCCCTCAACATTGGAGCACAAGAACAAAATGTTTCTGAATGCTAACAAGGGAGAAAATTAAAATGAAGTGCTCACTTAATCATTACGTTAACTTCATTTTTATTTTCTCCCAGTCTAAAGTGCTGCATTTACAAACAGCAGGTCTCTTGCTTCCAGTGGCCAGTAGAACCTGTGCCATATTTATAATTAGAAATAAGTCTTTTTAAAGGGAGAAATTTAAAGTGAAGAAAAATATATTTCTGTGAAACACTGTGGGCCCGATGTAGGTGGCTCATTTCTGGTCGTAAACCCGAAATTCAGTAAATTTCAGGCTTACCGACCGGTATTGAGCCATTTCCAATGTAGGTGATGATTCGGTAAATACAGAATCGGTATTTACCGAATCATTATTTACCGAATCTGTTATGTAGGAAGCACATTTAAGAGTGCTTATGTGCTTTAAGGATTTGTTATTTACCACCAACTACAAGTTGGTGCTAAATATCGAAAACCTTTGAAAAAGCAATGTTGTGCTTTTTCAACAGTGCCATGTGGTAGACATACATGCCCTTAGGGCATGTATGTCTGCCACATGTGCACACATGCACAATTCAGGGGTGCAACAGGGTGTCAATGTGACACCCTGCCACCCTTGAATATGATCCCCCTATTACAGATTTGGTATTTACCGAATCGGTAATAGTGAATGGCTTCAGATTCATTCCTATGGGCTTCTAGGCCCATAGGAATGAATCGGAATTACCCGAATATTACAGAATTGGTAATATTTTCCATATTTTTAGCTACATACCATTTACCGATTCTTAAATAGGGAATCGGTAAAATTCGGCATTTTAGAATCAGAAAATAGTATTTACCTACATATGACCCTAAGTCTTAATATTTTTCTCCACTTTCAATGAAACTAATTATATCTTAACGTTTTATGAAGCATGTTTCTTCACTTTAAATTCCTCCTATTTAAACAAATGGCTGTATTTGTTGGTTATAAATATGGCACAGTGTTTACAAGCCACTGGGAGCAACATATTTGAAGAACATTTTACCGCACTTTAGATTTCGCCAATTAAAAAAAAAATGGTTGTATGTTTATGTAATACACTTATATCCTGTTCATACTAAAGTCCATGCATCCCCAAAGGCTACACTCACTCACTCACTGGCACATGGCAGCCCGGTCATAGTGCTCCTAGTCAAAATATTTTGCTCAGACCATAGTATCTGGCTCTATGTACATTAGGCATAAATTCAATGAAGCGGGTCCTGGGGGTGTCTGGTAACAATGTGCGAGTTGCTTAGCCTTCAGTAACTCATGATTTTCACTGATCAGAAGTAGCTCTAACTACAGAAGGGATTGGAGACCCCCTGATGTAGAAAAAGGAGATCTACTTCATTATACAGCCTCCAAACCAAAACTCACAAAGCAAACATACCTTCAGCTAATGAAATACAAGACTTTTTAGCTACAATGTTAATACTGCAGATTGTGGTTATGCTACGGGGGCAAGTTCTAGGATTAAAAAAAAGAAGACAGTGATATTAGACAATGTGTTAACTTGATTAACAACTTCATTCTGGTCAGAGTGAATGACTGGTGGCAAAAGGCCAATCTATCTAGTCACTATATTTAAAAAAATGTATTCTCTATATTAAACAGTCTTGGGTAAAAGGGGGTTCTCCCAAAGGGATGTTTTCCGGGTTTGGGTAGGGAGACAATTTGCACTTCCCTAGCCGACAAGGTAGTATCTCTTTATACAACTTCTGTATACATGTCATTTATTCTACACATTTGTTGCATACAACTCTACCAGTAGTAGGTAGTCACCTATGGTCCTAACTGTAGGCAATTAAGATGCCTTTCTCACATCATGAGAATCTATTCCAGTGCTTCTTCCTGTGCTGGGGATATATAATCCAGTCCTACACCTACAAAGCAACTTTCCAATAAAGGATCTGGTACCCAGGTTCTCACAGTATAAGAAAGTGTAATGTTACAAACATTAGATTTATTACTCACCATCTTAGACAGGAGAGGATATGATATAATTTAGTGGCATTAGTCGTGCACAAACGTCCCAAATGTGTAATGTATACAGCTTGAGAGCCATGTGGCTATATTTAGTGTGATTTGGGGCTGCCTCTTTGAAGGTTCAGCAATAGCAATTATTGTCCTGTACCCACATACCGACCCCTCAATTTCACCACTAAAGTACAGAAAGTATATACTGACCCAGAGCAATCACAAATCCACTTGAAACTAGTGCCAACTAACAATCCTCATGACAGCGATACCACTGTATCCCATCCAATAATATATAATGCATTTTTTTCAAACACCCAGCTCCATATGACCAGAATATGTCAGTAAGGAGGTGTTAAAATTGACAGCGAGACCACTGTATCCCATCCAATAATATATAATGCATTTTTTTCAAACACCCAGCTCCATATGACCAGAATATGTCAGTAAGTGGGTGTTAAAATTGAGAGGATATGAATTGTGAACCACAGAATCCTCACATGCTGTCACAATCGCAAACTCACATTGTATCCAAGTAGGTTGTTCACTGATATAGGTGGCACTGTGGGCATTTCACTGTCCTAACGAGTGGCCTGAGACCGCACTACTAGCAATAAAATCTGCTTCTGAATCAGTGTTGCCTTTCAGTGATTCTGTTCATTGCAGCTATCACCACTGCTATTTGCTTTCTTCTCTTTGAACTTCCTGCTGTGACAGCTTCTTTAGGAGTAGATCCATTGCCATTTCCTGTCTCCTCCAAGTCAAATTGGATCCCTGGTTTGCTTTATCTTAGTCTTCCATTGGGTCCACAGAGGAATGTGACTGGCCATTTGCAGATTCCTTTAATGTTGTCAGGAGCCTGCATATACAACATAATCCAATGTCACCCATCTTCCATTTGTCTTCCAGGAAAAAAGCCTACTGTTGTGGTCCCTCTGAAGTGTACTCAGTAAACATAACCCTATTTTCAGATAGTGAAATCACACCAGATACTCTAGAACCTGTACTCCTTCAGTGAGATGCAATACATGTTTCTGTAGATTTTCAGTGTTGTTGCAGTGCGCTTAGTAGAATGTAATTGTCTTAGATTTACATCCGGTAACTTCGGACCCCATCAACTGCTTCATACCACAGTCAATTTTGCTTTCTAGTCGTTCAATGGAAGCAGATATGGCCTCTATGATGGTGTTTAGTTTTTCATTTGGTGTAGTCAGAGTATCCCTACCTTCTTCAAGTTCGTCACTAGAGATCTTGCCACTTTTAGTGGCGTTTACTTCTGGGCTAGGTTTCTCTCAGTTCCATGGAAATGTCCCCTAATATTGTTAAAGTAAGATTTATAAGTGCTATTGTTACTAGAATACCCTGAATACCACTTTCATGCTTTGTATTTTAACTGGATATTTTGTCCTCCATTTATCAACCTGCAGTTTTCCTTTTTTGGGGTGACCAACTATGCGCAGTACAGGGTATGTGACCGCCAGGCAAGGGAGCACATTAAACCCCCAGTGAATCTGCAAATCTTTTAGGCAACTCTTAGATTGGTTGGGGGACGGGAGAGGGGGGGCAGAGTGCAAGTCAATTTTAATCCAGTTTACATGCTCCATCACCTTACAGCTGGCCGCCAGGCAGTCTGTTTCAGGGCCCACTTCATTCAACAGGTTTCACACCGACAGACTGCTCACTGCTGCTCTCCCCTTGCTGCCATGTCACTTCACAGAGAGGTGAGCCCCTAGGTACAGAGCATCATCGCTCACAGCCACACTGGCCTCAGTAAAGACAACCATGCTGTCCTCTACAGGAGCAGTCACCATTAAATCATTGTCATTTAAGTCCAGAAAGGCCACCTTCTCGGGTTCATACGTCATGCAGTCTTACCAGGCCAGGTCCCGATCTCAAAGCAGGGAGTATTCTTCCTGCAATAAGTCGGAACATAGTTGCACTGTACAACTGTACTGGGCAATATTGGATTGCTAGGTGGTCCCAGGTAGTGGGTGAATAACTGTGGGATACTTCCCATTAAAAAATAGGATGGGAATGGCAGTGCTGTCCTGATAATACATGCGATGGTGTACATCCTACAGGAGTTACTGATGGTCATTAAATGCCAACACAAACTCATCGGTATGTATGACAATGTAAATTGTCAGAAATTCAACGATTAAGTACATTGAATAATTTTTTTTTATTAAGGAACACCATATTTTTAAAAGAATGTTCAAGCCCATTTGACACTTCACTCTCAAAGTTGATGACTAATGCACTGCAATATCTAAAAGCCAATTGTTGCTAGTAAAAAAAAAAAAAAAACATCGCCTAAAACAGATTTCTGAAATTAGAAACTATGACTGTTTTTTATGTTACACTCAAAGATAAGTGAGACATTTACTGCCTTAAACTACATGTTGTCAAGGCAATATAGTACACACTTCAGACGGTTTTTTTAAACTTCTGCATATATGCAGATTACAGTCGAATTATGATCTATGAAACTTCCAACACAACTCATCTGAACACATTTAGTTCCTGAAATTAACATACTCATGTTTAGTAGGCAATTAATTTAGGGGTCTTTTTTAAATTAAGAGGGGTATCATGAACCTCAAAGGCAATTCAATTCTATGCGCACTAATATCTTGTGTAGGCTGCTCCGAAGCCATACGCTTCGGATTGTCATTAGAACGGATGAAAGAAAAAACAAAAGAACAAAAAAAAAAGTCCCTTACTAATCTAAACCTGAACGTGAGCTTTTAAACTATGGGAAAAGGCAGAGCATAGACGTGCTGTGGTGCTCCTCTCTTCGATCCACATTCTCTGCCGATGCGTAGCCATGAGACAGGTGTTTGTGATGGTTTCCCAGTGAATTTGAAATGAAATTTATTTATTTATTTTATTTTGAAAGTTTTATATAGCGCGGACAAGATCTTTGCAGATATCAGAGCGCTTTACAAAGAGGGGTACATGAGGAAGCATAGTCAGACAGATATATCAATAGATCAAACAGTACACGTAGGTGGCTGCAAAGCCAATCATGTGAGTAATAAGATAACAATACAAATAAGCAAAGGGGTCAAACATGTAGTACAGATCGGTGCATAATATTAACAGAGTTCAAGATAATAGTTCAAGTGTATTTAGCCATGAGGATAGCTTTTACTTCATTTTTAAAGAGTGTAGTGGAAGAGATAAGCCTGGTTTCGGGAGGGAGTGAGTTCCAGATCCTAGGCGCCATTCCTGAGAAGGAGCGCTTGAAATGAAAATGAATTTTGTAAAGCGCAGATAGCTGCCCGGAGGCGTCCAAGCGCTGAGTGCTAACAGAGTGTTGTCAGCTGAATTAGTGAGCAGAACAGAAACAACTATTTATTAAACAGAAGAGTTTTCAACTGTTTCCTAAAAGAGGTGAGGTCCAAATTGGACCTTAAATGAAAAGGTAGACTGTTCCAAAGCCTGGCAGGCTGGATTTGGGCTCAATTTCCAATATTAGTGAGTCGCAGTTAAGTGCACATCTGTCTAATCCAGTCCGAAATTCCAGACCCCTCAGTGCGGCATCCTTAGCCTACGATCATTTATAAAGTTCCCCGTTCCAGGCCTCAAGGATATGTGCGCTTTCCAGTTTGGATATATTGCTCTTTTGGACAACTGTTGGGGAAGGTTCACAAATTTACAATTCAACCCCCGTGTTGGTCCTGACAATCCCAGCAGATATTTTTGGATCACACAGTTTTCCCATACTTATCCTTATTCACTGATCAGTCAACCTCATCCAGAAAGCATTAAGCATCGGACCATCTGGTAAAAAGAAGCATCTGTCAATTGGCACCTGGGGCATGCGTGTGAGGTCTAGGGTTACATCTCCGCAAGGCATGTAGAAGTAAAGTAGGTGTGATGGGTGTAATTAACTCGCAACACATTATGTCTAGTGTTTCTGGAGATCTTAGAATTGTGTGGGAGCACTATTTGCCACTCCTAATATGCAAGTTCTATTTCTACGTCGATTTCCCATTTCTACATCGCGACACCCTCGATGCTTTGTACAAAGTTGTCACTGCATGTCTATTACCTCCGTGGGTTGATACTGAATGTAGGACATGATCTATTTGGGGTTCAGCTGTTTGTGGCCTCATGTCTATCACTGTGTAGCACAAGTTAACAAGCATTTGCAATGCAATATGTCTCACATTTGTGAAAGTTAGAGAGAGCTATGGACGTTGTAAATGAATGTTTTACTCGTGTTATGGTTTGGAGTGGATGTATGTGGTGTGGTTCAGAATTATGTAGTGTGGATTGGAATTGTTAGTTGTCAAATTGTGTGGTGGAATTGTGCGGTATGGAGTGAATTTGTGTAGTGGAATTATGTGATTGTGTGCAGTGTAATTATGTGGATAGTAAATATTTGCAATTGAGTACTGGAATCATGTGGCGTGGGATTGTGCATCTTGGAGTGTAATTATGTGGATTGGTATTTTGTGTTGTAGAGTGGTATGTATTGTATTAGCATTTATATAGAGTGTACTACCCCTGACGAGGGACCAAAGCGCTTTTTCGGCGAGTAGCACGCTACTCTGGGACCCACAGATTAGTATTGAATTAGTATAGTGAAACATGCAAGTACATTTTAAGTGGTGGATAGGTTAGTCAGTTAATTGGATTCGGAAGGATAGCAAAAGGACAAAAGAGGGGAAAAAAAAGGTTTGTATTTATATAGCGCTTGTTACCCCCTTGTAGTGGAGTTTGTGGTGTGCGGTTAAATTTTGTGGTATGATGTGGAATTCTGTGCTGCGGATTAGACATATGGGACGTGTTGAGTTGAATTATGTGGTTTGTTGTCGAATTATCTAGTGAAGAATGGAATGTGTAGTGCCGCATTTTGTGGCGTGGCAGTGTTTGGGGTAGAGTAAAATTATGCAGATTTAAATTAAATGATGTGGTGTGGAGTGTATTTGTCTAAAATGTGTTACCAAGCGTAACAAGGAAGAGTAAAACAGATACTGAAGACACCTACTTCTTTACTAGGGTAAGAGAAAAAAAAGCTATCGAGTTTCCAAGTGTCATGCGCAACTAACTCCTTCCAACAAATTTTTATGTATTTTGAGATTTGTAGACCTTTAACACCATTAAAAGCAGAGGTCGAAGAGGTTGACTTCCTCCGGGCAACATGTGCCCACACATTTTTGATTTTAATAAAAACAGTCTGCCCAGCTTTTTGTTTAAAGACAGCCGTCCCAGACGGTTAATTCCAACAGCTGATATGCTTCAAGTGAAGTGGAAGGATAGGAGTGTCCTGTGCTGTAAAGCAGAGGAAGGGACAGACCGCTAAACAAGAAACATACATTCTTGACAGGGTGCCTGCTGTCTGAATTGAACAAATGTGTGCAAATGGTTAATTTGCAAATGTAAATGCTGCTTGGAAGCCAGAATTGGCTTTAACAAAGTCACTTGAAGCCCCTGATAAATAAAAATTATGTTGTCAAAGAAAATGTAATAGTGTTACGAGCTGAGCAATGGAGTGCGATTTTAATGAACCCACACATTTTTTTGCACTAGGTACAGTGTTTACACTGCAGTCTATATTTTGAAAGCACTTTTTAAAACAAATCTTAAACCTAGATATTGTTTTGCTTTTTATGGCAGCCCATCTTCTACGGTTTGCAATGCAAGTTTAAAATAATGACTTACATATTCACACTGCTTCCTATGAGAGGCTGGAAACGTAGCACGAAAAATACACAGGTCACATCCCCACTGCACCAACAAGGATTCAATTCTTTGGCTCTCTGGTTACAGACAGCAAAGTGATTACATTATACAACATAACGTAAAATAGCTAATTTCAAACTACTAAATTTAACTTGCATTTATTTTTTATGGGCAGTTATCTGAAGGTGAAAAAAAACTAATTTGTTCTTTTTAGCCACGTATTTGACTCCACCCCCTTTGTACGGAGGATCAACGTCCTCATTTTATTCAAGGCACTTAAACTACTAATTAAAAGTCAGCTCTACAAGAAAAACAAGGAAAAAATAATCTTACTTAGTTGGACAAGTTACTAACCTTCTGTAAAGCCGTATCTGCTAAAGACACAATCTAGCTGCAGATTCCTTAGCTTAGATTATCCCAGGCATCATGCTGGATCCGAAAACTTTTGCTCCAACAATACCCTTGCGCGCTGGTAGGTGGAGTCGATCTGCTCCACGTGACCGTCGTCCGCACTGAAAGGGACATCCACATCACCTATATAGGCGTCACCTCAGCAAGCTAACATCTGTTAGTTTACACGACTTTCCACGTGAGGAGCCATGAAATGCACTGACAGTGGTGTGTTAGCAAAACTAGGGCCCTAAAAGGGATCATCCCTGAGCCGAAAAACCTGTCCGCAGTGCAATAAAGGATGGGTGAGTCAGTAAGGAATCTGCAGCTAGAAAAGGTCTCTACCAGATAAGGCATTACCAAAGGTAACTAACTTGCTAATCTGATAGACATCTAGCCGCAGATTCATTACCTTAGAATAGAAACACTAGGCATACCATCCTGGGGAGGGACTGAGAACATGTTTACACCAGAAAGTCCTGCAGGACAAAGCAGCCAAAAAGGTCGCCCCTGCGCACTTGACTGGAAAGGCAGTAGTGCTTGGTGAACGTGTGCAGTGACGCCCACGTTGCCGCCTGACAAATATCAAGAACTGGAACATCACGTTGCAACGCGGTGGTTACAGCCTTAGCTCTGGTAGAATGAGCTCTTAAGCCTTCAGGAGGCTGTTTCTTAGCTACAGCGTAGCAAATTGTGGCGATGCAGAGGACAACCTACAGCGAGATAGTTCTCTTCTGCACCGCATGACCTTTCTTCGACAGAAAAGAACCCCAGGAAGTATTGGTGGTCAAACTGGAATTCTTTAGTGCAGTCATGGTAGAACACTCTTTTTGGGTCCAGACGGAGTCACTCCTCTTTAGAGGGGTGCAGAGGAACACAAAATGGGCAAGGTGACCGATTGCCCCACGTGGAATGGTATTTACCACTTTCGGTAAGTAAGAGGCTCTAAATCAAAGCTGTTCCGTAAAATATTTCACAAATTTCTGCCACCAGCAGGCATACACAGTCTTGGTAGAGGAACGTCTGGCTGCTAAAATTACATCACAGACTTAGGGAGGAAAAGAGAATGCTGTCAACTGCAGCCACACAATCACCATGCCTTAAGGTGTAGAGGGAACCGGTTCAGGTGGAAGACCCTCCCCTGCTGCTGAAACTGAAGATCCTCCCGAAAGGGGCAGCCTGAGCGGAGGATCAGTGCTCATCTGCAGAAGTTGGGATACAAAACTCAGTGCCTAGTCCGGGGCCACAAGAAAGACTTGGGCCCAGTTACATCTGATCTTGTTGAGCACTCCTGACAAGAGAGGTATGGGCAGGAAGGCGTATAGCAGGCCTGAGATCCACTCGAGACCAAAAGTGTCTGAGGCACTGCCGCTTCGTATACTCCAAAGCGCGAAACTGCCGACATAGCGCTTTCTCTGCAGAGGCGAACAGATCTAACCAAGGCTCTCACCACTGCTGGAAGACCTTGTACCACCTCCAGATAAAGACGCCATTCGTGATCGGCTAGGCATCAAGGGCTGAGTTTGTCCACCCTGGCGTTCATAGAACCTGCCAGGTGTTGAACCACCAGGGATATGCCTTGCTGTCCCAGCTATGTCCAGTGACACAGGTCTCAAACTGTTCACAATGCCACCCCACCCTGTTCGTTGCAATACAACATGGTTGTAGTGATGTCCGTTAACACTTAAACAATCTTTCCCTCGATTGAAGGAAGGCTTTCAAAGCCAAAAGAATCGCTCAGAGCTCCAGCAAGCTGACTGGTCTCTAGCTGAATCCGGACTCAATGAGACCTCTGATCTCCACATCTCCCAGATGGCCACCCCATCCCAGGAGTGACGACATCGGTCAATATGGTGTGATCTGGTTGGGATGGGAGGAGGGATCTGCCTCTGATCCAATCGCGGTCGATCATCTACCACTGCAGATCTTGTGCAGTTCCATCTGAGATCTGGATCATGGAGAAATTCCAGTGATGCTGCGCCCACTGAAACTTCAGGTCCCGCTGTAGAGACTGCATTTGCCATCTGGCATGTGTCACAAGCAGGATGCAGGAGGCCATCCGCCTCAGTCACTCACCGGATTCAAGGATAGAGGCCGACACATTATCATAGCCTGAATATGCTGGACTCGCCGCCCAGCAGGATAGGCCTGAAACTGCACTGTGTCCAGAACAGCTCCGATGAAAGACATCGGAACGTTGATAGTGAAACTCAATGAAAGGAAGAGGTTGGCCATAGTCTGGAGGTAAAAGATGGCAGCCTGGGCGAGCTCGCCTTCAACAGCCAGTCATCTAGATAGGGGAAGCCTGCTAAACGGGATCTGAGCAGATGAGCTGCAACCACCACCATAACCTTGGTGAACTCCTGAGGGGTGCTGGTAAGGCCAAAGGGAAACACTGAACTGAAAGTGCTCGTGGCCTACCGTAAACCGCAGGTAGCGCCGATGAGTAGGTATGACAGGAATGTGAAAACAGGCATGCTGCAAGTCAACACTACCATCCTGACTCCTGGGACTAGGGAAGACCTGACCAGAGCCAGTGAGCATCCTGAACTTTTCCTTTTTTTGATGAAGTAGTTGAAGGTTTGATCTAGAATAAAACGAAGGCCAATTTCCTTTTTCGTGTCCAGAAAGTAGCAGGAATAGCAACCACAGCCTATTTCTGGCATCTGAACCCTCTCTATGGCAACCTTAGCCAAGAGTACCCGAATTGATGCCTGAAGCATGTTCTGGTGGCCCTTCCATCAGCTGGTCGGAAGCATTGAGGGAGGGGCAGTCTCAAAAGGTAGGGAGTAGCCCTTTCAGACTGTGAAGAACTTACTTGTCCGATGTGAAGTTTTGCCAGTTATGGGGGTGATGGCAGATCCTGACACAAACCAGCTGCCCATGATCCTGAAGGGTCAGTCTAGGAAGGTTTAGAGGCTGCAAGGGGAGGAGTGCACTGATTGGACCTCTGGACGCATGATCCCTGGGGTCAATAGGTGTATCCACAGGCACACAGAGGTAGCTGAACTTGCAGTCTTGTGGCTGATGTAAGGCTGGTACAGCTGAAAGTCTCTTGCATGGCCGCAAAAGGGAAAAGAAGCAGACGGGGACAGGTGGTCTCTATGAGGACCAAGGACTTGGCCGAAGCCCTGCGAGTCCTTAAAATTGCTGTATCCCTGGTCTCCTAAGAGACGAGTGCATTCAAAGGGCAGTCCAGAAGGGAAGCCTGGACATTTGTAGAAAAGCCAGACGTCATCAGCCAGGTGTGGCATTGAATAGCCATAGTTGACAAAAGTGCTTTGCCCAGCGGTGTCAAGCCCACAACAAATGGTGAACTTTGCCACATCTCGCCTGTTGGGAGAGAAAGGCCCGGGTCTCCTCCATGACCTATTGCAGCAACAGTTTCTCACAAAAACAGGTTGTAATGGCCCAATAGGCATGCAGTGTACACTGACTGCAATGCAAGGCTGGCATAAGAAATAAATCTTCTTGGCAACTAGCCAGCCTCTTGGATTCTCTGTCTGGGGTAGCGGAAGGGAATGCACCTTGTGAGGTAGAGGCTTGGACCACTAAGCTCTCGGGGTAGGGTGTTTGGTGAGGAATTTCGTGTTGCCCTGTGCAGAGCGATGGCAGCAGGTGATGGTCCTATTTGCAGGAGCACCTGTGCTGGGCTTGGACCAGGTGCCCAGGAGGAAATTAGTCAAAGCCTCGGTGAAAGGCAAGAGGGGTTCCGAGAAGGAGAGACCCGGCTGCAGGACCTTCGGCAACATGTTCGCCTTGACGTCCACCGAAGGAAGCTTAATGTCCAGGACCTTGGGCTGCCCTTCTCACCACCATAGCATGTGAAGCTCCCTCCTCCATAGCCACAGCGGGGGAGAAAGCAAGCCAAAATCCAGGGAGATTTCTTGTTCACTGGTCTCACCTAGTTCCTCATACCAGTCCATTTGGTGCTCAGACTGCTCTTGTAAAGGGTTCAGGGACGCCTCCCAATCCTCCTCCATTCCCAGCCATTCCTAGCCCCTCAAAAGACGACTGAGGAACTGACCTAGGACCCAAGCTTGCCATCAGCACTGACAGCTGATTCGGCTCGCCAAGGATAAGGCTGGAACTGGAGCCACAGAGGACCGGTGGCAGTGGGAGTCTCAGCGTGGGGGATGAGGTAGGTCACAGGGGTACAACAGGTGCCGGTCCAGAGCCACAACCTGCTCCATTGAGGGCCATCGTCACTAGAGCCAGAGCCACCAGCGTGAAACCCTCCTGAGCCTCATAGGCCTGAACACGGGCAGGGAGGGTCAGGTCACCCAAACAGGAGGCACATGTCATAGAAATCTTTAAGCTCAGCGGGTGTCGTTTTGGCTCCTGGAAATGGAAGGAGGCAAAGCTGATCCAGGCGAAGGGTACGCAGAACAAGGCCTAGAACGTTGAGGGTCTTCTGTCATTTCAGCCAGTAGACAGGGAGAAGCAGCAGCCTGCTTTGATCTCGTGTTTCTCATGCCTCTTAACTGACCAACTTGATGGCTTCGTGCAAGGGGCGGGGACTTATGACTCCCGAAGCATCGCCAGGACCTTCCTCTCGACCTGGAGCAGGAATGAGAACTCTGGGGTGAGCGACGTAGAGCTGAATGCCGGGCCCAAACAGCTTTAGGGATCGCTCCCGCAAAGCCTTTAGAGCCATAGCCCGTCAGAGCATGACCATCATGGGTACGCTTCAGAGAAATTGTGTGGATTCGTCAGCGGCATGGCATTTTGGCAGGCGCTGCACACTTCGAATCCTGAAGTCTTCTTCGACAGAGGGGAAAACTACTCAACAAAACATTTTTGAAAAAACCTGTCAAAAAGTGAGGGGGTAAGTACATGGATCTGAGCTAGCTGGTGCGAAAAGAAAAGAACTGACATCAGTGCGCCGAGGTGGTGCCTTTATAGGTGATGCAGATGCCACTTCTGATGCAGACTATGCCAAAGTCGCATGGAGCCGACCGACACCACCTACCAGTGTGCAAGGGTTTTGCTCCAGCAAAAGTTTCTGGATCTAGCATGACGCCTGGGAGATTCTAAGGGAAGGAATCTGCAGCTAGATGTCCATCACATACACTCATGAACTTAACTAGCTCCGGAAGCCCGGGAGGCAAATAATACTCCCAAAATTCTACAAAACTGTTGCACGCACTAAATACAGGACACTGTGCGTCAAACTGCTGTGAAATCTAGAGGCACTGGGCAGGTGTTTGTTGCCTTCGTGTGCCACCAAGTAATACCCTAGAGTTAAGTGTTGCGCGCCATCTTACCAGTAGACATGTATTTTGATTGGCATGGCTGCAGTAAAGGATCACTGATTAGAGATTGAAGGAAAAAAAAAGCCCTCTACTTCTGGCCCTTTAGCTTATTAACAACTTTGCGCATGTGCTGCCCGGGAATTTGAAGGGGCGGTCTACCAGCCTGCACAAGTGCAGATTAATCCATTTAACAATAAGAGTAGGATTAGGACTGCATAGACTAGTAACCAGTACAATGTGGGGGGCAAGAGGGGGGCGGGGCGAATTGGTGGATGAGCAAGCAAACCCAAAAATAATGGCACATCTGACAGTTTTCCAAGAGCACAGATGAAAAAGCTGATTTAATACATGCCTCCTCCACATGACAATGGTGGTTTCTGAAGGCAGTTGATGGTGTGGTGTTCCGAGTTTCAAGGCGCTGATTGACCACCACAGCCCGTGCTCTCAGCCAACCAGATCGGCACATTTCATGCTGCTGCAGAGATGCAAGCTTCGGCTGGGGAGAGGGCAGTGCTACAGTAAGAATGGCAGGGGAGGAGGGTCATTTGCCCTCATTTTGTTTTTTACCATTAAACAAGTGTTGTAAACGTATCTAGGACCCTATTTAAATATTCCCGATTTATGCCCTTATGTGGTTATATCAAATCATAACCTTATAAAGGCATAAGAATCAAACCCATATTAAGTCATAGCCAATGCAGTCCAAATACGGCAAGGCTACTCCCATAGACTCCTAGAAAGCACAACGCGTTCTTAAACAAACCAAGCCTCCAGCAGCCCGGGAATTCCCCCTGCTTCTGTATTGATTTGTCCTAGAACTCCTGGAGTCCTGAAAGAACTCCTGGAGTCCTGAAAGAACTGCGAGTTCTTAGTGACGTCTTCTGTCCAACCTTACGTCAAACTCGGCACCTTCCAGGTATAAATATACCAGCATCTGCCCTAGCAAAACACACGGTGGTTTGGAGCAGATCAGCGATCTACTTGCCCGACACCCTGCTGTGGCAAGTGCAGAAGGAAGCCGACCCTCCCATTGACGCACTGAGAGAGACGCTGTCTTTTCTCCTGCCGAGAAATCCAGCTCCAGTGTTTCCTGGTCACCCTTGCGGGTTGCTGGGAGATCAAGTCCTGAGAGAGAGATACAAGACCTCCTTCCTTCTATAAACAAGGTACAGAGCTGATTAGACCCTTCGAGAATTCTTGATTCAGATTCTTGGCAAAAACCTATCTTAACTTAAACTGCAGCTCACTTACTCCTTCCCACGTACTAGACTTAGGTTAGGTACACCGGGGTAGGCGTATCTTAGAAGCACCAGTTGAGTACGTTTAGTCATGGTATTATCTATGTATATATTTTATCTATTTTAAACACCGTATGGCTTAGAAACCATACCATGCTTTTACAGTTTTATTTCATAATAGTCCTTTTACTGTACACACTTTATAACAAGTATTGCAATTGTGGCAACTCACTTCTCTTGCATGAGAAAGAAGACTGTTCAATAAATAACCTCTTTTATTGAAAACACCTGTCTCTCTGTTTATAGTTAATAGTTATCTATTGTTTCCGCGACTCTGGAGATTTACTCCTTATTCTGGAGGGAGCAAAGTGGTCATGTTTATGTGGTTGTCAGAAACTAATCTCTTCTCGTCTATTCAGGAAAGTTAAAACCTTGTTTACTCGAGAAAGTTTCTAGTGACCTCTGAGCTAGCTGGCATTCATAATTAAGTCTAACATATTCAATAGAGACCTAGTCGACCTAAGTCCTACGTCTAAACTATCGTATGTTATTCCAATGCGCAGAGCCTATTGGGAATATAGGAACTACACTACACAAGATGTCTGTACTGTCATGCTCGCTCTCAGCATGTAGTGGATGCCTAGCCGAGAAGCTGCAGACTGGTTTCGGAAGCCAGCTGTGTGCACGTATTTTATGTACTGCGAGGTTGCCAGTGATAGTACATGTTCCCATGTCTCTGAAAACGGTAAAAACGAGATAAGAACCAAACAGTGATGTGGGAGCTGAAACAGGCAAGCAGTGACATGGGAGAAGTAGTGGGAGCGGGCAAGCAGTTTTGTGGGAGGGGGTTGCAGAGACCGGGGAAGACAAAGCAAAATAAGCTTCCAGGAGCAAGAAACAAAGAAAGTAAATCCAAAAAACTACCTTACATGTGGAAAAGTGTCACACCACATGTAATAGGGTGGTGCTCTGTGGGAGTAAACCATAGGCAAAAGGGCAGGACAATGAGGGAGGAATAACCTTTGGTAAGCATTCACTTTTTAAAGGACAATAGAAGCAACCAATTTAAAGAGATAGGCAGGCTTACAAGCAAGCAGTGTAGATACAGCATGCTTCGCAGAGCAGCGTGCCTGTGCTGCCTAGGCTCAACCTAAAACTGGCCAGAAGGCATCCAATGTTCATCTTGGAAGCCTTCAACGAGTTAAGAATGCTGGAGTTGTATAATTGACTCATGTTCTCAAGCTCAACTGTATCCCAAGAACATGTCATGAGTTTCTTGATGTTTAATCATAGGACATACCAGATCAGGAGCCCTAGGGAGGGAGGCAACTTCCTACCCGGATTTTGCATTAACCCACTCCAGCAGTGCTTGGCTGTCTTCAATAACCAATGTTGTGGTCCCTTCTAGTTTTGTCACCAATCGATGCAATCTATTGTAAAGGTGCCTGCAAGATTTCCTTTAGGTAACCTTGCTCACTTGACTTATCCATGGCACCACCCGTTGAAGAAGCACCGCTATATAGTAGGCACTCATTTCTCTCAACAGGAGCACTGATAAGTACACTTCATTGGCTTTCCTAAATGAATTATAACTGACAAGCACAATCAAGTTGTTGTTGAAACCTTGGACCTAGAGGCTTGCACAAAATACCTCAACCGACTTGGTCTTCCACAGCCATCTGATGCAGACGCACAGAGATTAGGGCAAGAAGCATCGCCGAGATTGAAGTGGCGGTCAAATCAATGAAAGATAAAGCCCCGGGGCAGGATGTGTACACAGCCATCTTTTACAAGTTTTTTCTAGAGCAGCTGTAATCTACCATGAAGAGGGTGTTCAAATACTGTGCGGAAAATGGGTTGGTACCACAATCCATGTCGGAAGCCAACATAATAGTCATGCCAAAGGAGGGTACGGATCAGATGTCACCCAAGAACTACAGAACCATATCCATTATTAATGTGGATTAAAAAATATATGCAAAAATCCTAGCAACCAGACTAAATTCCATCCTACCTAACCTAATAAGCAACTCATAAGTGGGTTTCCTAAGGACCCGGATGTCCAACGACAACACCAGACTTCTCTGCCACATACTAGAATATACAGCCAAAAAAGCAGAGCCAGCTGTAGCTGTTACCCTTGATGCAGAGAAGGCCTTCGATAGAGTATCATGGACCTTACTGGAGCAATACATGCAATCCTTCAACTTAGGTGAAGGATATATACGGAAGGTGATGGCTCTGTATGGGGACCCAAGAGCCTGTATTGTCATTAATGGGTCACTCTCCGAACCACTTACGCTACTACGCGGCGCTAGACCGGGCTTCCCACTGTAACCCTCACTTTTTCTGCAGGCATTGGAGGCATCAAGGCAAACACGAAAATAAAAGGGGTCAATAATAATGGCGTTGGAATAAAACAGGCTGCATAAGCGCATGACATCCTAATTGTAACAGAGCAACCAAAGACCTCAATTTACACCCTGATAGACACCATAGATGTATACTCAGGACACTCCGGATATAAGTTCAACAGGGATAAATGAGAATGCAAACCCCAGAACATCCACTGCACAAGGGACATCCTAGGAGGATCAGGATCTGGCCTGGCAAACCAGGTTTATCAAATATCTAGGTATACATTTGGAAACTACCTCATGAGCACACTAGGCCACAATGAGTAACTATTGCTAGAAAAATTAAAGAAACTCTTGAAGGCCTGGTCCCCGAAATGTATAACTTGGTGGAGTAGAATCTAAAATGATCAAAATGATGATCACCCCAATGATCAACTACCTGATCAGCATGCTCCCACTCTCAGATGACTTCCACCGTAAAGTAGATATCCTGATCACTAAATTCCTATGGCGAGGGAAGAAGGCACGGATAAGCATAAAAAAACTAAGACTGGAGAAAACTGGGAGGGGTAAATCTAGCAGACTTTAGGATCTTCCAAACAGCATTTCTAGCAAAACAAGGGGCTTACTGGATATCCCCTCCTCATGGATACACACCGGTATGTCTACAAGTCGAGAAAGCCATACTGAACAATTTTAATCCAATGGCACTGTTAACAGCTAATAAGCATCTTCACGCCACCAGGTCCATTTTTAAAAACAAAAATTGCCCTACTAAGAATAGATAAGAAAATTGAGAACAGCATAAAGAGCTCTAAGTTGGAGTCACTCTGGGCCAATAGCAATATCAGATATGGGGAAATGCCTAGCCTTCGACACATGGATAAAGAGAGGCCTCTCCCACCCAGAACAACAAGAAGGGGGATATCCCACCACGTTTGCCGAACTGAACTCTAGACATAACCTAGCAGACATTGAGTTCTACAACTTTCTGAAAATCAAAACAGCCCTATCCAAAGCCAAACTATCGCCCACTAAACCATCAATCCCACAGTACATGGCATAATTCAACAGACTAGGTCACCAGGTATCACACCGCTACAAACTTCTACGCCCAAACTCCACCAAACTCCATGATAAGACAATTAACTATTGAGTAAAACAGGAGGGGCGTGGCTACGCCGTGAACAGGATGGCTGCACGGAGCTGAAGCTCTTCCGGCCAAGCGACCGTTTCCCGGCCTCAGATGCGGCACAAAACCCTGTGATTCATTGCTGAACATCGCGTGCCCACAACTATGACTGCTGCGCAGTGAAATAGGGTAGAGACTTGCCCTGCTCCTGGTTGGCGCATCCAAAACAAAATGGCGGCAGCATCGCGGACTGCGGAGAGAGCAGAGCCCGCGGCACAGTGAGGAGGCAGTCCAGAATCACCATGAGGGAGGCGCTGTAAGTTCTGCATGCATCTCGCGGGGCAGGCGGAGCTCTCCCGGCAGCAGAGCGTGCATCCCGCGGTAGGGGGGGTCCATTTGACCACCCGTGCGGCGTGTGCATTGAGCCCTGAGAACCGCGAGTGTAAGCTGCAAGGCAGTGGCGGCCTCGCTAACCTTACGGCATTGGGCCCTGACACCGGCCCTCACTGCTGTAAATCTGCAGCACTCCCGAGGGCGATAATTATACTGAGCTCCGGCGCCTGAATGCATGCGGGTGCCCCCCCCTCGCTGCCACACCTGGAATCTGCAGTGCTTTCTGCAGCTTGCATTCCACTGGAATACACGGGTCACTTCAGCAACTGTCACCCTAACCACCACGGTGCCCGCTCAGGCATATTCCGGCATTTGTCTGCATTTGTCTGCATTGTGCCCCTCCTGCGTCCATCTTGGCAGCAACTCAGTGAGCGCTCTCTCCCCTATGCTGCATAGACTGTGGGGTATATCACATGCTCTTCTGGAGTCCAGTTTATCACGATCCTTGCCCGAGCTGTGTCTTTCACGCACTTGAAACTGCGACCAGGTGGGCCAACACACTACTTGTATTGCACGGCTCTTTCTGCAGCGGCACACCAGTAGCCCCACTCCCAGGCCATAATCTCGCCTCCTCCATTGCGTCTTCCTGCGCAGTTGCGGCATGGACCGCAGAGACCCTAAACAACGCGTACTTCCCTTCGAGAAAATTGCGGAACCTACCCGTGATAAGCCTAGCGACATGGCGGAAGGTGGGCAACCCCCGTCTACCTCGACAGACGATGCTGCCCATCTGAATCCATTATTGCTGGAAATGAGGGCGGGATTCAAAGTGCTGGATGTCTGTTTTGACTCCTGGACAAACATAGCAGACCTGGGAGCAAAGATCCAGGTACACGATCGACATCTTGATGTGGTTGAGTCCCGCACGTCCGACCTGGAGGGTGGAATGGCACAATCAGTGTAAAGGGTAGATCGCATGGAACGGATCCTAAAGGAGGTTGCGTCGAAGAATGAGGATTTGGAAGCGCAAAGCCGTCGTAACATCCGCCTCATGGGTGTGCCTGAATCCACCGCAACTGGGCGCATGGACAATCTGGTAGAGACAATACTAACTGACCTGTTTGGAAAGGAGGCCTTCGCTCCTGGCTTTGTGGTGGAACGCGCCCATAGGTCACTTGGCCTCCGTCCCAACCCGTGATGCCCGCCTAGACCCATAATTGTTTGAATAATGAACTTCAGAGACAGGGATACAGCACTGCGACTGGCACGCGAACAGGGCGAACTCTCCTGGCAGGGCTCCAAATTGTCTCTATACCCGGATTTCACTGCTCTAGTTCAAGATGTGAGCAGGAAATATCTTGGGGTAAAAGCAGCGCTCAGGAACCTTGGGTTTAACTACCTATGTCCTGCCAGGCTGTGGGTGGACGTAAACGGACGCGCCAGAATCTTTGAAAAACCCACAGAAGTACAGGAGCTTTGTCGCAATTATAAACTTAATCATAAACGTCCTACAGAGACAGACACCACTTCACCCCCGCACAGTGGTTCAGCTGTCAGTGTGGATTTATTCTCCAATTCTGGTCATGGCTGACTGATGTTCACTTGATTCCTTTCACTATGCCGTTCACTGGATAACTTGTTGTGAATGCTGGGATTTACCATATTGCACATAATTTGTGTTAAGGTCGTTGGATAGCGATCACCCCCACTTTGGTGTACACCTAGAGATAGTATTGGTGACGATACTGTACCACATTGTGGAGAAGTGTGGCTCACTGGTTGGAGAAGTGTGGCTCACTGGTTAGAGGAGGCAGACCCTGATGCAGAGGTCAGCCCGGGACCAGGGTTCAATTCCCGACGCGGCAGGGTCTTGAGCCCAAAATGTCCACGGACTCGATAATTCTCGCCTCGGTGCCTACTCGAATCATGGGTTCACACTCTGCAGCTCTGGGCAATAGCTTGCTTAATCTCCACTACGGCCCCGCCCGCGGCGGGATGCCTGGTCTTCACCTTGGGGATGCCCAGTAGGGGTAATCTTGCAGGGAAAGCCAGGACGGGTTCCCAAAGCAAGCGCTAAGAGACCTGTTGGTGATTTGGCGCTATATAAATCGAAATTAACATAACATAACATTTGTTTGAGATTCACTATTTTTTGGAATGCTATTGGTACTATTGACCGTTTTGGTAATGTTCGTATTGCCTCTCCGGATGGGCGGGTAGGCTGGGTGGGGGGAGGCAGGAGGGGTTTTGTTCTAATTGCTATGCACTGAATCGAAGTTACATTTGTTTATTACAATGGCACGCGGGAGCGACTCTTGGTTCATCTTTATTCCTCAGACTACCTCCATGGGATGACACAGTTAGGTTACAATGACGGCCCGTTGAGCGTCACACTGGCTACATGGAATGTTAGGGGCTTAAACAATACACGGAAAAGACGCCAGGTTGTCCATTAACTACTTAGACACGGGGTTGATGTGGCTTTTTTTCAGGAGACACCTTCCTACCAGCGATCAGGCCCGGTTTGCATCTTCCTGGGGCCCTAACAGATTTTTCGCAAACTACAGTAATTATGCCAGGCGTACGGCCATCCTCATACATAAGCGTCTCCCCTTTATGTGTCATTCGGTAATCTATGACGATGAAGGCAGATACGCAATAGCAGTGGGCACACTATTGAACCGCAAACTGCCGTTGGTATGTATATATGGCCCCAACACTGATTCCCCCGATTTCTACTATATGTTACTCTCTAGATTGCTGCAGCTGGGCCGGTGCCCCTTCGAGGGGGGGGCCAGGGGGATTTCAACATTACCCTACACCCGCCCTCCGATAGTACTTCCATTGCCCCTGACCAGGCCTCGAGCACTTAATGCTTTAAAATCCTTATGTGAGCATTTCTCTCTCCTGGACATAGGCCGTGCTCGAGATCCAAGTCACACTACATACACTCATTACACTAGTCTACATGACACGTGGACCAGACTAGACTATTGGTTAGTCTAGCCGGAAATCTCCTGCTGGATTCATAAACTGCAAACGCTACCCAGAACATATTCGGATCATTCCCCAGTACTGATGTCCCTGAAAATCCCACGCCCGAAGGTTTTTGAGAGACAGTGGAGGTTCCCAAGCCGTGCCCTACATGACTAGGTATTTAGACAAGAAATCCATGAAGCGATTGAGGATTATTTTGAAATAAACACTGGGTCGGTGGACACGGATGCCAGGTTGTGGGAGGGATTCAAGGCTTACATGTGGGGGGCAAGCATGTCCAAAAGCTCTGGAGTACTGCGCGATATACGTGGCACGCTTGCACAGTTGGAAAGGGAGCTTGGTGCCCAGGACACTGAACAAAGTGTATCGGCTGAGCCGAGTTACAGTGCGAAGAGGGCGGCTCTACTCCTGGAATAAAGGGAAACTGCTGAGAGGGAAATTTTGTACAAGGGGACATACCATAACGCCAAGGTGTATGGAGAAGATGACCTCTCTAGTAGGATTTTAGCACAAATGATAAGACCCCACTACAAGAAAGCTTATATTACCGAACTTCAATCATCGACTGGACAGCATGCCACAGATCCTATGGAAATCTAGGAGGAGTTTATCTTACTTTAAAATGCTATACTCCACAAGACTGGGACATGACCGCACTGACCAGGTGGCCTACCTATCTGAGGTTGCATTAGTACACCTTGATAAGTTTATGCAAGACTTTCTAGCTGTACCCATTACGGCAGAAAGCATAGATGAAGCCATTACTTCCCTGAACTCATCTACCGCACCTGGGCTTGATGGGTTCACTGGGGAATTTTACAATGCCTACAAGGATCTACTGAGCCCTCGACACCTGGATATGTATGCCGAGGCATTGGAGAAACAGGTTCTCCCTCCCACTCTTTGTGAAGCGGTCATAATTTTACTCCCCAAACCCGGGAAGGACCCCCTGCTGTGCGGCTCCTATCGCCCCTTGTCCCTTCTTAACCTGGATTATAAAATACTTGCTAAGGCACTAGCATGCCTCCTCTCCCTCCTGATGGAATCTATTGTCTCCTCGGCCCAGTCAGGATTCATACCACACCGATCTACGGCGTTCAACCTCCGTACCTTATTTAATACCTGCACAGAATAAATCCAGACACTCCTGCAGCAGCTATTCTGTAGGACACCGAAAAAGCTTTCGACTATCTTCTTTCTATAATGCAAAGAATGGGTATGCCGCATGGCTTTATCGCCACTACGGCTCTGTTATATAGTCAACCCACTGCTAGGCTCCGGCTCAATGGCACTCTGTCGGCACCCTTCCCACTTTCCATTGGCACACGGCAGGGGTGCCCATTATCACCCTTGTTGTTTATATTAGCAATGGACCCCCTGATATGACACCTTCAGGAGAAGCATCTACATAGAGGCTTACAGTGCCGCACAGGCCCGTTATTGGTCTCTTTATATGCTGATGACGACCCTATATGTTTGTGACCTCCAGACAAACTTAGACCCACTTATAAGAGAGATTCTCCGATTTGGTACCTTCTCCGGATTGGGGATAAATTGGCATAAATCAGTCATTTTCCCCCTCACAAGTAACCCTGCCCAATGGGAACTGGATTTTCCGCTGGAGTGGTGCTCGGACTCAGTGAAGTACCTGGGGGTGCACATTCATCTTGAGACTGACCAAATAATCCGCCGCAATTATGGCATGGCAATCCCTAAACTTG
This sequence comes from Lissotriton helveticus, assembly GCF_964261635.1. NCBI lineage: Eukaryota > Metazoa > Chordata > Amphibia > Caudata > Salamandridae > Lissotriton > Lissotriton helveticus. Next base: position 2,112,718,435 of record NC_136063.1, read on the forward strand.
AGGCGCAAATAGACCACTGGCTGAAGCTCCCTCTCCATGGCGGGACTGGTGGCTTTCATTAAAATGATTGTACTCCCGAAGTTTTTGTATTTGTTTCATAACATCCCGATACCACTTACAAAAACATTTTTTAGTACTCTTCGCGCTCAGTTGATTAGATTGGTCTGGGGCAATAAGACACCCAGAGTGAGATGGCAGATCATGACACTCCCATGCGATAGAGGAGAGTATGGCGTACCGGATCTACAACTGTACTATCTGGTGGCACAGTGCAGCTTTGCACAGACAAGGTATCACCCGGATGCCAGGATCACTTTCTTGAGACCAGAGCCAGATTTTGTTCTACCGGACACCCTGGCCGCAGTTTTGCCCCTTGGAGTTACGCAAGACATTCAGCCGGTCTCCATAACCAGTTGGGCCTGGGCTAAACTGGGCCGTCTCACTAACACCCAGACGGTTTACTCATCCAACCTGCCACTCCCTAATGCAAAATGGCTGCCCATAACAGGCGAAAAGTTAGTACAGAAGACTTGCACGTAATTCAATATTGTCAAAATGGGTGACTTGTTTCCTGCAGGCCATATATTTGACCCCGACGAGTCCTCCTTTCCAGACGTAGCATTCATGGACAGGTTTGTTCTGGCCAGACTTCGGTCTGCGCTCAGAGCCCAGTTCCCAGACTACCCTCTGGAGCCTCCGTCCTTCCCACCACTCACAATGGTGATAGGTAGTAGCAGCGGGGTCCATTTGATAACCCAACTTTACAAAACATGTGCTGACTTAATCACACTGGACGTGTGTGGCAGGGTATGCGCCGCTTGGGAAGCGGACTTTGGCAACTCAATATCTGACAAACAATGGACAGCTTGCTGAAAAGTGACGAAAACAGTATCTTTAAACAGCAGGCACAAGCCCATACATTTCAAGTTTCTACGCAGAATATGTGTCACCCCGGCCAGAGCACACAGGATAGACCCCACTTGATCTCATCATTGCCAGCGATGCCATTCCCCTCAAGCAGACTTCGCACACCTAGCCTAGACGTGCCCACGCATACATACTTTCTGGGTGGAAGTACACTGTACATTGAGCAAGATAATACAGGTACCTATGAACCCACTGCCTGAGATTGCACTCATGGTATATGTGGTCCAATTCCCTCTTAAGGTTCACAGATTTGCGGCCATAGCTTTACCCCTGGCCAAAAGGGAGGTAGCAAAACACGGGGGGGGGGCAAAAGGGCTCCAACAAAAAAGGGATGGATCCAAAGCTTGGCTTCCTGTTCTACAAGAAGTGATCAGTATGCTGACAATCCCTCCCTCCTCCACGCCTAGAGACATCTGAGGACCCCTTAAGGCATTCCTCACAGCACAACAGCAAGTCGTCCCCCCCCCCACCCACGCAGCAGGGACGGGTTATTGTACCAGCTGGGGTAGGCTAGGCTGACACCCAACCCGTACTAACACCTCAAAGTATGACGCATCCACTTCTCATGACATCGGTCCATTCTTATTTCGAAAGTTGTCTAATGGGTGGAGGGGGGAGATGGGTTTACAGATGCGCAAATTGTACTGTCGCTCAAGATGGGCCTTGATTGTATTATATGTATATTACACCATAAGTTGCATTATCTACTGTGTAGCAAAGGTAACTAATATTGACCATGCCTCATGATCGTCCTTTATTTGAAATCAGTGCCTTGTGAAGATGACCTCTGCTGGAACTGTAGCAAGGAAAAGGGGGACCTAGCACATCTTATCTACTATTGTCCAACACTCAAAACATTCTGGGGAAAAAATCTTTGGCTTCATAAATAAAGCACTAGGCTGCACAACGACAGCTGAAATGTCCTCCCTCACCACTGCATCCATGACCACAGAACTAAGGTCAGAGCATGACAAAGACCTACTAGACGTGCTCCTGACCGCGGCAGTAAAAATGGTCCTGGCCAATTGGAAAGACACAATTAAGACCTCATACAAAGGCTGGGTCCACTGGTTGACGCACCTCAGAGGTGCAGATAACATCGCCCTACAGAACTCACCCCAAAGGCCAGCAACCAGGGCGATGTGGAAGTCACTCGACATGTACCTAGACTCTTACGAACGCCCATGAAACCATTCCGGTCGCCCCCCCCCCCCTTTGTGGGCAGTGGGGCGAGCGAGTTGGAACGCTACTACCATGGCCTAAGGCGTATCGGGGGCAGACATGGCTACCAATCTTAGAGACAACAAGAAGGTGACTGGGCTGTTCCTAGAGGAATTAAGAGAAGACAATATACAGGGAGGGGAGGGGGGAAGGTAGTGACGGTCACGAGGGGGGGGGGGGGGGAAAGGGGGCCTGTGATCAAGTGGACAAACACCCCTGGGTATCCAATTTGTTGGATGTAATGGCCTCACACACCCTTGCGAGTGTCATGCTTCATCATCGGCGTTGCTCCTCGTCGGGCAGGCGGTGCAATGCCCAACGGGCTCACCTCTAGGAGGGGCTCTTTGTCGGAGATCTTTTATCCAACTGCCTTATGGTGAAGTGCGGGTGAGGGGCCAGAAATAAGTAGAATGTGTGGGTGAGAGTAAAAAGTGGCTCGGGGTACCGGAAACGATTTTATTCTGGTGGTCCCCTGCCACTAGTAAAAATAGGAATAGCCGGTAATCATGGGAACAAAAGTTTCCCGGACTAAACCAGGGCTAAAGGTGCAAAACTTGTGGTCAACATGTTTCTCGCATCTAGTTTATTAACTGCGATTCTTCAGGACCTATATATAAAGAAATCTACAATCTACTAAAACATGATCTAATCATAAGTATCAGTTTACTCAAGACACATTTGTTGTACTACCTGTCTGACACTGTTCCTACCTAGAGTAGTGGGAGACAAAATAGAGTATTATGGCAGGTAAATAACAACAAGTGGTAATGTCGTGACCGTGACACCACTAGGCGTGGTTGTGAACACTGTGCGTGATAGTGAACACACTGTGCTGAAGTGACATACTAGTGAGGGGGTGACCAGTATGTGATTAAAACCAAGTTAAAAACACTCAATGCAATGCAGCTAGGACCATAAAAACATCACAATCGTCTTTAATCAATGCGAATAACACTCACCTCGGGGTTAGGATTGAGGGGTGTCAACAGTACCTGACGGATCTGGCATCGGGCATGAAGCCAATGTCTTTGGGCTGGGAAGGGAAGTCAATGGGGGTCAATGACACAAGGGAGCAGTTCATATGGTGGATTGTAATGTAGGTGCCCCATTTAGTGAAAATGGACTAGGTAGTGTCCAATGCATGAAAAGTAGTCTTATTCGAGTGTGGGTAATAGCTAGTTCCTATAATTCCTAGAAATTAGCGAAGCCTAGACTGGCATGATAGTCACTTGGAAGGTACTGATCGCCATGGTACCTGAGGAAATATATTGCCAGTGTTGTTGGACCCTAGCTGGGGTCGGTGTGGATGGTAGGTGTTGCTTATATCGGCAGTTAGGCAGAGGCATTACCGCAGGGAGTGCACTATAGCTAGTCTGACCCCGTCCGGGGTTGTGCTGGGTTATGCTTACATTTGCCACGACGCTAGGGTCAGGATGTCGTGCAACCTGAGTGAGTATCTATCTAGAAAGCAGCATTGCTACTCTAGCCCAATTTAGGTGGTCATTATGCCGAGCAAATCGAATTTGCCTCATGTAGCTTAGACTTAGGGGTCAAGACGCGCAAGTTAAAATTGTCGCCCATCTGTATGCGCAGGCAACATTGCTATGCCTTCTATAGTGATGCGGAGATGGTGCGAGAGGCGCGGTAAGTTAAGACCCTGTCTGCATGTTATAGCTAAACGAGGGGGGGGCGCCGGGGGCAGGCATGGTGAGTGGGGCCCCAATACAAAACCAAACTCATTCCGGAAGTGTCAATTTAGGCGGAAATTCACACATTAACTCGCCACAAAATGCTCGTTATGGCCACACGAGCCACCAAGCGTCACACTTACTTCAAAATGCCTGTGCCATAGCCTGCAGCGCCTACCCTTCACGCCGGGTCCGGATAGTAGGGACCCGATTGTTTGTTTCAGGGTTAAGTAGGAGGGCGGGTCACATGGGAGGCAGGAAGTTGTCGATCACAACAAGTCTCGTGATCGATATGGTTGAAAGTGGCGGCCATGCTGGAGTGGCGGAATTATGTCTGATCAACCCCAATAGTGGCGGATCAATCGTGGCAGATCGATCTGTGTGTATCTAACCAACATGGGGGGGAGTTCTCTATGTTAAATAAGGTAGAGTCTGTCACGCCAAGAAACCATTTCAAAACAGTCTGTCACAGCTGGTTGAGTGAGAAGCAGAAAATTGTCGATCACATCAGGTCACGTGATCGGTGTGGTCGAAAGTGGCGGCCATGCTGGAGTGGTAAAGTAATACCTAACCAGAGCCAATAGTGGGGGCTCAATGTAGGTGGCTCAATCTATACGTATCGAACCAACCTGGGGGGTGTTTATTATGTTAAATAAGGTGGAGTCTGTTACGCCAAGGACCCTTTTAAAAGTCTGTCACTACAGGCTGGGTGCTGTACTTAGATGGAATGTACTCGGGTTAAGGTTGACCCAATTCCCCGGGGTCCGATTGAAATGGGGTCTGACACCACGTTTGACTGTTGTCCCAAATATAATTGAGGGCAAAGTACTGACGTTGTCTAGGGTATAGAGGGGCTGTGGTAGACTCAGCAGTATAGCCCTTAAAAAAGTGTGTGGGGGGGACGAGAAGTGACACCTGTCACTCATTACATCCACGTTAATGGTTATGGTGGATGGTTCACAGGGAACTCCAAGGGATGTCCTCGTTCAGCCCCTGGCTATCGCTAGACAATCGGTGTATCCATCTTTGTTCCTTTAGGAATAGATTGCGTTTAGATTTAGCTGGGGATGCCTCAAGAACCAACCAGGAAATTGAGTCAGCTGAATGGTTCTGTTCTTGGAAATGCCTGCACATTTTAGTATTAGTCTTGACGATGATGCAGCAGCTATCCATAGATTACCTTCCATCCTCGGCCTCACAACAGAAGCAGCCACTGGGAGCAACTCAGCGGACTGGAAATCACTCTCCGATATGATGAGAGAATGGGTCAGGATTACCCTACATGGAGCACTTATGGCCGAATACTTCAAGGCCAAAATAGCACCAAATGGCCTTATTGTTAAAAACTTCCCGAGGATCTTCTGGGAGGATGGCCAATTCAAGATCGAATGGTCACTAATCTCCTGGAAATGTACACATGATCTACTAATCCTACTGGTCAACACGGCCAAACGATTAGCAGACGAACTGCTTACTAAGATCCAGACAGCAGAAAATGCACTGAAAAGCTCCGGACAGAATACCGGTTTCAAAACCAAGTTGACCGAACTGAACAAAGAGATTTTTGAGCACAAAGAATTTTTGATGAAACAAAAAGTAGCTAAGCTACAGAAAGACATCGATCGCTTTTCTAAGGAAAAGGTATACCCCTATCTGAAGGATGACTACGTCCCCCCCGGGACTGGTTACCTCTCTGATTCCAGCACCAACTCCTCTAGGAGAGGATCAAATAGTGATAGCAACTCAAGTAATGAGGACTGGCAATCACAACCTCGTAGGGGTAAGAGAGGAGGGAGACGTGGACAACAATACTATCCTCAACCTCTCTTCCAGGGCCCACCTATTTGGCAATACCCCCAATTTCCACACCCGATGCCGCCTTACGCACCACAGTATCCACCGCAATTTGCCCCCCATGGCACTAACCAGCAGCCTTTTTTAGACAGAGGTTGGGGCAGAGGGCGCGGGCGCAGGCGAGGAAACGGGCCAGACAAGAGGGCACAATGGGAGGACACTCAGGGCCAAGGGATGGATACCAGGAGCAAGACAGCACGAAAATAAGTTTGGTAGTGAACCTTTCTTCACGCCAACTTACTGCTGATGAAGAGAAGGTGCTTCAAAAGGGGCTAGGGTTTGTCCCTACACCCCAAATTGACCATTTCCAACAATGTTGTGAAATACAGAAATTCTTTCGTAAGATCCGACTGCGAGCCTTCTTTGATGGCATACCACAAGAGACTCCTACTGACTCTGGTCTTCATAATCCCTCGACCTTCACCCCCCATAGTGGAATGGTCCCTAACGAAATACTCCCGTACGAACAGGCTGTACTGAAAGATGTTGGGTCTATGCGACCAAATAAGAAACATCAGAACCTCTCGAACCATGAAAGACAGATGCTTGACTCCTTAGCTGATGATCGATCTATCACTATAAAACAGGCAGACAAGGGTGGAGCTACAGTCCTGATGGACACTGTAGATTATGAAACTGAATGTCTAAGGCAATTAGGGGACAGGCGTTACTATACCCCAATCCCTTCTAATCCCACCGAGCGCCTGACAACGACAATCACTGGTTTGGTCCACTCTGCCGAATGTCAAGAGTGGATCTCTAAAAAGGAGGCTGAGTTTCTATCTAAAAGGGAGCCCAAAGTGCCTTACTTTTATATCCTCCCGAAAATACATAAGGGGACCACCCCTGTCCCTGGACGTCCGATTGTTTCAGGCATAAATTCAGTCCTGGAGCCCCTATCACAGTTCTGTGACCACTTTTTACAACCGTTGGTCAAGCAAATACCCTCATACATTCAGGACACCACTGATGTCCTTCGTCTGTTAGACAACTTAGAGGAAGATATACATGTCGACCTCATCACCCTAGATGTGGAGGCCCTCTACACCAACATTCCTCAGAGGGCCACACTCGGGGTGATAGAGAGAATTCTGAGTGCAGAGGAATGGAGTTCTCCCACACCTCCCTCCTTTATCATGGAATGCGCGACCCTTGCTCTTACTGAGAATTATTTTGAGTTTAAAGGGCAGCACTATCACCAGACCCAGGGGACTTCCATGGGCAGTACCTTTGCCCCTTCGGTGGCCTGTCTATACATGGCAGACTTCGAAGAAAGATACATCAATGGACCTACTAATCCATACCATCCCAACATTAAGCTATGGAAAAGGTTCATTGACGACATCCTGATCCTTTGGAGAGGGACGGAAGACTTATACAAAGAGTTTTTCAACTGGCTAAACACGCAGAATGACTTCTTACATTTCACCATCACAGCATCTGCCTCTAAGATAGCTTTCTTGGATCTCACGATTAGAATCGAACGGGGTACAATCAATACCACCATGTACCGCAAGCCAACAGACCGTAATAGCTTGCTTCATTTTACCAGTCACCATCCGAAGGCCTTGAGGTTAAACCTCCCCTTCGGACAATTTCTGCGAGTCAGACGTAACTGCTCCAATCTATCAGACTACAGAACTGAGTCCTCACTCTTGTCTAGAAACCTGAGGGACAGAGGATACCCCTCCAGAGAGGTTACTAGGGCACGCAAGCGTGCACAGAACAACCACAGGGGTGCCCTTCTTGAATACAATAATAAGGCCACACAGGAGACAGATCTCCTTACCTGTGTAACCACCTTCTCGCCAGCCTCCACTAAATTGAAAAAGATAATTAAACGACATTGGCAAATTCTCAACACAGGCGAACTGAACCTCTCAACACCCAGATTTGCCTTCAAGAGGTCCAGAAACAAAGGATATGTTGGTTCATACCAGGCCCAAAAAGTCTGATTTACCAAAACAAACCACCCTGTGGCAATTACCACCTGTACAGGGGCATTACCAATGCGGTTCGTGCAGCGTGTGCCCCTACACCAGTACCTACAAAACCATCCTCCTGACGGATACTTTCCGTTGGGAAATACGGGGCCACACTAACTGTAATACCTCTAACTGCATCTATCTATTGAGATGCCCATGCGGGCTCAAATATGTGGGAATGACTTCCCGCCCGGTGAAAGTCCGCATTTCCGAACATAGGAGCAATTTCCGCTGCAAGAAGACTAATACTAAAATGTGCAGGCATTTCCAAGAACAGAACCATTCAGCTGACTCAATTTCCTGGTTGGTTCTTGAGGCATCCCCAGCTAAATCTAAACGCAATCTATTCCTAAAGGAACAAAGATGGATACACCGATTGTCTAGCGATAGCCAGGGGCTGAACGAGGACATCCCTTGGAGTTCCCTGTGAACCATCCACCATAACCATTAACGTGGATGTAATGAGTGACAGGTGTCACTTCTCGTCCCCCCCACACACTGGTTAAGGGATATACTGCTGAGTCTACCACAGCCCCTCTATACCCTAGACAACGTCAGTACTTTGCCCTCAATTATATTTGGGACAACAGTCAAACGTGGTGTCAGACCCCATTTCAATCGGACCCCGGGGAATTGGGTCAACCTTAACCCGAGTACATTCCATCTAAGTACAGCACCCAGCCTGTAGTGACAGACTTTTAAAAGGGTCCTTGGCGTAACAGACTCCACCTTATTTAACATAATAAACACCCCCCAGGTTGGTTCGATACGTATAGATTGAGCCACCTACATTGAGCCCCCACTATTGGCTCTGGTTAGGTATTACTTTACCACTCCAGCATGGCCGCCACTTTCGACCACACCGATCACGTGACCTGATGTGATCGACAATTTTCTGCTTCTCACTCAACCAGCTGTGACAGACTGTTTTGAAATGGTTTCTTGGCGTGACAGACTCTACCTTATTTAACATAGAGAACTCCCCCCCATGTTGGTTAGATACACACAGATCGATCTGCCACGATTGATCCGCCACTATTGGGGTTGATCAGACATAATTCCGCCACTCCAGCATGGCCGCCACTTTCAACCATATCGATCACGAGACTTGTTGTGATCGACAACTTCCTGCCTCCCATGTGACCCGCCCTCCTACTTAACCCTGAAACAAACAATCGGGTCCCTACTATCCGGACCCGGCGTGAAGGGTAGGCGCTGCAGGCTATGGCACAGGCATTTTGAAGTAAGTGTGACGCTTGGTGGCTCGTGTGGCCATAACGAGCATTTTGTGGCGAGTTAATGTGTGAATTTCCGCCTAAATTGACACTTCCGGAATGAGTTTGGTTTTGTATTGGGGCCCCACTCACCATGCCTGCCCCCGGCGCCCCCCCCTCGTTTAGCTATAACATGCAGACAGGGTCTTAACTTACCGCGCCTCTCGCACCATCTCCGCATCACTATAGAAGGCATAGCAATGTTGCCTGCGCATACAGATGGGCGACAATTTTAACTTGCGCGTCTTGACCCCTAAGTCTAAGCTACATGAGGCAAATTCGATTTGCTCGGCATAATGACCACCTAAATTGGGCTAGAGTAGCAATGCTGCTTTCTAGATAGATACTCACTCAGGTTGCACGACATCCTGACCCTAGCGTCGTGGCAAATGTAAGCATAACCCAGCACAACCCCGGACGGGGTCAGACTAGCTATAGTGCACTCCCTGCGGTAATGCCTCTGCCTAACTGCCGATATAAGCAACACCTACCATCCACACCGACCCCAGCTAGGGTCCAACAACACTGGCGATATATTTCCTCAGGTACCATGGCGATCAGTACCTTCCAAGTGACTATCATGCCAGTCTAGGCTTCGCTAATTTCTAGGAATTATAGGAACTAGCTATTACCCACACTCGAATAAGACTACTTTTCATGCATTGGACACTACCTAGTCCATTTTCACTAAATGGGGCACCTACATTACAATCCACCATATGAACTGCTCCCTTGTGTCATTGACCCCCATTGACTTCCCTTCCCAGCCCAAAGACATTGGCTTCATGCCCGATGCCAGATCCGTCAGGTACTGTTGACACCCCTCAATCCTAACCCCGAGGTGAGTGTTATTCGCATTGATTAAAGACGATTGTGATGTTTTTATGGTCCTAGCTGCATTGCATTGAGTGTTTTTAACTTGGTTTTAATCACATACTGGTCACCCCCTCACTAGTATGTCACTTCAGCACAGTGTGTTCACTATCACGCACAGTGTTCACAACCACGCCTAGTGGTGTCACGGTCACGACATTACCACTTGTTGTTATTTACCTGCCATAATACTCTATTTTGTCTCCCACTACTCTAGGTAGGAACAGTGTCAGACAGGTAGTACAACAAATGTGTCTTGAGTAAACTGATACTTATGATTAGATCATGTTTTAGTAGATTGTAGATTTCTTTATATATAGGTCCTGAAGAATCGCAGTTAATAAACTAGATGCGAGAAACATGTTGACCACAAGTTTTGCACCTTTAGCCCTGGTTTAGTCCGGGAAACTTTTGTTCCCATGATTACCGGCTATTCCTATTTTTACTAGTGGCAGGGGACCACCAGAATAAAATTGTTTCCGGTACCCCGAGCCACTTTTTACTCTCACCCACACATTCTACTTATTTCTGGCCCCTCACCCGCACTTCACCATAAGGCAGTTGGATAAAAGATCTCCGACAAAGAGCCCCTCCTAGAGGTGAGCCCGTTGGGCATTGCACCGCCTGCCCGACGAGGAGCAACGCCGATGATGAAGCATGACACTCGCAAGGGTGTGTGAGGCCATTACATCCAACAAATTGGATACCCAGGGGTGTTTGTCCACTTGATCACAGGCCCCCCTTCCCCCCCCCCCCCCTCGTGACCGTCACTACCTTCCCCCCTCCCCTCCCTTTATATTTTCTTCTCTTAATTCCTCTAGGAACAGCCCAGTCACCTTCTTGTTGTCTCTACATTTGGGGCTGAGACTGCGGCTGGACCTTCCATTCCTTTCCTTGTGAATGGTAATTTCAGCCCGATTGGATCGCAATTGGTCCCATCTCCTCCCCTACTTGTTGCTATAATGGCTACCAATCTTGCCACAAGCTAACCAGTGGGTGACTGCTTTGTCACGCGGCTACAAGACCAATTCGTCTCATTACTACAGAACCTGTCTTGTATCCTCTTTCACCCCTTTCTTTCTGCTTCTTTCTTTCTATCATCCTTTGCCTAATTTTCCAGCAAGTCAATTCAGAAGGAATTAGCTAAACATATATTTCAAAGTACCTGTAAACACTGCTCTACAAACTATGTTTGGCTAACCTTGTAACATAAATGCTAATGTATCTGCTTATTAAAAAATGTTTTTCAAATAAAATACCTTGAAATAAAAAAAAAAAATAGATTTAGGATTAGAATCAGCGAATGATTATTACTGAGCTCAAGTTGAATATGGTGCAAGTAAAACTGTGCAATTACTGCATTGAAACCTTCTGGTCTTTTCTTTTTCCTCAAATGTTTTTCAATTGCTTTACATATGCACAACATAGGTGCATGCAGGTATAAGTACACATTGAAAATAGAGAAGAAACTGTCTGCAATTAAGAAAGAACAATGCATAGAAGCCAGTAAATTATGTGTCTGCCATCGCACAAGGCGGATAGGGCGTGTGGAAAGGGTTCCTGATAATACATAAGTTACTTAGAAACCTGGACTAATTGCATGATATATAGGAAGCACACTAACTCTTTACAGAGTGCCTATGTGCAACTCGTAGGGGCTAGAGATATATTATCTGGGACAGTGATCATAATTAACAGAAGTTGAAAGATCGCCATATTATAGTACCAGGTGTTTTATGGCCCTTAGGGACCTTGTCGACACTGCTAAGTTAGCATGAGATTTGCTGCCAGGCTGCTGCTTTTGTGCACGTTACTACATGGCTGTTTTTGCAAGACTGTTTGTGCCTTTCACATGATAATGGTCTGCTTTTCACGTTCTCTGCTAAGTTCCTGGAGTTTAGTCTGAAGACGATGTGCCAGGTCGATAAACAATGCCCCTTGTTATTCTGTTCAGGTCAGTCCCTAGCACCTAGACATTACATGCTAAACACAGCTGCAATGTTGAAGATCTGTGCTTTGTTAGTATGCATGTAATTTTAAAACACTTGGAGAAAGCCTTTACATGGAGAAGAGCTATGCGGTTCCTATGATGTAAACCTTACATCCAGGCCTTAAAGTATGGGGTCTGATGTCAAAGCCCAGATATGATCTCTTGTATAAATACACTTCTTCCAGTCAAGGGGAGGGTGGTTAGGCCATATAGTCCTTTTTCCACTGTCTTTATATAATGACTCCCCCCCCCCCCCCATAGTACTCTATGGAATTGTAACAATGCTAATTGTTTTAAGTTTATGCATTTTGCTGCTGGTGGTGGTGGTTTGTATACTGTATTGTAGAGCATGATAGTTAAAATAAACTTTTTGAACTATTTGTGACACTGCCAATTTCTTATTGTGGACAAGTACGAGTGGGTGTGCGAAAGGGTATGTCTTGCTACCGCGATTCCTGAGTGAGTCGGGAGTGTTGTGTTCTGGGCTGTCTAATCATTTGTAGCTTTGTGATTTTTGGACAACGAAAGACACTAAAGCTAGTCTGTTTTGGGATTTAGGGTACTAAGGTGATAGGTTGGTACACCCCTATACATCGAGGTCCTGTTTTCCTGCGCATAGTTCTGTGTAAGTGCAGAATCCCTGCAACACAGGTTAACAGTTGAGCTACCCAAAATAAAGCAGAGCAGAATCTTCAATTCTGTTACTCAGCAAGTTACAGGTAAGTGATTCATTTTGCAATGCCATTCCACCTAGTGCTGAAAAACCTGGAAGAAGAAAGCAGAGTTGTAAATATTTGCTTGCCTTTTGAATGGGTCTCCGATACATTGTACTTGCTTTTTGGTGCAGATACAAGTATCAACACACCAACTCCCCTTCGCTGTGCCATACAGAATCATTGGGGAGAAGGTTGTAGAGAGACACAGGAACTTGGGAGGGTCAGACACTAAGATTTCATGCTCTAGGCGGATATTTTCCAGTACTGATATGACTCATTTTTTACTAGTAGGGATGTAAAATGCTTTGGTTTTGTCCAAAGTTCATGTTCTATATAGTTACTGCTGAAACGATTAAGTTACTTAACTTGGGAAGCACACTTTTTGGTGGATCTTCCAACTGCAGATAACTCACCTTTAGAATATCCCCAGGGGTTTACATGGATCACAAAACTTTAACAAAGCAGTGTTCCTGCATGCCAATACACAGCGCCATGCAGCTCTGCATTTACTTTGTTTCATACTGAAAGGTCAAAGAGCCGCATGTAAGGTGCTGGGATGGCTTTCTTGACACTGTCCATGCCCTCAGATGAAGGGCCCAAACTTCAGACCACTAGTGTGCAGAGCTCTAGTTTGGGTCTTTTAGCTTGAAGGAAGAATCCATTCAACAGAATGGGGATTCGGGAGGGCAGTGAAAAATCTGTGGTTAGACTATCCACCAGGAAGAGCTTTACCAATGGTACCTTGTTTTTCTGATTGCTTTTTCTCACCACAGAGTCCACAACCTTAGAATAAATACCAAACCAGTACTTCCTAAGGTGGAGGGTATTTGGAGGAGACAGCCTTTATAACGCTGTCTTTACAACACAATGCCTTTACTTTGCATATGCTTTACCAACAAATTAAATTAGACTTTTGGTGTGGGTAAGGATATTGAGTGGTAAGGGTGTTTTTATGATTTTGGAGTGGAAGAGAGTGGCAAGTCAACAAACAAGCATTTGCAATTCAATCGGTCTCGTTTTGGGGAGTTATATGTATTTAGCTATGCAGCACATTAGCCTGGGTGCTGAAACATCTACTGTTCTTTAACATGGAGGGAAAATAAGCACCAAACTACGTGACACGCCAGGTATGGGGACACAAGTTGAGAAATATTGCCTTTCAGCAGGAAATGGTATAGTCCAAAGCTCTAATATAAAATCCGGGCCTTCGGTTATCATATCACAGAAAATAAAGATTTGAAATCAATAGTCTACAGGTGCTCATAGAAGACAATTTCTGTATACTGGAATATAGAGAATGCTAAAGTGATTCTGGTACTTTACTGACCTATGCAGGTCGTTTTCTATTAAGACAGTTAAATAGAGGCAGTTGAACAGAAAAAAAAAGTCCCTAAGCGGAAGCAGACAAGTCCTAGGGCTGATCTCCAGAGCCCACAAGGTACATACACATGTATATACAGGTCTTGAATGCTCAAACTAACAAGCATTGGCATAGCCAATAGGTCTCGCTTTGGGACCTTATAAGTATTTAGTTATGCAGCACAACATCCTTGGTACAACAACATCAACTGTTGCATGGGTAAACACTTATAAGGTCCCAAAGGCAAGACCTATTGGATAAACTTAAAGAAATCTCTCAATGAGGACTTGCTAAAATAATTGCCAACATCAATCATTCTTGTCTTTTGTGGGGACCCATCACTTAGACACTCATCTAGGAAAGTCAAGCATATATTTTCCTTACTGGTCCAATCTTACCAACACCTTGCTGAATCAAGGAAAGTCACTGACTGTCTAAAAGAAGGTTAGGAATTGCCTCAGATTTAATAAACAAAAGAGGGCTGACCCAGCAGATATGAATAACTCCTGATTGGTTACTCACCTCCCATTCAGTGTACTAGACAGGAATCACAGGACACTTAAATCCAGTTGAGATAAGAGGGTGTAAGAATAAGAATAAAAATGAATCTGTGAGATCACAAGAAATGCATTTTGAAGCATAAGCAGGCGCAGCCACTGGGCCTCGAGGTCAATGCAATATTTTTCAAATGAACTATGATGTGCGTCTGAAAACTTCAGAGAAAACGGATAGGACAATAAGACACGTTTAGAGGGCGTCTTCTCGCTATCCCCGCCACAGCTGTCCATATTATGCACATTTTGTAGTGCTCAGGCCACGGCAGCATAGAGAAAAGCTTTTCTCTAGATAAATGTATAAAGGACGGAAAACTGCTGGAGCCAGTGGGACCTTCCCCCTAGGTCAACCCACAGCTGAGCACACCAATCCAAAAGCCTCAATAAGGAATGTGCTGCTGATGAGGCCTAGCGGTAGTAAGTCACCCCAGAGCTGAACAGACGGGCCGTTGGGACTCGATAAAGGGATGTGCTGAGAGATGCGGCCTAGTCGTAGTAGTAGGCACTGTCTGAATTAATCAACGGGGCAGGAACGCGCAGCACGAATCTCCCGCTGTGAATCAGACACTGCTGCCAACAAGATGGAAGGCAGGGGGAGAAGCCAAGAAAAAATAAGGCGTCAAATGTCCTCCCCCTTCTCAAGGGAGAGGTGTCGAGGTGAAACAAGAGAGCTGCAGTTGTATTTAAGAGACTGGGAGAGAATTGCAATTTCACGACACCAGGAGTCTGGCACTAAAAACAGTTTACAATGATGCAATGCAACCCTAACTGTGGATGAGGTGACTGCAAATGAAAGTGGCTCATTTTCTCAACTTGTAGCTGTTGGAGATGTATGAACTCAATAAGATTGATATGAAGATCTCGGTGGGAGTGCAGCCTTTTTCCGCTGACTTGCAAGTCTTGAAAGAAAGCCCCCCCAGCCTAATAGAGATGCATCCGTTGTGATCAGGAAAAGAGCAGCCCGAGACAGGAAAGGCAAACCTTGCGATAACTGGTGAGGTTGCGTCCAACAGTCTAGCACCACAATCATGGGAGTAGTGATTCGGATCAATGTGCCCTCTGTCTGTGGTACTCCTATCAAAGGAGATCCAAAGAAAATGAAAACCAGCCGACACGTGTTCGTCAAATCGGGCAATCACCCGTGACTCTTCAGGGCTGAAAAAGTGTAATTGGGGGCGGTATCGGGGGACCGGTGATAATTCCAACCAGGTCCTGGTCGGGTTTACATTCAAGTAAGGCCACCTGCGGCCAAAAAAATGGTAAAGCCTTGCGCCAAAGTATAGAAATCACCAAGACAGGCGGGTAATGCCGTCTTGAAATCAAATTGGCTCTATCTCGAACTGTTGGAGAGCTGCACGATTGTTGCCGGATACGGAAACGAACGTGCAGCTCTCCAACAATTCGACATAGAGCCCCCTAATTCTTCAGTGTTTAGGTTAGAATTTAAGAACTCCTGGTGAATTAAATAAGATTTCAGTTCAGTAGCCAGTGGTAGTTGAACTTGCAAAATTATTGTTTTCAACGTTTCCCTAATCAGAAATCGCAAAAGCGGGTAAGGGATACAAATGTGCAACATGTTACAATTATTAAAATAATTAAAATTTAGAGGCATTAGTTTAGGCAACGATTGAAGCACAGTTATTGAACTGGTTCCTTGTAGATTGTGTTGTCAGATATCATATAAGCCTGCCACTTCCAGAAAACTGTCAAGCTGCCTCTCTTTATATAAGCTAGTGTGACACTATTGTTCTTTTTGCTGAGTACGCATCTTGAGGTGAATTAAATTGCTCTGTACCATAAATAAACATACATGCACACTCGTACATGCACCATATATTCAAACATTTAGTGCAGGCTTCACAAAGATGCCATTGGTTCTTACTCTTATTTTTGGTGTTCCTCGTTATGTTCTGATGTACTGGAGGAGATGGTGCAATGGACTCTTAAGAAGCTACAAAATGCCTGCTTTGGGTTGAAATAACCCCACTTCTGTAGCTCTGCCCCCGGTTGCTGTGCTCTTCCCTGTGCGCAATTAAGAACACATTGATTCACAACTAACAATTCCTATTCAAACCACTGAATTTCACTACAAACATACATCCTCTCCACTGCATAAAAAAACATACGTGAAAAGAATTGTCATTTACATTGTCAGCGCCACACAGCGTCACTCAGCGCCACCACAGCGTCACTCAGCGCCACCACAGCGTCACTCAGCGGCACCACAGCATCACTCAGCGGCACCACAGCATCACTCAGCGGCACCACAGCATCACTCAGCGGCACCACAGCATCACTCAGCGGCACCACAGCATCACTCAGCGGCACCACAGCATCACTCAGCGGCACCACAGCATCACTCAGCGGCACCACAGCATCACCCCGCGCCACCACAGCATCAATCTGTGCAACCATTCAACAACAACTGGTTCAAATATGTTCTCTCAATGTTTCAAGCTTTATTACAGATGTCACAAAAAGATGTTAATATTTCACTTCTTTTCTTGGATTTTCGTGACAATAAAATACACTGAACATAATCTTCACAAAAGTTATTTACAAAAGTTTAAGCTTTTGCCATTATAAATTACAAGTTTAAAGCCATTGTTATTTGTAATATCAACAAATCAAAAGGGAGAGAGAGGACTAGGTAAGCTAGTCCGGGTCCCCTGATTATATGTAGAAATATCAATATAGGACTAGCTAGGTTGTGTTAGTGAGACTCAGGAGGTACATCTGCGGGCAAACCATTAGGTTTGGTCATGAAGCCCTCACACACCAACCTAGTTGGTGTCATGCTTCATCATCGGGCCCACCACAGTGACACCGAATGTGTCCCGGGTGTGCTGCGACTCCAGATTACTGAGGAGCTGGTATGCTTGCTGAGTGTGCAGTGATAGTGAGAATGAACGTGAAAGGTTAAAAGCTATACAGGTGGTCCCAGTTCCCGAGGGTAAAAGGTAAATTTTAATATCTGGGCCCCTGTTAGCAAGATAAAAAGGCTGAGGACGATGTGGAGTATATTAAGAGCTCCTACGTCCTTGTGGTCTACATGTTTCAGCCAGGCCTTTTGATTAAAACTGGCTTTCCTCAGGACCAATGAGTATGTGTGGGTGACAAAAAACTATATTAAGTGACAATGTGTGGTAAAAAGTGTCGCACTCGCTAAGGTGCTGTACGTGTAAGAGGGGGATTCCCTCTACTTTACTGTACATAGAACAGAGAGACAATACAGACATACAAGGGAGAACCAGTGAGAATGGTATTAACCAAAACACAACATTTGGCCGACTTCTAGTGTGCGTGAGCGAACTAGAGCGGCAGATAACGTGGCCATGAGCGTTTACCATGGCTGAGGTGAAATATGGCGGTAAAGTTTTAAACGCAGTGGCGGTGGTGGGCTACACAGCGAAACAAGCATAGCGTGAGGTACAGGTAAGTATGGTACATAATTCCTCACACTTGCTACTTGCTGTTAAAGCCTCATGGGTCACTTGGCAGGGAGGGGAAGAAGACCCTAAACGTTGTAAAAGGTCAAGGTTAGGATGGTACCTGTGGGGAGAAAATGCTGCTTACCCAGAGCGTCGTGTAGAAATCACTCGTTTACTCACGGTATTTCCGATCAGCGTGCTCCTGCGACCTATCGTCCTGCTCCAGTGTCCCGAGTGAACTTTGCATGGCTCAGGCATGGGCTTAAATAGCTTGTTCAATTGGTTGCACCTGGAAAAGGGGAAGAGGGTGCGGTCGCGCTGGCTCTAAGTGCGCGTGTGCAAGGAGATAGTGGCACTCGCGTTGCGCATGCGCGGTGATCAGTTTTGCTAGCCTTCTAGACTACATTGATTGTGTGATTGTGTCTCATGCACATGCTATTTTTAATCCTTTTTCTCTTCTTAGGTTTCTAAACTTTTCCTTTCTTTTTATTGTTTCTTTAGAGTGATGGCAGAAAAAGATACTTTCGCCTATACAGAGGATCATATCAGAAACTTCCTCAGTGACCCACCCATCTTCGCCTCTGTAACCTTAAGTGAGACAGCTACTACATCCAATGAATCGGATAAATTAATTCGTTTTAAAAAAGAAGCAGATAAGGACAGACCTTCACGGTCATTTTTTGTTGCAACACCTCCGGGAAGGCACCATTCCTGCAGGGTTACAAATTAAAAACATACCTGTAATTTTTACAGAGGACCCGATATTCAAAAAAGGTTTTTCTATGATAGAAACTAAATGCAGTAGAGATTTAATGGTTCTAACAGTCGAGACAGCTGTCAGAATATCCAAAGAAGAACTAGCCGAGATCTCTAAATTAGAGTCAGATATAAGTATCAACCCTACCATAGCCGACGCTAAGGCACTCTTGGAAAAAGTCAATAAAGAAATCCAAGAGTTTAAAGATTATACGATAACTCAAAAATCTAACCAATTTGAAAAGGACAAAAAAGGTTTTTCATTAGATAACATATACCCTTACTTGCAGGCCGACTTTTATTCCAAAGCTGAGTCGAGACGTTTTCTTCCAGGTAATCAGGGAAGATCAAGAAAGCAGTTCATCTCTTTTAGTGATACATCGTCATCAGGAACTGACAGTGAATCTACCAGTAATTATAACCGTCCGAATAGGGGCCGAAACTGGAACACTAACCAACAACAAAATCAACCGTCAAACCCCCATTTTTTAGGGAGAGGCCAAACATTACCCAGGGGACGAGTGAGAACCAATACCCCATGGGAAATGAAAACCAGACGACAGCACTACAAAAATTAGATTCATCGCCCATTTTCAACCTATCAAAAAAAGTTCTAACACCTGACGAGGAAAGTATGCTGGCCAAAGGACTGTCATTCGTCCCTTCAAAAAGAACAGACTTCATCAAAATGAAGTCAGAATTCATTGAATTCTGTAGGAAACTAAGATTAACCCTGTTCTTTAGGGAAGCCCCGTGCAACCAGCCCATGGAGATCACGGGCCTTAAGAACAAATCCACCTTCTGCCCCCCGGCAAGTAAAGTCCCAAAAAACCTATTGACATTCGAAAAAAGTGTTTTGTCGGCTATATCGGCTATGGAAAAAGAGAGGAAATATGTTAAATATAATACCACCAAGGCGGAGATGACAGCTCTTAACAACCTTAAAACTGACAGTACGGTCATAATAAAACAGGCCGACAAAGGTGGAGCGATTGTAGTGTGGGATATCAATGATTACACCACCGAAGTCATGAGACAGCTGGCAGATAGTAGCTGCTATCGCAAAATAAATAAAGACCCTACTACTGACCTCCAGAATGAACTTTTTGCTATTATACAAGAAGGCTACGACTTAGGCTTTGTTGGACCAAAAGAGCTTGAATATCTTAAAATTCTACACCCGAAAGTGCCTATGTTCTATGTATTGCCTAAGATACATAAAGACCCTGACCACCCTCCTGGCAGACCCATCGTTGCTGGGTGTGGATCTGTGCTAGAACCAGCAGCTAAATATGTAGACTGTTTCCTGAAAGAGTTCATGACTAGTGTAAAATCCTACCTTCAGGATACAACCGATTTTTTAAACCAACTAGAAAGAATTGAGTTCTGTGAAAATAAATACAGACTAGTTACTTTAGACGTAACTGCTCTTTATACTCAGATCGCTCAAGACGAGGCGATAGCAGTACTTACACATTACCTTGATTCCAGACCTAGACCGACGCAGGTGCCCACTAAATTCATTGTGGACCTGGCAGCCTTCGCCTTAAAGAAGAATTATTTCTGTTTTAATGGCGAATACTACTACCAAGTCAAAGGAGTGGCTATGGGGTGTCCCTTTGCGCCAGAATTGGCGGTTTTGTTTATGGCAATGTATGAAGAGGCCTATATCTACCAGAACAACCCTTTCATTCAATACATCGGAGTGTGGCTCCGATTTGATGATGTTTTTATGACTTGGACAGGTGATAGTGACACTCTTGACCAATTCCATCAATGGTTAAACAACAGAACAGCTGATATAAAGTTCAGCATTTCCAGTTCTACTAAGAGGATTGCCTTCTTAGACGTGGAGGTTTTCCCTTGTGAAGGGAAACTAGCCACAACTCTATACAGTAAGCCAACTGATAGAAACAAGTCTCTGATGTTTTCAAGTAACCACCCTAAGAACCTCAGAGAAAATCTTCCCTATGGGCAGTTCCTTCGAGTCCGCAGGAACTGCACATTCAAAGAAGACTTCCAACATCACTCAGCTAAATTAACTTCTAAATTGTGTGATAGGGGTTATCCAAAGAAACTTGTGAAGAGCTGTATGAAGAGAGCACAATGGACACCAAGGGAAACCACTCTTGAACGAAAAATTAAACCTAAACTGAACCGACAGGTGTGTGTCACTACATATTGTCCTAATGCCAATCACCTCAAAAAAGTCAAAGCAGAATTGGCATCTAGTTAAAGATCTGGATGAAAGTCTTGTAGACATGCCCCTTTTTGCGTTTAAAAAGGAAAACAACATTGCTAATCACATTGTCCGTGCTGCCATGCCAGCACCCAAGCCGGCAACATTGCGCCAAATGATGGGGATGCCTCCCATCCTCGGCCACCATAAATGTGGAACTTGCATTTGCTGTGAATCTTCGATCGAGGGTTCATTGTTCCAGCACAACGGCACTTTCTGGAAACACGAATCCTTTAGTAACTGCAAGAGTAAGTTTGTCGTGTATGGCATTACATGCCCCTGCCACCTACTATACATAGGTAAAACCAATCAGGAGATCCGCCATCGGATCTCCCAGCACAAATCGAGAATTAAAAACAAGGTCGAAAATGCCCCTCTGGTGCTCCACTGGACGCGGATGCAACATGTTGTGAGTGACCTCAAATGGACTGTGATTTCAAAAGTGGAAAAAAACCCACGCGGAGGCGATCATAACCTTGCTTTGTCAAAACGGGAAGCTTTTTTAATAATCAAATTTGACACTTCAGTGTCTGGGCTAAATGAACTGAGTGAAATATTCAAATTGTGAATATTTCGACTTTATCCCTATGCATGCAAAAAACCTTTTCTTTGTTGCTGAATTACTGAGAAACCTGGAGTGTTTGTTAAATCTGTCCCGGGTTTTTCCGTTTTCCTTTTGAACACTGGAAACTAAGTAGGCGTTTACCAATTAACGACCTGCATATAGGAGTGGCTGCACGGCTGCCCTGCTAGCTAAGGCGTTTGTGCCGGAGTGCTCATTTCCTTCCACGCCGTCGACCGAGTGATTCATTTGTGAGTATTAGCACAAGCGTTGTCTCGTAATTTGAGCCAGTAATACTACTCTGCCCTGTAATTTACTTGGTCTCTGTTGTCTTCCTCTGCAGCACCCCTTTCAAAATGACATCAGCGGGTTACGCCGCGTTCATGGTAATATGCCTACCAGTTCGTTTCAAACTTAGTTAGACTTGTTTAAATGGTATGTTATCATTTACTATGTTACTTGTTGCAGGGCTTCTGATCCGTGTGCAAATAGTTAATCGCGCCTGTTGGACCACGCCCTCCGCAACTAGTCACGGTCTCCCAAACCAACCTAGAGTGTTCCAAACGATATCAGCGGGTCACTCCGCGTTCATGGTAATATGCCGCCCACTCTTCTGAATTAAGTCAGACTCGCTCAAATGGGCCGTTATCATTTACTATGCTGCTTGTTGCAGGTTTTCATATCCGTGTGCAACTAGTAAACCGCGTTTGGTGGACAACGCCCTCCGCAACCAGTTACGGTCGCCTAAACCAACTCAGTAAAGTTGCCGAGTACAACAAATTCCACCTTTGAAGGTCCATTGTTTATGGTAAGAAACAACAGCAGTTATTGCACAATTGCTAGCGTTTTCATTGAATCCGATTAGACCATGACGCATGTTTCGTTATTCCTCTGGTTACAGACCTTGTGCTCCGTTTATTCCATTTTCGACGGGTGTCGCACTCCAAATTTGAAGGCCCCTTAAGAATAGGTAACGACAGTGGTCTGTTAGTTTTTGAGAACTTGTAGCCCTGCTTTACAAAATTGCATGCCCTGATTAAATGTTTGTCTATTCAAATATAGGTACCAGTCCTGTGCTTCCAAGCGACACAGCCTCCCACATAGCATTTCCGTCTACCGCCAAGGCAGGTAAAACCTCACAATGTCTTCATTTTTCAGCGACTTTGATTAGGCCCTGCACTTTGAGCCTGCTTCCACGATTATGCACTCACTCCAGTTTAGCAATCCGAACATCTGGGTCAGCGACGGATGAGGGGTGGTGACCTGAGAGGGGAATCTGAGGTTGATCCTCTGTATGCATATATCAACTTTCCTTTTTTCAAAAAAACTTTCTCTTTTCCTTTTGCTATAGATACAATTAAAGGCCCTGATGAGAATCCTCCTTGATCTGCAGGATTCGAAACGCGTAGGCCCTCAGCCACCCTTGAGTCTGCATGGGTGTTAAGCACGTCTGAATAGTCCTGTTGCTTTTCACCAGTTTTGTACATTACTTTGTTAATTGTTCTTTAAAACTACAAAAAAACAAGAATATCTCCATTGGTGTGATGAATGTACTTTTGTATATAATTCTCAAGTAATATTTTCTAAAATATTGTGCAGACCGTGGCATCCTTCAGCCTTGTTGTGTTTGTCTATTACAAAAATATTATATTAATCACTGTATTATATTGCACATGTTTAAAAAATCCTCGTTGCTCCTGAATGGTTGAATGTTGTGTGCTTGTGATATGCTTGATATGATGAAAGATCCCCTTACCCTTAATTAATTTTTCTATTTAGCATGTAAGATTGTTTATTCGCTTGAATATGTTTTTCTAAAATATAGTTGTTCTTTGGAACTAAATAATAAAAGCAACTAATCGGCATCCATCCTTGAATTTCTTTTTCGGGTTTTGTGTTTAATTGTTAAATAATTTCTGCATCAGTACTGGCATCTACATATTGTTTTCTGTGATCAGTTTCCAGCGCATGCGTGTACTGCAGATCCCTACACATTAGCGCATGCGCATTGGAGATGTGTAGATGAAATGTGGTTGGTGTCATGGGACCAATGTGTAATGGCCCATCGACAACGAAAGTAGCGGCATCCGTACAATAGCGCATGCGCTATGGGGAAGTAGTAACCGAAGGGTAATGGCCCATTTGGGACAAGGGATGATTAAAAAGCAACAGTTTAGCGATTTAGAGGCATAGAGGCAAATACAGAGTTGGGACAGACCACGAGTCTGAGCGCAGACAGGGATACAGACTTATTGTTGTTAACACATATGGAATGTTCATCTGGCTAAGGTATTCCACGGAATAGAATCATTGAGCCCCTCTATATGGGTAGAAAGGCGGTAAATCCAGCGTTGCTCTTTGGAGAGCAGTGTTTTCTCATCGCAGTTGGAAAGTCAGAACCAGGATGACTGAACATAGAAGTACAATGCGCTGTGGCAAAAACATCAGCAAGCTGACCCAACACTTCATCACCCAAAATCACACCCCAAATGACTTCACCTGGACAGTCATTGAACAATTCGCACTATCCAACTGCGATGAGAAAACACTGCTCTCCAAAGAGCAACGCTGGATTTACCGCCTTTCTACCCATATAGAGGGGCTCAATGATTCTATTCCGTGGAATACCTTAGCCAGATGAACATTCCATATGTGTTAACAATAAGTCTGTATCCCTGTCTGCGCTCAGACTCGTGGTCTGTCCCAACTCTGTATTTGCCTCTATGCCTCTAAATCGCTAAACTGTTGCTTTTTAATCATCCCTTGTCCCAAATGGGCCATTACCCTTCGGTTACTACTTCCCCATAGCGCATGCGCTATTGTACGGATGCCGCTACTTTCGTTGTCGATGGGCCATTACACATTGGTCCCATGACACCAACCACATTTCATCTACACATCTCCAATGCGCATGCGCTAATGTGTAGGGATCTGCAGTACACGCATGCGCTGGAAACTGATCACCGCGCATGCGCAACGCGAGTGCCACTATCTCCTTGCACACGCGCACTTAGAGCCAGCGCGACCGCACCCTCTTCCCCTTTTCCAGGTGCAACCAATTGAACAAGCTATTTAAGCCCATGCCTGAGCCATGCAAAGTTCACTCGGGACACTGGAGCAGGACGATAGGTCGCAGGAGCACGCTGATCGGAAATACCGTGAGTAAACGAGTGATTTCTACACGACGCTCTGGGTAAGCAGCATTTTCTCCCCACAGGTACCATCCTAACCTTGACCTTTTACAACGTTTAGGGTCTTCTTCCCCTCCCTGCCAAGTGACCCATGAGGCTTTAACAGCAAGTAGCAAGTGTGAGGAATTATGTACCATACTTACCTGTACCTCACGCTATGCTTGTTTGGCTGTGTAGCCCACCACCGCCACTGCGTTTAAAACTTTACCGCCATATTTCACCTCAGCCATGGTAAACGCTCATGGCCACGTTATCTGCCGCTCTAGTTCGCTCACGCACACTAGAAGTCGGCCAAATGTTGTGTTTTGGTTAATACCATTCTCACTGGTTCTCCCTTGTATGTCTGTATTGTCTCTATGTTCTATGTACAGTAAAGTAGAGGGAATCCCCCTCTTACACGTACAGCACCTTAGCGAGTGCGACACTTTTTACCACACATTGTCACTTAATATAGTTTTTTGTCACCCACACATACTCATTGGTCCTGAGGAAAGCCAGTTTTAATCAAAAGGCCTGGCTGAAACATGTAGACCACAAGGACGTAGGAGCTCTTAATACACTCCACATCGTCCTCAGCCTTTTTATCTTGCTAACAGGGGCCCAGATATTAAAATTTACCTTTTACCCTCGGGAACTGGGACCACCTGTATAGCTTTTAACCTTTCACGTTCATTCTCACTATCACTGCACACTCAGCAAGCATACCAGCTCCTCAGTAATCTGGAGTCGCAGCACACCCGGGACACATTCGGTGTCACTGTGGTGGGCCCGATGATGAAGCATGACACCAACTAGGTTGGTGTGTGAGGGCTTCATGACCAAACCTAATGGTTTGCCCGCAGATGTACCTCCTGAGTCTCACTAACACAACCTAGCTAGTCCTATATTGATATTTCTCCATTTGTAATATCAATACATCTAAATCCCGTAAATACAACACAAATTGCATTACAAATGCTATAGGTGTCACATCTGCAAAAGTTAAAACTATTGACATTGTAAATGACAAAGCTATTAATTTCGCTATTTTCAAAACCAACACATAAATAAAAAAAGTTGTCATTTACAATACCAATAGCTCAAACTTTCCTAATGCGAGACCTATTGCATTGCAAATGCTTGTTTTGATGGTGTCATGGATAGCACCTAGACAGACTAAGCGACGGGATGGTTGCAGAATCGATTTTTCTACATTTAAGGTGAGGCCTAACCTTTTGAAAAGCTGCGGACAGGCTTTGGTAGCTGGCCTTGCTCCTTTGTATGTCGGTGCCTTGATAATCCAGTCAACGGGGTAAGGACAAATTTGATGTTGCCTCAGATATGCTGCAACTGGCGCTAGGCACTTCGTGAAGATGCGGGGAGCATCTGAAAGGTAGGACGCGGGACTGATAGTGCCTGCTGGCCACCGTAAATTTTAGAAATTTGTATTTTCCGCTTATGGGTATATGAAAATAAGCGTCCTGGAGATCGAGAGACGACATATAATCGTTTCCGTTGAGGAGATGTAACATCTTGAATGAAGATCATGCGAAGAACTTTTTTGAGGAATTTGTTCTTAAATCCAAATTCGGAATCCACTTCTATGACTTCTTGCGAATCAAGAAGAAACAGGAGTAGAACCCTTCTCCTTTTTGAGGGGAACTCATCCTATCGCTCCTTTTTGCAATATGTTGTTAACTACCCTGTTAAAAAGATGTAGGCGTTTTTGAAAACGAGACAGGGGTGGTGTTGGTGGAGGAATCTTTATAAATTTCAAACAGTGGCTGAATAGGATTAGTTGTAGAACCGTTTGGTCCGAAGTTTATTTCCTGCCACTGTTGAAAATAATGGGATATTTTACTGCCAACCGACGTTGAAATAGGCGGAGCGGAGGCTGACAGATGGGAGAAGTCATAGGCGGCGACCAGTGTCCTTGCACTGGCATTCTGTTTCCCTCTGAAGGAAGCCGTGTTGTAAGCCACCGGAGGCGGTTGGCTGTTGGTAGCCTCCTCTGTAAGATTGTTGACCTTTTCCTCGGGAGCCACAAAAAGGCATTTTCTTGTACTGTAAGAAACCTAAAGCCTTAGCTATATCTGTCTTTTTTAATAGCTTGTAAAGCGTCATCAACGTGGCTGCCAAATAACTCTTCTCAGTTATAAGGTAGATTTAGTATTTTTGTTTGTACCTCAGGCCTGAATGAAGTGGCTCTCAGCCAACCTTTACGCCTCAGGAAGGCTGCTTCAGCTAGTTGCTGGAAACCAGTGGACGCAACAGACATAGAGCAGTCTTATTTTCGAGGGGGACAGCTCACCTTTTAGAAGGATTTACTTCGCTTCCTCCTCGTCTTTTGGTGGAAGTCTATCCCAAAAAGGTGCCATACCCGACCACACGTGCCTAGTATAACGGCCCAGTAAAGCCAGGGAATTTGAAGCTCGTACTGTTAAGGCTGACAGTCGAAAAAAGCTTTCTAATGTTGTGAAGTCTTCTACCCTCTTTATCGGGTGGTGCAGTCAGAGGGGCCAAATGATTCTTAGATCGTCGCTGCGCTGCTTGCGACATCACCAAATCGGGTTTTGGGTGACCGATTAAGCACTCGGGAGCATTATACGGAGCTTCGTATTTTTAGCCAAACCTTGGCAACACAGGTGGAACAGTTGCTGGATTTTGCATGATTCTCAGTCCCTCTTTCCAAATATAGTCAATTATTGGCATAGACCTTAGCCATTTCCTGTAAGGCTCTTTAAAATCATACAAGAAACAATCCTATTGATACACGGGCATTGGTAATTCAAAACGCTTGGCCACTCTCTCCAGCAGATTATGGAAACCTCCAATATCCTCCGGAGGTGAATCCGCTTGGGGAGGAGATGAGATGCCCGTGGGGGAAGAATGTAAGAATCACACTCACCTTGATGAATTTCACCTTCTCTCTCTATTTCCTCTTCAGAGGACAACAACTGTTGCACAGGAGCAACCTGAGAGAAGGTCGCACACTTGGAGACCAGATCCAGGGGCGGAAGCAATAGATGCTTTTTTGCATGACTTAAGGAATTTAAGGAGTTATGCATTGCCTCCTTTTGCATTGATTGAGAGTGTTGCTGAAAGTGAAAAGGGGTTTAGCAGAAATAGTGTTAGTAACCCCCTTTTGGTCATCCAACGTATGGTATCCAGTTGTTACGGAGATGTTGATTGCCGACCCAGCACTTCTTCGGAATACCCCGGACTTGTTAACAAGCGCTTCAGGGGATAACAACAAGTTGGTTCGGCTGGGTCATTTATGGTTGATGGCCTGGTCAATTTCGGGAGAGTCTGGCAGGTGTCAGGGCTATTGCTGGAGGCTTCAAAACTCATTAAAGAGTCATGGTCTCCAGGAACATCAAAGGTGTACAGGGTGGCCTGGGGAAGAAGGTTTCGTTGGTGTACTTCAAGGAGTTTGGATCCCATATCAGCAACACTGGTAGAAGTGGTGAATTATTTGACAGAAGTTTTCCCGGAGGAAAAAATCCTGTAGTACAGTTAATATTGTCAGATCGGCGATTTCAGTAGGACATGAATTGATAGATAGCTTAACTGTGGGTCAACACGATGTGGCAAAAAGGCTATTAAGAAACATAAGAATTAAGGCACCACCACGACCAAGGTATTCGTCCATGTGGGATGTGCATATTGTACTTCCAGAGCTAGCTAGTTGGACTGAAAATGAATTCTTGGACCTAAGGAAACTTTCTTTAAAGTTGGTTATGCTGTTGTGTCTAGTATTTTTTAGAAGGGTTTCGGACATCAGAGCACTTGATATTTCGGGGCAAAGGTTTGTGCAATAAAGGGTTTTGCAATATTTTATCCAAATCTAGACTAATGTAGGAAGCCATGTGTAGTAAGATACTTGCGCAAGTATGAAAATAGTGTTGCTTCCTTGTATTAGGTAATTTCTCTAACAAGTCCTATAATTAGTCTGCACCCATATTTTACATCATTGACCTCTTTAGAGTGTCATCTGTCTCCCTCATAGCGCAAAATTAATTGTGCAGATGCCCCATCTTGACACAGGCGTGGCCTGTTCCGTCAGCTGGCGGGCGGTAACAGAGGTTTTGGGGGAGGGGGGTGGCGCTGGGGCCTGCTGCATCACGTTTCTGATAACCTGGTGCTGTTATGTCTCAAGGTGTTGGGGTCTTCTGCCTTCTGTATGTATGCACACACAGACTTTTGCACTGCCTTCACCCTATTTCCTCTGTAGTACAAGTGTGTAAGTCCTTTCTTAGTTACAGTACTGGCAGACGTAACATTTCTATTGATTTCTGCTTTCTCTATCCTTTTTGTTTGTTTCGGTCCCTCATCTCTCTGGACAATTCACCCCTCCACCTCCCTTTGCAGAGTATCACCTGGGAGGGGGATTGGGGGCAATATGAGAGATCGATGCAGGCCACAAAGTGGTGGCCCTTCTAGGTTGAGCACTTCACTGGGCAGGCACGCGTAGGTCTCTATAGTGTGCAGGCCTTCAGAAGCATGTTTTGGGGGTATGGGCCACGCCCTGCTCCCTCGCCTCACCCTGGGTGGTTCACAACACAGAATATAAAAAGGCGTGCACAGCCGCGCAACACAAGAAAGGCACACACAAGGCATATAACTATAAAACACAGGGCGAAACACCACCAAGAGAATGCACAACCTCAACGCAAGAGGACGAGTCAGCCACCTTCAAAACAGTCAGAAGGAGCCAGCTGACCTACAAGAAATCAGAGGCCCCTCAATTACAGAACACATACAGAACAGAGAAGCAGACCGCACAATACCTCCAAATAACGTGAGATTTATGTACACTAACAAAAAGCACCTTTACAGCACGAACCGGTGTGATGTCTATGCATCCTGATGCAGCATTAGGTTTTTTATTTAAATCTTATAGCAGGAAATAAAAAAAAGTTGAATGTTAGGAATTTGGTTCAAAAAGTGAATGTGACCATGATGCAACAGCTGTGGTAGGATGCGATTACAAATGAGGGTCAGAGCAAGCAGAAGAGCAACAAAAAGCTAGCGGTGGGTGTTAGGGGTCGAGGGAGTAACGGGACATTTAACCAAAATTACCAAAGCAAACAGCTCTTGCATATAAGGGTTATTTGACTTCGCAAACCTTTTTGATTTCTTTTGGCAGACAGGAGAGACCAGCAACTTTGGATGGCCAGGAGGGTCAAATGCGCTATCATGCAGCCAGCAATGGCTGCATCATTACGCTTTTTGTTATGGCAGGTGAGCGACGGATCATCCTGGGAAGCGGCAGGAGGAGAACGGGAAGGGCAAGCAACACAAGCCGGGACCCCTGGAAGAGGGAAGGAAGGGCAGCAAGATGACAGCGGGAGGGGAATGGCAAGCAACGACAAGTGAGCATGTGCAAGACAGTTTGCAAAACACATGGACTCTTCTGACGTGCTACAAGTAAAATATTGCCCGGTGGAAGGACATTGGGTGCTGAAAGGAAGCAGTACTTGATCCCTGCTTTAGGGATCTGACAAACACATTAAGAGAAAGTGAATCTTGACAGCGTGGACCAATGAGAAGAAATGAAACTAAAATGACAAGGAAGCCAACAAATGGTAAGTAATGGCTGTGTGTTAAGCTTATTTAGTTTGCTTTTTAAGGTACAAATGAACTGGCAAGGAACAGCGCTCACGCTGCCTCAAGTCCTAACAAAAAAGGAACTACCACATCTCAAAGTACAGCTCGAGAACAAGGTTACAAACAGATTGCAAGACTATCTTTCAATTTAAATATCCGAAAAGGTAGGAGTGCTGGGGAAAACTGGTGGAAAAGAGACTAGAGAGTGTGGCACCAACTGGCAAATTGTGGACATTAGAGCTGGCACAGTAACGCCATCTAGTATACCACTGTTGAAGGATCGCTATGCTATGTAAAACTGGGCCACGATTTGTCTGTAGTGAGATCACATCGGTCTTCTTGCATACCTTCTCGCTTTCTCCTGGCAGCAGGTAGTGATGCATTGTACTGCTCCATCCCTCAGCAAAGTTTTCTTTTGCACACCCCCTTTTAACTTGATGCTGGAATTGATCATCAGCACTAGCATTCCATAAGAGTTCAAAGGCTTTTCTTAACAAGGCTCATACAATGGACTGGTCAAGTAGTTTAGACCTTTTTTTACTATCACATTCATCACCCCAACTGCTTACACTTATCACTCGTGACAGTCAAGAAGAAATGTTCACATGTACATCCAGATCAGTGTCAGATTTTATCAGCCAAATACAAAGTTGTGATTTCTGTACACAACGGTCCAAGCAACAGCACATGAAGGGAGGAAGTCTTTAAGATAACCAAATGTAAAAAGTTCTTCAAGCTACATCAAGAACATACTAAACAGCTATATTGAGAATACTCTTCAGAGGCCATCAGCAATGTATAAGGTTAAGGGGCATTAGCCATTTACACATCAGCAGCCTAGTCAGAGAAAGCTGTCAAAGGACACCGCTCAAAGGCAACTAGTTAAAGAAAAAAACGTGCATACATACGCTACAATAAAACAGACTTTGCAATGGAAAACAAAATATGCCTCCAAAAGCTATATAAGCTGTTAAAAGAAAAACAGGCCTCCGTAATCAGTGAGCCTAGATTTAAGCGTAAACAAACCTGATAAACCACTGCAGCCAAGTTACAGTGCCATCGTATTGGCTAACTAAAGGGAATTGCGGATGACAACGACAGGATGAGGTCATCAGGTGTAGGATTAGGGACTTTAAATTGTATTATATGGTGACCTAAGATTAAAAGACTGATTTAAGATAAAGGGGGGCAACATTTTGCAATGTTCACTTCACTAATATATGATTGAATAAGAAGATTAACAAAACCTCTTACCTGGTAAGTGTGTACTCCCTGAGTCCGGAATGCAGGTTCATGGCAGAAAAAGTACCTATGCATCCCCGCAATCGTTTATCTCGGCCAATCTTCCATGTTACAAATAACGGGCTATTGTGAGGAGAGGAAAAAAAATGTTATCCATTGTAATGTACGAGAGTAATCCTATAGACAAGTTACAATAAAATGTCACAGGTAAGTTAAAGCAAGATGCACATTGAAGCACCCTTAGAATCTAGAGTAAACTGAAAGGGTACTAAAAACAATGTACAGCTTGTATGTATAAAATGAACATAACGCAATTTCTAGCATTCAAATCTACAACATAAGAACTTTGCACAACTTTAAAGCGGAGTGTGCGGTCTTAAGCTACCAATTTGTTTGTTTCAACAAATAAAGTAGGATCAACACTCCAAAACAAACCTCAGCATGAACCCAACTGATTTGTCTGCAATAGAACCTAAGTGCACCTGAAATAGTGTCACAGTAGGAGAAAACATAAAAATTCTATTTGGTTCTCAATGCATGTGACACTTCCCATAGGGTACCAATGTACAAAACATGTTAAATAGTCTTGGAGTCCAAAGACATTAAGTAGCCACCTATTAGGTCTTAGGTTTAGGGTTCATGTCTGTCTGGGCACAAAATATAATCCCCTTTACCCACAAAGTGATATTCTACCATCCCCAAGGAGGGTAAGGAAGCATATGAGGTTAAGCAAAAACCGAAGCCCCGCTGGTGTGGTAGAAGGGGGAGGAACTGGTTAATGAGTGTGGTCAGAAGATGAGACTGACTCCAGATCAGACATGCTCTAAAAGAAAAAAAAAAAACAGTGGAGAGCTGAACAAGGTGTGAAGCCAGAAGAAATGAGTTACACCGCATGGGTGGGGGTAGCGAAGTGCTGTAACCTAGGCAGAGGACCGAGCTGCAAAACAAAGAATGCAAAGAGAACTGCCCCCACAAACTAGAAGACTGCAGAACATGTTTCTAAAAGGTGACTGAGTGGTGCACAGATGGAGCCACACATTTGGACAAAAGGCAAAGCAGGTAGTAATTGTACGCATTCTTCATGCATTGCAGTGGATGGATACCCACAAGTAAAGATGCAAAATATCTATGGAGCGCACTACAGGTATTGAACAGTGGGGGGCAGGCAAGTATGTAAAGGATAAGAGTGTTTTTTACCTTTGTGAAGGGTACCATCATTGACCATACATTGGTGTGAGCTTAGATAGAAGGTAAAATACCCAACACGATAAGGCCCAAAGAAAACAATAAAAAATGAACTGAAGTATCATCACTGATGGGGAACCCCTCACAGACAGAAGACGGTCAGTAATTGTCATGCAAGCAGATAATAGATACTGAATAGTTCGAAAGGTTCGCCCAAACCTTTTCTTCTATGGGACTGGGAAAAGGTGAGGCAAGGGGTTGCCTATCGACCAGAACTTGAGTGGAGTTCCATCAGAAATATGAGCTATAATGAGAGGGGTCAGGCCTGGGCCTAATCAAAGATTGTTATAGAAAGTAATGATGAAATGGGACTGAAGATGCCAGAGAAACAAAGCAATGAGAACTAATGGAGGAAAGCTAAGAAAGTCATCCAAAGATCTCTTTGGCATGAATGAAGACAGATCAACGAGGAGTAGCCAAACAGCTATGTAAGAGAAGGGAGAGAAAGAGGAGCATCAATGAGAACCTGAGGAGTTTCAGACCTTAACACCTTAAGTGCTGCCGTCGGCCAACGGTCGTCACGGGCACTACCTCCCCAGTGCTGCGTGCGACCGCTGGACGTCCAGTTCAGCACTGGATAATGGACAGCGCAGCACTGGGGAGGTCTATTTACGAAGCTCCCAAGGTGTTAACAGAACTCAATGTTTTAATAATACAACAAGACCCTGAAGGAAAAACAGAAGGAAGAAACAGTTAAAAAAAAAAAAACACCAGTAGTGGAGACAGAACCCAGGTTCAGATGTTCTAATACAATAGAAGAAATGAACAAGGGAGGCCAAAGAGACCAGCACAAGCACATTTCGGCACAATAAACATTTGAAAGTACTTAATTCAAGAATTCCACTTTGAGAAAAAGCTACAGAAAACTAGAGGGGTAAAACGTTAGGTAAAACTAATACTAAACCTGCTTATGTAGAACTGTCCAAGAGAGTAAAAAAAGAAAAGGACTAAAATGCATGCCATTAACTGCCAGGTCCAATATCAATAAGGATTCATAGCTGAATCTCAGTTATTCGCTTGAAAGGATTAAATAATTGTTGCATGCTGGTCATACTGTCCGATCTTGTTACTCAATGAGGTCAAGTTGCTGGCCAAACTTTTGTCCTTGCATCTATCCGGGGTGATTTCCACCCTAATACATTCAGATCAGTCAGGCTTTATGCCTCATTGAAGTACCAGATTGAACCTCCGAAGATTTGGCAAACTCCACTTAACAGCAAAATTCCCAGATAAACAAGCAGCCCTACTATCCCTTGACGCTAGGATGGGATACGATAGTGTAGAGTGGAATTAGCGGTTTGCGGTGCTTGGGCACGTGGGGATGGGCCCTAAATGTATCGCTTCGATCAAGCTCCTCTAACAGCCAATGGCAAGGGTACGGGTTAATGCCACGGTGTCCCGAGAGATTGGTCTACGAAAAGGAACTAGACAGGGCTGCCCGCTGTCCCCTATACTATTTGCGTTGGCGATAGTCATTGGCGGCATGGGTGCATCAGGACCCCCTTATTTGGGGAAGCCTAGTGGGAAGGGAATGGGAAGATCGAACATCGCTCTATGCAGATGATATTCTATTATAGGTCCAAAAACAGAGACAGTCAATAGAATACTACAGACTTTTCGAATTTACGGGGATTTCTCCGAATATGGGATCAAATGTGACAAATCTTTGCTTTACCCCGTATCGGGAGGGCTTCCCACCCTAACCACGAGATGCGATATCCCCATAGAAGAAAACGGTTTCAAATTCCTCAGAATTCATGTAACGAGACGCCCAACTTTTCTACCACAAAAATGTGGGCTGGCAACTTGAGACTTATGACAGATGCAAAGCACTGGCGGACCCTCCCCCTAACCATGATGGGTGGGGCACGCATGTTTAATATGATGGCACTCCCCAGAATGCTATATATACTGCAAAACAGCCCATATGAGGTACACCCCTCATTCTTCAAGCGAGGAGACTCAGAACTCCGTGCATTGTTGTGGAGTGGAGCAACTCCACAAATTGCGCTGACTAAACAACAAAGGGGTATATATGAAGGAGGCCTAGTAGTTCCAGATGTTCGTAGTTATTATTGGGCGGCACAATTGGCCAATGTCAATGGATGGATGTTTGGTGACAAAGGTGAACCAGCGACCAGAGTTGATAGAGGCCATGGGCGAGAAGGGACCAAGGATACTTGTATACCAAACATATTGAGAAAACTCCCACACCACACGAAGATGGTAGTTAAAGTATTGAGAGCAGAGACGAAATACCTGGGCTGAGAGAACAGATTCACGGAAATGATACCCCTCTGGCCGGGAGACTGGCTAAAAGAGATAACTCAATTGGTGGGCTTCGCCAAGTGGGATTTACTGGGGTTAGAGCCGTTGAGACATATGGAGAAAAGGGGCACACAACGTTTGGGGACCAGAAAGTTCTGGAGGACAGAACGGGCAAAGTAGCCATCCCTCCAGACTGGACTATCCACGACCCCACCCCGCCCGGTTTGTTGCAGTACCACGTGGCTGTGGTGTTGTCTGTGAAAAACAGAACTGCCTTCCCGTTTAGGGAGGGAAGGAATGACTCCAGTGCCAAACGAATCGCACGAAGCTCCAACAGGTTGATATGGAGCCCAGACTCCGCCGGAGACCAGACTCCTCTGATCTCTGCCTCTCCCAGGTGGCCATCCCATTCCAGGAGGGATGCATCGGTGTCCACCGTGAGGTCTGGTTGGGGAAGGGAGAGGGATCTGCCTCTGACCCAATCCTGGCTAGTTAACCACCATTGCAGTTATTGCGGCGTTCCGTCTGAGAGATTACCCAGATGCTGGGCCCTCTGGAACTTCAGGTCCCACAGAGGAGCCCACATATGCAATCTGGCATGATCCACCAGTAGGATGCAGGATGCCATGAGGCCAGCAGCCTCAGGGTTATTCTCACCGAAAGTCGCGATAGAGGCAGAAGCATCGGTAGAATAGCCCGAATATCCCAGACTCGCTCCTCGGGAGGATAGGCCCAAAACTGCAGTGTCCAGAACAGCTCAGATGAAAGGGAGAGACAGAGGGAGTCAGGTGTGACTTTGGCACGTTGAGAGTGAACCCCAGCGAATGCAGGAGGTCCACCGTAGTCTGGAGGTGGGAGACAAATGCCTGGGGCGATCCCGCCTACAACATCCAGTCGTCGATATAGGGGAAGACTGGAACCCCTGATCTGCGCAGATCAGCTGCAACCACCGCCATCACTTTCGTAAACACCTGCTGATAAGGCCCAATGGGAGCACAGTTAACTGAAAATGCTTGTGGCCTACCGTGATACGTAGGTAACTTCTGTGGGCTGGCAGGATAGAGATGTGAAAATAAGCATCCTGCAAGTTCAAAGCCACCATCCAGTCTCCAGGGTCGAGGGCAGATAGGACCTGAGTCAATGTTAGCATTTTGAACTTCTCCTTCCAGAGGAAGCGGTTGAGGGCGCTGAGCTCTAGGATTGGACACCAGGCCTTTCTCCTTCTTGGGCACCTAAAAGTAGCTGGAATAGCTCCAACCTACTTCTGGCGCAGGGACCCTCTCAACAGCTCCCTTGGCAAGAGAGCCTATACTTCCTGGTGGAGAAGCGCCAAATGATACTCCGACGTGCAATCAAAAGACAAGGGAGGGGTAGTCTCAAAGGGGAGGGAGTAGCCCCTTCGGACTATCTGCAAAACTCACCTGTCTGACGTGATGGATTGCCAGTGGGGGAGGTGATGGCAAATCCTGCTACCCACTGTGGATGGGCTGGGTCGGACATGGTGGGTTACCCCTTGCGTAGCTGCGAAAATCAGACTGTGGTGGACGGGAGGACGTTGAAAGGCCTAAGGATTTAGCCGTAGCCCAAGAATCCTTAAAGCGCTCCAGTACTGAGTCTGCCTCAGCCAGGCGTTGCGCCTAAGGACTACCGACGTGGCAATCGTTCTACTCAGTGAGTCGATGGTATCCAGTCCACAGTAATTGTGAATTTTGCTGCGTCTCTCCCATGTGCCAAGGCATGGGAGAGGACGCCTAGGCCTCCTTCAGGCACTGAAACAGCACCTACACAGCCGTATCCCAGATGGTATGGGAGCATCAGCCAAAGAGGTGCGCGGTATTCACGGACCGCAGTGCCAAGCTGGAGGAAGAGGACATCCACTTCCAAGATGATCCAGCTTCTTGGATTCCCTGTCAGGGGGTGCAGAAAGGGGTGCGCCCTTGAAAGAAAAATCTTGGACCACCAAGCTCTCGGTGGAAGAGTGTTGGGTGACGAAAATGGGATCGCCCGGAGAAGGGCAGTGGCGGCTGCCAATCATCCGTTCCACAGGAGCCCCTGTGCTGGGCTTGGACCAAGTACCCAGAAGGATGTCCATGAGGGTCTCATTGAAGGGCAAGAGGTTCAGAGGAAGTTGGCATTGGTTGAAGCACCTGAAGCATAGTCCTGACTGCCACTGTAAGGAGCTTCAGGCCTCGGCTGCCCTATGCACCTCCACTGCATAGAACATTCCCTCCTCCGTAGCCACGGTAGGGGGAGAAAGCATGACAAGGTCTAGGGAAGTGTCCAGACCACTGGCGTCACCCAATTCCTCTTTCCAGTCTGGTTCTTCTAGCTGGTTTGTCAAATGGTCCAGCGACCCCTCCCATTCCTCATCACCGTCAGAGCGATAAGGACACCTGGGATGAACAGGGGAACAAAAGTACCCTCCGGCGTCAATCAGACGTTGGCCTGGCTCCGGATCCATATCAGGATGAGGATGTGGACTGCATCGGCCGGTGCCAGTGGGCGTCGTCACTTCACTGGGATTGGCATGAGGGAAGGTCAATTAAAGTCAACCTGCATCGATCCAGATCCAGGCCAGGATCCATGGGTGCCCTCTGGGGCTGTAGCTGTCGACATTGAAGGCCCAGGGCCCACAACCGACTCTGCCGGGGCCGAAGGCACGCCAGTGGAGTTGGGCTGCCTAAATACACAGGGGAGGGATTTGTTAGAACATACAAAGCTGGGCAGGGGACGCACCGGCTCCCAGAAAAGGGGAGAGGCACGGAGTCGGGTAAGCTTTTGGGACCGCTCCCGCAAAGACTTCGG
Source organism: Lissotriton helveticus (assembly GCF_964261635.1). Lineage (NCBI taxonomy): Eukaryota > Metazoa > Chordata > Amphibia > Caudata > Salamandridae > Lissotriton > Lissotriton helveticus. Next base: position 2,112,756,205 of record NC_136063.1, read on the forward strand.
ATTCATGGCCCAACAGTCTGAGCACAACATCTGGTTGTGCTCCAGACACGAGAGGCACACGAGGTGCTGGTCCGTCAGGGACATCAGCTTGTGACAGGAGTCGCAAGGTCTGAAGCCGGTCCAACAATGGAAAATCCTTCACGTACCAGGAGTCGAAGACTCGAAAAAAGTTGAACAAAAGATTTAGTCCAAAAGTGACCAAGTCAATTCATCAAACGGCAAGCACTAGACATGGTCTTGCTGCAAGAAACCCATCTTGTCTGGTATACTTGTAAGGCGCTGGACAGATGGGGATATAAATTAGTTGTGCACTCAGGCTTCACCACTGGGTCCAGAGGCATGGGGATACTAATGTAAAAAAAACATTGCGTTCATTGTGACACTCACACGGGTGATTATGTCCACTTTGCGGCCTTGTCGTGCACCTAGAAGAGCAGGTGCATAAATATCCTGTTGATATACATACCTCCGGCATTACACAATATGGCCTTACCAGACATGAGAAAGATGCTACTGAACTTGCCAGAGGGTGACCTCGTAATTGGAGGAGACCTCGATATGACGTTAAGCGACCAACTAGATAGACAAACCAGGGAGCAATCCACGACCAAAAAACACAATGGCCGAATTCCTAATATCTTTGAGCTTGGTAGATATATGGCGCGAGGCACACCCACAAGCATGCCAATACACTTTTTACTCAGCAGTACACAACAGCAGAACCCGGATCGACCACATCCTAATGCTGGCAGGTCAAACACTTTTACGGAGGTCAGGCATCTAGCTAGGGTCATTTCAGTCCACGACCCCATAATGGCTTGATATGTGGCGAGTGCTGCCCTCCCCCTCGCAGAATGATTACATTTAATCCCTGGTGCCTCAAAATCCCACATATTAAAACTACTCTAGTTAAGGCCACTGACAACAACTACTTGGAGAATGTGGGATCCATCCATTCTTCACGAGTCATTTGGGAGGCCTACAAGGCAGTGATAAAGGGTCAGGTCCTCTCCCTTGCAGTGGGACATAAGAAAGAGAAGTGTAAAAAACTGGAAGAATTAGAGCGCAATATTTTAACGAGGGAGCAAGCAGCCACACATACCCAAAATAAGACAGCTGATCATATTTTGGAACTTAAGAGGAAGGAATATTGGGAGTTAGCTACCGGGACCGCCAGTGTAAAACACTGCACACAACTGCATAGAGTATTCGAACTGTGAGTTCGCGCAAGCAAACTGCTGGCATGGTTAAATAGGCGGGACAGGGCTGACCGGTGGGTCAGGGCAATATGCAGGCAGAAGGGGGTATGGAGGAGAGATCCAAAAGACAGAGGGGTTTGCTGAATATTATACACACTATACTCCTGTGTCTTCAGCCACAATAGATGAATCAAGTGAATTAATAGCAGACATACAGACCCCAACAATCTCTAGACGCTGATCTCACAACTGAGGAAATTGTAGCTGCCATACTCCGCATACAAGCAGGGAAAGCCATGGGGCCGAACATTTTCCCAATAGAACTCCTCAGAATGACGGCCACAAAGGAGGCACTCCACCTGCTCAATATGTATCTTGAGAGAAAACAAAAGGGAATACTGCCCAGAGACCAAAGAATGGCATTCAAAGTGGTGATTCACAAGACAGAAAGGCCAGCGGATAAATTCACCTCAAACCGCCCCATATCTTTACTCAATGGAGAAGTCAAAATTTTGGCAAAAATATTAGCAACAACACTTTTCCCAGTTGTAACAAAGCTTGTCCACCCGGATCAGTCTGGATTGATATTGGGCCGAAATACTGCACTAAATCTGCGTCGACTGAGCGGGATGCTTGCTAGGAAAGAATTCAAGAAAGCGCTACCATGATGGGGCGGAGGACCCCTGAGATTTCTGCATGGCTGCGGGATGTCCGGGAGTGGTCGCTAGCGGAAGAGACTCATATGCAATGTACGCGTAGAGATGTGAAGTTGCAGGAAGACCTGTTGGCGTGGAGTGATGTGCATGGCTGGGTTGACCATGTTTATGTTTTACTGGCATAATCAAAAATAAAGTTTTTAAAAAAACAAGCATTTACAATGCAATGGTCTCGGCATTATTAAAGGTAGAGCTATTGGCATTGCTCATGACTTTTTTTTAAATCATAAAGAAACGGCATTGTCATTTACATTGCCAATAGCTTAATCGTTAAATAAATGGCATTGTCATTTACAATGCCAATAGCTTATTCGCTCACAAATGCATGACCTATTGCATTTACACCCACACAGAGCCACCCACACAGAGCCACCCACACACCCACACAGAGCCACCCACACAGAGCCACCTACACAGAGCCACCCTCACACAGACAGAGCCACCCACACAGAGCCACCCACACAGAGCCATTCACATAGAGCCACCTACACAGAGCCACCCTCACACAGACAGAGCTACCCACACAGAGACACCTACAAAAAAAGCTATCCACACAGAGCCACACACACACACAGAGCCACACACACACACAGAGCCACACACACAGCCACACACACACACAGAGCCACACACACAGCCACACACACACACACAGAGCGCCACACACACAGAGCGCCACACACACAGAGCGCCACACACACAGAGCGCCACACACACAGAGCGCCACACACACAGAGCGCCACACACACACACACACAGAGAGCGCCACACACACACACACACAGAGCGCCACACACACACACACACAGAGCGCCACACACACACACACAGAGCGCCACACACACACACACAGAGCCACACACACACAGAGCCACACACACACAGAGCCACACCCACACAGAGCCACACCCACACACAGAGCGCCACACACAGAGCCACACCCACACACACACAGAGCCACACCCACACACACAGAGCCACACCCACACACACAGAGCCACACACACACACAGCCACACACACACAGAGCCACACACACACAGAGCCACACACACACAGAGCCACACACACACACAGAGCCACACACACACACACACACACAGAGCCACACACACACACACACACACAGAGCCACACACACACACACACACACAGAGCCACACACACACACACACACAGAGCCACACACAGAGCCACACACACACAGAGCCACACACACACACAGAGCCACACACACACAGAGCCACACACACACAGAGCCACACACACACACAGAGCCACACACACACACAGAGCCACACACACACACAGAGCCACACACACACACAGAGCCACACACACACACAGAGCCACACACACACACAGAGCCACACACACACACACAGAGCCACACACACACACACAGAGCCACACACACACACACACAGAGCCACACACACACACACACAGAGCCACACACACACACACACAGAGCCACACACACACACACACAGAGCCACACACACACACACACAGAGCCACACACACACACACACACAGAGCCACACACACACACAGAGCCACACACACACAGAGCCACACACACACAGAGCCACACACACACACACACACAGAGCCACACACACACACACACACAGAGCCACACCCACACACACACAGAGCCACACACACACAGAGCCACACACACACAGAGCCACACACACACAGAGCCACACACACACACAGAGCCACACCCACACACAGAGCCACACCCACACACAGAGCCACACCCACACACAGAGCCACACCCACACACAGAGCCACACCCACACACAGAGCCACACCCACACACACACACACACAGAGCCACACACACACAGAGCCACACACACACAGAGCCACACCCACACACAGAGCCACACCCACACACAGAGCCACACCCACACACAGAGCCACACCCACACATAGAGCCACACCCACACATAGAGCCACACCCACACACAGAGCCACACCCACACACAGAGCCACACCCACACACACACACAGAGCCCCACACACACACAGAGCCCCACACACACACACAGAGCCACACACACACACACAGAGCCACACACACACACACAGAGCCACACACACACACACAGAGCCACACACACACACACAGACACAGAGCCACACACACACACACAGACACAGAGCCACACACACACACACAGACACAGAGCCACACACACACACAGACACAGAGCCACACACACACACAGAGCCACACACACACACAGAGCCACACACACACACAGAGCCACACACAGAGCCACACACACACACAGAGCCACACACACACACACACACACACAGCCACACACACACACACACACACACAGAGCCACACACACACACACACACACAGAGCCACACACACACACACAGAGTGCCACACACACAGAGTGCCACACACACAGAGTGCCACACACACAGAGTGCCACACACACACACACACACACACACACACACACACACAGAGTGCCACACACACACAGAGCCACACAGAGCCACACACACAGAGCCACACACACACACACAGAGCCACACCCACACCCACACACACAGAGCCACACACACACACACAGAGCCACACACACACACAGAGCCACACACACACACACACACACACACAGAGCCACACACACACACAGAGCCACACACACACACACACACAGCCACACACACACACACACACAGCCACACACACACACACAGAGCCACACACACACACACACACACACACACACACACACACAGAGCCACACACACACACACAGAGAGCCACACACACACACAGAGCCACACACACACACACACAGAGCCACACACACACACACACAGAGCCACACACACACACACAGAGCCACACACACACACAGAGCCACACACACACACACACAGAGCCACACACACACACACAGAGCCACACACACACACACAGAGCCACACACACACACACACACAGAGCCACACACACACACAGAGCCACACACACACACAGAGCCACACACACACACAGAGCCACACACACACACAGAGCCACACACACACACAGAGCCACACACACACACAGAGCCACACACACACACAGAGCCACACACACACACAGAGCCACACACACACACACACACAGAGCCACACACACACACAGAGCCACACACACAGAGCCACACACACACACACACAGCCACACACAGCCACACACACACAGAGCCACACACACACACACAGAGCCACACACACACACACAGAGCCACACACACACACACAGAGCCACACACACACACAGAGCCACACACACACAGAGCCACACACACACAGAGCCACACACACACAGAGCCACACACACACAGAGCCACACACACACACACACAGAGCCACACCCACACACACACAGAGCCACACACACACAGAGCCACACACACACACACTGTTAGACGGGGACCTGGAGGGTCGGCCGAGCACAGTGATCGCACAGACAGGTAACTTCCCCCCCACAGATGGACACCACACAAAGCTTATGGTAACACCTTTTATAGGCACTTCGGGTAGTAGAGTGGTACGATACAGGGCGATCAGGACACGATGATCCTCTCAATTCTAGTCTCTAGTAAGGGAAGGGGGTAGCGGGACAGTCTTGGTACCCACGGGTACGGGTGTGTAACGGTGATAGCTCACAATCCTCGAGCTCGGTGTTCGGATGGGTCAGACCGCGGCAGCGCCGGCAGGTCCCGAAGAGGTCGTAGGTGGCACGGGCCGCGGCAGCGCCAGCAGGTCCCAACGAGGATGAAGGTTACAACGGGCCGCGGCAGCGCCAGCAGGTCCCACGAGAATGCAGGTCGCAACGGGCCGCGGCAGCAGGTCCCACGAGGATGAAGGTTACAACGGGCCGCGGCAGCCCCAGCAGGTCCCACGAGAATGCAGGTTGCAGAGGGCCGCGGCAGCGCCAGCAGGTCCCACGAAGATGAAGGTTGCAGAGGGCCGCGGCAGCGCCAGCAGGTCCCACGAGGATGAAGGTTGCAGAGGGCCGCGGCAGCGCCAGCAGGCAGGACAATAGTTCACAAGGCAGGGCTGTGGCAGCGCCAACAGTCCGTCAAGGATGAGTTCGTCGCGGTGTCTCTCGACTCCAGGATACAACTGCCTTCCTGTCCTGGGGCTGCCTCAGTTATAGGTCTGGCGCCCTTTGATGTCCGGACCCTCGCTCTTGGAGGTCGGGAGGTCTGGGATGAGGGAGTCCAGACACCCAGCAGGGGGGTGGAGCCAGCGCCCGAGGAGGCTGGGGGTGCTCGGCACCTGGCGGGGGAGAGCCGTCGACACTTCGTACTCCCATTGACCTGCCAAGTGGGCCGTTCACCTCCTGGGTGGAGGGTGGTCCAGATGTCGGGGCCTGGCCAGGCCCAGGGTTGGGGTCGGGCTGAGGCCGCGCGGCCGCGTGGTGCCGTGTCCAAGATGGCGGCTGGGCCGGGCAATGGTGCTGACGGTGGCCCGGGCCCTGTCCTGCGGGGAGGGAGCGAGCCCTTCATGTGGCCTGTCCAACATGCGTCCCCCCCAGCTGAAGGCGGGGAGAGTCACCCATCTTCTTGGGGACTCTCCTCGTCGAGGCGGAAAAAGCGGGACAGGCCATCCGCGTTGGCGTGGTCTTGGCCGGGTCGATGTTCCACAGTGAAGTCCATCCCCTGCAGGGAGATGGACCAACGTAGTAGTTTCGGGTTTTCCCCCCGCATCTGCATGAGCCATTGCAGGGGTCGATGATCGGTCTGGACCCGGAAGTGGGTGCCGAAGAGATAAGGCCGGAGCTTTTTGAGGGCCCACACCACGGCGAAGGCCTCCCTCTCGATGGTGCTCCAGCGTCGTTCTCGGGCCAGGAGCCGTCTGCTGATGAAAGCCACTGGCTGGTCAAGTCCTTCGGGGTTCAGCTGGGAAAGGACTGCCCCAACGCCATGGTCGGAGGCATCTGTTTGGACGATAAATTGCCGACTGTAGTCGGGGGCCTGGAGCACCGGGGCGGAGCACATGGCGGCCTTCAGCTTCTCGAAGGCCGCTTGACAGTCTGGGGTCCAGTTGACCTTCTTTGGTTGGTTTTTGGAGGTGAGTTCCGTGAGGGGCCCTACGATGCTGCCATAGTCCCTCACGAACCGTCGGTAGTAGCCCGTGAGTCCCAAGAAGGCGCGGACCTCGGTCTGGGTGATGGGGGACTGCCACGACTGGATGGCCGCGATCTTGAGTTGCAGAGGGGCCACCAGACCGCTTCCCACCTGGTGCCCGAGATAGGTCACGGACCCCTGGCCAATTTGGCATTTGCTGGCCTTGATCGTGAGGCCAGCTCGTTGGAGGGCCTGTAGCACCTCTCGGAGGTGGTGGAGGTGGTCGGACCAGTGGTGGCTGTACACAGCGATATCGTCCAGGTAGGCGGCGCTGAATCCTTCGAGTCCTGCCAGGACCTGGTTTACTAGCCGCTGAAAGGTTGCTGGGGCATTCTTCATGCCGAATGGCATGACCTTGAAGTGATAGTGGCCATCCGGGGTAGAGAATGCAGATCGTTCTTGGGCCCGGGGTGTGAGACCGATCTGCCAGTAGCCCGCTGTCAGGTCAAAGATGCTGAGGTAGCGGGCAGCTCCCATGCGGTCGATTAGTTCATCTGCTCGGGGGATGGGGTGTGCGTCTGTTCTGGTGACCGCATTCAAGCCCCGGTAGTCGACGCAGAACCGGAGCTCCGGCGTGGCGCCGGGGGCGGCCGCTTTGGGGACCAGTACCACTGGGCTGGCCCAGGGGCTGTCTGAGGGCTCGATGATCCCGAGGGTGAGCATCTTGGCCACCTCCTCTTGGATGCAGGCCCGTACCCGATCTGGTACGCGGTAGGCCCGATGGCGGATAGGGGGACTGTCTCCCGTGTCCACGTCGTGTAAGCACCAGGGGGTGACCCCTGGGGTGAGGGAGAACAGGGTGGAGAACTGTAGCAGGAGGACTCGGCAGCCTTGGCGCTGTTCCAGGGTGAGGGCCTCCGAGAGTCGGACCCCTTCCACGGAGCCGTCCTTCTCCCGTGACCGTAGGAGGTCAGGGAGGGGTTCGGAGTCCTCCTCGGTTCCATTGTCGGTTGCCATCAGGAGGCTGAGTTCGGAGCGTACAAAGTGGGGTTTCAGTCTATTAGCGTGGAGGACCCGGAGAGGGTTTCGGGAAGATTCCATATCGATGAGATAGGTGACAGGGCTCTTGCGCTCGATTACTTTGAAGGGCCCCGTCCATTTGTCTTGCAGGGCGCATGGTTCGGTGGGAGACATTACCCACACTTGTTGACCGGGTTCAAATTCAATGGAGGATGCATTTCTATCGTACCACCTTTTCATGTCCTCCTGACTGGCCTCCAGGTTTGCTTTTGCCATCTCTCTGAACCTTCCGGTCTGGTTGCGGAGGGTTAGGAGGTACTTGAAAACATCTGGAGGGTTCTTTAGAGGGGGCATTTCCCAGCCTTCTTTGACTAGGCTGAGCGGGCCTCGCACCGGGTGTCCATACAAGAGTTCGAAAGGGCTGAAGCCGAGGGACTTCTGGGGGACTTCTCGGTAGGCAAAGAGAAGGCACGGTAGTAGCACATCCCACTGGCGACGGAGGGGCTCTTCCAACCCCCCAATCATCCCTTTGAGCGTGCGGTTGAACCGCTCAACCAGTCCGTTCCCTTGAGGGTGATAGGGGGTCGTGAATCGGTAGGTGACCCCACACTGTTGCCAGAGGGACTTCATGTATTTTGAGATAAAGTTCGTACCCCTGTCGCTGACGACTTCTCGGGGGAAGCCCACTCGAGAGAAGATCCCCATCAAGGCTCGACCCACTACTGGGGCTGTTATCGTACGAAGGGGGACCGCCTCAGGATAGCGGGTAGCGTGATCCACCAGGACCAGGATGAAGCGATGTCCCTGTGCTGTTCGGGGGTCCAGGGGCCCCACAATGTCTATTCCCACCCTTTCGAACGGGGTGGTCACCACGGGGAATGGTTGTAGGGGTGCCTTGAGTTTGCGGCCGCTCTTCCCACTGGCCTGGCAGGTCGGGCAGGACCGGCAATGGTTGGATACGTCGTTCCTCATTTTGGGCCAAAAAAAGTGAGTCACCAGGCGGTGGTAGGTCTTGTCTTGGCCCAGGTGCCCGGCCAGGGGGACATCGTGGGCTAGGTTCAACAGGAAGTCTCTGAAGTGGAGGGGCACCACCAGCACTCGCCCGGCCCCCAGTTCTGCGATTTTCTGTTCGCTGTACAAGAGATCATTGTCCCAATAAACCCAGTGGGCCCCGGTGGTGTCTCCTTGGCTCTGGGCGAGCGCTTGCTGTCGCAATCCCTCGAGGGAGGGGCAGGTCTTTTGCTCCTGCCGGAATTGTTCCTGGGTGGGCCCCCCTTCTTGACGCCACTGAGCCAGGTCGGGAAGCTCGGGGGGCTGTGTGGACCCCTCTGGGGTGGGGTCCGGGTGGTCGGTCTGGAGGAAGTCTTCTTCTGGAGTGATCGAGGGCGGAGGCGCTGCCCATTCTGGTTCTTCTGGTCTAGGGATGGTGCGGGTGGCCATGGACCGGGTTGTTACGCATGCCCAGTCCGGGAGACCCAACATCCCCAGATGCTCTCTTCTTTCCACAGCGGCCCACGGGGAGCTCTCGAGATCGTTCCCCAGGAGGCAGTCTACGGGGGCATCGTCACGGACAGTTACTTTCAGCATGCCGGACACTCCTCCCCATTCGAAGGGGACGCAGGCCATCCGACACAGGCTCTCTGAGTTGTCTGCCGATCGGACGGGGCAAAGTACGTTTGGTAGGATTTGTTCTGGGGTCACCAGGTGACAGCGGACGGCCGTCACACTGGCCCCGGTGTCACGCAGGGCCTCGGCCTTGCGCCCATTGATGCTCACCCATTGGCTGTACTTCCGAGTGTTGGCGGGCAGGGGAGTCCGCGGGACCATGTCTCTTCCTCCCAGGCATGCCAGGGTCATGGCGGCGGGTTCCCACTCGAACTGCTCCGACTCATAGGTCTCCGTGTCTTCGGAGATTTGTTCTTCTCCCAGGGCGGCGGCCGCCATCTGGCGGGGCCCGGGGACCTGGTTCTTCGGGCAGGTCGGGTCACTGGCATAGTGGCCGACTCGCTGGCATCGATGACACGTCACGTTAGCTCGGAACCCCGGGCGCATCGGGGGTTTCCCCGGCCTGCTGGAGCCGGGGTGGCGTTAGTGGGTGCGGCGTCTCTGCCCCGGCCCGGGCCTCCTCCTCCTCCTCGGGGACGATGGTGACCTTGGTTGGTTCTGTTCTGCTCATTCGGCCCACTCCGGGCCACTCGGGTGCTCTCCCACCGGTCAGCCTCGGTGGCGAGCTGCCGGGGTTCAGTCAATTTACTGTCGAGGAGGTGCTGCCTGAGCTCGACAAAGCAGTTGTTGGAGAGGTGCTCCCATACAATGAGATTGAAGAGTTGTTCGTAAGTGGTTACGTTGTTACCCTTGATCCACCCCTCGAAGGCTCGGCTGAAATAGTTCACGTATTCCAACCACGTCGTACCTGGGATCCGAGTGCAGTTGCGGAACCTCTGGCGGTACATTTCGGGTGTAAGTCCATATCGACTGAGGAGGGCGGCCTTCATATGGTCATAGGACGTCATTTGATGGTCCGGAAGCTGCAGCAGGGCATCACGACCCTCGCTGACGAATCTCCCCCATAGACCGGCTCCCCAGTCACTTCGAGCGACCCGGTGGGCGGTCATGGCAATCTCATAGGCTTTTAACCACTGCTGTATGTCGTCGTTCCGGTGATATTCTCGGACCACATCCTTGGGGATGTGGACCTTCTGCTCGGTAGGACCCGGGGAGTGCGGTTGCTCGGGCACCCCTAGGTTTTTGTTCAGTTTGCGTATTTCTATCTCCGCTAGTTTGCACTCGTGCTCGTATGCCAGTCTTTTTTCTTCGAGGTCTCTCTGTCTCTGTTTTTCCTCTCGCTCTTCTCTGAGCCGTAAGTGTTCTAAGTTTATTTTTTGTTCCGCCAGTTTCAATTCTCCGTCTAATCTGAGTCGTGCCAAGTCTAACTCGTGTAATCTATTTTTTTCCCGCTCCTGGATCTCCTCATGGGAGGGGCCTGGTCTCCGTTCCTCCGTCCGGGTGGTGTTGACTTCCGGGGCTGCGGGGTCCCGGGGGGTTGCGGTATTTGTCTCTGTCCAGGCCTCTAGGGCGTTTTTGAAGTCTTCTTTTGTGCTTAGCCCGGTGGTAGCAATGCCTAAGTCCATGCAAAATTGTTTGAGCTCTCGGTGGTTGTATTCTTCCAGCTTTTCCATCTGGAACTTCTCCGCCGATCCGCTCTCTTTGGTCGTCATTGTGGTTTTAGTCGTAGGGTGAGTTACTGTCTGTACGGTACGCGTTGGTTCGGATCGCGCCGCTAGCCACCAATGTTAGACGGGGACCTGGAGGGTCGGCCGAGCACAGTGATCGCACAGACAGGTAACTTCCCCCCCACAGATGGACACCACACAAAGCTTATGGTAACACCTTTTATAGGCACTTCGGGTAGTAGAGTGGTACGATACAGGGCGATCAGGACACGATGATCCTCTCAATTCTAGTCTCTAGTAAGGGAAGGGGGTAGCGGGACAGTCTTGGTACCCACGGGTACGGGTGTGTAACGGTGATAGCTCACAATCCTCGAGCTCGGTGTTCGGATGGGTCAGACCGCGGCAGCGCCGGCAGGTCCCGAAGAGGTCGTAGGTGGCACGGGCCGCGGCAGCGCCAGCAGGTCCCAACGAGGATGAAGGTTACAACGGGCCGCGGCAGCGCCAGCAGGTCCCACGAGAATGCAGGTCGCAACGGGCCGCGGCAGCGCCAGCAGGTCCCACGAGGATGAAGGTTACAACGGGCCGCGGCAGCGCCAGCAGGTCCCACGAGAATGCAGGTTGCAGAGGGCCGCGGCAGCGCCAGCAGGTCCCACGAAGATGAAGGTTGCAGAGGGCCAGCAGGTCCCACGAGGATGAAGGTTGCAGAGGGCCGCGGCAGCGCCAGCAGGCAGGACAATAGTTCACAAGGCAGGGCTGTGGCAGCGCCAACAGTCCGTCAAGGATGAGTTCGTCGCGGTGTCTCTCGACTCCAGGATACAACTGCCTTCCTGTCCTGGGGCTGCCTCAGTTATAGGTCTGGCGCCCTTTGATGTCCGGACCCTCGCTCTTGGAGGTCGGGAGGTCTGGGATGAGGGAGTCCAGACACCCAGCAGGGGGGTGGAGCCAGCGCCCGAGGAGGCTGGGGGTGCTCGGCACCTGGCGGGGGAGAGCCGTCGACACTTCGTACTCCCATTGACCTGCCAAGTGGGCCGTTCACCTCCTGGGTGGAGGGTGGTGCCGGGATGTCGGGGCCTGGCCAGGCCCAGGGTTGGGGTCGGGCTGAGGCCGCGCGGCCGCGTGGTGCCGTGTCCAAGATGGCGGCTGGGCCGGGCAATGGTGCTGACGGTGGCCCGGGCCCTGTCCTGCGGGGAGGGAGCGAGCCCTTCATGTGGCCTGTCCAACACACACACAGAGCCACACACACACAGAGCCACACACACACACAGAGCCACACACACACACAGAGCCACACACACACACAGAGCCACACACACACACACAGAGCCACACACACACAGAGCCACACACAGCCACACACACACACACACACAGAGCCACACACAGCCACACACACACACACACACAGAGCCACACACACACACAGAGCCACACACACACACACACACACACACAGAGCCACACACACACAGAGCCACACACACACACAGAGCCACACACACACACACAGAGCCACACACACACAGATTAATTACAACAAGGGGTGGTGATGGACAGAGTCTCTGAATTAAGCAGAGTACTCTCACCCAGTCAAGAGATCAGGGCTAGATCCAACACCGTTTTTTAGCTCATTGCACCATCCCAGTTTCAGAACCTGGCTGTATGCAAATTAGTCTGTCCCTGGCCCAGTGCATCATGGGAACAGGGCAGACCAGACTACAAAAGCCAATTCTTACACTGGGAAGGAAACACACACAGAGCCACACACACACAGAGCCACACACACACACACAGAGCCACACACACACACACAGAGCCACACACACACACAGAGCCACACACACACACAGAGCCACACACAGAGCCACACACACACACAAAGCCACACACAAAGCCACACACAGAGCCACACACACACACACAGAGCCACACACACACACACACAGAGCCACACACACACACACAGCGCCACACACACACACACAGCGCCACACACACACAGCGCCACACACACACAGCGCCACACACACACAGCGCCACACACACACACAGCGCCACACACACACACAGCGCCACACACACACACAGCGCCACACACACACACAGCGCCACACACACACACAGCGCCACACACACACACAGCGCCACACACACACACAGCGCCACACACACACACAGCGCCACACACACACAGCGCCACACACACACAGCGCCACACACACACACACAGCGCCACACACACACACACAGCGCCACACACACACACACAGCGCCACACACACACACACAGCGCCACACACACACACAGCGCCACACACACACACACAGCGCCACACACACACACACAGCGCCACACACACACACACAGCGCCACACACACACACACAGCGCCACACACACACACACAGCGCCACACACACACACACAGCGCCACACACACACACACAGCGCCACACACACACACACAGCGCCACACACACACACACAGCGCCACACACACACACAGCGCCACACACACACACACAGCGCCACACACACACAGCGCCACACACACACACACAGCGCCACACACACACACACAGAGCCACACACACACACACAGAGCCACACACACACAGAGCCACACACACACACACAGAGCCACACACACACACACACACACAGAGCCACACACACACAGAGCAACACACACACACACACAGAGCAACACACACACACACACAGAGAGCCACACACACACACACACACACACACAGAGTGCAACACACACAGAGTGCAACACACACAGAGTGCAACACACACAGAGTGCAACACACACAGAGTGCAACACACACACACACACACACACAGAGCCACACACACACACACACACACACAGAGCCACACACACACAGAGCCACACACAGAGCCACACACACACAGAGCCACACATACACACAGAGCCACACATACACACAGAGCCACACATCCACACAGAGCCACACACACACACACACAGCCACACACACACACACACACACAGAGCCACACACACACAGCCACAGAGCCACACACAGAGCCTAACAACCACACAGAGCCACACACACACACAGAGCCACACACACACACAGAGCCACACACACACACACACACACACACACACAGAGCCACACACACACACAGAGCCACACACACACACACACACACACAGAGCCACACACACAGAGCCACACACACACACACAGCCACACAGCCACACACACACACACAGCCACACAGAGCCACACACACACACAGAGCCACACACAGCCACACACACACACACAGAGCCACACACACACACAGAGCCACACACAGCCACACACAGCGCCACACACACACACACAGAGACAGAGCCACACACACACACAGAGCCACACACACACAGAGACAGAGCCACACACACACAGAGACAGAGCCACACACACACAGAGACAGAGCCACACACACACACAGAGCCACACACACACACAGAGCCACACACACACAGAGCCACACACAGAGCCACACACAGAGCCACACACAGAGCCACACACAGAGCCACACACACACACAGAGCCACACACACAGACAGAGCCACACACACAGACAGCCACACACAGAGCCAGCCACACACAGAGCCAGCCACACACAGAGCCAGCCACACACAGAGCCAGCCACACACAGAGCCAGCCACACACAGAGCCAGCCACACACAGAGCCAGCCACACACAGAGCCAGCCACACACAGAGCCAGCCACACACAGAGCCAGCCACACACAGAGCCAGCCACACACAGAGCCAGCCACACACAGAGCCAGCCACACACAGAGCCAGCCACACACAGAGCCAGCCACACACAGAGCCAGCCAGCCACACACACACACACAGAGCCAGCCAGCCACACACACACACACAGAGCCAGCCAGCCACACACACACACACAGAGCCAGCCACACACACAGAGCCAGCCAGCCACACACACACACACACACACACACACACACACACACATAGCCAGCCACACACACACACACACACAGAGCCAGCCACACACACAGAGCCAGCCACACACACAGAGCCAGCCACACACACAGAGCCAGCCACACACACAGAGACAGAGCCACACACACACAGAGACAGAGCCACACACACACACAGAGACAGAGCCACACACACACACAGAGACAGAGCCACACACACACAGAGACAGAGCCACACACACACAGAGCCACACACACACAGAGCCACACACACACACAGAGCGACACACACACACAGAGCGACACACACACAGAGCCACACACACACACAGAGCCACACACACACACAGAGCCACACACACACAGAGCCAGCCACACACAGAGCCAGCCACACACAGAGCCAGCCACACACAGAGCCAGCCACACACAGAGCCAGCCACACACAGAGCCAGCCACACACAGAGCCAGCCACACACAGAGCCAGCCACACACAGAGCCAGCCACACACAGAGCCAGCCACACACAGAGCCAGCCACACACAGAGCCAGCCACACACAGAGCCAGCCACACACAGAGCCAGCCACACACAGAGCCAGCCACACACAGAGCCAGCCACACACCGAGCCAGCCACACACCGAGCCAGCCACACACCGAGCCAGCCACACACAGAGCCAGCCACACACAGAGCCAGCCACACACACACACACACACACAGAGCCAGCCACACACACACACACACACAGAGCCAGCCACACACACACACAGAGCCAGCCAGCCACACACACACATAGCCAGCCACACACACACACACACACACATAGCCAGCCACACACACACACACACACAGAGCCAGCCACACACACAGAGCCACACACACACAGAGCCACACACACACACACAGAGCCACACACACACACACAGAGCCACACACACACACACAGAGCCACACACACACACAGAGCCACACACACACAGAGCCACACACACAGAGCCACACACACAGAGCCACACACACAGAGCCACACACACACACAGAGCCACACACACACACAGAGCCACACACACACACAGAGCCACACACACACACAGAGCCACACACACACACAGAGCCACACACACACACACACAGAGCCACACACACACAGAGCCACACACACACAGAGCCACACACACACAGCCACACACACACAGCCACACACACACACACACACACAGAGCCACACACACACAGAGCCACACACACACACACACAGAGCCACACACACACACACACAGAGCCACACACACACAGAGCCACACACACACAGAGCCACACACACACACACAGAGCCACACACACACACACACACAGAGCCACACACACACACAGAGCCACACACACACACACACACACAGAGCCACACACACACACACAGAGCCACACACACACACACAGATCCACACACACACACACACAGAGCCACACACACAGAGCCACACACACACACACAGAGCCACACACACACACAGAGCCACACACACACACAGAGCCACACACACACACCGAGCCACACACACACACACACAGAGCCACACACAGAGCCACACACACACACACACAGAGCCACACACACACACACAGAGCCACACACACACACACAGATCCACACACACACACACACAGAGCCACACACACAGAGCCACACACACACACACAGAGCCACACACACACACAGAGCCACACACACACACAGAGCCACACACACACACCGAGCCACACACACACACACACAGAGCCACACACAGAGCCACACACACACACACACAGAGCCACACACACACACACACAGAGCCACACACACACACAGAGCCACACACACACACAGAGCCACACACACACACAGAGCCACACACACACAGAGCCACACACACACAGAGCCACACACACACAGAGCCACACACACACACACAGAGCCACACACACACACACAGAGCCACACACACACACAGATCCACACACACACACACAGAGCCACACACACACACAGAGCCACACACACACAGAGCCACACACACACACAGAGCCACACACACACACACAGAGCCACACACACACAGAGCCACACACACACAGACACATGATAACTTTACATGACCACACCGATAAAAGCACTGGACACATCTCTCTCCCACTGGAAAGTTACTCGGGGAGGAGCGACGCTGCAGTAAGTTTACTGACGCACAGCAGCTACCGGGCAGATGGTGAACAAATACATTGGCGCCGGAGGTGCGGGATAAACCTTTGCTCAGCCAAGCAGGTGCCACATTTTTGGATACTCACGTCTGATGTGGGAAAGGTGTTTCCACTCCTTGTCCGTTGCGCTCCTAAATGCATTTGTATGCATTTGTCCAAGCAGCGAGGTTCAAAACGAAAACAGAAGGCAACTGGAAACAGTGCGGGTCTCAGGTGCTGTCCATGAACTCAGATGTGTGCAGGCTCCCCCGGACGGTGCTCGGCGATCCTCATGTCCGGTGTGTGGGAGAGGGGGTACTGCAGGTGATATCCCAAAAGGGCTCGGCAGTCAGGTGGGCAGAAGGATGTCCTGGGTTTCATTCCTTGACAGGCTGTGCTGTCCCCAGCAGAGATGTGAAGGCAGTGGTGGAGAGGGCTGTCTCGTGCAGTGCTTCAAGGAGAGGTGACTGCAGTGGTAGAGAGGGTTGTCTCGTGCAGTGCTTCAAGGAGAGGTGACTGCAGTGGTAGAGAGGGCTGACTCGTGCAGTGCTTCAAGGAGAGGTGACTGCATTGGCAGAGAGGGCTGACTTGTGCAGTGCTTCAAGGAGAGGTGACTGCAGTGGTAGAGAGGGTTGTCTCGTGCAGTGCTTCAAGGAGAGGTGACTGCAGTGGTAGAGAGGGTTGTCTTGTGCAGTGCTTCAAGGAGAGGTGACTGCAGTGGTAGAGAGGGTAGTCTCGTGCAGTGCTTCAAGGAGAGGTGACTGCAGTGGTAGAGAGGGCTGACCCGTGCAGTGCTTCAAGGAGAGGTGACTGCAGTGGTAGAGAGGGTTGTCTTGTGCAGTGCTTCAAGGACATATGACTGTAGTAATAGAGAGGGCTGTCCTGTGCAGTGCTTTACGGAGAGTTGACTGCAGTGGTAGAGAGGGCTGACTCGTGCAGTGCTTCAAGGAGAGGTGACTGCAGTGGTAGAGAGGGCTGACTCGTGCAGTGCTTCAAGAAGGTGACTGCAGCATGGATTTAGGAGGGAGCATAGCACCGAGTCGGCCCTCACCATTGTGCTGGATAATATCCGCACTAGAGCTGTTAGGGGCCAGACCACCCTCCTAATCCTGCTAGACCTCACTGCTGCGTTTGATACCCTCTCTCCCTCGGTGTTAACATCTCGCCTGAGGGAGATTGGCGTGGAGGGGCCCGCTCTGGATTTGCTGGCCTCCTTCCTAAACCAGAGGGAACAGAGAGTGATGCTGGGGGAGTTTCTATCTCCATCCCTGTCTGTGCAATGTGGGGTCCCCCAAGGGTCGGCATTAAGTCCGACCCTTTTTAACATCTATGTGACCCCACTTGCCAGGCTGATAAGATCTTTTGGGATGGAGGTAGTTTCCTACGCCAATGACACCCAGATCCTGGTCTCCCTCTCTCAGCCCGTTAACGAGGCTGCCTCCAATTTTAGATCCTGTTTAGAGGCAGTCGCAAAATGGATGACTTACAATTCTTTAAAATTGAACAGGGAGAAGACGGAGATTCTGGTGTTTGGGGGAAAAGAGGACATCTGGTCGGCTGCTTGGTGACCTGCCTCTTTGGGAGCGTGTCTGGTACCTACCGCTCTGGCAAAAAACCTAGGAGTCCTGATTGAGCCCACCCTCAATATGCGTCAGCAGGTGAACAGAACAATCTCTACCCGTTGGGGCATAATCCACATTTTGAGGAGAATAAAACACTACTTATCCCAGCAGGCCAGAAAGCAAGTCGTGGTTGCTCTTATTGGCTCTGACTTGACTATTGCAATGCGCTGTATGCAGGTCTCAGTGAGGGGCTGCTGCAGCGCCTTCAACTGGTCCAAAATGCGGCAGCTAAGTTTGTGTTGGATCTACCCAAACGTGCATCGGCCACCTCCGCTAGGAAGGTTTTGCATTGGCTACCTGTTGACAGGATCTCTTTTAAAATCCTGTGCCTTACCTTTGGCGCCCTAGCGAGAAATAGGTCTGTGGGGATTGGGGCTCTTTTGACCCCCTACTGCCCCACGAGGAATTTGCGCTCTGCTAACAAATCCTTGTTATCCGTACCACGCATTCGCAGAGCCAAATGGGGTGGCAGAGCTTTTTCCACAGTGGCACCTAAAATGAGGAATGCTCTTCCCGTTGAAATTAAGGCCCTTCCCACTCTTCAGTCCTTTAGGAAAGCTCTGAAGTCACGACTATTTGCCAAAGCATACCTGTAGTTTTGCCTCTGCCTTTTAAGATTTATTTTATAGGCGCCTTGATGCCTTCGGGTTTTAGTTGCGCGGTTATAAATTTTCATTCATTCATTCATTCATTCATGAGGCTTATCCCTCCTGAAACCACTGGAATCTCAAGGACAGCCAAGTGTATAGCGTCAAGAGGCTGCTCGCTTCACAGTGGGCGCTAACTGAACGCTCTCATTTTCTGGGAAGGCAAGAGTAGCAACTGCGCTTGCCCATACCCCCTGCCCCTATAAAAAAAAAATGTTTTAAACTATTCAAGATCATTTAATTAAAAAAAAAAACAAGAAAATAAAAATAGCAGGTTATTAATTGCCAGGCAGGGTTGAAAGTAAGCGAGGGCTTGGAGTGCCAGGGCGCTGCGGGTCTAATGGGCGACCACCCCTGCCATCTCGCTGCAGGGACACGGCGCCTGACGCTAATTGCCAGGGCGCGAGGCGGGCGACCTAAAAACAGCTCTCTTCGCCCAGCCCTGCTTTGCTAACAGTCACCAGCAGTAGACAATCCAGAATATTTTGTCACCATTCACGGGGTGTCGCCTTTAAGTGGCACAAGTAAGGCTCCTTATTGACAATTTATCATGGCAGCAATGAACACAAGTTAAGAATTGAAAAAAACTCACCGCCGCAGCCCGGCTTGAACAGGAAGCCAGGCAACCTGTGTTGGGACTGGGGCGGGGCCGCAAAAATACAGGAAGCAGACGGGAGCCTACCCCGCGCTCCTGTGCCCGTGAAGCCAGCAGGAAGATTTGCGTGTCAGCTAGCGGGGCTCCCATGCTCGTGGAGAGCCCCCCCTGTTGGCGAGAATGAGCCGCTGGCTGCGGAGAGAGGGACACGCGAAAAGAACCCGGTGTGAGGGGGGGGATGTGTGCGTGTGTCCGAGTGTGTGTGTCCGAGTGGGTGTGTCCGAGTGGGTGTGTCCGAGTGGGTGTGTTTGCGCGTGTGTGTGTATGCGTGTGTATGTATGCGTGCGTAAAAAGAGCCCGATGACTGGTGGGGGGTAATGGGGGGAGAGGAGATGTGTGCGCGAGTGTCTGTGTGTCTGTGTGCTGTACGAGCCAAGGGAGACAGGAGATGGTGAACGCGTGCGCGCGACCTGATCCGATTACGGCAGGTTGCGCGTGCACATCTCTTGTCTCCCTTAGCTCGTTGTAAGCAGAACCGCCGACAATAGGGCTCGCAGCAACATCGCTTCGCGATAGTCGCAGGTGCGAGACCTAAAAAGGGAAAATACTCGCATTTGCCTCTCACCAAATAGAATAAGTTGTCCACGACTGAAGCGTTCAGATACCTGCAAATACGACACGCCTTTCAGACTGCTCCGGGATGAAGGTGAAATACCAGTGGCCTCTCCTCTCGAGGATAGGCTGCTCATTGAACACATGGGTAGCAGGATAATATCACTCACTTATAAGAAGAGAACTAATAATTCTCCCGACCTGTTGAGGCGCCTATTTGAGTACTGGCAGACGGGTCTTGTGGACCTAGAGGATGATGACTGGCACTATGCGCTATCCTCTACGCGAGAAGTTGCGATATCATCGCGGCTGAGGCTAATCCACCTAAAGGTTCACCACAGAACATATCTCAGGTACATCATTGGTCACGATGGGTAAAAGCAGCGATGCAGCCTGTAGGAGATGTAGGGGGATTGGCACCTTTTATCACACACTTTGGGAATGCCCAACAACCCAGACATAGTGGAACGCAATAAATGAGGTAGTCAGCGGGGTGCTCTTCCTCTGCCGCCTAAATTGTGTCTGCTCAATGTGTGGGAGGCCACTGACATGACTCGCATGAATCGACTCTGGGTTGCCATTGGCCTTATAATTGCTAAGCGTAACATCGCCTGTAATGGGGTGCACCCAAACTGCCGACCCAAGAAGAGTGGGAGCAGGATATGGATTAGTGCATGTTTGCAGAAAAGGCAGTCTACCAGAATAGAGAATGCCCCAAGAAGTGGGATCGGGTATGGGGGGGAATGGAACAAAGGCAACCTTTGTGCTTCGCCATCGGACCTGGGAAGTGGCCCACCATGGTCAATGCATGTGTAGATTCCATCACTGATGAATAAGGTGGGGGTGAGAGAACTTGGGATGACTAATGGTTGTGAGATGCTCAACTATTATTTGATGGGAGCTGTTGGGTTTATATTGATATATGCTGTACCAACAACTTTAATAAGAGTTTGCAAAAAAAGTGACTAAGGGGCAAGCTCTCCCCGGATATGTAGCTGGAGGGGAAAAAGAAAACAGACGTCAGTGCCAAGGGCCTGCGTCTAAGTATGAACCGCGACGTGATTCTGGCGACCATGACGCCTACGACTGAGTCGACTGACGTCACCTACCAACGCGCAGTGGTAATGCTGAAGAAAAATTCTTCGGATCCAGTCTGACGCCTGGGATTAATTTTAAGATAAGGAATATATAACTAATAGACTTTCAGATTGCATAACATACTTCACTGCATTATGCCCATCCTGGATGATCTGGGCTAAATTGGTTGGAAACTCCAGGTTGTATTGGGAAAATCTAGCTGACCATATGCCAGAACAAGTGCAAGTACCTTCCCAAGAGGCAGCAAGCATTAACAGAGCCGAGCGTGAGATTGGAAGAAGCACGCCTGTATTCCAAATGTTTCCATAGTTTGGATTCCCTGTCAGAGTCCTAGGAAATTAGTTTGGTTTGAGTCTGCTGGTAGAAGACTGGACAACCAAGCTCTCCGGTATAGGATGCTGTGTAAAGTAAGCAAGGTACCCTAGAGCCTATCTGTGATGCCTAGCCACTTATGGGCTGCAGAACTTCAGTCAGCACATTAATCTTGATCCCAGCAAAATAAGCAGATTCCTCTGTTGACGGGCTCGGGTAAACCTCACCGAGTTAGAGTGTAGGTGTCCGAACCATTGGCCTCTTGCAAATCCATATAAAAATTATAATATTGCAAATCCATATAAAAATTATAATATTGGGTATCAGCCCCATTCTTATCTGAGATCATGCAGGCTTTTGTCTGTCTGATCCAATCAAGTTGTGTAGGGCTTGCGGACAACTTCCAATTGGGGAAGAGTCCTATCAGAGTCAGAGTGAGGCTGGGAGGTTTGGGGGTGACATCGCTTTGGTTTAAACAGATTTGTTTCAGTATCTGAGCCGGTGTTGATGTGCCAGGAACTAGCATGGATCTTGGCACTGGAATCGGAATTTGGCGGGTAGTCAGCCAAAGATAGGGGTAGACCACACAGCATAGTCAAGAGGCACAGAGGACGGATCCACAGAGTGATCCAACTGGAGGCCACCTTGGATCTGTGGTGCTCGTTGGCACAGCAGAGGGAGGCAGTAGGCTGTTAAACATGAACAGCGTGCTTTCTTTGAAAGTCCTTATCTTCTGAAAAGTCGCAGGCGGATCTGGAAACCCGGAGCATCAGAATAAGGTGAGGGATTGGTTCCTCTGTAGGGAACTGAGATAGTGAGACAACTTAATATCTACATGACTTTGCTGGTTGAGAGTGGTGGGTAGGAGATTAATCCGGCTTCGACTTCTTGCTTTTCTTCAACTTTGAGGATTTATCATGGGAGGAGGGCCTGATGCAAGAACAGCTTTGAGAGTGGGACTGCATGCTGTCCACTGGTGTTTTGACTTTACTTGCAGATCTGGATCACCACTGGGGTTCACGGTAGATGGAAAAGCTGGCTGGAGGTAGAAACAGATCGCCATTGCATCGTGGCCAAGATACAACAAGCATTGGCATAGCCAATAGGTCTCGCATTTGGGACCTTATAAGCGTTTAGCCATGCAACAGTTGGTGTTGTTGCACCAAGGATATTCTGCTGCATAACTAAATACTTATAGGGTCCAAAAAGCGAGACCTATTGGCTATGCCAATGCTTGTTTTTTAACTCCCCATGGTAGCAATCGAACAGCTAATGACATGGAATTCATGAACAGATTGGAGAGTCAATCAAAAGATACACAATTTTCTGTATTTTCCACTTTTGAAAATATATGCACAGTGATTTCTGTCTATATTTATCTGTAAAAATCTGTAAAATCTGAAAATTGGGAACCTTATTCATAGTACACCTTTCAAATGGGATGCTGCTTTGCTTTCAAGTCATTTTTTGTGAGTTCACAGTCGCATCAGTGATGTTTTCTATATTAACTTCTCTGACATTAGCAAAAACAAGCTCCAAATTGTAGATATTTCTTGCTGTTAACGTATTTGAACGAATTACGCACCATGTGCATTAGTAGCATACCAAAGAACTCATGTTTAGGGCATGTAAAGAGGATGCAGTTTTTATTTTTGTATGTTGGAAGATGTGCGGGCCTGCCAGCAGTGAATAATTAGGGGAGAGAGAGGGGAGGTGCCGGGGAACAGATGGCCGTGAAGCAGGGGGCAACCTTTGAAGTCACGGCCTGCGGCCGTGAATAAGTGAGGGCGGGGCAGCGGAAGCCTTTGATGAGGCAAATGCTGCTGGCAAAGCTGGCTGGGGAGGGGGAAAGTTTATGGCCCAAAAGCGCGTGCCTGTGGCCACGTGAACTCGATGAAAACCGCACGAAAAAAGCGGTGGTTTCACGAGAATTTCGAGCACTTGAATTCTCGCCATTTCCCATTCCTTCGGAATGGAAAAGGCGAGACCTAAAAACAGGGGTCGATGGAGGGTCCGCTACCTATTCAATTATCAACTTTGGAGCAAGCAAAGAAGTGGGAAACGGTGACACATGTAAATCTAGGTACAGGATTGTTGTATTCTTATAAATAGATATTTCCCTTTTAATACTATATTCTATCTCTGTACATATTTACCTTTTTATATAGAATGTTCCTCATAGCTGCACATGCACACTGCGTAAAGGATTCCATTTAGAATTGTTATGAACTAAAATGTATTGGAGTTAAGAACAAGGACTGGTAACCTGAAGAATAGAAGTACTGTGCTGCAGTTCAATAAACCTTGGATTTTATCTGAAAATACTTGGATTTACATCTTTTTTACAAGGATCCTAGTACTTTAACATAATTCCATAGACCTGGGGGGCACAGAGAATAGGAATATACCATTTGACAGACTCCTGTTTATGTTAAAAAAGATACATATGTACTCAACAGACCTTCGACCGTTAGAAATAGTGGAAGATATATAATCAAAAGCCATCAAAGGGATAAAAAAAGAAGATATAAAACAGGACGAATATATTGAATCCGTCCCTATATCCTCAATATTTTTTTTTATACAGAAGATACGCCCTCGTTATCCTGAATACTATTTTTAATATAGAGGATATGCCTCTGTCAAGTATTCACTGGTAAAGAAAATCCTGAAGGCATTTGCCGAAACGCATTGGTGGTATTCCTCAAATCACTACCAGTGTTTTACATATATGACTAACTTTATTGCAAATTGGGTCCTGGCAACATAGATTGTGATATATGCAATATGCTGTATAACCATTCATCTCATACAAGTTTGTGGTACATCAATCCAAACTTATTTCAGGTGACATTATAATGGATATCAATGTGGTTCTATCCAGTGTCATATGTTGTATTGTATATTTAAGCTTTGAAGCAAATCATGTATTAAGTGAATTTATTTATATATATTTTTCCTATCTACAAAACAAATACTGAAAGATTAATAAAATCAAAAATATTTTTCTAACTTAGTTGTGATAGTGTGTATTATGTGGTTGTATGTCTAGAGTTGACGCGCTACTTTATTGTTAATCAGCACTGAGCCTGTTGCTACAGTCTTTTCTAAGCAGTAACCACAGGGGTTCATCCAGGTGCAGCCCTTGCAAGCCTGTGGGTCAAACAAAGGCCTTAGATACCAGAGGCAGACCTCATGGGGGATCCGTCAAGAGACATCTACTTGTGACACATCCTACACGGATTAAACACGGCTGCTTTAGGTGGGGACAAGCACCATTGCACACTGCAGAACAATTTCCGACCCACTCCCCCCCCCCCCCCGCCCCCCCACCTCCTGCGCGAGTCAGGATGGCGGACCGGACGCTGCAACCCCAGGATTTCTGCTGCGGCCCTCCCCGGATGCGTCATGATGCATACAAATGCACAGCCAGCAATTTTGCAGTGGTTTACTTAATAATAATAATAATGAGGTTATAAAGCGCATAATTATGCCACACCGGCGTGTCCCTGCGTTACAGTGAGAGGGATAGGCAGTGCCTCAACCATGTCCAGAGCAGCCCACCTAATCCACATGAGAACAGATGGGTTTTAAGAGCCTTCCTAAACTTTAATTCAGAAGTTTCCATCCGGAGGCTCAGAGGAAGCTTGTTCCAACTCTGAGCGGCCAGGAGTCTAAAAGACCTACCTCCCATTCTGGCCTTCTTTACCTTCGGCATTAGCAACTGGCCGGTCGCACTCGATCTCAGGGACCTTACGGGCACATAGGTGGTAACAAGATCCTTCAGATAAGAAGGGCCCGTGTCCTGGGTGATGCGATGGCATATGCACAGCGCCTTGAACATCATTCTCTTCCTTACTGGTAGCCAGTGCAGAGTGTCTAATGGTCTTTTGAAGGCCGCCCTCCTAGGCTGAAACAGCACCATCCGTGCGGCGGCATTCTGCACCACCTGCAATCTTCCCAAGCATTTAGCTGTGGCACCAAGATATAGTATATTGCTATAATCTAGGCGAGATGTAATGAGGGTATGCACCAGAGTCTTCCTAGCCTCTGTAGGAAGGAGTTCCATAGTTTTCCACAAGCTTTTAAGGACTCCAAAACATGTCCCCACTATGCATCTGGTATGGGCTTCATATGAGAGATTGGAGTCCAACCATACGCCAAGGTTTTTCACCTGGGTGCATGGTATAGGAGTGGGGCCTAGACTCGGAGGCCACCAAGCCGATGTCCAGCCTGACGGAGAACCCCCCCTACCACAAGCACCTCGGTCTTATTGCCATTAAGTTTCAGGCAGTTCTTAGCCATCCAGAAGGCAAGCTCCTGCATGCATGCCCTGAAATTAGAGGCTGCCACATCCGGTGCCCGTGATAGGGAGATCACCAGCTGGGTATCGTCGGCGTATGAGACGACCCTGATTCCAAAACCTTCCGCTATCTCCGCCAGAGGTGTTGCGTTTAGGTTGAACAGGGTAGGACTCGGGCCGAGCCCTATGGCACACCATGTTCCAATTTGATGTCCTTGGAGTAGTGCGCACCCAATCTAACCTGGAAGCTGCGTTCTGCCAGAAAGGATTGCACCGCCCTTATTCAGACACTGCAGCAAGGTGTAATGGGCCACAGTGTCAAAGGCAGCGCTCAGGTCCAGCAGAATCAGGGTCATAGTGTGCCCCGCATCTGCCCCCTGTCTAATGGCCTCCATGGCAAGGAGTAATGCAGACTCCGTAGAGTGTAACGCTCGGAAGCCCGATTGGAACGGGTGCAGAAGGCTCGATTCCTCAACATGAGTCCTAAGCTGTTGGTTTACAACCTTCTCTGCCACCTTAGCCAGATAAGGCAGAAGCGAAATGGGTCGCAGATTTTCAAGTTTGTCCGGGCTGATGTTTGGCTTCTTCTGGAGTGGGAGAACAATGGCTTTTTTCCATCTCCCTGGCACTGTATGTGATCTAAACGAGACCTCCAGGACGTGCCTTATGTAGGGCTCAAGAATAGCCAAACTCTCGCCCAGCATCTTGGGTGAGGCAGGGTCTCTGGGTGAGCCAGATTTAATGCTTGGACAGATTTTACTGAGTAGCTATGGGGAGGGAATGGTGAAGCTATCCAGTCTACGACCCACCCCAGCCCCTCCGATCTGTTCCACAAATTCCATACCCCTCCTTGTGGTCCCAGGGAAGGAGGAATACATTTTCTCCACTTTCTCCGAAAAATAAGTTGCAATCCGATTGCATGACTCACCCGAGCCGGCTATCGGCGCAGCATTAGCAGCAAGGGAGGAAATCTCCTTGTAGATTTTAAAAAGTTCTTGAGTAGAATTTTCCGCTGACCCAATTCTGGCCTGATAGTAAGTGACCTTAGCCCGCCTAATAAGTCCATAATATTCTTTCCGTTTTCCAAAGTATTCCAGTCTATCCTGACTCAGAAATCCTCTTCTCCATTGCCTCTCCTGGCGTTTACATTCAGCTTTTGCAAAGTACAGAGTAGCGTTAAACCAAGGGGCTGATTTATGCCTGAAGAAGCCCATTCCAAACAGCTAGCAATGTGTATACATGTGTTGTGATGCATGGAACTTGTTTGTGGTCCAAACATCAAAATAGCGACCGCCGGACTCTGAGGCCGACACCCGACCCTGTGGATCAACTCGCCGGACTCCGGTCCAGCGTCAGCCTCCATCGCAGGCAACGACGTTACCACAGCAGCAGTAAGGGAGGTGAGGAGCGGGAAATAGCACACGGCCCCACGGCGGTCATCAATCGGCACCAGTCAGCGGCCTGGACCCCCTCCCCCCTGCATCAGAGACCAGACTCTTAACTCACGGAAACGCCGTAGAGTGCAGTCACCTGGTGTCAGAGCTCTCACTGAGGTACCCCTTAGCAAAGAGCCACTGCTGGGCAACATGTTACACAACGACTCCAGCCATGCCTGGGGTCAAAATGGCGGGCAGAGAGGTGCCCCTCAACAGCACCAGGACCACGTCAGGCACTAGCAGCGGCTCGGCCAATGGTGGGTGACGGTGTGCTGGGGTAGATCAACGCGCAGCACACAGAAATTGCAACAGAAATTGACTATTTTACAACAAAAATTGACTATTTTGCCAGTTCTTTTTTTTTAAACCAATTTTTCTGTTGCTTCACTCTTAACATGGCCGTCAGCTTATATTGAGTTTAGTTCTTGCTTCTTTGCACGCTGCCCCCTGCCGGCCTTCTCAACGCTTCATTTCTGCCAACTCTGCTCTTCTTCACCAATTCCTTGTGCTGTACTCTGATCAGGGACGTCTGCTAGGGTTCTTTACTGTTTACTTCCCATCTCATGCTGCCCCCTGCTGGCCACCTCAAAGTTGGTCTACCCTGCTTTATTAGTTTTGCTAACCCCTTGATCACCTGGACCATGGTCTGCCTGGGTTATTTGCTGTTTGCCGCTCTGCTCGCCTGCTACCCCCACCGGGGGTAGCGTCCGAAAAAGATGTTAGAGCTGCATGCCAAGCAATCCGATGACTGACCGAAGTAGACATGATTAATCAGCTTTGCATAATGAAGGCAATACCCTGGTTTAGCAGTCTGAATTGACTTCAAGGGCAAGTCTGCATTTTTCTTTGCGACAGCCAGATGTGGTGATTTGCCCAAAATGTTTAAATAAAAGACTTATTACAACTTTAAAATTTAATATGTAAAAATGGGTGAGTAACAAATGTGTGTCCAGCTCTGAGTAATGCAAACGTATTAGTGGCATCAACAATCTAACCATACAGGACACCAAACACTGGCAGAACTAAACAAACATGAAAAGTTGTGATAGGACATGGTGGCAAGAAATAGAATAAAGGGGTAAAAATGGGAGCTATAAGATGGAAAGGTGAGGGGGTGGGGCATGGGGGGGGGGCAGGGGGCGGAATACCTTAAGGAAATAAGTTTACCCAGAGGGCTAGATTCTAGCCATACAGAAGAGAAGACATGCCAACAGAGAAGCATCTCAGCACCCCTGCAAGATTTACGGTGTCAGCAGCCTGAGCTCATGCCATACCGCAAATGCCACAATCACGAAACCCAACACAGAAGGGGATGTGGGAATGCACAGCTTGAAAGAGGATAATCACAAACAAGTCCTGGGCACACGTAGAAGGTATACAGTTGGTACAATAAAGAATTTACAAGGGGGTCGACACCGGTAGTTCCATGAATGGTGTTTTATGCAAGTAGAATTCGTTAAAGGAAAAACGCCAGCCGACACGTGTTTCGTCAACAGGTCACCCTGTGACTCTTCAGAGCTGGGAACAATACAATATGAATAATAAAAATTGTGCAAACAATGTCAAATAAACGGTACGAAATGTTCATCAGTGAAAGCAGTGGGGTGACATCACACGACACCCAAACTAGCAGTGGAAACCGTAAAGAAACCTATTGTATGTCACTTGCATGCTCATGCATGCACAAGGTCCTGGTGCCTTTATTCGCTCTCAGTTACAGCCACGCGTTCCGGTTATAATTAGGGCATTATGAATGCGGGATTTTTACCTTGGTTGAACCCATCCCAATGAGAGTTTTTTTTTTTTTTTTTGTTCAATAAGTTTTTATTGGTTGTTTCAGCAGTAACAAACAGTGATTTGATCCAGTAGTACAGTTATGTTCCGAAGTTCACGGCTTAAAAGTGCTGTATAATACGTTACAACAATAATCGATGATAAATTCAAGAGTACAATAACCAATATCTCGCCGGAGGTAGCAGAACATGTATCGCACACTCAGCAAACATTTAGTAACAGATATTGTGTATCACTAGCATCAAGGAAAAGGGTACCATGAAAAGTAGTATGGTGATGGAAGACTGCAAGTACTAGTGCATGTGTCGTAAACAGTGGTGGACCATATTAAGGTGGCTTATGTGTCGTAAAATAATTATCAAGGGTTGACCACAGTTCTCGTGGGGGGCGCCATGGTGTCTGCTGAAGTGCGATATTATCTGCACCGCGTAGACTGATTATCCAATTCAACCACCCTGCAAAGTTGGCCTTATTGGTATCTTTCCAGTTACTAAGGACTGTCTTGATCGCCGCCGTTAGGAGGTCAAGTAAGGCCCTATCGTCTACTTCAAGGGAAGGGTCTTGGGTGAATCCGAACACTAGATAAGGGAGCTCTTTAATTGGTGTAATGAGGAATAGTTTTGATATAAATTCGAATATCTTCTCCCAAAAGTGTGTTACACAGTCGCAATCTAGGATAATGTGAGATAGGTCACCCTCCGCGCGTTTGCAGTTCCAGCAGAAGGCGTCTGTGGTGATGTGCGCAAATAATCGCGCCGGTGTCCAGAAGGCCTTGTGTAAGAGCCAGTATTTTGTCTGAGAAAGTGTGGGGCTGATTTTGTGTCTCATACAGGATACCCATGTATTGGTCCAATCTGCTTCTGTAATTGGCTTGGGCGCAAGGTTGTTCCAGAATTGTGTAATTGGGGTAATGAGGCTAGAATGTTGAGGGCGACTGAGTCTATAGAGGACGGAAACCTGGTGTCCCAACCTGTTCACTCTGGCTAGGTATGATGGAAGGGAGGGTGTTGTTCGGGAGAGTTTGGCTTTGGACAGTGCTGTTTTTACGTTAAGGAAGTTGTAAAATTCCATTGGTTCGAGGTCGTATTTGATTTGTAGTTCACTGAATGGGATAGGGTATGATCTCGCAAAAAGCTGATATGGAAACAGTATGCCTTTTTTGATCCATGATGTTATGTGTAGGGGTTTACCTTTATACAAAATGTTACGGTTGTCCAATAAGGATTCCCAACGTGAGCCCCGAATGCTGTGTTCTAGGATTCTGTCAAACTTCAGAAGAGCAGATTTTGTGTTATGAAATATTGATTTGGAGTGGGTTAGCTTGTTTAGATTAGATGAGAGAGCCACGCTAGGGGAAATACCCTCTAGAATCTCGTTCTCGATTTCTAGCCATACAGGAGTATAGTCAGGTGGGCTCCCTGCTTGGCGAGAAAGGCGGTTTCATATCTTTAGAAATCTGGTAGGTTGACCCCACCAGTGGTTTTGTCTAAGACAGTTGTTTTGATGTGCAGTCTCTAGTGTATACATACAATGCGTGCAGCTCCTGGCTTTTCAGCCACTCTTTCCCAGCTTTTTCTTGAACAGGTTTCTTTAGGGTTTCCACTGCTAGTTTGGGTGTTGTGTGATGTCACCCCACTGCTTTCACTGATGAACATTTGTTGGACCCGGCCTCGTGGCGTGGTCCTACCCCTCCCGCATGGCGGGCCCCGGACGACATCGGCCCTCCATCCAGCCCGGGTCGGCCTCGGGCACACCTCTGCACGACCTACAAACCACCAGATCCGCCACCCGGCGGCCCACAACCACTGACACGGCACACTCTGGCCGCCCCAGCAATACCGGTCCGGTGCCCACCCCGGACCCTCATTCCAGGCCCGACGCCATCTTGGGCCCATCACGTCACAGACACGTGGTCCCGGCACAGCCGCGGCCACGGCGAGCCCGCCATCGAGGCACCAAGAGCCCTCCGGGTGGTAGAGTGGCCACTCAACCAGAGACAAGGAGAGGGGAGTTTCGATGGCTCTCCAACCGTCCCCGGATGCCTGGTTTCGATCGGCCTCCGGCCTCCCTGAGCGCTGGCTCCACCCCCTGCTGGGTGTCTGGACACCATCATCCCGGCCCCTCCGACCCCCAGGCGAGAGGGTCGGGACATCAAAGGACTCCAGACCTATATCTGGGCCAGCCCCGGAGTAGGACGGGAGTTGTATCCCGGAGTCGAGAAGCCCTGCTGACGCTGTCACGGCTGACCCCGAGACAAACTCACCTTGCTGTTCTACTTGGAGCCTGCTGGCGCTGCCGCGGTCCACATTCGCTGAACCATCTTGGAACCTGCTGGCGCTGCCGCGGTCCACACTCGCTGAACCGTCTTGGAACCTGCTGGCGCTGCCGCGGTCCACACTCGCTGAACCATCTTGGAACCTGCTGGCGCTGCCGCGGTCCACACTCGCTGAACCATCTTGGAACCTGCTGGCGCTGCCGCGGTCCACACTCGCTGAACCATCTTGGAACCTGCTGGCGCTGCCGCGGTCCACACTCGCTGAACCATCTTGGAACCTGCTGGCGCTGCTGCGGTCCACACTCGCTGAACCATCTTGGAACCTGCTGGCGCTGCCGCGGTCAACACTCGCTGAACCATCTTGGAACCTGCTGGCGCTGCCGCGGTCAACACTCGCTGAACCATCTTGGAACCTGCTGGCGCTGCCGCGGTCCACACTCGCTGAACCATCTTGGAGCCTGCTGGCGCTGCCGCGGCCCAACCTTCCGGAACCCCCCAGCTCGAGGATTGAGAGCTGTGCGTAGAGTCTCCTTGCAACCGACCATCTATAAGACTGTCCCGCTACCTTGCCCCTTGTCACGAGACTTTCCAGATCTCGGGATCTGCTGTATATACTGAAACGATACTTATTGCCAGATAAAGATTGAAAACTCTATCTACGTGTGGTGTACATTTGTAGTGGTGTGGTTACTCTGCTGTACGATTCTAAGAGAGGGCCCTCACGTCGGAGGCCTCTCGACCTCGCTCGGTCCCTTCTCTGAAGGAGGGGTAGACCTAGGGGTGGTCAGTCAGACACCTTCTGCCTCCCCCGGGTTCGCCTTTCTAACAACATTTCATACCGTTAATTTGACATTATGTTTGCCACAATTTTGATTATTTATATTGTATTGTTCCCAGCCCTGAAGAGTCACAGGTAGTGACCGGTTGACTAAACACGTTATGGCTGGCGTTTTTCCTTTAACAAACTACTTGCATAAAACACCATTCATGGAACTACCGGTGTCGACCTCGTAAATTCTTTATTGTACCAACTGTATACCTTATACGTGTGCCCAGGACTTGTTTGGGATTGTCTTGGTATGGGTATTTAGCTCATATCTTATACAGGGGTTTTGGGTCTTCCCCTGACCTGGTTGCATCGTGAAGCATTTGTTCTTCGTTTCCTCGCTACACCGCACCGTTAACCTGCCTGAGCGCCACTTGCCTTCTCTTCCAAAAAACCCTCGCAGAGATTATTCATTAAAATAGGATAAGCTTTTGCCTAACCAGACATCAAATGTAATGGAGGCAAAAGTCCAAACAGATTTCATGTAACTCAACAGGATATGGTAAATCTGCACAGGAGATACAGTCCAAGGAAGGCAAAACAGACACAGATTTAGGTTAGTGGGAAATTAAAATAGCATGCATACTTTATAAAGTTGTAAACAAGCAGGATTGTTATGGAACTAAATGGTTTATCTAGTAGAGCAAGTATTTGAAATGCAAAGAAAAGGAACCAGGCCTCCTACTCTTCAGATATTCAATTGGCAAGTGGGCAATGGTGGCGATGAATAAAGTCATCCATAGACAATAAAAACAGGAGAGAAGCGTAAGGAGATACTCCATATACACACTGATAACATTCCATTTAAAAC
This sequence comes from Lissotriton helveticus, assembly GCF_964261635.1. Classification (NCBI taxonomy): domain Eukaryota; kingdom Metazoa; phylum Chordata; class Amphibia; order Caudata; family Salamandridae; genus Lissotriton; species Lissotriton helveticus. The sequence continues at coordinate 2,112,789,942 of NC_136063.1, forward strand.
TAGAGCAGAGACAGTAGCTATTCTGTAGGACTGGGGGACAGCTCAGATAAAACCGGGGGGCAAAAAGTATTTATTTTTGATTCCCAACAGCAATGCCTAAAGTGGAGATATGCACAGAGAGGGAAGGCGGGAAGAGACGCAAACCAATGTTTTTGGATAGATGCTCAAATGAGTTTGTAGGAATTTCAAGTATACGTTGGCCCTCACTTGGTCCTGGAAGTACCTAAACATTGCTCAATCAGGGAAGGATTGAGGTCCCTACACTGGCTGCCACCTCAGAAGCAGGTGGTTTTTCGAGCCCTTTACATGGTCTACAAGGCTCTCCACTTGCAAGGGGCATCCTACCCCAGGACGGCCTTTAAATGGTATGCCCTTACGAGGTCCCCGAGATGTGCGGGCCGATGGAAGGTGGTTGTCCATAGATATAGGAACGCTAGATGGGACGAATGGGACTTCAGAGAGGTGGTTGTTAGGCTTAGGAATTCCTTCCCGGAATGCATCGGAGTTTGAATATGAACCTCATATTCCACAGACAAGTCAAAACGTAGTTATTCTCAAACTAGATTTCCCACCGAGATGGCGGTTTGCTGAGATCTCTCGGCTTTGGGTCTTCACCCATCAGATCGTCTCATTTCTCTAAGCGCTTAGATGCCTCCTGGTTTTAGGCACTTTAGAAATGCTACAATTATGTCAATTGAGAACATGCAATCAAAGACCACACATAAAAGAACTACTGTCCCTGTAATTGCAGGACATGAACCACCAATAAAAAAAACATTAGGCACAGCTTATGGTACTGGATGGTATCATTCTTTAATGTAAAGCATCTCTTGGGCTAGCAGGTCAAATACCTAGAAGCAGGGTTAATAAGATATATACCCCTTACAACGCAAAATGATCTTTGGTGATTTGTGTGCCGAACAGCTCTCGATACAAATGCAACCGACACCTCCTATATAGGATATGTACTTTTACATAACTACAGAAAAATTTGGTGAAATGTACATTTTGTATTTCACAATTTTTCTTTTTTTTTTTTTAGAATAACGTGCGTCCTTGCGTGCATAATCAATGTGAGGAAGCACGTTAACCAAAAAAAGTACAAAAACATGTGCCATGAACAAGAGGCACGTGCATTCTGTCCATCTGGGTTGTTCCAGTGGTACCCCAATACCAATTTTAACCTGCGCAACCCCCCCATCACACCACGTAGCACAATGTGGTAATTTCACAGACGTTCGAGTAAAAAGCATAACGCCGCTGAAAATTAAGCTGGTTCCATACTTGTACAGCAGGAACATTGAAATATTAGAAGTGCAAATTTTCCCATGCAATGGTGACTGCAACTGTGTACTGTCTTAGGGTTCACTGAGGAAAGAGGCACCCCCAGGTGGCAGCGTACTGACCTATTTGAGGAGAGAAGTTAATAATCAGCCCCTTCACACACCACGGCTGTTAAACCAGTGACTTTAACATGGGAAGTGGCAGTCAAAAGTGTACTGAAATGAACCCCTTTTAGTAGAGTACTGCCGATAGACGGTCTACAACAGTTTAGAAGCATACGGGAAATAATGTCGTTGACAGCGTGGACGGATAGTAGGTGCTTAGAATTGGACGACCTTTCCTTGGGGATGAATTCATAGTGCTTGAAGAGGTTCATGAGGCATTTAGAATTGGATCTGGGCAGTTGCTCCATTTCGCTAAGCTGGCATACACAGCTCGGCAGGTGTGGACCGGCTTCCCCGCAACTCTGGACCGGCTTCCCTGCGACTTTGGATATTCTACTACAGAGCAAAGGGAGACAGACTAGTTATGCAGCACTAAAAAGTGAGAGATACCAGATTCCACTACAAGCTCGACAGACATGGGATGACTATTTACTGTCCACACTGGCCTACCAAGAATGGACAAAGGCCTCTGCGCCAATACAGAAGTAGCGAGTAATGCGGGTTTTAAATTGACACTTCAAATACCATCATCGCACCAATCTGTCGCCAGACTGGTTGCAGAAGATTAACCCGGTAAGAACCTTACAATGCCCAAGCTGCAGCAAGAGGGGAGACCAGTTACAGCAGCACACTGCAAGAGTATTGGGAAGAGGTTGATTGCTATTTAACAGAGAAGCATGATTTTTGTGACTGAATATGCTTTTTTGGTCTACATTTAACACGTGCCCCAGGTCGTTCTGATACAGCTGTTGGTCACACAGAATACTGTACTTAAGGTCCCACGAATTAAGAAAACTCTGGAGGCGGAGATTTTTCATTTCTGGTCCCTCATTATTGGACTAAACTTCCTACTCACATACGAGAATGCACTGTTCACCGTAGCTTTAGAAAATTACTTCAAACATAACTATTTTATTTCTGAAATATATTTTTATTGCTTTTCTTTGACACAAGATACACATACATATAGCAATTCGCTGTTTCGTTTGGCATTCATAAATTACATAAAAGCATTAGGTAGATGGTTATCGAATGGCTGTTCATATGGCCCGACGGGCTGGCGGCCTTTATGGCTAAGGTTGCAACGGACCCCTTATCTTTCGGTCCTGTACCTAGTTGTAACATATAACGTAAAACATATAACATACAAGCGTTTGGCAGCTGGTTATGGATCGACCGAACACTGGATGGTTTTCGCTGTTTTCGCAGCTGTCAACGGTGGTTTGTACGGGTCTAGGAAGCTATCTAAGGATGACCACATCTCTCTGTTGGGCTTTCTCCAAGGTGTGTTTCTTAGTGCAGTGGTGTCGGCTCCTCTTAGGTACGTCACCCAATTCAGCCATCCTTTGAAGTTGACCTTGGTGGTGTCTTTCCACTTGGCTAGCACTGTTTTTGTTGCACTCGTTAGGAGAAAGTCAATAAGGTTTCTGTCTTGTTGTGAGGAAACATCTGTATTGAAGTGTGCTGTTATAGTGCTGAATTCTTGTTTCAGGGTGCAGCCTAGGACCTTGTTAATGTAATCGAACACCTTCCTCCAGATTTTGCGGACCTTGCTGCAGTAGAAGATGAGGTGGGCTAGGTCTCCTGTTTCTCTATCACAGTTCCAGCATTGGTTATTCTCCCTCAGACCTAACTTCGCTAGTCTAACTGGTGTCCAGTATGCTTGATGCAGCAGCCAGAATTTTGTTTGGGCTAGTACCGGTGATATTATGTTGCGTGTTGAGGCCCTCCACATGGTCTGTAATTCTTGTCTGAGTTTCGAGCCTATCTGTGTTTTCCAGTAGTCTGTGCTCTTAGCGTTGAGCTTTGTCGATGCTGGGCGGAGGAGTTTGTACAGCTGAGATACTTGGTGGCCGGTCTTGTTTACATTTTCCATGTATGGGAATATTGAGGGAGTCAGCATGTTTAGATTTGCTTTTGTGATGGCAGATTTAATAGCCAGGAAATTGTATAGCTCCAAGTCTGGGAAGGCGTGCTTTTCCTTCATGTTGTTGAACGGGAGGGGCATGCCCTTCTCCTCCAGCTGAGCTGGGTGTGAGAGACCTATTTGTTTCCATGTTATGTTTAGGGGTCTGCCTCTGTATTTGATTTTGGGGGTTTGCCCAGAGTGCTACCCATAAAGTGTTTTGATGCTTAGCTCTAGTTTTTGGTCTACCTTGAGAAGAGCCTGTTTCGTTATTTTGAATATAGGGTTCCCTTTTAGTGACTTTCTGTTGGTGGTTAGGAGGGTAAGTGGGTCAGTGTTGCCAAGGATGGCTTTCTCTAGTAATAGCCAGGCAGGAGTGTATTGTTGATTTTGGAGCACCCAGTGCATCCCCTGCCTGGCCACCGCGGCAGTCTGGAAGGTTCTAAGGTCTGCTACGTTGAGGCCCCCTAGTTCTTTCCTTAATCACAGTTTGGGGAGGCCTATTCTTGGCTTTTTGGCTCTCAAAATGAATTTGTTAAGTATTTGGTCTATTTTCTTGTGGAGGTCGTTAGTGCTAGGGGACGCATGCTGACTAGGGTGATCATCATTTTAACTGTTTCTATTCTTCCCCACCAGGCGATATACTTGGGCGACCAATTTTCCAGCAGCCTTTTTATCTTGTCTAGGATGTTTTTCTCGTTTAGTTCAAGGATGCTTTTTAGATTCCTCACGAAGTTGATGCCTAGGTATTTGATCGCTCTTGTTTGCCATGCTAGCCCCGAGTCACCCAATACCTCTTTAGCTGTGTGTATGTTTAGTGACATACACTCTGATTTATCTCTGTTTAGTTTGTAGCCGGAGTGAGATGCGTAGGTGTCTATGGTGTGCATGAGTGCAGGGATCGACTTGGCAGGATCTTCTGTTGTAATTAGTAAGTCATCTGCGTAGGCTGCAAGTTTAGCTGTGGCGTTGTTGATTGTTATGCCTGCTGTGTTCTTATTCGCTAGGATGACTCTGATCAGTGGTTCTAGGGCTAGTAGGAACAGTGGGGATAGTGGGCAGCCTGGTCTAGTTCCTCTTTGGAGGTCGAAAGGGGTCTAAGTCGTTCCGTTGATAGCGATCTGTGCTTTGGGATGTTTGTAAAGGGCCATGACCTTCTTTGTGAAATTGTCCCCCAGGTTGTATGCCTGCATGCATTCCTCTAGGAATTTAACAGCCTGTGTTCACTCTGCTACACCAAGATACCTCTATGCGGGTAATTCATGCGCATTACCAATAATTTTAACATAACATTTTTAGCATAACATTGTTAGACTTTGGCTTGTTGGAGCATTCTATTAAATGTGGTTAATGTCATACTAAAATCCAAATCTGTGCATCTTGGATCAATGGACAAATGACAAATGTCTAAAAATTCCTCTGGTACACATAGAAAGATAGTTTTACTTTAAGTTCTCTGTGATTCTAAAATAAATATCTATTGGGCCCATGTAAAATGTGTAAAATAAACAAACCTTGATAATAAAGCCTGTCTGCGCACAAAAGACAACCATACTTCTAGCTCAATAGTTTTGTCATTTACAAATTTTATTCATATATGACTGCTCTTTGTGAGATTTGGATTTTATAGCCTCTTTCAATTACTATGGAAATATGAAGGCCTAACCCTGATCCATAGTGGAAAACAGTACAGGGGATTGTTCAGAAAAATATCCATTTAGTGTACAGCTCTAGGATCTCGATAATAAATGTTAATTTTTTTTCTTTTTTTTAAGAATCTGTTTTATCTTGATTGTCTTCAAATGCGGTTGAGTCTCATGGACTGCACAGGTAATTTTAAAACAAGCATTGGCCAAGTCAATAGGACTATTGGGTTTGCAATGTATTTTAGTATAGTAGTACAGCAGCGGGGCTGCTGTTCAGCATGGCTCTACGCTTGAGGCGCAGAGCATTGCAGAGCGGAGGAGGGGCGCAGAGCGGAGGAGGGGCGCAGAGCGAAGGAGGGGCGCAGAGCGGAGGAGGGGCGCAGAGCGGAGGAGGGGCGCAGAGCGGAGGAGGGGCGCAGAGCGGAGGAGGGGCGCAGAGCAGAGGAGGGGCGCAGAGCAGAGGAGGGGCGCAGAGCAGAGGAGGGGCGCAGAGCAGAGGAGGGGCGCAGAGCAGAGGAGGGGCGCAGAGCAGAGGAGGGGCGCAGAGCAGAGGAGGGGCGCAGAGCAGAGGAGGGGCGCAGAGCAGAGGAGGGGCGCAGAGCAGAGGAGGGGCGCAGAGCAGAGGAGGGGCGCAGAGCAGAGGAGGGGCGCAGAGCAGAGGAGGGGCGCAGAGCAGAGGAGGGGCGCAGAGCAGAGGAGGGGCGCAGAGCAGAGGAGGGGCGCAGAGCGGAGGGGGCGCAGAGCAGAGGGGCGCAGAGCGGAGGGGCCGCAGAGCGGAGGGGCCGCAGAGCGGAGGGGCGCGGAGCGGAGGGGCGCGGAGCGGAGGGGCGCGGAGCGGAGGGGCGCGGAGCGGAGGGGCGCGGAGCGGAGGGGCGCGGAGCGGAAGGGGCGCGGAGCGGAAGGGGCGCGGAGCGGAAGGGGCGCGGAGCGGAAGGGGCGCGGAGCGGAAGGGGCGCGGAGCGGAAGGGGCGCGGAGCGGAAGGGGCGCGGAGCGGAAGGGGCGCGGAGCGGAAGGGGCGCGGAGCGGAAGGGGCGCGGAGCGGAAGGGGCGCGGAGCGGAAGGGGCGCGGAGCGGAAGGGGCGCGGAGCGGAAGGGGCGCGGAGCGGAAGGGGCGCGGCGCGGAAGGGGCGCGGCGCGGAAGGGGCGCGGCGCGGAAGGGGCGCGGCGCGGAAGGGGCGCGGCGCGGAAGGGGCGCGGCGCGGAAGGGGCGCGGCGCGGAAGGGGCGCGGCGCGGAAGGGGCGCGGCGCGGAAGGGGCGCGGCGCGGAAGGGGCGCGGCGCGGAAGGGGCGCGGCGCGGAAGGGGCGCGGAGCGGAAGGGGCGCGGCGCGGAAGGGGCGCGGCGCGGAAGGGGCGCGGCGCGGAAGGGGCGCGGAAGGGGCGCGGAAGGGGCGCGGAAGGGGCGCGGAGCGGAAGGGGCGCGGAGCGGAAGGGGCGCGGAGCGGAAGGGGCGCGGAGCGGAAGGGGCGCGGAGCGGAAGGGGCGCGGAGCGGAAGGGGCGCGGAGCGGAAGGGGCGCGGAGCGGAAGGGGCGCGGAGCGGAAGGGGCGCGGAGCGGAAGGGGCGCGGAAGGGGCGCGGAAGGGGCGCGGAAGGGGCGCGGAAGGGGCGCGGAGCGGAAGGGGCGCGGAGCGGAAGGGGCGCGGAGCGGAAGGGGCGCGGAGCGGAAGGGGCGCGGAGCGGAAGGGGCGCGGAGCGGAAGGGGCGCGGAGCGGAAGGGGCGCGGAGCGGAAGGGGCGCGGAGCGGAAGGGGCGCGGAGCGGAAGGGGCGCGGAGCGGAAGGGGCGCGGAGCGGAAGGGGCGCGGAGCGGAAGGGGCGCGGAGCGGAAGGGGCGCGGAGCGGAAGGGGCGCGGAGCGGAAGGGGCGCGGAGCGGAAGGGGCGCGGCGCGGAAGGGGCGCGGCGCGGAAGGGGCGCGGCGCGGAAGGGGCGCGGCGCGGAAGGGGCGCGGCGCGGAAGGGGCGCGGCGCGGAAGGGGCGCGGCGCGGAAGGGGCGCGGCGCGGAAGGGGCGCGGCGCGGAAGGGGCGCGGCGCGGAAGGGGCGCGGAGCGGAAGGGGCGCGGAGCGGAAGGGGCGCGGCGCGGAAGGGGCGCGGCGCGGAAGGGGCGCGGCGCGGAAGGGGCGCGGAAGGGGCGCGGAAGGGGCGCGGAAGGGGCGCGGAGCGGAAGGGGCGCGGAGCGGAAGGGGCGCGGAGCGGAAGGGGCGCGGAGCGGAAGGGGCGCGGAGCGGAAGGGGCGCGGAGCGGAAGGGGCGCGGAGCGGAAGGGGCGCGGAGCGGAAGGGGCGCGGAGCGGAAGGGGCGCGGAGCGGAAGGGGCGCGGAGCAGAGGGGGCGCGGAGCAGAGGGGGCGCGGAGCAGAGGGGGCGCGGAGCAGAGGGGGCGCGGAGCAGAGGGGGCGCGGAGCAGAGGGGGCGCGGAGCAGAGGGGGCGCGGAGCAGAGGGGGCGGAGGGGGCGCGGAGCGGAGGGGGCGCGGAGGGGAGTGGAGGGGGCCTAGAGCATCAGGGAGTGGAGGGGGCCTAGAGCATCAGGGAGTGGAGGGGGCCTAGAGCATCAGGGAGTGGAGGGGGCCTAGAGCATCAGGGAGTGGAGGGGGCCTAGAGCATCAGGGAGTGGAGGGGGCCTAGAGCATCAGGGAGTGGAGGGGCCTAGAGAATCAGGGAGTGGAGGGGCCTAGAGAATCAGGGAGTGGAGGGGCCTAGAGAATCAGGGAGTGGAGGGGCCTAGAGAATCAGGGAGTGGAGGGGCCTAAAGCATCAGGGAGTGGAGGGGCCTAAAGCATCAGGGAGTGGAGGGGCCTAAAGCATCAGGGAGTGGAGGGGCCTAAAGCATCAGGGAGTGGAGGGGCGTAGTGTCTGGTCACAGAGAGCAGTGGTGCAGATTAGAACAGAGTGGTGCAGATTGGAGCTGCGCAGTGTGGAGGGAGAGGTGCAGAGTGGAGTATGCATAGTGTGGTAGCGCGCTGCTATTACAGACAACACATTTTCAATTGAAATTACCATTACATTTGCACAGATATGGGTTTACTGATAAAGTATACATCGCACAAACTGTATGGAAGCGTCATCACCTAATGTATCTATTTGTGTTGATTGTATTAAAATATTTTTTTCCACCACACTTCAGAATTACAAAAACAGTGCACTTGTCCTTTCCCAATTCTGATATATCCTGAAATATCTTCAAAGTTAATTTGCAGACATTTACATTTTGTTGTGTGCTAGAAAAAAGCCATTCCTTTCAGAGCACCATTGGCACATGAATCCTCATTTTAATTTCAGTGAAAATAAGTAAACACGGAGCTCCCTTGGAAGACAGTGACATTTGACCTCTATGGCTCAATGCACAACAAATGTTACAAGATCAGAAAAAAATATATATATTTGTTTACACACAAATAGTGTAGATGCATACAGTAAACCGGATATGCTCAACAGGAGGGAAGAAATCAAGCCTAAAACAAATAAAGCGAACAAAGAGAAAGCAAGCAATGGTAAGCAATGGGTGGAATGCACTCCCAGGAAAGATCCCCAAGCTCTAGCAAACTAGACAGCTGAACTGTCTGGTAAGCTTCGTCCTAAAAAGACATCCAATTTAGCTTATATGGCTTCACATGGGCACGTAATAAAATACTATCCCATTTATATTGAGGTATTGTAGAAGGATTTTTTTCACTTAAAGATGGTAGCAGTGAACTTGTGTACATTTTCCAGAGAAACTGGGAAAGAAATATATTTTTACTTTTATTATTTCACAGAGCCAAAATAAATAAGGATGAACTATCAAAAAGTAGAACAAATATAAAAAAGAATGTAAAAAGAAATACCAGAAACAGGGCCCCTAAACTATTTGCCAAACTTGAAATGTGCGAAGTAAGTGATGCCCTACCAATGATGATTCGCTAATGCATCTTATGTGGACATCTCTATTATTGAACTCACTGGGCCATCATCAAATATCTCCCAAGACCCTTCCCAGCTATAACCGATTACACGCTCATTATCAGAATATACTCACAGCAAATTGGTTGTAGGCACCTGTTCCAACACTGTGGTCCTGGTCCCAAAAAATACAGTGAGGGCCAACAATCTACTGAACACGACAGCTCTACGAATAATATTCCAAAGCTGCTTGCATTATATAATGCTATGGCTGCTTCAAGCAGTTTTAGAAGTGTCTTGAAATGTTAATTCAATAGAAGGCCTCTTTCCCCATATCAAACGTGTCAGATGTTAGCACACAATATGCAGTCCCAAAGTAGATTTTGGATATATCGTTAGGTTAGTATTTTTTGTCGTCTCTACACCATTTGAGCATCTAGTACCGCACCATAAATATATATGCAACACTTGTTGCATAAAATGCAAGAATTGGCAATTGTTAGTTTTGCAAATAAAATATGAAATATAAAAATGGTGATAGTTTTATATACATATATCTGAATTTGTATTGGAGGTTTGAGGCCTAGCTAGTAAGATAAAACTTCACCATACGGCTCAGGCTCACAATGCCAACTGCATTGGGGGATTTATTGAGAACTAAGGGGCCATCGGTATACCCCTTTTGGTCACCCTGGGTAAGTGCCACCACCGTTCTATCCCAATATAGAACAGCAGATCAAGCTGGAGGCAACATCCCCACTCCCTCATTCCATGCAGCAGGACTTTGCTTTGGAATCTGCATCCACACTTCTACAACATTCACCAGGAAGGCTTGCAATACTGTTGGACCAGTTCCTGGAGGAGATTGCTGCCTGCATCACTGGAGCCAACTGGAGCAGTGGCCAGTTGGCTAAACTTATAAAGTGGAGCCAGTCAGGAGACAACACAACAAAGTGGTGCAAGGGAGCGTAGAGGTGCCACACACCCTACTCTAAAGTACACAGAAAGTGATGGATGGAATGCTTGAATTAAATATCAGCCACTCACAATTACCCGGGCCACATCCCAGTCCATCTACATTTTGTACACCATGCCACCGCAATTTGGACCCAACCATATGCAAATCAGTCCCAACCCTGCTCTAATGGGAACAATCCAGCCTGAACTGCCAGAAAAGGTTCTCCCTGAACCGGAACACAAGAAACACAGGACTTATTTTCCCCTAGATGGGGGATCATCAGCCAGGTATAGATTGGTTCCTCCCCACTCCCTCTCAGAGGGAAAGGGGAAACCCAGGTAGTTGAAGCAGGAGCACCCACCAGCTTCTTAAAATAAAATTCAGAAATGCCTAGGCTGCATCCAGTGACATAAGTCAGTGGTGGAAGAGCTACTGCAACTGCCAATTGGGAAGACATTTGGGTTGGGGAGTGGAGCAAAGGGTGGAGTCAAAAACAGCAAGGAAAAGCTTGCAAAGCTTCAGGGGCTTTACTTTTGGGGCACAAAGCTGGTCAAGTGCAACATACATCTAGGGGAGAATTATATCAATATTCACTCTGTAGATTCAGCTATGAACTCTCGCAACCCTTCACTCTTTGAGCGGGCAGTACCCTCACAAGCCAATTGCTGTTGAAGGATACCTGCACACTGCAATCATGTAAAATCCTATAAATAAGGTAAGCACACACTGAGCGTAATTACAAAATCACCTACACCATTTGTCTCGGTTCAAATACATCCCTCAACATGCATTCCACTGAACCAACAAAGAGCCTACAAAAGCAAATACCAGGTCTGAGAGGACCAGTCTATTTTAATGGAGCACAAATTTACTATAAATATGAACACAGAGCGTGACTACATCTCACTCACATGCCCAGTTGCTACGAATCATACACCTGAGACAACTGGCAACAGGTAGGACATAGTGCATTAAGTTAGGATATCAGATGGCTCCGAAAACCGCACCATCTCAGGTCATATTCACAGCAGCTGCAATGCTTACTTTTTACAGACACAAAAGGCTTCAGAGAGTAATCTCTCCCTCCACCCTTCCATTAGAAGGAACTATAGTAAATTACACAGGAAGCTATAATTGGGAAGACTGGAGGGGTGGGGCTGGGGATGTACCTCTATACCACAGTTAAGACTAAAAAGCAAATTAACAGCAATGACCTCTGACATACCCAGGGCAAAGCGGGTCTTTTATTCCACTGATCACTTCATTGATGTGCTGAAGGTGTGCAGAGTAGGGGAGTGTCTGATGTGGACTGGGAGTTCATTATACGCTTTGGCCGCGATGTAGAAGGTTCTTCCTACCGCTCTGTGGATAAGAGGGGTTTATGCTAGAGCGAGGTCAGCGAAGTGGAGATCTTGTTTGGGTATGTGGAAGGAGACCATTGTTGAGGTATTTGGGTCTGATGTTGTCGAGGGATTTGTAGGCATGGGTGAGTAGCTTGAAGGTTACCCTCTTCTCGACGGGGAGTCAGTGGAGGTCTTGCAAGTGCTGGGTGATGTGCTCAGGTCGAGGGATGCCGAGGACAAGTCTGGCCGCGGTGTTCTGGATGGTCTAGAGTCTGCGTAGTACGGATATTTTGATTCCCGAGTGGAGGGCCTACGGCAACTCCTGGTACCTCTGCCACTTTTGCCAGCTGCTCAAAGATAATTGTGGCAGGCTCATGAAGGCTCAAGAGTGGAAAAAGAGGGAGGGGGAAGGTAGAGAAAAAGCAATTTGAGACTATCAGTGTAATAAATGAAAGATCATTTGGGGTCCAGCCACTGAAGCTTCTATTTCAAGGGTGAGGCACGAAAGATGCTGGCAGAGTTCTGATGAATTGCCGAACGTGAAAGTGAGTCACTACTTTAGGCCGCCAGAGTCCCCAACACTAGTTTTCATGAAAAAAGTGTAGGTTGGTTGTATCAACAGTGATTTGAGTTAATGTATGAAACGAGCTGAAGTGATCGCAATGAGGAAGACAGTCTTTAGAGTTGGCAGATGCATCAAGTAGCTGTTCATCGCCTTCACAGACAAACATCAGAAACAAAGACCCAGTTAAGGTTCTACTGTGGCATCACGAAGGGTTTGGGAGGAAACATGCATTTCAAACCTGTGATAAAACGCATCACAACAGGCGATTTACTAATGGACGGTTGCGCCTGCAAACAGAGGCAGAAATGGACAACAAATAGCCTTTAATAGTGCCAATTGCAAGGTTTTGCTGGGCCACAGAAAATAGACAGGAAAACATCTGATTGTTTGGGTTGTTAAGTGGCACATCAAGCCACAAATTTGTCCTAGCACCCGGAATAAATGTGCCTCATGGAATGATACCTGGTACTGAGGAGAACAGCCACCATTTCTGCTAGCAGATCAAATACAATAACTGCCGCCGCTCAATCTCCAAGCATGGAGGTGTAGATTGTGCACACTCAGGTGAACGACCCTGCCCTGCTGCAGTGGCAGGAGATCCTCTTGAGCAGATGTTCATATCCAGAAATTCAAGGTACAACAGTACTGGCTCATTCTGGAGCCACTAGAACGACTTGCATCTATTCAATCCTTGTCATTTTCAGAACTCAGCATTCATTTGGAGAGACAAGAAGGAGTCCTGTGTTCTAGTGTAGATGGAAAGCATCTCCTAGCAAGTGTTAGAAAATCCAAAGCCCTAAACCTATAAAACGTTTTATGATGGTGATGGAAGGAGCTGGCCAGGATTTTGCCACCTTGGGGTGTAGACTTAATTTTTGATCCAACAAATGTCGCAGGCTGAGCTTGTCCACCCTGGTATGCAAGAATCTAGCCAGGTGGTTAGCAATCAGGGAAATGCCCTGACGCTCCAGCCAAATCCAGGAAGTGTAGAGCCTCCCGTCACAGGACTCAGGACCTCACTACGCTATGCATGCCTCTAACACTAAAATGGTAGCGTATTTGCAAACCTCCATGAGTCAACATTTGATGGATAACAAGAAGGCTATCAACATCTGACAAAATGGTCCACAACAGATTGATATGGATCCAGGCTTCTGCTAGACATTAGAGCCCCTTGATCTTCGCCTGGCCCATATAACATCCCCAACCCAGCAGTGACCTATCCGCCACCATCAATAGATGGGAAGGGAAAGGGGCTTACCACTAGACCAATTGCAGTCACCACTTCAGATCGTGGGACATCTCTATCAAAATCTGGATGGCATCCATCAGATTACTTGTGCTGGGCCCACTGGAACTTCAAGTTCCATTGCAGAGCCGGCATAGTCAAACAGGGAAATACAGGAGATCAAGAAGTCTCAGAACTGCCCACACAAATCCAGGACCAAAACTGAAACCTGTGGATCACAGCCAGACTGTCCCAGACTCACTGCAGCGGAGGGAACGCCTTGAATTGTTCTGTATGGAAAATAGCCGCAATGAACGGCAATCTCAGCAAAGGTGAGACTGAATAGTGAATTGGGAACCTCAACTATGTCAACAGATTCATCAGGAGCTGGGCTAACTATGGGGAGCTAGCTTTCATCAGCCAATCGTCCAAGTAGGGGAAAGACTGGTACCTCAACAACTGAAGATATGCTGCGACCACTGCCATCACTACAATAATACCAAAGGGACATCAGTGCGGCCAAAGAATGGAGTACTGTGAACCGCGTGTGGTACCTGTTGGCCTGCAAGACAGGTATATGGAAATACGCGGTCTCAGAGGTCTAGGGCAGACATGACTTAGGCTAGCATGAGCATCCTGAATTTGCCCTTCTGCAGTAACTCATTGAGAGGGTCAAGATCTAAATTCTGACGAAGGTCTCTGCCCTTCTGTGGCAAAAGTAGTGAGTGTAACGCCCAGTACCTATTTGCAAGTCAGAAACCCTGAACTTCTTGATTCAAGACTGACATGTGGTCCTCAGTTGGACACTCTTAAGGTGGTGGAAGTTGAGCCAGGGAGGAGTGAAATGAAAAGGCAATTTGGATGGCCTACTTTTCTAAATGGATGGCTTGCCACCCTTTGAAGAAATAACAGATCTATCTTCAAAAGAGTTACCATGTACCAGCAAAGACACCCTAAAGCAGTTTGATGGTTTCTGAAAGGGCAGGGGACTGAGCAGCATGTTGCCCCCATTAACCTGCAAAAGAAACAATTGATGGACGGAATGCTGAACAATGTGAACATTGACCTCCAGTCACAAGGATCTGGGTTTAATCCATCATTCTTTTGCTCACTACACCACCCCAGTTTGCACCCAGCCATATGCAAATCAGTCTGGACCCTGTTCCTTATGGGAACAGTCCAGCCCGAACTGCTCGTTTCCGGTCCAGGGAGGACATGGCATGTACTCATTTTAAACCCCATTAAGTGGCAACCTATGGTCTATAAGTATTTTTCTTATTAACTGATGTTTTGTTCCATAATGTTTAAGTAAGCGGACTAATGTTATTTTGATCTGAAAGGTGGAGGGTGTTGTGTTGTACTGGGTATTCGAGTAGAGCTTAAAAATGTTGAGATACCACATTCTACCAAGTGGGACACTGTCAGTTTTAGTAGTAGTTTATTGTATAATGGGGAGATTAATTATTGAGGAAGAAAGGATCAGTGTAACAGTTGTGCTGTTGCATGCTACATGGTACCAGGATATATGCGAATGAAAAACTTTGGAAAACTGCAAGAGTATCTTTAAAAAAAATGTTTTTATTGGCATATGAACATGCAGAGGGTATTCAATACATATCTTGAAACATTTGAATAAGCGAGTATATTTCTAGTCACTTTTGGGAGGATCACCAGACCATAAGCGACCCTTTTAGCCTATTCCCCCAGCGAATTCAACATAATATTCTTGGAAAATACCTTCATATCAACAGTATCTCAACTCCCTATATTCCCCCTCCCTTCTGTTCTGAATGTCTTTTTACTCTCGTTTGATTCCTATGTATGGCACCTCTTATGTCCTACACATGTCTCATCAGGCTGATGTTAGTCACTGATCTATTCTCTATGGAGTGTTCCCAGTATCAAGGTTCGATGGCAGAGGAGCTCCAGATATCCCTTATCAATGCCTACCACGCTGTATATCATCTTCCACTTTCTTATCGTGTCTTATTTGTTTCAATCAAATTACCTCTGCCGTTGCCCATTCATGAACATCCTTTGCCCACATCGCTACTCCCGCCGGGCGTGATTCATCAAGGATTTGGCTACACTGCGCTTTGCAAGTAGTAACCCTAACATCAAGAATTTCATTCTAAGGTTTTTGCACTTAGGAAGTAGCCCCAACACGACGGTACGGATATCCCTAGGGACCACCCAGCCCGTGGCGGCTTTTATTTTGGCAAACATTTTAGTCCAATACGGGTCTAAAGTTGAGCAAGCCCGGGTCATATGGATAAAATCTGCGTCTTTCACCACAGCGGGGACACTGCCCGGACTTATCTGGGTATATGCTGTTTAGCGTTTTAGGGGTAAGGTAGGTTTGATGCACAAAGTTGTATTGGATTAGTTTAAACAGAGTATTTGAGCTCACTCGTTTAACGTCTTTCTGTATTTTAATCAAGTCTTTTTCTGTTAAAGGGCCTTCCACTATTGTTGCCCATTTATCTTGCTCGCTTTGCCACTGGATTCAAGCAAGCCCGGCTGAAGACGGCTGCAATGCCAGAAACCGGTCCTGGGAAGCTTTTTTCCGGTCCAGGGAAGGCATGGCTTGGCGGTTCGGGTTGGACTGTTCCCATGAGGCACAGGGTCAGACTGATTTGCATATGGCCTTGTCTGAACTGGGGTGGCAGAGTGGGCTAAAGAATGGTGATGGACTAAACCCGGATCAGTGGACTGGGGGTGAGTGCTTGTATTGTCAACGCTCCGGCCATCATTTCCTTTGGTTTTGCTTTGAACGGGGAGCACCTACATCATCTTATCTTTCCGGATCGCTCGGTATACATGCAAAAACAGATGACGTCCCCAGCCCATATATAAAATTACTTGCAGCACATTTGTGACGGGGGGTTCTTCAGGGAACAAGGGCCATAGTTCCTGGGCTACTTGGGATATTTTTCTATTTTGTAAGAACTGTCCCCTCCCCAAGTCAAAAGTACAGACTGCGCTTTCTCGTGTAATGAATTGTTTGTTTTCAAAAAGGTCACCCATTGTTAAGCATTCACCTTCCTTCCATCTACGAACAGACATAGAAGCTGCAATTTTCGAGAAAGGCTGTATCATCCAAAGTAGCATATCTGGGGCATTTGGTGCATGACCCAGCACCTGCCTAACCGTATGTTCCCATACCTCTGCAACGTGCCATATTATGTAGGGGCAGATGGGGGGCACCCCCTTTCACATCATCCAGAACTCAGGAAGGGAGCCTACCGAGAACGTAACCGCCAACAGCCTCTTATCTAAATTCTCTGCTTCATCCAGCCAATGAACTGTGAGCGATGTAATTGAGAGTCCAAATAATAAAATTTTAAACCCGGCACCTCCAATCCCCCGGTCTACCATGTTCTCTGTAGAGTGATCTGGCTAACCCGTTTACGTTTAATGCCTTATAGCAGGTCTATTAACAGGTTATCTAATATTTTTAAAAAGTGCTTCAGGATTTTATAAAGGGAGTGCTGCATCGCATAAAGGCATCAGGGTAGGGTGAAATTTTTGCTATAGCAATTCTTCCCATAAGAGGCAATTCCCGCCAGAAGCGCACCGAACCACGTATTCCTTCTATTACCTTCCCTATATTAAGCTGCAGGCACCTCTCAGATGTCGCCGCCAATCTAATTGCCAAATATCTAGTCTCAGTCTCTGCCCATGGGAGCCCCACCGCTGGTAGCGTATCGCGTGGCTCTGAAGCCAGCCGTCCAAACGGGAGCAGTTTTGTTTTGCCCAGATTTGTTTTATATGGAGATATCGCAGCAGTGTATCGAGGAGTATAGCAATCGCTCAAGCAGGTTGTCCGATGTCCACCAGCATATCATCCGCGTACATAAAGACATGATTAGAATCTCCGGGGAGATCCCCCATGCACTCAGCCTCCTCCTCAGGGCAGCTGACAGCAGTTCCACTGAAGCTGCAAATAGGAGTGACAACATCAGGCATCCATGTCTGTTGCCCCGCTGTAATACCAAAGCCTTCTAATCCATTTAAGGAACTCCTCTCCTATTCCCATTATTCACAGGACCTCCCAGATATAGAACCAGTTCACAGAGTCAAAAGCCTACTCTATGTCTAACACCGCCAGGGCATGGTCACTCAGGTCTATGTGGGCTAGTCTTCGCAGGTTGTGAGTGGTATTATGTTTGGGGATAAACTCCGCCTTATCAGGATGCATCAGGTGCTGCATATGAGGCAACAGACGAGCCGCCAATATTCCACTCATGATTTTTACATCTATGTTCAGCAGGGAGATTGGGAGATATGAACTCTGTGCTTAAAGGTCTTTGTCTGACTTGGGGATCATACTCACTAGAGCCCCTCTCAGAGGCTGAGAGGGTATGCATCTAAAAGGCTTCATTATATATCTCCAAGAGTCGGTCCACCAGCAACAGTGCAAATCTCCTATAGAACTCAGACAGTAGACCGTCATTCCCAGGGCTTTTGGCTGGTCTTAAAGCTTGTATAGCCTCCAATAACGCCTCTTTCGAGATCGGGGTATCTAACATTTTACTCGCTGCATCATTTGGTCGGGGCAGGCCCAGAGTGGCCAGGAAAGCAGCAACAATCTCCAGAGGCAGAGGGTCACTCCGTGTACACTTTGGCCAGATGATTTGTTAGGCCCTCCAGGATCGCCTCTTGGTTATATATTGTTGTAAAAACAATGTGGACAAGTCCTTAACATGTTATGGGCCTAGTTGCTGACCTTCACCCTAGTGGAGGAACGCAGACAACCAGTGGTTGTCTTGGGAAACCCCTCACCCACCTACCTAGTAGGTGGCATGCTTCATCATCGTGGTCCAGCTGGATGTGCTTCAACGCCCAATTTACAGCCGAGCAGGTTATTTGGTGAAAAGTGAAGTGCTATGTGAAATGCAAGTAAATGATAAAAATGTCTCTAGGAAATGCCCTTATAAAAGTTTTAATGAAAGGGTCCTAGGACATGTGTGAGTAGTTGGCCTGGTATATGATGTCCACTATTCTAGTGGGCACCTTGCACCAGTCCAAACAACCCTTATGGTGATGGTTGTAAAGTCAACCTTATAGACCAGCTATCCTAGTGGTAGCATGGACAAAGCAGTCTTAGGCTAAAACTTCAGAGAGCATGTGAAGCCAGCTGTTTTACCATATATAATCCCTTGAATACCAAATGAAAGGACACCACACAAGGTATATATCAAATATATATGTATTTATTACTAACACAACCCCTCTGCACTCTTTATGAGGTCAGAGTTCGAGATACAGCACAAGTTACTCAATAAGCATACTATAAGTTGCACAAATACAATTCTGCCCTAGAGGCCTCACGAACCATATACTAAAGAAGTGGTATAAGAACCACTTCAGGAAAGGCGAGTAGGCCTAGGAAATCGCTGGGGCTACACTGAACAACCAAGGGATTGGAGAGGCCCACGGGATGCGTGTGCAGTGTCTAAACACACACGCGAGTTACCATAGAGTTTCAATGGGAACGCAAAAGTTACAAAGTAGATTTTGGACACTTCCGGATGGACTACGGTAAAAACCCTGTTAAACTAGGACACTTAGATAGACCGCCACCTTCCCTGAGAGCTGGAAGCACGCCGAACTCAGCGCTCTTCTTAAGAAACCCACAGCAGACCCCACCGACCTCAAGAACTACCGTCCCATCTCGCTCCTCCCGTTCCCGGCCAAAGTCATCGAGAAGACCGTCAACAAACAGCTGGCCGCCTTCCTCGAGACGAACGGAGCCCTCGACCCCTCACAGTCTGGCTTCCGAGCGAACCACAGCACCGAGACCGCCCTCATCGCTGCCACCGATGACATACGAACTCTGATGGACAACAGAGAGACAGCGGCCCTCATCCTCCTGGACCTCTCCGCGGCTTTCGACACTGTCTGCCACCGCACTCTAATACAGCGCCTCCGCAACATCGGAATCCAGGACAAGGCACTGGAATGGATCGTCTCCTTTCTCGCCGGAAGAACACAAAGAGTCCGCCTACCACCGTACAAGTCAGAGGCCACCAAAGTCATCTGCGGCGTCCCTCAAGGATCCTCACTGAGCCCCACCCTCTTCAACGTCTACATGAGCCCCCTCGCGGCCATCGCACGCCAACACAACCTCAACATAATCTCCTACGCCGACGACACCCAGCTGATCCTCTCCCTGACCAACGACCCCGCCACCGCCAGAGCCAACCTGCATGAAGGGATGAGAGAGGTAGCCGAATGGATGACGACCAGCCGCCTGAAACTGAACTCGGACAAGACGGAGGTCCTCATCCTGGGCTCCGCACCCTCCGCCTGGGACGACTCCTGGTGGCCCCCCACCCTGGGCACCGCACCCAAACCGACGGACCACGCACGCAACCTGGGCTTCATCCTTGACTCCTCCCTCTCCATGACCAGACAAGTCAACGCCGTCTCCTCGTCTTGCTTCAACATCCTGCGCATGCTACGCAAGATCTTTCGGTGGATCCCCACCGAGACGAGGAAGACGGTCACCCAGGCCCTCGTCACCAGCCGACTGGACTACGGCAACGCCCTCTACGCCGGAACCACTGCCAAGCTCCAGAAGAGACTCCAGCGGATCCAGAACGCCTCGGCCAGACTCATCCTCGACATCCCCCGACGCAGCCACATCTCCGGACACCTGAGAGATCTGCATTGGCTCCCGGTCAACAAGAGAATCACCTTCCGTCTCCTCACCCACGCACACAAAGCCCTACACAACCAAGGCCCGAGCTACCTCAACAACCGGATCAACTTCCACACCCCCAAGCGCCTCCTCAGATCAACCAGCCACGCCCTCGCCGCCGTCCCCCGCATCCGAAGAGCGACAACAGGAGGAAGGTCCTTCTCATACCTGGCCGCCAAGACCTGGAACTCACTCCCAACCGACCTGCGCCTGACCCAAGACCACCTCTCCTTCAGGAAGAAGCTCAAGACCTGGCTGTTCGAGCAGTAACGGCACCCCCCACCCCCCAAACCAGCGCCTTGAGACCCTACGGGTGAGTAGTGCGCTCTATAAATGACCTGATTGATTGATTGATTGGATACCCACGGGAGCACTGGAGTACTCTAGTTACCTTATGCTTAAGTACACTATTTTTTACATTCATTTATATGTTGTATTTTGGGCTGTAACAGGCATGCGGTCTGTTAAGCCTCCTCTACGGTATCTGGACTCTTCCGGAGAACCTCATTCAGTCGAAGGACTGGTATAGATCTATTTAAATCTTTAAATCTTAAATGGGCACAATGTCCACATATCGCTACAAAGCTAATAGAAACAAGTTCATTCTGGAGTACTCTTGGCAGGGAAGGCCATTGTGTTCAACAGCTTCCGGTTTTCATTCGTCGAAAATCAAGAATCAGATGAATATCAGGAAGAAGTTCAACGCCTTCAGCAGCGCATTGACTCACAATAGAGCATCACTGTCTGCATTCGGAATTTCTCTGGAGAACAAGCAACAGGGTGAATCTGTATAGTCCTGTGACCGCTCTAGCAGTTCTGTCTTTAACCTGTGAATTAGAAAGCTTTACTGATCAGAGATCAGTTAGTGGTACTGTAAAGAGCAAGGACATACAGGAAAAACCTCACAAAAACGGTCAGTGGGTGAGGTTATAAATAATACTGTAGAATCTTCAGCAAGAGTGGAGAATCATTCGTAAAAGTTCAAGCAATGTTATTTGTGCTGCCTGACATGGGTATTTCCCTCAAAGTATTCACCTGATGTATTAAAAAGAAAAAGGTGAAAAAAGTGGACAAAAAAAAAAAGTATGTCCCATAGTTTTTCAGTGCAATCCAAAATCCAGGGTGGTTTCTGTTGTGGACCTGTACAACATGCTACTCCAGTCAAATCTTTACCTGCCGTCAGAAAACATGCAATTTATGTCGTCCAGTCTGGATTTTGCAAAAGTGTGTATATAAAAGTGGGCCCTGCTTTATGAGATGAGTGATATGCATGTTACAGTCAAGTGCAAAGACAAGTGGTCCAGTTTGTAGTACAGACCCCATAAATCTTTTCCAAGTTGGAAGTGTAACTTGCTGAGCTTATAAGTTCTTGGACAACAGTGACACATGACACCTATATTCGGCATTGGAGGTATGAAGTATTGACAGCACCTGATTTCAAGGCACCTTGTAAGGCGTTGCAGTGCGGTAGACCATCTACATTTACCCAATACATTTCATTGTCGTGTATAGAAGGTAAAGTTTATGTTGCATTCAAGGGTAAGAACATTCTTGGGTGGCTTTGCTAGGTATTACCGGACATCCTGCTTTCTGGGAAAAAGAACCCCACCAGGTCCTTTAGCGAGCTGGTGAAGAGTTGGCATGTTAGAAGTAAAATCAATGGAATCAAGTTGCAGTGGACCTGCAGGCGGATTTTGGTGATGGTCAACATACAGGGTTCTGAAATGCTCTACAGAAAAAAACCACAGGGTGGCTTTTGAGGAAAGATTACGCAAAGTCAAAGACTTTGAATTTTAAATTAAATTAGAGGGGTCTTCCGATCCCGTGAAACCTAAAATGAGTAGGCTCCCACCGAGCTTAAGACAAGACTAGTTGTCACAAGTACTTTATTTACAGCAGAATGTGTTACAGGACCAGTGGGCGTTTTCACACAGTTGTCCTGCATCAGGGAGGGCAAAAAAAAAAAGTGCAGTCTGAGTCTGTGACCATCTTGAATCTCTGAACCAGAGAATCTGGGTGGACGCTCACCATCTTCCTAGAACTAATGAGTTAGTTAGGTGCCACTATTTTTTTTTTTTTAGCAGACTGCCATTCATGAATGCTTACCATCAAATCGCCCTAGCACCTAATGCGTGTCATCTCAATGCATTTGTCATCCAGGTGGAGACTATCAGCCCAGAAAAATGTCGATACAATACAATCAGATTCATAGCTACTGCTTTTCATCAAATGATTGAGAGACCTTTGAGAAGCATGGAGGGGTTATTGACCTTCCAGGTCCCGTTTCTGCCGCACCTTTGCTGTCTATTGCCGTGGGAGTCCAGGGTTTCAAGCCCATTCCGGCAAAGCGGCACGTAGGCCGCCACCGTTCGATCCTTTGCGCCAGGAGGAGCTTAACACACAACCAGAGCTCCAGCCGCGCGGGAGCCGGTTTCTGTCGTACCTTTATGCTCTCCATTGCCACAGAGGGCCAGGACTTCAAGCACCATCCTGCAAAGTGGCTCATAGGCCGCCACAATTCGATGCAAGAACCAGGAGGCGCTTAAAACACAACCAGAGCTCCCGCGGGGCGTACGTGGGCGTACCCAAGCTAAGGGCAGGTCTGTCTGCCCCCGTCAGAGGTTTGGCCAGGCCCCCTCTTGGCTCTCCATCTAGGGGCAAATTCAATCTATAACATGGATGCAGTATTGAGAAACAGAGGGCGGACACTTCATTCTCCATGCTACAGGCAGGCAGGACTCATCCAGGCAAGGATCGATAAAACCCTCAGGGTAACAAGGTAAGCCCTACAGGGGAATTTAATCAACGTATATTTGGCATCTGCTGGCTCTTGGTGGGGCCGGTCTCGGGCCAAACGCAAATACTCTAGGGCAAAACGTCCTAAAGTGGACACTCCAACGTCCAGCACCCTGGGCATAGTCCCAGCCTTAAAAGACTACCTCGCAGCCATGCTAGAAGCATGTATGGCTTCTCTTTCTGTTCAATTGGACTCTAAATTGGAACCACTAAAGGAAAGGCTATCCTTTACTGAGAAGGAACTTTCAAATCTGTCAATTTATCAAGGCATCTAACCTTATCCACTCTAGCAGCAACCACGGCACCTGTTACATCAGCTAGAAGTAACGTTCAAAAGACAAGACCTACACACCTTGGTCCCATTATCCCTTTGTCTGGCCCACTTACCTGAGAAAGTTAACATCTACCTACTACAGGCAGACAGCAGGAGAGTGCTTTTCTCAGGTTTTACCCAGGTCAGACGCCTGCCACCAAAGGGAGTTGGCCACCTACACGAGGGTGGCAGATGGGGAAGTCTCAACCCTTGCTCCAGAGCTCAGAACATATTGACCCAGGGTCCAGATTTTATTAATCTACCCCCAGAACAAACTCCGAATGTTGTGGTTTTACGAAAAGTGCCAGTACTAAAGCCAGGTGTTATTGAGGACTGTCATACATTGAAGAACAAGGTCCTTTATTGGCTCAAAAACATTCCTTATGGTATCAGTGTGGAGAGGCACATCATCATGGTTCAGAGGGTGGCCAGGATAGGTGACTCGAAAAAGAGTACAGGCTGTCACTGCATAATCATTAATTTTAATCAACTCCATTTGGCAGGAAGGATTCTCCACAAAGCTAGCCACTGCATCAGTATGGGCCAAACTCCTCCATTAGAGCATTACCCCTAGGATATTTTTTATCTATCTCCACCTGGGGCATTGCAGCTTAGAAAGCAAGTGACCCCGATCCCATTTGATTGGCCTCAAGTATCTCCAGCAGTCCCTCTTTTCAATTCTTTTGCACCACTGGGACAACTTGACTCTAGTGATTGACTGGATAGTCCAGATCTCAGGAATTCCGTGGTGTCTATACATCTTGATCCCAAGGACCAGCATGCCTAGAAGACTATAACAGCCCTTTATTAAATAATAACACCTGTAACATCGTCTCATGGAATATAGCCGGCCTGGCTAGTAAGTTTTCAGACCCTGCTTGGCTAGGTTTCATTAAAAAGTATGACATCTGCTTGCAGGAGACCTGGACTATTGACAATACCAATTTTTTTTGTTAGGGATATAAACGTTTTTGCATTCCTGCAACCCCCCCTCAAGGGCTAGTCGACCGAAAGGGGCTCTTGCAGTTTTATGTTTCGCTTAGGTCAAGTGGTGGTAAAGGGGTATTAAGCGCGGATAACCAGTGGCTGCAAGCACTTACATTTTCTTCAGGGTCGCATAGATTACTGCTTTTAAACTTTTATAATTCTACATCATCACTTCCTGAGGTGTGTAATGTTACACGATTATGTTCCTTTTTGATGAATTACACGGCTTTGCCATGTAAAACTGGCAACAGTTTTGTTTGGGGATTTTAATATTTAGGTCTGTGGGGATTTAAGGCGGTTGGGTTTGAGTGCCTCTTGCCCACGTGTAGCTGGTATACACTTTAAACATAGCAGTCAGGGGGAGAAGCTAAACACTAGTCTGTGACTGAGATTTGCAACTAACCATGGATAAAAATGACACCCACTAAGAGGTATTTAATCCCCAACTTCAAGGGGTTAGGAGGTGAACCTTCCATTATTGCCTATATTTTAATCTCTAATCCCCTTTATTACCTGATTTCTGATTTCTACAATATTAGCAAGTAATTTTAGCTACCACAGTCCTCTGTGTATCAAAGCACACTGTTCTATATTTGATCTAAAAAGACAGTAGTGGAGGAGGGGTATGCGGGCTACGGATGGCAGGAGACTGCTTAAATGGGGACAGATCCCTAAGACTATCTGTGTAAGTCCCATCTAGAATCATGCCAGAGGGCGTTTCAGATCTGCCAGAATGCAGAGGCAGAGTCTGACTAGTCTGTCATCCGTGCCTTAGAATCTATCTCTAGATCTGTTAAGTTACGAACGGTCCCCCCACACGGAACTGTGAGGGGAAAGGACACCCAGATGGTTTAATCCAGAATGCTCCCTTGCTGCTAGGAGGCTTAAATCATCCCTGCGTGCTTCCACTAGCAATACTGTGCTAGTCAGAATTAGAAGAAAACAGTATACATTAGCCCTCAGTAAGCACCGGGAGGCTCTGAAGGTGCGAGGAAGCCTGGGGTAAACTCATGGAAGTAACCACTTACAAGAGCAGTGCCAAGTTTTGGATCATCATTAACAGCCCCTTTTAAGGAGTAGAGGCAGCCAATGTCCTTGATTCACATATTACAGAGTATGACTGGGTTAGCCATTTTGAGGGCCTGCTTAAGGGAGCTTCGGACTTGTTGCCTTAACCGGAATGTTGTGGTATACCCGCAAAGCTAGTAGTAACGGAGGATAAAGTAAGGCGAGGTATTGTTGGCATGACACGAAATAAGGTCCGGGGCATGACGTGAGACCTCCTGACCTTTATCTATAGGATGTGGCGCAATGGGTCCCAGTGCTTGCGTCTGTAATTAATGGAGCTGTCAGGTAGGGCACCCCTGATTCTTGATGGACCTCTATTATTGTGTCAGTCTCTAAAAATAGGGATAGGGACAGTACCACTTGTTATATGCCCATCTCCCTGCTAGACTCTGTGGTAAAAGTGGTAGATAGGATATTGTTGGGTAGGTTATCGACCTGGACTACTGCCAATAATGTTTTGTCGGAGGCCCAATATGGCTTTCACCCCAGTTGCTCTACAACTGATCAATGTTTGAACCTATTGTTGATACCAAACAAATACACAGTTGCCCGTCAGGGTACTATCTTTTTAGCCTTTATGGATTTGTCATCGCATTCGGTTGCGTGAACAGATGCCAACTATGGCAGATCCTCTCCTCCCAAGGGGTGGACAAAGATAGTCTCCTTTCTATACGATCTTCAACGAGACACCAGGGCAGTCGTGCACTACTCAGCTGACCTGAAGTTATCACGCTTGTTCCCCGTCAGGGATGGTGTCCGAGAAGTTTGGCCACACTTCTTTTTAATCTCTACATTAGCAACTTCGAGAAAATCCTTCTGGAGACCAAGGCATACTACCCCCAGGCAGGACGGCGAGGTCTCCCAGTTTTATTATACACAGATGGCGCCATCTTGATGGCAACAACAGAGAGGCCTGCAAATTCTTATCCACATTTGCGCAGTTTATGGGAGACCTGGATTTGTAGATTAATAACTCAAAATCATATTATTCAGGTGGGAATGCGCCCCAGCAAATCATACACCTTTAAGGTAGGGCCTACCCCAATTCCTAAGTCGTCCACGATCTCCTACCTGGGGGTATACTTAGATGACATGAAATGGGTGCCACAACTTTTATGCAACAAAAACAAACACGACCGAAATTGGGAGTCAGCAGCAATTTTTAATGTTGCCACAAGATTGGGGAAAAGACTAGTGGGGGCTCTTATGGAACTTTATAAGGTCAAATGTAAGTCAAAGGCTCTCTATGGTAGCGAAATTTGGGGGTACGTCGATCAAAGGACACTCAAATAGCAGAAATGATATTCATGAGACTCCTATCTGTCCCTCAGGGTAACCCTCATTTATTACTCATGAGGAGTTAGGAATGCCTTTCATTACAGATCTGATAGCCTTCCGTCCAGTCTCCCTTTGGTTAAAAATAAGGGCTAAAGAGGGGGACTTGTCAAACAAGGCAATCTTTAAATACTGCCTGACCATGGAACACATATTAAAGGTACCGTGGCTTAAATATATAGAAAGGAACCTGATGAGCCTGAGAAGAGGAGGTCTTTTTTCCACCCTCGTAGGAACGCGTAAGGAGGATCCAGCCCTCCTTAAGATAGCGTTTACCGCACACCAGACCATGTTAAGGGAGGAGATAGATCTAATAAAGCCCAGCATACGCCTTTTAGTCATTTTGAGGACAACAGTGATGCCAGAGCCATACTTACTTGGTTTTGCTAACTCCTTTGATCGATTCCTTTTGACTAGGTTTCGGCTGGATCTCTTTCATTTACTTCTCGCCTATCCCAGGGGTTAAAATAGAGGACAATCCCTTTCGTCTTGCGCCTGCGATGGTTCATCTCCAAAAGACATGGTTCATTTTACTATGTTCTGCCCATTATTACAACACCAAGGATATCCTTTTTAATCCCCATCTGGAAACAGGCCAATTTCAGACAAGTTTGGCCCGATTTTTTATTTCTTCAGATGTTGACGGGCAATATCGTCTTCCACGTGTTAAGTTTTTTAATCTGCTATCAGGCTTAGTGCGAGTTGGGATTAAGCCACTGATTCACCTTCAGGGGCTTTTATGTATTCTTTTTAGCAGGTGTGCTTGGGATTCTAGTTGCAATATGTAGATAAAAAAATCAATTGTTAAGCAATTATACCAGGTCTACTCCTGTAATTGTACATACTGCATTACACAATTTATTCTGCATTTTAAATATCGTGCTTTTATGGTTTTATCTATATGAAACCGAACAAGGATATTTTTGATTGACCTTCCAGGATAACATTCTTGTCACAGGAAAAGATTGGGAGGGACACAATCACAAAGTTGACTTTGTGCTGAAAAACTTTGTGACTAGCAGATTATGCATGTGATTAGATAAATGAGTTTTTGGACTAGAGCAGTTGGAGATTCTTAGGCACATCACTGGTGTGTAAGATATTAGTCCTATGCAAGGTTTGATCCAAACTACAGAAGCGCCACCGCCAAATGATAGGGAGCAAGTTAAGTCCGGTTTGGATGTCCAAATTCTACACCAAGTTTCTGCTGAGGTTTGCCACAATTGCAATTAAGACGGATCGAGAAATTATCAGACTGGAGAAAGTATCAGAAAATTGCTGTTTTAATGCATCATGGCAGAACTTTTGAATGCAGTTTTAATGCATAATGGCAGACCTTTTGAATGCAATCATGTATTCCTAGTTTACCTGTGTGGGTGTGTCAAGCCTGGAGCCAATGAAAGTGGGCTAGGAGCAGTCTTACTCTCAGAAGTGTATGATTGGGCATTGGCTCATTCTAAAATGGAATGATTGTCAGGTTGATTGGCCCAGGTACTAAAGTGTTAGAATTAAACTGTTACAGAAAAGATTTCCGGAAAATTTAATAAAAGTGCAGATTTTCTGCTACTTTTACCAATCACAGAAGATGTAAGTGGCAAGGAGGATGAAGATGCGGATTTCTTTTTATTGCAACAACTGACTCTGAAGCCAAGACATGCATTTCTGAAGTGTTGTGAAAGCAGGCCGACTGAGGACGTGATGTTGCAGATTGTTTTAACCCCTTTGGTGCGTTGTACGGCCAGGAGCCGTCCGACGCATCATGGCTCGTGTGCGGACGGCTCCTGACCGTCTTAGTACATGGCACAGGAAATCTCTCTGGCGATTGTCGACATGCACTTTGTGCGGACGTCATTTCGGAGAAACTGAAGCTCTGTTTCACTGCCTCAGTGCTCAGGGGGCTATCT
Organism: Lissotriton helveticus; assembly: GCF_964261635.1. Lineage (NCBI taxonomy): Eukaryota > Metazoa > Chordata > Amphibia > Caudata > Salamandridae > Lissotriton > Lissotriton helveticus. The sequence continues at coordinate 2,112,818,019 of NC_136063.1, forward strand.
CAGAAGGAGGAGGGGGGGAGGGGGGGCTGGCAGAAAGCGTACTAGCCACCTGGGATCTTTATTTCTAGTACATTTGTTGGGGGGGAAGGGGGTTGCCGGAGATGGGCATGCCAATGCCCAAACCCCTGCCTAATTCCACAGTCTTGCTGTTCCCCCTTGGGAGGCAGATGGGGACAGAAAGCCCACTAGGCAACAGTAATGGTTTTCTATTTATACATAGGGGTGAGGGCTGCCAGACATGGGAATGCCAAAGCCCCCCAAAAAAGATCCCGATGTGCCGCCCCCACCCCCCTGGCATACATTTGAAATGTATATAGGGGTGGGGGCTGGCCAAAATAGGCATGCCAATGCCCCCACGCCACCCCAAAATGATACTTTCTGCCCCCCACCCCAAAGGCAGATGGGGCAAAAGCCGTGGGGGGTAGGGGGTGCAGAATGCCCACTAGGAAACGGGGATTTTGTTTTTATATACGTGGAGGCTGCCCAAAATGGGCATGCCAATTACCCCCCCCCCCCATCCCTACACCCCCAATAAAAATGTGCCAGTCTTTCTGCCGGACCTGGGGGAACGCTGGTTAGTAGGAAATTTGTCAGCCCGTTGATCAGACAATGTTCCTACACAGAAGTTTGAGAAACATGCAATTTTTTTCAGCTAAATTTGAGGTTTGCATTAGAGTCCACACAAAACAAACACAAGGAGATGATGGATGGAGCGCCGAAACTTTTCAGACACTCACCCCAAGTCACAGATCTGGGTTCAATCCCTCATCCTTCTTTAGCTGACTTTGCCTCCCTAGTACAGACTCAGCTATATGCATATCAGTCTTGAGCCTGTGCCTCATGGGAACAGTCCAGCCCGGGTCCAGCAAGCCACACTTCCCTGGACTATCGAAGGTGTCTAGTTTTCCGAAATATATAGCTTTGGTAGGTTTCCCTAGGTGCTGGCTGAGCTAGGGTTCAAAATCCACAACTAGGCACTTTGCAAAAAAAGGGTCAATTTCTACTGTAAAAATGTGAAGTGTCCACGTTGTGTTTTGGGCAGTTTCCTGTGGTGGACAATAGGCTTACCCACAAAAGTGAGGTACCATTTTTATCGGGCGACTTAGGGGAATACGTAATTGTACAGCAACTGTTATTACCTATTGACTTTCTATGCATGTCTGTCTTCCAAGTGTAAGACAATATGTAAAGGAGAAGTCACTTTGCAAAATGTCCTCTAATTCACATGCTAATAGGGGTACCCACAATTTCGGAGATGAGCAAATAACTACTGCTTCTAAACTATATTTTGCTCTCATTTCAGAAATACATAGGTGTCATTGATATCTAGTTTTCACTCCTTATATTTTACCAAATTAATTGTTATTTACCCGGTACACTGCGATGCAGCTCAGTTATTGGCCGTGGGTTCCTCGGGTTCTTGGTGAACCTACAAGTCATATCTCCACAATCAGAAAGGTCCAGCAGATGTAATGGTATATTGCCTTAAAAAAATGTGTCATACTTGGAAGTTACAGGTAAAAAACAGCAAATTGTGCCAATGTTTATCAAATTTTCAATATTTCTTACTTTCAACTGTCAGTTTCTATACAAAACAAAACCTTGAAGGAAGTACACAAATGGCCCCTTGCTAAATTCTGAATTTTTTCTACCTTTTAGAAATGCAAAAAGAACTGATGGACAGAATGCAGAACAATGTCATACATACACCCCAGTACAAAGATCTGGGCGTATATCCATCGTTTTTTTTGCTTCCCATGCATTCCGTCCATCATCTGTCTTTTGCATTCCTGCCCTAAATGCTCCGGGTATGCTCAGACGTGGGTCCCGGGCTCACTGTGCCACTGGATTCAAGCTATCCTGGCTGATTAGTGAAACCCCGAAACCGTTCCTAGGATGCTGGTTTCCAGTCCAGGGAGGAACTGGCTTGGCAGTTCAGGCAGTACTGTTCCCCATGAGGCACAGGGTCAAGAATGATTTGCAAAAGAATTATGGATTTTACCCAGATCTCTTGACTGGGGATGAATGTTTTGATTTGCATTCCGCCCAATTGTGTCGTTTACTTTTTAGAAATGTACAGCTTTCCGGGATCCATTATTGCTTTCACACCCATTTCTATTGCTAACTTCTAGGCTATGTCCCAGTAAAAAACCAAAACAGTGTAGAAAACATTGGTTTTCTGACAAAAGTCTGCATGCCCATGAAAGCTGGGAAGAGGGTGATTAAAGCACCACAAACCCTTTGTCGATACCATTCGCAGGGGAAAAAACACTTTCTTCTGCAGCACTCCCGCCCCTCCCCCCGTTTCCTACCCCCGCACCCACCCCCCGCCAAAAAGACAAATTAGCGGCATTTTGGCTAATTTCTTGGTCCCCTTCAGGGGAATCCACAAACCCTGGGTACCTTTAAAATACTCATGATGTTGGAAGAAAAGGAGGCAAATTTGGCATGGATACGTATGTGGACAAAATGTTACAGGGGCCTAAGCGTGAACTACCCAAACTACCCCAAATAGCCAAAAAAAAAAAAAAGGCTTAGCACAAGGGGGGGGGAAGGCCTAGCAGCGAAAGGGTTAAGTAAGTAACTGATAACTGACGCAAGTAAAGGTCTAACTAGAGATTTTCAGATTTTCGCTAAGATTTCTCAGGAACGGACCATCGAAATGGGCTGCTGTTTAGGGATAGGACACTGGTTATCCTCATTTCAGTGTGAAATTGTTTCACACTGACCATCTTGGTATGACACTGAAAAAACGAAACATCCTCCAGAAACCTATTGCTGGCCAAGGATGGGCTTTGATGTGAAATACAATGTTAGGTTGTGTAACCTCAAGTGTGCTGATAAAATTTGGAGGTTAGGAATACCCATATGGGACAAGTCTTATTTCCTGAGCAGGAGCTGGAGAAAGTTGTGCTGGCTGTCAAGGGAACATTTGCAGGTTTTGAGAATAAGTTCATCCTTGTCCTAACTGATTGGTCTGTATTGTGGATGATGTATCTGTATGGCTGTGTCTTTGTGGATTTATGTATGCAGTGCTGGTTTATGCTGAAAAATAAAGCATGTGAAGCCCTTCTGTGTGTCATGACCCGTACATGTGTGGCTGGTTACACAGACAGTGTAATGTGGGGCGGTAAGAGGGTGGAGCTTGTCAGGTGGAGGTGTCAGATTGTTTTTGTAAAGCGTCTACTTACCAAGCAGCACGCATGATACATGCATTTCCTTGCAGAACAGGCAGTGAGCTTCAGATTTCCAGATGGGCAACGCTCCCTCAATCACAAAACAAATACAGATAGCCCTTTTGCAGTATGGAAGCTTGCTTTCCTTCACAAAACTGATCAGGCACGACAGCAGCAATTCAACCTTTCATCATACATGAGAGGAGGGTGCACACATTAAGCTTAGCTGACTAATTACTTGCGAGAACCATTAAATGTTTTGGAAGGCCATAACAGCTGTGCAGTCGACACTGCCAGAGCTATTTAAGGTATTACACACAAGCCATTTGAGACAGTCCAGTGACATTGAGGCTAGACGATGACTGAAGAGGACAGGCTGCAAGGGGACAGTCAATACACCAAGGGTCTTATGCAGCAGCAGTATAGACCATGGGGATGGGTGCTTTGAAACAGAAGGTAAGAACAGCAACCCACTCCGCTTTACCTGTACCAGTTTCCATCATCTCTCAATGCTGCTCAGGAGGGGAGCTACTCTTAGGAGGGCAGGAAGGGGAGTGTGTTAAGTTGGCAGTACACAGGCAGTAGGGCAGAGAAGATGGGCAACAGGAAACTGGGACACTGGAGCATACAGGACAAGGAAGTTGGGATAAAATACAAAGTCAACTAATTCAAGCTCTACACAGTGTATATGCAAGCACAATGCACAGTTACTCCAATGCACAATAAAGGCTGCAATTGGCTCATTGTACAACTTTCCACAATTTGAAGGCAGGAGCCATTTTGCACAAAGAAATGAAAGTCCCCTCAATGAACTAAATGGACACTAATTAAATACAAGGGAAAGGAAGCACTTCTGTAATAAAGCACGGCTTTGGGGTGGAATATCGGTTATTTTGTGAAAACTACCAAATATTCCTACTGAGAAAGGCATTACACTACAAAGAAAAAACTGATGGCCAACCCGCATTTAACCGTTCTGCTTGCACACCACTGGTGTAACGTTAGTACTGCACAATGACAGGCCTTTCTAAATTTCATTCTCTAAAACCCTTGTCAGTGCTCTTTGAGTGTGTATAAAGTTCAAAACATGAACAGTGTTTCAAATTGTGCAAAAAGTATTTATAATGAATAAATTCAATCATGCATTAAAAAACCTTCAGTACCCTCTTCATTGTCAAACTCATTCTTCAGTCCTCTTTAAAATATCTGTATTTTACCCTTTCCATTCCTATTTTCTAGATTCATCCGCTCCATCTTATTTTTCCGTCCTGTTCTCTCATCTTTGTTTCCCATCACTTTCTCTGCTTACTGTTTTCTATAGCCTTTACTACCTTCTTTCAACGTCGCTCTACATTCCCTGCTTCGCTTAACTCATCCTATTTCCATCTACTCCTCATCTCACTCTGCACCTCACACATGCCTCCAGTCTATTCACATCTTCCACCATCTCTCATTACGCTCCATCTTCACCTACCTTCGCTCCCTCTACCCATTTCTAAGGTTTCTCTCCGAATGGCTCCTGTTTTCACGTCTGTTCGTTATGAGGAGACATTTTGGTTTATGGACAGCCTTAAAGATTTCATCTACTGTAAATTCCGTTAACCGTTCTCTGCTTAAATCTTTGCGAAACCAACAATGTGGCAAGCCTGTTATGGTCTCAGTCAACTACCAACAACAAAATAAGGCGCTAAATAATTTTACATAAAAATTAAGGAACTCTAACTCCACTGGAGCCAGAATACATTAGTACATTCAGAAGGAAAACCAATATATATTGACCTTGGTCTACATGTTTGCTTCACATTTACATTTCGGTTCAGTTCCCTCTTTATTTTACAAAGCATTTTAGAAAAAAATACATCTGAAGGAGATGTGGACTGAAGACACAGCAGAAAGTTACATTAACGTAATGATACCTTGCTCAATTTCATCTTAGGGAGTTCACATGAAGATCGGTTTTAGTCATAAAATACTTCAGGCGTGATCACTGAGGCGATAGATGCACCATGCAAAGACCTATTGTTAACACGCCATTGTGTGTCTCGTCAAACATCTACTTTTCTTATGCCTAGAGTTCCTGTGAAGAAATGCACAAATAACTGCCCGAGGGAGCCAAATCACATGCTGATTTCACGTTGTTTTGCCACAGCAACAGGGTACACAGCTTGATGCAAAAAAAAAAAAAAAAAAAAAAAATTCCTATAAAGCAAGGTTATTTAAGTCCAAATTTACTTGCCACATCAAATGTTGTAGGGATAATTTATCCTGTTCATCTGTGGCAGAGACACTGCCATGCATTGGTGATCCCCTGATGGACCATTAAATAGTAGATGGAACGAGCATTTGCAATTTAATAGGTCTCGCATTTAAGACAGTTTAAGCTATTGCCATTGTAAATGAAAATACCTTTTATGTATCTGTTCTGTATCTGTTTTCATAATTAACACATAAATAAAAGGCATTGTCATGTACAATGCCAATAGCTCAAACTCTTACAAATGTGAGACCTACTTCATTTCAAAGAAGCGTCCACTATTGACCCAGTTGTTTGGAAAGTGAAAGTAGGGACTACTTAAAGAAAATAGTGCTTACAGACTAAGAAAGAACATACTGTGTAACAAACGTAAAAGGCCTGGTTCTAATGGGAGGTTACAAATGAAGACAAGGCAGTACTAAGGAGGGACTAAAAAGCCTATTAAATGAATCAGAAGCCAGCCTTTAAAAAGGAAAATGATACAAGCAAATGAAAAATATGGGCAGAGAGTGGGCGGGGCTTCAAGTCCATACTCTATTACAGCATGCCTCTCAGAGCAGAGCATGCGCTGTCCAGGTTCGACTAAAAAGGACATAAAAAATATGTAACAGCAAAGAGCCGCCCTGCGTAGTGAAGAGCGTTGAGGTATGTGGCAGATCTATGGATTGTGCTTATTTGGGCCAGGAGACCAATGCCCAAGGAGCCAAAATTAGATGCAATGTGATGTAGATGCCCTACCCCCGCTCCCTGCTGTTAAATTAATAAATTATGTATTAGGATTATCCATGCAATGCTGGGGACTACACTAGGAGCAAAGATTTGTCAAATTAAAGTAGGTTTCTTCACAGCTGGGACAGATTGGGGAGGGACATTTACGTGGCATCTGTTGAGAAAGGATGAGGTACCGACATTACTGTTTGTTGGCAATGATTGGCACCTTGAATGTGCACGATGTTAATTTTTTTAACAGAGGACAGAAACCAGGATATTTGAGAATATTTACTTGTTTTGTACATGTAACTTTGTGCTTAAGAAAATGTTCAATGAAAACATTTTTTAACCCCTTGCGCGCTGCGATAATTCTCCTTCTGTGTGGGAGAATTAATGAGCGGCCGGGGTTTGGACTGCCCCCGGCTGTCCTTAGCACACACCCACTGTGACTAATGCACCAGAGGGGTTAAAAAAAAAAAAAAAAAAAAAAAAAAAGGAACTGTGTAGCAATCGTGGCACTTCCACAATATTCACGAGATAAGCCGTAATGCACAAACATCTCTATGCTAATTCCAGAGATATGGAGTGTGCGTAACCCACCCTTTTCACTCCGTATTTGTAGACAGAACTTTTAAGACTAAAAAGGAAGCATTGATACTTCAACATTACGTAGTATGGCATTTGTAAATGTTGATGTCAAACCCCGCTTTGAGATAAAAGCCATCCCAAATGTGTGTTAGGTGCTTCACAGCAAGGGTGTCAAGTATCTAATAACTTGTCACTGCTACAGTGCTCACATATTGCAGTCCTAGTAGCCACAAAAACAATACATTTTAGAATACTAGAATATTGAGCGCTCCACTGAATACAACGGAGTAACTACGGGCTTATAACGGCTGATCTAAGCCTTTTACTTCACTGTTCAAATGCTTGTCTTTATGTTTCTCCCTCTATTTTAGAACAGTGGCTCTTAATTTGTGGTCTGTGGACCCCTGGGGGTCCTCAAAGCCTACTCATGGGGTCCACGACTGATTTGAAAATTACATAGTATTAGATTAAGTGTAAATGAATGAAGAAGTAAAATTGAAAATGTTACATTGTTCTATGAATGTGAAGTAACTTGAAATTGGAGATTAAAAAGTAAGTTGGTGTACCCAGATTGATTTATGGAAGCATTACGAGTGCATCAGAAAGAATGTAGTATGGACAATAGTGGCCTCAATTTAATTTAGAACTCCAACCTTCTCCTAAAGTCAAATTGTTATTTATTTTTTAAATTGGTTTGTGAATTAAATAAAATATTAGGAATGCGCCCCCCAGAAGACAAAAGGTTAATAACCACTGACTTAGAACATTCTACCCTTAGTGGGTGAAATGTTCTAATAGCCTAATAGCATTTCTGCTTCAGGCGATACCGGTTGACGGCCCACTCCCTCATTACATGCCCACGCCTGCAGCAGGCTATATTGTGAGGAGGCCAAGAGTAACCCCATGTCCCCTAATCAAGCTCGATCATGTTGGGCCTGTGTAAACATACTACCGACTAGAGGTGCCATTAGGAAGATGCATAAGCCCCAGCAATCTTACAATGAGGAAGCCACAAGACACCGGGAGAGCTCACTACCATTACCCACTCAGAGCACACACAGAATCACATCCAGCAACATCTTTAACTCAGACAAAAGTGCCAGCAAAAGGCATGCACTACCAATCAAGGGCCCCACCCAAATCCACCCAGTCACCTATACCTAGTAACTAGGTCATGCGCCCTCGTGGACATATTTCCACGAGGAAGCCCGGGACCAGAACCAATGTAATTTTGATTATTTGGACCACAAAACAATATACAACAAGAATTGGCATAGCCAATAGGTCTCGGTTTAGGGACCTTATAAGTATTTAGTTATGCAGCACAATATCCTTGGTGCAACAACATTAACTGTTGCATGACTAAACACTTATAAGGTTCCAGAGGCAAGACCTATTGGCTAAGCGTACCACAAGCAGGTCAGATCTGTGTGCTGTCATAGCGCCGTGGTACCAGGCTGGGAGAGGTGTTGGCTTCATCCAAGAACACAGGCTGCTAGATGCAGATCTCAGCCCAAGATTACATGGAGTATCAGTTGCATAGAAATAAGTATAAAAATGGGAGTCACAGACACCAAGATCACACACAGCCGGACGCAGATCTCAGCCCAAGATCAGACAGAGTGCCAGCTGAATAGAAGTGAGTATATTCAGTGGGAGTCACAGACAATCAAGATCACACACTGCAAGACCAAGATCAAATGTAGTGTGTTAGCTGCACATACACTAAGATCACACACTGTCAGCTTCACTGATGAATACTATAAGCTGTACATATTCCAAGAAACAGAGGTGCAAACATCAAGATCACACAGTGTTAGAGCAAAACTGACTAATATCACACATAGCGTCAGCTACATAGAAAACACAAGGACACTCAAAGTTGAGGGTCACAAACGACAAGATCACCTACTGCTAGACAAAGACCAAGTACAGATACCAAGATCACAGATACTGTCAACAGGATAGGATCACAGCGTCAGCTGAACAGAATTTAAGATTAGGCACGGTATAACGCGCATAGATACCACGTACAGACAGCAACAAACACCAAGATCCCACAGTGACAAAGCACACTGTTAGAGATTAGACAGGCGGATTCACAGACACCTGGATCCCACACGGTGGCAGTGTCTCATAGTATCTGCTATACCGCTGAGTAAAATTAGGGTCGCTGTGGTGGCTTGATGGAGGAGCCCCTGCATTTTTTCTGAGCGCTGTGCTGGCCTGGGGAGAGGTGCCGTGTTCATCTAAGATCACACACTGTTACACGAATATCAGTGTGTCAGCGCCACAGACACCAAGATCACGCATAGGATCAGCCGCAGTCAAGGGTGGTGCGAAATGAAAATAAATATTTCAGTATACCATAAATTAGAGGTCTGTGTGTTGCAGCGGAAATGGGGCGCGAGGAGGGCTAATTAAAGAGGAGGGAGCAAAGGCTGACAGTCCTTGTATACGCAATATGTGGTGGGGGAGAAGCTGGAGTTGGACGTCTGGCCGCGAGACGCGCTCTGTGGCGGGGGGAACAGAGGGAGAGCCTGCGAGTGGTGCGTGCATGTAGCCGGTTGTGCAAACACTTTATTCACGCAAGAGGTGCAGGCACGCAGCTGTGATCGCACTGGGGGGGGAGGCAGATGGCGGCTGCGCGCGTGCACGCTCACGTGAACTCAAGCGCTAGGCCGGCTGTGGCCGCACTTTCAAAATCCGTATACTAAATGTCTCTCCGAGCAGCGCATGCGCTGGCTCAGGCGAGACCTAAATATATGGAAACAAGTATTTAACAAGCAAATATGGAAATGATGAAATCTGAATATAAAAAATGTTAAAAGATAATCAAAATTGCAAATTAAAGAGGAAGTTTGAACCTTTACTAAACTCACCTGAGGGCACCTATCGCCCGTACTATATTCTGTTTGATGCACTTGCACTGCTCCCTCAAAATAAGCGGAGGATACCAACTTAATTTTTAGCATCCCATTTCAAATTTCTTCACATTTACACAATGTTTTAAATGTTTCAATTTACATTTTGCTTCTTTATACACACTGCATTAATCCGTTATGAAATGTTCTGAGCAGTCGCAGACTCCTGCATAAGTGTTACAGACCCCCAGGTTAAGAACTGCTGGTTTAAAGGATAAACCCCCAAGCAGGACTACAGATAATGAAGCAGCTGCTTCCGTTCAAACTGAATTCTCTCTGAATTGAACAAGAGACATGGGGGACAACCATGCTATTCCAAGAGCCATGAATTATATAGTACATTTTCAGAGAACAACCCGAGAAATGTTCCCAAAGGAGAGACTGACCAGAATGTCTGGGATATATGTACCAATATTTTAATTTTAAATACACACTCCACCTGCTCTTTAAATGTTTCCAACCACAAATCTTTCTGACTGAAAAAAGCCATCTTCTGGCATCACCAACTTCACACCAACTTTTCGGTGGTTACTGATCCACCCCTGTTCCTGTACCATTCTTGCAAAATATATGCATATGTAACAGGCAAACATTCCCTGTACACTCAAAAGCATTTCAGAAAACTTCCTTGATATATACACTTTTTAACGCATGGTGTTAATGCTGAAAAGGGAATATTTCACCCAATCTGGAAAGTCGTCGGTGTGGAAGCATACATGAAAAAAATAAGTTTGCAATAATTACATACCATCATGCATTAATACCATGGCAGGAAATACTACATACATAAACAACTTGCACAACTAAAGTATTATTTTCTTCAGGGACCACTCCCCTTAAACTCAATCTTCGCAAAACATATTTTCATTAAACATTACCCGAACACTAGAAGGCAGGTCCCTTTTGTGATAAGCCCGAGTAAGCGATTGAGAGAAATGGCAGACTAGCACTTTTTTAAAATCTATTCGGGTTCATTTAATATCACTAGCAACTCCAATCAGGTTAAGTGCTGCTAAAGTTTCTAGACTTGCCCCTAGTGTTTATTCAGTAGCTGGCTTACATCATACCAATAGTATCTGCACAAGAACTATTGAGACAACGGATACATACCCTCCGCTTCGCATAATTTTTGATATTTGAGGCAATTTCATGGAGCTTATCTCTTCAATAAGAGCTACAACATGATTATTGGGATTTGCTTTTAAGACACTGGTGAAAACATTGCGTGACCCTTCACTTGTCCTGATTTTGAAGCTAATAGATGACAAACTGTTCTATGCCTTGGCATATGGTATCAAAATACTTCAAGGGAAAGATAATTTGTTAGACACAATTGCCAATATATACAGCTTTTTAAACCGTTTGGTAACCCAGATCTAGCTTACGTTTGGCCTGATAAGACATTTGTCAAGTAGCTTTTCTTACAATATCTAAAAAAAAGTACAGGCTGCCCCCACGCAAATATTGATTTGGGTGGAATTTCCACACCTAAAAAGTAATACTCCAAGTCAAAAAGGTTTACAAATCAACTATGGAAACAGACTATCTTTGGGAAACACAAACTAGAGAATATGAAGGAAAAAACATTAGTACAATAAAGAGTAATTTGCCAGATGTACAGGAACTGGATCAAAAAAATTACATAGCTGGATGGTTATACATTTTTAGTATTTCCAATCAGTAGCAAGCCGTAGAAAACTGTTCTAGGCAAACATCAAAAATCAAGGTTGCGAGATATCAAATGGGAATTTCCCCCACTAAATATCTGACACAGTCATGGGTGAAGAGTGGCAAATTTCAAAATGCAGTGTTTGCACCAATGAATGTGAAGACTTTCTTGCACATAATACATGTTTGCAACAAGTGAGGCTGGGAAAGACTTCTGGGATCCTTCCTTCAAATCATTTGAAAGCTAGAACTTGTCAGTAAACTCAAATTATGTGTCTAAATGGATCCCACTTGCAGGGTAAAATGTGGCTTGTAAAATGCATTTAACAAGTTGACCAGAAACTGCAGGCAAAGGACAGACTTCAAGTACTAGCACTTCGGGTTCTCAAGTTTACACTGGGATAGATCAGACGTGCAACTCACTATTTGGTTTGAATTACATTATTTCGTACTTATATTTATTAACTTAGTCAAGTGTGTATGAACATCTTTAAAATCAGGAACACATTTATTTACTGTTGGAAACCATTTAGCACATTTGTAGCTAGTTTTCTGTCGGGTTTTTGTGGCTTTTAATCTGTTTTTGCGCTACTTCAATAATTTTTCGATTCTCAAAAACTATATTCGCAAATACGTTTTTATACGTGTATGGTATTAACTGCTTTAAAAAATGAACACACCCGAGCCTGAGAATGTTAATCTAGTAAATATTTAACCTCTATAGAAGGAACTAAAAAATAAACACAAGTGTCAATTAAGGCTATTAATAAGCAAACGATAAAAATTACAACAATGGGACCTTATTTCAGTAATTAATTGCACAGAAAACCGATTGTAAACAAACCCTTCCCCTCTAGCCACTAGCTTAGCTCTGTTAGCATCAAGTGCCCCTCTGAATTGTTTTAGGTGGGCTCTAGCCTGCATACCTTAGCTGAACAAGCCTGTTCTGAACTTCAAGGTTGCTTTGTCTTGTTCGTGTGGCTCTGAGGAGCAGAAGGCCTTTCTCAGGGATGTTTGCAGCTCTGCTAGCATAAACCAGTCTCCCAGGAAGTAAGCTGAAGTTTCCTCTCTGCCTAATGCATGTCTGTACCAGGCTTAAAGAAACATTTTGAAAAGGCCAAGCCTAAATACGAATACTAAATGTAGCATATGTTTATTAAATGAAGAGTGTACTTTGATACAAGGATATACAAGTATGAGCTGCAATGGAGATACATAAGCAGAAAACGCTAAGATCACATAACCTAAATGGCAGAGTAACAATGTAATCAATGTGTATATCTGGGTCTATACGTGCTGATAAATGAAAAATGCCCTGTGGCTAACTTGACTATGCGGCACATTACATAACAAAATTCAAAACGGAACAAAAAGCTTGCTTAAGAAAGCATACAGACAGTAAAATAAGATGACGACAATCAGAAGTCGCTGCTCAATTCATTTAATTCTGAAACAGATGAAAACCAGTCTGGAGCGCTGTAGAGAGAATCAATAAATGAAGACTATGGTCAATGAGTCTCACATCAAGAAAGTCAAAGAGTCTGGACCCAATTTCAGTGACCCAGGTACTCGCAAACAGTAGATGATGCTGAAACCAGGATTTGATTCGAGATTTTGAAATCTCAGATGTCGAACGGGCAGTTGGAGCACTTTGCAAAGCAACATGGAATATGTCCAAAAGCAGTTAATTGTCAGTCCTTACACAAGTTGGCACATCAAGGAAAACAGCAGCTTTGATGGGCAATTGCACTGTACTGATCAGATGAGTAAGATACCAGCAATCAACAGGAAGCACAGCCTGTTATTTCAACAGAATGCTCATGTTGACACACTAAAAATAGTGCAAGAATTAAAACGGGGTTGGGGGCGGAGCTTGCGAGTTGCAAGATGATCGCTTGACCTCTCAGCTCTGTGAAACCACCTTACTATCCGGCATTTATCCTGTGTCTGCGGCGTTTGGCAGCCCCACATTCCTGCTGTGCTGAGTCAGATGAAGTCCGGCAACGAGGTGAGCTGCTTCTGAGCTCTCTATCCCTCCGCTGAGTTCGTTGGTGAGATACGAGACACTTCGGCCGGCCTGTATCTGGGGCTGGAGTACGGGGCTGGAGCACGGGCCTGTGGTGTGACGAGGCGAGCGTGCGGCGGAGGCGTGCTCTTGCTGGATCTGCTGTGTACCCCACGCTGTCCGGGGAGCTGCTGACCGCGGGAGACGAGCAAGCGCTGATCGGATCCTGCCCTGCGGAAAGCTGCCGGGAGTATAGCAGCCTCCCAAACTTCATTGGGGGTGAAAAGTGGAGCCGACTGCCCTGCCATAGCCACAAAGCTGGTAGGATTGAAGACACTGCTGACCTGAGCTCTACTGCATGCCCGCAGTTCAGATCGCGACGGGAGCAGCGCAAACGCACGGCAGCTTACTGTCCCAGCGCTAGATCGGCACTGCCCGAGATCTACAAGTGAGTACCAGATTGACAGCGCGACTTGGTGCGGCCTAGGACCGGGAGCCGGCCATTTTGTGCTGGACTATTTGGAGGACAGATAGGAACAAGGAAGCCGGGCGCCCAACTGATTAACTCTTTCCCGCCTAGAACTGTTGAACAAGTATGGGCCAGCTGCGGGCTTAGCGCTGCGATTACAGATGCCTGGGGGGCATTGTGGCGACGTTCGCTAACTGCATGGCACAATCTGGTAGCTATTTGGCGCCCCACCCACACCACAGTGGCCTTTCTGTGGAGCGGTTGCTGGCGGGGCTGAAGGGCTGCGTGCCTGATCACCCCTAATGGAGTTGCGCTGTGATGGAGCAGGAGTAGAGTTGCGAGTCCCTGAGGATTACAAAATAGGGGAGCTGCGGTTAGACTCTGGTTGACCGGCTCCGCATTGTTGACCTGGCCGACTCTGGTGCCTGGTTGGGGGCCCGAAACTTGGCTTAACGTACGACGCAGGGTGGGCAGAGTGGATAACAAATCAACCCAAGATTACGTTTGACCACAGAAAGTCAAAAGTATGGGAATATACTGCTGAAGAGGGAGATCCCACGCAGGACCTGCCGTCTGAGGAGCTGGATGGCGACATACGCTCTATGTTGGTTGCGATGGAAAAAGGTTTACAAAGCAGCCTAGCAGGTTTGGGCACTAAAATAGACACGCTCTCATACCACATGGACAGGATGTCTGAGAGATTAGACAAACATGCAGAGCGTCTGGACATGACGGAGCGTAGAGTTACAGAGGTGGAGGAGGCACAGACGTCGATGGACTGACCACAAATTGGTACGGTCCTCCAAGTCCTACAAGACAAAGCTGAAGATTTGGAAGCACGTTCGCACTGCAACAACTTATGAATCACGGGCGTCTCTGTATTGACACCAACAGGCATCATGGAGAAGTTCATCCAGAAGCTTCTGATCACACTCCTGGGCAACGATACGTTCTCCAATATGTTCGTAGTGGAGAGGGCGCACCGCTCGTTGGGTCCTCGCCCTGCCCCTGGGACCACTCCAAGACCCATAATTGCGCGGCGGAACTATAGGGACAGGGACTCGCAGTTTGCGGCTGCTTGTAACAAGTAGACACTGCATTATGAGGGGTCCAACATCTCTCTATATGTGGACTTCACAGCTCGTGTCCAGGAGGCACGCAGACTGTTCGCCCCGTTATAACGCCAGATGAGACCAGAACATAGACTATGCCTGCTAGACTAAGAGTTAACAGGAATAGCCATTCACAGATTCACTGAACCGAAGACCCTGCAAAAAGCTTTGAAGGAATGGGCCAAGGAGAAGCGTGCTAGTCCGGAGAGGGAAGTTCTGGAGGGGGGCGTCGGTGGCAGCCTCGATGAAAAGGACGTATTTTAACTCTGCTGGGGTTTCAGTTGTCAGGTCCCATGGTGTTGTAAGCAAGGATCAGTTTGAGAGTATGGCGGGGATCTTGCTTTTGGGAAGTTACGATATCATGTGGCAGTTTTCATGTTATGGTCAGCTCTTGCTGCAGCCAACAAGTTATCACGAATACTCGGTGGGGGAGGGAGGAGCCCGGGGCCATCGTACTGTGTATTGGATTATGTTGTGGGGGTAGCTTCTGTTGCAGAGACAAGTTTGATTTGGGCAGTGGAACGGAGTTGGTGATGTGATCAGCTGCAGCACATGCACTTACCTGGCGAGCAACATCTGCCCATGTGTGAATCACACTGGTTGAGTACAGTATGGGGAGGGGGGGCTGGGACCCTGTGTTTTGTTTATTTGAATCTGCATATGTGAAAATGCTAATTGTTGGGGAAGGACATGTGGGGGTTTGTGGTCCAGGCACTGTTGGGCACATCCTTGCGTGGGTAGGAGGGTAACAAGACTTGCACTGCTTATTTCAGATGCCTTTGCACTTTGTGAAGACGCGTAGTACATTTGCATGTCGATGATAGTACGGGACGGTCTGATGGCACATGCAAGATCTACTCTGACAGATATTGGTAGGTCCCATAGGGGCACTGACTTTGATACAGTAAGCACGCTCAAATGGAACGTGCGTGGCCTTAATGACCAAAGGAAAATACGTAAGATCTTCAGTCCTTTGTCAAGGCATAACATCGACATTGCACTATTGAAGGAAACCACATTTTTCGCTGGACAGCCCTATGTTACGTATTAGGGGGCTCCATGGCAATATTCATTTGGCAGGATTTACCACCCATGCATGGGGGGGTTAACGTAGGTGAATCCTAAGGCGACACTAACACTGGCACCTTCAGAAACAGATATGGAGGCTACCATCTTTCTCCAAGGCGATTCAGAAATGCCTCGGAGAAACGCAGCCTCATTTTGAGATTCGGGGGCGTGTTTTTCGTGCCCTCCCCTTCCCATTGGCTGGAAGGCAAAATTTCAGCCAATGGGAAAAGGAGAGAAAAAGTAAAAAACACCCCCGAATCCCAAAAATACGGTGCTTAAACGGAGTGACGCCCTCTCCTCCAATGGCTGGCCTCCGTTTAGGAAGCCAGCCAATGGAGAAGAGGGGCGGGTTTAAGCCCCTTACTGAAAAACATAAGATCTCCCCCTGCAAGACTGCGCAAGCGCAGCCTTCGCAGGCGGAGACCTAAAACTACTGTTTTTCAAGAGAATTCGACAAAAGGTTAAAACGCAGAGCTCAGTGCTCCAGGATCCTAACTGAAGGAATCGGGAAAAAAACAGACCAGTCACCTGAGGGGCATGATGGGATACAGGAGGTCCTGGAAGGTCATAAAGGCACGGTGCTAGTTCTCAGTTGTGCTTTAAATGCTGTCTATTGGCTAACAATGCCTTTCATTCCCAAATAAAGGCTACAATGAAGCTTGGTTTCCTTTTCTGTTCTACAGAAGGGTCTGAAAATTAAGAGATTTGTTCTAAATAATGTTATTTGGGCATTTTTAGCCCATTCCATAGGTGTGTGTGTGTGTGTATATATATATATATATATATATATATATATATATATATATATATATATATATATATATATATATATATATATATATATATATATATATACACACAAATATACATATACACACACGCATACCTATATATACATACACACACACACACACACACACACACACACACACACACACACACACACACACACACACAACAAAGTGATAGAATTAATGCTTAAATTATTCCGAGCCATTTGCAATGGTTCAGGACTGGGTCCTGGTCCATCGTTCTTCATCCCTTATCATATTCTAGACAGCAAAGTCCTGGTCCAGCTCCAATTGAAACAATCCAGCTTGAACTACGAGGCCCTCTAGATGGAAACACATGTAACCCCTAAGCAGTTTTGTTCATTTTCATCAGAGATAAAACTTGAGGTCTATGGTGTAGTGAGCACACGATCCAAGTTATGGCATACACTTTACACATGGGGCATTGCTATTCCCAAGTTTTTATTTAATGTATTCTGGGAACATTAGTCTTTTTTTATCAAATGGATTTGGATGGGAAAGCCCAAAGTACAACATTAATAAACGCAATACCTCTCAGATGCAGTTCTAAAAGCACTTGCATTTTAGACATTTTAATAGGAAATGTACTTCAAAATACTTTAAACTATAAATGCCATAGAAAAGTGTCCCTAGTCTCAGTAGGAAGTAGAGCATGTTTGCGCTCATCACTCAGCTGCACACACAACCATGAAATGCTAAACAGGTCATTGTCGCATCGAGAAAAATTGGAGACACAGCTCTATGATAGAATCAAAATCTTTAAGCTTTTCAGGTTCTTGGAAATAATAAAATACAGATGAGTCACATCCGTTATAACTGATAACATAGGAAAAATCCTTTCTGAAGTCTTTTAGGACTGGAGGGGTCACACAACACTTCCACAGTGTAAAAAGTGCATTCTTTTATCTGGCAGTTTGATCGATGAATTTAATGGTGTTCATAATGATGAAAACTGAACAGTTCTCTTCATCGGGGTATGAATCTTCATTGTGAAATTAAGCCTAAGAACTGAAATCAGTTACCAGTTTACCACCAACGAAATCTCCTGAGCTTGCAAAAAATACCTGAACTGACGTCATGCAATGAGCTTCTTAAAATAGAAGGAATCAGATTAATTTTTGTAGGCCTCAAAAACCTGATAACTTACCTTTCCTCACAGAACACCATGAAGCAAAGATTATGCATAGATGTTGACAGCATGGTAACGACTTTTAGCTCTGCGAGAAGAATGTGGCTACAATTCCAGAACCTAAGAAGGTCTTTCAAACTTTGAGGAAGACCGCGCCAATGAACGATGAGCAAAATTATAATCAACATAGTAAGCATCAAAACAAACTAAGATATTGCAGGAAACCATCCACAAACAGAACCAAGGTGGGTAGATATACCCATAACAGCCACGGAAATAGTGGGGATCCACCTGAAGCATCGGCTTAATACAATAGTGGGCATTTCTAAGAGAAAATTAATCTCCAGATTCAGGATCATGCACAGACGACAGAATGAGTTTGTGCATCAGTATAATTTTAACAGATAAGAGATCTTTTGGTGGTGCACATTCTATTAGAATTGCAGCTGAAGATGCAGCAAGTTCACCTAAAGATGATTCTTATATGAGGTCCGGATCAGTATTTGATGATTGGCATACAGCTGGTGATACCAGAGGTTCACCAGTCCCCAGAACAGAGCCAGTGATATCAACAAGGCTGTACACTTGATGTGCTCCAAAAATAGGTAAAGGATTTACCAGGCTAATCCCATTGCACTTTGATGTTGGCAGGGAACAGCTAAGCAGAAGCGGAAATTGCTAGACGTGACTGATCGACCCCTTCCTGTTCATTGCACCAGGAAGTGGTGGCAGAATTAGTGTGTGCATCTTCTACCCCAGGAACGGGGACGCTTGAACCCTGTGCTAGGGGTACTGCAACTCACAGAAGCTTCTGGAGGTGCTGAAGGAGGCGGGCTACAGGGAGGAGGCGGCAGCCACAGGGCTTATAGCACCCCCACAGTGTGGGACACGCCCAGGGGCAGCCCAGGCCCAGCTGCATAGGTCAGAGCCTAAAAGATGCTGGGCCCCATCTCTTGCACCTTCCCCTGAAGATTTTATATCCAGCGCCTCTTGGGTGAGTACCACCATTATTATTTATTATGGGCAAAGGAAAGGCAGCAGGTCCCATCCAAAGCCTCATGCAGAGTAACTACGATTGACCACATGTTGGAAAGTGCAGTGGGGGTGTGAATGCAGGAAATTGCTCTAACAGAGCACAAACTGTCCCATGAGGAGAGGCCAGAGCCTAGCAATACACCTTATGGAGTTACTGCTACAGTTTGTGGTGGATTAGGAGCTAGAGAGGGTCAGCAATCAATCACTCACCGTAGCACTTAACATCAATCAGCTGATACATTTGGTACCATTCTGGCTTCATTACTGGTTGTTATATCGCCTCAAGAACGAGCAAAAGGAAGATCTGCCAACCATTCTGTTGTCTCTGCCCAAGGCAAATGCCCAACCTAACTGACTTACCTTTGAGGAATACTGCAGTAAAATGTCTGACATTCTGCTGGACCAATCAAGCCCACTCCTTGAATGCCTGGCCCGCATTGAGATGCTGTTGGACAGAATTTTTATCATAATTTTGTAAATATCCCAAATGTGAAGTTCCTGATTGTTTGAGTTTGATCCACTTCTATCAAAGGCCAATGTCAAGGGACAGGAGGTTCACTTCATACTAGCAGGTGATTCAGATGCCAGGCTTGGTCAGTACCACATCATGCGGCACTGTGTTGTAGGTGGCGAACACCATACAGATGTCATATGACTCGAGCAACATTATGGATTCAGGAGGCACCAGTGAAACGGTCTTGCCCACTTATAGGGGTAGAGGTTGTACCTCAGTAATTGATTATATTTTCATCTCGAGTGGCTTTATTAACTCACTAGCGTATGAAGTCATTGTCTCAAATTTTGGCATCCATAATCCCATAGAAGCAGCAGACTCAGTATTACTGGGGAAGGTATCCAATGCAGTTGTTGGCTATTAGCAAACCTCAAACCTTCTCTAATGGCTTTAGGTTGGCATGGAAACTCCATAACCCGACCTAATTCTTGAATCCTTAATAAGAGATAACAGATTAGGTAAGGTTTGTAGGATGAGGAAGGTAGGGACTTAGTAGTTTGTTCTTTTGTTGCCCTTTGTGCATGCATTAAAAAAGCTCTCGTAAAACCAGTCAGATTCAACCATGCTTTGCCATGGTAGTACAATAATGAATGCTCGAAAGCCAATCAACAGTTGCGTAGGGCTCCCACTGCCACCCCTAGGGATTCAGTCATTGTAGCCGCTTCACATAATCAGTATAACGCGGTTACAAAGAGGTGGAATCAGGTCACCACCCAGCAAAGGGATAATTTAGTTCAAGTAGAGTATGTGAGGGGCGTGGTTTTGCGGCGCACCATCATGGCCGCTTGCATGGGCTGCTCCCTCCTTTCCTACCTCAATAATCCGTTATTAAGGTGCTGTCCCTGAAACCAGAGAGCGCGGTGCCCAACAACGCGACCCTGGGTAAAATCGGTGGTTTTGGGCCAAAGCTATCAGTCTCGGCGCCCCAGGGTCTACAACGAGGGAAAGCCGGGGACTCGGGTGAAAGTTCCTGCCGTGTGGGAGGTTGTGCATGCCGGTGAGCCCCTCTTCCCCCACCCTCGGGGGACCGCAGATCAGAAACGCAAGGCTCAAGAAACATCTCTAAACACCCCTGGGCCCGCACTCCTGACTGAGGACTGTGGCCCTTGAGGGAGAACTATCGGGCCAGAGCCGGGCCTCGGTTACCTGTGCTGCAAGCCCTGGGAGGCTGCCGGCGACGAGGAGACTGACCCTGCGGCCCACTGGTGACTGGAGCCGTGCGCTCCACTGCTTTGATGCCCTTTATTGGCGCAGGCTGCCTCCCTGCGGGTGTTTTGGACTGTGCAGCGCCCCTGCGGGCATGCCTCGATCCTCTCCCTTACATTGAGCCGCTGCACATAGAGGACAGAGCCCGGAGCCTTCCGGTGTGGTGCGCGCTGGCCTGCCGTGGCCGCACCTACTGATGTAAAGATACCACAGGGGCGGTTTGACTGGTATGCAGCCTTCCCGGTCAGGTCACGAAAATACAACGTCATAGCGGGCCTGCCGAGAGTGCAGCTGGGAGACTCTTGGACCTTAGCCAGAGGGGGCATTCCTGACTCAGTGGACCTTTGAGACTGGCAGGCCTGGGGGGGCTCTATCTTGCTACGGTCGAGGTGACTCAGAGGGGTCTGGAGGGCCACGAGTGGAGCGGGCACTTATCTGTTATTTCGCGCCAGTGTTATCAGCTTCCTGAGGCCCCAGTGTGGGAGAGACCCCCCCGCTAGCCCACTTCCATGACACATCTTTCGCCTCTGCACCCGATTTATTGTGGCTGGCAGAGCGACATCAATTATGGCTACCTGCGTCCTGGGACAATAGAAATCATGTGGAGGCTTGGTGGTCTGTGGATGGCTCAACCCCCGCAACTTCCAAAGCGCACATATGTAAATGTAAATGTATTTCGATTTATATAGCGCACGAATCACCCAGGGGTCTCAAGGCGCTTGCTTAGGGAACCCGTCCTGGTATTCCCCTGTGAGATACCCCGGCAGGGTATTCACAAGGTGAAAGCCAGGCATCCCGCCGCGAGGGGCCGTAGTGGAGATTAAGCAAGCTATTGCCCAGAGTCGCAGAGTGTGACCCCGTGAGTCGAGTAGGCACCGGAGCGAATATTGTCAAGTCCGAGGAATTTTTTTTTGAGCCCGAGACCCGCCGAGGCGGGGAATCGAACCCTGGTCCACGGCTGATCTCAGCTTCTGGGTCTGCCGCCTCTAACCACTGAGCCACGCTTCTCCACATATAGCGCCGCAGAGACTGGCAACAGCACCTCTACAGCGGGCAATGCCCCGGACGCCCCCCTGTGGCTCGAATCTGGTTCATAGTTCCTGCCCAGCACCTGGATAAAAAGGATTGGACCCTGAAAAAATTCTCATCAGCAAGCAGTTGGCCCAGTACTCAGGAAAAGACCTGATCATGTCCAATGTTTGGTATCAAAATCATGAGCTATGCTGATGACACCCAACTGGTTGTCTCCTTATCCCAACTTGCCCAGTGCCCGGACACCCTCCACTCCTGCCTATCCAAAATTCATACCTGGATGTGCGAATCCTTCCTCAAACTGAATGGGTCTAAGACCGAAATTATGCTACTAGGGCATAAAGGATCCACTCTGCCTCCGAACATCTGGCCCACCTGCCTGGGGGAACCCCCCTCCCCAAAAAATGAGATTAAAAGCCTGGGGGTCTGGATGGAACAGGATCTTTCATTCAAGACCCAAGCTAAAAAAATGCCGGGAGCCTGTTTCGGCCTCTTCCGATCGTCTCGGAAAGTTCCGCCACTTCTTCCGCAACCCTCTCGGAAGCTGCTTATCCAAGGACTGATCCTGTCCAGATTGGATCACAGTAACGCTATCTTCCTTGGTGCACCGGAAACCATATTTAACAAGCTCCAACAGATCCAGAATGCTGCAGCACGGCTTCTCACGGGCACCTCAGCCAGAATATCAGCTAAACCAGCACTCAAGCTGCTGCACTGGCTTCCGATACGCGAAAGGGTAAAATTCAAATCCTTATGCATTGCACACAAACTGTTGCAGGATAAGGGGCCCCCCATTCTAAAGAACCTAGTCGTACCCTACAAAGCCAACAGACCACTCCGTTCAGATCATGAACGCCTGGTCACAGTGCCCAGAGTAAAAAAGGCACGTACAGGAGGACGGCGATTCTCGGTTAACACAGCTAAACTGTGGAATTCCCTCCCCTTGAACCTACGGGCTGAACCCGGTCATCTGCGATTTCGTGAACTCCTAAAAACCCACCTTTTCTCTTAAACCCATTCTTTCTTCTTTCTGGCACTCGCACTGGTCTCTCTGTTTGGTCTAGCGCTGGGATGCTTCCGGGTAACTACGCGCTCTATAAATCCCCCATTCATTCATTCACGTAAGGGGCCCCAGAGTGTCTCAACAAAGTAAACTAGATCGCTACACCTGCTCTAAGGTGGACTTGCCCGAGCGGAAGGGAGTTGGTGACAAGGCACAGAGCGGAGCTGAACAGGATCCCGCTGAACCTACAATGAAGGACTTGATGGCAGCTATTACAGGGGTCCGCACATCTATCGACGCCCTCTCCTCGGAGGCGACACTAATCAGGGTGGATCTCACAAAATAACACGAAAAGGTCAAGCAATTGGAGCTCACCACTGCCAGCCTGGTGGAGGACACTTCGCAATTGCAGACGGCGTCGGGGAACTCCAAGCATTTCGTAAGGATACGGAAGATAAGCTGGACGACTATGAAGGGTGCTTGCGATGCAACAACATTAGCGTTCTTGGGGTGCCAGAGAAATCGGAGGGGCCTGCCACAGACCTCTTCATTGAAAACATGATCACAACAAAGCTACAACCGAAGAGCTTGTTGAATCTGTTTGTAATTGAGAGAGCACACAGGGTGCCAGGGGGTCGCCTGAAAACGGGAAGCCCCCACCCCCCCTGTCCGAAACTGGCCCGTTTACTTAACTATAGAGACAGGGATACCATTCTGCAAGCAGCAAGAGTCGCTCCACCGATACGCCTGGACAACTCAGAGATCACTTTCTTTCCAGACTTCACCCGGGCGGTCCAAATGAGTTGACGCTCATTCCTGGATGTCATGCGCAGGTTGCGTGAAAAAGGACTAAAATACGTCATGCTTTTTCCTGCACGTCTTAGAATTGAGATGGAGGGGAAAACCCGCTTCTTTGACCTCCCAGAGGTGGCATCTGACTGGTTGGACAACCTGAAAATCCCACCGGAAAGGACCACTGAAGATCAGTGAGACGAACAATGAAAATTCAACGGAAGGCATCCGGATGATTCTGCACCCAACTGTTTTCTCCACAACATTTGACGCATACAGATACTGGCCTACCCACCGAAGTACTGAACCTCTTGAACTCTGCGGATTGAGTCATCATCGTGTACTGCACCTGTACTCTGTAACAGTAGGTAGGGGACTAACAGGGCACTAGAGCCTCCCCCGTGTTCTTCTTTTAGTAGTATTGTTGGGCGACAGGCACTCTGCATTTAAAGGATCTTGGGCAGTTCTAGGCCCGGAGTGCAGGGGAGCAGGGAGGGGGGTAGTTGGGAGGTGTTGTCTTTCTTGGTTGGTTGTTTTTGGAGTTCGACGGTGCAATGCATAAATGGGATGACAATAATGAGGACCAATCTATTGGTCAATGGGAGTACAGTGTAACAAAGAAGTCAATCTTAAATTGGAATGTTAACAGACTGAGGGATAAAATTAAGAGAAGTGTTGTATTGCAATACATTAGGAGACTATCACCTGACAGTGTTGCTCCAAGAAACCCACTTCATAGGCAACACGTGCAAAGCAATGCACAGATGGGGTTACTCAATGGTAGCACATGCGGGCTTTACATCTAGTTCCCGAGGGGTAGGCATAATGCAAAATAAGTAATTCTCGCTAGCAATCACCTTTACCTGAATGGATGATCGGTGCAGATATACCGGTGTCACGGGAACTTGGGAGAGCCGTACTGTCACTTATGTCAATATATGCACCGCCAGGGATGCAAGCTGTGACATTCACGGACCTCAGCGCTATACTGCTCACGTTTCCTGACGGGCACCTAGTACTTGGCAGCAATTTCAATTCCATATTATCGGGTTCATTGGACAGACACCGCCCTTGCGAAACCCCCCAAACGGCACGCACCTTCTCCAGCTTTTTGGAGGCGATGGGACTAGTTGACGGGTGGAGGGCGTACAATACGGACAAAATTCAACACACTTTCCACTCCGGGGCGCACAACAGCCTCTCCCGCCTTGACTACATAGTCATCCCAGCTCCACAAATAGCAGATATTCATGAGATCCAACACATGGCCAGAGGTATTCCTGATCACTCCCCCCTATGGGTCTACATAGTTTTAGACCACACACAAGTCGGACGTGTTGCCTTTATCAGTACCTGGTACCTAAAGAACCCAAAAATTCGGAAAGACAAATAAAGCTATTGACTACTTCTTGGAGAACGAACACACGGTTGAGCACCGCAAATTTGTGGGCGAAGCCTTCATAGCAGTAGCCCGGGGACAGGCCCTTTCCCTAATTGCGGGAGCCAAAAAAGACATCTCCGACATGGAACAAGAGCTTTACCGTCTTGAGCAAGACGTCAACACTGATGCCACACCAGAGACCCTTCAACACACTCCGTCTGCGT
This sequence comes from Lissotriton helveticus, assembly GCF_964261635.1. Lineage (NCBI taxonomy): Eukaryota > Metazoa > Chordata > Amphibia > Caudata > Salamandridae > Lissotriton > Lissotriton helveticus. The sequence continues at coordinate 2,112,843,122 of NC_136063.1, forward strand.
CGGGACGAATACCGGGCAATAGTAACGGACCGCGCCAAATTAATGGGACAAGAAAGACTGGGCATTATATAGGACTGGGGTGATAAAGCTGGCAAATTGATCGCCTGGCTAGATAAAAAGGAACATGCAAGCAGGCTCGTGCCAGAACTTAGAGACGCTGACGGGTCCCACGTTACAGAACCCCAAGACATAGCATTTTCACACAGTATATGGCTCGGTTCACCATACGCTCCCAGACGCTGACCAAACGTTTATGGATAGCCCCCTAACCGATGACGAAATAGCAACTGCAATACGAGCGTTGCACTCGGGAAAAGCTCTAGGCCCAAACGGTATCCCAATCGAACTTTACAAGCTTCGTCCTGATAAACTGGCTCCTCACCTAAAATCCATGCTGGAGGACAGCCTCAAGCAGGGATCACTGCCATACGATCAGAGAATAGCTAACACTGTTACTATCCACAAACAAGGGAAACCTAAAACTGACTGCTCCTCAGATCGGCAGATATCCTTGCTAAACGCAGAACCTAAAATTTTAGCCAAAGTTCTCGCCACCAGACTAATTAAAGTTATAGGGGACCTAGTGCACCCAGATCAATCGGGGTTTATGCCTAGAAGGAACACTGCTTTAAATTTACGTAGATTGCATGGGGTCCTGGGCAGTGTGCCGACGATACGCGAGGATGCAATCATAGTCTCCCTTGATGCCATTATTATTATTATTATTATTATTATGCGTTCTTATATAGCGCTCGATTACCCGTAGGCATCTCGGCGCTTGCCTTGGGAACCCGTCCTGGCTTTTCCCTGTGAGATACCCAAACTGGGCATCCCCAAGGTGAAAGCCAGGCATCCCGCCGCGGGGGGCCGTAGTGGAGATTAAGCAAGCTAACGCCCGGAGCTGCAGAGTGTGAACCCGTGACTCGAGTAGGCACCGAAACAAGAATTATCGAGTCCGTGGATATTTGGGCTCAAGACCCTGCCGCGTCGGGAATTGAACCCTGGTCCCGGGTCTGACCTCTGCTTCAGGGTCTGCCTCCTCTAACCAGTGAGCCACACTTCTCCTTTGAGCCACACTTCTCCACACTATGGCATTCGACACACTAGAATGGCCTTCTCTTTTCGCCGTACTTGCTAAATTGAGGTTTGGACCCACTTTCTGTAGCTGGGTGCGACTACTATACAGTGAGCCAATGGCCCAAATAGTTGTGAACAATCGGAAATCAGAGCCCTTCACCCTTAGTTGGGGGACCCGCCAGGGGTGCCCCCTTTCTCCTTTGTTATTTCCTCTGGCTCTTGAACCTCTTGCGGCATGGATTCGCAAAGATGGAATGATACGTGGCATGCATTGGTCGGCTGACTGGGAGGACCGTATTTCCTTATACGCAGACTATATTCTTCTGTACCTCACGTCCCCAAAGAGATCCCTGATTGCAGAATTCAATATCCTTGATGTCTTTGGCAGATATTCTGGGTTTCGAGTTAATTGGCAGAAATCAGTACTATAAGTCCTTTGGGGGGCCCCCCTCACCTACCTCAAAACTACCCTATACCAGTAGTATCAGAAGGATTCAAATAGCTGGGCATATTCATTTCTCTTGACTCCTCCGTAAGATATGCCCGTAACCTGGTCCCCCTCCCCCGCAGAGGCTCAGCATCGATATAGCACACGAAGTCACTCCCGCTCTCGCTATTGGGCAAAGCTGCCTTATTTAAAATGATGTTCTTACCCAGTTTCCTATATGCCCTGCAGAACTCAGCTGATCCTGTCCCAAACTCATATTTTAAAGAGGTTGAAGGGCTCCAGCGAGACCTTCTTTGGGGAGGGAAACCGCACATTGCTTTGAAGAAGCTCACACTCCGCTGGTATGACAGAGGGATCGGTTTACCCAACATCAAAAAGTACTACTGGGCAGCGCACTTTACGGCAATAAATCATGGCACGTACGTCGTCCCGACAACCGGGGGTTCCTTATGGATCGCTGGCTCCTTCCAAATGGGACTTATTCCCGGGCACTATACTCTAAGCCAGGCAGATACCCACTTACTGGCCCCACCAGTCACACAGTCAAAATTTGGCACTCTGCAACTAAATCGCTCGGTTGGCATAACAGATTGACTCGCGCCACACCACTGTGGGACTCGTAGGAACTTTGACACTTGGGAAATACCAAGGGCTTTGATAAATGGGATCTAATCGGCATATCCCATGTTAGAGACCTTTGGTGCACAGAGGGAGTGAACCCCTTTACAAACCTCCAAGCACAATACGCACTGGCGGACTGAGATTTTTCGATACTCACAAATCGACACTCATTGCAAACAGTATTGCCTAGCGCTTCAACTCCGCCGGATGCCTCCCCGTTGGAGGATCGGCTGCTAGACGGCCACCTGCCAGAAATAGCCATTTCCCTGACCAATTGAAAGCTCATCAATAATAAGGAGGACCCCCTGCTGGCGCTACGAGACAAATGGACTGAGGACGGACTTGAACTAGATGATGAAAGTTGGCAGGCAGCGGTCTCCTCGCCCCAAAACTGTTGCGATCCCGGCACGACTCAGACTGTTACAACTAAAGATCCTGCATAGAATTTACATAACCGGTCCCCAATAGATACATATAGGAGGGCAGACTGACGGATCTTTTAGACAGGGATGCATACAGTTGGGCACGTTCATGCACATACTATGGCACTGTGAGCAGATTCAGGAATATTGGCGCAACATACATACCATTATGAGTGAAACTCTGGAGGTAGAAGTCAAACCTGAAGCGCCCAGATGCCTACTTAACATCTGGGAACCCACTGACCTCAATAATTACACCACGCAATGGGTCACACTTGGCTGCATGATAGCCAAAAGAAATATTGCACAACTTTGGGGAGCCTCACATGTATCCACGGTGGCAGAGAGAGATCTGGACTGGTGTATGCTGAGAGAAAAGACAGTCTATGTGGCCCGGGGCTGCCCCAGAAAATGGTCCAAGATTTGGGGCCCCTGGAATGCTTATAGTGGCGATATTTGTACCCCTCCCTGTGATGCTGGTAGTGATGTCCCCCCCCCCCCTCTCTGTGAATTCCGACAAGTTGACTTGCTGTATCTGTATGCTTATCTGCTTGCACTGTACATCTTTTATTGATCATGGTGAAATTGTACCTTTTATGTCAAGACTATTTAATAAAAAGATTTATAAAAAAATAGAGTATGTGAAGGACTAAGTCTTTGTGGTCGGGAGGGACAGCTATGCGAACCCTAAACCAGGTTGTGACCTCGATTTGTTGTACCATTTATAGCGTAGCAAGGGTTGACCACTTTTCCACAACATTCCGTCACTGCACCGGTCTAAACCGTTTACTACGATAAGCAGCAAGCATCATATTGATCTCATTGTACGAAGTGGTTGAGTCTATTCGGCAGACTGTCAGCGAGAAGGCACCTCAGACAGAGTCCCTATAGATTTGCTAAAGTGCAATATTGATTTGTGGTCATTGTGAGCCATTATTTTTTAACAACCTGGTCCTCTTCGATCATTGTTCCGATATTCAAAAAAGGTAATCGGTCTGATCCTAGCTGCTATCGTGCCACTTCACTTATTGATACTTCTGTGAAAATATTAGGCAGAGTTATTTATAATAGAATCAAGGATTGGACCTAAGAAAATGCCACCTTGTATAGCTGGCAGTATGGCTTCAGGAATCGTGTAGGAATATTTTAGCAATGTCTGCATCTAAATTTAATTATCACAGGTACATAATGGCCAAATAATGCCCAATGTAACTTGCTTTTATGGATCTGTCCTCAGCATTTTACTGTGTAAATCTCCCAAAGCTTGGAGACTCCTGTTCATGGGTTGGATGAGGCGCTTGTAAACTTTTCAGCAACCCTACATGAGAATATGAACTAGACCATAAGATTTGGGGCAAATGGTGAACTCCAGTGAGATCAAAATCTCCTGAGGTGTCAGGCAGGATTGTGTTTTGACACCTTTACTTTGTATACTCTACATTAATAGGCTACGTCCCTATTCATATACTATTTCCTCTACTAGTTACTTCTCCCACCCAAATTAGGGTTGATCTTGTTAATACAAACTTCTCAAAATCGTACATCAACTAGCCCCAAGCAAATTAGAGTTTCTACTCTAGCAGTTAGCAACACTCACTTGGGTACCTTTTCTTATCTTAGGGTTATCTTTGACTCCTCAGGTTCCTGGGCACCTAACATCACACATTGTAGGCTGATGTTACCTAGTGCAGTTGGCTCTATTTAGTCAGCAGTAACCTCCTACGGGGAAAGCATTTGCAGGTTCATAAAACACACTGTGTGCCTGTGGCAATGTAAGGAGTCGAGATCTGGAGCATAACTAATTGCACAGCTATTCAGGCGGAGTAAAACTGATTTTGTAGAAATGCTGTCAGTCCCTCCATCCACCTCCCATTTTATTGGTCATGAGCTATGGTGGACCGCATCTGAGCTAGGCCCTACCTTTGTGATTATCCACAAGGCGAGCTGACGAGGCAGCCCTAAATCAAGCCATTATTAAAGACTGTCTATTGTGTGATAAGAGCCTGTCGTGTAGTTCCTAAGAATCCACCAGGACCTGTGCGTTTTGGATGACCTAAACTGAAGGCTTGGTGTCCCAACCGCTTCTGGACACCACCACAGGATAGGCCAGCCATTAAACCAGCTAGCTCTACAGTGCCATTAACACCCCCCTGTATTCTACAGTGGTGTAGGTAGTCTCTGGCAACCACTGAACATGACAACCCTGATTCCTACGTGATCATGGAATACAGTACAGTACGTTTCGCTCAGACACTTGTCCTTGCTTTCTCTCAGAAAATACACAGGATGGTGATTAGGACGTTTCAATAACTATTTATTGGTCCAGCGACAACCTTGTGTAAAACATATGTGCTGCGACAATCAGTAGACAGAAGCATATGAAAGACAGCTAGTACCAATATAGTGAATAGTCGATACATTTCTAACAAAGTGCTAATAAGATGAACAGAAACAGTTCGAATAAAAACAGCAGCACTTGCATATTCCTAAAATGCTCACCCCAAGTAATTTTGCTAAAATGTACCTAGCCTAACCTGGATGTGTAGGTGTATATCCGTATAGATGTGTATCTGTAGCCAAGAAACCCCTAGGGAAGAACCAGAACCCCTCACCTGGTGGTGGGCATGAAGGACCCAGTGTCTGCGTTTAGGAAGACAACACGCAAGGGAGGTCGGACTGCTGCTTGTCAAAGATTCGGCATGCAGGACCTCCATCTCAGCTTGGAAGGAAGTCTCCTGTAATTTGTAGGAGGGAGTGAGGGTCTTTTATACTAAAGTGGTCACTCCAGGTTTTTTCCTAGAATCAATATGTTTTTAAAACAACCATGGATGTTTAGAAAAGAATCAAATGTTTTGAAAACAATCCCCAATGCTTTTCTAAACAAGTGTGATCATGCACAGCTAGCTGTTGGACATGGGTGAAAAAAGTGATAACCCTTATTCAGAATAAATCTGCCTTGCCTGATGACATGTTTATGTACGTCAGATACAGGGATTATGATAGAATACTTAGAGCCTGGTGTCGAGGAGACAGGAGCATGCTACTAGGTAAAAGGTCACCATTTTAGAATTGGTATTGTCGTGTGGATGGGACAATAGATGTAAAAATGGGGAATACATCAATAGGACTATTCTAAAAGACATGACACCAACTCCTCATCAAAAGGTCAACAAGGTCAGTTAAGTAACAATAAAGCTAACATTAAAAGGCATGATCACTTATAATAAAACATATTAAAAAGCATTTTTGAAAGCCTGAAAAAATGTCCATAAAAAAGTAATTTTTCCCTAAAGAAGCGTTGAAAAGGTTCTCTAAAATTGTACGTATTGTGATTAATTGCACCGAGGACCTTGACAGCCATGAAGCACAGTTGGAGAAAAAATAAAACAGTCACACTCAGCCTTCAATTTGGTAAATGTTTAAAAAGTTGCCAAACAGTTCCCAGCGCAAGAGAGGCCAAATAGTTTGAATCCTGCACTGAAGACTCAACATCGCTGAACATCGTATCCACAGGTGGTAGCCCATCAAGAACTTCCAGTATCATATCCAATGAGCAAAGATGGTCATTGCTGGTTCCCACGGCAGCCGCCGGGGAAGAGTTCAATGCCTGCACGTTTGATGCCGATGCCTATACTTCTGGAGCAGAGCTGATATCCATTGCAACAGGAGCGGAAGCATTCCTCGGAGGCTCTAGAAATGCCGTCATCAACATGGAAATACGCTGTGCACAACTACACGCGTGGGCCTGCAAAGGCACCAGTAGCGCTTCTATGTCCGGCAGCACAACCGATGGAAGTGTCACAGGTCCAACACGCAGCCAAATCCGCAGAAGAGGCGACGGAACACAGGCAGGACACAGTCTAGCCAGACTGGTCTGAAAGACCAGAACCAATGCTCAGCAGCTCTAGCAGCAGAGGTGTAGTCAGGTAGAACACCATGCGCTCACGACAACGTCGTTCCAGCAGTGTTCTCTCCATTTCTTGAGGGATTGAGACATCCATTGCGAAGCAAGAGTATTAAAATCACGATGCCCGCTACTGAAAGCAGGATCGAAGGAAGCCTCCAAAAAATCGTTCAAGTACAGGGTGTATGAAGGATGAAATTACGCCGAAGATCGTCTGAAAGGTGGCTTAGAGACCTGATCCAAGTCACTTAAATAACTGTATGATCCCACTTGTATCAGACATGTTAAAGATACGATGAACCATTTCTCTGAAATGGCTCTGGAAGTTCGTACGGACCAGGGCCTGTACCTCTGCAGAAGACCTTGCAACTTGGAGATTAAAAGTCTCTCGGGCTGAAGTTTAAGGCCGCAATTTGTTGAAACATGGCTTTCAGTCTGCTCAGTGAATCAAACCGTATACGGGAAACATTCAATGAAGGCCACAGTGGTGCCTCACTAACTGTGCGAGCCGGGGGAAACAATACTTACGAACAGCACACAACCCTGAAGTTTACTGTGACTAGATATGCGATGCCTGGTGACATTCCACAACAGCCTTGACTATTCAGCACTAAATAACTTCCATTCGAAAGTAATTCAAAATACCGGATGAATCACAGAAGCGGAGGAGCCTTTCAAGTAGCAAGATAAGTTCACTTTCGACGCATTGCGCGTTTCATGAAGTGACGCTTCTTTGCACAGTAAAGACCCACTTAAAGCCTTCCAGCAGTCAGTACCACTTAAGAAAACTTTAGTGTCCTTATATCTGCACCTATATCTATACGGTAACTCCCGGGTTATGAGCCCTTCACCCAACCCTTCATACCTGCCTGCTAGGATGCATCCAAGGCAGTACTGGAACTGAAATGTCGTGACTGGCAGTGTGATATAGCCATGAATTAACCATTATGTAGACGCCGACTGCTCCAGTGAAATGTTAGTTCTCTATTTTTCTACGAGCAGCATGGTGTACTTTGCTTCTCTGCGGGCCATAGTCAACAGTCTGTCGGTCAGATTGTAAACAGAGAACAAACTTGTGCTGCTAATGATCGCAATGGCACGTGGGCTGAACGCAATAAATTCAGCCTCAAGGTTAAAAGCATAATGGAGCGCAATTGAGATTGCCCATGTTGTAGAATAGACAAATCATGTACCATTATGTCAATTGCCGAAGGACACAATGTTGCCCAGTGAATAAATACCTGAAGAAAGTGAGGTCATACCATGGTCTACCAGAGCCAGGGCCTTTTCTAGGTTAATACTATCAATTTCACGTAATCTCTCAGCAGCATCCTGTTGGGAGACTTTCCACAGTTCATTGTAGAAGGCATATAAGAAGCGTTTTACGCGGTTTCTTGAGACCTAGCAAGAAATCCCAAAGAGCCAAATTTTCTCATACAAGGGACAAATGTAGTTTCACCTGTTGTAGTGTTGAGGTTTTTAGCCATTCTAGGCACAACTTCCCAACACAAACCCTCTGGTGCTATCCATGAATCTTGCTTGACACCTACGTGTGTCGGTAGGCCAAACCAACCATCCTTTCCAATTGGGAGCTGAGGAATTTCCTTTCCAATTGGGAGCTTAGGAATTGTATGTACCATTCTGTATCATTGCACCCAGCATTTCCTCACTTATCAGTGTGTTATTTGACATACCTGCATTAGGTATGGGTAAAGTGATGCGTGGTGTTTTCAGGTCTTTAATTTTTGCAAACCCGTACATAGCAGGTAGTTAGTTGCTCTGTTCTGTTCAGGAATAATATCTGTAACGGTATAAGGCAAGCTCTTATTAAAGCCTCTGTTCCCTGAACCTGCCAATCTTTCGCCCCCAGATGGATTTTGTGTCTATCGTGTCCCTCCAATAGTCAGTCGAAACCTTGTGTAGACCGTTGGGAGATGAAAGGTGCTGAATATATGAGCTTTGTGTTAGTCAGCATCACTTTCCTGACAGTTGCATTAGTCTGTAATAACTTATAGTAGTAGGACATTGGGTCTGATGTATTAAACCCTGAAAAGTATGCACATTTCTGTGCAAATGTGGCAGGACTATCTTTTGGTGGTAACTGGCAATGTTCCAGTTGATGGTAAGTCTTTCCAGTGCGTGGAACACTTGCTCTATACAAAAAGTGACGACCATAATACTGGTAACAAAACAAACTAAAGTAGTTGGGTGTATCTTCATATAATTCCATGTAAGAAAATGCAGCAGATTGTTCTAAATCTGTAAGCATAGTATTCGCAGTCTCAATGTCCAAATCATCAGCGAGTACTCAGGGTAATGAAATTAGTCATTGACATTTTGAACATGAGTGGAATTTTTAAATGTTCAGAAGGACCAAATACAACACATGAAACTCTAGCCCAAACAATACCATCCGGTATTGGAACTGCTGAAAAGTTCACTAGAGAATAGCATCTCTGTTCACAGTGTGATGACTTATGTGGTTTCAGTATAAAGTTCACAGGTTGTACTGCAGAGCGTTGTGGGAGGTAATGTCCATTCAGTAGTAGGAAAAATACAGTTTACTATGCCAATCCAAATTTACAGGAACAGGATCCATAATGCAAACTAATGATGCAACCAAGAGGACACCAAGTAAGTCTTTTTCAACCAGAGATCGAATTGTCAAAGTTGTTTTTTTAGAGACGAGTGGAGTTTGCTCAGGTTCACTTGGATCCGAAGTAAAGTCATCAAAGTGGATGAAGTAACCAGACGCAGTTGGATCTATTTTTGGGAGCTCAGCAGTGTTTATAGAATTGGATGTTGCTTTTTGTGAAGGCACGTTGATGTAAAGTTCATTATTGGGCCAAATTGCATTTGTTTCATTTGAATGTTCTTCTGCTTCAACAGGTGTGATTCGTACTCCATTACTGGCTACTCAGTATCTTGTACAGAGGAGTCTTGAAACATCATTAGTCTTTCCGTCTGAACTTCCTGTTATAGTAGCAAGAGGCGATCTACGGTTACTCAGGACACCATGCGTCCCGCTGTTGAGAATCGGCCACATAGTGTCAATGGAGACTAATCTTTTTTCTTTTCAGTAGGCAAGAGGCGAAGTACTGTTCTTGTTCCTTTAACCGCGTAGGCAGGTACAGGTGTTCTGTAGGATGGCCCACACTCCACCTTGTCCACAATCTTTTCTCTTACCAGGTCCCCGACTTGTGGGACCCAGACAGGTCTTGCGGAAACGGTTTAACTTCCCCCAGTGGCAGTGCATTTTACTTGGACGTTGCTTTGTAATGCCCAGAATTCATTGAGTTACTGTAAAACAGCCAAACGATCATTCAACTCAAATGGTTTTACATCGCCACTGTGCTGGCACAATCTAGGTCAGGTTCCCACATTCTTGTCCCAAACAGGATCTCAGACGGGGTGCATCCTCCCAAGGATTTTCTTGGCATATTATTCAGTTTCCTCTGGACCCCATCTAGGTGATTAACCCATCTACCCTCTGCGCCTAATTCCCTTGCTGTTAAGGACTGCTTTAGGTCTCGGTTTTTCCTCTCCACAACCGAATTTCCCACTGGATGGTAGGGGAAGGAGTACCACAAGGCCACGCCCATACTTTACATGGCTTCCTTGTAAGCCTGGGAGCGAAACACAGGGCCACGGTCAGAATGTAAAGTGCCAACTGCGTATCTTCCGATGAAGACTTTAGAACAGTTAAGAGCGTCAGCCGAGCGCCAAGGCCAAAACCAAAGAAATCTAGAGCATGAATTTACGGCCACCAAGATATACTTGTAAGCCCCATCTGCAATTAAGGGACCGCAGTGATCCAAACAGACACATGCGAGAGGTCTGTCTGAAATGAGCAATGGTGTTTGTGGTGGCCGTGCAAAAGTGGAACCTTTCATCTGCTGACAGATGTCTCACTTCAAGACCTAAGCCTTTGTTTGCAAACTTGGCCACCAAAATCGCCGCATCAGTAACAAAACTGTAGAAGTGACTCCTGCATGTGCAGAGCCCAGACCCTCGTGTGCAGCTAATCTGCGATCCAGGTTTGGTAGAGCTTTATCTTTATCCCCCACTCCTGGAATTTGAGCATACGGTGTGCTTTGCGCATCTAATTTACAGGAATATTTGAGTGGAAAGCCCTTTTGAACAGCAGAACCATTCTTTGAAGCGTTGACAGCTATCAGCATGTCTCCAACTAGCCTCGTGCTAGAATGAGTACTACAACAACAGCAGCAGTCCGCACTGTCGCCTTGGCCGCTTCATCAGCCAGTGAATTCCATTCAACGTGTAGGCCAACAAGCTGATGACTCAATGTGTGAATAACGTAAGCACGTGTCAAAAATGCTTTCAGCTTTGCCACTTGTTCCCGTAACAATTTTTGTTTAATTGTGCAATCCTTGAAATCTCTAAACCCATTCTGGCACCAGTAATGAAGATATACATTGTAAGACTGTACACGGTAAACCAAATCGCACCCCATCAGTCTGGGAATTACTGATCCATATACTGTAGTGCCAATAAGAGGGCTTTCAGCTCTGACAACTGTGCTGTACAATCTCCTAGAGATTGTGTAGTCTTATTGCTGGTTTGGAACTTGCTGTCCAGCATACATCCCTTCACTATAGCACATCCAGCACGACATTGCGGTTTACTGCCTATGGCAGGCTGACCAGATCCATCTGTGTAAATGTACTCTTATTTCTCTAGAGGCAAGACTTAATTCCGCAGAAGATATTCTTGTTCGTACTGCAGGAACGCTTGTGTTTTCAATGTAGAATCGTATCTTTAATCTACATCTGTTGCAGTGAGACAATTAGTCCATTGTATCCATCGCGGATGTAGTGCTTTTGCATGTGGAATGTTTCCTTTGGTAACAGCTTGTAAAGTTGGTACCGGGTTAATGACAATTATGTGTTTCCCCTGTGCTAGTGCTCTCTCTTACTACAGCAGTCTGTACTGTGGTCAATATTTTTTCAATTGCTGCAAATCGCATTTCAGCATGTGTGTATAAATATGATTTGTATGCAATTGGAACGGTCTCACCTTCATTGAAAGTGAGCTAAGTATATCCTGATAATCCGGATATCCTGATAACCCCGGGACGACCTGGATCACCAAGGTAGTGGTATTTACAAGTGTGTCAAATGTTTAGATGCTATCATGTCAGCATGAACTAGACGTAGAGTGTGTGTTGTGTCCACTGGTGTGGTGTGAAATCTGGTCGGATTAAATCGTAGAAAGCTTTTACTCTGACTGCATAATCTAGAATGTATGTTATGCCAAAATGTAGAAATCCTAATGTGGATTGCAAACCTTTGAGAGTCTTTGGAGGCTGCAGCAGCGCAGACATTTCCAAATAGTTGGCTGCCAAGCTCTTGCCTTCACTTGATAGCTCATATCCCAAAACAGGACATTGAAATGAGCTAGTTAAGATTTCCTAAAATTTAATTTGCAACCCAAATTGTCAAATCCCACATTTATGTTGTTCACCCTGCTCAAGTGTTCAAGTAACTCATCGTTCATTTGATAGATATCATCTACATAGAACATTGCCTCCTCATCTCATGTTTTTCATATTTGACACTTGCTGAGAATAGTTCTGGACTTTTCTTATACCTTTGAGGTAAACGACGGAAGTGACTGATTGCAGAGGGCAGAAAATGCGGTCAAATATCTGCTGTTGGGAGCTATATTTTGGCAGAAGAATCCATTCCAGATATCTAATCTTGTTTTGTATTTTTTGTATTAATGCGGTACTCTGTGCATTTTGAACTGCAAATGTACGGGTGTTTGTGGTTAAATGTTGGTAATCTAAAACGAGACGATGTGTTGTACGGTTTCATTACTGGAAACAAAGGATTATTCATAGGGGAGGTGCAAGTCTCAATCACACCTTGGTATTCGAGTTGATCTAGAATTTCTTTGACCTGTCATTATGCATAGTTTTTTATAGGGTACGGTCTCTGGATTTGGAGTAGATTTTAATTGGATTTTATGGTGAGTAGACTGCACCCCCCATCCTACATGGGTGCGGTATAATGCCAGAGCTAGCACTAGCACACACTCCTGTGTGTATGAATTATTAAAGATTCTGGAACGAGGTCCAAGAAATCAGGCAAAATTACGCCTTCCTCCTTTGAGCAATCCATCATAAACTCTGGCAGTCAATCCCTCTCTGGAAGCAGTATGTCATATCCAAAGGTCAAATTATCCCAATTGAGACATTTAACATTTCGAGATGCTCCCCTCTATTTGGAGTGTAATTGTGTATGGTCTATGCAGGACACTTCACTCTGGTATCAGGTGTTTCCACGTGATATGTTCATTCAATACTGCGGTCACAAGAAAATCCTTCAGGTTCTGGCGAGCTATTGTTACTTTTGCCGTGCAGTCTAGCATTGTCAGAGGGAGTCCTCAGTAAACTGGGGATGTCTAATTTTCAAGCCAGCTACTTTATTCTTCTTGAATTGAGGTTTTGCTTTATGTTGCTCTTCCTGTTTGATAATGTAATCTGAAGTGCAATGTGTTTCCCTTTTTATCTTTGGTCGATCTTCAGTCTTTTGTTCTGATCACCAGTCCCTCTCTGAGTTTTTTGATGAACCCTGGAAGGAACTAAAGGAACGTACTTCAGTGTCCTGTTACCAATCAGGTTTTCTACTGTTATCACAATTCCCAAGGTTGTATCTCTTTTCAGAGGACTCTAGTTGGGGAGACGTACCCCTTGATCGTGAATTCTTTTTAGAATTTTTGTTTTCCCATTTCTTTTTAGAAGTGGTTGCTTGCTTTGAGTTGTCCTTTTTGGGTACTACCCGCCATTGGTTGCTTCCCTGCTTTTGTTCCCAGATTATCTCTACCTAATTCAGCATAGGTGTCTTCGATAATTTTTGGCAATTCTCGTTCTCCATTTCTAGGTGCTATTTCCCTTAGGCAGCTGTGTATAGCCACTGCTGCTGCCTCCCCCTTTATATTGCTCAGCATGATTGCAGAGACTTGGGCAAAATTACCCATCAGTTTCATTCCCAAGTCCAGGGCAGGTCCTGCCTTGTACTCATTCTGTTTTTGTTTCAATACTTCTGGAACAACTGGTAAGGCAGGAGTACTCTGTATTCAGACGTAAACAGCAGCAAGGATAATGTTACTTACCAGTAATCATCTGTTCTTGGCATGTATAGCTGTAGATTCATATGCTTTGCATACCCCAGCCATCTAGTGTTGGGTCCGGATGTTTGCAGTTTGTTTTTCTTTGGGGAAGTCTTTTTCCAGTCACGAGGTAGTTGACTCCTCCTTTCGGTGATAGAATGCATGGGCATCGACTCCATTGTTATATTCTTTTCCTGCAGAGGGTGAGAATGAAGTTTGTAGTAAAGAATAGAGATGTCCATCCGTATGTATACTAAAGAGATAATTGCAGCAGCTACAGGTATCCAGGGAGGCGGGTGGGCACATGTGAATCTACAGCTATACATGCCAAGAACAGATGCTTACTGGGTAAGTAACATTATCCGTTCGAGGCATGTGAGCTGTGGATTACATGCTTTTCATAGACTATTTAGCAGTATTCTGCCAAAGCAGTGGCTAACCTCTAGTTGGAGTGGTCTGAAATAGTGCTTTAAGTACTGCTTAGCCCACATTACCTTGTTGTCTTGCTAACACATCTATACAACAGTGCTTGATGAATGTGTGCGGTGTAGAACATGTTGCAGCTTTGCAATTGTCAACTATAGGTATGTTTCCTAAGAAAGCCATAGAAGCCCCTAACTTGTGAGTGGAATGTGCTCTAGGGGGTACAGTTAGAGTTTTTTGTTCTGAATAACAAGTTTGAATGCATTTAACAATCCACCTTGCAATACCTGATTTGGAGATAGGATTGCCCTTGTGTGCAGGAGCAAAAGCAACAAAAAGTGGTTTGGTCTTACAAAATTATTTTGTTTTTTCGATGTAATATAAAAGAGCTTTTTTGACATGAAAGTGTCTAGAGCTCGTTCTGCAACAGAATCAGGTTGAGGGAAGAATATAGGTAATTCTCCCGACTGATTTATGTGAAATGCAGATACTACCTTAGGTAGAAATTTGGGATTTGTACAAAGAACCCCTTTGTCTCTGTGCAAAAAAGGTTCTTCTATGGTTAGTGCATGTAATTCACATACTCTCCTCAGTGAAGTGAATGTAATGAGGAAAGCGGTTTCCAAGAGATAGACTGTGGCTTGCATTATACATGGGTTCAAAAGGTGGCCCCATTAATCTTGTGAGGACTATGTTAAGAGTCATAACACCAAGACTCCCACCTGCCTCAGTGTGTAATCTTAAGTCCTTCAATGAACGCTTTAATTACGGGCACTCTGAAAAGCGATAAATGCTGCCTATTTTGTAGATACGCAGCTATTGCAGCGAGATGTAGCCTGATGGACGTGTAAGCCAATCCTGAGTGCTGCAAGTGTAACAGATAGCAGATGTTTTTTATGAAAGCATCAAGAGGGTTGATGTGATTGTTATTGCAATAAATAAAGCGTTTACATTTAGCTGCCTCACAGGCTCTTGTGGTAGGCCTACTGGCCTCCCTGATGATGATCATGCAGTCTGGTGGAAGGTTCAGATAACCAAACTGACTTCATGAGCCAGATCGCGAAGTTAACTTATTTGGGATCTAGGTGTCGGATTTCTCCATGGCTCGGAGTGAGGAGACTGGATGTTAGGTATAGCTTTTGATGCGGGACCAGAGACCGGTTCAACAGAGTTGTGGACCATGGCGGACAGGCCAATGTGAGAGCTACAAGGATCAGTGTGAGGGATGTTTGCCTAAGCTTCCAGACCACTAATGGAATGAGTGGGAGAGGCAGAAAAGAGTAGGCACATATCTCTGACCAGTTCATCCATAGTGCATTGCACTTGGAGAGCAGGTGTTGGAATCTGGAAGAGAAGCTGTGGCATTTTGCGTTTTGATGTGTGGCAAACAGATCTGAGGGACTCCCCAACTTTGGAAGTATGGGAGGAGAACCAGAGGGTGAAGTTCCCGTGTGTGTATTTGCTGCCTGTGTCTGCTGAGTAGGTCTGCAATCTGGTTGTTCACTCCTGGGAGGTGTTCCACTAGGAGATAGATTTTGTGGTGAACAGCCCACCTCAAGATGTCTTGGGATAAGTAGGACAGTTGGAGAGTGTGTGTCCTCCCCTGTTTTTGTATGCAATACATAGCTGTCATGTTGTCGGTACGAACTAAGACAGCTTTGCCAAACATGTGAGTTTGAAATGCCCCGAGAGCTAGAAAGATTGCAAGCCGCTCTAGATGACTGATGTGGAGCAACTTTTGCTGTTGGCTCCATTAGGCCTCACACTGTGGTGCTGAAGGAGCTCCCCAGCTAGTGAGGGGCGCGTCCGTTGTTAGTACGGTCTGTGGAACCAGGTCTATGAAGGGCCATCTTTTTGATACATTTTGTGTGTTCAACCACTGCAGAGAGTACGGCCGCTTACCAACACTAGATCTCTTAACAGTCCCTATGATTCGTTCCCGAGACTCGCTAAGCGTACCTGAAGGGGACGCATTTGCAGCCTGGCATGGGGAACGATCATGATGCAGGATGCCATCATTCCTAGTTGTTGCATATACACCCGAGCAGGAAGCGAGTGATTGGATTGAAACTGGAGAACTAAAGCCTGAATGTTGTGAATTCTGGCTGCGTTGGGATACGCCAGAGCCTTTTGAGTATTGAATGTGGCCCCTAGGTAGTTTTGAGTATTGGCAGGCTGGAGATGTGATTTTAGCACATTGACTGTGAACCCCAGTTGAAGTAGTAACTGAATTGTTCTGCGAGTGTGCTGGAGACACTTTGGAAACGTACTGGCTTTGATGAACCAGTCGTCCAAGTAGGGGAAGACATGCATGTGTTTGTTTATTTGAGCAGCGACTACCAGACACTTTGTAAAGACTCTGGGGGCAGTAATGACTCCGAACGAGTACTTTGAACTGGTAATGTTGACCCACTATCACAAATCTGAGAAATTTGCGATGAGCGGGGTGGATTGGAATATGAAAATAGGCGACCTTTAAGTCTAGAGTAGACAGAGTCACTGTTTTGCAAAAGTGGTAGTACTTGAAGTGTTACCATGTGAAAATGGTCTGACTGCATGTAAAGATTTTGTTCTCTGAGGTCAATATTGGTCTGCGGGAGCCGTCTTTTTTGGGTATTAGAAAGTAAAAGGAGTACACTCCCGACCCGTGGTATTGTGGTGGTTTGGGCTCTATAGTCCCTTTTAGAAGGAGAGACTGAACCTCTTGCTTGAGGTGGCGTAGGTGATCCGGTGAGAGTTTGTGTGAACTTGGGGGAATGTTTGGAGGATTGTTGGTGAACTCCAGGCAGTAACCAGAATGGATAATTTCCAGTACCCTCTGGACCGTTAGGGACTACCAGACAGGTAGGAATTCTGAAAGTCGCTCCCCCCCCAGCCCCGACAGGTGTTGAATGGTCAGGATAGAAGGGGTGGGGGGTCACTGTTTTGTATTGGAGGGGGAGGTGCGTGTATTTGAACCTGTACTATTGTTTCCTCTGTAACCCCCCTCTGAAATAACCATTAGGGGGTAGAGGGTTGGTTGTAGCCCTTGTACGTGGTGGAGGTATTTTTGGACCCTCCTCGGTAGAAGGAGTGCCGAAAGGAACAACATGCTTATGTTAGTTGAAGGGCGCCCATGGATTTTGCCACTTCAGTTTCTTTCTCTGTTTTTTCCAGTGAGGAATCTACCACCGGGCAAAGAGGTGTTCTTTGTCAAAGGGTGTGTTCAGTATGGAAGTCTCAGCCTCAGGTTTGAAACCTGAGATACATAGGCAGGTGTGCCATCTTAAAAGGGCGCTGGTGTTTGCAGCTCTAGCTGAACTCTGCAGCATCTAGGGAGCACCTGATTGCATTATTTGAAATATGCGGTCCCTCCCGCACTAGGTCTTGCACTTTAGATTTATGTTCATCAGGTAGAAATTGGAGCAAATGATCCATCTTGTCCCAACGCGCCCCGTCATTTCTTGTGAGCAGTGCTTGTAAGATGCGCCGGAAGTTTGCTGCCGGAGAGGCTACCCTTTTCCCGGAAGCACCAATAAGCTTCGATTCTTTATCTGGGGGTGGAGCATTTCCTGTAGTTTGAGAGTTTGCACTTTTACGTGCGTTGGACACCATTAGGGAGTCCAATGGTAATTGTCCCTTTTGTACGCTGGGTCAGATGGTGCTGGCTTGTACTTTTTATATAGGTACGGTAAGTATACTTGTAAAGCGCACTGTTACTCCATCTCGGCGTGTCCTGGCGCTGTATACCGCTGGGGAACCCGTCCTGGCTTTCCCTGTGAGATGGTCCCTTCATGGGCACTTCCAAGGTGAAGCCAGGCATCCCCGGCGCTGATGGGGCCATTGTGGAGATTAAGCAAGCTATTGCCCAGAGTTGCAGAGTGGGACCCATGGTTAGCGTAGGCACCTCGGCGAGAATTATCGAGTCCGCGGACATTGACCCAAGACCCTGCCGCATCGGGAATTGAACCCTGGTCCCGGGCCGATCTCTGCTTCAGGGTCTGCTGCCTCTAACCAGTGAGCCACACTTCCAGACATCTACCCTAGGGGTAAGGATACGGGCCGTGACGGGGTCAATAAATATGTCATCAACCTGTCTGATGCTACCCTTGAGCAAGGGGAGTGCGCGATGACTTGTGTGCTGCTAAAGGTTTCAAAAAGGAAATCCTCTTAAAGGGATTCCGCTGTCGTCCGGTGAAGAGGGCTTGGTAGGGTACAGGTCAGGATCATTCCCTGTGGGAGAGTCAGTATTATAATCTGCCCATGGGTCTGGGAGTAATGAATGGTGCATTGTCCCCCATTCCCATCCTCATTATCCTGATCTTCAGGTGTATGTGGTGGTGAGTGCGAAGGTGAAATTATTAAAGATTGAGGCCGAGGAGAAGGAGATAGAAGGGGAGGAGGAGAAGGATTAGTCCTGACATTCTCACTCTTTAAAGGAATGTGGTAGGTCTCCTCGGTCAGGTTTCCTTTTAAGGGTCGCTTTTGTGGTGATATGTCCAGTAGTTGGATGGATGTACAACTGTCTCTGTTTTGGATCTGGTTTTGGTAGCCAGAGTATCGAAATGTTATTCTTGAGATGGAAATCGGCACGTCCGGTTGTTTGAGCCGAAGGTTTCGGTACTGATGGTTTTGGATCCTGATTATTCCTGATCCGAAAGTGTTTGGCGTCAAAGGGGCAGGCTGGAGCCTGGCTTCGATCCCAAAGGTTTCGGATCAGAGCCGTTTTCAGGCAGCTCAGCTCGTAGCCGGAAGGCTTTTGGGTATGTTTTGGTGCCGAGCCGGATGGCGGGGCGTTGGAAATATGTTCTGTGCCAACCATGGCCCGGAGGGGGGGATGGCCAAGAGGCGGGATTTGGACCCGAGGCTTTTTCTTGGACTGAGGTGGACTGTGGGGGCAAGGGAGGATCTGTGGTCACGGTACGCTGCCTTTTCGGGATTTTAGTCCCCCTTGGAGCCGTAGTCTGAGATGGGATCCTGTTCTTCGGTTCCCATGGCGTCTCCAGCTTCTTGTTTCAAAACCTCTCCGAAGAGGTCCAGAATAGAACTTGCGTGTTGGCTCTCCATGTCGCGACGTCGAGCCAGACTGTTACGTAGTGTCTTCTTGGAGCGGAAAGTCTTGCACATGTCGCAGTCCTATGCTCCTGTGACAAGCACAGGTTGCACACTTTGTGTGAGTCGGTGCGCGGAAACTTCAAGTGGCACAGAGGGCAGAATTTGAATGGAGTCCGTTCCTTCAACTGCGAGGCGGACCGACGCGGGTAGGCCGGACGTCCTTCAACCAGCTTCCCGATCAAAAGGTGGTTTTTTTTGCAGTAAATACAATACACGGAGAATGGGATACGCAATCGAAAACAATGCCGTCTAGGATGAGTGTCTTGTGCACCAAGGGAAACCGAAGAAACTGTTGAACCGGAGCGCAGCAATTCATGTCCAAACCAGATGGTGGGGAAAAAAAAAACAATGGAGTCGATGCCCATGCGTACTATCACCGAAAGGAGTCATCTACCTCGTGACTGGAAAATATTTCTTCTAAGAAAAACTAACTGCAAACATCCGGACCCAACACAAGATGGCAGGAGTATGGAAAGCATGTGATCTACAACGGACATGCCTCAAACAGATTGTTCCCCAAGTGGTACAATCCTCAATCGAGGGAACGATCCCCATTGGCAGGCAAATGGTTAGCATTCTGTGTTTTTCCTTGGGGAAATACTGCTTCCAGCTGGGTAATTTTTTTGTGCTATCCAGAATGGTATTTGCTTCACATTTGGAAAGTATTGTCCCCATCACAGATTTTAGTGTCTGTGGGTTGTAGGTGTGGTCTGATGCTGGAGCATTTCTCGTAGGTTGGTCTGTTAATGTTCGCATGACGAACTGTTCGCATGACGAACTGGACAATGTGTGTATAGCGTGACTAGGTCTTTGTATACTACACAGACTTCATCCACTGGTAGTTTATCTCAGGATGTGGAATGTTGTCACCAAGACCAGCCAGGTCGCTCCTATGCTGAGTGGACAGTCTTACAACAGATGTGTGTGGGAGGGCACCTTTGAACCAGCTTTTATGCTGATGGCAAGAGAACGGGACTTCAATGGCTATGTATGGAATGTATTCTTCCAGTGGTTCAACTACAATGTATGTGTGGGACAATTTAGTCACCGGATCTGCAGGTGGGAACTTAACCCAAGAATAGAATACCTCTGATCCGAATACCCCATGTGCCTTGATCACAAAGCTAACAGCCACCTGTTGCTGGTACACCGTGTTCTAACAATATTCTAGTCACTGCATGTCTGCAGTTTTCTGTAATGTTAAGTGTGTTAGCAAGTTAATCTTCTCCCGAGCCCAAACCACTCGCGTTGTCAGGCACTCTCAATAAGGAGAATAATTAA
Source organism: Lissotriton helveticus (assembly GCF_964261635.1). NCBI lineage: Eukaryota > Metazoa > Chordata > Amphibia > Caudata > Salamandridae > Lissotriton > Lissotriton helveticus. The sequence continues at coordinate 2,112,863,526 of NC_136063.1, forward strand.
CAATTTTTTTGTATGTAGGGGTTTTGCATAATGTCGGAAATCTTTTATCCTTACAAGCTTGTTAAACCTTCAGCCAATACACAGAGTATATCTGCTTAGCTGAGGCAGATTTCCCTTCCCTTCGTTGGTCGTCTCCGAAAAATTTGTGAGTAGTGCTTGGAGAAAGCACAACGAACTATTCAGATATTTACTGTCAATATAAGAAGCAAACCAACGTTGGGTGCCATGTTGTGTAGTTACTTGGACTCCCCCAGGACCTGCGCATTTTGGAAGACCTAAACTTGTCCCAACCGCTTCCAGACACACCCACAGGATAGGTCAGCCATTAAACCAGCTAGCTCTACAGTGCCACTACCACCGCCTGTATTCTATAGTGGCGTAGGTAGTCTCTGGCAACCACTGAACATGACAACTCTGATTCCTCAGGGATCGTGGACAACAGTAAAAGTACATTTCGCTCAGACACTGGTGCTTGTTTTCTCGCAGAGTTTGGACAGGATGACGATTAGAACGTTTCAATAAGTATTTATTGGTCCAGCGACAACCTTGTGTAAAACATATTTGCTGCGACAATCGGGAGACAGAAGCATAGAAAGAGACTGCTAGTACCAATATAGTGAATATTAGATACGTTTCTACCATAGTGCTAATAAGATGAACAGAAACAGTTCAGATAAAAGCAGTAGCACTTGCATATTCCTAAAGTGCGCGCCTTAAGTATTTTTGCTAGAATGTACCTAGCCTAACCTGGATGTGTAGGTGTATATGCTTATAGATGTGTGTCTGTAGCCAAGAAACCCCTAGGGAAGAACAAGCTCCCTCACCTGATGGTTGGAAATGAAGCACCCAGACTCTGCGTTGAGGACGACAACCCGCAAAGGGAAGTCAGAACGATGCTGGTCGGAGAGTCTACCCGGTTCTCCGCTTGGAAGGAATTCTCCTATAATTTGTAGAGGGAAGTAAGGGTCTTTTATACTAAAGTGGTCACTCCAGGGTTTTTTCTAGAATTAATAAGTTTTTAAAACAACCATGGATGTTTTGAAAACAATCAGATGTTTTGAAAAAGATCACCAATGCTGTTCTAAACAAGTGCGATCATGCACAGCTGGCTGTTGGCCAAAGATGAAAAAAGTGGTGACCCTTAACAGAATAAATCTGCGGTGTCTGGGGCATGTTTATGTACATCAGGAACAGTGATTATGATGGAATACTTAGAGCCTGGTGTCTAGGTGACAGGAGCAAGCTACTAGGTAAAAGGTCACCTGTTTAGAATCATTGTCGCGTGGATGCGACAATGTATGTAACAAGCATTTACAATGAAATAGGTCTCACAATTGCGGTATTTTCAGCTATTGGCATTGTAAATGACAATGCTTTTTATTGATAGGTTTAAAAACCGGCTTTAATAAAAGGCATTGTCAGTTACAAATCCAATAGGTCAAGGTTTCAAAAATGAGAGACCTATTGCATTGCAAAAGAGTAAAGGAAAGCAGATCACCAAGTATGGCCACCACGAGTGTATAAACAAATTACAGAGCTTAGTAAAAATAAAACCTCTAAAAAGTAAAATACAAGGACTGGAATCCACAGTTGCCTATGTTTAGGTCCTTAACTTTACAGGCAAAACACTGACCGGTTTAAAAATAATGACTGTAAAAACAGTTATGGTATTCTGGGTCAGACTGGGACAGAAACGAGGCCCGGGCACCAAAAAGTGGCCCCCAGTAGTATATTAGATAGCTAAAAACGTAGTCCATGTTTGCAAATGTGGGCAGTTTGAACTTGTAAAGACACAGCATGAGTGTTAATATCAGGGAAATCAACAGTAAAAAACGGTCCCCTGGACCTTAACAGGCCCACAAACAGCCAAAAAATAGCCCACACACTAACCTGTTAGAATAGCCCTTTGGGCACGGACTGGTTGACCTTTAGGCTAGTCCAACCCTGAAGTTATTCCTTGGCAGCAAAGTTGTCCCTATTTGCAATTTACTTGCTTTACCTAATCTTGCATCAACTAAGTGTTCATGTTTTCCACAATATTGTGGGGGGGGTGGGGGGGGGGAGGTTTCACGCAGCTTATTACTCTTGTTATCTAGGGGTGTGTGAGAGTTGGGAGTGTGGGTGGATGTTTTTGAGGGACCATGAATGAGAGATCTGGAGTTTCAGGCATAGGGCAAGTGAATGTTTTGTAGTGTGGGTAAATAGGTCATAAAAGTGTTCAGACTACATGCTCAGCCAATCCTTCGCCTCTGTAGCGAGCACACAAAGCAGTGCCTGTTGGATCAGTGGCGTCTCTTTTCCCAAACCTGCATTTTGAATGGGGGAGGACGAGAGAGGGGAAAATGGAGTAGGAGGATGATTTTAAAATGTTTGCCAGGACTGTAGCATTCACAGGGGTGATAGAGGATGAGGGCGTGTGCACCTATTGGATAGATGGGAAAGTATGCCTGTGCTGGGCTTGCCAGGCATGAATGCGGACTTGACTGGCAGAGCACAGCACCGGGCACCTAGAAAGCGCTGCACTGTGAACCTGAGGTGGGACCACGTCAAGTGTGGAAGAAAAACAGGGCAAGCATTGAAACGGATATCTGTTGCTTAAAGTAAAAGAGAAATACAGGTATTAAAAAAGCGGACCATGAAAGTGAAATCCAGGGGTGTCTGTGTACAAGATGTCGAGAAATGTTAATGAGAGCGAAATAAAGCCTTTAAAAAGGGATAACAGTGAAAGTGAACTGGGAGGTGAGCACGAGAGTGTCTGAAGATAATGCAGCAGTGTAACTGTTAAAGAGAAGCAGACAGGTGACCAGGAATGGAACCATAATGGTGACAACAGAAATGGAGGCCACCATGAAAAATTAATCCATGGGTAACTGAGGAAAAAACAAAGAAAAAAAAAAGAATCGAGGTGGAAAAGAAATCAACAAGTGACGCATTGTGAAAGGGAAATAGAGGGGCGACATGGACAGGAAATCAGTTTGGTGTATGTGACGCTGTAAAAACAAGCTTGTCAAGTCTGCATAATTGCAGATAGGCCAGCCAGGCCTAAAAGTGTCCCCATTTAAGTAGAATGATCATTTTCAGCACTGAGTCAAGCAGAAGACGGGAAGCGGTTAATTGAGGAAGAAATACAAACAAATCGAAGATCCATGAAAAGTGCACAGCTTACCAGAGCATAGGGAGCTTGGTTTCTGCAGTCAGCTTTTGGCGCAGTATGTTAAATCTGCGCTGCCTCAAAGAAAAACATGCATGGGCTGAGATCACCAGAGACGCTGTGCGCGAGCAAAAGGAAAATGAAAGCACACACTTAGCACATAAAATAAAAAAAATAGGAAAGTGAAAGCGCGCCATGGGCACATTGTGCTTCACACACAGTACTACACCAACTACAACTGTATTATGACTGGACTGATACAAGGCATGAAACGCCGCGAGTGAAAGATGCCATGCGCGTACACATCTCCTGTCCGGGCAGGCATGGCAAACAGGAGACAGGGAGGGAACATACATGCCTCACTTGCAATCAAAAGCGAGCATTTTTGACCTGCGCCAATGAAAAGCATGGGTGGAGCTTCCACACCGCTTCCGAAGCAAAAGAACGACAATAGTCTCGCAAGAGAGCAGCGCATGCATTGCATCGCTAGGCGAGACCTAAAAATGGGTATACATCAATGGGACTATCCTAAAAGACATGACGAGCCCTAATATCTCATGACTATCATGTGTGAGAAAACAACTTTCACGAGGTAGAATTGCATCATGCCTTCGCAGAGTTCTATTAGAGCGGGAGACTAGGTAAAGAGATGGTGAAAGCACTAGTACCAAACTATGCCCGTTCATAAAGGCTTTTAGCGCAAATCAAAACACCCGATGTTTTAGCTTACTCTCAACTTGATTATATTTGTTTAATGCATGTGGATGCTGGAAAGATTCCTATTTGCTTTAGGGCTGACATGTACCTACTTTGTTTTCCCATGGGCTTTCAGAAAAATGTTAGTTATGTGCCAGTGTACTTTTGATGGAAGATCTGCTCCAACAAGGTTTCATTTTTTTTACTTTAAATTTTATATAAAACAATTTTCCATTCTCTTTATTAAGTGACAAATTTAGGTCATGTTTTTGCATACGATCCTTCATTACACTTGCTGTAATGTCATGTAGCACTATGAGGGATTTTATGGTTAACTTTGTTTTAAACATTGAACATGAATGTTATGTATTGTCACATGCCTTTACATGTATTGTTATTTGTATGATACCTTAATCATAGCTTTAATTGGAATAATACACTTTTAAAATTGATTTTTGCAACCGAATAAAGGAACTTCTGATTCTAAACTGGAAAAGGTGGTCTGTAAGACTGTCCCAAGACTTGCTAGTTAGGAATGCATTCCTGAACTAGCTCTCCGACTTTAAGGAGGCAACAGTGAGTAGCTTTCTCTTTAGTTGGCGGGGTCTTTTTTTTTTCTTTTTTTTGTGGAGAGGGTGTTTAACTTCTTGAATGTTCTGCAACAAAACGAAATTTTGAAACTAGGTCAGATTACTCAATTGCTTGACTCGGTCATTCTTAAATGGATATTGAGAGCGGGTACATACATTGGAACAAAAAAAAATATATTGTGAGGGGTTCGGCCACCTAATGCCCATTGAGGCGAAATACTTAGTGGGTGCTGGACCCTATACAAGTTGTGGTATCATGACAATCCTGAATCCAATACCCTAGCAGTTTAGTCTCGTTTTAACATACCATTGGCTCGCTCTACTACACTGTTCGGTTCCAGGCAGAAATAGTACGGTGGGTATATCAGTCATGCTCCAATAGAAGACATGGCATTTTTAAACGCCTTAGCGGTAAATGCTGGACCACTGTTTATATGGAAAGTATGAACTGCTCCCACTGCTATCACCAATATTGTAAAATCACCTAGGGGAAAAAGTACACTAATAATCAGGGGTTATGTGTCGACAGCCTCTTCTGGTAAATCTGCTGCGAGGTCCTGCCATTGTTCACTGCCGCTTTTGGCAGCCTAGAAGATCCCTTGGTCTTCCTTGAGGCTCATCCGCCTGTGGCTCAGAAATACCTGGTGGTCTGAGCTGCCCATAATATTCTTCCTATCTGTTCTTTTTCCTGATGGCCTCTAGGGGATTTCAAATTCCTTCATGGAAGCCTCAATTATTCTTCTGAAGAATCGCCACCATTTCAAATTAAAGCCTACTCTTGCGTGATTTCAAGTGTTCCGTCTTCAGTGCTGAGGCTTCAATGCCCTTTTCTTCAGCTCTGGTGGGTCAGTTGAGCCTTCTTTTGTACTCTCCACCTCCAATCGCCTTACGACAGCGATGGTTTCTCTGAGTGGCGACCTCCATCAGTGTCTGTCAGGATCTGTGGGGCTCTTTGCATTTTGACTTTCCTTTGATCCCCAAGTGCTTCGACGCCAAGGCAGTCTTAGATGGCTTTAAGTCAGAAGTCCTCGTCTGCACCTCCTCTATAAAGGAATACAGCGTCAACAGAAGAGTTAGTAGGAGCAAGGAAGAACAAGCGATGGGTGAACAGAAGAGGTAAAGATAAAAGGAATATTGAGTGAAAAGGGAGGGTGAAAGGATGGATGGATAAGTGGGTGAATGAGGGGATGGATCAATAAGTGGGTGAAAGGATGGATGGATAGGTGGATGAACAGGTGAAAGGACGACAGAGTAAGGCAATAAGTAGATTGATGGACAGGTGGAAGGACGGCAGAGTAAAGGAATTGATGGATGTATAAGTGAGTAAAAAGACAAATGAGTGACAAAGTGGAATATATAATGGGTGGACAGCAGAATGTGTGGATGGATGGGCTATCAAAGTGGGCTTGTCGCGTTTTCTGCATGGTCCATTGTAGCTTTCCCTAGGTTAGCCTAATTGTGCACTTCGTAGGCTGCAATTTCTTTTGCACACGCTACTATATAAACCCGCTTGCGTGGCACATTGTACTAACACGGAACCTGCATATCTTTGTTTTCTGTTCTTTTACTGGGATTTAGTCTGAACACCCTAGACAACAAAACAATTACTTTGGTTATTCGCTCCGGTCAGGAACTAGCACCTAGACGTAACACAAGAATGCAGCTGCTGTTTATGAGCATACGTCTTGCCCTAACTGAGCCCAGGACTTTAAGTAGGCACTCTTAGCAAGGGTTCTGGGATAAGATTGCTACCTCAGCTGAGATGCAGAACGTCCATCTGTGAATGCTAACCAACAGGATCCGTCACTTATCCCAGAGATCGTTGATATATAAACTTCTAGCTTCAGTAGAAGGGAAGGGGGCTATACGATATTCTGTCTTAACAAGACATGGCTTTTTAATGATGCATGGTTTACTAACCATGAATATATATTTCAAAAGGAGCCCGGAGGGAAAACAACGGCAGGGTTGCCCTCCACTCAAACAACATCAGTACAAAAAACACTGTCTCGTTAGGCGGCCTAAGTCTTTGTTTCAGTGCGGAGAATATCTTACATCCAATCTTCCGCTACACTACCCTTTTTATTACTAAATTCGAGGGTATGAACATGTGTCGCCCTTAATTTAAAAGCTCTTTCAATTCTCTTCTGACAATCAAAAACAAAACGAGAACTACAAACACAAGTCCTAATGTCTGTGTACCAAATCACTAGTACATTGAAAAGTGTGTGGAGGACGAAACGACACCTCACGGGCGCACCACCATCGGGGTAACTGGTAGGTACTCACCAGGTAAGGCGCTTTTCTCATCATCGGCAATCATTTCGTCCCAGAAAAGTAAAAGAATGTGTCCAAAAACAAACAAAATTTGAAAATGAATAAGTGCAAAGTAGTGAGCAACAGCCAAACTCACTAGTGACAGAAAGTGATTAAAATCGACACACACCTCTCTCAAAACTTTATTCTTAAATCCTAGATGTGCTATGTCGAATTAAAAAAAGGGGGAAAGGCAGCTAATATTGCATACCCACATCCACTGCCAACATGTTTCTTTGCCTATGAATTTATGGCAAATTCTTCAGGGCTAGACTCTCACAGCACCTTTGTTGGACACTTGTTTCTTTTTAAACTGCCAAGTTGAGCATAAAGGAAAAGGAAAACACATTAAAAACACATTAGAATGCACCCACATTGCTCCTCTTCCAGCTCCATACGTTCTGAACTGTCTGAAACATTATAGTTACCCTCTGTCAGCATAAGTCTCTCATACCAGCTGCAGGGGTACACAACTTTGTCTCAAAAAACTCCTTAAGTGAGTCCTCGAAGGGATAAACCCAACGGTTGTATTATCAATCTGAAATTTCAAAGAATTATATAGTCAAACATTACATGTTCATACATGTTACCCAAAAACTTCAACTTCACGTTTTGAACATTTAGGTGCGATTACTATTAGCCAAATGAGTCAAATTCTGCAATGCTCGGTCCCCATCGTGTAATATTTGCCTGAGCTGTCCTGATTAACTACCAAATAAATCAACCACCTTGGACACATACAGAGGAATCCCCTGGCTCACATTCGACTCCGCCTATTACCATGTGTAGCAACATCCTCCTCACAATGCCTGTCATGCATGCATCCCCTTACTGTCTCGATCCCTTTCGCTCTGTCCTGTAGTCTGCACACAGAAACAATGAACCATACCGAACGTAACCCGGTACCCCCACTCCTCACCCGTTGAAGCCTCACGGAGCACTAAGTCTCCTTCCGCGTTTTTGGTGTCCCACGGTAATGTGTCTATTGCCAGTCAAGAGGTGCCTCTTCGTCACGTGATTAGCGTCGGGCGGCGTCAGCATCGGCAAAAATGCGTCTGCCATTTTGCATAGGGACCAAAAACTATTGTTACAAGGCAGATCCCTGCTAAAAGCCAAGTCTGTGCCAGACCAGACAGAGCACGTCGTCAATATACCTCTTCCAGAGGCGGAGATTCCTCTGTCTGGTCTGGCACGGACGGACTGCTATTAGAATTTTTTAAGTGGCTAAATATCCAAGATCCGAGTTTAAAGTTCACATGGTCCTACAGCCAGTCCACCGCTGTCTATTTAGACCTTGTGATTGAGGCTAAAAATGAGGTCCTGTGCACACGTGTACATCAGAAATTGACAGATAGGAATTTCCTTCTTCTATATGACTCATATTGCCCCAGAGCACTTGGGGATAATCTCCCAGTGGGGCAGTTTCTTCGCTACCGAAGGAATTGCTCCACTACAGAGACTTATTTGGAACAATCGCAAGATCTTACAGACAAACTGAAGCAGAGGAATTACAGACAAACTGAAGCAGAGGAATTACCCTACCAGACTGGTCAAACATGCTAAGAAAAGAGCACTCAATACCCCCAGGAGTGCTCTTTTGGAGAAAAACGTGCGAGAGAAAAAGAATTGCCTCCCGGTTGTCATGACATTTGACCCCATGGCAACCAAGATTAGACAATCGATTCGCAAGCACTGGTCTTTATTGTCAAATCAGGATTTCCAGATGCCACCTCCGAGGTTTGCATTCAAAAGATCCAGTAATTTAAAAGACAAGCTGGTCCACACTCGTAGCCTGACCGAAGGGTACATGACTGACACCACTGTCCCTAATGGCCATTTTCCTTGTGGTTCATGTTCGGTATGTTCCTAGACAAAAAAGACTAAACGTGTGAGTCTGACTTCAGGGAGAGAGTGGTTCTTAAATCATTTTAGCAATTGCAACACCTCTAATGTACTCTACCGTTTATGCTGTGAATGTGGTCTCCAATATATTGAGTTAACATCCCGCAAGATTAAAATCAGGGTGCAAGAACATCTCAGCACCATTAGAGCGGGGAAACGAACTACCAAGTTGGTACAACACTGCTTCAATGAAAAACACAGTTTTACGTGGGTAGTACTCGAAAGGGTCATGGCTAAACAAAATATTGAATGCATTTTCATTTCTAAGGAAGCTAGATGGATTTATCAGGAGAAAAGTGACCAGTTTGGACTAAACAAAGTCATCGAATGGAATAGGGTCAAATAGATCTCCCCTGTTCACAACATCTAGGTGCTCCTTGGTGTTTGTTGTGTTCGTCCTGACTTCTGACCTCCTGTTGAACTATAAGAAATAGAGCCTATGTTAGTCCTACAGAAGGCTTTTTTAGGCTCTTAAAGGCTCAATAAGGAAAATGTATACAAAATGAGACAAGAGGATTTCCCTTTGGTTCCTGAAACCCCCCCCCCCCCCAAAAAATGAAAAATAAACTTAAACTGTGTTTCGCCTTACACAAGACAAGAACCGGATTGTAACTATATACTTACCCACTGGACTGGTTGCCACACTAGTGGACTGTTGCACCTAGGGACTATTTTTGGCCGCATTTACACTAGGTCATGGCACTCCCTCGATATCCATTCTAACGAACGTCCTCAGACAAATACAGAATGAACATGGGGCAGATCCTGCCCTCGATTTGGAGGTGAATTTTCCTGTTGTATCAGAATCTTTGGCTATATGCCAGCAACTTGCCGTGGTGGAGATAGCCGACCACAAACGTGAGTTGCCGGTCATAATTGCTAAAGTATAGGTCTTTAAGGCGTAATAGTTTGGGAACCAGAGCTTCAGTTCCGCCACTTGGCAAGCCTAGCTCTGGCAAGGATGCATGACCAGTCTGATTTTACTAAGAAACCATGGGATAAATCTAAACAGAAAGGTAAACAGTGTGGAGATTCTCACCCCTCCCCACCAAGAGTCCTCTGAAAGACTATAGGATTTTCTTGATCACACTAAAATCAAAACCCCTGAAAGGTATCCGACTCCTGATCCCTGTTCTAGTTTCTTTCAGGACTCGTCTGACCAACAGTACGACAGAGGAGCAAGAAGAGTAAGTGAAACAAACGCTCGCCTGACGTGAAGATTAACAAAAAAAAGGACAAACTCTTTTAAAAAAAATAAAGTCAGCTTTAACTGCTAGATATATGCCTCAGGGGTTGGGAAATAACTCCGACAGTGTAACAGAAGTCACCATAGTAGGCTGGAATCTCCACCAATTTCTGGTGGTTGAGAAATTGAAACATTTATTACGGTTGAAACCGCAGACACCTGCCAACCCCTCTGGACAGACTAGATCTTTCAGATATTGAAATTGAAGGAGACACAATTAAAGCAATATACTGGGATACTTTAACCATATCTTATGAAATTGTCTTGGTAGAGGTCGACTGGCCCCCATCTTTTGTTCTTGTATGCCCCCAGGGTGAGGATGGAATTGCACTGATAACACTATGTAACCTACCTCACCGAGCCTGAGGATATGACTATGACTCTGGCCGTATCCTTGCACCTCTTAAGGCTTACGTTACAGACTTTAAGAAGATACTTATCTAAGCACCACTGTTAACATATCGCCTACTACCTCATATATGTTTGTTGTTATAATGGCTATTATAATGTCAATCGGTAATTTTGTAATCTTTTCTATGTTAAGCGCTCTGATACCCACGGGTCTTGTCCGCGCTATATAAAACTCTAAATAAATAAATAAATAAATAGATGTCATTCTCTCTTCTTTCTCACTTATCATCCTAGACGAAGTCAAGCAGGCTTATGCATCCGAGTGGGTCCTTGCTTTAGACCTGCTCTATATCATAACCAGTTTATTCCTATATGATTCACACTTACGGTACACCCACAGTACCCTATTAAACAGGAATCTAAAGCTCCTGAAAAGAGATTCTTTCCCAACTGGAGTACAGTGAAGCACCAGGGAGTAATTAAACCCAGTGTCTCTAAAATGAATAATCCTCTTTCTTGTTCTGAAAAGCCATCATTCCTACTACATAGACTTAGACTAGAGACATTTGAATACTCATACATGCACATTTGCAGTGCAAAATACAAATAGCATGACTTATTAACGTAGTCCGTAAAAAATACAAAACCACTAAGGATATTTGAAATGATTTTTTTAGTCTCTATTTGGTTAATGAGAGCCGTGCTTAGTCCGCCTTTAGCGCACTGGGATTTCAAATGCACTATGCACGACTGCCTATGTAATAGCCCCGGAGTTTTTGAAGCACGAATGGTCTCAATTTTTCATGAAACTGACCCTGAAGGGTCCAATGTAGATATCTACCAGACGGGAGAGTAAATGCCCATTTGGCGACAGTTGATCGCATAATATTGCGATTTGCTGAGCTTGGTTACAAATTTAACTTAAAAAAAAATTACAAAAAAATAAATCAAACCGCTTTTTGTGTGTTCTTTACTTAGGATATGAACTTACCAATGAGGGAACAGTCTAACCCCTCATTTTTGGGAGAAATGTGCACAATTGCAGCCTCCAAGTACACGTGAAAAATTACAGTCCCTGCTGGGATTTTTTCAATTTTGGCAGAACATATATACCGGATTATGCACAACATATTAAACCACTTTATGCCTCAGTAGGCCCAGATTTTTCCGCTTCCTGCTGGACATCGGAATACACTGAAACACTCCGATCTTTAAAATCAGACTTACTTCAAACACACTACTTACATACACATGTCAATACCACAAATGTAGTCACCCACATTTTGCTGGGTGCAATTGGATTCATGCAGGCCACCTTGAACGAAGGTTAAACGGTACCAATAGCATTTAAATCACATTTATATTCTACTGCAGCACTGCGATTTGCTTCTACTGACAATATACTGACTACTTTGCAGATGGCCATCTTTAACGAACGGCCACTTGCACAAGGAAAAAGCATTATTGTCATTTCTCCTGTGCCAACCTTAAGGGCTACCAACAAAGCCAGCGCTCCTAATGCAAAAGCCCTCCATCCTCGCTGGATATAATGGGCTACATCCTTAACAGCTGTAGATGTAGACTTAATCTTTGACCTTTCCTTGCAAACGCAAGAATTTTTGCAATATGAGCCTGTGTATCCTTTGCCTTCTTTAGTTCTGCCTCTTGCTCAATATAACACTCATTTATACTGATGGCTCGACACAACTTGCAATAGGTTCTAAGCAGCAGTATTCTGCTGCATGCGCCATCGTAATTGGCATGTTAGATGGCGTTTTTCACTGCCAAATAACCCCCACGCAGTCTCTAGGAGAACGCACTGCGCAGTTGAATGAACTGAAGGCTTTACTTCTTGCACTTGATTCTTATTATTGTGTACAATCTTATTATGACCATTTACATTTTTGGCGAGAAAAGGAGTTCCAAGATTACCTGGGTAGCACAAACAAGCACAAACTGCTTTGGGTTAAAGTGGTAGATCTTAAGGACAGGTTGTCACAAACACTGTAGGGAATTCGCTGGCTGATTAAGAAGCCAAATCTGCAATAGCCACAGCTAAAATTGCAGCGGTAACACTCTAAATCTCTTATCGACGATGATATCTTGGATGTCGTGAATGCTTTTGAAATGGCATCTCTTTTCCGAAGGGCTTTCCTTCTAAATATTCTTATTTAAATGACCAGAAAGTTCCTTTTGTCACTATTCCGTGTTGGGGATCGTGCAATACCAAACGCAGCTCGAAGACATGATCTGATTGTAGCTGCACATTAAGGTGTAGCTTTCGCTCACGTGTAAGTGGCTGCCACCATTTCACTCCTATCAACGCTATTGATGGCAGGGGTTCTACCAGCAAACTAGAAAATATGTTCTTGGTTGTGACACCTGCCAACATATTTAAAGTTCTACTGTGTCTCGTCCACTGCAAACATCATTATTTCTAATAAACCATTTACCTGGATCATTGAGGTCCTGATATCGGATACTGCATTTAAATTCATCTTGGTTGCTGTTAAATTTCAATTTTCAAAATCTTTATTGGACCTATTTAGGTCATAAAGGAATCCACAGAATAATTACATAATATAAATAAAATCAATAAGATACAAATCGAACTCTGGAATACAATCTCTAATACATCATTATGGTCTAATACAATAAAACCATGTTGATATAAAAAGACTTCACACAACCTTAACCATACTCAGTCCTGAATTTACAATTAAAAAAATGTGACAAAAAGAAAAACGTGTTTACCCAACCATCGATTTTCTTGCCCAAATGGCCGACTTCAGAAAGGCACAGACAGTAATACATTTCAGGCAAGCCTAAAGACTGCAGGTGAAAGAGGGCTACTCTCCACAGTCAGAACTAACTTTCTTAGCAAGGGTTTCAAAAAGTGTATTTGTGATAAACTGTCCTAATCGCTAAAAAAGGTAAGGTGCAGTCATTTTTTAACAGCTTATCGCACGGGTATGACACTATATTACCCTTAAGGTCTGGCACACTATCGATAAACAGGGACCAATAAACTGTGCCCAGCCAGAAACAAAAAAGCGAACGCTCCCATTGTGTAAGATCAAGGGATAAATACATAGCTGGTTCCCCCGTTGCTAAGGATCTATGATAATTCAGGACCGCACATTTAGATAGCTCATTTCTCACTCTTGACTTCACAAAGCTCCAGGAATATAGCTTTCACCTTTAATTTGCCTTCTTTGGTGATGCCACTAGGATCTGTAAACAAAGAAGGCAATCACAGTGTGGCCAGAGTATCCCAAATGTAACTCAGCCATGGGATGGAAAAAGCCTTCTACAGGCTGAGGCACGATAGGATAATCTCCCTGCATAAAGTGGCTGCTGGATTATTCCAAATACTGACCCACAACAAAAGAGGGGCTAAATTCACCTTATCAGAAATAAATCCCTGTTTAAGGTCTGAGTGAGTAACAAAGCATACAACATCCGACTGAGATTAGTATTTTCCTCGGTCTGTAGAGAGGAAGTATTATTAAAACCTCACAACCCCGCTCCATAAATGCCAGCGCTAATACACAGTTATACACCTTCAATATGGGTGAAATACTCCCTTAAAACCCGGTCAAATAAGAATACAACTGTCCCTGCAGTTCTACTGATTTGAAGTCTGAAGTTGTTAAGCTGAGGGTTTCAAGACCCTGATGAACTAAAAGTCACAGCCGAACAGCAAGAGTTAACACTGGTAAGTGGTTGCGCACTGATGAGAACTTTATTTAGCCTTAATTTACTGGGACCACAGGAGATATTGGATTTTCTGTAGATAATTGTTAAGTCGAGATCTTGCATAAAAGAAGGAAAGTGATTCACCAACTGTCTCAAAGCGTTAGGAGTAAGAGCTAGGAAAAACAGCACCGTCAGCATATAGTAACGCAGGCACTGTGGTGCCTGCAATTATTGGTGCATCTACATGGGTAGCGGTTAGAGGAGCTGTTAAACCATTAATATATCAAATAAATGGCAAGAGTGCCAATAGGCACCCTTTTCGTACTCCTCTTCAATGGGAATTGGGGTGTTAATCACCATAAACATTAATACGCACTCTGGCTGAGAGGTCTGCATGTAAAGAATACAAAAAGTTCCCTGGGGAAGTCCACCCAGCCATCGTTTGGGCCCGTGCGCTGAATCAAAAGCAGTAGACGGGTCCATAAGGGCTAGATAAATGAGGGAGCATTGAGCATGGGTATACTGGTTTACTAATCAGAGCTAGGGTCATCCAAATTGAAAAAGAGAAAGTATACTTTTGTCACTAGCCTATCTAAGCAGTCATACATCACTCTTTCAATAGTTTTGATTGTGCGCTCAATGAGAAATTGGTCCATAACATGTGGGAAGCGGGTGATCACCCTTTTTTAGGTCTCGTCTGGCGACGCAGCACAAAAGCGATGTCGCCAGCGAGATCTATTGTTAGCGACTAGCCTCTCAAGTGGAACAGACAGGGGCACGCGCAGGGCTGGGGATTGGGGTCTGTGGACGCGCCTGTGAACCCGCGCATGTGCACATCTCCCTTCAGCCATCGCAAGCTTCATGTTATTTTCACTTTTTTTTCTAATGCGCACGCGCGCTCCAAGCGCGGCACGCTCCATCTCGTTGTATTCATCCGGGGCTCTGCATGTGATCCGGTACGTTTCTCCTTCCACCAACCGTCATGTCCACTTCACATCCAGCCCACAGACGTAACAAGTAGGCGCAGGTGTTACAGCTGCAGCACCCGGCTTCCTGTATTCAAGGGATTCCCACGATTGCTAGCTTACATTGTGCAGCTTAAAAATAATCGCCACTAAACACTGTTATTCCTCTCTCCCTAGCACCAGCATAGCAGTCCAGTTCCAGACCCTCAATCCTTCCACTGCTCTTCCCTCTAAGCACCCCTCCTCAGCGGTATAGATCACCCTCACCTGCTCCCCCATCTATTTAGGAGTGGAATCTCCCGGTGCTTCACGCCTGCAGCTGTCCCCGTTAACCACTTACCCTGCCCTTTTCGTCCTCGCTCTGGCACCTCTCCCCATACTCTCCTTCAACAACCAGGCAGAGGTTAAGGTCCAACCTACGAGCCCCACAGAGCAGCGCGCCTCCCGGTCCCTGGACAGCCTGCTCGTCCCCAGCCCTCTCACAGCGCAGCCCTCCACCTGCCTCTAGCTCTCTATCAGCGGCTTCTCCCTCCAACCGGAAGAGCAGACTGGCAGAACGAGACCCGTCTCCTGACGGACGGCGGCTCGGGTCAATCGGGGCACCCGCCCAGTGCAGGGGCTGATAGAACAGATAGACTGTAGAAAGTGCACTTAAGATAGGTCATCCCTCACGGATGAGCGTCAGAGGCCTCGGCTAGAGGCAAAACAAGGTAAGGGTAATTAAGTGATGCTGTACTGCCAGTGTAATACGTGTAAAATAGATTCCAATCATGATGGTAGTTGCACCTTTCCCAGAAACAAAAATATGGGCCATTTGCCCGTTTAAAATACTGAAATTGCCTGCACGTGATATTTAAATTTGACTTTTCTATAAAATAGTCTGATTTAGTTTAAGCCTCACTTCACGCCGCTGCCCGCCCACTCTAAACAATCAGTGGGCAATGCTACTCCTTCAACGCCGTTTTATGCCGCTGCCCGCTCCCTGGGCACACACCGAGCAAGGTGTCTCCGATCACGGCAACTCTTCCGGACTCTCAGGCAAGTTGTGTGCATGCCTGCTTCCTGCCAGCCCACCTTCTTGCCACTTTCTCCGGGCTCTCAGCCCTGTTTGCATGTACCTGCCTGTCCCTCCTTATTGCTTTTCATGCACTCGCAACCTCGCTTTATGCATGCCTGCTGCCTGCCTGTCCCTCCCTCCTTCTCACCGCTTTTCCCGGGCTCTTAGACTGGGTGCCTGCCTGTCCCTGTTAACTGCTTTCTCTGGGCTCTCAGCCCCAGTGTGTGCGTGTATGCTGTCGGCCTGTCCCAATTCTCTCACCACTTTCTCCAGACTCTTAGTCCTGTTTTGCTCCTTGACTTTCCTTCCTTCTCAGTGCTACCCTGTACTCCAGGATGTTTCTACTCCTGCCGTTTCCTTCAGTAAATCTAGGAAACCTGCTTTCATGCACATGCAACCAAGAAAAAAACGTTACCAAAGTCATAGGGACGCCACCCTCCGGCACAATTCTCTATCAAAGGCAATGTGCATAAAACTGCACATGAAAAATACAGAATGTGGCAAAATAAGAAACATGAATATAATTAGGACCACATCATTTTTACTCAGAAGGTGCTGAAGGTTGAGGTGCCCGATACCAAGGTTGTGTGATCTTCATTCCCTCATGCATCGTTAACCCATCACCAGACACTCCTTGGCTTTTAAACTCACAGTACTTTTTCTGTCACCTTCTTTTACTGCTTTCTGTTTTGCTCTCTTATTCTAGGTCAAAGTATAATGAAGACAAGCATTTGCAATGCAATAGATATCGCATTTGCAAGCGTTTAAGCTATTGTCATTGTAAATGACAATGTCTTTAATTTATTTTTTCAAAACCAACACGTAAATAAAAGGCATTGCCATTTACAATGCCAATAGCTCAAACTCACAACTGCGAGACCTATTGCATTGCAAATGCTTGTTAAATATAGGTACGATCGTAGAGGATATTAGTGGTTGGGCAGAAATTGAAACCATTAGAGAACAGGGGTCCCCATAATGCAGGCATACATTTTACTAGGTCAATGGATAGACACACCTGGACCTGCAACTTTCCGACCCATACTATGCTGGATAGCTAGTTCTACTTACTGCAAAGATATAAGAGGAAGTGAATTCTGCAGTCTGTTACGCAGGGAGGCAACCTTATCCGGATCATTCTCAATTAGGTGAATGGATGTGAAACGAGAAACCCAGTCTTATCCGGAGATATTCTGTAAAAGTGGATTTGCAGGCGAATTCCTAGATCTAATTTCATTTATAAGTAAGGCTCCCAGTTTTCCGTTTTTACAGATTTTTACAGATAAACACACAGAAAATCTATTTCCTGTATTTATTTTTTAAAGCGGAAAAACACTGAAAATTGTGCTTTTTGTGAGTAACTCTTCTTGTTGTCTTTCATGAATTCCAGACCAACTGCTAATCAGGTAGCCCCCTTGGGGATTTTAAAAACATGAGATTCTTAAATGTGGGCATATGTTTACATGTATTTGTATATAATGCTGATATTTACCTGTCAGAGTTTTGTTTTATGTGCCTGCCTTATGTGCTAAAAAGATAAAGTCAAAGTACTAGTGCATGTTGATCAGCTAAATAATTGTGGAAAAGTACCATTTTACGTGTTTGTTTATTCTCAAAACATAAAATATGGATAAACACCAATAAAATGGCAGAAAAAATAAATATGGATAAATACAGATGGAAATGTTAAAAAAATAAATACCATAAAACAGGGAGCCCTATTTATAAGGCTCCAGAAGGACTTTCTGCCCTTCCTAATTGCTGTACTATCCAGTAACTCCCTTTTGTAAAATTCCTTTTCCCAAGCAGTTTTATACTCTCGACGTGCCTGCCGAACCTCCGGCCATACCCTCGGATGTGCTTTCAGAGACTCTCTCTCAATCTGTGATTAGCCATGAAACAAGACCTATCAAACCATCGTGGGTTCTCTTTTCGAGAACGGATTGGCTTAAGCATGGACTCATTGATACTACATATTAAGCTGTTACGCAAGCACATCGTCGCATATCCACTGTCAGCAAAGCAATTAGGGAACAAACCCAGGTGTAACTTGAGTAGGGTAGACATGGATAAAGCGCCATACTAATCTTAGCTTCCATTACGCAACACTCGATGGACAGTCTAAGATAGTGTTGCACAGATGTCTTAATCGGCAATTGAACAAAGGCACAAAGGGCATTATGGTAGATCAAGGTGATACCTGCCTCCTCATCCTTCTTGATCTCTCTTCAGCATTCGACACTGTTAAACATGAGAAGTTACTCGATCTTTTGAACACAAGAATGGGTCTTTCTGGGACTGTTCTCAAGTGGTTCACCTCCTTTTTACACAACAGGTCGCAGAAATTCAAGAGTAACAACCTGATGTCCTCTCCAATACCTGTTTCGTTAGGCGTCCCCCAAGGATCCTCCCTATCACCAACTCTGTTCAACCTAGGTATGGAACCTCTCACCACCTTGCTACAAGCAACCAATGTACTTTTTCACATGTACGCAGATGACACCCAACTATATCTCAAAATACAATCCCCCAATGACATCTTACTCCTGAACTCACGATCAGAAGCACCCAATCCTGGCTTGCTGATAATCATCTCAAACTCAATGCTCTGAAAAGCAGAATTCCTGCTGATCTCACCTCCCGCAAAGATCTCTACCACTCAAACCTGGCTTAAACAGTTAACTGCACTCAATGTCCAACCCACCATAGTGGATTCAGCGAAATCCCTAGGCATAACTCTCGACTCCAATCTCAACATGCAGCATCATATCAGCAAGGCTACTAAGGGAGCGAACTTCCAAATCAATATCCTGAGGAAACTTAAACCCTTCCTACCAGCCAAAGACTTCCAAACTGCAGTACAAGCACTAGTAATCCCGCGATTTGAATACGGCAGCACCGCCCTCTGCGGTCTCCCGTTAACCACTACTGCAACCCTAAGAGCTTCTCTAAACGCTGCAGCGAGACTCATCACTGGATCAAAAATACTCGCATATCTCCCCTGACTTGAAATCACTGGACTGGCTGCCTTTTGAAGCCAGAATACATCTGAAAATCGCCTGCATGACACACAAGGCTCTACACCTGACCTCTCCCCGATACCTCACTCAGAAGCTGTCAATTTCTGGCGGCTCTAGAAACACTAGAGGCACAAACAATCTTCTGCTAAAACCTCGAAGATTCCGGAAGGAAAAAACTTATAAACGCTCTTTCTCAGGAATGGCACCCAGGATCTGGAACTCACTCCCTCCTGAAACCAGGCTCATCTCCTCCATCACACTTTTTAAGAAAGTAAAAGCTACTTTTATGGCCAAATACACTTGACCTATTAGCGTGGATCTGTAAAGACTCTACACCGATCTGTTTTATTCTGTTCGAACTCTACGACTATGTATTTCACCTGTATTATTGACGTTACTGACTATCTATACACACATTTATCTGTAATATTTATATTATTGATGTACCTGTATTACTTTGCTCCCTCACATACCCACCCTTCCCACTTATGTTTAATTTCACTCTTGTTGGTATTCCCGGCTTTGTAAAGCGCTCTGATATCTGCAAAGATCTTGTTCGCGCTATATAAAACTTTAAAAATAAATAAAATAAATGGTATCCCCACTCAGGGGATAACATCTCTATTGGAAAACCATGGTATAAAATCGGAGCTTACAAACAATGATTAAGACTCTGCCATGCCCTCAAAAGGAAGGTAATGTTGTACTCCCCCCCCTCCCCCATCCTAGCAGCTAAAGTAAATCCACCAGGCAATACGCCGCAAGATTGTTATAAAGCTCAATTACCCTGGTGTCATGCACTAACCCCCTCCCCTTCCCCCCCCCCCCCCCCCCCCCCCCGGGTCTCCAAGCACTCAAGTACTCCCATTCAGCTCAGCATTAAAATCACCAAAAAGAAAATAACGTTTTATTTGTTTGCTTCTGGAGGTTGTAATCTAGGGAGAAAATTAAATAGGTGAGTAAAGTGAACGCAAACCGTATTTATGGAATCATTAATGTAAAAATTATTTTGATAAGAAAATTTGTCAGAGAATCGCTAAATACTAAGAGGGAAGGAGAGTCAGATTTAATTAACGTCTACCTGTAGGCTTAAGCTAACCCAAGTAGCTAGGCCGCCCGTGGCCCTTACCCTAGCCGAGGGAGTGGCTGAATAGGAATGACAGGCTTATCCTCCAAAGCACGCTGCATCAGTTAACCAGGTTTCCTGCAAGACTATTAGATCGTACCTTGAAAGAAATGCCTGCCAGTACGGATTCTCAATTTTTGGCCTCGAGTCCAGCTACATTCCAACTAAGTATGGAAATCTATCTACTCTGACTAACATTGGGAAAAGACGACTTTACCTGTCGTAGATTGACGGGCGTGGGGGGTAGATAGCACATTCTTCTTTACCCCCTCAAGTCAGTCCACCTAGGAAAGCAGGTCACATCTGCCGACTATAGGAATATTACAAAGACTGCTGGAACTGGCAGACAAATCCAACGAGTCATACGTAACAGCACTAGGCAGGGTTCTAACTTTGCCTATCGCTTTGGCGTGAGTGGAAGGCGGAAACTCAACCTGGGATGGAAGACGACGAATATCTGGGGTACCCAATAGGTGGATGGCAGCCCCTGAGAGGAAGGGGGTTTATAGAAATACATTAAAGGGACCGAAGTGATCGAGTTACTAGGCATAAAACAACATGTAGGGTTCAATAACAATTGTTGCACCAACCACAGAGATCCAAAATT
The DNA here is from genome assembly GCF_964261635.1 of Lissotriton helveticus. Taxonomy (NCBI): domain Eukaryota; kingdom Metazoa; phylum Chordata; class Amphibia; order Caudata; family Salamandridae; genus Lissotriton; species Lissotriton helveticus. The sequence goes on from NC_136063.1 coordinate 2,112,884,252, forward strand.
TACAAATTAAGTCTCCCTGGGCATCTGGCACATCAGGCCCAATCCAAGCACATCTTTGTACGAACAAAATGTCTCTTGTATAGAGGAAAGACCGACCCCTATGGCAAACTATCCAATCTAAAGTTTTACTCATTAGCTCAGCGTAAAATTCATGTTGGACTTTTCTTGGGGAAGGTACACTGAAGAGCATGGTCACCTAGGGACAAGAGGCAGTGGGGAAACTAAATTGGTAAAAAGGTAAAAATCTGATGCCTGAAAGTTTCTTCCAGGGGCCTTCTACGGTTGGTGTACAGTTGGCACTAAAGTGTGAGAGGGATCTGCATCCTTCCTGCTTAATGGATGAAATTGGCATGACTGAACTGTGGAGACAGAAGTACCGGAATGAACAAGTAGCACATGTTTAGAAGAGCTGCTGATCACGGAAAGAGCACCAGTTTGTCATATGGCTGGGCCGTACAAGTTCGATGTTACACCTGCCTGTGTGGGAAGACGATTGAACATCTAGTAGGGGAGCAGCCATTTTGGCTTCAATAGAATCCAGCTGGGAGATCAAAGAATAAAATTCTGATCTAATCTTTGCACACAGCTTTCCACGAAAAATCTAATTGACTAGACCGCAGTTTGCGCATAGTATTAGTGAGCCAGTCCTTCTCATGCAAAGGTAAAGGAAGGGCTGGGGAACTGTGAGCGGTTGGACTCAACCTTTTGCAAAGTGTTAGAGGGAGTGGAAGCAGAACTGACCATTTGTTTGTGCCCTTTACTATGTTTGAATTTTCTTAACAGCACATGTTGATTATCCAGGTTACTCGAACTATGGTAGCAGTAGGTAAGACAACGTCACTATCTATATTAGAATGAAGTACAGTTACAGGGTCGGCACCACTTGAAGGAGGAGCTAAGGCAGAGACTGGATCGAATGGAGGCAGAAAACCAGCTACTGTCTCCTCCAATATTATGAGAAAGCGTCCTCTCAGCCAAGGAAATTCCATTGCTGATAACACTCACTGTGTGTTCCAGCATAAATAAATGGACGTAGTTTAAACTGGGGTGTGGGGGGGCTGCAACCAACTTTGGGCGGGACAATCGCATTCTAGAAAAAGTAGCAGTCAAAATCAGCTTTATTCAATTACTACGTTAGTCAATCAAAAACACATATAGAACATTACATGAAAAAATACCAAGCAATTTAAAAAAATATAATCTTTAGTTCATTATAGAATTTATGATAAAAATATTACACGTTCCACTTTGTAGAGACAGAAGTTTAAATACATATGCGTTTACTTTGACTCAGTACTTGTTTTAAAAAAGGTAACAATCCTAAAGACCCTATGCTGATTATCCAAGAGTTGTAGTACAATGAGTGCAGGTCTACATTGACGAAGCCCTAACAATTTGAGAATCAACAGTAAACACGCTTCTCTTGATTCAACATAAAATTTACAAACATTTACCACATGGATAGTAGATTGTACTGAAATGTTATCACAGGGGCACTTTTGAAGTTCTTGAGCCCAGTCGTTCATAGTCGGAAAGGTAACAAGTCTGTGGAACACTCCCAACCTGAATCTAGTCAGTAAAAGCCTATCGTAAACACCTGGTACATAAATTAGGCAGGGTTGAATATTAAAAGTAGTTAAAATCAGCTGATTATGCCGCACCATTGGTTTTACAACCTCTGAAGGCAGAGTCTGGTAGCAAAAGGCCCTCTTTTTTTAACTCTTTTCTTGTTAGCATCGGAGTTGTTCTAGGTTTAGTAAAATATTCAATACAACCTAGATCTTGAAAGAAGTCTCAAACCTATTTTACCCATGGGATCTTCAGGGCTCCTAAGTTTCAAACTGGCTAAGAGAATATCTCTATTTAGCTTGGTTTCATCTCTGGTCCAGAGCCTGTGCAATAAGAGTATAGGCTCTAGCTTTATTAGATCAGAGATGTAGGGAAGACATAGCTCTGCATGACATATATATGACAAAGTGCTATTTGGTACAGATCAGATTTATCTAAGAAAGGAGTTTGACCCGTTGAATCGGAAGCAGATCAGCAAAACCCTTGACCCCTGCTCCATATACCGCTGTGGTGACACTTTGCTTTATAGATTTTAATAAGCTCTACTGCCTAGCAAAGTTAGTAAGGGCACTTGTTGATCCTAGAAGGGCTCATTTCTTAGCGGATACTGCTTGAAGCCAAGAATCATTGTGATCAAATAAAATTCCAAGGTACGAAAATCTCTTAGCAACCCCAATCTTCTGGCCGGTCACAAACATTTCCTTACATCTCTTACTGCCATAGCCACACCGCATAATGAAAGTTTTAGAGGTATTAACCCTTAGACCAAGGTCATCCATAAACTTTAAAAAACTGTCTAAAACCCTCTGAAGGCCTATTTGAGTACGGGACATCAATACAGCGTCATCCGCATATAGGAGTGCTGGAATTAGACGCCCGGCTACTTGAGGGAAGTCTTGATTATCTTTCAAAAGTGCCTCGGCCAAACCATTAATATAAAGATTAAAAAGAAAGGGGGCCAAGATACAACCCTGACTGACCCTCCCTCCTAAAAGGAAATGCGGTAGAGCGCTCACCGCCCAGACCGCAACGTACACGAGCCTTGGCATCAGTATAAAAACGATTAAGAAAATAAATAATCTGTACATCAACCCACATTACTTCAAATATCGCCCAGAGCTTACTATGGTTCACACAGTCGAAGGCTTCGGTGAGGTCCACAAACACTAAACATAACTTCCCCTTCTTTGCACGGGTATATTTCCCTCTAAAATTAATATGTTTAAGCTCTGTTCCACTTTCCCCAGGCACTCACAAAAACCATATTGTAGATCGGATAAAATCGCAGATTCCTCAGCCCAGGCTTGAAGACTTTCTAATAATATTCGACCTACTATTTTTGACAAGAGAGTCCAGTAGGGGTATGGGGCTATAGCATCCAGGGTCCTGCCGAACCCCCTTTTAAAAAATTGGGACAATAGTTGATTCTACACAAGTTGATAAAAAAAAGGGATACAGCAGCTCACGACAATTATCTGGGTAATAATTGGCCCCACAGTGCGGTATTTACCTTAAATATATCTACAGGCACTCCATCCGGGCCAGGAGCCTTACCACCCTGACTTGCAGCAAGTGCCCGCTTCACTTCATCAAGAGTGAACGGCAGATCTGCAAAATAAATCTGTAAATCTGTGTTACATTCCCCTTGACCATTGTTATCCGTCACTTTCAAACCATCTTCGCCGTTGTAGACTTTTGGAAAATATTTCATCTATTGGTCCTCGGTTATGGTAATTTCGATGGATGGGCCTGCTTCAGTAGTCAGGAAAAGGGATTTAACCACCTTCCAGAGAGCCAAACTATAATTTGCAACTGAAGCCTCATGCAATGCCTCCCACGGCTCATTCTTCAGAACAGTTTTCCTCTCTGACTGCTCGCCTGTAGTCTCTTCTAGCCTGCCTCAGTTATTGGACATTTAGGTGTTTTATGTAGCTCATTTTTTAAGTTAGAGTATGCCGAAGTGCACCAAGAATTTAACCAACCCAGTTACTGACCCTTACAGCGTTTCTGTATTAAAAGTGCCTCCCTAATTGCAATAGATATCAAATCAAAGGAAGACAGAATACCATCGGGGGCAACTGATTCACTCAGGCTTAACTCAAAAGCGGGTTTACATTTATCAACCACAGTCTTAGTTATCACTATTTGATCCACCATCGACCAGCGCAAAGAGTAGCCGTTAGTTTTCCAGATTACTATATTTTGTAACATCTGGTCATCTTTGTTGGATCTGGCGAATGTACCTAATGACAATACAACAGAAAGACATAAGAAACAAGCATTTACAATGCAACGGTTTTGCCTTTGCAAAAGTTAGAGCTATTGGCATTGTAAATGACAACTTTTTTTATTTATGTGTTGGTTTTGAAAACAGATAAATAAATGGCATTGTCATTTTCAATGGCAATAGCTTAATCTCTCGCAAATGCCACACACACACCCATAGAGAGCCCCCCCACACGCACACAGAGCCCTCCCCCACACACCCACACAGAGCCCCCCCACACACCCACACAGAGCCCCCCACACACACGACACAGAGCCCCCCCACACAGAGCCCCACCCACACAGAGCCCCCCCAACACAGAGGACCCCCACACACCCACACAGAGGCCCCCCCCACACACCCACACAGAGGCCCCCCCACACACCCACACAGAGCCCCCCACACTGCGAGCCCCCCCACACACCCACACAGAGCCCCCCCACACTGCGAGCCCCACAAAGCACATATTACTGTAACTATTTGAGGAGATAATAGGTGCAGTAACAGCAAATTTCACAGCGCCTTATTCTGGGACAATCTTACCAACAACTGAAAGACCTGAGGGGCATTTTTTTGTTGCTTTCTTAACGGCCCATTATTACAATTACTGAGCACTTTACTAACCTGGGTCATCAAAACTAGTACAGTTGATGGGGCAGCTGGATACCACCGTCCTGCGTACCGTGCCACGTGCCTGCTAGTTGAGTGTAGACTTTTCTACTTGTACCTATTGGTCGTCTGCCTCCTTGACTTGTGGCTGCTACATTACCCATCTGCACTTTCAGAGCACAGCAGTGACACTTAACTCCCAAAGTCTTACGGTAGGTGGAACCTGCTCTGGTGCTACCTTTTTGAAAGTGAAATTGTTTGCACACCTACCCCACCTATTGCAGCGATGCCACGCCAGTAGTGACCCTTCTTCGCAATAAAACACACAAATAGGAGGTTTGCACGGCCCCCCTCCGTTTGGCCGTCAGACCTGTGTGCAAGCTGCTGCCAGATGCACTTCCTGCGGCTGAAGGGTCGGTGTGCCGGCTGCATCGGGCTCCCATCTCTTCACGTGCAGCAGGGCAGGCATTGATTGCATTGGTCATCTTTCCCTGGAGAGGAAGCCAGTGGTAAGCCTTGTGGAAAGCCCCACGCACAAGCGTTTTCTGTGCTGAAACTGTATGCGACTTGTTACCCATCGTCTTTCACCTTATCGGCCGCTGATGCTGTCTTGGTATATTTTTTCTCCAGGCCGTGCCGGACGGGCCTCTCGCAGTCAGTTCAGGCCAGGCGGTGCTGCTTGCCAGCATCCTCTCGGGATGTGTTTTTTTTATTTTTTTTGCGACCGCGTCAAGGTTTTCTTTGTAAGGCTGTGTTTGAGTTTCAGCATTCCTGCGATAACGACGAGGATGCGTGTATGGGGGGGGGGGGAGAGGGTTGGGGGTTCGTCGTCTGTCAGGGATGCATCACAAAGTAAAGCTGGCGACCAGTGAATCTTATACAAAACAATTCTCCAACCTGCGTAAACACCAAAAATAAAATGTTTGAAAAGGTGGGAATTAGGCAGGCGCCTTGCAACATTTTCCAACTTGATTCGTGCATTTCTGAGCAGCTTAAGCCTGCTCTTGCGGCCTGTATTGCTTAATGGCATCCTGTCTGGAATGCAGAGCTTGTCCCTGCCACTCAAAATGCTGGGATTGCTGAATTAAACTCCTATTTGCCTGCACACAAGACTCCGTGAGTGCGAAGCAAGCCTATGCTGCAGATAGCCACAGGTTGCTTGCATGCCTGTCTTTGTTGAGGGCGGGTAGCGGGTGTTTGTTGTGTTGTTGCATAATGCAGTTGGGTATTAATCACTTTTAATTGTCGGTCACCTCATTCTGCTCCTCTGCTCGGGCCCATCATTGTGGGCGGACCAGCTACCAGGGATTAAGTATTTCTGCAGGCGTTCCGGAAACGTGTCTTTACTCTGCCTACTTTAGTGGTTTGGCAAATAGGGTTTAAGACCGTCAAATGTGAAGCCAAGCCATGTGACCGGTCATAAGAGCAAGGAAAGACACGGAAGCGGGGAGGGGGGGGGGCCGGAAAGACACGGAAGCGGCAGGGGGGACGGGAAAGACACGGACAGGGGGGGGCGGGAGGATCACGGCGCACACGCACTTTTATAAACAAAATGCACCTTACCTGATCGCCTCGTGGGAACTCGAATCTCGCAGCCAACTCCAACAACAGACACTTGAAAAAGACGAAAACAAGCCGACTCAAAAAATTAAAAATAACACACCCTCCGCCGCGATGACGATACGAAGTGGGTGGAGAGGGAAAAAATCGCGGGAACGCCCCCGAATCTGGTCCGGCCTTGACGGACAGATCCGGCTCCCAATGGCTAGCCTCCATTTATGGAGCTAGCCAATGGGAGGAGGGGGCGAGGAGGGGGCGGATACCCGACCCCACAGAGAAACATAAGGATTTTGCTAGCGCATGCGTACTTCGTACGCATTGCCAAGCAAAACCTAAAAATGATCACTCTGAGAATTATCAGCTATGGAAAACGAGTGGAGACCAATCGCGTGGCTATTTGAAGTTAGTATATAGTGCATAATTGAGCATAGACCCCCTCCCATGAAAAGTAGGGAACATCTGGACAGGGGTTGGTCATAATTCATTTGTAAAGCCCAGGTAAAGGGTAGCCATTACTTCTACAGCATCTCACCCAATATAGAGTGACGATGGGAGTTATTTATCCCTTCTTCCCTAGGGAAACCACTAGAGTTATCAGTTTTAGGACACAAAGTACAGTTAAAATCACCACAGATTTAGGATTGCGTCTTTAACATTGTTAGCACAAACCGACTTCAGGTCCATGTCCAGTTTTTTTAACAATAGCACAGACTTTTGTCAAGGGGAATGTCGTTGTAGTAGTTTGCGAAGGCGATACAATGTTTTGTGTCTACTTGGATTACGACGACTTAGTAGTCAATTACATCACCATAGATAGTTATCTTTTTAGAATTCAAACTACTAGAGATATCCGTACATAGCCCACCTTTAGCCCTTCCACTCATGCCCTCAATAGCTGGGGTATAGACACGTCCTATATCCATTCGAATGGATCGCTTCTGTGGCACAAGTCTCTTGGAAGCATATTCTCAGATTTTACTATAAACTCCCACCATAAAGGGTTATCTAGCTTGGCACGTAAGACAGATGTTCCAGGAAATGATGTTACAAAGGGATACATCCCTATGGTCAGCAACACTGGCTGAAGTTATTTCCACGGGATGGTGAATCAACAAGGTTTGTGGGAAGATGGGCCAAAGTGAAGTGTACAAGTGTTTCTATTGAAGAGTCCATAACCGCACTATCTTCCTCATCTCCCAGAAGGCTGAAGGGGGCTGACGATTGTGAGAAGTTGGCCTGATGTGCAGTGCTCACTATTCTAGTGATCACTATATATCAGTCCAAACAACCCTTATTGATGATTGGTTGTAAGTCAACCTTATAGACCAGCTATCCTAGTAGCATGGATACGAGCAGTCTAAGGCTAAGACTCTAGAGGGCGTGTTAAGCCAGCTGTTTTACCATCACATTACCCCTTGAACACCCAGTGAAAGGACACCACACAAGTGTTATGAAAATAAACCGTGTATTTATTAGAATCACAACAACCCTGTACTCTTTATGAGGACAGGGTGCTAGGCACACAACAAAACTCTTACGAAAATACTTAAGTTAGCACGTTATACACAAATGCCCGAGGGGCACGAAAAACCATATACTTTAAAAGTGGAATGCGAAATTACTAGCAGGTAAGTACAGTACTAATAGGCTTTGGAATCGCTAGGACTTGACTAGGGAATCGTTAGATTACTTCTAGGAGACCTAGGGGACTCGGGTGCAGAGTGTGCACTCTCACGCGGGATGCGGGACAAAGTCTATGGAAGCTAGTAAAGTTAAAGTTAGTGTTCACGGGCGAACCCGACCTGGTAGGGAGAAAACGACAGTGGATCCTGACCCTTGGATAGTGAGGCTATGCTGGGACACCGAAGTGCCGAAGTTACCTAGCCCAGGGGCTGCAGCTGCATAGGTCTCAAAAGACGTCGGGAACCCTCGTTGCCGGACCAGGAGCCTGGAAGAAAGATGCTGGCAGGCGACCAGTGAAGATTGTTCGAGTTGATCCAAGCCTGGATCTGGAAGTAGGACGATACCTGAAAGCAGAGGGGACCAAGTTCGTGACTACTAGCCAGTAGTCAGTGGGCACCAGGAGGGCACCGGATGGTAGTCACCTCGACTAGGTGAGTGGGCGACGCTGGCTCTGCAGATCTCACGGACCAGGAGGCGTTGTCGGCGACCAGGATGGAGAGGCGAGCTGTCCCACGATGGATGAAGCTGTCGGCGTCGAAGTTACCCAGGATTGGGCAACAAGCCTTGGCTAATTCAAGCCCACGCGGTGGACTCAAAATGGCGTCTTGAGTGGACCAGGAGGGTCCGGGGTGCTCCTCTTCGGGAAAGGAGCAAGGGCCAGTCTGGAGCAACCAGACCAGCAGCAGTGATGTCGTCGGGCGTCGTTCAGAAGGCCACAAGCCAGCGGGCTAGTAGCCAAACAACGCGGTGAGCAGCAGAAAGTAGAAGGGCCCCACACCGATCGTGGAGATGCTGGGGGGCTGCTCTTCGGTGCTGGAGCTGCTCAGGGTCGGGGCTTCTCGGACCCCAAAGCACTCACCAGGAAATTACTCGGCGGGCTTGCTGTGCAGAAGTCGTGCAGTCTTGAAGATGGCCGGTCCCTCGAGGTCTCGTCGCACCCACGGTTCTCAGCTTGGCTGTAGAGGTGGGTAGAGGTCAGAGGTGCCAGGGAAGCCGGTTCTCGTCGAGCTGGGCAGTCGGATTCCAGAGGAAGGACGTGCAGCAGACCGCAGTGTTCTTGATGGTGCCTGCGGATGCAGGGTGACTACTCCTTAGCCACAAGGGAGAAATCTTAGGAAGAAGTCTTGAGTTCCTTTCGTAGAAAGTAGTTTCAGGATTCAAAGATGATCTAATCTGGAAGGGGGCCTGCTCCTACCTTTATCTGGGAAAAGGGGGCTGGCACGCGACTAAGTCCTGCCCTATGGGTGGGACCAGGAGGGGGGTGGTTACACCCCTCTCCTTTGGCGGGCTTTCCCCAGGCCAGGGGCTGGAGTGCCCCTGGAACTGGTTTCAGCCGGCCTATGCACAGTGAGCACCGGGGTGCCACTTGCAGTCACCTTCCTCTGAAGCCCTGCCTACCTAGGATACACAAAATCCTGTCTGGGACGGTGCTGGCACCGCCCCTGGCAGGAAACCCTTTGTCCTTGCCTCCTGCTCTGGGAGGACTCCCAGCAGCAGGAGGGCAGACTTGTGTCTCGGTGGCAGCATCCATTTTGTGGAGCTAAGGCTCTGTTGGACTTTAACCGGGGTTACAGGTTACATACATGTCGTGTCCCTCTAGAAGGGTGGAATGCTAACCCCGTCGCCAGAATTGGAGAGGGGTTAGTATTCCAATTCGTATGACACCTTACTCGACATGTTTTGATAAAGCGATACCAGAGTTGGCATATAACCGCGAGGATTATAATGCACTTAAGAGTATATGGTATGCAATATCATGGAAACGGCTAAGGGATGGATCCCGAAAGCCGCAGACAGGCTCAGCTCATGCCAGAGCACTATCTCACACGATTCCAAGCACTCTGCCTTCAGGATTGTCAAGGCCTGCCATAGGAGTGACTGATAGGAGATCTGTGTGTCCATTTTAGGGTTAGATATAGGTATACTATACCTAAAGCAAAGGGTGATTACACCACCTTGCCCCAGCTGTCAAGCAGCCAGTTGTGTCAGATTTGGATGACCAGCCAGGGGTGGCATAATACATGCTGCAGCCCCTGGTAGGCCCTGGGTACACCTATGCCCTGGGTACCTAAGGTACACTATACAGGGACTGATAAGGTGACTCAGTATCCAATTGGATATGTACCTAGGGTACATGGAATCCATTTTACAGAGAGAGCAGTAGGCCTGGGGTCCTGAATAGCAGGGCCCCAGGTCAACTAAGTCAGAAAACCAGCAAAACACCAGGCAAAAAGTTGGGGGCAACCATAGTCAGGGATCTACCTTCCTACAACGATAATCTGTGTTATTCAGTCCGAAGTTACCATTCTGTTTGCAGTCATGGTTACCCCTACCTTCATTAAGACTAGTCTTATGGTTAGGATGAGCATGAGGACCCGAGTTAAGTCAGTCTATATCTTCCAATCGGTTCAAAATGTCAAAGCGATTATTCACTGGGACCATATTTCGGAGCTGCCCGGCCCCTGGAAAGCTCACCGCCACAGGTGTTCACCGTTGGAATCTGGGAGGTTGATAGAAAAAACCCAAGGGGAAAATATTTATACCCTGGGCATTAATAAACCGATTACATCCCCTTTCAAGAATAGACTGCACCAGATCAGGTGACCTGAAAGTTAATACTACACAATCTCCCCCAATTTATTTTACCGAATTACCTACCCACTCAATTCTCTGAGCCATTTTAAACTCTGAAAAAAGAGGATTGTTTATACTGGTCCTAGCACTCAGGAGATGCAAGGACTTATTCCTAAAAGCAGAGCAATGTTCGGGAACGTTATATGCTAGGGGTGGAAGGTTCGCTAGGACAACAGTATACGGAGTTGCTTCTGGGGGTAGATGCAGATTCGAATCCAGGTTTTTAGCATCTCCCTGATTAGATCTCAAATGGTCTTGTGTATATCTAATCATCCTCACCGTACGTGTGGAATCCATAATAATGCTAGATGGACCATTAGTTACATTTGCAGCGTTCCCAGCGATATGACCTAATCCAGCTGTCCAGTGTGACTGGTCTTTAAGATACACTATGGGCTGTCCTGTTTTTGAAAGTAAATACCCATTCTGAGCAGGGTCGTTAGGCGAACTAGATGGGTTATTTAAAATAGTCAAATTGGTCAAGTTAGACGATTGGCCATTTACAGGAATACTTCCAGACTGACCAACACCCTGGACCGTTCTTGTATTACGCATTATATCTGGGCCTCTACTTGAACAAGAAACCGATTGAACCGGGGGTTTACTAGAAACAAGCTCCTCCAGCTTGGTTAATCTGGCTTCCAATACTGATATTTTTTGTAGTATTGGGTCCAGTAGAAGTGATACCATTGTTTCTAGTCTACCCCAATAATCCTGCTCCTGTGCGCAAACTGGTGCCCCTTCTAGTACAGTTGGTGCGATCATCTGAGGCCCCTGTTTGGGATCACTGATACTGGTTTGAGGTCACGTTTTCCTCCCTAATACTTTTAAACTAGTTTTAGTCAGTTTCTATGGTCCCCAGCCCTTCCTTTCCTTAGATGGTGGTTCATTAACGTTCCCCTGATTAGCCTTAGTTTTCCGACCGCTTGTAGTTACATTAAGTCTGTCGTATCTACATTCTTCATCTGAAGAGATAGAGAAGCTATTTCGGTCTCGGAGTGTTGCAACAGGTTAATCGGAGGCAAAGACACTTCATTATTGATTGAAATAGAAACCCCAGCAGAAGTTGGTCTAATCTGAGGTGGTCTGGGCTTTAAAAATAATCTACGTTCCGTAAACTCAATTTCATGTACAAGTGCTGACTATGCCCTTGTTAAAAAGTCGTCGAGTGTACAGACAACACCCTACCCATTGCCTTTTTTCCTTTTACTAATTTTGGTAAAAGTACTAATGGTATTTAGATATAAACAAATAGAACAATACTTCACCGCAAATTAATGACCAGTTCCTATTTTATCAAGTTTTATGGGGAGTAGCCCAGGCCGGCCTTGGACAGGCGCAGACTGGACCGCCCTTGGCCCGGGTTTCGTGCTGCGGGAACCCAGCTCTTTTTTCAGCACCTCCAGGCGTGCTGGTGACAAGCGCAGAATGCGTGCTGCTCAGGCCGATGGGAGGTGTAGTCCCTTGGCCTCCTCAGCCTCGTGGAATCTCTTGGCCCCCTCTGCCTCATGAGAAACTGTGGCATGCGTCCGGTGGGAACAACTGTTTGCGCAGGGTTTTGGCGGGGAGTACAAGTGTGTAAGGGCTGTCAAAAAGTAATTCGGCCCTACGTGCTCCTCTTCGTGCTCCTGTTCCAGTCCTTGGCATACAAGGTACAGGAACTGTGACTGCCACCACTTCCAGGATACAAAGACAAATCCTTGTCTCCATTGAACATGTCAAACGACACCATGTGGACGATCCTCCATAGTATGCCACAAATTATGCATATCATTCCACAAGACTGTCCTGGTGAGCACCACCGATCCAGATTCCCCCCAACTGGGGAGGGAAGCTGAGATAGCCGCCGACAATTTAACCAATACAATTCCGGTCTCTACAATTGATGTCTTCTACAATTGATGTCATTTATACGGGTCCATCATTGGCAAATCCTTCCGGATTGGATTTTTCAAATCCTACTGATAAGTCACAGCCTCCTGTTTTCCGGCTGAGTAACCCCGGGTACTATATGGATCAAGATGAATTTTCTTCAGACAGTAATTCTGTGTTGCATCCGCCTCCAGCATGAATTTGTTTTTTTATTTCATAGTGAGAACACACTCCTATATTCCCGCCTTGGATCTATGTCTGAAACATACTTTCCTTGGTCTTTCTGTTCATGTGTATTTGATATTTTTTTCTTGTTAGCCAATGGCCATTACCTACTAGAACATTCTGCAACAGAAGAACTGGTCGACAGCGCATTTGTCCCCCATTCTTTATCACAAACTGAAAACATTTCAGCAGTTCCAGTGACTGATGGAATTGTGTGGGATACGGTTGTGCGAGACATATTCGGCCCTACGGAGATGCCACATGTGTTCAAAGTTTCTATGGATAATGTAATAGTACAGAGGTTACATTCGGATGTATGGGATGTTGACACTAAATTCAATACTTTCTGAACTTGAATATTAGATTGTTTTTTAATCAGAGGCCATCTTAATTCTGATAATTATGCCGATATGTTCTTATGCACATCATTGTCTGCACCGAGCCAGAGAACAGCATCCCCATACTCAATGGAAACATTGTTCAACTCCCAAACAAGGGAGTTCCAAAAAGTAAAAAGACAAGTTCATGTATTTTAAGGGATATGACACTTCAGACTCCACATCATATTTCATAGTAGTTCCAACCCCACCAAATACAAAATGCTGACTCAGACTAAGCTGGTCTATAGAGTTGTGTTTGTCAATCAGTGAGCCCTCAAAAATTATAATTACTGGGGGGAGACATATTTAAAATAGTTTTGGGGAACTAAGTCATGGCAGGTTCAGGGCATGGAAACCTTATTTCGAGTACATTTAATTCCCACATTATTTTCTTGAATGAGACGCCTCGAACTGTAAGAATTTGACTAACGACACTGAAGACCAATTGAATAGCATGGTGCAGAATGGTACATTCAATTCTTAATTTGGGAGTCCTGGTGGGGGAGTGTTGTGGCCAGTGAACACAAATTATTACCATGCGTTTTCTTAATTCCACACCTGGATTTAAATCATGCATACCTGATATTCTGGTATTAACAGCTATTTGGTGGAAAGTTGTCAACAATGGTTGGAATATTCCACGCTATCTGGATTAAAACATCATCTTTCTCTTTTGTTTGAGGACATGAATTTATCAGATTTTCGTTTAGGTCCCAAATCCCCACTTCTAAAAGGTTTATACATGCTACTTATAATGAATTTTGGAAATTAACCCAGATAGAAGCAGCTGAACAAATTGACCAAGATAATCTGGATAAAGTGCTTGGGGTTGTGGATAATCGTATTAAGTTACCATCTTGTATTTACAATTTATACAACACTATCATAGGTTATTGATATTGTGCAGAATGACAAATCAACTTTGTATCATGGGCAAAGTCAGCTTAGATCTGTTATGCAGTTTACCTGGACGCTTCAAACACTCAAAAATGGGCGCGTGTCATGGCATTATTTTAATTGCAGCGATTTTTTTCTACCTTTTAATTTAAAAAGTAAACCACTGATGGCCATGAAAGATGCAACCTACATAATGCTGCATTTAGAAAAATTAGAACTCCCATTTACCATTGCTGAAACGCCTTCGGCAATGTGGTCAATACTTGGTGTTATTTCACTCCTATCTCAACATTTCAATTCACAGCTTGCATGAAAAATGTCCCTGTTGGTAGATATGAACCACTTGAAAGCAGCTTCATTCATGAATTATGGTCACTTCCCTTTCCATATCATTGCGAACGTATTAATAAGGAAGCTTATTACTGGAGAGGAATAAGAATGTTTGACTTTCACTTGTTGATAAACAAGTTAAGGCATGGCGCATGTAACACTTCAGCGCCTAATTTAGCTTATAATTTAAAAGGAGTTCTGGTTCCCGCAATTCCTTACCGCACTCTATAAAGGAAGTTCTCATGCTTAGCAATCCAAACAGTTGCCAAATGCAGCTGGAGGCCCATATATTTTGTACGTTTCCCAGTTAGTCACTTGTTGCAACAATGTCTTGTTTCCCCCAGCGCATGGGATTGTAGATAAAGCTGATTGAGGGCTTCCATTCCAACTCTGAGGGCAGATTTCAACAAGCTAAGCAGACTCAAAGCATTGTTTCAACAAGTAGCACCTCTTAGATCTGCCTGCAAGACCTTCGAATTACAGGTGGCTAGAACATCTAGTGAGATATAGTTGTTCAATCCAAATCTGCCCCTGCACTTCGGAGAACTAGTGCATTAAATCTTTATTGCCTCTAATAAGGCCAACCTTGCCCGCTTTGTTTTTTCTAAGGTTGCAGCCTGGTTAGTACTTTTCAAAACGTATTTTGAGTAATACCGCCTTTTACCCATTTCATTTTTTTTCTAGTGTATTTGGAGGACTCCCGTTGCTGTTATTCCTCATTTACAGCATGCTCATCCTGTTCCTGCTACCCTGCAATGGATGCTCCTTTTGTGTGCGCTCTGTAACGGGCATCGCTCCAACACTACTGTGAGCGTATGCTTCAGATCTTTCGAATGTTTCTACTGCAAGAACTGGGTCTTGATTGGTCCCCAACATTGAGCTTCCTGGTTTACTTGCGCATGCGTTCTACTGTATCTGGTGCCACTTCGAATAGGCACTGGACATTTGCCTGGCTTCGCAGTCACCTTGGACACAGGAATGCTAATGAGTCCCTTAGTGACCCATTTTCAGTACTGTCCTTTGGGTTTGCAACTTCTTCACAATACGAGGTTTGAGCCATTAGCCTACGAGAAGTATGTGCATCAGCACATGGATCACAGGATACAGGCTTTGCTAACACAAAGGCAGGTTGCCAGGTAACTGTATGAGCATCGGCTGTGAATGGAGATCATGTCTGTTCTATGGAGCTCGCGACTTTGGTAGTTGACCAATCATCATTTTAGGAATCAGACTCCTTCATGGAGTCTCTAGACTTTGGGATGGCAAGTGACCATAATTTCCAAATTGACATTTTCTTCTATTGTTTTCAGTAACTCCCAATTCTAAACTGTGCTCTGGGTAGATTTACTTTCTGATTGCATTTATTGAATGTTGTTTCTCTTTAGTGCTATTATCCGGACCAAAGGAGGGGCATCATGCGTTTCCAGATTGGCCCATTGTGGTTTCTTTTGTTAACCTAATTGTGCACATTGCAGCCTGCATTTTCTGTTGCGCACGCTACTATATAAACAATTCTTTTGTGCCACATTCTACTTTCACACTGAACCTGCATATGTTTTGTGTTCTGTCCTTTTCCTGGGATTTAGTCTGAACACCACAGAGCAGGTCAAACAATGCCCCTTGTTATTCTCTCTAGTCGGATACTTACACCTACCTATACATAACACGAGAATGCAGGTGGCGTTTATGAGCACACATCTTGTCATGTAACCGAGCACAGGAGTTTAAGTAGACACACTGAGCGAGGGTTCTGGAACAGGTTTGCTACGCCAGCAGAGATGTAGAACATCCATCTGTGTATGCTAAGGTACGAGGTCTGCCACTAATCCCAGAGGTCTTTGATATATAATCTAACTTCAGAAGAATGGCAGGTGGGGGAGCTTAGGTTATTCTGTATTATGACAGGGCTTTTTATAATATATGGTTAAGGACCACCATACTAACAGCATTTTTAGTATGCAATTGTTTTCCAATTGTGGCACAAATACTGCAGTTTAGGACAATAGTTTGAATAAATATTCTAAACTTCATTTGTGTCACTTGTTTATTTTATTGTGGTCGAGTACAAGTGAGAGCACGAAAGGGGTTGTCCTGTTAACCACGATTCCCGAGAGGATCAAGAGTGTTGTGTTCTGGGGCACCAATTCATTTATTTCTCTGGTAAGGTTACGAGGGCAAGTGAGGCACTGTAGCTAGTTGGACTCTGGCTCATAGGTACTGAGGTTATATGGTGACTCAGTCCCTACATGCTGATGTTTTATGATCCCAAACATAGTTTTGTACCCGAGCAAAATCCCTGAAACGCATGCACTGCTGGCAAAGTGGACGCACGGCTGGCAAAGTGGACGCACGGCTGGCAAAGTGGACGCACGGCTGGCAAAGTGGACGCACGGCTGGCAATAGAAAGACGGCAAAGTGGATGAATGAGTAGAGGAAGGCAGGGTGGATAGATAGACGGAAAGGATGGATGGCAGTGGTTAAACTGATAGGACAGTGAATGGCAGCAGAGTGGATGAATTTAATAGGGAAAGATTGAATGATGATGGATTAAAGAATTTGTGGCTGTGAGAATGTAATGGTGAAATAATGGAAATAAGAAGGTGGATGGAAGGGTGAAAGTGTTAAGATACAGATATCGGGAAGGAAAGGCAAAAGAGGTCTTCTACGGAGTTAGCCTCACCTGCTTGGTGTCCGAGGTTTTGTTCAAAGTGGGGGGGGGGGGGGGGGAGGAGATATTTTATTTTTCTGGCTACTCCTCGTTTGGACCCAACCACTAGATGGAGGAAAAATGTATAGCACAGCAATCCCGAAATTGATTCCGGCCACAAAACTGCAGTAAGTGTTCCACCGACAGTCCAAATATTGCCATTGCCATGTATTAACAAAGTGATAATGGACGTAACAATTTTAAGCACTCACATATCATTGAAAATGGGATTAGTATTGCAACGTAGGAGGACCTTGGTAATGGTTGAAAAGTATTCTTAAAAGATGTGGTGAGAAAATACGATGATATTCTAGGATAATAGAACACAAGAATAATTTGACACTCTCCTATTGCTTTACATTCTTGTCTGAGTCAATATTGTCCTAATCACAAGCACCAGTTAAGGCATGGGTACTTGCTCATTTTACGGACTGACAGTTCAGAACGATGGAGATTATGAGTATTTGAAGGTTGATTATGGTACTCTAGAACACTACAGTTCTACAAAAGTAATGCTGAGAAGAAAGCTACCGATTAGCACACAAGTATTTTAAATTGCACAACACATTGTCCAAGAGTGAGAAATAATGACATTTTTTAAAATGCATTTGACCCTAAACTAACTAATTAGTTTCAGCCATGTTTTCTTGCTCAGGCCATCATTGCCCACAAAAGGGATAGTCTCCGGTGTTCATGCAGATTGCATTTTGGCTTGAGAAAAGAAAACGGAATAGCTTGCCCAGCTGTTCTCCCATTTTCATGAGGTCAGGTAAGAACAGACTTATTTTCATACAAGAAATTAATCTTGGGACAACTACTGGAAATGTGTGGGTAGAAATAAAACTAGTCTCCAATGGTATACTCGAGGGTGACGACATGATAGACTGATTCGCAGATTATTAATTTTCTCTTTTGTCAATACATCCTTTCAGACTTATGGCGCTACAGAAAGCACACAATTTTCTATCTAGCTTAAGCACAGGGTCCATTTATTTAACCTATTACGGATGAGTACCTCAAGTATTAGTTGCTGGTATTTAATGTAGTATCTCCACTGCAACCAGTAACGCAGCCTCATGTGAGGAGCGCTCAGAGAAAACTTCTAAAAGACAAATGATGCCAATATTCTCTGTTCTATACTTCTATTGATGCATTCAGCTATATCCAAAAAATACAGAATTGTTGGCAGCTTGCTATGAAAGGATAGGCTCTATGAAAGACTTGATCAAATAGTGAGCTTACTGAAGCCAATCAATGCGGCCTTCTCTCATTTGCAGACATGATCAGCAGCAGTCTGTCACAGACTAGAAATCAAACAGGGTAGTGAGAACATTCAGATTTGTTTAGCTTCTATTTTAAGCAGATCACACGTTTTTCATGCAGAACGATGAGTCATCATATATACATTTCAGAAAAAAAGTGTGCACGATAATCAAACTGGCTTCCAATCCTTAAGTACAACCAGCACTACAAGCCATGTACAAACAGTGCTACAAAGGAACGCAACCAAACATACTTTTAGTCTCATGTATCTTCAAGTATCCTCTCTTTAAAATAATTGGTCAATCCCTGGAAATCTCTGTAAGGGCTGGTGTTGGGTCTCATCATGGCGAGCAGTGCATTTACAGTATGTTGCCTTATAAGCCACAGATCAGAGTCTTCGCTTTGACTGATTTTGATCAAGTCGGTTGATAGCGTGGCTCAAAGAAGATGGCCTGCAGCTGCAAGTCTTAGCCGTCAGGATTATCTTCTAGGAGATCAGAGGTAAGAAATAGGTGAAAATTACAGAAACAAAATATTACAGTATTGACATGGCACAGCGTGTGTTGGAAACAAGAGGTATATAATTATAACCCAATTGACTCTTAATCAATTTAGCTACCAGGAGAGAATTAAAGTCTGACTGGCATAGCTGGTGTTCTAAACTAAAAAGTGCAGATCTCCAAGAGCTTAACTTGTGGTTTTGCAAGAACAATTAAAAGAACACAACGGGACCCATACATAGTAAAAAAAAATTCCCTTGATGGACTGAGAATTTTAAGGAATAAAGTGATAGTTTGCATCACACATACAACGGTTTACATACATAGCAAAAATTGTTATCGGAGCAAAAAAAAAAAAAAAAAATCAATTGTGAATGTTAATATGTTGTATTGTACAACTATTTGTACAACTATTTCATTAAATTAAACCACGGGGATTTATTGCTCAAATATAAAAATGTAATTTATGGGTTCTACGGCTGCAAGATTTTTTTTATTATAAATGAAGGCAGTGCAAGAATTTGATTTATTTGAAGAGCATCGGTTGCTGGCAACTAGGCAGAAGTGTATCTGAAAATCAATTAATCACCTGCCTTCTAAGGTGAATCTCCCCTGTTGTAGCGCACTCCTGCCAGTGCTAAGCGAGGGGTATGTTGGAGTTGGTACAAAAAGATATGTAGGCTAAAAAATACATCCCATAACACCACAGACGGAAACACCATCATCCAAAGAAATCATTATCACTTTTTACCAATCAGAAAAAATGACATTTTGTCCTCTTAAAAAAAGAAAATGAACTATGGAAGAACTGTTGGGTTTGACCTCTTTAAAGGGCAATGACAAAAATGTATGAACTAGACATCGTGCTTAATTCAGGAATACAAGTAAGCAAATAGGGGGAATTCAGGAATACGTAATTTACCTAATGTCAATGTTTTCCACTGAAAAAAAGACTCCATGATTAGAAAAAGAAAGTTCAAATTAAGCTGCAAAAGAAAAATTGGTGACAAAGTTTCCATCTGTAGTTGTTTTAAAGTAAAAAGTGATCCACAAAAAGTGATCCACAAAACTCATTTGATATCAACGATGAGTCACATGACGGGGATAGGGGTGTTAAGTGTGTTTATGGAAGCTAAACTGCAGATTTATATCAGAAGAATTCAAGCTTAGTGCCAACCCAGCCGGATCTAGTTTACTTTTTAGTAAAAATGATCCCAGGCGTCCATAATGCATGGTCTCTCCCCGAGCAGCATAGGTGGGGGTACAGGCAGCTGCCATGGTTGAGAGTCTTACCAGGGGGTCTTACATGTACGTGCTGCAATCCGAGTATTTCTGAATTGTATGGAGAAGCGGAGCAGAAGAGAAAGAGTGTGTAAGATATTCCCTTAACAGTGAAGAGCAGTACCCCATTCAAATTTTTCATTGTGTGTGAATAAAATTACTGATGTTTACGAAGCATTTTGTGTATTCATGGGCAGCAGATACAGGTAATATTGCCGATCTGCATCTCCCCTCCACTGGGGTCTGAAAAGAATGTGATGGCTGTTTAAATGAATCCCCATCCGCAAGAGAACATGAGCCACACGTCAGTTTACCTGCAGTAAACAATCTTTGGGTAAAGGGAGGGACGAACTAAAGCTAGACACCCTAACGTAAACATAGCCAGCAAATAGATAGAAAGCCGAAAAAGTGAGTCACAATCCACAAAAACAATGGTAAGCAACAGGCAAAAAGCATCCCTAGATGAGCTTTCTGAATGCAGTGCCAACACCCTCCCCTTCCATGATTAACTTTAGACATGTATTTTTTTTCAGGTCTGGCTTAACAGCGTAACCGTCGCCCAACCTTATATGAAACAAGCATTTACAATACAATGGTCTCGTCTTTGTTAAAGTTAGAGCTATTGGCATTGCTCATGACATTTTGTTTTTAAAACAAATAAATGGCATTGTCATTTACGATGCCAATAGCTTAATCTCTCGCAAATGCGAGACCTATTGCATTTGCACCCACACACACAGCCCCCTCCCCCCACACACACAGAGCCTCACACAGAGCCACACACAGAGACAGAGCCACACACACAGAGACAGAGCCACACACACAGAGACAGAGCCACACACACAGAGACAGAGCCACACACACAGAGACAGAGCCACACACACAGAGACAGAGCCACACACACAGAGACAGAGCCACACACACAGAGACAGAGCCACACACAGAGACACACACATACAGAGAGACAGCTGCTGAGTTCAGACATAACCAAATGTGGCAAGGAGACAAGAACCTACACACTTACTAAGTTTCCACGAGCAAAGACGTGCACAAAAATAGAAAGGCCCGCGAGCATGATTGCAGGCATAGAACACGTGTATACACACGGTAAAAAATATACATAGGTACCAATGCTATCTTTGCAAGCTCATGTTCACGCACACAGGTTAAAAAAAGAGGCAAGTTCACAAAAGGAATGCACATACCTGGGGCACAGGAAGGCAGGCACACAGTATCATATTGAGGAATAAGCGTCAGCCATAGAGAGCGCCCGGGGCAGAGAGTACACTCGAGTGATAGAAAGGAGCAGCGGGGATAGAGTGCACCAAAACCATAGACAGGAGAGCGAGAGTGGGCGCTCTGGCCATAGAGCTGAGGCAGGGACAGCGCGGAAACCTAGAAAAGACAGAAAACAGCGCCAGCCAAGCCCCGTCCTTTTCAGACTGGGGGCATGTTTTTTGTTGAGTGCCTGAAGACGTCACGGAGATAAAGGACAGCAAAAAACACGCCCCTCAATCCACAACGGACGGGGCTTAAAGTGACAGACAAAGCTCTTCTCCAATGGTTGGGTGCCGTTTAGGAAGCCAGCCAATGGAGAAGAGCTAGCTCGTTTACCTCCCTACTCTAGAAAACATAAAATCTCGCAAGCGCAGCCTACGCTAGCCGAGACCTAAAAAGGGAGCTTTCAGAGTCCTACTGACAGAACAGCTTAGCATTAACCCACACTGTGGTTCCGCCGAATACAGGAATTGATCACTGTCGAATTCGAGTACTTCCACAAAAGACTACTTGTATTGCACGTTTTAGCTCATAAAGCTTGCATTCAAAACAGCAGGGCTGGGATGGTTATGAAGGCAACCCAAAATTCAGGGGTAATGCCTGATCTTTTCATTATGAAATGTTATGATAAAGACATAAGTCCGGACTTATTTATTGTGAAAATCATGAGCAACTCAACAGGCATAACTATGGGTTGTTATTGCTATATAATAAAGTCTAAAGAGGAGTATTTTATTAATGGAATCTCACCAATTACCATACGTAAGCAATGGTTTCGGTGTTGGTTACCCAGTGTGAAACTGTGAATATAGATGGTTTCTCCTCTGTGGAATCTTTGGTAGGTCCGTTTAGGAGAGATTTTTTTCAGCCAACTAATTTAATATGCCTTTTTAATTTTAAGACAGTCTCTCTGATGGTTGCCTCGCAAACATGCTTATACTAAAATCTAAAGGTTTGAGTTGGTTATGGTGACAAGCTATAGGCTTGACTAGTTCACTGACAAACGTTTGGCTGATGCCAAAATGTCTGGTTTTGTTATGAAACATTAAAACAATGGCAGATGGACTGGTTTTTTAATTGTGAAAAGCAATTGTTAAAGTCACTAAGCCTTTTACAGTGGATTGTTATCAATTTGCGTGCGCGACAAGTATTTTGTCATATGTAATCTCATAGACTACTAGAGTAGATAAAGGTTTTGAACGCTCTAAAAAACCACTAGGGATTTTCACTGTGATGATTCTAGTTCTGCCCCAATGAGGGGTGTAAACTGTTTTGCAAGATTATTATGTGTGTACACACAGATATACATAAAGGGTCTTTGGGTCAGCCTTCCTCTTCCATTGCTCCACCCAAGTGTTATTAACACCCTACTTCCATTCATGATAGCGTACAGCATACAATAATGATTCAGTCCACATCAGTCATTGGTTCTCCTGTCCGATCAAAGAGCGCATTTTCTGATCACTAGCAAATCTACCTGAAAATGAGTTAGTCTGGAATGACTGGTTGGCCAGTCCTTTAGTTAATATTTTTCTCCTTTTAAAGATCCTTTCATTTCCTTGCTTCTCCTCTAAACTAGAAAAGCTTAAGAGGATCCCATCTTACAAAGCATCGCCACATCCGATGTGTAGACTATTTGCACACAAATTTTTTTTTTAATGAAACATGGTCTCAAGGAACACGGTACAACAAAATCCTTAAAAGCCCTGCATGAAATTTTCAATTCTAAGCAAAAGCTGCAGGCATTTCGACTAGTGACTGTCCATTTCCACTATTATTCATAATTCCTGTAACTATATTAAATCCAGGGACAATGAAGTTTGCTGGAACTGGTAAACCCCATACTTATTACTTAAAGCATTTCAACCATGTGATAATGACCTTCTAATAAACTTTGTAAAACTCAGTAGATGGTCAGGACCAGAAATAAGCATGATGTTTTTCCATTCCTTTACCACGGACTACAAAAAAACATGCAACATATAATCATATAGACATTTATGGACCAGGAAAAATAGCAAGTAAATGAAGGACAATCAAAATTTGTCTAGTTTAAGTGAAGGTAAGTTTCAATTCTATTATGGTCTCAGAGGCGAGGATTATGAATTTCCTTCTTCGGTTTAATTCCATAAACATAACATAGCAGCCAATAAAGACATACAAAAAACTACTTTTCCCATGAACACTAGGAAAAAGACACACAAGTTCAACAGTTCTTCAGTATTCATAACCAGGTCCTCTGTCACTGCCTGCTCGCCCTCATTCTTCACGCGAATCACACCAACAATCTCCTTCATGCATCCTGTTTAGAACCATCAGTCCCTGCAAAGACACATTGAGTCAGTGACAATTCCGACATAAGCTCTTGCACAAAAATATCAGGTCATGCGACACTTCCAACCAGGTAATCATTACTGAAATATAAATCCAACATTACCACAAATACTTAACGTGCTAACCTTTAAATGAAAAACAGACTACGTATTCCATTAGAGGGAGGGTCTGTGTCTGATTTGCCCGCCTGTTGGGATAATCCTTGCCTCTATGTCGTCAATAGAATTTAAACTTACCTTCACTTATACTAGGCAAATTTTCATTCAATGTCAGGACAAGATGCGAGGATGTAGTCATTTCAAAGCTTGCTTACCACTATTTGGGCTACATTCACCACTGGCTTAAAATGGAATTTCTTAAAAGTGGATTTGGAGGTCCAGTCTGCTGCACACAAGCTCTTCTAGGCGTGCCCCCAGACAAAGGGCTTTCGAGGCCACTGCGCCTCGTCGAATGTGCTCCAAACACCTTAGTGTCAATGCCTGCATCTTGCATCACAGATCAAATACAGAGGGTTGTTGTAGGTGAGAATATTGCTTTGTACTGTTTTCTCAGTGCAATGAGAAGTTGTCCCTCGTGTGGAGGGCAACAACTTTCCTCAGTCATCTCCTTGTATGCTTTGAGGCATTTTACCACACAGTTTGGGAGATTCAGTAAAAGTGGGATAAGAAATTGTGCGTGTATTGCTCTTAGTGAGTCTACTTACCGTGAAAACTCCCCCCCTTCAAGAAGCACCCAAGTAGTTATCCAATGCTCGCCCATCTGAGACCCTCCTGCACGAGACAAGAGACATTAACATTGCAAATTTAGCTGAAATCTTTTTGGAGGCAAAAACAGGTTTGGTTACGAAGACAAGGTGGTTTAAGACCACAGAAAAGTTCGAGGAAGAGAGACTAATCCATCTGAGCAATCTGTAAACAAAAGGGTGCTGACGAACCAGAGTCCCATTAATAGGAGATTGCCACGCTGAGATCGCTGAACGAAAGTATTAATTGAGTGATCCGCTAATCCACCCTCTGCTAGTGTTGAAAGGGAATTAAGAACTTGGTCTACATCAGACCCCATAGGATCCACACCACGTCAGACACCAACACACCTATCTCGTCCAAGATGAATAGTAGCGTTTAGTTGTGCTGGCTGATAAGGCTATGGACAGGAGAAACTCTGCACGGCTCGAAAAAGGCCTGGGAGCTTCCAGTGTTGCATGTAATGTGCCATTTATTTATTTATTTGCGTGTTTATATAGCGCTATGAATAAACTCCCGGATGAGTATCTCCGCGCTTATGACACGTGGAATAAGAAACTTAGAAGGAGCCACAGGGAATATGATTTATAACCAAGCCTAATATAAACCAGCGGATAGGTGTTTAACATGAGCTAAACAAAAAAGTTTTCAGGCATTTTCTGAACTTAAGGTGATTCCTACATTGTTTTAAGGAGAGCGGGAGGGAGTTCCAGAAACTGGGACGTACCACAGACAAAGCCCTACCTCCTTGCCTGGATTTGGTAATTTTGGGAATGTTTAGCAAAAGTTGTTCACCAGACCTAAGGGTACGGGTAGGAGCGTATGGAACAAATTTTGTAGCTAAATACTCTGGTCCCAAGAGATGTAAAGACCTTTCTGACACCAGCTGGTGCGACTCGTGATACAGATTCAGCAGAATCCAAATAAAGTAGGAGTCTCGAATTGGAGAAGACCAGAAAAACCAGAAACACTCGAGACTTCCATATGGGTGTTAAAGACCACCTCTGAATTTTGCCTGTGAACGTGAGCTGATGCGTTGGTGATTGAGGGTTGGGAGGGGCATAACCTGACTCCAGTCTTGGAGAAAATCATCTACTGCCTCCGCTAGAGGATCAGGTCTCCAGCTGAAGAAACATGGTAACTGGTGATTAAGGCATGAGGCTAACAGGTCAATCAAAAATAGGCCACACTTGTCAGCTAGCCCCTAGAAGACCTGAGGGTCCAGTTACCAAATACTAGAGACCCAAAGGTAATTGGAGTGCCAATCTGCTACCTAGTTCTACTGGCCTGGGATGTACTCCGCTGTGATGAAGACCTGATCCTCCTGGCAGAGATTCCAAACTTCTTTGCCATGTTTGCTAGGGCTTGCAATCTGGTGATATATCTTCACCACTGAGACATTTTCCATCTTTAATAGGATAGGGGAGTGGATGTGAGCTTTTGTCCAACACGGAACTGCAAATGAACGTGCTCGGATCTCAACAGTTTATGTGCAAGTGTTGTTCTAGCTGAGACCAGCTTCCTCCTGGGATAAAAATCCCCACATCTGGTGCCCCAGCTGGACCTGCTGGCATCCAATGCCATCAACAGGTCTGGAGTGGAGCCGAAGATTGCCCTTCCATTCTAGACCTCAATATGAGTGAGCCACCACTATCTCCTCCCTAGCTTCATCGATCAATTGGGCCGACTGAGAATATGTGCAGCCATTTCTGAAGTGATGTACCTTTAGCCGCTGCAAGTCCCAATAATGAAGAGGGCCTGGAGGAGAAGAAGAATGAAGGAGGGGGGGAAAAAAAACAAGGAGGAGAGTAGCCCGGCCAGACGAGCGACTTATCTGAGAGACGTGTACGGTTTGGCCGAGCTTGTGCCTGATCTTTGCAATCTTCGGAGATGGGGGACTCTGGGATGAGGAAGTGAAATCTATGAAGAACCCAGGATGGTTGCCAGATGCATTGGGCTGAGAAGAGATTACTTTTCGCTGATAATAAACCCAAAACCCTGTTACATGTTAATTGCTGTTAGGAGGTGCGCCATTAATTTCTTGAGGCATTAGTCTAGAATGAGCATGTATTTCAGGTAAATAAGTTGATTCCCAGCACTCAAAGGAACTTTATAGCTGGCTGAGGACCTTCGTGAAGAAACAGGGGGCCAAAGGCGGGCCAAAGGCAGGCCAAAGGGAAGAGTGAGGAACTCTGAGGTCTGGTAGTGACATACAAACTGAAGAAAACGATGATAACAAGGGGAGGGAGGGGGATTGAACAGAGGTAAGCATCCTTCAGGTCCAAGGGCACCAACCAATTGAATGGAAGCAGCACATCTCAGAGGAGATGATTGCCTTCCATTTTGAAGTGGTGACATACCAGCCACTGACAACCCTGAGGATGATCACAGGCCTGCGGCCCCCATCGGACTTGTTGACTAGAAAAAGGTTACCGAAGTAGCCGTGGCGATGTACCATCGGGGGCTCCTTTCCTCAGAAGGGCTTAGTCTATGAGCACTGCATCGCAAACGGGGTAGCAGATGTGGAGCAGACATGCGTATTGATGAGGGGGAACTGTAAAATTCCATTTGAAACCCTACGTTTGCAGGACCAGTGTGTCTGACGTAATGGGAAGCTAGGCTGGGAGGGATAAAGCCAGACACCCTCCAACCTGAATCAGAGCAAAAGGAAGGACACTTAACGGTCCTAGCACCATTTGCATATCCTTTGTAACCTCCACAGACACTGAAGCATTGTCCCCAGGTTGGGTAGAGATTGTTTAAGCATGGTTTAGGCTGCTACTGACCGCACCCGGAGCTATGTCCCCTGTAGAAGTAGGAGAAACAGCCGATCAAGCTGCCCCTGGCACAACAGGCCCCCTGGAAAACCTGGACAATGAAGACCCGTTTGATATTAGCTTGCGCCTTGTCAAGTGACACCACAAGCTTCCCCACCTCCTTGAAAAATGGCTTCCCAAATAATCCCCCTGTTTAACTGAACTCTCCTACGAAGAGGCATGGTCCCCTAACTTGGGAGTCCACCTTGATTATGAGGGAGGGGGCAACGCTCCGCGGATAGGTCAGTTTGTGTCGCCCATGAAACAAACAGTGCACTGAGCCCAGTTTGAATGAGCATAACGGGCAATGAGTTAACCGGATGCCTTGGCCTCTTCAACTATGTCTAATATCTTGGTAGTGAGACCTATGGCATCCAAGAGTTTATCTTGGCACAATAGCCATGACCTGTCAATGCCCTTATTTAGATCTTTAACAAACGCCATCAGGAACTTGGCCATCATAGTATCAATGTCGGGAGTAGGGGTCTTTTCACTCTAAGGCTGTTGCAGGCAACTTTTTCTGGGGGCTTCATCAGCCGCGCCGCAACATTTTGCTACCTTATCACCTGGGAGCCAGTCGGCTGACTGAGGCAGACAATGTCGTCTGGGTCCATTATTTCCGAAGGACCTTCTGTTAACGGAATGGGGGCTGGGTTGAAGCTGGGAGGAGCCCATTAGTCTGATTTTCTGGGGGAAATAGTCATCCTAGGGCCGTGGTGTGCCAGGGTGGGCATACTGTACGACTCTAAAGGCCCCTTCAGGAACTCTTAGGGAGGGGGAGATTAGCCAAAAAAGCCTGCTTGAGGCACGCAAACGTGTGTGTCGACCCACCCGTAGCACTCTTTTTGGGGGTGGGAGCCCTATCGGTTGGGGTGTCCTGCGGAGATGTTGCTTCACAATTCTATCTGCTAGGCTATGTTCCATAGGGCCCATGAGTTCAATAATCTCCCTATATATTGAAGCATCCACTGACTCATAAAAACACTTGTCCCATTGGAGGTAGGCCAATGAGTCCTCCTTGTAAGCTGCCTGTGACATTGTCACAATAACAGTGGGCACGCAGCATGTTGTGTGAAGAAAAAAAATATATATTTATAAAAGAGCCATTAGCTCCTGGGACTGATCAGGATGGCCAAAGCCAGGCTGTGGGAAAGTGAAGGCCCTGCCAATGTGTTGTAACACACAAGCGTGGTCAAATGCTGGATCTAGGAGGGGGCCCAAGCAAATATAGGTGGGCCTGAGGCATATTATCTTACAGGTACAAGCCCTGGGGGCACAAACGGCCTTTTACTTCAGAAGGGTTCTTACACTACTTGGGGACTGTGTCCCAACCCAGGCCTTCATGGGACTTTGAGGTAAAATACAGCCCCCCTCAGAATGTTCAGCATGCACGGTACAGACCTCAGGAGGCGTCAATATTATATTAATATGCAGGGAAATACAGACCCATATGTATCGCTAGGCGTCACTCCAAGCAGCTGTGGACAAGGTTTGAGCAATCCAGGCTCTTATGGTGAGAGTCTGATTCCCGACACTAGAGACACGCACTACAGACTAGAGTTGCCTCGCCTCCCCACAGCAACCTCTTCAGCGGAGGGCCGCACTGCAGTTCAAGTATCAGGCCAAATCAAGTAAGCAGCGCAGAGAGGGGTCCCACGACATCGAAAAATCGAGAGGGAAGAAACGCGCTACTGCACGATGTTAAAATGCACAATGTCAAACACCATAAACTTTAAAAACACAAACAGACATTCCCACAGCTAGGAGAGAAAAATGAGACCACTTAACTGGCTGCTGAGCAGCAAAGAAAGAGGCAGAGAGAGGACTTTGTTGAGACCGAGTTATGAATGCTAAAGGACTGAAATAGGCGTGGTTTTTTCTCAAGTGTTCATTGGAAAAGTAGTTTTAAAGCACGAAGGAAAAGCACAATCCTTGCCTCCAGTCCTGATAGACTCCAGTTATTGAAAAACCAAGCTCACCATAAGAACACCAAAGCGATGAGGGAGCACACTGCCTGGCATACCAGCCCACAATTCTCTCAGATGCAGTGTGGTAAATACAGTACATGAAAACCAACTAGTCAGGATCACTGAAATTATGTGATTATGTGGCTGCAACGAGTTTCGCATAATTGTAGATTAACCGCATTTGCCACAATCTGTCAGCTACTGTATATTCTGCAGATTTTATCAAAAACAATTCTAGCTAAAACGGTGCAAAGTTAGTAAAAACATGTTGCTGCATAGTGGAAGGACCTTTGCAAAGGTTGACTGGTCACCTTTCACTAGCTTAATGCTGTATTTGCGTGTTAAACTGATACTAATGGAGGATACCACCAAAGCAGTGACTAAAATGACTAAATATTGCGGCAAACACTTAAAAAAATATGACGCACAAATTGCCTTTTCAGGCAGCATAATTTACTCAACCCTGCAGCATAGTTTGACCCTATCCTGACACATAATTCTAGTGGCCCTAACTATAGTTAAAGGTCTTCTCATTAACTGCGGTGTATCTCTGGACAGGTTTCAAGCTATGTCTTTCAGTGGAATATTACATTTGGGGTGCTGAAAACGCTGCTCAGTCTTCTCAGGTTTTTGTCACACTCCCAGAGTAAAGGTGATCGTCAACCCAATAACTCGACCTGGAGACAAGGGATAAAAGAGGGGGGGGGGGGGGGGGGGCTGTCACACCAAGTGCATCAGATGCCAGTCTACTACATTGCCTCTTTGCTGCCTAGGACAGACATTCAGGGTAGCAGCCCCGTTGCCCCAACTATGTAACGGAAGTGGAGAATCTGGAGGGGGAGGTTTGCCGTGACACAACCAATATACTTAACACATTTGAGGCATTGCAAAAGCTTTATACCACGACTAGAATAAATGACCTCGATTTGGATGGCTTTCTTGGGGATGTGGCTTTGGGCTGGCTTAGCGACTGGCAGAGGGCTTTTTTATGTGCGTCATTTGAGTTGGATGCGGTGAGGGAGGCAATAATGAGTCTGCAGTCTGGAAAGGCCATAGGCACGGATGGGATTCCAGCTGAATTTTATAAAACATTGATTTGATGGCCCTCATTCTTAGAGAAGTGTATGAAAATGCACTGGAAGTGGGGCATCTGCCTCCTACAATGAGGGAAGCTCTCAATCTATCGCTGTTAAAGCCGGGAAAAGCACCCGAGCATTGCGACTCTTATAGGGCGCTCTCACTCCTTAATTTTTATGCCATGATTTTAGCCAAAATCATTGTGACGAGGCTGAGCCTGCTGATGGAGAACTTGATCCTACCCGATCAATCGTGCTTTGTGCCGGTGAACTACTTCCCACAATCTGAGGAAGCTCTTTGCTGTTTTGAATAATGTGTCACCGGACCACACTCTAGCCGCGATATTTTTAGATGCCACTATGGCGTTTGACTCCATAGAATGGGATTACATTTTTGGAGTATTGCTACAAATGGGGTTCCCCCCTTGTTCCCATCATGAATACTACTATATTGCTTGCCAGTAGCAAAGGTCCTTGTCAATGGCCATACCTCAAACGTTCAGCATAACAAGTGGGACCAGGCAGGGGTGCCCTCGCTCCCAATTAATATTTGCTATCGCTGTGGAGTCGCTCGCAGCGAAACTGCGTCAACACCATAATGACAAGGCCCTGCAACGTAACCTGAGCCAAATACTTATATCCCTATACGCAGACGATATTACCCTGTATATTCAGGACCCACAACAAAATCTGAACTCGATACTGCGTGAGTTCATAGTGTTTGGGTGGCTTTCGGGGGTCCAGATAAACTGGGGGGGAAGTCTTGTTTTTCCGCTAATGGCGGCTACAAAGCGCTTCTTGCTGGACTATCCCTTAGAGTGGTGTGATGAGGACCTGAAATATTTAGGGATGAGAGAGGGATCAGAGTTACCAGGGATAGGGAGGAACTTATGAGGATGAATAATGGGACGGATGTTAGATAGCGTTACACGTTGGGTGGCTTTGACCCTTTCCATGGCTGGACGCAGGTCATTGATAAAAATGGTGATTCTCCCCCTCCTGTTGTACCCGTTTCTAAACATACCCTTCTACCTGGGTGCGCACTTCTTTAAGACACTTAAATCTGAGAGGTTATGCCTCGTGTGGGGATGTAAACAACCCAGATTGCAGTGGGATGTAATGACATGGCCCTACTCGCAGGGGGGATTTGGAATACCGAATTTCGATCTATATTTTGCTGCTGTGCAGGCCCATTATGCGTGGTTTGGGGTTAAACAGCCGAGGAATATGCCACAGGTGGCAGCAGAACACTGGTTGGCTCACCCCACTCCAATAGAAGGGGCGCTATATATACACACACCTGTAGGGAACAGGGATAGACAGCCCAACACTCTACTGCACAATAGCAGCATGGCAGCATATAGGAGGCATGCTGGATGTGCCTCTGTTGTATTAGTCATTACTGCCCCTTGCTTACCACCCTAACATGCCGCTGCTACAGGGGGATGTTTTTCGTAATTTTAAACATCGAACCCACATCAACACCTGAGGGGACGTGTATAATGATGGCCAATTTCGCACTATTGATCATATATTTCAAGCAGCGCAGAAGACACCACTTGATGTTTTTTTTTATATTAGGCTTCGGCAGGGGATACGACCACTCACTCCTGACTTCCCGGCGGAGCCACAAGAGCTGGCCCCACTGCAGCTCATTCTGGGACAGGCTACAGCTAAGACTAGTTTCCCTGATATATAAAACAGTACACACGCAGAGAGAACTTCCAGCCACACTGTCGCGCACGCGATGGGACGAGGAATTGGTAACTGCCCTGACAGATGAACAATGGGAGAGCTGTTGCCTGAAGACCGAATGGGTGTCTGCGAGTAGCAGACTCCGGATTATACATTATACATTTTTATACAGGCTATATTACACCCCAGCTAAGATGTGAAAGCATAAGCTTAGAGAGGATGACAGGTGTGATAGATGCCATACTGAGGGGGCAGATTTCCTACACCTAGTATGGGGATGCCCCGGGGTCAAAGATTACTGGGTCCAGGTGTATCACGCCCTGCAACTAATGATTGATACACCTGGGGTACGTCAAGCCCCTATACGCTGAACATTGTAAATTTGTTGCCATGGCTCTTCTAATGGCCAAAAGGAGGGTAGCTTGCAGGGGAGGCAGGGGACGTGCGCCTAAATTCAAGGAATGGCTTGATGACCTGATAACATGCCAAGAGAGACTTACAACATATGCAGAATTGTTACCCATGGCCTCCAGGCCCGATGATATCTGGGCTCCATTGAAATGCTACCCGATTGCCCACACGAGGGACTTGAACTAGGGCTTTTCAGGGAACCAAGACATAGAATGAAATAAGTGTATTAATACTTGGAACCAGGGGAAAGTGTGGGGAGGTGGCCGAGATATCATGTGTGCCTAGAATAGATACTAGATGCAGGGCTAAACGGGCTCTGCCAAACATGTAAGTTTGTTTGGAGTTGGAAGTAAGTAGCTGGGGGAGACAAGGGGTGGAAAAAATGTACCTGTATATGGAAATAGATAGCCCAGGCGCCCTATGAGATATACTGTAATGCTGTACCGAAATTGTAATCTATCAGTACGATTTTGAGCTGTGTATACTGGAGGTGGTGAGCCTGAACTGTACCCAATGTGAATAAACGATGATGTAATATGTAACACGAAAACAAACCGATTTGAACTTGCATTTTCGTTTGATGTTTGAGTGGCTTCAGAAAGATGAGAGTAAAGGTTTTGGATTTTCATTTTTATGCTTTGCATAGCATTCAGTTTTTTACGGACTTCTCCTTTAGTACCAGGCCACCTTCACCTGTTGACCAAGAGACAGGTCGGCGTCACCTAGGTGACCTTGTTCCAGATGGACCCGTCAGAGACTGGCTGTGCCTAATTGAGCACTGGCTGCAATTTGACGTTTAGACATCAAAGACAAGCAGCAAGTGCATGCTCGCACCCAGCATGCGCTGGTGAAGGGCAAGGTCAGTAGGGCATACTACAGCCTTTTGTCACCAGCTTGAGATTCTGTCCGCCATCACTGCTCTTCCCGCACTATAAACTTCCAATAACATAACAGCACGTAATTAGTCAGTAAGACCGTTCAGGGAAACCTGGACGCGACCAATCAAAAACAAAAAAAAACAAGCATTTGCAATGCAATGGTCTCGGCATCATTAAAGGTAGAGCTATTGGCATTGCTCATGACATTTCTTTTTTTTTCTTTAAATCATAAATAAATGGCATTGTCATTTACATTGCCAATACACAGCACTCTGCACGCACACTCACCACTCTGCACGCACACTCACCACTCTGCACACTCACCACTCACCACTCTGCACACTCACCACTCACCACTCTGCACACTCACCACTCACCACTCTGCACACTCACCACTCACCACTCTGCACACTCACCACTCTGCACACTCACCACTCACCACTCACCACTCTGCACACTCACCACTCACCACTCTGCACACTCACCACTCACCACTCACCACTCTGCACACTCACCACTCACCACTCTGCACACTCACCACTCACCACTCTGCACACTCACCACTCACCACTCTGCACACTCACCACTCACCACTCACCACTCACCACTCACCACTCACCACTCACCACTCACCACTCACCACTCACCACTCACCACTCACCACTCACCACTCACCACTCACCACTCTGCACACTCACCACTCTGCACACTCACCACTCTGCACACTCACCACTCTGCACACTCACCACTCACCACTCACCACTCACCACTCACCACTCACCACTCACCACTCACCACTCACCACTCACCACTCACCACTCACCACTCACCACTCACCACTCACCACTCACCACTCACCACTCACCACTCACCACTCACCACTCACCACTCACCACTCACCACTCACCACTCACCACTCACCACTCACCACTCACCACTCACCACTCACCACTCACCACTCACCACTCACCACTCACCACTCACCACTCACCACTCTGCACACTCACCACTCACCACTCACCACTCACCACTCACCACTCACCACTCTGCACACTCACCACTCACCACTCACCACTCACCACACTCACCACTCACCACTCACCACTCACCACTCACCACTCACCACTCACCACTCACCACTCACCACTCACCACTCTGCACACTCACCACTCACCACTCACCACTCACCACTCTGCACACTCACCACTCACCACTCACCACTCACCACTCTGCACTCACTACTCTGCACTCACTACTCTGCACTCACTACTCTGCACTCACTACTCACTACTCACTACTCTGCACTCACTACTCACTACTCTGCACTCACTACTCACTATTCTGCACTCACTACTCACTACTCTGCATTCGGCACTCACCACTCGGCACTCACCACTCGGCACTCACCACTCGGCACTCACCACTCGGCACTCACCACTCGGCACTCACCACTCGGCACTCACCACTCGGCACTCACCACTCGGCACTCACCACTCGGCACTCGGCACTCGGCACTCGGCACTCGGCACTCGGCACTCGGCACTCACTACTCGGCACTCACTACTCGGCACTCACTACTCGGCACTCACTACTCGGCACTCACTACTCGGCACTCACTACTCGGCACTCACTACTCGGCACTCACTACTCGGCACTCACTACTCGGCACTCACTACTCGGCACTCACTACTCGGCACTCACTACTCGGCACTCACTACTCGGCACTCACTACTCGGCACTCACTACTCGGCACTCACTACTCGGCACTCACTACTCGGCACTCACTACTCGGCACTCACTACTCGGCACTCACTACTCGGCACTCACTACTCGGCACTCACTACTCGGCACTCACTACTCTGCACTCACTACTCTGCATCTAGCCGAGACCTAAAACAGGGGTGTGGAATTTATTGAAATATCTACTTGTCCATGGGACAGGTTGCTTCATAAATCTACTTGTCCTGTAACAAAATCCACTTGTCCCTTTGGTGCCATGTTGTGCGGCGCAACATTATGGCAGCAACCTCATTATATAAGAGCTCTTATATAGCCTCTCTGATTATGCCAGGGCACATACCATAGTAGTGTTTGAATACTAGCAATCCCTTTATGTTTCTACGTTTCTGCAGATCTAAATACTGGGACTGAAGGTAGTGGTAAACAATAGTTCCAGGGTTGGAGTGTCCTTTTGAGTCTATGCAAACCTACTAACTTGCATTAAGGGTTTTCAAAAACTCTTCTCTAATCTTGTCCAATACTGAGAAATGTTGGCAATTTACTCCTGACAATGGCAGACGTAAACCTTCTTCCAGTGTTGGGAATAAAGTGGTTGGAGGGAAAATAAACTTTCAAACTCTCAGGTTATCGCAAGAGCAAATCTACACATGCACATTTGCTCATGCTAAAATGCAGTTCACAAATATTTTCTAGGAGTACTATTTCTTGCCCGACTGCTGTAAATTCTTGAGAATTCACGAAAGCCATATAGCTGCCCTTACTGCAAGGACATATCCCAAAGGTGCACTTTTGAGACTTTCTTTAAAAAGTGGGCCCCTAATTTGGTCTGGGTTAACCATGACCTTTTGTGTTTATTAGAATTCTCTCTCTGTATCGGCGGGCTTCACGGTGAGTGACAGCATTCTACTCTTTCACACAAAGTAGTTTTGTTCAGTGCCACTAACTAATGTAGCAGTGTATGCTTTTTTGAGACCAAAAGCAATTTTTGCTTTTGCCAATGTTTATTATAATGGTGAGGATCTAGCAGCTCACACATCAATAAGGTTTTATAAAAACCATGCCAAAACAAGTCACGCATTGCCAAAACTAAAAAGCTGACCACCATTTCAGACCTACTGGCTTCGCCAATGCTTGTTTATTTTTGTTTCCCAAAATCGTATTGAAACTGGTTACACTGATTTTCTAATATGAATATTTTGGAAAAATACTAGCATGCATCAACAGATTTGACTAAATGATGCTGCAAAGAAGTGGTACCTGAAATTTTACAGTAGTTTAGCACAAAAATGTTTTTCCTACTTTCATTTTTTAGGAACATTTATAGTGAAAGCAAATAATCATTAATCTTACTTTCAAGCTTCTGCAAATATTTGCATCTAATCAGAGAGCATTCTGGGAGCATTATGCATATCCTCATATTGCTAAACTTTTAAACATTGAAACCTTGTGTCCACATTTTTATACTGGAACCACTGTCAGTAGCGCTGTCAGAATTTACTGAGAGCGCTCAGCCTAATAAGAAAGGCTCTCAATTAATGAACCATAAATACAAGTTTGAACAGCATTAACATATGCACACAAATATTAACTTAACTGCAGGCAATGCCATTCCCTGATCCTTAATGTGGTACTGCAAACTGGCAGCCAAAGGGTGTGTGCTGCTGGGGGTTGGGCCTGCTTGTCCCAAGGACAAAATGCACATTAAAACTTGTTGCCCTTGACCCCAAACAAAATGTCCTGGGCGTCGGGCTATAGGAATTCCACATCCCTGCTAAAAACTCCACACATATTGCTTAACAAGATCCCTGCACTCCAGGCTTAACCCATTATTGATGGTACCTCCACTCAGTAAGGCTCCAACTCGGGGGAACTCCTTTCTGTCTAAGAAGCTAAAGTGTGGAATTCAATTCACTGCTCGAATAAGAAGATTGACAACCACCCCCAATTTCGAAAAGCACTTCGGACTTGCTTCTCCCCACCTCTGATAACACAAGCTACTGACCCGATACTCAAACAAACGGCAAGCGTAAATGCATGGCTGCATCTCCTCTCACACACACCGCAACCTTCCACATGTATGCGCCATGAGATAAGCCGAACCCTATTTGGAGCATGATTTCGAAACTCATGCACCTCAACCAATCTCTCCCACATAGGACTGTACCTAGGGTAGAACCAGATGTAAATGTATGTATAGGCATTTATATAGCGCACTACTTACCCGTAGGGTCCCAAGGCGCTTCGACCGCTGCAAAACCCTTCCTGGCTTCCCTGAGAGATGGTCCCTTATTGGGTATCTCCAGGGTGAGACCAGGCATCCCCGGCGGTCTGGTGGGGCCGTTAGTGAAGATGAGGCAAGCTAATGCCCAGAGTTGCCGAGTGTGATCGCTGATCAGAGTGGGCACCGAGGCGAGAGAATTATCGAGTCCGCTGACCCTGGTCCAGAAACCTGCCGCGCCGGGAATCGAACCCTGGTCCCGGGCCGTCCGAGCAGTGTACTTTGATATTCAATACACTGACTGACTCCGCTAGCCCCTCATATGTCAGGAGCCTGGTCCATAACTTTACCGATCTCACTGCACTAAATCCTTACTTAATGACGTTATTCATCCTCCAGTCCAGGCGATGAGCATTGTTCTGTAAATGAGCAGGTTCTCTGTTACATCTCAGATGTCCAATTTACATAATTCTAAAATCAGTCAGCCACCTCCTGTCAGCAGCAACAAGTACAACCACCACACAGCGCTTCTGCACATTCTAAAGCATTTGGCGACCTTCAAATAGTGTATTTAAAGAAAATGATAAGTTCCTCTTTGGAGACTCACGGAGCTGCAGATAAAATTATTTGAGAATCCTGTTGCTGGCAATGCACCGTAAAACCCCAGTTCGCAACTATGTGTCAGGAAAAAAAACTTGAGAGACCTTACCTAATAAATATTTCACCACCAACCACGAACAAATGCAATGCAAAGCCTAGTTTTACACAGTTGCACTGGTTCAAAGTGATATGAAATGCCAGCACCTTTCGTAAACATCCTCTCTCTGGGAGAATAAACCCCAAACCACCTCCATAAATTGTCTTTAACATCTATGCATTGTTAACCGCGGCTACTTGCCGGCCCAGGCTATTGCGCTTGAATGGTCCATTAGCCACTAATATACTCAGCACAATGCCTACCTGCCTACGCACCTGTGCCTGGGGCACTGGGCAGGCGGGGGCACTGTACCCGGAAAAAGAACCCCCACCCCTATCAACTGCTACAGGACTTTTGGGGAGAGGGGAGCCGGACAGAAGGACAGCGACGCGCACCGTACCTGGGGTATGGCCGGCGGTGGTCTCAGGAGGCAGCCGCTAGCCGCTTCGAAATCCTCCGCGGTCCCCCTCACCCAAAGTCGCCCTTCAAATGTAAGGAGGCGGAGGACCCGTGCAGGACAGCACCTACTTCCGGTTTGGCCGGCAATGCTTCCGGGTCGCCGCAGGCAGCGCGGCGGCCCGCCCTGCACGGGGAAGGGAGGCAGCTTTTGAGGAGGACAGCACCTGGCTGCGAGCGCGTTCTCGTGCGCGTGGCCTTAACAAATCGGCGCGCGCGGCCAGTGCTGTCCTCCTGGGAAGCTGAGCCGTTAACAATAAGGTCTCTGGCGAGAGCGAGCTTCGCTCGCTTCTAGCCGAGACCTAAACATGGGTAGAGTAATTTATTTAAAAAAAGGAATAAAGCCAGCACTCGGAGAGCGACCCTGACAGGGTTCCTAAAAGGTTACATTAAGTTTACCTGAATTCTGGCCAACTGCTCAGACAATAATCTTTTAAACGGAATACAAATTCCTTTAAATGAGAGATCAAAAAGGAGTATGTGGCCCTTTGCTGGTCTTGGAAAGGCCTCCACTCTCCCAACCCAGATAAATGCTCTCATTTAACTTAAGTATACGGAAACGAGTCTCCCGATGCAATACTACCTGGCAGAAGTGCAAAACACCACGAGGACGAGAAGTGGTGTTTAGGATGGGCAAATACAACAGGCTCTCAGGATGCGCTTGTGAAGCATTGCAGAGCATTTATTTTAAAGAGGTAGGAAGGTTCCAAACACCTCTGAACACATGTAATCCCGTGCTTAGTTTTCAAATCCCCGAGGTACGCGGAAGACTGACTTCAAATCAATGCCCTCGCTTACCCAAACCCTCACAAGTCCAAAAACCTGCACCAACAGCCAGCCAGGCCCTAGATTTTATTTTTCCAGGGCTAATGTAATAACCAGAGCATAATATAGTCAGTCATCCATTAAAAGCTAGTTGGCTCAATTTAACAATTGACCCCTTTACATGTTTTCCACTCCCTTAGCAATCAATGATTTACACCTCACTTCCTGGAGAAAGTTTAAACAATTAAAATTCACAAAATTAATCCAACAACCTAGCGCGATTCCAAAATAGTCCTCAGTCGTGGAAGGTTTTCTTAACTCTCTAGGTCTCACCTGCAATAATGCATTATAGCATTTTATGTTGCCGAACACTGCTAATACAGCACCTTTATCCAAAAGAAACACAATCCAGGGGACAACCAACGAGAGAACAAGTTAAATCCTTCAACAAGAGGCAAGCACAGAAAAGGTAACAAATCGGGACACTAAGTGTACATAACAAAATAAAATGTTTTATTCAAATACTGCAGATGAACAGTCCACTAGCTTTGATAAACATGTGTAATAGTCTCTTGAGCGTACTGGACTAGGGCTAGGCTGAGAAACTTCAGACAGGAAAAGAAGAACAGGTAGGCCTCGAATTAGGTGGTTTATTTACTTAATGAACCACGAGATGATGTGGAGTCAACACCATAGGCTGAGTAGATGGCACAGCACCAGAAGAGCAGACATGGAAGCAGGTGACATCTTGTACCACGGTGTGGTTTTTTAAATATCTTTTTTCAGAGAGAGAGCGCAAGAATGCCACAAATTCCAAGGAACTGAACTTAACCTCTAAGTCACTGTTTACCACATTTACTTGTGACCAAACTATTTCCCACAACACTGGGACTCGGGGAAAGATGGTTTCCAAGACTTCAAGGTTTACACAAAAGCTGATAATAGTTATTGCTCAATTTAGAAAAAAAACATTTTAGAGACCAGAATCATCCGGTTGTGCTTGTGTGCCTAAAATTATACTTTTGAAGCCATATGTTCTAGATAGAAGCTACATCGCCCCATTTAGCCAGCACAGATGCAATTATTTTTAGTTATCAATTTCAATGCAATATGTGTTCATTATATGCAGGGCAACAGAAATACTACGGCTGTGGAGTACCACATTTTGCAGCAAGGTTGAATGAATTATGACGTAAGAAAAGGCTCTAAATACGTAACACTTTTCAAAGGAATTCCTTATTTTGACGTTTTCACACATGGCAATACTGTCTGGGCAAAGATTTCACCTCATTTGCATAACAATTAAAAATAGAAAAGCAACTAAGAGGGCCAGTTAACTCTTCCACAGTATGCGAACATATGTAATCATTTTTGGGTAACTTTTGATCCCTTTGAGCTAGAAAAAAACGTTGTTAAAATGTACAGGTTATGCAACAAACGATAAGTGCGGCAAAACCATAATTATGCCAAAGACAGCAGAATCGTATAATTCCAGGGACCCAGATTAGAAAATGGGCTTGACCAGCAGAAAGTGCTTCAAATAGCTGCTCTAATAAACTCCTGTTAAATATTGGATAAGTATTAAAAAGACTAATGCTTAGTACTGTCACAGATACAAATAAGCAAGAATGAGCTCTCCTTTTCAGCCTTTCGCAACCCAAGCAAATTAAAATCCCATAGAGAAAACCAATCCTACTTGGTCTGAGATCACAGAAATCACAAACATAATTTATAAGCAGGCCTGGGCGTAGTTCGTGGAGTTTTACTACTCGGAACTCTGCGAAGTGACAAAAAAAACTATGCGGGGTTCCGCAAGTAGCGGCATGCTGTGCGAACTGCTGTTTGCATTGGCCTACATGCTGCTCAGGTAAAAATTCTACTCGAGCGGTAGTTCACAAACTTACCGTCCACGAGCACGAGTGGGAAAAAAAAACAAAATCAGCTGCACTACGCAGAGCAAAGTATTCAGCACTCCAAGGAGTGCAGAAAACTATGCAAACGGAGCGGAGTTAACCGCCCAGGACTCATTTATAAGTCACACAGACATCACTGATGCAATACCAGGCTATCAAAAAAAACTAGCCCATCTTATCCTGATAATGCAGCAACGTCTCTATAGATCAAGGTAATGTGCCAGACTGCACTTTAACCAGAAAAGTTTCTTTTGCAGTAAAAAAAAAAAAAGATCCCAGCCAGAAAATATGATTAACTATAGACCAATCTCAAATATAACCTTCCTTGCCAGAATTCTGTAAAGCTGTGTTGCTGCAGCTCAAACAATTTAGTTGAAAGCAGTTGTCTGATGACAACCAATCAGGTTGGGCGTAGCACAAAAATTGCAAAGCTCCAAATAGAAGACAAAACACTGCATCATTGAAAACAAGCATTGGTAAAGCCAACCGGTCTGGTATGGACTGTCAATCTTTTGGTTTCGTCAATGCTCATTTTCTTTTGCCAGAACTATTGTTGGGAAAATCTGCTCAAAGCTGCCCCTTTGCTGGTGGGTATGCTCCTTGTTAAAAATCAGAACGCCACTCAGAGTGAAGCCAGTAATGCCCCATGCTGTATCTATGCTGTAGTGGGCAGAAGAAAAACATGAGTGACAATAAGAGACTAATGAATGAAGAGGGGCTGCCTGAAAGCCGCTGGAAGTATTAGACTAAATGTTAGCATATATTCAAAAATAATTCGGCTGACGCCCAGGTCGAAAAAGGGTGTTAGGAAGACTCCTTATCACCTTTGGCTTTCAACGTCCTAGATTGTCTCCCAACACTCACTGAATGTTCCGAATCGCAGAGATTCATCCTGGACAACATCAGAACAACCAAAACCATATAATCTCCCTTAACGAAAAAAAAGCACAATTCCAAATCAGACTTTTACATGGTTTTAACCCTTTATTACCCAATGATGAATTCAAACAAGTCGCATACGCATTCCCCTACTGATATTAGACTATTGCAACAACCTGCTGCATAGAAAAGCAAAAGTACATCTTGCTCCCCTGAAAGTGGTAGCTAGATAGGTCTCCGGGTTCATAAACTTCAAATGACAGGGCAAAAAATGTTTTAGCCAAACAATGCAAGAACATATTCGTTCTATAACAACTGATACTGCTGTGTATTAGCAGAGCACATTAAAATCATCAATTCATATTCGTAATACACTTTAGGCAACTATTTATTAATTATAAATTACACAAAAATGAATACAAAGGACAAATCCACCATATTAAACAACTAAATACATACATATAACGGTTGAAAGCAGTCATTCCATAGAAATTAGTTGTGTTCTATATTTCAGAAAGCTTTTATTTACAACGGACACATAATTGATATATTTGTGCTCTAACTAGTAAGTAATGCTATTCACATCATAATGATCAATCGGCTCAACCTTTCAGAGGACTGCATCCAAAAAGAAAAAAATATCATAAAAAGATCTATGTGGAAAATGATTACAAATTATCAAAAAACTATTAGGAAAAAAATGAAAATGGAACAAATACTAGTCACACTGATGTCACATCTCTACACATAACTAACATACCTACTTTTAAGAATTGCAATAAATGAAAACCGTCAATATTAGTAGGTAAATACTGATAATAAAATCCAAACTATGTCATGTGTCTTTGTAAAGCACACTATCACAGTGAGTGTATCCTGGTGCTGAGCAGCCTGTAGTAGGTTGGCTAATTGAAATGCTAGATCATAAGCTTCTTTAGGAATTGGAGAGGAGTTAGCCTAACGGCTAAGGTGCTCGACCTCGGACCTGGGTTCGAGTCTCGGTAACGACGCCAAAAACTCCTGTGATTCTGGGCAAATCACTTAATCTCCCCGTGCCTAAAATGAGTGTGTCCTCATGTAACGTAACTGGTGCTATGTAAAGCGCTCTGATACCTGATTCGGTTTGGGTCTAGTTCGCGCTATATACAACTCTGCAAAAAAAAAAAAATTGAAGAGAAGGAGACTGATGTGGAACGGGAGGTTGTTACACGCTTCAGGAACGTCGCAAGAGAATGCTCATACTCCTGATTGTGTATGCACAAGTTGTGTAGTAGTCATGTGGAGCAGGTGTGTGTGATTTTTGGAAGAAGAGTACTATTCAAGTAGGTGGTGCCCGAGTTTTGTAGTGCCTTGAAATTCTGTGCGAGGAGTTGGAATTGAGGGCATTTGTATATCAGGAGCCAGTATAGTTCTCGGAGGTGTGGTGTGATTTCCGTTCTGTGTGGTAGGAGGAGGACAAGATTGGCTGCAGAGTTTTAGAGGATTTGTAGTCTTCTAGTGAGTTGCTTGATGATGCCAGTGTAGAGGGCGCCCTCACAGTTCAACCTGCTCGTGACTATGGCATGAGTGAGTTTTCAAGTGCAGCTTGGGAGCCATTTGAAGATCATCTTCAGCATCTTTGGAGAGTGGAAGCAGGATGCAGCAACTGCATTGACTTGTGTGATCATGTCCAGTTTGTTGTCAATTATCCTGAGGTTCCAGGATCCAGGGTTGGCCGGCTACCAGTTTGAGCACCACAGTGAAGTGCTCTTGACAAAGGTCAGTCACAAGATCTTTTGTCTTTCCAGTGTTGAGCTTCAGGACAGTTGACTTTCATCCAGTTAGCAAATTTACTCAAGGAGGTGGTGAACTTGTTTCTTGTGTTGTGGGTCTTGCCCGACAGAGAGAATATGAGCTGCGCAGGAGAGGATGTTGATGTCACGTGAACAGATGATGTTGGCCAGAAAAGCAATTAACCGCATGCGCGCTAGCGGTTTTCCCGCTGCGCGTTGCGTTTTTCAAATTACCGCGTTACATGACGAGCTCAGCTCGTCATCAGCGCACGTCAGGTTACGCTCATGACGAGCTGAGCTCGTCATCAGCCCCGAAGGGGTTAAGCATTGAAGAGGGTGGGGCTGAGCGAAAAAACTTACGGCACAGTCATGCGAGTTTGCAGGGTTCCGAGGAGTAAGTGGGCTGGATGACAGCTTGAGTTCTATCCATTAAGAAGCAGATCCAAAAACTAAACAACTGCTGCAAAAGAGATCTCAAAATCTAAAAGGATTTTAAAAAATAAAATCACTAACAGGGCAAAGATCTTGAATCAAACTACAAGGTAATTTGCAAATCGGGCAGACCATATGGACAGCTCATTTGGTCAGTGTCCAAAAGATCGCATTTTTCCTACATAAATACGCAGAGTCTATGATCAATTATCAGTATCAAATAGGCAGGTTCATGCATTGACCTTCACTGATGTTTGAGACT
Source organism: Lissotriton helveticus (assembly GCF_964261635.1). NCBI lineage: Eukaryota > Metazoa > Chordata > Amphibia > Caudata > Salamandridae > Lissotriton > Lissotriton helveticus. Next base: position 2,112,928,360 of record NC_136063.1, read on the forward strand.
CTTGCTTGGATATGGCACAGTGAATACAGTATTAAATTACAGTGGCATGCTTCAATTGCATCATAATTAGTTATGCCACAGTAAAAAATAAGAATAAACAAAAAGAGAACAGACTTACTGTGTGACCACTTTAATGTAGAGAAGTCCCACTAATAACAGCCCATTCGTTTTTGGGGGTTCAGAAATGGGACTAAATTTATGAAAGATGCTAGACTACCCTGAAGAGGGTCTCAAACATTTGACACAGAGACCAAAAGGGTAACTTGTATTCTGCCGTTTTAAATTAAGTAAAAGTGCCTGCTCAACTGTAATCACTTCGGTACACAGAAAGGACATACTTTTCATAAAAAAAGTAACCATATATATGCTTCTGGTGTGCTGGAGTTGTAAATCATTTACGTAAAGTGTTGTTAAATAAGAATATCAATTATTATAATTTGAGGAACATGACATTTTTTTAATTTGTATTTGTGGAAACAAATGTATGATAATTGATTCTCAATGGCTCGTTTGTAGACTCCACTTATTTTTCTCAATGTTGGGTTTGATGGATGGTACTGGAATGATAGTACACCCAAGAACTATTGAAAGAAATCATAGACTGAGCTTATTGTTCCTCCAGGAACGTTTCATATTTAAATGAAAATCAAGGAGGCACACCACTCAAGGTGTTCCATCTGAAAAAGCCCTACTGTTAATTCAATCTGGCATATTTTGTCACATCTGTGTGACTTATATGGTACCGTCCTTTTGTAGGAATGTGGTATATATATTTCATTCTAGATTCCCTTTATCCCCCTAACATTATACTAAAATAAATATCCTCACTTTGCACTGACATTTTTGTTAATATCATAACTACTTGTAATTTTTTTTAACCTACTTCCATTTGTGCTTTATGCAACTGTTCATTCTTCATGTCAACGGCCTTTTGATTGGTAAAGCGCTCCAACACCCTTGGATCATGTTGCACTACACAAAACCACAAAAAAGTTAAATGAAGATAGCTTGATATACCTGCAGTGACAGTCTGTTTTATCAGAGCATGTTTACTGCTCAAATACAACTATCATTTTAAAGGTAAGACACGGAACAAAGGATCAAACTGAGCAATGTTTCTTTTCAGATTAAAGATGAGCAAGTCTATGTATGTCCATCCAATGGGTTATTAGATAAAAAGCAGAAAACCAGTCACTGGGGAGGTGTGTGCCTTACAGAAAGCTGCAAAGTTAAACTGAGCAAAGTAGCTCCCATGTAGGAATGAATACAATGTGATCTGTATATACGAGGATGTCAAGGATACAAAAAACGTTCTCTCGTACGAAAGCTGCCTCCTCAGAAGATCAAAATCACTACCACTGACAGTTAGCAATCCTTCAGAATCTCTTTTCAATCTGTCCTTTGTATTACTGTAACTCATCAGTGACTAGAATAAACGAATCATAACTTCACCCAAAACATTATTATTGAACCTAAGGCATGGTTCAAATATTAAAACACAGAAGATGGACGGAATGTTGCATATTGGCAAAACATTCAACCATAGTCACAGATCTGGGTTTAATCCATCATTATTTTGCTCACCACGTCACCCCAGTTCAGACATGGCCATATGCAAATCAGTCTTTACCCTGTGCCGCATGGGAACAGTCCAGCCCGAACTGCCAAGCCATGTCTTCCCTGCAATCAAGCATCCTAGGACCGGTTTCTGGCTATCAGCCGTCATCAGCCAGGATAGCTTGACTTCAGTGGCGTAGTGAACGTGGGACCCTGGCTGGGCATACCCTTCCCACATATTGGTTCAAATATTACCTGCTCAGAGCGAAAATTTAGCTACCAGGACCAACATAGCAACTTGGCAGGCGATTCTCGAGCAAGTTTTCCCTGATCGAGCAGATTGTCAATAGGAGTGACGGCCTCCAACCTCCTCAGACAAATATTGAGAACACAAAAACCATTTGCATTTCAGAAAGCTAGCAAAAGCACCGTATCACACAAGCATTCCACTCATCACATAGCCATTATCACCATGTACTACTCTGTCAATACCATCATCTAACTCAAAAACCACTTCGGAGTATATAAGTTCAAGGACTGTTAGCTCCCCACCCTTAGACACCTGCTCCTACACCCTTGAAATGTGTCTCATCATTGTGTATTCATATATTACAAATAGTTTTCATAAACATGCCAAGTGTTCCGACATTGTTTAATAGTACAGACCAAAAAACCATGGGGGGATGAGTCAGCCCTGTTTGTAACCCAGGCTGGAATATTTTTTATCGGATGGGAGGATTCTTTAGTAGGCAAAACAAAAAAATGGACACACGGTATCTTTGGAATCAGGCTAGAGTCAAAGGTCACATTATGAATTTGGCCTATAATTCAACAAAATAGGCATATATGCATTATGTTTGTTGTATTGCCTTGGCACTACACTTTACTGCATTTATGCTTTTCTCTATCAAGTCAGCTCCGTTTGAAGATTACTCATCACCATACATTTTAAATACGTGGCACATGCAGCCGATAAAGTAGCACTTGGCTACCGCATTACTTAGAAGAATGGACGCATTGTGTCTAAAACAAATAGCTTGAAATATTAGGGACAGGCAAAATAAAGACAACACAGTTGCTTCCACATCTATAAGGTACATATGGAAGTGGTCGGAGTCTATTGCTTTCCTAAGTCACAAATATCACAGAAATCACACTTCTAGAAGCAGTAATTAGAATCATATATGGTCCATGAATGTCACTTAAAACATAGGCAGTCCATAAATCCAGTGCATATTTTATTTTAACACATCTTAAAAGGAATACTCAGTATCAATTAATCAATTGAGTGTCAGATTTGGACAATCTGAATTGAAAACATCGCAATTACTTCATTGGGAACGAAATTCAATTAGAAGAGGACACATTAAAACGGAACAGATACATTTCGATATATCAACGCGCTCACGGTGCACAGAAATGGAAGTAGTTAGAAGGGATGGGTGTGTTGGGATAGAAGTGGGGACCGGGTAAAGGTGTTGTGACTTTGTTACAATCACAGTGAGGATCAGATGCAGCCTTTACAGTCTGTTTATAGATCAAAAGTTCCAAAGGACTCTTAAGCACAGGATCTGTAGTAATCCCTTGTTTACTCCTATGCTTAGAGGAATACAGTGGGCTGGTTGTCAACGTTTCGACCCCCGGATAGAAGGGTAGTTCATAACCTCAAGCTGGGGTCTTCATCAGGACACGGAAAATAGAAACTGGGGCGCTTTACGTGGGGCCAGATGAATGGCCGTGGGATTGGGACCTTCCTGGGTTCCTATGGTATAGAATTTTGCTGGGAAGTTGTAGCTTTCCAAATGGGTATTGATGAGGTCTGTGGCCAGCTGAAAGTGCCGGTGCGTGGAAAAATCAGATGGTTTCTAATCTTCATCAGGACGCGCATAAATCATCTCCTTCCTACGGCTGCCGGTGAAAGGTCCCAATCCCACGGCCATTCATCTGGCACCACGTAAAGCGCTCCAGTTTCTATTTTCCGTGTCCTGATGAAGACCCCAGCTTGAGGTTATGAACTACCCTTCTATCCGGGGGTCGAAACGTTGACAACCAGCCCACTGTATTCCTCTAGGCATAGGAGTAAACAAGGGATTACTACAGATCCTGTGCTTAAGAGTCCTTTGGAACTTTTGATCTATAAACAGACTGTAAAGGCTGCATCTGATCCTCACTGTGATTGTAACAAAGTCACAACACCTTTACCCGGTCCCCACTTCTATCCCAACACACCCATCCCTTCTAACTAATTCCATTTCTGTGCACCGTGAGCGCGTTGATATATCGAAATGTATCTGTTCCGTTTTAATGTGTCCTCTTCTAATTGAATTTCGTTCCCAATGAAGTAATTGCGATGTTTTCAATTCAGATTGTCCAAATCTGACACTCAATTGATTAATTGATACTGAGTATTCCTTTTAAGATGTGTTAAAATAAAATATGCACTGGATTTATGGACTGCCTATGTTTTTAGTGACATTCATGGACCATATATGATTCTAATTACTGCTTCTAGAAGTGTGATTTCTGTGATATTTGTGACTTAGGAAAGCAATAGACTCCGACCACTTCCATATGTACCTGATTGACTGACCCAGGTCAGAGAGTTCTTAGGGTTCACCCCGTTGTAACTCATTACTCCACATCTATAAGGCAGCTCTTAGTCACCCGGCCCATCGAAATACTGAACATTTAATGCAGTGTTTAATCAGACAGATGAGCATTCAAAAAACTATCAAAATAAACCAATGTACATAATAAAGCAAAAGACAGGCTTTGGAGTCCAGGATCAACAATTTTCCAATGACAGCATTATAAAGCACAACTAGTTTAGAGGTAAGGCAGACACCCACGGAGGTGAGGGAAGAACTTGACCAGGCAAATGGTTGAGGTACATTCTGAAGATCCCAAGAGTTAGGGAGGAATATAATTAGAGGAGAGAGGTGGTGTCAAATTTAATCATACATGCACCTTTCGAAAAAGATTTGAGGTTTGCGGATTCCAGGCATAGGCAGTTTTGTGCAGAGTACAACAACCACCACTGACTTGCTAGCAGTCAGTGACAGTTTTACAAATTATAAGTATAATGTGAGAGAATGTATGGACATTAATACGCTGCAGTGTTCAGTCTTCTATTTGGTGCATTGTGTTTACAACAGATGACAAGGGGATAGCTGCCTTCGGAATACTGGTGCCGGTAAGGTCTATGCTACAACTCCAAGTTGCTCTATGCAAACAATAAACAGCATGGCCGATTTAGAATGAACCATGACACTACAGGCAGAAGAGCAGATTGGGGGCTGCCGACCCAAAGTTGAAGGGGACACAAAGACACATACTAGCACAGAAACAAAGCACCATTACTCAAAGGTGTTCCTGAAAACTTCATGGTGAATTGTGTGGGGAAAAAACCTGTCAAGCAGCCATTTCTCTGTTGCAGGTTAGCCAGATGTCCAACTAACATTATTATTAATCATTCCTCTACTTAAGATTGGAAGCAGGAAGCTTTGGCCTTACTCACGTTTCTACTTTACCTATGTTAGATTAAGCAGGCTACACTTGGTGTAGTTTATGTTTGCATCACGCACTCTTGGTTATGGAATCGCTTCTACATGGGTAGAGTACTGCAGTGCCAAGAAATAATCAAGTGTTTATATAAATCTGTGCAGCCAGTGGAAGCATTCCCTAAGTGGTTTAATTCAATATCGTAACTGGTCCTTCCACGAACACTGATGCTTTAACGGCTAGAATGCACATACAGACACAAGTTGTTGGCTTTTGAAAACTCACCACCTGTGTATTCCTACCTCCACAGGGAACTGTGATCTCCAAAGTAGATCTGATGGTAATGTAACTCATGTCCAAGGCCACTGGAACTATGCAGGAAAATGCCAAATTATGTGGCAGAGTTGAGTAAATTATGAAGCAAGAAAAGGCAAATGATGTGGCATAGCGTAGCATCTTTTGTATTACTTCTTTTTTTCATATTTAAACATGTTAAAATTGTCTGGGTGTTGGTTGTACCTCACTTGTATCCGTTCAACACCCAAATACAGCAATAAGCAATTGAAATTTTTCAAGTCAACCTTTGCAAAGAGCCTTTTACTGCAATGCAACAGGTCGATGGATTTTTAGTAACTTGAGGTAAAATTATTTTTGTTAAAATTAGCATATTGTGCGGCAGACTTAATTACGTGGCAAATGTAGCAAATCTACAATTATGCGAAAAATGCCACAGCAATCGCATAATTCCAGCGGCCCTGCTCATGCCGGTGCCTTCTGGCTACTCAGCAAGACCTACCCAGCCCACATGAACAACTTTTAAACCCAACTGTACTTAACTTTTAACCTACAAGAGATTTACCTGTGCTTTTTCCCTTTATATTTCATGGTTAACTGTGATATATAAAATCCGCTACCTAACACGAAAACAGGATACACTGTATATCTGGTCCTACATCTCCCCAGCCTGTCTCATGGACTTAGTTGTGGTAGAATTTTTCTTGAAGAGCGCTTGCGTGGTATAAAGGTTTACGCCACATGTATTTTTCATTTAAGACTCTTATTGCTGATGCCTAACCTACAGCACTCTTATACATGCCTGCCTTATATGATCAAGATAAAATTGTAAACATTAATTGATTTTTTAAAAGAAGGTGTGCAATGAATGCTTCCAGGCTATTGGTTAGTGAATTCCTGCTGAAATTGACTTCTGCTTAACGGAAAAATGCCTGACATTGGTGTTTTGAACTGTTCTACAAAGCTGCATGCTGAGTGGCCTGGTCCATTACTGTTGGGATTGGTTAGTTTGATGACAGATAATTACACAGTGAAGTTGCTGAGCAAACGCACTAACTTTTGTTGTTGTTAAAATGGTGCAGGGATTAATAGTTATTCAATCTTAAGTATTTAAGTCAGGTTGTGCATGTGGCCTTTGTTCTTTAAAAAGATTCTACTGTGGGATGCAGCAGAAGTGAAATCAAACTTGACCCAATGCAGAATAGTATAAAAAAGCATTTAAAATAAGAGTCAGATCATGGACTTGTGCAGGAACACATACATCACTTGTGCTTAACAAGGGTTTCTTCCAAAAGAAAAGACTAGGTTGTGTTCTTGGATCTTGCCTTGCCTCACTGTAGTTATCATTTAGGAATCTGTTACTCCTGAGCAGACAGTTTGTGTGTATGCAACTTTGGAGTCTCCATTGAGGTTGTTTAAGGCAAACAAAGCAAACACAAGGAGATGATGGACAGAGCACTGAAACTTTTCAGACACTCACCCCCAGTCACAGATCTGGGTTGAATTCATCATCGTTCTTTAGCTCACTTCGAATACTCCAGCTCAGGCCCAGCTACATGCAAATCAGTCTTGACCCTGCGCCTCATGGGAACAGTCCAGTCCGAACTGCCAAGCCAGGTCTTCCCTGGACGGAGCGCTGAAACATTTGTGTTTATCATCTCTTTGAGATTGCTTTCTTTGCCCTAATTTGGCAGGGTATGACAAGATGTGGGTAGCTTGCTCACTTTGCCACTGCATTCAAGCTAGTCTAGCTGATATGGGGTGTTACCCCGAAACCGGTCCCAGGATGCTTGTTTCCGGTCCAGGGAAGACTCGGCTTGGCAGTTTGGATTGGACTGTTCCTATGAGGCACAGGGTCAAGACTGATTTGCGTATGGCTGGGTCTGAACTCGGGTGGCGAAGTAAGCTAAAGAAAAGTGATGGATTCAACCCAAAATACCTCAATTGAATCTGCTTTCACAAAACATTCCAGACACTTCCGCTCACTTTGACTTCTACTTTAACACATCCCACGCACACAGAAAACCAGACCTGCCAGTCTAGCATTCTCCTACAGCGTTCCTAAAGTGTGGAACAACGTGTCACTGCATAAAAGAGCCCCCTTTTCATTTCTGTTTTCCACAAGAAGCTTAAGACATGGCTTTGAGTAGTCTCACTAAGCCCTAGGTTTAGATAGACTCACACCTGCTCAGCTCCAGAATACCATCCAGGGTAATAGTACGATCTACAAATCTGCATAACATAGTCTATCGCATGAAGTGAAGCAATTGGATTCATGTTGTGCGAGTGTCAGCAGACAAGTAGTTCCTCTTAAGAGGTTTGTTACACGAGAAGTCCGTTAAAAAATGTGCCCCCCTTCACACTATCGGCTCTGCACTTTATAAGCACAAAGCTGTAGTGTAAAGTGCCTACAAAAGTATTGAGAGAACCACAAAAACTTCACAGATTGAAAACGAACACTATTTCTCAGGCTTTTCTGTGTGATCTCCATAAACACGGCCCACTTTAAAAATGTGTTTCCTCTCAACAGAAAACTATTTACTGAAAAGAGGGGAGGACATTTCAAAGAAGGAGGTCCGATTTAAGCCAATGTAGTAGAAAGCTGCCACCTGTGAATCTTCACAGTAATGTAACACATCCATTACATTTACTGACACCAACAGTAGCCCTAAGCTACCCCTTTCGGTGGACTAAACCTTTGCACTCTATTGCTCATTTGTTAAATGAACATTTAGGGGCAGCTACCAACATGAAACGTGTTCCTTACGATGAACACCGAGTATTTGGTTCTGCTCCCTCAATCAAATCACCAGTCATATCCATGGGCTCGCTGCCCCCACAGCCCACCAGAGCCACTCGCTGCCAAGCGGTTCCTGGAAAAAGTCAGACAATAGACTCCCTCCACCCATCTCGCTGTTGACAGACACTAACGCGACAGGGAACTCCACAGCTCCATCGATTTACAAGTGAAACGGCCTGTCAGAGGCACCACAATCCCCCAACGAGCAATGAAAGCAATTGGCCTCACTGAAGCGATAACGGTGGCTGGGCCTATGCGAGTGTTAATGGGGCCCGCACGCGGGGGACAAGTCCTTGAACTAGACCGGTGCCCGTCAAGATTCCAACACACGATGCAAGGTCCCTCCTCCACACGGGTATCCTCCAGGGAGTGATGGCGCATCATGCCTATGAAGACAGGTTCTCCGAGACAAAGAAGGGCTGCTCCACTTAGAACACACAGGGTAAACAAACAAATGCCCGGCGCATTTAGAAAACAGTTGGTAGGCAACAAGAAGTAACCAGCTGGTTCATGTCAGACATAGACCTCTTCCCAAAGAGGGATCTATAAAATGCACCCGACATGAATGAAGCCCCTGCCTCATGATCACAGTATTCAGAAGTGTCAAAACAGAAAAAAATGGAGTTGACAAAGGGGTGAAATCGCGGGGTACAACCTGCTCATTTCTAATGAGTACTACAGAAAAAACAACTAACAAATGAGGGGACACCTACCATACACCAAAACAGGCAGTTAATAGTGTAAACGAAGCTATGTTAAACATTAAATAAACCGGCCGTCTGTATAAAAACAAACGCCTAGCCGAAGGCATTCGATTCAAACAATCACGTTAATGATTTGCAAACCCCAAGCAAAATATAAGGGCAAACCTATGTTGTGCTTGATAAATAAGGAGATAAAGTACAAATAGAAGTCTTCTAGAAATGTCAAATGTGCACAGAGGCCACACTCGGAAGGGGCGGCCTATATTCTACCTCTGAGGACGTACTACAGCTCGCCCAAGTCAACACTGGTAGAAAAAATAAATAAGGATTAGTGCACATCGCTAATAAACTCACTGGCATGGCACACAGCCAACATGCTAGAGCATAAATAAACAATATGCCAGAAAAGAAAAAAATCATTGTTAGTCAAAGTACACCTGTCAATTCTACAGAAGATGTGATGTATGCGCTTGGGGAATGGATTTCATGGGCTAGGTATTTTATAGAGTACACACACTCCAAAAGTTCACGTTAGAGAGGCACAAACCAATGGAAAAAGAAAAAAACTCACTCCCCTTTCGAAGTCAGGCACCACTATATTAGGACACTACCGTACGAATAAGACCAAATAAAATACACCCTATGCTAGTTTTCTTTATTCAAATAAAAAGGTTCCAAAACCTGGAGGGTGCGTATAAAGACTGGTGCAAATTATGAACCACTGAGATGCATTAAATCTGCCAATACAAAAAACAAAGTTTCTAATAAATGCAAAGGAATGTGTCATCGGATGTCAATATATACACTTAAACTTTCAGGTGTAGCGCTTCGGAGTGCCTACATACGTTTTCAAAATTCGACTTTCAACTACCTGCTTTGCCCCACTAAGTATCTGTTCTCAGTGAACAATCAAAACGTGGACATTGCAACCAAAAGTTCCTTTTAAATGTGCACATTCCCATGCCAACCACAAAACGCCTGTTCAAAATCACAGCATAGCACCCCAGGGAGTGGACAGCAGTCTAGTTAATAATAAAAAAAAGCGGTTATTGGCTCTGGTTCTCTTCGCATAAGAAATACAATTGTTGACAAGTATTGCTTGGCCACTAACAGAACACGCAACTTTATTTGGAAAACAAACATGGTCATTTGTTTTTGATTTAGTTTGTTGCATACTATTTTCAAAAGAAAACCCTCTTTGTTTACTTGTACTAGCGAAGATGTGCGGCAAGGTCATTTCTCTAATATTCCTCTCACTTTAGAGTAGTTTACATAAAGCTATGGTGGGATAGGCCTTGCATGGTAATCAACATAATACCTTTTGTTACTCGGATCAAGAGGCATAATGGGAATCCAACAGCAAGGTGTGTACAACACAACACACTTCGTACCTTTCTTTCAATGTAGGGGTGCAATTTATAAAAGAACTTTGTAAACACGTATCTTGTAAAGCGGAAGTTAGCCCTCTGAATCCCCTATAATCAAATGTCTCTCCCCCAGCAACTTCGCAATACATGAGAGGTCAACAATATAAAGCTGTCACGATAAGCACGTCTTATATTCTCCAATGAAAGCATTAGTGAAAGTGTTTGTTAATTGAGGGCAACGAAGACAATACATCTACAGTGTTCATGTGACATTGTACAGCTGAGAGGTGTGCACCATGCACAGCTACCTCTGGAGCCCCCGGAGCGGACAGCTTGCCCCAGCCTATCCCGGCACTTACTATGGGTCATTGGTGAAACGGGGGCTCCTGGGTGGCTGGTATCCGTACAGGTGACAGTAAAGCACGTCGAAGCAGTAGCAGCACATCTCGGCTGACACCACCATCTTGCGAGTTCCAGGGCTGTGGTTGGCGGGGGAGAGAGAAGTGCAGCCGGCGGCAGGGGACAGGGAGGCGCAGCCGCTCAGTCCCCCCAGGCCATTCACCACCCGTCCGCCGCCGTTGCCAGCCGCCGTTACACCGCCCCCGGCGGGGCCGCCCAGCCCCAGCTCGCCGCGGCACTGCCGCTCCCCGCCGTTGCAGTGCGAGGTTCCTCCTGCGCCGGGGCCGCCCGCGCTGGAGGGGGGTGAACTGGACAGCTTCTGCTTCTTCACCCCGCAGCAACCCGCCGCCATCTTTGAACGCTCTCCCCCCACGCTCCGCTTCCGACCCATTCCTGGCTCCACTAGCCGTGACGTCAGCGCGTGCCGTGCGTGCGCGAGGTGGGACACCGGAGGGGGGGTGCGCGAGAGATGCGTGCGCGATCACGGAGGTCCCACCGTCACGCCCGGGATCCAGCTTCGAGACGAACTACTGCAGGATTGACAGGAGGGGGCGGGCACAGTAAAAGCTAGGGGACGGTAGAGTGAGCAAGGACAGAGAGGAGGAGGAGGAGGACTCGGAGGGAAAAGGAGGAGGCTCAGTCGGTGACAGCGACAGGACACTGAATCAGAAGGGAAGTGGGAGGTGAAAGGGGAGGTACAGAAATGGGTGAAACGGATACATCCAACACCAGTGAAGGGAGAGCTAGTGGGAATTTTATTTATTTATATATTTATTTATGTATTTATTTATTTAATGCGATTTTACATAGCGTGATCCCTTCCGCCTCTGCTCCGGACCACCGCCTCCTCCCAGGCCTTCAAAAGGGACCTCAAAGTTCTCCTCCTCCAGAGACACCTCCAAAAGTAATTCACGTCCTCTTGTTATTTGGAGGAAGACTTCCCAATACTGACAATTTCCACGACCATGGAAGTGCCTTCCCAGGGTATTCCTAGGGTTGGAGTGTCTGCCTCTTTGCAGTATTTTCCATGTACTTGTGTTTGGTGCCCTTGTATAACATGCACACACCACTTTGCCCTTGTAACACACGGTTTGCTACCTCTCACATGTTTTTAGGGCTCGGACTCCTCCCCACTGTAAGTGGGGGAGGAGTTTCGAGATCCTAATGTTAGAAGAAAAAAAAGAAGTATCTCCTAGGGCCTTGGCGAGAGGAATTCCACACATTCCTTAGCGTTTTCTGTCATCTGGCCAGTGATTCGTCTTCCTTGTGTTTTCGTTTTAATAGGCTTGAAGTGATAGGGTAAATGTAGTTTTGTTCCGCCATTTTGGGCATATTTCGTTCGTGCTCGCGCAAAGAAGTACATAAATTATAATTAGGAGCTGTCAGGGTGCCTCCATTAGTGAATCCAGATGGCCGGGCGCGTTCACAATTCTGCAGCGCTCAGCGCGCAGCTTCCTTGTTCTTGTTTGTAGTTCGCGATCACTTGGTTGCCGCTGAAGGCCCGGCAAGCACTCTCAGCCCCCTACCAATTTTTCTACCATCCTCTCCTCCAGGGCACACAAGTAAAGTATCTGGAAGATTGTTCCGGGCGGCCAGGGAGTGCACCGCCCCTCACAGCCACCGTGAGCGGGGCACGCACGGAGGGTGGCTTTGTAGAGGACATGATGGGGCATTCACTAGCAGTTACTAAAGTGAATCCTGTTGTCTGCCTTGCCTCTGCCAGTCTCTAATGGGACGTGCAGGGGAGGGGGGCTCGTGTTACAGTGGAGGAGGGAGGGGTGCTGCACACTCGTAGGAGCAACCGCGGAGAGCAGGAAAAAGCATGGGTGTTTTTTTTTTAAAGCGCTGAGATGAAATCCAAAGCACGGAAACCCGCCACAGCACCCGTGCAGCCTCACTCGACAGGCACCCATGGGCATGGCATGGCAGCAGCGAGGGGCGGGGCAAGACTACAGGCACATATAGTTTGTTGTTGCAGGAAAGTGTCCCTGTGGCTGACTTTGTGCTGTAGGGGGAGATGTGTGATGCAGGTGTTTCGGGAGCCTACTTTCCTGTATACACTCTGTAAACTTTTGTCACCATCGGAAAGTATCCTCACCCCGTGTCTTGCAGTTGCGCAGATCAGCTGGGGGTTTGTGCAATGCACACTTACACTCCTGCACACTTGGTGTCAATGGCCCCAACATCACTGCCTTTGTATATTTTCCTGAAAATAAGGACACGGCACACAGATGCCAGTGCCTCAGAGTAAGGCTGACACTCTGACACTTGGTATACTTAACACGGCTGGGAGGAGGGAGGGTCGCCCCAGAGGCGCGTGAGATTTGATCAGGTGATCTTAATGGCGGATGACAGTGCGTGTGTAATGCTCGTGAGCGTTCGAAGTTTATGAGTGACTACTTAGTACTTAAGAACTTGGGGATGTATGTGTTTGAGCTAGGGAGTGAGGTTGATATACTGTATAACTATGTTTATGCAGTCCCCTGTGTCTGGAGAATCCTCGCTGGGAACTGGGTCAATTAAACCATACATTTATTGGCTCCTGTGCACACAAGTCATCGAGCCTTTTCCACCAGATCATCCCCGTTCTACGCGCCTTTTCTTATCCCTCACATTGTTGGGGGTGGGTGGGTAAGGGTTGTGCCAGTGACAGCAGAGTGAGAGTGACAGCACGAGAGACAGCAGAGTGAGAGACAGCAGAGTGTGAGAGACAGCAGAGTGTGAGAGACAGCAGAGTGTGAGAGACAGCAGAGTGAGAGTGACAGCAGAGTGAGAGTGACAGCAGAGTGAGAGAGACAGCAGAGTGAGAGTGACAGCATGAGTGACAGCAGAGTGAGAGTGACAGCAGAGTGAGAGTGACATCATGAGAGACATCAGAGTGAGAGTGACATCAGAGTGAGAGTGACATCAGAGTGAGAGTGACAGCAGAGTGAGAGTGACAGCAGAGTGAGATACAGCAGAGTGAGAGTGACAGCAGAGTGAGAGTGACAGCAGAGTGAGAGTGACAGCAGAGTGAGAGTGACAGCAGAGTGAAAGTGACAGCAGAGTGAGAGAGACAGCAGAGTGAGAGTGACAGCATGAGTGACAGCAGAGTGAGAGTGACAGCATGAGAGACAGCAGAGTGAGAATGACAGCATAGTGAGAGTGACATCAGAGTGAGAGTGACAGCAGAGTGAGAGTGACAGCAGAGTGAGAGTGACAGCAGAGTGAGAATGACAGCAGAGTAAGAGACAGCAGAGTGAGAGTGACAGCAGAGTGAGAGTGACAGCAGAGTGAGAGAGACAGCAGAGTGGGAGTGCCAGCAGAGTGAGAGACAGCAGAGGAGACTGCAGAGTGAGAGTGACAGCAGAATGAGAGTGGCAGCAGAGTGAGAGACACAGCAGAGTGAGAGACACAGCAGAGTGAGAGAGACAGCAAAGTGAGACTGACAGCAGAGTGACAGCAGAGTGATAGTGACAGCAGAGTGAGAGTGACAGCAGAGTGGGAGACAGCAGAGTGAGAGACAGCAGAGTGAGAGCCAGCAGAGTGAGAGTGACAGCAGAGTGAGTGACAGCAGAGTGAGAGACACAGCAGAGTGAGACAGCAGAGTGAGCGTGACAGCAGAGTGACAGCAGAGTGAGAGTGACAGCAGAGTGAGAGTGACAGCATGAGAGACAGCAGAGTGAGAGTGACAGCAGAGAGAGACAGCAGAGTGAGAGAGACAGCAGAGTGAGAGAGACATCAGAGTGAGAGATAGCAGAGTGAGAGTGAAAGCAGAGTGAGAGTGGCAGCAGAGTGAGAGTGACAGCAGAGGGATAATGACAGCATGAGAGACAGCAGAGTGAGAGTGACAGCAGAGTGAGAGTGACAGCAGAGTGAGAGACACAGCAGAGTGAGACAGCAGAGTGAGCGTGACAGCAGAGTGACAGCAGAGTGAGAGTGACAGCAGAGTGAGAGTGACAGCAGAGTGAGAGACACAGCAGAGTGAGACAGCAGAGTGAGCGTGACAGCAGAGTGACAGCAGAGTGAGAGTGACAGCAGAGTGAGAGTGACAGCATGAGAGACAGCAGAGTGAGAGTGACAGCAGAGAGAGACAGCAGAGTGAGAGAGACAGCAGAGTGAGAGATAGCAGAGTGAGAGTGGCAGCAGAGTGAGAGTGGCAGCAGAGTGAGAGTGACAGCAGAGTGAGAGTGACAGCAGAGTGAGAGTGACAGGAGAGTGGGAGAGACAGCAGAGTGGGAGGATGACAGCAGAGTGAGAGTGACAGCAGAGTGAGAGACAGCAGAGTGAGAGAGACAGCAGAGTGAGAGACCCAGCAGAGTGAGAGTGACAGCAGACAGAGTGAGAGTGACAGCAGACAGAGTGAGAGAGACAGCAGAGTGAGAGAGACAGTAGAGTGAGAGTGACAGCAGAGTAAGAGTGACAGCAGAGTGAGAGAGACTCAGCAGTGTGAGTGTTCCAGAGAGAGCAGGGTATGCTTGTGCGCTTACACGGTGCACTGACACACAGGAGCAAAAACAAAGAACAGCTGAACACGTGTCTTGGGAGCTTCATGGAGGCAGCCGGCCAACTGTGAGGGGAGCTGCAAGGAGGGGACGCCCCAACCAATCAAGCGCAATAACTCACAACCTACTGTATGATTACAACACAGGCCAAAGGGCAGAGCTAGGTCTTTTCGGATTACATAGGGTGAGCAGTGTGTGAGTGTGTAGGGTGAGCAGTGTGTGAGTGTGCAGGGTGAACAGTGTGTGAACGTGCAGGGTGAGCAGTGTGTGAGCATGCAGGGTGAGCAGCGTGTGAGTGTGCAGAGTGAACATTGTGTGAGAGTGTAGGGAGAGCAGTGTGTGAGTGTGTAGGGTGAGCAGTGTGTGAGTGTGCAGGGTGAGCTGTGTGAGAGTGTGTAGGGTGAGCAGTGTGTGTGTGTGTAGGGTGAGCCGTGTGTGAGTGTGCAGGGTGAACATTGTGTGAGTGTGTAGGGTGAGCAGAGTGTGAGTGTGCAGGGTGAGCAGTGGGTGAGTGTGCAGGGTACGAAAACTCAAAGTAAGTCCACCACACACATAACACCACACACATAAGACCACACACCCACACAACACCATACACACACACACACCACCACACACACAACACCACACACACAACACCATACACTCACCACCACACACTCACCACCACACACGCAACCACACACACACACAACCACACCGTCAGTGCAAACTTTCACGAGACACAGACACCATAAGTCGTCAGTGCACACTTTCACCGGGCACAAACACCACCAGCCGTCAGTGCAGGCTTCCACCAGGCACACACCACCAGACATCAGTGCACGCTTTCAACAAACACACAAACACCACCAGCCATCAGTGCACACTTTCACCAGACACACACACCACAGGCCGTCAGTGCACGCTTTCACCAGGCACACACACCACCAGCCATCAGTGCACGCTTTCACCAGGCACACACACCACCAGCCATCATTGCACGCTTTTACCAGGCACACACACCACCAGCTATCATTGCACGCTTTTACCAGGCACACACACCACCAGCCGTCAGTGCACGCTTCCACCAGGCACACACATTTCCAGCCGGCAGTGCACGCTTCCACCAGGCACACACACCACCAGCAATCAGTGCACATTTTCTACAGGCACACACACCACCAGCCATCAGTGAAGTAAAGTCCACATTTGTAAAGCGCACAATCACCCGTAAGGGTCTCTAGGCGCTGGGGGCCGTCGGGAAGATTAGGCGAGCTATTGCCCAGAGTCACATGGTGCTGGGCTAACCTGCCGCCGGAGCCGGGGATCGAACCGTGGTCCTCAGATTCCAGCGTCAGTCGCCCTGGCCGCGGCGCCACACCTCTCCCAATTGTTAACACATCCACAATTAACTATTGTAGCAATCGCAGTATGGTGCACTTTACTTTTGAAGATATTCATCTAAAGCGCAGCATGCTACAATTCCAATCCAACCCACATAATTCCACTACACACCACATGCATACACTCCATAACACATGGCTAAAAGACATTGCCATTTACAATGCCATTAGCTCTAACTCAAATAAATCCGAGACCTATTGCATTTCCAATGCTTGTTACCTTTGATACTGGCACAAGTGCCTCCTTTGCCTACATAACGCTTGTTCTTGTGCCTGAGTGTCTAGCACCTTTTGCAGTATTATACCTCAAATGATACTTTGTTTTCTCTTATAACTGCACACTTGTCACTTTTTCCTCCTGTGCACTTTTTACTACCTCATGTATTTTTGGCTGCTCACAATTTTTACTACCTCATGTATTTTGTTTGCTCACAATTGTCACTATTACCTTTACTACCTCATGTATTTTTGGTTGCTCACAATTTTGACTACCTCATGTATTTTGTTTGCTCACAAATGTCACTATTACCTTATGTAACGTAATGTATGCTTTTGTAATCTGTTCTTTTGTAATGTTTCTCATTATGTTTCATTTCTGTTCCTTTTGTGAAGCCCTCTGACACCTTCGGGTAAAGTCCGCGCTATATAAAAATGCATAAATAAATAAATAAATAAATAATAAAACATTACCGGAAGGTGTCAGAGCGCTTTACATAAGAACCAGTTGCGATACATAAGGACTTAGGATTACATGAGTTTATTTTATTTATTTATGCGTTTTTATATAGCACGGACTTTACTCGAAGGCGCCAGAGCGCTTCACAATAGGAACAGAAAAATTACAAATGAACAAATTACAAAAGCAAATTACAAAAGCAGACGATAAGTTACATGAGGTAAAAGTGACAATTGTGAGCAAACAATACATGAGGTAGCAAACAGTGCAATACATGAGGAAAGAGTGACAAGTGTGCAGGTTACAAGAGAAAAACAAAGTACATTTAGAGGTAATATACTGCAAAATATGCTAGACACAGAGGCACAAGAACAAACGTTACGTAGGCAATGGTGGCACTTGTTTAAGTATCAAAAGCAAACAAAATGTGAAAGGCAGCAAACAGTGTGTTACAAGAGAAAAGTGACGTGTGCATGTTACAAAAGATAACCAAACACAGAAACAAGGATAATACTGCAATAAATGGAATACACTCCAACCACACGAACACACTGGGAAGGCACTTCCATAGTCATGGAGAATAGAGTTTTCAGTGATGGGAGGTCTTCCTTCAGATAATAGAGAGGGAATGAATTAACTTTGGAAGTGTCTTTGGAGGAGGAGAACTTTGAGGTCTGTTTTGAAGGCCTGGGAGGAGGTGGTGGTCCGGAGCTGAGGCGGAAGTGAGTTCCATATTCTCACTGCGTTGCCTGAAAAGGATTGGGCCATCGATCTTTCCTTCTTGAAAGTGGGAGGTTCAAGCAGTAGATTTTCTGCATTACGTGAAGGTCTAGAGCCTCCAGAGAGTTTCAGCTTGTTCGCCAGGTAGCGTGGAGAGGAAGAGTGCAAGGCTTTGTGGGTGATACAGGCAGTCTTGTAGATAGCTCTAGCCTCGATGGGAAGCCAGCGGAGGGTGGATAACATCGGTGTGATGTGGTCGCTTCTTTTGGCCCCATAAATGAAACGAGCTGCTGAATGGAGAACAGATCTGAGGGGGGACAAGTGGGATTTGGGGAGGCCAGTAAGAAGAGAATTGCAGTAGTCCAGTCTGGAGAGGACCAGCGATTGCACCAGGGTTTTAAGGTCCTGCTCCGGGAAAAAGCGACGAATTCCCCAAAGAAGGCGCAATTGGTATCGAGCAGACTTAGCAATGGAATTGATGTTGGAGATTAGATTTAGTTTTTTGTTGAGTATGACACCAAGGGATTTTGCGCTGTCGACAATGATGGGTTTATTGTTAAGTAGATTCATCTGATCCATCCATGATTGAACCGGGGGAGGAGAGAGTGAGGAGGAGAGGAGGAGGAATTCAGTTTTGGAGGGATTCAGAATCAGATGATGAGTTGACATCCAGTTTTGAATGGAGTGGAGCTTAGGAAGGAGAGATCGTGAGTGGAGGCGACCTTGAGGTAGATTTGAGTGTCATCTGCATAGAGATGATAGTGGATCCCGGATTTACTTGGGAGATTTCCCAGTGGTTCTAAATAGAGATTGAACAAAGTGGGTGCAAGTATAGAGCCTTGAGGAACACCTTGACCTACCGCCACAGGAGATGAAAGACTGTTCTCTATTTTGATCATTTGGGATCTATCTGAGAGAAAGGAGGCAAACCATTTAAGCACAGTGCCCTCCAAGCCCATTCTCTGTTGAAGAGTGTTGAGGAAGGTGTTGTGATTGACAGTGTCAAAGGCTGCAGAAAGGTCAAGGAGAATTAGAAGATAGGACCCCCCCGAATCGAGTATCCTCAGCGCGTCATAAAAGTTACATAAAAGATACAAACAGAAACATTTGCAAATGTACAAGTTGTAAAGTCACACAAGGAAGAGATCAAAACAGATTTTTTTTGCAAATGTACACGTTGTAAAGTCACTCAAGGAAGAGATACAAATGGATAAACTCTAAGAGTCACATAGGAATGGTAGAGAGTACAAAGGTCTTCTACATACAGGCGCGCAACACCCATTGGGCTCACGGGGCTTCAGCCCCCCCCCCGTCGTGTGTGTCAGCCCGGGCTGACACGTCTTCCGGGCTTGCGAGCATCTAATTGCAGCCGCAACCGAGTATTTAACAGGTCTTTAAAAGACTTAAGCAAAAGGACCAAAGCAGCAGACCAGGTCATGCACAGCAATTCATTAGTTCCACAATTAATGGTGGTGCAACCACTTCTAACACCCGCTGCCGTAGGGTGCGTAATTTACACGAATATTCAAACAGAAATAGAAGGTGCACTCTAAAAAAAGTCAATATCCGAAGTCGCTCTTTTTTGTATTGATTCTTCTTTATTTAAATTTCGTACAAAGCATCAAAGGCACAGCCAACGCGTTTCGTTCCACTCTTTGCCTATTGGAACTTCGTCAGGGCAATAGGAAATATGCTCGCGATTTCAAAGGCAGTACCCTTCAGACTGCCATAAGGATCCACGTTTTGCACTGTGTAGGCCGTAGGTGTGTTCTCATATATCAGAATAAGGTTAAGGTCCCGTAGCTCCTGGGAAGATCTTGGTCCAGTGCAGATAATATGAGGAACCCGGTTCCAAAAGGGGTCAGCCTCCGTTCGTTTTAGAAGTTGATTACGCTGTCCCAATGTAATATCCCCGACCAAAGTGCTTTGAAATAGTTTGTATGTAGCCAATATATGGCGCACCGAGCCCGTTTTCCACTAGGTGGCCGCTCGTATATATGTTACCAGCGTCAAAAGTCCCCAGACTCAAAGCAACAGCCGATTCTTCATATATCAAGTTAGAGCTTCTGAATATAGCATACCGAACCTATAGTAGGGTGTCGGCTCTCGGACCTTCGGCGTGTGCGGCGTTCAGCCCCCATAAACGATGGGCTTCTGTTACTTTTAAAAACACTTTGGCGATCTTTAGTAGGGGGTTCGGTAGGAATAAGAGTAAGATTGTTTTCAGGTTCCCGGTTTAATTCGGGAATAACTATGACAAGATTTACAAGCATCAGCAAAGTCACTAGGTCTGGCCTGTTCCAGAGCTATTTGAAAAATATATATATTTAATGCGATTTTTTATAGCGCGAACATTACCCGAAGGTGTCAGAGCGCTTTACAAAAGAACCATTTGCTTTACATAAGGGCTTTGGATTACATGAGTTACATAAGAGATACAAACAGAAAACAATTGCAAATGTACAAGTTGTAAAGTCACTCAAGGAAGAGATACAAACAGAAAAAATTGCAAATGTACAAGTTATAAACTCTAAAATCACATAGGAATGGTAGTAAGTACAAAGGTCTACTACATATACTAGTGGTTATATATAATATATATATCCAAATATATATACCCAAAAATCAATATAAAGGAAACAACAAGGAGTTCTGTCAACTAATGAGCAAACTCAAGAACAATGATTCTGTTGTCATCAATAACGTGGACAAGGGGGGGAACATTGTTCTTTGGGACAAAGCAGCATATAAAACTGAAGCTTTTAATCATTTAAATGACACTCAGTGCTATGAATCTAGCAATGGTGCGGCTGTAAAAAAGATCAATGGAGAGTATAAAGTTGAGTTATCAAGGTGCTTAAGAGAAGGACTTATCTCTAAAGATGAATTTAAATTCCTTCATAAAGAATATCCCACGCAACCCACCTTTTATCTAATCCCTAAGGTGCATAAGGGCTTAAATCCAATGCCCGGAAGACCAATAATATCTGCTATAAATAGCACCTTTGAATGCACATCTAGATACATTGACTTTTATCTCCAAGAGCATGTGATGACTTTGCCTTCTTATCTGCGAGATTCTAATGACTTTTTAACCAAGTCAAGTCAAGTCAAAACCACTTTATTCTATTATTAAAAATCATAAAAGTATACTATACAAATTTTTGTTTCTTTTAAAATAGTATCAAGACATAAAATTCCATTAAAAACAGTTAAAAAACAATTTCATAGTAAAAGTGAGTTAAACACTATCAGTAGACTTATAATGACTAATCTTTCATCTCCTGTTGGGCTGCCTGTCTGATCCTCCTACTCCTAATAGACGCGACAAGAAAGCTTGCAACGCCAAACATGGTTACAGGGGATTCTATTAATTGCAGAAACAATAATGCAGGTTTAGACTGTATGAATGCTTTCTCTTTCAGTACTGGAAAAATGAACCTTTTTCTGGCTTCATAATACAGGGGGCAAAAAAACATAAAATGCATGGTATCTTAGGGGGAGAAATCATCGCATTCACAAGAAGCCGCATCCTCAGGCCTACTCCATCCCTGTGGGTCCCTTAATACCAAATGGATCTGGTTGAAGCGGAATTTTGTCAATAGCCATCTGTGAAAAGGAATCGTAACGATGGAAAGATACGATTGCATGGCTAGAGATGAAATGAGCAAGTAATGGGCCCTAACTGTGGGTTTACTTAACTCTTCTGAGTCCCGCTCTAACTCTCTGAGTTTAATGTAATTTGTTTTAACCCATTTAAGATCAGCTTTACATAGACCTTGAGGATTGGTGAAAATCTCTGGGCGCCCCAGTTTCCTTGTTGACATTTTAATAAAGGACAGCCACTGGATTTCCTTCATTTTGTCTAATTTCATGCAATCCTTCAGAAACTTATGATTCAGAGTAAGGTTCGGATTCAACCAGGTTCTAATCCATAACAAGATTGGGGCCATTTTTATTGTATCTGAAATATAGCCTGTCCACAACTCAAGGTGGACCGAAAAGGTCGCTGTCGATTGTGGAAGGCCAAGGAGGGCACGTAGAAATTTATTTTCTTCTCTTTGGATGGAATCAGATTTAATGCATCCCCATATTGCAGCCCCATACCTAGCAATTGATATGGGGTTTGCTTTGTATATAGCTAGGATTGCTTCGCACGGCTTTCCCCCCAGTCTTTTAGCGAAACCTAATATTGCAGCTGAGGAGCTTCTCACGGCATTTACCTTAGTTTGGACCTGTGGTGCCCAGAGTCCTTTGTCGTCAAAACAACTCCCAAATAGGTAAACACTTTCACTCTTGAGATTGCTTCCCAGTTGCAATAAAAGGATTTAATGTTGTTTTTTCCCGTGCCTAGTGACATAATGTGCGATTTACCATTATTGACCACAAGGTCCAGTGATTTAATAAAATCCCCGAAGGAATCTAGTAATCTTTGTAAACCTAGAGGGGTCCGAGCTAGTAAAATGGCATCGTCCGCATATAGGAGTACAGGAATGGGTGTTCCTCCCACACGCGGAATATCTAGTGTTGCCGTTAACAGGTTATCTTCCAGGGAGTGTATGTATAAGGTAAATAACATAGGGGCCAAGATGCATCCTTGGCGCACCCCTCTCCCTGATTTAAAACTTGCAGTACATTTCCCCTCCTGTGTCATCTTTATTGACGCTCTCAGGTCTCTGTGTAACAAGGCTAAAAAATACACAAGGGGCCGGTCAAGTCCTAGGTCCAACAGGATGGTCCACAGCCTCGATCTATTGACTAGATCGAAGGCCGTGGACAAGTCCATGAAACCCAGAAAAATTGAACACTTAGCAGCCTTCGTGTATTTGGATACAATTAAATGTAGATTAAGACATTGGTCCTCCGTCCCCCTCCCAGATCTAAAGCCATACTGGGCATTAGTTAGAATGTCTTTCTCCGTAGCCCAGTCTGTTATTTTAGCTAGAATAACCTTCCCTAATATTTTAATAGAGGAATCTAGTAAAGATATTGGCCTATAACATCTGGGGTCTCCCCTTTGACCCTTCTTAAACACAGGGATTATAATTGAACGGGACCATGATTTCGGGGACCCTGTGGGGGCCGATGTATTAAAAACATTCGTCAATATTTTTGCCCAAAATTTGGGATTAGCCTTATACATATCAGAAGGCACACCATCAGGGCCTGGCGCCTTACGCCCTGCCATTCCCTCTATTGCTTTCTCAACCTCCGCTATATTAAAACTGATAGGTGTCAATGGAGGATCAGAGATTGGTACCTCAAAAGTTTCCAGCTCAATATTACTCCCATAGATTTTTTCAAAATGGCTTAACCAGTCCTCCTCTGAGATGTTAACTTCTAAAACAGAGTTCTGGGAACCAGTGAACAAAGGATTATTGACAATTGCCCAAAACTCGGAACTGTCTTTCATAGTTGCTTTTTCCATTAATGCTGCCCATGCATCTTGTTTAATTTCATTTTTCGGGGCCTGAAGTGTTAATGAGTACTCTTTCCTAAGCTGAGCAACTAGCCTTTTATTCCTTGGTGTCTTATTAAGAGCCTTTTTGAGTTGGTTGTGAGCTTTAGTACATTTATGATCGAACCAGCCCAGGGCAGGATTAGTTTTAGCTCGGGTGTTAATTGTGAGTTCTTTAGCCACTTGCAAGCAAATGGCTTCGTATGAGACTATTACATCCCCCCATTATTGAGGGGGTCTGCACATATATTTAGTTCCGTGCCAACCTTAGTTGTAATGGTTTGGAGAAAGTCTTCGGGGATAACCTTACTCCATTTTAGTCTCCTCCCGTGATCTTTAGCTTTTACATCAGCTACAGCTTATGACAAAGCTGTTTTGTTCAGGAGGGAGAAACTATTTTCCAATTCGATCACTACCGGGTTGTGATCGCTAAAGGAGGAGGTGATGGCATTATAAAAAATTACATGACTTAAAAGTCCTGGCGATAAGAATATGTAGTCTATTATAGATTCGCAATCCCTAGCTCTGTACGTAGGAACACGATTACTCTCATCAAAAAACCCCACCTCAAACAGGTCATTATTAGACAAAAGTGCCTCCAATGCTTCTCCCTTGGAGCTGTGTTCAAAATGTTGAGGGGTTGTGAAAACAGGGCCATCACTATCTCTATATTGGCAGTTTAGATTACATAAGTGTACATTAAAATCACCCATCAGGATATAATGAACAAAAGTGGTTTGGTTTTCCTTATAAGTTACTAGCAGCCCGCCCCGACCTTGTCCGGGAGCAATCAGGCTTCCCCGACCCCCGCCCGCCCGCCCGACACAGCAGCCCGTCCCGAAATGAGTGTTCAGGGCCCCCGCCAGCCCCCGCCCCGGCCCCCGCCCGCCCTCCGCCATGAGTGTTCAGGGCCCCCGCCCGCCCCGTCCCCTGCCTGCCCCGACCCCCGTCTGCTCTGACATTGACCGTGGGTCCCCCGGAGCCTTACCTCAGCCGCCGCTCCTCCCCGCGCTCCTCAGTTCACCGCTCCTCCCTGCCTGTCCGCCGCTCCTCACCGCCTGTCCGCCACTCCTCACCGCTCCTCCCCGCTTGTCCGCCGCTCCTCCCCACGCCATGTCCGCTGCTCCTCCTCGCGCTCCTGGACGCCGTTCCTCCCCGCGCTCCTGACGTCAGCATGCAGGTCGCGGCCGGCGCTTCTTCCACGGGACTACTTTTATTTTTTCGCTAAATTTTTTAAATAACGTATATTTTTTAACTTTATATAGCCTATGCCCATCTGCACACCCTGACGATTACAACAATGTATCGGGTGTGTGGATTGGCGCTGTGGTTCCCAAGTTTACCCGCCTCAAAGGTTCAAAGTTCTCTCAAACTTTTTTAAATAACGTATATTTTTTAACTTTATATAGCCTACGTCCATCTGCACACCCTGCCGATTACAACGATGTATCGGGTGTGTGGATTGGCGCTGTGGTTCCCGAGTTTACCAGCCTCAAAGGTTCATAGTTCTTCCTTTATAATAGTAGTATAGATTAAAAAATTCGACAGCAAATGGAGATGCTCATTTGGGGATTCCCCTTGCAATGAGTTATAACAGTTAATAAGAATTAGTTTGATATTGTTTGCCAAACTTACTTCTAATATTAAATAATTAGGGGAAGTGCAATCGACCTTTTTGACTCTTCCTGTTATGTTTACTGAAACCAGGAACATAAGTCCCCCTCTGTCTCTCCCTGCTGACGAACTCAAGGCAGGTACATAGTAAGATGTAAAACCATTAATCCAGAAATCACAATCCTTGTCCCAAGTCTCTTGAAATGCAACAATGTCGTACTGTTTTACAAAATTTAGCCAGACATTATCATCCCTTTTGGTCCGCAGACCAGCAATATTCCAACTTAACATTTTTACCTTTTCCCCCACATCTTCAGTAATGCTTGCACACTTAGGTTGGGTAATATTATGACTCATTTTTTCTTGTGCAGGTTCCATACATCCCAAGTCAGCCAATCTCTCCCCTCCCTGTCCCTCAGAGTCCTCACGTCAGTCACACGCCTCTAGGCCCGAGAGCAAATCAAATCTGTTTTGTGTCAGAACATTTGGCCCATCCCTACAGTGATTGTCAACATTATAAAATTGTGGTATTACAGGGGCCCGAGGCTCAGTAGGAGTAAATGGTCTATATCTCTGGGGATTAGGAGGGGCTTTGATTAAATGCGTGTAAAAATAACCAAGTGGACGTACACAAACACTGTTTACGTCGTAAACTAGAGAGGCTGCCCTTAATAAAACTGTTGCAACATGTTGGGGATGTTTAAAATTAACTATTATACAGTCCCCATTACATGTCTTTCTGGACGGGCCAATCCAGTTTGCCCTTCTAGTGGACAGTATTTGATCAGAATATTTTTATTGGGAAGCCACATCTCCTATTCAGCAATGACACTGTTTTATTTTTTAGCGATTCATTTGATTCCTCATGGGACTGAGCAGGGTAATGATCAGGAGGCGGGACATTGGTTAGGACAACCACATAGGGTGCACAGTCAGGGGGAAGATTTGTAAAGCGGCTTTTTTTTATCTGTCTAAAACCCGATGTGCCATCTGGTCCTGAGAAAGGCTGTTTGGTTGGACGGGTTATTGATATAGGATCAGGAGAAGCAGTTTCAATTACAGTTATTTGCTGGCTTAGTTGCTGCAAATTGTCTTTACTATTTACCTGCCCCACTCCAGCCGGACCCTTTGCGGCAGCCTTAGCTCTTTCGACCGGGGCCAGGTGTGTTGCTAACATACCCCCTAGCCTCTCTACTTCTGAGGTGACAGTATCCAATTTGAGCACTAGGGGTTTAATCAACTCTTCTATCTTGGCTTCTATCTTAGCTTCTATGGTGCAAACCAGTAATGCAAATTGCTCCGAGCTTATATTAATACTGGCTGCACTTTTTCCTTCCTGTGTGTCACTTCCAGCAACAAGACCGTTTTGAACTAGTTTGGGAGGTTCTGCTCTTTTCTTACTGTACTTCCCCCACGTATAATTTGTAGTTTTCTACAGGTTCTCACTGGTCTAGGGGCTGGCGGGACCTCCTCTATTGCCTCAATAGATAAATCAGGTGATTCCTCCTGCGGCTCAGAATGGACCTGCGCTTCAGCCATTGTGACCACCCGATTGCCCAAATCAAGAGTATTTTCAGCTAGAAATTCCACCAGAGGGTTAGGAGAATCTTGGTGTGGAGCAGGTGAACTCCCTCGACCTAGCGAGGCTCTCCGGTCATTATTAATTTTATTTACCACTTTTACCAAGTAATTGTCAATTGTACCTGCCCCAGATACAAACTTATCGATTTTAGCTTTGGACATGGTCAAAACTTGGAAATGACACTTAGTCACTGGATAAAAAGACAAAAAGCGAGCATTAAGAGTAATATACCCTAGTACCAGGGTTACAAATATGTTAACTAAGATAATAACTGTGACAAATCCCTAACCAGGTTCAATAGAAATGTAAAGTCTAACTTGGGCAAATATGTCTTGTGTTGCAAAACCAAGGGCCGTGGCCTGGCCCGGCCTCCTCCGGCCCCGGACGGCCACAGACGGCCCGCCCTTTGCCCGGGCTTCGCCCGGCGCGTCCCGCAAAGCGGGGCAAAGCGCTGTTTAAAGGCGCCTCCTGGCGCTTGCGGTGCGTGGCAAAAGCACTCCGCCGCTGAGCTGAGGCAGCCGGGAGTTGTGGTCCCGGGGCGGCGGCACTGATTACAGCAGATATTGACTCCTGGCGGTGGCGGCAACACAGAAGGGCTTCCTCGTCCTGCACCCTCTGCTCCGGTGAGTGTCCCCCCGCTCCGCCGAGCAAAGCGCTGTTTAAAGGCGCCTCCTGGCGCTTGCGGTGCGTGGCAAAAGCGCGGCGCCGCTGAGGCAGCCGGGAGTTGTGGTCCCGGGGCGGCGGCGCTGATTACAGCAGATATTGACTCCTGGCGGTGGTGGCAACACAGAAGGGCTTCCTCGTCCTGCACCCTCTGCTCCGGTGGGTGTTCCCCTGCTCCGCCGAGCAAAGCGCTGTTTAAAGGCACCTCCTGGCGCTTGCGGTGCGTGGCAAAAGCGCGCCTTTAGGCAGCCAGGAGTTGTGGTCCCGGGACGGCGGCGCTGATTACAGCAGATATTGACTCCTGGCGGTGGCGGCAACACAGAAGGGCTTCCTCGTCCTGCACCCTCTGCTCCGGTGAGTGACTTTTTAACCAAATTGAGTGCTGTGCAATGGGCCGAAAATTATTTGTTTTTAACGCTTGATATTGTTCTCTTATATACAAGCATCAAACATGAAGACGGGCTCCGAGCTGTGGACTTTAATCTAGTACGCCGGAATATCGACATGTATCAGCACAATCAAATGTTGCTAAAAATGATACACTGGTGCCTTTTTAACAATGCTTTTATGTTTGATGGCAAAATATACAGGCAAAAATAGGGCGTGACTATGGGGGCATGCTTCTCCCCCAGCTATGCATGTTTACATGTAGGCTGGTGGGAGGAGCATGTCCTCATGGTTGAGCACAAGACACTTTATGTCCAACATGTGGTAAAAATGTGGAGGTTTATAGATGATGTTTTCATCATTTGGAGGGGGACCCAAGAAGAAGCAAATGGATTTGTGGATCTTATTAATGTAAATGCACATCATTTAAAATTTACATCTTATGCTAATCCCCTAAGTGCCAATTTTTTAGATATCACTGTTACGGCTAATGAGGGGGTACTGGAAACTTGTTTGTACAGGAAGCCTACGGCAGGTAATACATTACTGCATGCCTCCAGCTTCCATCCCCATCACACCATTGAAAGTTTACCGTACGGAGAATTCCTTAGAATTCGTAGAGCTTGTAGTTCAGATAAAGCATTGACAGAGGCTCAAAGCATGGCTAAACTCAGATTGTCAGATTGATGGAAATGGAAAATGATCCACAGAAACTTGACAAGGCTATGAAAAAAGCAAATAGCAAGAACAGATTAGATCTTCTTAATCCTCGTCCAAAGGGTTCCCCAGATAGCTCCGCAGTAATTGCCTTAGTGGGAATAGATGGATCAAAGCCAACTCCTGATCCATGCAGATTTATATCCACCTATAGCAGACAGTCGCACATTATTCAAAAAATCATTAACACTCAGTGGCCGATTGTTCTCACAGATGTTGTTCTACAGGGTGTACTTCCAAGCAAACCTCAATTCACCTACAGAAAAGCATACTCGATGCGTAGTGATTTAGTGAAGACAAGTCCTGAAATGTACAGTAAAGACAACTGGCTTTCCCCCAAGAAAGGTCTTTTTAAATGTAGTACATGCCGTGCATGTAAATTTGGGGTGAATACATGTACATACACCACAGCTTTTAATGATGTCCCCACTAAAATGAATGGACATTTTACCCGTCGTACAGACTATGCGGTATACGTGCTCAAATGTGTGTGCGGATTACAATATGTTGGGAGCACAAAGCTTCAAGTTCATGCTCGAATTCTGCAGCACATCAGAGCTACTGTAAATTCAGACCCTACGTACCCTGTTTGCCAGACACATAAAAGCAGAACACAATAATAATCTAAATGTTCTGCATTATTATGTTATTGACCATGTCCCATAGAATAAAAGGGGTGGCAACAGGGAGAAACGTCTTAGACAGCTGGAAACAAAGTATATTATTGAGCTCAACACCAAGTATCCTAAGGGGCTCAATTTATGTGAGGATTTGCAATATTATCCCTAATGACCCATGTAGGCAGCTTAGAGCTCACTACTAGTATGCACTTTAATTGAAAATGAATTTTTTCCTTACAAATCATGCCTTGTTAATATGTTTTAATGATTTTGAAGTTTTTTAGCAATGTGATCAATTTATATGTGTTTTACTGTTTATTTATGAAGTTATATTTATGGATGAATGGTTTTAAACTATTTATTGGCACATTTGCACATGCAAAATTATTCAAATCATTAGGATGATTTAGTACAAAGATCAAATGAAAGTGTGACAGCGTGATGCAGTCCTACTACCAATGACTCGACTGTTAACTGTTCAAATTAAGCATATGATTATAGGTTCTGTCAACAAGGGGGCTCCCTAGTTGACACTATGGACTTATGTTTTGGCTGCGAAAAATTGAGTAAGTTTGCTCTTTCTCCTTACCCAACATCTTCAGTTCACATAAACAATTCCCGGACGGGAATGTGTGTATCTTTAGAATTTTACTTATGTAATTTAACACTTGCACTTTATTTATTTATTTAGCTATATGATTGTTCACCTTAAATAGGGCAATGTTCTTTATCGCAGTCACGTATATGGAGTAGTTTATGATATAGAAGAGATATGATCAATATGGAACAGTTGACTATGATAATATTTAGACCAGTGGCAGGATTTGGTAATGCTTGGAGTGATATTTAATTGTGAGGTAACCCGTGTTTAAAATTTAATTAAAGTTATTGCACATGTACAGAGAATAATATATGTACAGGGGTGGATACTCACTAAACGTATTTGTACAGTTATCAAATCATTCGGAAAAATGTCGAATATGTTTTAAAAATATTTTAAATATTTAAATAAACTTTTAAGAAAACAAGCAACCAATTCAAACCTTGCCTCAGAATAATGTTGAACATTGCCAGTGCTCATTGTTTGGACGAAGTGAGACTGAGAAGTTTGTCCACTATGTCCATTACTGGTCAGGTGACAATCAATCCCGTGATGTTCAGGGTGTTTAAATTGTTTGTTGGGTATTACACAAGCGCTTTAGTGAACAAGGCGACTGGGATCGCCGAAACGCGTCTTTCTCGATTTGCACATTCATTTCACTTAAAAATAATGAAATAAAAAGGAACCTGCAACCGAAGCGCATTGGAGTGTCTGTTTCTCCTTTTACATCTGCAAAGCTGTTTGGAGTGTAACGTGATTGATATATATATATATATATATATATATATATATATATATATATATATATATATATATATATTTTCTACTGGCGGTCGCCAGTAGGTAGTTATAGTTAGGACCTACTTTCCATAGGAAATCCACAACATTCCATTTGGAATAACTTTGGCGCCGGTGGACGAATCTTAGCGAAATTCTCCAAGAAAATGGCCTGCTCGGTTCCGCTCCTTCCCTAACAGTTTGGGGGTGATTCGTCAAGTGGGGGCCGATAAGCAAGGGGGGTCCCAAAACGTGTTTTCCCCATGCAATTTTCCATAGGGACCTTTAGCCAGGGCTACAGCCCGAACGGCTGAACGGACTTACACGAAATTTGGCAGAGAGGTAGAGTTCTGTTCGCAGATTGTGCTTTTTGTTAAACTGTGTAAATCCGTTCAGTAGTTTCTGAGAAAATTGCAAGTAAAATCATAGCGATATCTAGAGACGGAGTTCAGCACGCGTACAGAAATCTGTTCAATTACGAGCGCGAGCTGCATGCTGATTGGCTGTGAACTGTCTGTCAACACCCGAAACCAGGAAGTGTTGGCGGCCATCTTGTGCCTCGCTAGAACCGAGTCACAAGAAAACAGTAGCGCAAAGTTGAGAAATAAGGGAAGGGGGTAGGCTGCAAACATTCTGACCTCTAGGCTTGCTCAGGGGGTCGTACATGGATGTTTAGGCTCTATTTTTTATTTTAATTTTTTTAAAGGAAAATCGCGGCGTACGCGTATGGAAACACGTACAATTACGAGCAAGATTTGCATGCTGATTGGTTGTCAATACTCCAAAACAGGAAATGTTGGCAGCCATCTTGTTTGTCGCGAGAGCCGAGTCACAAGAAAACAGTAAAACAAAGTTGAGAAATAAGGAAAGGGGGCAGGGTAGAAACATTCTGTCCCTATAGTTTTGGTCAGGGGGATGGTACATGGATCTTTAGGCTCAATTTTTATTTTAAATAAAATAAAAAATGACGGGGTACTCGTGCAGTACTTGTACGCGGTGGAAAAGGTGAAAAAAAACTAGAAGTCCGTTTTGTTTATTAGGTCGAGGGGGGGCAAATTACGGGGGCAATTTTTAGAGCTATATTTCTATGACAGTATGTAAAACTTTCCATTTTTTTCCTGCAACAGTTGTACTCTCTACGCATGCGCAGCCTTGTTTGTAAGTGCACTTTTTTTCTTTTTCTTCAAATTCGCCAAGCAAACCTCTCCTGATTTTAGGTATTAAATTTGCCGCTTTCTTTTCCCGGGTTCATGTGTGTCATCCGGTGCTATACTTT
Source organism: Lissotriton helveticus (assembly GCF_964261635.1). NCBI lineage: Eukaryota > Metazoa > Chordata > Amphibia > Caudata > Salamandridae > Lissotriton > Lissotriton helveticus. The sequence continues at coordinate 2,112,959,942 of NC_136063.1, forward strand.
TGTAATATATTAATAAACATATTGTATGTATATTTATTTGAAATGTAGTGTCGAGGCGCCAAACGTTGATTACATACTCCGTCCAACCGCCATTTTAGTAGTTTTTCTCCGTTATTTTTATTATACCTGCTACTTTCATTTTACCCTGTGCATATTTTCTCTGTGATCGATGAGATTTCGTGCCACAGATACCACGGTGTTTGTCCTTGGTCTCCGATCTTATCAGACTTGGTCACATGTATAGCTAGAAACTAATTTGAAGGACGTAAGCCACAGGCATTACAACACGTGTTGGTCAACAAAAAAACATTATTAAGATTATGCATTTATCATGTGTGGTAAATGCATACTAGTTGTAAAATCATGTGTGAAAAAGCGATATGCGTGGTAATGGTTTTGTGGTGACGATCACACGTGCTTATGAACCGGGTCTAGACGTGGTGGAGTCTAGGTTACCAGGCGGAGGGGCATGCAGCTGCACTCATACAATATAGAAGTAATATAGGATTTTCAAAACTTAAAAAAATATTATTCCATAATTACCCTACATTAAGTCTTCTGTTAGTATGTTCATTAAATACATGAATATATGTTTTTAAACAATTAAAAACATTTGCGTATTTTTTGTATGGGGCGCCGTACATGACATCACATGGAAGCTTTGATGCGACGTGTAACATATAAGGGTATTCGTTGCGTATGCTGAGAATGATTAGCAGTACAAAATATGGTGCGATCACTCTCTCACTGTCAAATCAGAGCACAGGGCGCGCTATGAGAATGGCTAGAAGTGCTGACTCATTGGAGATCCAATTCAGCTGTGTGGCTTATCCACAGTATCATAACGTTATTTTTTAAGCTGGTTAAGTTTGAGGTTTGCATGAAATACTATGCTATAGGCAGATATGGATGTTTAGGGAGCGCTTATCTGCATGAAGTTTGATTATTACCATTTACATATAGGTGTCTGAGGGAGGTAAAAGAAGTCTATGTGAATGGTGAGGATTGCACAATAGTACCAGATCACTACTTAATCTGTAGACACATACAATTGCATGGCTCTTGTAATCAAGATGCAGCTAATTTGGACTGAGTTTTGAAAGGTAGTCCGACACCTGCTATCATAACAACGTTCACTTTACTGGAAACTGGAGTTATTTACTTTGAAATAATGGAGATTGTTGTGCAATGTTAGCAGGAATCTGTTACATGATTACGGTAACTGAGCGTGTGGTTTGATTAAAAAAAAGTTGTGTTAACTCCTCTGCATGGGAAGCTTGATGTTTCCATCTGGCTGTCGATTTCGACCTTGAAAGCAGAGTCAACCAAATGAGTCGTATAAGAGCGCTATTGTCTCAAAAAGAGGTCGCTCTTATATCTGGAACAGATATATGTGTCCTTCATGTAGCAAACACCCGCACAGAAGTGGATGCTTTATTAAATACAGACGTGCTCTTGAATTTTGGGGAGTTAATTCAGAGTATCTTTAATGTGTCCTTGACTACGGGGCTACCTTACTTTTTTAAAGTTAGAAGCAGTGGCCTTGTGACTTCTGTAGAAAGTATATTTGATGTCTTTTTGGGATTTTTTCATTCAATTTTTTCCAGTATCTTTGGTGGTTTGCGCTTAATACTCGCATTAGTTGCTGGTGTACTTTTATTAATTTGTTTACATAAATATGATGCACATCCTGCAGCAGACGATAATATGTCCCGGCTGCTGATGCTTCGCAACCGAATGATTAGTTACTATGGAGTGCTGCCTCTTGCAACGTTGAGTGCAGTTTATGGATTATCGTTTCGATTCTCCTTTTTCACATGCGTTCAACCTGTCTTCCATTGCCTGAGCTGTGATTTCGACTGGGCCCTGGATTTGTGTCTCTGCAGTACGGTGTCTCCCAACGCGGATTATGACCAGTTGATGAGCCCCTTACTGGTTCATGACGTGCTCTGTTCTGGCGGCGGGATTATGGCCTTAGCAGCGACACATGGAATAATGGGACGTTGGAATGATTTTGCAGCGGCGCTTTAGTTCTTGGCACACAGTTACATTGAAGATGACCCGAGTTTTTCTCCGATGGTGATAGAGGCTCCGGTCGTTAAGGAACATGTATGTTCATTCCCACTATTGAATTGGATGGCTGAAATGTTTTCAGATGAGAACAATGACTTCCTGTTGGAGGCTGTTGCTACATACTGTGCTTACACGCTGTTGGATTAAGACTCTTTGATTTTTCTACGTATTCTTTATTATTTAGCTACTGCTTTCTATCACAGAGCGAATAACTTTTTTTGGGAAATGCGAACTTGACTCTGCTTTTTAGGCTTGGACTCTGCGTTTCTAATTCACCCACATTTATATCACGTGCTTTGATCAAGAAAGGGTGCCATGGGGCTGAGCATTGCACGCACACCCTGTTAAGTTAGCATGGGTTCATTAGAAGCTTATACGCTATTTTTGCTTTCCTGCTCTGCTTTGCACACGACACGTATTGTGATATTGTTTAGAGAAGGCTGAGTATTTTGCTTTATATGAGAATAATTTGGTATGCTAGATTTGTAAACTGCCTCGCTAGTTTTGTGTGTATAGTGAGAGCATGGAACATCAAGGTTTTCTTGAATACTGTGCTGTTATTCAGAATGATCCTCGTACGTTCGAGCCATAATACATATGGAGCTGTGGCCACCTCTGATACTTGCGCGTTTCATAATCCATTGTGGAGGCAAAGGTACACACAGTTGGAGAACATTCGTATCTTGACAGTTTGTGGAGCACTGAATGTGATCCACTACTGCTGAGTACCAGAGGTATGGGTCTGCTCATGTAATCCTATGAGACTTTCTGTAGTTCTAAACTAATCTGCTAGGTAGGGAGGGTGAAATGTAGGTATATTTTAAAGTTGTTTACGTTTAGCATTATAGGATGCTTTTTCCGTTTGTATTTCATAGAATAGTAACAATGCTGACAACCTTGTTTCTGATAATATGTTTGGTGTATTTTCTAAGGTACTGTGCATGAGATTATGGCGTTAGAAATAAATATTTCAAAGTTGCAAGTGTCTTTATTTACATCTTGTTTTGGACTGGTGTAAGACTATATTGAAAGAGTGTTTTTTGTTATCCACTTTACTTCATGTAATCTAAGTCGCATGTTCTGGGTTGACTAGTCATTGGTGTTTTTGCTCTAGGGCGAAGAACCAATGAGTCACTGATTGCTAGTTTGGTAGGGGGTTTGTGTAGTAAGGTGGGTTTTGGAACACCGTAATTCACTGAGGTCCTAAGTCTTTATGCACAGTTCTGTGTATGAGCAGAATTCCTGGAACAGTAGTTACAACAAAAAGGCTCGATAAAGAGCTTGCACTTTGAAGATGAATATAAAATAGAAGAATAGTTGATAATCACAGCTAAGGAATGCAGCAATTAGATGTGTGTATGTGTGGATGATATGTAGATTGAGTGGAAGATGAAAAACGTGAAAAATAAGAAGGGTCGGAGAGATGCAAACTACCCACTGCCTTGTCAGTGAAGTGGATCTTTGGATTTCCAGGTCTTTACACAGATAGGGTGTTGGATTCTACAGTGGGAGCAAGAGAAACTAGTACAACAAATAAGGAAGAAAGCTAGTGCATAAAGTACACACAGTTGGGCAGATTTACAAGGTTGTGGGAAAAATGATGCAAAAGTGGCGCAAGGGGCTTGTAAACCTGTCGCAGTATGTGGTAGAAAAGACGCAAGAAAGGACAGAAGTGTGCAAATTACCCACTGCTATTCACGGGTAGTAGTTACCAAGAAGGATGAATAAAGGGCCTGCACTTTGAATTTGAATTAAAGAAGAAGAATTGATTAGCTTAGGCAAGAATGGTAGCAAGTAGGTGTGTGTATTTGTGGTTGTTGTGTTCATTGAGTGGAAGATGACTAAGGTGAAAAATTAGAGAGGTTGCAGAGATGCAAACTTTCCATTTCTTTGTAAAGGAAGTGGGTGTTTAGTTTTCCAGTGCATATATATATTCACTGAAAAAACCATAGGTTTCAGGCATGTTATAGTTAAGAATTAGCATTTAAAAAAACCTTAGAAATTCACTGAAAAAACCATAGGTTTCAGCCACGTTATAGTTAGGAATTAGCATTTAAAAAACCTTAGCAATTCACTGAAAAAACCATAGGTTTCACCCATGTTATAGTTAGCTAAACATTTCTCTACGTTATAGTTAGTTCAGCTAACTATAACTTGCACGCCCGCAATGAACTGCTGATGACGTCACATATTACATCACTCATCACATGGTCAGTGACATCACTGATGACATCACTGATGACATCTCAAATGACATCTCAAATGACATCACTGATGAAATCATCCATGTGAAAGAGTGGCAGACCTCCTCTCACCCTAATATAACCTATAATACACACATTCAAAAATAGATACTAAAATTTTCAAAAAAATGGAGCTACCAATACCAGTTACAACAACCTATTCAATAATTCCAACATCTACATTAACATCCACTCACCCACTAACAGTTCTATATAGTCACTTAAACATGTACTCACTCATCATATGTACTCATATACCTATGCATCCTGTTACACACCGATATTCATCCATACAGTTACTCACACACATACTCACACATGCAAATAAACTATCAAACATCCATTTGTTTGCATATACAGCTATACACACACCAGTACACTTACTTTTACAGAAACGTACCCATACTTACTCTCTTAAACAATCAGTTATAGAAACACATACTTATTTATACAGGAACTTTTTCAGTCTGTCACTGTCATATATCCTTAGTTATATACATCAATACTCACATACACTAGTTTAAAACATATGTAGTTACTCATAAAGACACTATTGAGGCAGTCAATAACTCACTAGCACACCCATACACACATTCATCCACCCGTACAGTCTCGCACACATGCTGTCTTCAAAACACATACAAACAGTGAGTCAGTCATTCATGCATCTGTCCGCTAAGTAATACCCGCCATCAAACCATACAGACACTCATTCAGATACTCAAAAAAAAACTAATAACCCACATAGACACTTGTGTAGCTACTCACCAACCCATGCAGCCACTTATACAGAAAGTGAGACACTGATACAGATATTTACATATTTAAACATTACTCGCTAATACATGTATTCACTAAGATATACTTAATAAGTCAGTTATACAATGAAATTTACAAAAAAACATCAATTTAGAGACTTATTTACCTATTTATTCTTCTATCGACCTTTAGATATACATATATAAAAATATTTATTTTTCAGAAAGACACACATTCAGTGGATGATGTCATCAGTGATGTCATCAGTGATGTCACTGACCATGTGATGAGTGATGTTATATGTGACGTCATCAGCAGTACATTGCGGGCGCGCGAGTTACAGTTAGCTGAACTAAATGCGAATTCCTGACTATAACGTGGCTGAAACCTATGGTTTTTTCAGTGAATATATATATGTATATATATTCACTGAAAAAACCATAGGTTTCACACCAGTTATAGTTAGGTGGAAATTTTACTCGCATAAAACCATTGAAATTCCCACGTTATAGTTAGTTGGACTCACTATAACTTGCGCGTGCAATGCACTGCTGATGACGTCACATATTACATCACTCATGACATGGTCAGTGACATCACTCATGACATCACTGATGACATCAACGTGGGAATTTCAATGGTTTTATCCGAGTAAAATTTCCACCTAACTATAACTGGTGTGAAACCTATGGTTTTTTCAGTGAATTTAATAGGTTTTTTAAATGCTAATTCCTAACTATAACTGGTGTGAAACCTATGGTTTTTTCAGTGAATATATATATATATATATATATATATATATATATATATGAAATTAGAGCTCCTCCTCAGCACGCTCTGCGCTCGCAGACACCGCCTCCACGCCAGCAATAGTGAGGAACGGACCAACAAAGTCAGCAAAGATGTTTTATTGCAAAAACAGAACCAGCGACGCGTTTCGAGCTGAAAAGCCCTTGTTCACGCTGCAACATATTTTGACATAATCATGCTTTTTTATATGCTTTTAGTGATGACATCACCGCCCCCTAGTGGTGATCTCCAGTACATAACAAATAGTGAAGATATACTATCGCTGTTAGTCTTTCTTTGCTTTTATAGCACATAGTACAAGGAGACAATGCAATTTCTGGTTAAATCCAATTACATTTCATATTGTTGTATTAAAAAGGTTTACTAAACCTCAAATATTGTAAGATGTATATCTATGTGCAAAACAATGCATTATAGCAGCGAAGGTTAAAGTGCAATAAGTGTATAAAAAAGTGCATAAGTGAAGACATTTTATAAGAGGTACAAAAAGGCAGGGAAGAGCAGTGTTACCATTAAAGCAGAGATACCAAATACTACATATTGATTTACTATTTCAATTTCATAATTTCATAAATGATTACATTATATAGTAAGAGGTTCTCAAAAAGTTATTAACGGTAAAAACATGTATCAAAAAATTTTAAAAACGAGAATATGTAAAAATAGTACCATATCTCATATATATACAAATACAATCCCCTACATGAAAAAACACAACTGCATAATATCAAAACCCCTATATACAAAGAACCATGAAAAACCAATATATACACACACTTTTTTTCTCATAGAAATATAAAATTTCTATGGCAAAATGAAACCCCTCATTTTGTTCCTTTTCAAATTAAATGTATTAAGTGTTACCACTTTATTCCAATCAAGATGACTTCAGGTGTGCCATACTTTTGTCATAAGTAAGACTGTTAGCGTTCTAGTTGTTCTTTAGAACACTCTGGGACATTCTGTCATTGGGCTATAGTTGGGCTACATCTGGCTGATATTTGGGCTACATTTGGGCTCTTTTGTCTCTGGTGGCCATCTTGGGAGACTGCATATCAGAATTTTTTTTATGAAATATAAGAGGATTTGAGAAGTCACTCAAAATGTGCCCTAATTTTTCTTTCTTCAGCACTAATCATAATTTCTATGGCAAAATGAACCCCCTCATTTTGTTCCTTTGCAAATTAAATGTGTTAAGTGTTAACACATTATTCCAATCAAGATGACTTCAGGTGTGCCATACTTTTGTCATAAGTAAGACTGTTAGCGCTCTAGTTGTTCTTTAGAACACTCTGGGACATTCTGTCATTGGGCTATAGTTGGGCTACATCTGGCTGATATTTGGGCTACATTTGGTTTTTTATGTCTCTGGTGGCCATCTTTGGGCTACATTGGGCTACATTGGGCTACATTTGGGCTCTAACATATATATAGCCCAATGTAGCCCAATATATATTTTTTCAAAGTTAATTTTCGTAAAAACCACTGGAGCATATATCTTGAGACATAGCAAAGGCACATTGGGGTACCAGTCCCTACAATTTTGCCAAGTTTGGTGGAAATCCATTCAGCCGTTCGGGCTAAAAGTGAGTCCAACCGCCCTATGGAAATTAACATGGGGAAAACACGTTTTGGGACCCCCTTTTATCTCGGCCCCCGCTTGACGGATCCCCCCGAAACTTTCAGGGAAGGAGTGGAGCGCAGCCAGGCAACGTTAAGGAAAATTACAGGCAGATCCCTCATTCGTCGCCAAAGTTATTCCCAATAGAATGTTGCGGATTTCCTATGGAAAACGATCCTAACTATAACTACCTACTGGCGAACGCCAGTAGGTAATATATATATATATATATATATAAGAAAAGACTAACGAACCCATCCCAGAAACCATTGCATATGATTAAGAGGTAACTGACCTCGAAACGCGTTATGCTATCCTGCTTGTAATTAACCTCTTGCCTGGAAATAAAGAACCTGGAACATGCTGGTGTGGCCGGTTATTTGCGCTGCTGACGGCGGTGCGTAATTCCTGTTGAATGTTCTGGGCTGTCTGACACATCCCGAGACCGACCCCGACTCGCAAGGTTGTGGCGCTTTTCTTGTCAGATTCTTGGTTTTGTGTGAAACAAATTAAAAAAGCGCCCGCCGGCTGAAACACTAATGATGGAAAAGGCTGAGTGGAGTGGCCACGTTGAGAGGCCCGCCTCACCATGGAAATAATTTCTGCGACAGCTAGAGTTTGCCGAAAGGATTTCCTGAAGCACAGCATGCACGGGCAATTATCTCCACGAAGGCAAACAAGTTAAACTGGAATGACGGAGTGGTAGTAATCTGTTCCAGTGTTGCTCCGGCCATCGGGGAAAAGGATGAAAAACCGATCAAAGCGTTTAGCAACTGGCTGTGAGTACACTGTGGATTGTTTACCCAAATCGACACTGAAGAAATGATTACACTGCGTGTGCAGAAAGAGGCATTGTGGACCAGGTAGTCCGAATGAAAGAGCACATTGGGAGTTAAAAGAATCAAGGTAAACCAAATAACATTTTGAGTGACTGTTTGCATTAAAGCACTATAAAAGAATGAAAACGGGACTTTTACCTTGAATTCGACCAACACTTGAAAATAACATTTAAAAAGACTGCCTCTTTTAATTAATGGACTGTTGTCCCTCTTCAGTGTCACAGCCACGTTTGAAAAGACTAACGAACCCACCCCAGAAACCATTGCATATGATTAAGAGGTAACTGACCTCGAAACGCGTTATGCTATCCTGCTTGTAATTAACCTCTTGCCTGGAAATAAAGAACCTGGAACATGCTGGTGTGGCCGGTTATTTGCGCTGCTGACGGCGGTGCGTAATTCCTGTTGAATATATATATATATATATATATATATATATATAAACACAAATAGTAAGTTCACTCAGGATTACATTTTAACAGCGACTAGGCTTGGACAATTATATATTACAGAAAATGCTCGACTTTACTCAACACTTTAACTTGCTTCAAAACGGACTACAAGTCCCAGCAATCAAGGTATGACGACGCACTTAGCATACGCCTACCAAGGGATTTGCATAATTAAATGATCTGAAAATCAGTGATGCATGCACAAGTGTTTTTTTTTATTGCAGCCCCTGAGGAAGGGAGAGATTCCCTGAAACGCGTCGGGCACAAAGGAGAACTGCCAAGTGGGGAGGTGGGCTGCATGAGAAGCCCGGAGGGCGGAGGACTGTTGTGTGCCTCCCAAAAGCTTTGGGCACTTTGTTGATTAATATATATATATATATATATATATATATATATATATATGTCCAAACACAGCTGCTTCTGCTGCAACGCTGTGACCCATTGAAAAGTGGCGTACGCTCCGGCGAAGCCAGCGAATAATTTTGTATTCCACACAGGTACCAATATCAAGTAGGCTCTCAGGAACCACACAACGATCCAGGAGTAAACTTTAAGTCTTCAGTTTATTCACACAACGCGTTTCGGCGACTTGCCTTGATCACGCGTTGTGTGAATAAACTGAAGACTTAAAGTTTACTCCTGGATCGTTGTGTGGTTCCTGAGAGCGTACTTGATATTGGTACCTGTGTGGAATATATATATATATATATATATATATATATAAACGAAAATCTTCCCCAACAGCAGCAAGAAGTGGAAACCACACAGAGGATTCTTTGGAGGGGTTTTAATGCCACGAACACCAGCAATAGGGCGAATGCATTTCGGCATAGTTCAGCCTTCGTCAGCGCCATGAGGTGTTTGCATGGAGGAGGCAAACAATGTGGTTGAAATACCTTCTCCTTTCCAGTCAGGTGAGAGTTAGCTCCGCCCCTCGGTTAGACAGCATGGAATATGATTCGCTGTCTGTGTTGTCTGTAGGACGCCCAGTGCGTCTGTACTACAGGTACCAGAATGCTGTGCATTGGTCCAGCACAGCCACGGGGGTGATGACATAGCGCGGGCCACTTCAACCTAACTTCTGCGTGGCGACTCCCTCCTCAGCTCCCCATACTGCACCAACCCCCAAACACAGCAGTCCATTTAGCAGGGGTCGAACCGGGGCTCCGGTTCACCCAATGTGGGGCACAATGTCTCCAACACTGCCGGGTGTCTTGAAGTGTCCAAGGGTGGGATTCGGTCAACCCAGTACCCTGGGAAAAGTCACAAACTGCGAAGCAGAAGCCAGCTTTGACCGGGACCCGAATAATTTTGTATTCCACACAGGTACCAATATCAAGTACGCGTTTCGGCGACTTGCCTTGATCACGCGTTGTGTGAATAAACTGAAGACTTAAAGTTTACTCCTGGATCGTTGTGTGGTTCCTGAGAGCGTACTTGATATTGGTACCTGTGTGGAATATATATATATATATATATATATATATATATATATATATATATATATATATATATATATATATATATATATATATATATATATATATATATATATATATATATATTCAAATAGTTCACTCAGGATTACATTTTAACAGCGATTAGGCTTGGACAATTATATATTACATATTTACAGAGTCATAGTCCAGTTATGGCGTAAAGAACTTCCGTGGAGACAAAAAAAAAAAGTTTGAGAAAGTAAGTCAAAACAGTCCGAAGGTGGTCAAGAACGGTGCGAATGGTCAATCTGGTGGAAAAGGGCGCTGACCTGTGGTAAGGATCTGTAAAATGGTGAACAAGAACAAAGACCCCAAGAACAAGATGGCAGGAATGCTGGTAGAACAACAAAACCGAGTAAACAACCAGCAATGAAAAACCTACCCCAAAAGAGGAGCAGAATGGGGAAGGCGGTAGCCGAATCAGGAGGGAGGAAATGTTAGAGGGTTACAGATCGCTCTCGGGGTCCTGCCGGTCCGGGGAAGTCGGCACGGGGATTAGGACAGCCGTCCCGGAAGAGGAAGACAGTGGCTGATTCCAGAGGGTGAGCAACTCGGAGAAAAGAAAAGCGGGCTCAGCAGCGTCGTGCAGCGGTCCATCACTGCTTGCACATTGATTCCACACTCCTGTGCAGCAGGGCGCTAAGAGACCGCATCCCAGGTCTGGAAGAGTCAGGTGACGGCCAGAGGAGAGGGGGAACCTCCGCCACGTCCCCATCGGCCACCCGGGAAGAAAGGGGTTCCATCAAACCTGGTATCTCCCCAGTGCTGCGGGGGGGCGGGGGGGGGGGAGAAAGAGACACCTCGGAAACACGAGGAGAGCCATGTCCGAAATCCCCTATAGCCGATCCAGCAGCTTCACCGGGCATCGATGAAGACAGCTCTGTGAGACATGTAGTCTAAAGTTGAGACTTACAAGCTACTGGCTTTGTCAATGTCTTTTAGCCATGTACATCTGCTGGGGCACTATAGCTGAAACTCAGAAAAAAGTGTGATGATGAAGCAAGCAGTGACCGCGAGATGCAATGAACTGTTTACTTTATATGGGATCATTCACTGCCTTTACAAAAAAAAACAGTTTTCAGGAGCAGATGACAATAAGACCTTGTCACCAAAGATAAACCAACAAGAAAAGAAAAGAAACATTTATGCATAAATCGTTTTACTTGGGGGCAAGAAATGTAAGGCAAAGGCTGAGGGTGCTGGACAAAACACAAATTAAGCAATAATAGCCACCATCCATAAATGGGTGCGAGACCTACAGTCTACTTAAAGTGGTCGGAACTTGTCAAAAGCGAGAAGGACCATTGTATGGCTGTAATGTCTGAAAGTCACAAATACATAAAAGGCATTCAATGAAAAAAACTCACTAATTAAATTATTTCCAAGCTGAAGTTTGCCATGTTGGCCTCATAAGACAAGGGTGCCAAAAAAGCCATGTAAAGCAAGGAGCTCAGCACCATCTACATTTTTGCAGCATCTTGAATCCCTTTGACATGACATTTGGGCACTTTTCTTTTCTTGTGGGACTGGAGGGAGCAATCAAATATGGTGGAAGGAGGTGGGTGTGGGTAGGGCAAGCAATCATAGGGGAAGGTGTGCTGAGAACTGAATAAGCAACAATGCAAGAGGGAGTTGTGTGGGCGAGGTGAGAATGCAGGAGGGAGGAAGGAGGTACATGTAAGAGCATAAAAAGTACCTCTGAAAGTAGCTAGTAGTGGAATGACACTGGGTAAAGGAAGGAGTAGTTGGCTCATGCTCCAATTTAGGGGCAACACACAAAGAGGAATTGAAGCTGGCACTTGCTGATCAAAGAGAAACAAAGAAATGAGAGTGACTGAAGCCAACTAAAGGTAAGCAATGGGCTGTCTCTAAGCGCCTTGTAAGTAATCAAAATATCTGGCAAGCAACAATGCATGTGTTGTCTCGGGCAAGACCTACATTATGGTGCAATGAGGAGGAAGAGGAGGAAGAGGTCTAACGGTTAAAGAGGTGAATGTGCCCACCAAACATACCAAAGGGCAGTGGCAGCTGGTGCATAGGGGGCACCAGAGCATGTCCCTTGCATCACCAGCACACTGCAGAGAAAGATTAAGAGGATGCTATTTTTCCAGTGCTCTGCTGAAATGTAAACAGATAAACTGGCGTATTTGTCAGTTCATTTGTTTTAATTGCTTTGACCTGTTCTGGTGATGCTGCAAAGTATGCTTGTCAGCAGCACAGGTGAGGGGCACCTAGAGGGCACAGTGGATTGGACAGGTGTGAGGGGCGGCTTTCATTGTAAGCCACCGATATGCTGCACATGCCCTGTGCATGCAGCATGCCAAGGATAGGAGGCTGCTCAGGCAGTGGTATTACTTGGCCCAAACCCTATTATAAGACAGGATAGGGCAGGGGTGAAGAAAAATAAACCCTCAGCTCTACTCTGCCTTCTGATAGAGCACATAGTACCGCTACAGCAGGCTTTTGGTACGTCAAGGAATTCTTCCGTACTGCAGAGGTGCAATGCAGAATCCCACTTTGCAGTTAATTTCACTATTCACTTCAGTAGGAATCTTTGCAGAGCACATCTGTGCACTAATGAGGAAAGGCCCCTGAGTCTCTTTCATGTTAGTCTATACAGCGAAACACTCCCCAAGATGCAGCCTGTCAGAAGTTGTTGGTTATTTATTCCTAAAGCATCTGGCAGTCTCAGTAGCAGATAACTATCATACAGGGATTGTCCTACAGCCCTTCAGGAAAATGGTGAGGTAATTTTTTTTTTTTTTTAAATAAATGAACACTTTTTCCCCCAAACATTCTTCTACTGGTTTCATATAAAAGCAAAGTTTTTCAAAATAAATTTCTAAGGTAGAAATGTGATAAATCCTCCGTTCCGGGCACTATATGTGGCAGAATTACAATGTGCTGCTACTTCTACTTGAGATTATTGTTAATATCTTTTCATTCAGATATAAACATCAGATCACACTTTATTTTGCAAGCAAATACAATCAAAATTGGTAGACTAGGGCATGTGAGATTATTAGCAGAGGTTAGAAACAGTGACATGCCATTGACTGAAAAGGTGAGAGGGCATTAAACCTAAAGAAGGGCAGCAGGAAGGGAGATTGTATAAATGAAGGACAAATTACAAGAGAACTGTAGACTGCAGCTTAGTGTGCTGCAAGGAGAGGGCAAGTAAAAGTCAAACTTTATGGAGACAGGTTTTCAGAGGATTGACAACGTGAGAGAGCACAGAATGAAGTTAGCAGAACAATGCAAGTGAGACACACTGCACATTATACAGGATGAATAAGAGAGGAGCGACAGCAGAGAGCAATGGTAATAGATGTGATACTAAAGGACATATTGCAAAGAGTAAGGTTAAGATTAGGGAGTCTCCTGAGAGAAAGCTTAGCTGAGCAGCACAGAGAGATAGATAGCCCTGGCAAATATTGCAGAAACGCAGACTGGAGAGAGAATGGACAACAGAGGTTAGTGGAGATAGCAGAAATGAAGCTCAGAAAATAAGTATTAATGTGGAGAACAGACACATACTGAGAGACTGCATGGTGAAAGAATAGCACAATAGAGACAAACTGCAGAGAGAAATGCTAAAATAAGAGAGAGTGAAACCCACAGCAGAGAGGAAGGAAGCATATACGAGCAAAGGCAATAGAGAAAGATAATGGTACTACAAAAAGAAGCAGAGTAAAGACCAAGAAACAGACAAAAGAGATGTAGTTTAGCAGAAAAGTGGAGGTGAGACAAGCTACTGAGACATAGGATAGAAGTCACAGACTGTAGCGAGCGATTACAGCAGAGGAGGGATAGAGACAAACCGCAGAAGGATAATGACAGAAAGCGAGAGACAGACTACAAAAAGAGGTATGATAGAAAAACATAAAAGCAAAATGCAAGCTGTTTTACCTCATCCTCTGTGAAGACTGCATCATGCAAAAAAGGTGAAATTCCAAACACTTTAATATCAAATATAAAATAATAGTACATTGAAAAGTTTTCCACTATGTTCACTGGGAGCATTTTGCAAAAGGGTATTCACACACTTTACAGTGGCATTAAATATTTAATTTTGTACTTTCTTAATAGGAAACACATTTCTTGCTTTAACCTTTCAGCACTTTTTAGTATTCTGTTTTCAGCTGATGGTTAAAATAAGTGAACCCATCTCTTTGGGCCCCGGTCCTTGCGGCCGTGCTCAACGCGGCGGCAGCGTCTGGATGCCCAGAGTCTTGGGGTACCTCAACAATTGTCCCGGTATTCCAGAAGGTAGATCGTAACAGCACCACTTGTTACAGACCGATCTCCCTTATTGATTCCGTGGTTAAGGTCGTAGGTGGTGTAGTGCTGAATAGTTTGACAGCCTGGGCAGAAGGTAATAGGATTGTTTCTGATATTCAATATGGGTTTCGCCCAGGGCACTCCACCTTAGCACAATGCCTTAACCTGTACATGATTCTTGGGAAGTACACCATTTCCCGACAGGGCACAATTTATATGGCGTTCATGGATCTTTCCTCCGCTTTTGACTGTGTCATTCGGGGAAATTATGGCAGTCTATGAACGCCATGGGGGTGGATACCCCTTTGTTTAACTTCCAGAGGGATCTGCACAAGGATACAAAGGCAAACATAAGATTTTCCCAGGTCCTTAGGGTTTCAAGGAATTTTAATGTTGAAAGGGGAGTAAGGCAGGGATGCATTTTGGGCCCATTTCTTTTGAATTTGTACAGTAATGAATTGGATAAGACCTTGGTCGAAACTGGGTCCGATTTCCCCTATGTTGGGCGCAGGGCTCTGCCCGTCTTGCTATATGCGGACGATGCAGTCCTCTTGGCCAGAACCGCAAGAGGTCTGCAGTCCTTACTAAATACTTTCTGTAGTTTTATGGCTGATCGTGATCTAGCCATAAACAACACTAAATCTTATATAATGCAGGTCGAGTCGCGCCCTAAGAGGCAGTACCCTTTTATGGTGAACGATGAGAAAGTGCCCATAGCGACAACCTTCTCCTACTTTTGCGCCCTTTTTGATGATCATTTAAACTGGGGCGCCCTAGGTGAGAGAAAAAGAGGGGAGATCACCAGAGCGAATGCTGCTATCTTCAACTTCGCAGCAAAAATGGGTAAGCGCCCAGTTGCCGCAATGTTGAAGATATATCAGGTGAAAAGTATCGCAATTGGTAGCTATGGCAGTGAGCTATGGGGTTATGTAGCATCCGAGGGTATCCAGGTAGCAGAGAACAATTTTTTAAAACAGCTCCTGGGAGTACCAAAAGGAACCTCGAACTTAACAGTACACAAAGAAACTGGGCTACCTTTTCTTGGTGATATTTTAGCTATGCGTCCCCTGCTTTTCTGGCTTAAGTGCTGGTTAAATAAAGATTTAGCTCTTAACCATCAGCTATTGCAAGAAGTTCTGTGCCTGGACCATATGCTTAACATTCCACGGTTAAAATACTTAAAAGGCTCTTTTGTTGGAGCTGGGGCGTTTGGACCTTTTTTTAAAAACCCGATTCGATCCCTGCAGCGGATGTGGAGTTTGTAAAAAAGTCTTTTATCCAGCTTAAAAAACTTAACAGAGATGGGGTAGATTTGGCTAAAACCAGCGTCCGTAAATTTGTGATGCTTAAAACTACGCAATTAATGGAGCCATATCTTACGTGACCCATGTCGGCCCACGAGCGGTTTTTATTAAGCTGGTTTTGGATTGATTATTTCCATCTTTTACTTGCTGTTCCAAAGGGAAGCCATAGAGGCCAGGTGCTACCTTCCTATGTCTGCTACGGTATGTCTCCTCAGGACTTGGTGCACTTTATGTTTTTTTGCCGCCTCTATGACGCTCCCCGGAAGTTCTTTTTAAAGCCCCTTTTGAAAAAGTTGAATTTTACTAAAGTCCGTCCAGCTCTTTGCTTTTTGCAAATGTTAAAGTCAGAATGCACTTTATTTGTGACTGGATATTTGAAATTTGCAGTGAAGATCAGAAACCGTATGGAGAACCGTTAGATCTCTAAACTGCAGTTGTCATTTTATTAGTATCCCGTCTAGAATTTATATGTATCTCATGGGTGATCGTTTTATCCTACAATCTTTTATCTATTTTTTTAATGGAATGAACATCCTATGTAATGTGATTGTGGATAATGTATGTGTTTTAAAAGATTTATCACATTTTTTTAATGGTTGTAATATTGCTTTTATGGTTTTTGGACTTGTAAAACCGAATAAAGTATTTTGATTGATTGATTGAAGTGAACCCACCAAAAGCACAGGCTTTTGTATCTATGAGATACCTCCTCCTTTTGATTTATTTGAAAGGAAGACAAATGGCAACCATTATACGTTGTGTTCATCAAGCTTCATGTCTCTATATTTGCTAGACTGTGTGAAAGAACTCGGATATGAGTGTGTGTCTTTTGGGTTGTATGTGGATTTCTCACTCATTGATTTGCAGTGGGAGAGCATCTATTGTGAACCACCCTTGACATAATTTGGGTGGTTTTATTACTACACTAATCCCGGCATACTTGGCCTCTCCAATAAACATTGTGGGCATTTCTAGTGGCATTTCTATTATCAGTGGTGGATTTCTCACTCATTGATTTGCAGTGGGAGAGCATCTATTGTGAACCACCCTTGACATAATTTGGGTGGTTTTATTACTACACTAACCCCAGCATACTTGGCCTCTCCAATAAACATTGTGGGCATTTCTAGTGGCATTTCTATTATCAGTGGTCTAGTGGTGCCCATCCTTGACATGTTGCAAGTATTGTTCATGTACTTGTGGATACTAATCATATAATGGTAGTCCTGGTACAATGGTACCTGTCCTTAACTTACGTCTGTCTCTCCTCCCATGATAGTGGTGTAAATCCATGCTGACTAATATTCCTGGTCTTCAATGATGATAAAGGGACATGAAAGGCGAAATTGATCAGAGTGTGAACACTTATGAAAATTACAATGTTCTATTTGGCAGAATTGAACCTATTTAGGCAAAATTAGAATATGAATGAAAGAATAAACATGCATTTGCAATGCAATAGGTCTCGGACAACAAGACGCATGACCGCCATGATTAAATTAAATGAAAAACAAGTTGGGTAGCGTTTGTTCCTTTTAACATGCATCAATCAGCCTGCTCTTCCCCCTTAACGGTGTCTCGGCCTCTTCAGGGAGCTGCAGTGTAACTCAAGCCTGCCTGCCTCCCCGGCCCCTCCCCCTCTGCCTCCAGCAGTGCTGTGCTGCGTGTTCACTCATGCCTGTAAAGGCTGCCAGTATTAAGGGTCCGGTGCTTTTTTTTATTAGCACAATAACTGTTTCCTGCCTGCAGCGAGTGCAAATGCCAGCCGGAGCATGGGTGAATACTCGCCGCTTCGCCCCAACGGAAGAGCAGGGAGAGCAAGCAGGCTGCGTGCTACAGAAATATGGGTTCACACACCCCTTCCCTGCTGCTACAGCTGTTTGGGACACCAATGTCGAATGAAAATAAAACGAAGCAAAAATAAATATGTGCCTGCGATTGTGGAAGCCGAGTGACAAAGGCAGATGTTTGTTTATATTTGCATCGCGGTTTCACTTTAAGTGAAAGCGCGATACAAAAATTAACACGTGGCTGCCATTGCCAAACAAGAGTAAAATAAAATAGTACTGAGCCACAACATAAAGGCACCATGTAATTTCCGCGAGTAAACGATCCAATCTGGATGGGAGGAGCTAAAAGGAGACAGGGCGGTAACAAAAAAGCCTGAGGCTCAATTAGAAGTCAGCGTTTAACATAAATGATGACGCTACCCAATAAGAAACATGGGCGGGGCTTCAAGTCCATTACTAAAATCCACTCTACCGCAATATGTCTGGCAGAGCGAGGAGCGAATGGTTGCTCCAGCGCTAGGTCTGCGAGACCTAAGAAGACTTATACAGAGCACACAGCCGCTCCACACGGAGTTCCCCAACGTTGGGTAAGAATGAGACACAGTTATGAAAGTGGACAGGAAGAGGGACCATCAGTATTAGGTCTTTCTGAATAGGTTGATCTTTAAAAGTCTCTGGAAAGAATTCTCAGACTTTGTTCCTCTAATCTGGTAGTTGATTCCAGAGCTTCGGAGCCAAAAATGATAAAGAGCCTCGGCCTGATCTGGTGTTTTTTAATATTAGGGATGCAGAGCAAGTTTTGGTTTGCTGAGCGTAGGGCTCTGTAAGGAAAGTATCTTTTGATCTTATCCCATATATATCCAGGGGGACGACGTCCATCTTATATCATCTTAAAACCTATCATAGAAAACGTCTACAACTGGCGATCTAGCAGAGAGAACCTGGAGAACCAGCTACATCAGTGGCAGCAGCAACAGTTCCCAGCCAGAAAGTCCCTACAGAAGTGCAGACTACTACAACAGATATGGCTCCAGAGTTTTCAAGAATGGCCACATATTGCATGGATTGTAGTGTTGTTATAAGTGCTGGTGAGCAGTGTGTTACAGCTATTCGCAATGCTTCAAAAAATCATACATGATAATTTTTTTCCCCTTGTATATTTTTTCCACATTTCTCAATTCACAGTTTATGAATTACTCCTGACCCCATATGCAGCCATACCTTCTCACTCTCCGTCGTCGTCCATAACACCGCAAAACAAAGGTGCGAGGCCCAATAGTAATCTACGAGGTTGGGACAGGCCAGCCCTCCCCTATCTCGAGGTGACATAAGAAGCTTTTGAGAAAAACGTGGCCGATTCCCACCCCATATAGCCATAAGTTCGCGTTGGAGGCCTTGTATGGCATTTTTTTTAACACATATTTTATTCATTTTCAGGTAGTTATATGTGCGATAAAACTTTTGCTGTGAATACAAATTAAGTTTAACAAGGGTCCAGTTCGATATTTCCATTCTTCTATTACATACGCATTGTATTGGATATATTAATTTCGTTATACTTTTCTACCAGGTCGGTATATTGAAATATTACATACATAGATCAGGATAACCATTTAAGGCACTCAACTTGTTCAACTCCAACCCCCCACCGCTGTTTAAACAGAACAACTATTAAGAAGCCACTATGGTCTGAGCGCATGTTTCGTGTATTATATCCATATGAGATAATAGTGATGGAGCGAGGGAGAGGGGTGTGGCCGGGCAGGGACATACCATCAAACCAGTGATTTACGACAATACATCTATTATGCGCCATTACATTCAATGCGGTGTAAGACATGTGGGTGGGGTCTTTTAGCATTCACTCATTCTCCCTGATCAGCAGCAGTATTTATTTTGAACTGTTCTACCAAATGGGCCCATTCCATTGTAATCGTTTTTTTCCTAAGTCCCACTGTACTCCTCGTGCTGTAGCGCGCCCATTTCGGCAGTAGCCCACTTGAGTATTTCTTCTCTTCACGCTCCCTCACAGCCTTTCCAGCGCTGCGTGATCAATCTTTTGGCTAATATTAAGGAAAGCCTCATAAAGGGGCGTGGTTCCACCGCCTTTTTGGGGAGCGGGGAAGGACCTATGAGACGGCCACAGCAGTGGACCAAGAAGAGCGCTCGGATATTTGGGTTAGGCCCAGTGTAACTTCACTCCAAAATCCCTACAAGGAGGAACAGGCCCACATCATATGGATGAAATCAGCATCCGATCGACAACACCTAGGGCAGTCTGAGGAAACAGTCAGGAATATTGCCTGTTTAGGCTGTGGTGTTAAATAACCCCGTGCAAAATTAGTAGCTGAATGAATTTAAGTTGGACATTGCGAGAGACTCGCTTGGGATACTATAGGACCATAAGGCACCTGGCTATGTCAGTTTCCAACTTCTGGCGAAGAGACAACAGTGAAATTCCTAAGTGTCCCCTTAATCCTTGGTTTAACCATCTAACCAGGTGGCTTCCATGGCCCATTATGTGAAGTGCCTGTAATAATTGAAAGGTGGGGGGCTCCCTCTGGTCCACCAGCCAATGCCGGCTTATAAAATGTGTAATTGCAGCGTGGGTCAAGAACAGTGTATCAGGTACTGCATTAATTCGCACAAACTCATCGTGGGGCATTAGGTTTCCATCTGTGAATAAGTCGCCCACCGCCTCAACTCCAGCCTCTGCCCATCTCCTCAACCTACTAGCTGACAGAACCCCCCCCCCCCATAGGGTTGGCAGACCACAAAGTGGAATATTTGGGGCATATGGAGTAGATACTTTGGCATATTACAGCGCTAACTTGCAATAGTGAAGTGCTGTCTGGAGAAGGAAGGGGGCATCCCTCAGTCTTTCGGAGTCAGGGCAGAGTAGCGCCTGTAGAGATCCAAGTCTTAGCCGCTCAGGCAAGTATTCGATTTCAGACAAGTTATGGCCAGCCAGCCAAAATGCCAAACACTGCAACTGTCCGACTATGTAGTATGCCTTGAAATCTGGGGCCCCCATACCCCCCCCCCAGTGCTCGGCAGCTGCATTTTAGTAAGGGCTAATCTGTGGCGACCTGACACCCAGAGCAAAGATGTTAGTAAAGCTTTAGGAGGCCTTCATAGTGAGCACATTTGCGCAATGCACAATTTGCCACAAGACATTGTCAAGGGGTACAAATAAAAAATATTCTTGCCGGGCTACACCCATGCTTTACCATCTAAAAATATACCATAGTAATAGTGTAAAAGCAGTAAGAAGGTAATGCAAGGCTGAAGGACCCTCAACTTCAATAGCAGTCTCAACAACACCGGGGCAGAGAGTCCCTTTGGAGGTCTAATCTCAACTTCAAGATTTGGCTACTCAATTTTCCCAGATGGTATCATACTGCATGGTTTGTGGAGTTGTAGTGAGTGCTGGAGACTAGTCCATAACAACCCTTCGCAATGCTGCAAAGAATCATAAATGTTGATTTATTTTTTATTGTTGGCCCTTCATAGTTTTTCTACATTATCAGGCTTTTTATTGTCTTACAAAATGGGTATCTAATATCTATGTGTTGTTCATTTTATTTTCTTCTAATTTATTGTAACACTACTTACATATAACTTTGCCTTATTGACAAGTCCAAGCTTTCTTCTACAAATAAATACACAGCTAACGTTTGCCAGTTATTATTATTTACTTTTTCACTTTTTAAATACAAGTCAACAGTCTGTGTTTGAATCTTCTAGTGGGTGCGACGACAAAATATAGAAACATACTCTGGTTTTTTAGACCACACTGTGTTATATTTTGTAATCTCTTTTTCAAAACTTTCAACTGTGATATCTATGTCCTGATCTGCATGGATACTGTAGTTGCTTCTGTTCCTTTTTCATCTGAGCTTTTGTAGACATTCTGTCTGTAGTTATGCAAATATTGTTCTGTGAAAAAAAGTATATTTCAATTTGTATTTTAACCAATGTACCAACTGCTTTCCTACTGACGTACACATAATACAAAAACTGTTTTTATGTTATGTTGCAGTTTTAAATCTACAGATGAACCTAGCTACATAACTACAATCACTTAATTCAATGTACCAAACACAAACCAAAACACAAACCTTAATTTATTAGTTACCTTTTAATATTATAGCTCCCTTTCCTACAACACAGCTGCACCATATTCCAGCTCTCACTTATACACGCTAAAAGACCACTTTATGTCTTTTGATGTACGTTTTAAAATAAACATGTTGTAAATAGAAGTCCTTGAGCCAGGTGTATAATCAGGTTACTTTTATTCAAGTTGAGCTGCAGGTAAAGTTATTAAGATGGAAATATAAAACCCCACCAGGAGTGACCTCCCTGTCACTCAGCCTGCCTGGTACCAACTGCCAGTTGAGACACAGGCCAAGCCCCCAACATTCCACAATGTCACCAAGCATTCTAGCAGTGACACCATGTGAGCCACAGGGAAATCCCAGCTACAGAAAAGAGACATAGATAAATATAACACATCTCCTTTCTTTAGGGAAATTACAAAAATGAAATTATAGTAAGCAACATCAACATCGGTGTACACATCAACATCAATGTACACCATACTTTCTGAAAATGAAGCATTTACATTACGATAGAAAATAAAGTCCATTACATTCTCAGATAATTAGTATTGACATAAATTCTCAAATAATTAGTCCCATCCCCCTTCCTAGGAAAACACAACCGAATACAGACTAATATTGGGACAAGCTCTAAGTAACAGGGTACACACCACCCCGTGAACTAAATTGAATCCTCTCCATCACCACACATGTAACAGGGTACTCATCACCCTGTGAACTAAATTGGAGAATGTCCTGCTCCGTCACCACACATGTAACAGGGTACACACCACCCTGTGAACTGAAATTGGAGTACTCTTCACTCCATAACAGTGTACACATCACCCCGTGATCCCACAACCAAACATGTATTAGGGTACACATCACCCTGTGAACTAAAATTGGAGCACTCTTCGCTCCATAGCAGGGTACACATCACCCCGTGATCCCACAACCAAACATGTAACAGGGTACACACACCCTGTGAACTAAAATTTGAATACTCTTCGCTCCATAACAGGGTACACATCACCCTGTGATCCCACAACCAAACATGTAACAGGGTACACATCACCCTGTGAACTAAAATTGGAGCACTATTTGCTCCGTT
Source organism: Lissotriton helveticus (assembly GCF_964261635.1). Taxonomy (NCBI): domain Eukaryota; kingdom Metazoa; phylum Chordata; class Amphibia; order Caudata; family Salamandridae; genus Lissotriton; species Lissotriton helveticus. Next base: position 2,112,982,827 of record NC_136063.1, read on the forward strand.
ACAGGGTACACAACACCCTGTGAACCATTACTGAGGTACACACTAGCACACAAAAACTAAATTAGGGCACTCTGCTCCCATCAACCACCTCACAATTGTACACAACACTCCCATGCCTCACTGCAAAAGAGTTCCTAAAACTCCACATAATGAGAAACGCACATCCCCAAATCCATAATGGGGTGTTAAAGTCCCAAAAACATTTTAAAACTAAACAGGGCAGGAAGATGCCACAAGATTATCTCCCAACTCTTGTCAATACTGAAGTGGGCACGGGAAAACTCAAAATACCACAACCACACCCAGAAACATAGTAGTATAGCAATATTCACCCCACAACTCTCTGCAAGTAATTAAGAATTATTGTAGTAAATTGAGTAAAAAATATCATTACATGTACTATAACAGAGCAATAAGTACACTATAAAATGAATAAATCAAGAGAAAGCAAACACCGGTGAGCGATCTCTCATCCGAGTACATCATCCAAAGTGAACACTCGACAAGAGAACAAACTCTGCAAATACATATTAGTATTATCAAATTTGGTGGTGGAACGTCACTTTGTTAGTAAAATGGACCTTGACCACGGCACAAAAAAAATAACTCCGAAGGTAAATCCCATGAAAACTGGTTGAAAATATGCTGAAACAGATTTAACTATATTGTTTCGTAGAGCCAGGGCTTTAAGTGGGGGGGTCTGTGGGGGGTAAGCCCCCCAGTTTTTTTTGGGAGGGCCTCGAAAGGGGGCTCTACGGGGATCTATTTTCGGGCCTCAAAGGTCGAAGGTAGGGTGAGCAGACGTCCCGGTTTTTGGTGTTACTAGTGTCTTTTATTTATTTATTTATTTATTCAACAAGTTTTATATAGCGCTGACTAGACCCGAAGGTATCAGAGCGCTTTACATGAAAATCAACTATGTAACAGAAAAAGTTCAACAATTACACAATACATAAAAAAATAGGCAATACAATTAGGAGAGAAGAGAAAGGAGAGAGAAAAGTAGTGGAGGGGGAGGTGAGAAAGCGAGGATAAGGGAAGAGACAACAAGGACAGACGAAAGGAAGTCTGTCTAAAGACCGACTGGGTATGTGACGACCAAGGAGGGAATCCACAGCCCATCTCCCCTATAGCTAAACAAGGTAGCTCCATCGGGCATCAGACAAAATAGTTCAGTCTCAATACATTGAGAGAGGAGAGAGAGAGAAATAAATAGAGGGAGGATGCAGGAGGAGACGACAGGAGAGACGCAAGGAAGTGCAACAATGTGGTTCAACAATATAACAGAAAAGATCAACAATTACACATTACATCGAACAATCAGCAATACTTTAGGAGAGGAGAGAAAAGAGAGAGAAAAGTAGTGGGGGGTAGGGGAGGTGAGAAAGTGAGGATAAGGGAAGAGACAACAGTAGAGATGAAAGGAAGTCTGTCTAAAGACCGACTGGGTAGGTGAAGACCAAGGAGGGAATCCACTGCCCATCTCCCCTATAGCTAAACCAGGTAGCTCCATCGGGCATCAGACAAAATAGTTCGGTCTCAAGTGGCAAGGGAAGAGGTTCACAGAAAAACAGGGTGGGGACCGAGGGCAAGGGCAGGTGAGGGCAGAGGACAGAAGCTAGAAAGAGTAGGAGCGGAGAGGGGTGAGGGTTGGGGGAAGGGAGAGGGAGAGGGGGAGGATAAGGTCAGGAGAGACGCATGAGCGTTTGCCCGAAATCCGGCTGGGTAGGTGATAGTCAAAGGAGGGAGTCCAAAGTCCATCTCCCCTATAGCTCGCGAGGTAGCTCCACCGGGCATCATACGAAAGTAGCTAGGTCTCAGCTGTCTACGGAAGTAAGCAGGGAAAAGGACCAGGCGGGTGGGCGGGGACAGGGACGGGCGAAGGCTGGTTGAGGTCCTGGGGAGATCAATGATTAAAGACCAGGGGAGGAACGAAAACATCACAGAGGGTCTCACTGAGTCTGCCATCTAGAACTCAGGCAGGGGGTATGCAACATTGTAAGTTCAGATACAGTCAGTCAGAGGGGATGAAAAATGGCCTCAGAAAGAAGCGCTACTCACAGGCAAGTGGCAGCATGAGCGCAACTGTCCAAAGTCGCCCAGACTTCAGCAACAGTACAGTGGAAGCGCGCCCCTCCCTCCTTGCCCCCCACCCGGTACCGGGGGAAACATCACGTATTTTAAGACCCCATCCGGCAATGTTACGGCTTCTTCAGGGTCCTCTGGGGGCCTGCCGAGGACCCGCTCCCTCTCCTCAGCTCGTGGGACGGGTGGCTCAGCAATACACGCAGGAGTTCTTCGCAGGGGAGAGGTGACACTCTATGTGTTGTTGTGTTTTGTTATGCTATGTTTTGTTATGTTATGCTATGTTTTGTTATGCTATGTTTTGTTTTGCTATCCTATGCTTTGTATTGTTATGCTATGCTATGTTTAGTTTTGCTATCCTTTGTTGTCTTTTGTTATGCTATGTTATGTTTTGTTGTGTTTTGCTATGTTTTACACGCAGGAGTTCTTCGCAGGGGAGAGGTGACACTCTATGTGTTGTTGTGTTTTGTTATGCTATGTTTTGTTATGTTATGCTATGTTTTGTTATGCTGTGTTTTGTTATGTTATGCTATGTTTTGTTCTGCTATGTTTTGTGGTGTTTTGTTATGCTATGCTATGTTTTGTTATACTATGGTATGTTTTGCTATGCTTTGTTATGTTATGCTATGCTTTGTTTTGTTATGCTATGTTTTGTGATACTATGCTATGTTTTGTTGTGTTTTGTTATGGTATGCTATGCTTTGTTTTGTTTTGCTATGCTATGTTTTGTTTTGTTATGCTATGTTTTGTTTTGCTATCCTATGCTTTGTTTTGTTATGCTATGCTATGTTTTGCTATCCTATGCTTTTTTTGTTATGCTATGCTGTGTTTTGTTATGCTATGCTATGTTTTGTTATGCTATGCTGGTGATGGTGTGTGAGAGTGAGAGAGGGTGAAGGGGGTGGGAGGGTTTAGGGGGTGTGAGGGTGAGGGGGTGTGAGGGTGTGAGGGTGAGAGGGTTGTGAGGGTGAGGGGGTGTGAGGGTGAGGGTGTGAGGGTGAGTGAGGGTGTGTGAGGGTGGATGCGCTAAACCAGGGTGACCTCCCCCAACACCGTCTTTCCCTAACGCCGAACTTACAGACATTGCCTGAAGTAATGCCCTCATCATCGCCAATGCTGCTGATAACGGATACTCCCCTCATTGCCACACCAAATGGCCATAGAATCGCAACCCGGGCGCGTGCTTCTAAAATCATGGCCCGAAACAAACTACTAGAGCCTGCGGCAAAACGGAAACGGGTTGCCCCTCCTAAATTAAAACCCCAAAACTCATCTAAAATTGTAAGAAGTGTGGACCTCCCTATACATGCAGTGACCACTTTTTCCACGGGTACTCAGACTGATGACGTTCCATCTACATTTAGAGTGGATAACATTACGGACGCATTGGCTAATGTAAGACCGGTGCTTCCTAGTGACTATTCTAACACAGATGTGTTGAATCTGCCCCCAGCTTCATGTCCCTATGTTTTAATCCTGGCGGGTGTTCCATGTTTAACAGGCACTGTGAGGAAGTCATGGGTTGATTTGCGGAACAAGTGTGTGGATTGGCTCAAGAAACATAAAGGTTTCTACCCCTCCAACCTACATGAAATTTTAATGGTGCGCAGAGTGGGGTGGGTTGGCCAATCCCCAAAAAACATCACAGGAGACTGCATCGTCATTAATTTTTGCAGGCCTCAGTTGGTCCGTAATGTTTTATGCTCACGAGAGCATACACTTGTACCACGTACTGATATATGTGCTCTCCGTTTGGGTTACTTTTATAAACCCCTCACTTGCCCTTATCCTAAAGCGCCTGTAATCTTACCTTTAGCAAACCGCTTCGCTGTCTTGTCAGATCTGGATATTCCTGACTGACAATCACATCTACGAATTCATCATGCTCAATTGTTAGAAAATGTAAGAGATCCTCTTCCCTTATCCCCTTCCACTATTCATGATAACTCACCCAGACCAACCAGAACAGCGGCAGCCAACGATCTAAATGTTTTGTCCTGGAATATAGCAGTCCTACAATCAAGGCTAGAAGACCACGAGTGGCTAAGCTTAATAGACCAGCAGGATATTGTAATGTTTCAGGAGACCTGGGCCACCAAGGAACTGCATTTTGATGGGTTTCAGTGCCATAACATTTTAGCTGCCAAACCCAGATTGGGCCGCCCATATGGGGGCCTTTCTATCTGGATTAATATTTCTGCCGGTGGGAGTGTTAAGAATATACCAACTGATGGGGGGCGTGGCCAAGGAGGAGACCAAGATGGCCGCCTCTTGCTGAAGCTCCGCCGGTCCGGGGAGTTAGCGCTCGAAACATGCGGTAACCCCAGATCCTGAAGTGCATCCACACCCGCGATCCTGCGCTACATCCTCCACAGCACGACGGGTGCAACTTTGAGAACGGTGGCGGCAGCGGATCCGGAGATACGGCGACCCGACCAGCGGCCGGGCGGAGCGCGAGGAGCGGCGGCGGCTCAGTGCGGAGGTAGGGCGAGCTGCCGCGGGGGGCGCCTGGGTGGCCTGCGGGGACCGGCCGCTGTGATATCTGTGCTCTGAGGGCTGGGGGCTCGGCTCCGCGGCGGGCCTGTTGCTACCCGGCTCCCGTTGGGCGGCGCTGCGCGCCGGATCCGCTCTCGGGCCTTTGCGGCCTTGGGGGCGGGCTTAAGCCGGGAGCTCCATTGGGCCTGTGGCGGAGACGTAGGCCCGGCGCGGGGGGCAGATTGCTTGGCGGTTGGCCTGTGGGGCCGCTCTGGGTGCCGCTGGCGCCGGCGTTGCCCGTCCTCGTGTCTGCGGCGCGGCTGGCCCCCTCTACCCCCCCCCGGTACGTTGGGGAGGGGACTACAAGGACTCACCGCCTGGCCTAACGGACCACGAGGGCGCCTGGAAGACCTGCTCCGTGGTCGCCTGACCCGCACCTCACAGTACGCCATTCACTGCTGCGTGTGACTCGAACCAGGCAGAGCCCTACTCAGCCTCCACAGAGGGTACACGACCCATTGCCCGGCGCGGCCACACAGCCATTTCGGACAGCGCCGGTACGAGGGGACGAATAGACACACGGAGACCTGGGCCGGGTAGCCCTGCAGCGCGACCACAATGGGAAAACGCGACCTCAATCAGCGTAAACTGAACTTTGCTGGGGCCTCCCTACCCATCACTGACCCCCCCCTGGAGGCCCGAATGGAGACGACTGGGGGTGAGGACCGGGAAGATACTACCTCCCTCATGACAGCCATGATGACAGAGATGAGGGCAGGTTTCAAGGCGCTGGACGGGCGATTTGACAGTCTGGAGCGCCGCATGGAAGACATGGGCTCCAAACTCCAGGCACACGACCGACGGCTGGACCTGGCAGAATCCAGGATTTCCGATGTGGAAGATGGCGCGGCGAAATCCCTGAAGAGGCTGGAGAGAGTGGAGAGGATCCTCAAGGAAGTGGCCATCAAAAATGAGGATCTCGAAGCCCGGGGACGAAGAAACAACGTGCGCATCACTGGCCTGGCGGAGACGACGCAAACTGGCCGGATGGACACGTTTGTCGAACAATTGCTCATTGATCTCTTTGGCCGAGAATCCTTCACTCAGGGCTTTGTGGTGGAACGTGCCCACAGATCGCTGGGGCCCCGGCCCAAAACAGGTCTCCCACCACGCCCCATCGTAGCCCGCCTCATGAACTTCAGAGACCGCGACACAGTCCTCCGGGCGGCACGGGATCGTGGTGTGGTGACATGGCAGGGCAACACGCTTTCCTTCTTTCCGGATTTCACCTTCACAGTCCAGGAAGCGCGCAAAAAGTTCAATGGGGTTAAAGCCACACTTCGAAATCTTGGTCTGCGCTACGGAATGCTCTACCCAGCTAGACTCAAAGTGGACATTGATGGCAGGCCCGCATCTTTGAAACACCGACGGAGGCCCAGGAATTTTGCCACCATTACAAGCGACGAGACGAGGGCCCATCTCGGTCTGGGTCCCACCCGCCTGCTTCCCCGCTCAGAAATGCCTCCCAAACCAGCGTTGATTTATTTGCCGAGACGGGCAATGGCTGAACATTTTATCTAGACATTTTGGGCTGAACTTTTGCTCTTGTTACCTGGCGCACAGACTGGTTTGGTCACGCGTGCGCAAATCATCCAATATCGTTTGCTCCCCGACCGGCGTGGCGTTGCCACTCCCCATGGCGGATGCCACTGTTGTCTCACTACTCTTTTTCTTAATGCAGCTGAGCTATAATCTTTCATTGTACTTTGCGACCCTGTGTTTTGTTTGGCTCGCTGCATGGTTCATGGGGATATGCCTCCCTGGGTTGTTTGGAGGCTGGGTGGGGGGAGGGGGTAGGGTAAGTTTATTAGTTAGTTTGAAATCGTTCTGCACTCAGATGGCAAGCACACACCACATTCCATCGCACGTCTCAGTATCCCCTGGCTCACCCTGGATTTAACATATAGACACGATCTCTTATGACCAGACAGCCTAGGCGGGATGACTTATCCCGGATTACCCTGATGTCATGGAATGTCAGGGGTCTAAATGACACAAGGAAATGCAGGCAGGTCTTCAACTACCTCGGCAGACATACAGTCGATATTGCGTTTCTTCAGGAGACGCACCTGAGTCCTACGGGGTCCCGGCTGCTGGCGAGGAGCTGGGGTTCACACCGCTTTTTCTCCGACTTTAGCAGATACTCCAGGGGGGTGGCCATCTTGGTGCATAAGCGACTACCCTTCATACTACACTCCACGGTGGGAGACCCGGAGGGCAGATACTTGTTGGTGACAGGCTCACTGTTTCATCAGACGGTTACCCTGGTAAACGTGTATGGCCCCAATGTTGACACCCCTGCCTTCTTTCACGACTTACAGACGAAACTGACCACGACAGCCACTGGCCACATACTTGTCGGGGGGGACTTTAATTTACTCCTTAACCCCACACGGGACGGGACTTCAACCGCTGCAGACACTAAGAAACACTCCAGACCAGTCATGGTTGAAATATGTGAGGACTACTCCCTCGTAGACATCGAAGCTAGACTACACGGGAATTCCCCAGAGTATACACACCATTCCAGCTTCCATAACACTTGGACTAGACTAGATTACTGGCTGCTCTCCCCCGGGGTGGCTGAATGGGTGACATCGCACACCACGCTGCCGCCTACATTATCGGACCACTCCCCAGTGGCGTTACAACTAGATATCCCACGACCTGGCGGCTTTGAACGGCAATGGCGATTCCCCGGTAAGGCCCTTGCTGACACGGTGTTCACCGAAACACTCCGAACTGCTATCATTGACTATTTTGAACTAAACACGGGGTCAGTGGAAACACACGCAACCTTGTGGGAGGGGTTTAAGGCCACTATCAGGGGGGTATGCATTGCCACTCATGTGGGAGTTCTGCGCTCTATTAGAACCACGCTTACACGCCTGGAGAAAGACATCCGACTTGTGGAAGAGGACCAGCTCCGAGCCCCTTCTGAGACACTTGAAACGCGCCGCCTTTCCCTGCTGCTGGAGTTTCGGGAAACGGCCGATAGAGAGCTACATTTCCTGACCACACAACACTCGGCACGGCAGTATGGGGAGGGAGACAGACCCGGGAGGCTGCTAGCGCACCTACTCCGTCCGCCACGACAGGCGCAGTACATAACAGAAATAACGGCCCCGGATGGTACACTGCTGCATACCACCCCCGAAATATCCCACACCTTCTTCACCTATTACACTACCCTCTACTCCTCGTCCATTGCCAACGGCCTGCACGCTCAAGGCTCTTACCTTGACGAAATTGCACTGGTCTTTCTGGAAAGACACATGCAAGAGTTCCTTGCACACCCGATAACATCCGACTCGGTAGTGGAAGCCATAGACACCCTACGAGGCTCGGCGGCTCCAGGTCTCGATGGCTTCTTGGCAGATTTTTACAAGGCCTACAGGAGGAACTGGTGCCGGAGTTATTAGAGGTCTATGCTGAGGCTCTGGAGACGGGTGTCTTGCCCCCCACGTTTAGGGAGGCGGTCATCATCTTGCTCCCGAAACCCGGGAAAGACCCGGCCCTCTGTGGCTCCTATAGGCCCCTTTCGCTATTGAATACTGACTATAAAATCTTGGCGAAAATAGTGGCCACGCGACTGGCCCTTTTAATGGAATTCATCATCTCCCCAGCTCAATCGGGGTTCGTGCCGCATCGATCCACCTCGCTGAATCTGCGTACCTTATTCGCAGTGATTCACCGGGTTGACCCCAACACTCCGGCAGCCGCAGTGCTTTTAGACGCTGAGAAGGCGTTTGACTCCCTGGAGTGGCCCTTTTTCCTCTCCATTATGAGACGGATGGGCATGCCGGAGGTTTTTGTCTCCACAGTGGCGTTGCTATATACTAAGCCAACGGCTCGTATACGCCTGAATGGCACCCTTACGGAGGCGTTCTCCCTGTCCAGAGGCACGAGACAAGGGTGCCCCTTGTCCCCCTTGTTGTTCATTTTAGCGATGGACCCCTTGGTCCGTCAATTCCAGGACAACCACAGCTTCCGGGGCCTACAGTTTCGCACGGGTCCTCTGCTCGCATCGTTGTATGCGGACGATCTAATACTCTATGTCCGTGCTCCGGCCGAAAACTTGGCACCATTATTAGCGGAAATCACGCGGTTTGGCACCTACTCCGGCCTGCGCATGAATTGGCGCAAATCCCTCATTTTCCCACTGACCGCCGCCACTACGCCCTGGGAATGCGAGTACCCATTGGAGTGGTGTGATGAATCGGTGAAATACTTGGGTATACACGTCCATCTTAACACGGTGGACATTATTCGGCTCAACTATGGCAGAGCGCTGGATTTCTTGGAGGATAACATTACCAAGTGGCTCAGGCTGCCGCTTTCAATGGTGGGACGCATTGCCATAGTGAAAATGGTGGTACTACCCCGGTTTTTGTATTTATTTAATAACATCCCAATACCTCTGACAAAAGTTTTTTTCACGCAGCTGCGAACATTGCTGCTACGGTTGATATGGGGCAACAAAACCCCTCGAGTTGCGTGGCACGTTTTGACCCTGCCCTACGAGAGGGGCGGCCTGGGAGTGCCTGATTTTTATCGGTATTTTTTGGCAGCACAAGGTTCCTTCGCATACCCATGGTTCCACCCAGATGCGCGCATACTATTCTTGAAACCAGAGACGGACCTGGTGTTACCCCACTCCTTGGCTACACTGCTCCCGAGAGGGTTCTCACGCGACCCCCAGGATATCCAAACGGTATCGTCCACATGCTGGGCCTGGGAGAAAATCCGGAGGTTACTTAAACTTGATATACTATACTCCCCACTCCTCCCCCTCCCTAATGCACACTGGCTTCCGATCACTGGCGAGGCAGTGGTGCGTACTACACTCTCTAAGTTCGGCTTACACACGGTGGGAGACCTATTCCCAGACGGACATGCCTTTAGTTTGACGGAGGACCCCCGGTTCCAGGACCGTAATTTTATGGACTCCTTTGTACTGTCCCGACTGCGTTCCTTACTGCGAGCCACATTTCCCACCTTCCCACTGGCTCCAGAGGAGGCGCAACCCCTGACCGCAGTCATTCAACATTCATCGGGGACACACATGGTTACTAAGATATACAGACTTAGCTTAGCGGCTACTCCTGCAGCAGACGCGAAGGTCCGCCTGACTTGGGAAAATGATCTGGGGAAACAAATCACAGAGGAAGAGTGGGCTCGGTGCTGCGCTGTAACCAAGACAGTGTCATTGAACACCCGGCACAAGCTCATTCATTTCAAGTTCCTGAGGCGTTTGTACCACACCCCTGCTCTGGCCCTCAGAATAGACCCCTCCCGATCCCCTATGTGCCCGAAATGTAAAACTACAGAGGCTGATTTTGCTCATCTATCATGGACCTGCCCCCGACTGCAAGACTACTGGCTACAGGTACACAGCACATTTGGTAAAATACTAGGCGTCCCCCTAACTCCGACTCCTGAAATTGCTTTGTTAGGCTTCGTGACGAACTTCCCACCAGCGGTTCGCAGGCTTGCGACGCTGGGCTTCTTGTTAGCTAAGCGCGAGGTGTCCTTACTTTGGTGCTCCGCAAGAAGCCCGACGGTGAACTACTGGTTAAAGAGCTTGGCCTCCTGCAATGTCAACTGTGTAGAATACTCCTCCACCATCCCTACCTCGTCTAGACCCTTAGACATATGGGGGCCGTACCGCACATACATTGCTAAACTCGCAGCTGAGCACCAAGCGCAGCTAGACAACCAACTGTACCCGGAGGGAGTGGGGTAGCCTGTGCTGATGGTACAACTTATGCGCTGCTGCTGAACACTATCTGTGGGGGCCGGATGGGCTTGTTATTGCATCCGGGGCTATTTAATGGCTGTGATAAACTGTTGTGGTTATCCCCGATCCCTTTGGACTTCGCACTTGTTCATACGCCGAAGGCTGTCAATCAGGGTGTTTTGTACTGCAAGATGGGGTGTATTGTTTCCATTGCTGATGGTTTGTGTATGATGCTTCTGAAAATGACAAATAAAGTTTAAAAAAAAAAAAAAAGAATATACCAACTGATAATTTACATTTCCAAGCTCTTTTATTTAAAAGGAAAGTTTCTTTCTTTTTGATTAATTTTTACAATAATGATTTTAATACGATTCCAAACAGGAATTTTATTGACCTATTTAATTTTATTACCAATTTAGAGTCCAGGCAAGATTTCGATAAAGTTGGTGGCATCTTATTGGGCGGTGATTTTAATGCTAGGCTCAACGATGCCCTTCCGCATATTAGGACGAATTAACAAAGTACTTCTCACCAAAGGGGTGTAGAATTATGTTCTTTTTTGAGCTCTCATAATTTGCAAAATGTCATGGATATTATTGCCAATTTTTTACCAAATGCCCAGTTTGTGCCAACTTTTAGAGGTAGGGGGTGTTCTTCAACTATCGATTCTTTTTTTGTCTCACCTCGCCTCGCTGACTGTTTATCAGAGGGTGTTGTCATCCCAATGAGTCTAGGGGACCACAACCCCATTAGGGTTGTCATGAGTCTGGAAAAATTGCCCATTTTTAAAAGGGAATGTGGTGCTAGGAACTTATCTCCCACGACAGATAAACGTAGACTTAGATGGCGGGGTATTAATACTAAGGAAGTGTTCCGTGCCTTAGTTAGAGATCATTTATGTCTCTTTAACTCATGTCTGTCAGACACGGTCCCTTATCCCAAGGCTGTCTGTAATTTTGTTAAGATTTGTTCAGCCTCTAAATCTTTATTATCAGCACCTCGCAGGGAAATTGAATCAGGCCACAGATGGTTAAATCGTGAGTGCTCAGCGGCAAACAGAGAATTGCGTAGGGCATTGTCTTCCAAACCTAATTGTCCTATTGAAGTGAGAGAAGCTAGACGTAGGTATAGAGTGACAATAAATAAAAGGAAAACAGAGATCCTTGAAGACCGCTGGGAGGTATTGGCAAGCGCAGCTGACCTAAGGAAGGGTGATGCCTTTTGGGCCGCTGTCAAGGACCTGCGATGTTCAGGCCAGTGCCTGACCCCGATTAGCTGTACCATTTCAGGCGAAGCATGGGTGAATCACTTTGCCACCATTTATGCCGCACCACATTCGGGGTCAGCTCAACTGTCCTTTTGCCACCCACCGAGGGTTGACATAACTCTATCTGAGGTAGAAGATGGCATTACTCAGAGCGCAGGGAATAAGGCACATTGCCCTGATGGCTTACCCATCGATATCTATTTGCACAAGGACCTTAATGCTTGTGTCAGGATTGCTCAGGGGGGCGAAGTGACTAAAGCTATAAAAGTTCATAGAGGGGTAAGAGAGGGGTGCGTGTTAGCCCCCTTCTTTTTATTATTTACATTAACGGGCTGCACAAAACCCTAACCCATCTTTCCTACGATGTCCCCAAAATTATGGGTAAATCTCTCCCTGTCCTACTTTACGCGGATGACACGGTCCTTATGGGCCGCACTCCGAATGCTTTACGTGTTCTGGTCAAGGTGTTCGTTGATTATATGGAGTCCCTTGACCTAAAAACGAATTTCAAGAAATCTTTAATTATGTCCTGTGGCCCTAAGAAACGACAGCTAGGTTGTATTTCGGTGGGCACTGATAAGCTGTGGTCTACTAACAGTTTTCCCTATTTAGGGGTGGTCTTTGCTGCGAACAACTCCTGGACTGAGCATATTGCTCACTCCAGGGGTAGGTTCTCAAAGGCCATCAACTCAATCCTTAGCTTACCTCGTTCTAAAAACACTGGTACCTTATTGGCAATTTTAAAAATGTATAAAGCCCAATGCACTCCCGTTGCCACGAATGGAGCAGAGGTTTGGGGTATCGCTAAGAGCCGACCTATTCAATCTGAAGAGAACAGATTTCTTAGGAAGATACTCTGCGTTCCTATTTCCACCCCACAATATGTTTGTCATGAGGAATTAGGTGTGAATTGTATTGAAGATTTTGTCCGTGCTCGCCCTGCTCTTTTCTGGCTTTCTATCTGGAAGAACCCTGCGGCATCACTCACAAGAGATATTATCACTGACTGTTTGAATTGTGATAAATGCATGGATATCCCTTGGCTCTCTGGAGTGTATAATAGCCGTTACAGTATTAATCAAGGGAGTGTTTTTACTAATTATACTGCAAATGATCTCCCACATAAAAATGATTTACGACATGCTTTATACACACTGTACGGCCGAGAAAGATTATGCAGGGAATCTTTGAAGACGACTGTCTCTATTTATTTGGCCCACAATATTTTGATCTTACCCATGCCTCGCTATTTGACAATCCCAATGAGTTATTGGGAGCAGGGCTTATTATTTCGCCTAAGGGCAGGCACAATTAAATTTGCACTTTGTTTTCCCCTCGGCCACCACAATGAACTTGATCTTTTGCCTTGCCCGTGTGACGGCCTGAGTGGACAATCTGTTTTGCATTTTTTATTCTTTTGCAAATTTTATATGAAATATATTAAATGGTTTTTAACTACGTATTTTAAAAAATGTAAACCCATTAGCCTGGAAAATGCTTATCTAATGATATTAACCCTGGATGATGATGAACTCATCTTTCGTACTGGCACTTTTCTTCGAATAGCTGTACAAGCAAGACAGACGATGCTTGACCCGTAAATTTGGTCCATTTTTTATGTACTTTTGGATTTTATGATGTTTTTATTTTTGCAGTGTTTTTATGCATTTGTACTTTTGTGGATACTTGGATATCCGAATAAAGTTCTTTGATTGATTGATTGATTGATTGAGAAAGAAAGAAAGAAAACTGTGAAAACTGAGTGAAAGGAAAGAATAGGTAAGGCAGAACTAAGACAACGGAGAAAGGGAGCACGGGGACAAAACAACAGTGAGTTACAATGGAGAACTATGAAGAGAGAGAGGGAACACCGGTGATGAAAACTGCTGCCACAGTTTATTTGGAAAGAGTATGTTTGTTTAGCGAGGTGATGTCGTTTGTTTGTGTGTGTGTATGTGTATGACACGAGGGTGGCACGCGGCATGTGATGTAGAAGAGGGGCGTCGACAGATGGAAGAGGGTGGAGGGCGGAGACCAATAAAGATAAAAGAAAGTGGCTGTGGGGGCAGATACGACACGAAAACAAAAGAAAGAGCGAAGGGGTCACAGAGGAGGTATACTGAGGGAAAGAAAAAAAGAAAGAAAACAGTGAAAACTGAGTGAAAGGAAAGAATAGGTAAGGCAGAACTAAGACAATCGAGAAAGGGAGCACGGGGACAAAACAACAGTGAGTTACAATGGAGAACTAAGGAGAGAGCGAGAGAGGGAACACCGGTGATGGAAACAAAGAAACAGGTAGAGAGAATGAAGAAGTTAGGGACAAAAGGGAATATAACCCGATGATGGAGAAAGAAGATGCAATAGAGAATGGACAGGCAAAGGGGGGGCATAACTGGGGGAGAGAAAAGATATGAAAATGGAAATAAACAAAAGAGCGCAAGAAAAACAAGCTCTTGGCATTGCGTGGCGCGGGAGCAGCTTCCTTTGAAGTCTGATGGGGGGAGCGGGGGAGCGGCTTCCTTTGAAGTCTGATGCCGAGGCTCAGACAAATGGTGTGGGATGTGGCTGGCAATGGTGTGGGTGTGCGATGTGCGATGTGCACGTGCCTGGCTCACATGAACTGTACGCGATCCGCAGCTAGGTAGACTTTTCGTACCGCTTACTATAATCTCGCCTATCCATCCCTACGGGATAGAATAGGCGATACCTAACGAATCCAAAGGCAGCATTTACAAAGGACAAAGACACAAGCCAATGAATAATATGGGCGGGACTTCCCTCATGTACTGAACTACAGCAGATCTTCACCAGTGCATCGCTTGCACGCGGACTCTAGGCTCTACCTAAAAACCACGTTGACTAACTCTTCCCAGTACATTCCTAACAAATACTACTACTTTATTATTCATACAGGCACAGCACTTGTCCTTATGTTTTATTCATGACCGCACTACTCCTGTTTAATAATGTGACTAAAAGTACTAAAATTCCCAGAATGCCAATAACATAGATCTGCTTCGAAATGGAAAACATTGTCATTTTTAAAGGAATTTCTCTTGGTAACTTTCAACAGTACTAACATCTTACACACATACCCTCTGCCAGATACAAATTATCTGATGTTTTTTTTACATCACTATGATACTCCTTTTTTTTATCAATCTCCCATATACAGCTTTATTTCCAATGTATTTTTTTAAATAATGCAAAAGTTATATACTTACCAGTGAATTGATTTTTCAGATTATATTATTGTTTTAATTCTTTCTTGATAGTTTTAAAACTGTTAAAATGTGTAAAAACTAAGCACAAGAATGGTACACCACTCATAAAAAACTGCTATAAAGTGGCAACCTCTTCAAATTTCCACTCTATGATCATGAGAAAGGCAGCAAATGAAATCATGCATTTCATTTTAGACTGTTGTATGTCCACTTGTGAATGGTTATCATCTGTTAACCCTTTCCCTCTCTTTCAAAATGAGGGTCCTGGCTCCATGTGTTCGGAATGTTTTCGCGATCATCACAGAGTAATCGCAAAAACAAATGGGAGTCCACACTGATACTTAGCTTCAGTTTAAAAAATTTTTTTAATACTGAACAACAGTTTATTACATAGTCCTTAGTTGGAAATTAAAATTTGCCATTAATTAAATGGTGTCGTAAGTCCTCAACTTAAAATTATTTTTTTGTCTCTTTAACACCCTTATCCCCCAGTACGCTCTTAGCTCAGTGTACCTAGCAACCCAGTGGAACCAGTAGGTCATAAGTTCACAGCACCTCCCGCCCTTCGTGTTCTTGTGGCTGCCCTCCACCCTCCACCCAGCCTTACTCCATGGAGCAAACTCCCTTTTGGTTTTGTGTATGTCCCGCCATTTTGTGTTAATTTCATCGGTGCCCATGACCCGACTCCTCCATCTTGGCGTCGTCAATCCGATTCAACATGCCACTGGACTATGCCCTATGAAGCTTGACTGACCCTTTTTCTGAGTTGACACCTCCCTTGGGTCTCATACACCCCTCACATCTTTCTCAGTCACCGTGACACCGGATGTTATGTTTGCTGATCTCCTAGCCGGTTTGTTTTGACTTTCACATTAACTTTTGGCTCCCCTGAAGTACTTTCCCCTTTACCGGTTCTACCTGGCCTGATATTCTTTCCACCCATTTTTACTTTTCCTCCTCTATCTTCTATTCCCCTATGACATGTGTATATGGTATTCTATGTTATAGTAACTCTTGTTACTATGTAACACAGTTTTTTCCTATGTGAAACTATGCTTCTGTAACTGATGTCATTTTGTATCTCGCTAATCCTCATGTAAAGTGCTCTGATACCTCCGGGTCTAGCCAGCGCTATATAAAACTCTGCAAATTAACAAATAAAATAAATAAAATGCTAGAAGGAACATGCTGCTTCCAAATGCGATACAGCAGGTGTGGTTTACTCCACAAATTCAAAAGCATATCCATGTCTGTATTACATTTATTTTTTTCAACAACAGCCAATAATAGGGCTTCTTGCTAAGGCAGCCAACAAACAACCTAATTGTATTCACTTTTATGCTGACAGCATCCAATGAAATATATATATTTTTTTAAAACCTCAATTTTAACTGCTTTTCATTCAAAAAAGTACCTTGTTCAGCTACAGCCTTCTCCTGACTGCTATTGCACCTTCACTTCAAAATGCTTAGAGTGTGGATTGTGGGCCACTTCTATGTCTATTGGGCTAAAGAGGCTGCCAAAAAAGAGAGGTATTGGCAGGGACATGGGTTTGCCAAATGTGGAGATTACTTGGTTTGGCCAGAGTGCGTTAAATTTTCATCAGTTACTGGCTTTGGGTAAATCCACAGACGATTACCAGGCTCCTCACCTCATGATTGTGCACTGTAGTGGCAATGACCTAGGCACATTGTCTGAGGTAGGGCTGGAAATCCTAAAGAAAGATACCTTTGCAGAACTGATTATGCTTTTTTCTCACACTTTCTTGTTGTACTCTAATATATACAAAAGACAGAAATGGAAGCGGCAAATCAATTCTGTCCATGGATTGACAAAGCCAGGAAAAATGTTAATAAAACTGTCTCTGCATTCCTCAGAGACCATCGCATGGGCTTTATCTATAACAAGAATCTGCGTTTTAACATGCATGGAATTTATAGAAATGATAGAGTGCACTTTACAGACGACGGCAACAGGGTGCTTCTAAGTAACCTAAAATCTGCATCTGGTCTTATGTGTAGCTGTCATATACACACAATCAAAACGAAGGCTCATGTCAGAGCCATCCTAGTACCTGAAATTTTGTTAAACATTTTTATAAAGATCCTTTTTGTTTACTTTTTAGGAATCTTTGTGCCGACATCACAATGGTCACGAATACTTTGCAAAATCACAAAACAAAAGCAGACATTCAACCGCCACCAACAATCCAAAAATATTAACATAGAAAAAAAACATTCTAACCATAGGCACTACACATATTACTGTATACATGCTTAGTTGAAAACATGTTTAAACTCATGTTTTTGAACTCAGGGGAATTTTAGCAACAAATAGCAATAATTATCGCTAAATGCGCTTAGCGCATTTTATTTTTATCGCCGCCTATCGCCGGATATTATCGCAGAGATAACATGCTATTAGCAACGTTTATCTCTAATGCGATAAATCCAGCGATGGCGGCTCAATGCGTGAATATCGCTGGAAATCCAGCGATATTCAGGCATTAACGCTAATGGGGACTTAACCTGATTATCCATCTCCCATTGGATAAACAGGTTAAGTCATGGTCTGAGCAGGCGTTAGGTTCTGGTGATATTCGCGCTTAGCACGACTTTTTTAATCGCTTCGCCTGCCTTGCTAATAGGCGATAGCTGTGTTAGCGACTGCTTTCAGTCGCTAACAGGTTGGGAATGCCCACTTTGCATGTCATTAGCGATAAATATCGGTGACATGCAAAGTGGGCCCCAAACTGGTCGCTATCGCCTAAGAGCTGTCGCTAACTGCTGTTAGCGACAGATTGCTAATAGGGCGATAAAATTATCGCCGCTTTAGCGGGAAAAAGTCCAGCTAAAGCGGCGATAATCCCCTTGCTAATATGCCCATAAGTTTCTTTTAAATCCATCTTTAAGACCTACTTTCCGTTTTTGCGGTTATTTGGGGGAGTTGTGACAGTGCTGTTAACCGCAACGATCGCGTAAAGTGAAAAACACTAAAAGGCACACATATTACAGTATTTGACAGTATTTGACACACTAGGGGTTTATTACTTACACTTCAAACTCATGTTTTTCTAGTGTATTCATCGAACAACCATCTCTAAAACCTATTTTCTGCTTTCGCTGTGAGGCTGGAGATCGCGATGACGTTGGTTATTGCAACCCCCGTGGATACTGCACGAAAGCGGAAAGCAAAAGCAGGAATTCAATAGCCACCACCACATAAAACAATTATAACGATATAATTAATTCTAACCATCACACTAGATAAATCACTATCTAAATAACTCTAAAAAAATATTTGTCGGAATCTCAATATAATACAATGTGCATTAATGATTCACTGATGTTTAAAAATATTTCCACCAATATTCGTGGTTTTGTCGCGATACTCACGACGTCCACACTAAACCCTAAAACACCCTTACCACAAAAATAGTCTTACTCACTCTAAACCCTGAAAATACCCTTGCCAACCAAATACCCTTACCCATCCTAAACCCTAAAAACACCCTTGCCACCCAAATATCCTCCCCCACCCTAAACCCTAAAAATACCATAGCCATCCAATACCCTCACCGACCCATACACCCTTAAAATAGACTTATCTTAATATTTAGACACCAGCGACACTCTAGATCTGCTCAACTCAAATGTCTGCTTTTCTATCAAAGTCTTTAAGCATAGGATTAGCACAGTGCTATCCACGCCAAGATAGAAATGGACAAAGTCTTTTGCCATTTCTAGAGCAAAAGTTTTAAGCATAGGACTAGCACAGTGCTGTCCTTGCCGAGCTGTAAATTGACAAAAGCCATTTATCACTCCAGGCACAACATTACAGCTTTGAATTGGTAAAATACCAACCAAGCCAACCTGAAAGGAATAAAAGCAACCCCTGACACAGTGTTTCGCTCTAATTAGAGCTCTTCAGAGAGATATAGCTTTGTCCAGACACAAGGGAGCACCCAGTATAAGGCAATAAAATACCCTTTCAGGCATAGAGGGACGAATAAATTATGCAAAAAAGAAGCAGAGAACTCTGGTTAGTTCTCAAGTTTAGGTGGAGAGCAGCTCCTGTATAGAGCACTCTCAACACCAGCGACACTCTAGATCTGCTCACCTCAAATGTCTGCTTTTCTATCAAAGTCTTTAAGCATAGGATTAGCACAGTGCTATCCACGCGGAGATAGAAATGGACAAAGTCTTTTGCCATTTCTACAGCAAAGTCTTTAAGCATAGGACTAGGACAGTGCTGTCCTTGTCAAGCTGTAAAATTACAAAAGCCATTTATCACTCCAGGCACAATATTACAGCTTTGAATTGGTAAAATACCAACCAAGCCAACCTGAAATGAATAAAAGCAACCCCTGACCCAGTGTTTCGCTCTAATTAGAGCTCTTCAGAGAGGTATAGCTTTGCCCAGACACAAGGTGTTAGGGATGGTCGGATTTGACCCTTTTCATGAGTGTTCAATGTAGATTCCTCAGAGCTGTGCAGAATGCAAACCTTAATGTGCCCCTGTGACCCTTTTGTGACCATCCCTAAACCTCTTACAGACTGAAGCTACGGTATTTTGAGACGCTCCCTAGGTAACAGAAAAGGGAAGCTCACCCGCGAATCCTTGCTTGGCTTACTGTTTGGTTAGTGACCACGCCCCCTCTACTCAGCGTTCTGCTCCGTGAGGTTCCCTTAGCGTTCTGTGATCCTGCTTTACCCTAACGATCCCGTTTGTGCTCTTTTCATGTTCCTGTGTTTTTTGTTCTTGAGTCACGGTATTTCTTTTCCTGATTTGGGTCCTATTCATTGTTTGTACCTCCCGCTCTGCTCCGCTATCTTTCTCCATTGCGGCACGCCCTTCCCTTGTGCCTAGCTCTCCCTTCCGCATTGATTCCCGGTCTGCCCTTCTCTCCTCGTGTTTGTCAGTTACTTGCTGGCGATTCCGCTCTGTCTTTCTCAGCGGTCATTTCTGTGATTGAAGGGGTTCTGTTTATGTGTGTTTCTGCGCTCCACTCCTTCTTTAGATTACGAGTGGAGCACTGCTGGTCTATCTCGTATTGTTACATGTACGCCCGCTCCGCTCTGTTCTAAGTTTAAGAGTCGGACGTGGTTTGTTTATTGTCCGTGTTCTATGTTGTTTGTCCTCTCTCCGCTCTGTCTTAAGCTTATGAGCCGGTAGTGAGGATTGTCTGTGTTGTATGTCTGTTTCTCACTCCGCGCTGTCTTAAGTTTATGCGCTGGAAGTGGGAATTTCTGTATCACTTTGTCTTTAGCTTTATAAGTAATACCAGTTTGTCATCAGCTGCGCTTGTGGCCCCAGTCCTGCCCTGTCTTCAGTTTATGAGCAGGACTGGATTTGTATGCATTCTGCCTTGGAGATATCCTTGCTAGTAATCACCCAGGTTCCCTCCTGTATCTCCTGATTCACGCCTTGACTACTAGCATATAGCCCTGACGCTCACTTGGTGAGGTAAGTTGAATGCTATGTTGAACACTTATGTATCAGCCCTGTAAAGTACTGGTGAGGTTAGTATTGTTGTACATTTATTTTCCAATCTTCTCCTGCCATCAAGACTGCAGCGACGTCACCTTGCTGGGGGAGAGTGGTATACTCCCTGGGATAATTCCCCCCACACTTTTTGGTAGCAGCTGACTTTGAGTGAAGTTATCTTTCTTGCTTGGGTCGCTGTTGTCTGGAAGTGTGTGGGACATTCATCTTTGCTCCTGTGGATGAACAGCCTCCTCTACCGAGGGGGATCCTTGACACAAGGGAGCACCCAGTATAAGTAAAAAAAATACCTTTTCAGGTATAGAGTAACGAATAAATTATGCAAAAAAGAAGCAGAGAACTCTGGGTAGTTCTCAAGTTTAGGTGGAAAGCAGCTCCTGTATAGAACACTCTCAACACCAGCAACACTCTAGATCTGCTCACCTCAAATGTCTGCTTTTCTATCAAAGTCTTTAAGCATAGGATTAGCACAGTGCTATCCACGCCGAGATAGAAATGGACAAAGTATTTTGCCATTTCTACAGCAAAGTTTTTAAGCATAGGACTAGCACAGTGCTGTCCTTGCCGAGCTGTAAAATGACAAAAGCCATTTATCACTCCAGGCACAATATTACAGCTTTGAATTGGTAAAATACCAACCAAGTCAACCTGAAATGAATAAAAGCAAGTTGGGATTACGATGCTCGGCCTCCGACAGGTTTCTATGCCATGCTTTTTGACATGGAAAGCCTGTCGGAAAGCGAGTTTGGGGGCCCCTTGCAGAGCCCACTTCACCTTGCGTCCTTTGGTTGGGGACAGAGGGGGCCCTGTTGATCCCAGCACCGAGTAGCAGGCACCTTGAGGCCGTAGCACAAGCTCCCATTGATAAATGGGAGTATGCAGTCGCATTGTAATTGCGGTGTCGGGACCGCCCCCGTAGGCTGATCAGTCCTGAAACAGTGACTGTGTCGGTCAGAGGCAACTCCGACCGACATCGTAATAAGACCCTTAGTGACATTCCATATATTATGACAAGCAAGGTTTGTGCAAACTAGCGCAGGAAAGTATTGCTTCCATGACTTTGGAAAAGGACATTTGCATAAATGAAGCAATTCTGATGGTGATTTGAAAAAAAGATTGAGAAAGGCAGTTATGTGCTGAAATGCGTCTCTTGGATACTGCAAGCGGGAGAACTGAATGAAATAACTGTTATCACATTTCATGGAGTGCCGGGTCTCCTTTTGCGAAGGAAGTAGTGTTAATATGTGTATGTATATATATATATACACACACACACATATATATATATAGATACAAATATATATATATATAAATATATATATATACATATATATACATATATATATTCATATATATATATATATATTTGCTAATCCTATGCTTAAAGACTTTGATAGAAAAGCAGACATTTGAGGCAAGCAGATCTAGTGTCGCTGGTGTTGAGAGTGCTCTATACAGGAGCTGCTTTGCACCTAACTTGAGAACTACCCAGAGTTCTCTGCTTCTTTTTTGCATAATTTATGCGTCACTCTATGGCTGAAACGGTATTGTTTTGACTTATATATATAGCCCGCTGCTGAAACTGGCAGATTCAGCGCCTGTTACCAACGAACGCATTGAAAGCAGAGAGGCCGTTTTTCTACTAATGCACGGTGGCACACACCAGAGGTATCTTCGCCCACTGGGGTTTTAATATGGATTACAAATTTGACTATGGCGGCACCCACATGGGTAAAACTACGAGAACACCAAGCTCCAGCATGCAGTGTTGCACTCATTGAGGGAGGCGGAGCTATGAATACTTATCAAAGTGTTTCCCGTAAAGACTGCCATTTTTCAATTCCTTTCCCGTGAACAAGAACACTGGGCTGTTCGAAACGCGTTGGGAGTATGCAATGTGAAGGAATACTTGCTGTTGTTGGCCACGTTGCTTTTTCCAATAAAGGCATTTCAACTTTCTGTTTGTGGCTCCTCAAATGGACAACTTTTTGTGGTTTGATATATATATATATATATATACTCCGATGATTCCTAAAGACGGACTAGACATCTTTGCCGAAAATGTAGTTAAAGACCTCAAGGAATTGGCAAACTTTAGCAGCAAATAATTTATCAAAACTAATCACAACCAGAGGATGCAATATAATGACCTCATACAAAAAAATCAAACAACGCCAAGACATAGTTGTTCGGTGGTCTGACAAAGGCGGCAATGTGGTCTTATGGGCACTAGACAAATACAACATGGAGGCACAAAAATCAATTGCAGGACAGAGAGTGCTACAGTCGCATTAGCCCCACCTGTATCTTCGGAGTAAAAGAAAAGTTTCACAAGGCCCTCTACGAATGGCGAGGTGTTGGGTTAATTTTGAAACAAGAACTAGAATTTTTTTTAAATTACTATCCTGAGACTCCACAGCTTTATCTTATACCCAAGATCCACAAAAATGTCTTGGACCCCCCAGGAAGACCTATCATAGATGCGATTGGGGGATTATTCGAAAACACATCAAGATACATAGCCTTTTTCCTTCAGCCCTATGTCCATTACCTCCCAGCATACATCAGGGACACTGGAGATTTTCTGACAAAAATCTATGATACATCATGGAAGAAAAACTCTGTACTAATGACATTGGATGTACACACTCTGTACACCAGTATAAGACACAAGGACGGCCTGAATGCATTAAGTCACTACCTGGGGAGAAGACCTATACATCTACACCAGCATACTATGATGTTGTACAAATGGCAGAATGGTGTTTAGACAATAACACCTTTATCTTTGACAGACTCTTCTATAAGCAGCTACAGGGCACAGCCATGGGTAATCAATCAATCAATCAATCAATCAATCAATCAATCAATCAATGCATTTATAGAGCGCACTACTCACCCGTGGGGGATCTCAATGTGCTGGGGGGAGGGGGGTGCTGCTACTGCTCGAACAGCCAGGTCTTGAGGTGTTTCCTGAAGGTGAGGTGGTCCTGGGTCAGACGTAGGTGGGCGGGGAGGGAGTTCCAGGTTTTGGCGGCCAGGTAGGAGAACGATCTTCCTCCGGTGGTGGTTCTGCGAATCCATGGGACGGTGGCGAGGGCGTGGCTGGTGGAGCGGAGCTGGCGGGTTGGCGTGTAGAAGGTGAGGCCGTTGTTGAGGTATTCGGGGCCTATGTCGTGGAGCGCCTCGTGTGCGTGGGTGAGGAGCCTGAACGTGATCCTTTTGCTGATGGGGAGCCGGTGCAGGTTTCTTAGGAGGGCAGATATGTGGCTGTGACGAGGGACGTCGAGGATGAGTCTTGCGGAGGCATGCTGTATGCGCTGAAGTCGTTTCTGAAGTTTGGCTGTGGTTCCTGAGTATAGGGCGTTCCCGTAGTTCAGTTGACTGTTGACGAGGGCCTGGGTGACAGTCTTTCTGGTTTTGGTGGGGATCCACCGGAAGATTTTCCGGAGCATACACAGGGTGTTGAAGCATGAGGATGCGATGGCGTTGACTTGTTTGGTCATCGAGAGTGAGGAGTCCAAGATGAATCCCAGGTTGCGTGGGTGTCGGTGCGGTGCCTAGTGCTGTGGGCCACCAGGAGTCGTCCCAGGCGGAAGGGGATTGTCCAAGGATGAGGACCTCCGTCTTGTCTGAGTTCAGTTTCAGCCGACTGAGCTTCATCCATTCCTTGACGTCTTTCATTCCTTCCTGGAGGTTGGTTTTGGCGGTGGCTGGGTCCTTGGTGAGGGAGAGTATCAGCTGGGTGTCGTCGGCGTAGGAGATGATGTTGAGGTTGTGTTTGCGTGTGATGGCGGCGAGGGGGCTCATGTAGATATTGAAGAGGGTTGGACTGAGCAAGGAGCCTTGGGGTACGCCGCAGATGATCTCGGTGGCCGCGGAGCGGAAGGGAGGGAGGCGGACTCTCTGGGTTCTGTTGGAGAGGAACAATGTGATCCAGTCCAGGGCTTTTCCTTGGATCCCAGTGTTGTGGAGGCGGGTTATTAGGGTGCGGTGGCAGACGGTATCAAAGGTGGCTGAGAGGTCTAGGAGGATGAGAGCGGTTGTTTCCCCGTTGTCCAGCAGGGTCCTGATGTCGTCGGTGGCTGAGATGAGGGCGGTCTCGGTGCTGTGGTTGGCTCGAAATCCGCCTGGGATGGGTCAAGGGAGTTGTTTGCCTCGAGGAATGTAGTCAGTTGTTTATTGACGGTCTTCTCGATGACTTTTGCCGGGAAGGGAAGGAGCGAGATGGGGCGGAAGTTCTTGAGGTCTTTAGGGTCCGCTGTGGGTTTCTTTAGAAGGGCGTTGATCTCTGCGTGCTTCCAGCTTTCTGGGAAGGTGGCGGATGTGAATGAGTTGTTTATGACGTTCCGGAGGTGGGGTGCGATGATGGTGTCGGCCTTGTTGAAGATGTGGTGAGGGCATGGGTCTGAGGGGGAGCCAGAGTGGATGGTGTTCATGATGTGGGTGGTGTCTTCAGTGCTGATGGGTGTCCAGGCGCTGAGGATGGTGGTGGGGGCGTTGGTTTGGTGAGAGGTGGCGGAGTTTGGGCGCCGAAGCTGTCGTGTATATCGGTGATTTGCGGTAGAAGAACGTGGCGAGGGAGTTGCAGAGGTCTTGCGATGGTGTGATTTCATTGTTGCTGTCGCTGGGGTTGGAGAGCTCTTTAACGATGCTCAAGAGTTCCCTGCTGTTGTGTGCGTTGTTGTCCAGCCGCTCTTTGAACGATGTTCTTTTGGTGGTGCGGATCAGCTGGTGGTAATTGCTTTGCCCCCAGCTATGCAAATTCGCATATGGGCTGGTGGGAGGAGCAAGTACTCATGGAAATGCAGAGAAAATCTATGGCTGAAAATGTTAGTCTGTATGTCAGGTACATAGATGACATTTTTATTCTCTGGCAGGGCTCTGAGGAAAGTGCCAGAAGATTTGCAGAAGAGCTTAATAGTAACAACCTAAATTTATCCTTTACGTGCACCACTAGTAGAGAGTCCATCCAATTCCTAGATCTTGAAATCTATGTAGAAAACAACAAAATACAGTCTAGAACCTACAGAAAACCTACCTCAGGTAATGTGATCCTCCACGCTAGCAGCTTTCACCCCACAAGTCTGAAGTAGAGCATCTCGTATGCGGAATGCCTCTGCATGAAGCGTAATTGCAGCACACAAGCAGGGTTGAATCAGTCTACTGAGAGCTTGTTCAAAAGATTGAAGTGTAGAGGGTATAGCACCAATACATTAGCTACAGCAGAACAGACAAGTGCTAACATCAAAAGGGAGTAGATCTGCTGTTTTCCTAAAACAAATTAAACAAAAATACTACTGATGAGATCAATATACCTAGACTGATTACAGGCTTCAACACTTACCATACTAACCTCTGTAAAATTGTACACAGACACTGGCAGATAGTTCAAAGCGATCCAGCTATTGGTCCCACCTTCGCAAGAGCTCCCCCGATAACATTCAGAAGAGCAAAATCTATGCACCAGGAGCTTGTCTGCAATGCATCATTAAAAGAGAAGGGAACAAGCTGGCTCAAACCGCAGAGAAGGTTTCACAAATGCTTTAAATGTAAAGCATGCAAGCATGGAGTGAACACTAGAACAGTCCCATTGCCACTTAGACAAACGCCCTTTGAAATCCGAGGCAGTTACACTTGCAAAACATATTTTTCAGTATACGTTCCCCAATGCACGTGTGCCAAACAATACATGGGAAGCACCATACACTCCGTCCACGTGCGTATATTGCAACATCTTAGGGCCATCACTAATGATGACCCTACATATCCAGTCGCAAGACACATGAACACATGCCATGGAGGTAAAGCTCAAGATTTCCTCTTCTTTGTGATTGACAATGTCCCCAAAATCCCCAGAGGAGGAAACAGACAGCTATCACATAGGAGATTAGAATCAAGGAATATCATCTTACTCGATTCTAAAACCCCATGTGGGATGAACGCAGATGAGGCACTAAATGTACATTTATGATAGGTTGGCCACCTGTCCCGCTCAAGATCCCACTCCGTAGGATTAGGTCTTTACACACGTCACTTTATTTTTTCTTTTGCACTGTTTCACATCTTAGTTGTGATACTTTACACAGTTCTATGACAGGCTTTGTCAGTAGTATATCAGTTTCATCAACCTAGTAGAGAGAGAGATCCTGGTACATAGGCCCACTTGGGCAGTACTCCACGACTGTTCCTCTTCCCTTCTGTCCTCTGTAGAGTATACAGAGATATTAGATGTTGACAGCTTATTTGCGTTTCCATCACTGCAATGGAAATGGGTAGGATTACCTACACGCTACATTGTCATACATATACATTTACATAATGTTCAGAACATCTCTATCAATGCTGTACCCTATGTTATTCAATAGGATAGAAGCGATGTTGATTATTGCAGCAGCGAAGAGGATAGAAAAAAACACAGATACATTTCTTCTCTTTCTCTTGTTTGTATGGACGCATTACTGCCCGTGAGCAACACTGTTACTATCACAATTTGTCTGCAGTATGGGTTCTGCGGTATTTTAATGTCACAGTTCACTAATAATATTGAATTGTGCTCGTAATAATTACTGTTGTGCCGATAGTATCAAAGTCTAGAACAATGGTAATATGATTTTCTATTTCAAAATGCACTGTCATGTTTTAGCGTACAGAAACCTCTTTGTCTATTACCAAGAATGGTTGCTGTGAAAACCAACTAAGAGTGCTCACCATATATTTTGTGTAAATTTAAAGGTACCTGATGTTTTAATCAAGGCGGTTCGCCGTCGAAACGCGTCATAGATTTAATTATTTTTGTTCTAAATCGCATAATTAATTTGACTCTAGAGTCCAAATTAATTATGCGATTTAGAACAAAAATTCCCACAGGATTGAACGGGGATGAAGAACTCTATTTTCACCTGTAGTTATTTGCATTAATAAACATTTTGATGACAATTACAACACAGTAACAAACAACGAAGATGAACATCACTGATGGATAAAAATTGATAATGGACTATATGGATTGCTAATGTTAGTATAATTGTGCGATTCCAGTAGGAAGGCTGTGGTGACCCTTAGAAAAGCAGTGGCAAGGGCACTCAGCCCTAGATATGAACGATTGCGAGCACAATTGGATTGAGTGCTTAACTGAATAGCCTGAAATTAAATTACAAATAATTTTTGTGTTTGAAGTGCAGCAATAACAACACTGCTCAGTTACCACAGTTACTGCATATAGTGGGATTAGATGTAAGTTTGATTTTGCTGGCACTCAGCCACCTATTAGAACATAATAATAATTGCATAGCAATGCAGACATGAGAAAAATGGAGATGCCCTTTTGTAATGCTGCATGCAAGATATGAAATTATGACAATTATGTTCGTTAAAGATACCACTTTAATTTGCATGAAACTGCATATCCCACAATGCACTATGAATCATTGCACACTATAAATAATAGAAAGTAAAGTAGGACAACTGTGAAAAACTGCTGTGACAAGGAACCATTCTGGTTCGAAACGCGTAGGCTTTACAGTGCTGAATAAACATCAATTATTCTAACGAGCGGAGTGCTGGAGTATATCTTTTTCGAGTGGAAATATATATATATATATATATATCGTTTGAAAACCAAAACAGACTTAGGAAGCACGCTCTCAGGACAATGAAAAGGTGGACACCGGAATTCAAGAAGTGCTGTTTATTCCACAACGCGTTTCACCGTAAGACGGCTTGATCACGTGGAGAAATGTTTGAGAGGCATTGATTTAAAGTAGTAAAACCATAGACATAAACATAGGACTGGTATATGTATTCCACACATCAGTTGATTTACCAAAATACACATTGATCCGCATGTTAATAACACAGGCGTTCATGTACGTGAGGTGCTGTAATACAATCCTTCAAACTACAATGAATAACTGGTTGACTCGACAAAATGCCGCGAACCAAAATTTAAACTCATAATATAACCAACATGGATCCTAACACTAAGACGAAGTCTTTGAAAGTTCATATGCATTTTAAAGGTAAGGATGGACCCCCAAAAAATGCTGCATACATTTAAAATAAACGCATTACGACAGTGCCGATCATGTGACTGCGGCGCCCCCTTGGACTCCGCCCCTTGTACCGCCCAGTGCGTACAGATCGGCATGTGCCTTCAAAGTCCAAGTGTTGTGACAGAACAACCCGCTCTGTAAATAAATAAATGAACAGCACAATCCTCATGCCCTGCATGGGCCAGATCAAGTATTCGCAAGTGCTCGAATACAAAGTGGGAATATTGTATTCGAGCACTTGCGAATACTTGATCTGGCCCATGCAGGGCATGAGGATTGTGCTGTTCATTTATTTATTTACAGAGCGGGTTGTTCTGTCACAACACTTGGACTTTGAAGGCACATGCCGATCTGTATGCACTGGGCGGTACAAGGGGCGGAGTCCAAGGGGGCGCCGCAGTCACATGATCGGCACTGTCGTAATGCGTTTATTTTAAATGTATGCAGCATTTTTTGGGGGTCCATCCTTACCTTTAAAATGCATATGAACTTTCAAAGACTTCGTCTTAGTGTTAGGATCCATGTTGGTTATATTATGAGTTTAAATTTTGGTTCGCGGCATTTTGTCGAGTCAACCAGTTATTCATTGTAGTTTGAAGGATTGTATTACAGCACCTCACGTACATGAACGCCTGTGTTATTAACATGCGGATCAATGTGTATTTTGGTAAATCAACTGATGTGTGGAATACATATACCAGTCCTATGTTTATGTCTATGGTTTTACTACTTTAAATCAATGCCTCTCAAACATTTCTCCACGTGATCAAGCCGTCTTACGGTGAAACGCGTTGTGGAATAAACAGCACTTCTTGAATTCCGGTGTCCACCTTTTCATTGTCCTGAGAGCGTGCTTCCTAAGTCTGTTTTGGTTTTCAAACGATTCAAATTGGTCGGCTTCACTCCGCCGACGTGCACGCCACCTTTCACGGGTCGCGGAGATCCAGAAGGAGTTGCTCTTGTCGTATGGATATATATATATATATACATATTACATATATACATATTGTATATATATAACCTACTGCCGGTCGCCAGTAGGTAGTTATAGTTAAAACCTAGTTTCCATAGGAAATCCGCAACATTCTAATTGGAATAACTTTGGCGCCGATGGACGAATCTTAGCGGATTTCTCCAAGAAGATGGCCTTCTCCGCTCCGCTCCTTCCGTGAAAGTTTGGGGGATTCGTGAAGCAGGGGTCGAGAAAAAAGGGGGATCCCAAAACGTGTTTTCCCCATGCAATTTCCCATAGGACCTTTAGCCGGGGCTACAGCCCGAACGGCTGAAAGGAATTACACCAAACTTGGCAAAAAGGTAGAGTTCTGT
The DNA here is from genome assembly GCF_964261635.1 of Lissotriton helveticus. Classification (NCBI taxonomy): domain Eukaryota; kingdom Metazoa; phylum Chordata; class Amphibia; order Caudata; family Salamandridae; genus Lissotriton; species Lissotriton helveticus. The sequence goes on from NC_136063.1 coordinate 2,113,012,563, forward strand.
TCACAGATGGGACGTTTTGTTAAATGGTGTAAATCCGTTCAGTAGTTCCTGAGAAAATCAAAAGTAAAATCATAGATATATATTGGAGGTGTTACGGTACGCGTACCCATACGCGTACAGTCCGCTTACCTTCCCGAGCACGAGCTGCATGCTGATTGGATGTCAACTGTCTGTCAACACTTCAAACCAGGAAGTGTTGGTAGCCATCTTGTTCCTCGGTAGAACCGAGGCACAAGAAAACAGAGAAACAAATGCACAAAACACGCAAAGGGGGCAGGGTAGGCAGACCCTGACCCCCTAGGCCTGCTCAGGGGGTCCCACAAGGATCCCCAAGGCCCAAAAAAATTATTATTATTTTTTTTTAAATCGCGGGGTACGCGTATGTATGCGTACCCCGTGAAACAAAACAAAACTCGGTCTGTTTTTTTTAAAATTAGCCCCCGGGGGCAAAATTTGGAAAGAAAGTGTGGGGGGTTTCAAACCCCCCCACACTGCCCCGGGGACCGCCACCCCCCAGGGCTCTAATTTTGAAAATAGGGGGGTCCGTGACGGACCCCCCTGCCCCGGGGACCACCACCCTCCGGGGCTTTTCTTTGTTGGGATGGGGGCCGCGAGGCTCCCCCTCCTGGAGCCTTTGATGGCCCTGCGGATCGCCACCTCCCCAGGGCCGGCTCCTGCAGTGTCCCGGGGTGCCTACCCCCGGGACACTGCTGTTTGCTATGGTAGGGTTGGAGCCTTGCGGCTCCCATCCTACCATAGCAAACTGCTTTTCGTCAGAGAGAGCAGCATGTGAGCTGCTGTCTCTGACGAAAAGCAATGTCGGCTCCCAAAGGACGTGGGGAGCCGTCTGGGACTGTGGGGGCTTTGGGGTTCCCCCCCATGGTCTCCAATGTTTTTTTTTAGCCCCGGGGGATGGGGTCCCCGGGATTATAAAAAATTTGTAATAGACGCTATTTTTTTTTTTACGATAGATTTATCGTGCGCGTACGGTGCAAAGTCCGTAAGTCGTCCAGTAAACGTACGTAAGCAAAAAAATACAAATATTTTTATATATATATGAAGTGCATGTATTTATGTGTTGTGTGGCTCTAAAAAGAGCCGTTGTGTTTATTGGTAGATATTAGTACCTACAAGTAAGTACTGATGCAGAGTCTTAAGTTTATGAGGAAGACTCTGTTTCCCTCATCTGTAAAATGTACACCATCTCTCCTATAGATGTCATGCATATTGAAGCGTAGATTATTATTGTAAAAGGAACCCATTCCATAGTCTCGGAGAAAGGCAGAAACAGATTTATTCACATGTTTCCTAGCTTTCTCAGTCTGTGGACAATATTGGTTGGACCAGTTCCATTTCTGCCTTTGGCATATATTAGAATAGACAAAGGTAGTTTGGGGAATAAGTGTCATCAGTTGTTGAAAGGTGTCCTTCATAAACATTTCCAGACCTACCCCAGTCAAAGTGCCTAGGTCATTGCCACCACAGTGCACAATTATGTGGTCAGGGTGTTGGAGATGCATAAAGGATTTCACCAATGGCATCAATTGGTGCCACTTTAACCCTCTCTGTCCAATCCATTTAATGTCTACATTTGATAAACCTAGGTCTTTGTGAGTTCCTTTCTGTTGTGCATACCTTTCACTCCAGAAAATATAGCTGTGTCCCACAATCCACACTTTAAACATCTTGAAGAGAGGTCTGGATGCACTCAGATGGTCTCTGTAAATGAAAGGGCAGGTTGAAGGTTTTTTTTCTAAAATGGTGGATAACTGGACTTTTGAAAAAATCAGTGAACTGATTGGTTGTTTGAAATATTATTAGCTACAAAACTAGGGTGCAATTTTCTGTTTTTTAAAAGCCTGTTATTTATTGGTTAAGTAAAAGTGATAGAAAAGAACACTACTTTAGATAAGCTAGTATATTGAGAAGTCAAGCACACTTGCTGTTTTGATTTGCAACAATGTATGATGAACTTTTTACCTGTGTGCTCAGTTAGGTGTTCCCTGAAGTGTTTCTATGGTAACTGGCAGAATGTGGAATGGGGGAAGGGATGAAAGTTTTGTCAGTTGGAAAGGGTTAAAAAGTTCAAGCAATAGAAAAGTGTGTTTCATTTGGAATTTAATGTGGGAATAAATGTGATTTGTAATTAATTTGTGTATGTGTATAGATTGATAGGAAAAGTTTGCTGTTTGGTATAGTACTTTTTTTTATCTCCTAGGGTTGATTAGGGAGTTTTTCAATGATCCTCAATGTCAAAATCTTTTTTTAACTTTTTTTTCTTGCTTAGGTGCGCTTCCGGAACAAGTTACAGACTTTGCACCGTACGCGTACGGTAAATCTATTGCAAAAAAAAAAAATAGCCTCTTTTACTCATTTTTAATAATCCCGGGGACCCCATCCCCCTGGGCTTTAACTTTATGTTTGGGGGGGCTGATGGCCCCCGCCCCAGCCCCGGGGACCGCCACCCCCCGGGGCTCTAATATCTAATATTGAAAGTGCTGTTTCTTTTCAAACTGCATCCTGTGTTCTTCGCCTCCCTCTGTCGTCATGGTCTTTCCTGTCCCCTAATGTTCCACCTTCTTTTTATACTCCCTCCTCTGCCCTTTTAATTCTCTCTGTTTTCTCATACCTCCTCTTAGCAATGCCCCACTCAATATAGATAGAGTGCTGCATTCACTCTTGGGCAGATTTACAAGCACCTCGGGCCTCTTTCTTCTGTCTCATGTTTGGATGTAATGCTGGCAAAGAACTAATGCTGCATACTGGAAATGTATTTTGAAAATGAGTCAGGTTTCTGCACTGTAATGTAGTGCTCATATACATGGGCTGTGTTCTGACTCTTAAACGTTTTAGTGTAGTCTAATCTCTGCTCTCTTCTTAAGAGTAATATAATAGTGTGTTTTATACATATATTTTTCAAAAGTGATATATCTTTTTTATACAAGATTTTTTTCATCAATACTAAAAAAAGTCATCATGCCTAGTAAGGCTAAGAAGACGAAACAACGAAAGAAAGCAGGTTATTTAAAGAGAAGTCATCTACAAGATTTACCTCAAGAAAAATGTATAAAGAAGACGCAAAAATGTCCTGGTAAGAGAACTAAAAGTTTTCTACGAAGATTGGTAAACAGTAAGAGTAGTGTGTACAAAGAAAAAAACATATCAGTGTTTCTGCAAGCAAGAGAAAAGACAAGAACCGTGTAGTATTATGTTCTGAGAAAAATGAGTGTAGTACAAGGAGGAAAAATCTATACACGGAGATAAGGAAGAAGATGTACTATAATCGAGTTGTGTCAAATTTGACTAAGATTGTAAAGAATTGTAAAAGAAAAGAGCTTTTTACAAAAAAAAAATATATTGAAAATGTAGTTGAGAAAGCTTTTGAATTGAAAAAAAGACTTTTTATTTTGTTAATCAATAGAATTAGATCATTAGATAAGACAATCCATTTAATGAAGGCCAAAAGTAAGTGGAAAAGATTAATTAACCAAAGTAATTTTTTCAAAGGTTTTTCTGGGTGAATGGAAACATAGTTCAAGTTCTGAGCCTTTTTTTAATGAAGAAAGTTATCTGCAGAGTAATGATTTGTTGCATGCAGTTGACACTACTGGTCGTGCTTATGAGGTTAAAAATGGTTGTCCTATTGAGAAAGAGAAAATTGTTCCTAGAAATGAGGAACAGTTGTTAGCTGATGAAGTTTTAGGGAGACGTCCTAAAGCTCCAGTGTAGACTTGGAATTGCAGTAGTATTTGTAGTGTACGGCAGGAGTCTATTGGTTTTTGTACGCAATTTCTTACGTAACTATACTAAGAAAAGTGTTAAAAGATTAAGATGTTGCAAGGATCAGACCCTTGCAGAGTGAGACAAATTACTGGATTGCAAGGACATTCTTTAGCTTGTCTTTCTAAAAAAGTGTGTCGAAGTGTTTTTCACCATTTCAGGATGTTAGCAGTTCATCATACTCAAATGAGGAAATTAGTGAGAATGTTGTATTATGCAAAAATTCCAGCATTAAAATTAAAAAAGTTAAACAGTGCTCTTTTGCATGGATCTGTATCAGATGTAATAAAGGTTTGTGATGAAATTGAGGTTAGTTATTTTGGTCCTCAAGAACACTGTGCAGAAATTGATCCGTTAATAGATGGAAATGTAGAAGAGAATGTACAGCATTGTAGTACAGAAAAATTTGAGCAAGAAATTACTAAGTTTGAGGTAATTTCTGGTGAAAGGCCAAATTATTCTTGTATCTGCTGTCGACGTACTCATTATAAAAATCAGACTAGGACTGTTGATCTGTATGTAAAAAGTAAAAAAGAAAATAATAATGAGTGGAAGGATTTTGCAACTTATTTGTTGGTAGAGAATTGTTTTGATTTGGGTTCTGATCAGCGTATTTGTAAATATTGTTATAATAAATTAGATGAGAATAAAATGCCTGCTAGAGCTGTGTATAATAATCTTGAGTTGGTAAATATTCCTTCTGAATTGATGGATTTAAATACTTATGAGTCCATTCTTATTCAATGTGTTCATCCATTTCAAGTTTTGTTCGTATGGAGCCTAAGACGGGGAAATTGCCTCCTTCAGATTTACAGAGCGGGTTAAAGGGAAGAGTTGTATATTTGCCTCTAGATTTAAAGAGAAATGTTGAAACAATTGGTGTAGAAAATGTAGAAGATGAAACTTTAGTTATTTTAGTTAATGGTGTTCCTACTAAGAGTAAGAAAATCTGGCAGGAATTAGTGGATGTTAGGAAAGTTAAAAAGGCAACGTTGTATCTGATAAAAAAACAACCAATATTATGAAAATGTGTTTCTGAGAGAAGAAGAAATAACTGTAGAAGAAGACAGTGACTTGCCATCTGGACAAATTGAAAAAGTGGATGTGTCCAGAACAGAAGAAATCTACGAACATTATAGTGTTCATCCACTTCATTCTAAAGGAGTGATGGGGGATACTATAGAGTTGTTCCAAATGAAAGAAGCAAAGGGAAATCCCATTAGTGTATGGGAAAAAAGCTTGGAAGCTCGCTGCTTTCCTCAGTTGTTTCCAACAGGAAAAGGTGGACGATATGATGACCGACCTGTGCAGATTCCTGCATCTGAATACCGGACATCAAGATTGTATGCTGAAGATCCAAGATTTCGACAATGTATTCCATATTTATTACATCTGTTATTTGAGAGTAACTTGTCTGGACTTTCTTATGCAGTAAATCATATATTGAAAACAGGTGTACATCTGCAAAATGTTTCAGCATAGGAATTTATGGATAAAGTACACTTGAAAGATAATGTTTTGGAATCTCATCTGATTAATCTCATGGCATGTCAGCGTGGTACTAATGAGTACTGGTACCGTCGTCATAGAGAACTTAAATGTATGCTAAAGAACTTAGGAAATCCTACATGGTTCCTTACTCTAAGCTGTGCTGAATATGCTTGGGATGATTTACTTCAATTTCTTCGAGAGGCAAATGCAAATATAGTAAATATTGAATACAAGACACCTGGAGAATTGTGTTCTTTGGATCCAGTTAATGTATGCAGGTATTTCAATCATAGATTTGAAGCTATGATGTCTTTTATCACCAATAAAAAAAATCTACCTCTTGGAGAGGTTTTGGATTTCTTTTGGAGAAAGGAGTATCAAGCAAGAGGTGCTCCTCACATACATATGTTAATATGGATTAAAGATGCTCCCACATTTGGAACAGACTCAGATGACACTGTATTGTCTTTCATTGAAGAATATACAACATGTGATATACGGAAAAGTACAAAAGATAAGGACTTAAGAGAAAAAGTCTTACAATTTCAAAGTCACCGTTGTGGCAAATACTGTCGACAAAAGTACAAATCAAAGGATAAATTCTATACCAAATGTCGTTTTGGATTCCCACGTCCTGTAATATCGAAAGGAAGAGTGAACAATTTTATGTAATCTCTGCGACATAGTATCAGAAGAAAGTCTCCAAAAAATACCTACAACTTAAGAAGAAATGAAGAGTCAAAATATATAAATGATTACAACCCAGTACTTTTGTCCATGTGGAATGCTAACTTGGATATTCAATATGTTGCGGACAATTCCATAGCTGTTGCTTGATATGTAAAATCTTACATAACCAAATCAGACAAGACAGAATTGAAGGAAATGTGGGAAGAGATTTCTCACGAGAAGAGTCCAAGTAAGAAATTATATACTTACAGTTTGAAGATGTTATCTCATCGAGAAATTGGAGCGTATGAATGTTCAGATCCCTTATCATCTGCAAGTCTTTACTCCAAATCTAGAAGAATCATTTGGTTGAGTCTTGGTCTTTCTGCAACACGAAACCGAGTACTTAAATCTGTACAAGAAATTGAATATTTAGCTGAAAAGGAGCCAGAAAGTACAGATATTGTGAAAACAAATATGTTGGATACATATTATCCAAATAGAAGTCATCATCTTGAGAACATTTGTCTGTATGAAGTGTTGCAAAACTATATTTTTAAACGGAATATTACAGAAAACATCAATAATAGTATATATGCCGTGATTGGTTCTGAAGGATGTCTGGTGAAACAAAGAAAAGGACATTTGATTAATCATCGTAAACTGAGTTGCGAAACACCTGACAATAGGGAATGTAACTATTTAGCTCTTTTGCAACTTTTCAAGCCATGGCGTTCAGAATTAGAATTACTTGGAGATTTCGAGAGCTATGAAGATTCCTTCAATGCTACTAAAGACGCTATAGAATATCCTGTTTTTGCTAATTACGTGAAGATGTTGAATGATGAAATTGAGCAAGAAGCTGCAATTGCAGCTGAGATTGCTAGAGACAGTTCTCAGGATAGTCAAACTTCTACTTCATTAAGTCAGGATCCATAGGAGAACCAATTATTCAAAATGAAGCAGCAACTGCTATGGAAGAGGTGGAAACAGCAATGTATCAAGCTCTAGAAGATGTAAGAAACTTAGGAAGTTTGGAAGAACAACTAAATGTTGAGCAGAAAGAAATATATGAGCAAGTGAAAGAACAGATTAACCATGGATTGCTTTATGAAAAGAAAGAGTGCTCTTGCTCATCATTTGAACCTATCCGATTGTATGTGAGTGGACAAGCTGGAACAGGAAAAGGTTTTTTAATAAAAGTAATTTCAACTTATCTACACAAAAGAACTGACTCGTATTTGTCTTGTGTTGTCACTGCTCCAACTGGGTTGGCAGCACACAATATTAAAGGAATTACTTTACATTGTTTATTAACGCTACCCGTAGAGCATGAAAACAAATTGGAATACCACAAGCTATCTGGAGAAGCTTGTTTTGAAGTTTCAAGAGTCTTGAAGAAAATGAAAGTTCTCATTATTGATGAGGCAAGCATGGTATCAAACTTAATGCTTGCCTTTGTGCATTTAAGAATGCAGCAAGTTCTTAAAACAGAGTATGACATATTATTTGGAGGAAAACACGTCATAGTTTTTGGAGATCTACTACAACTTACTCCAGTAAAAGGACAACCAGTGTTTAAAACACTGACACATGAAGATACCAAAAAGTCTTTGGGGAGTATTGGAAATGTTAACATTTGGTCATATTTTCAATATAAGGGACTTATTACAAATATGCGTCAGGCAAATGAGGCAGATTATGGAAAAATTCTTCAAGATATAAGGATTGGAAAACTGACAGAACATGGCAAACAAGCTTTACAGAGACGATTACTTCCCAATTTGTTTCAAAATGAAAATATTTTTCCTGAGAAAATATATATGAAAATTTCAGAAAACAACTCTGTAATCTGTTTAATGCCAACACTAAGTGAATGTTCTATATTCAATGAAGAAATGTTAAAATTGGAAAATGAACAAATTATAAAATTGGAAGCTATTGATAAAATAGAACATGAAGGGATCACTATTATTTTGACTGAAAAATTGAAGAGGAAATTAGATTCTTTAGAGAAATCGATAAGTAAAGCTGCTGGGTTAGAAAAGAATTTATATATATGTAAAAACTGTACTGTAATTTTACGACGTAATTTGAATGTGGAAAAGGTTTAGTAAATGGAGCAATGGGTACAATTGTTGATTTTGTTAATTATGTAAATAGAGATGGGATTGAATTTTTAAAAATCAAATTTGATGAAATTGCTGAAGTACAACAACTTAGTCGTTGTCCAGCTCGTTTTTTGCTTGTAAAAGATGTGTATGTACGCAGAAAACAGTTTCCTATTTGTTTGGCATATGCGGTGACCATTCATAAATCTCAAGGTTTAAGTGTAGATAGTGCTTTAGTGAATATTGGAAGTACCATGTTTAAAGAGGGTATGGCATATGTTGCTTTGTCCCGAGTGAGAACTTTATCTGGATTGTATTTGATTGATTTTGATGAGACAAAGGTTAGTGCAGATGCAAATTGTGTGAAAGAGTATAATAGATTAAGAAGAGAATATGCACCCAATTTAGGTCAATATCCAGTGTTTGAAAAGCGTGTGGTAGGTAGAAAAAGAAGATTAGAGAATATCTGTAGTGAAACTGTAGAGAAAGGAAAAAAAAACAAGATGAAGTTGCGCCTGCAAGCAAAAAGAAAAAGGATAGTGTTGAAGAAAATGTTGGATATCGGTTTGAAAATAGTTGTGGTGTCAACTGCTATGCTAATGTAGTTGTTAATGTTGTTTTTCTTCTTCAAAGTTTGCAACAGCAAATTGCTGAAAATCGGGAGAAAAGATTCTCTTCATTCTTGTATTCTATTTATGAGAAATGTAGTAGTGATAGAACTAAAATACAAATTGTTTCTGATATTCGAAATCTTTTGGACATATGTTCTGGTTCTACTCAATTTACGCAAAATATACAGCAAGATTGTCAGGAATTTTTCATGTTTATGCTTGGTGTATTGGAAGATGAAGGTATAGATATTGAAACCCTTTTTGCCCTTTCTTATAAATGGGAACATGAGTGTCAAAATTGTTTGTTTACATGTACCACTGACATAGACCCTGAAAGATTTATATATTTGACTTTACCTGACTGTGAATCAGTGTCTTTTAATAATCTAGTTAGAGGAGCAACTCAAAACATGGATTGTAGCAAATGTAAATCAGAAATGTCATCAACATTATTTATACATAGTTATGGGCAGTATGTTATTTTAATGCTGCAACGTTGTAGAGCTGATGGAAGAAAATTGGAAACTTTAATTTAAAATGTTGTAGCTACTCAAGTATCAATATCAGGAAGAACTTTTGTAGCTGTTGCAATTATTTTTCATGATGGACCTTCTACAACATCTGGACACTACACTGTTTATTTAAGATGTCTGAAAGGTTGGATACATTGTAATGATACTCAATTAGTTTTTAAGCAACATTTGCCTAAAGAGTTACCAAATTCTTACCTAATATTTTTAAAGCCAAAATTCTAAGAGCTAAAATTTAGCCTTTCATGATTACTGTTGTTAAGGTAGATTAGTTTGGTGTTGTATAGTATTTTGTAAGGGAGGGTGAGGAGTTTGAAGGATAATCCTCATGTTGATGTTGAAGCAGTGTAGGTGTATGAGGTCGTGAGTGATGTGGCTGCAGCAGAGGATATTGAAGATCAGTCAGGTAGAGGTGTTTTGGATTTGTTGAATCATAGGTTGTGTACATGGTCAGTAGGTGTTGGTACTGTTTATAGTGTAGTTGGCCAGCAGAAGTCATCTGAAGCTGAGTAGGTGGGTTTGAGGATGAGTAGCTTCATGTTGTGCAAGTTCAGATTTAGGGAGCTACTCCTTATCCACTTGGTGACATCTTTAATTACGTTGTGGAGGTTGTTTTTTTATGGTATGTGGTTTATTGGTGAGGAAGAGGATGTGCTGGGTATCGTCGACGTAAGAGATAATGTTGTGGTTGAGATGGCGGGCCACTTATGTGAGAGTGGCTATGAAGATGTTGAATAGCGTTGGGATGACAGATCAGCACTGGGGGACGGTGCAAATGATATCAATGGTTTTAGATCAAAACACTGGAAGGCAAATGTTCAGAGTTACTATTGAACAACTTTCAAAGTAAGAATTTCACACATACTATTTGGCCATGGCAAAAGTTTGTGAAACCATTAATAACTTTTTGTCAAGTTTTGTCATGGAATAAAATTAATGATGGTGTTTTGTTATTTCAGGATTGTTTGACATACCTCATAGTTACGTAAGAAATTGGTCTTAGAAAAAAACATTTAAGATATGTTTTATTTCTATTTTTTAGATACTTAATGAGATTGTTTTTTTTTTTTTTTGTCCTCATTTACGTGCATAGCTCCAATCTATCAAAACCAAAGAACCGCCACAGAGCAAAGAAAGAGTGGTCGCGTGCAGTGCTGTCTCAGCTTATAGCTGGTAGGAGAAAGTACATTCGGGAGGGAAGAAGACCAATTCCCCACAGCACAAATCACTGCAGCCAAACATAATTTTTGCTTAGGGATGTGCCTCAGGAGATAGTGTCCAAGTTATCGAGACCCCCATAGCTCCAGGACTGTCAGTCATGGCAGCAAGGATAAGCAATGTACGTGTTAATCATAGGACTTGGGGGGAAAAAAAAAAAAAAAAAAAAAACCCAAGTTTATCACTGCTATCCTAGCAAAGCCCCAAAGGCTCTCCTATTGGGGTTACCTGCTCTGGCAAGATCGAGTTTGGAAATTTGAAGAAGTGAGGCTCGCCATTCATGCTCTGTAGGTGGTTGAGCGTCTTTCCAATGCCTACATATCTCCCTACGGGCCGCTAGAATGGAGTAGAATATTAGATTAGTTGCGGCATTGCGGATTTTACTCCTGAGACCAAATATAACTAAAGCAAGGTCTATGGAGATATGTTCACCCAGAAGTTGAGAAAGCTTATTACCAATGGCTTCCCAATAACCGGATAGGTTTGGGCATTCATAAAACATATGGGTGTCTGATGCTGCGATTAACCCACATCTTGGACATGAGACTGGGCCAGTTAAAGAAAACTTAGTCAACCTCTGAGGGGAATAGTATGCCCTGTGTATAGTAAATAGATGGTTTCTACGAAGCCATGCAGGTTTAACTAAATCCCAGAGCATTGAGCAAGAAGCTAACCAAAGTTCTTCAACATCTACACCTGGCATAAGTTCAGCCCATAATGACGTCGGTAGATGAAAGTTGGCATCTATTTCATCGATTATTTTGTTATACCAACATGAAATTTCTTTTTTAACAGCTGGGCTGTCCAAGAGGCAAGTTACCAAGTCGCTGTTGCCACCTATAGGCAACTTTCTAACCCGTGCTGGCTGCTCTTTGTATGACTGTAACCAGCTAGAGATCTGAATATACTTAAATCTCGAAAATCTTGTGCCTACTCTGTTTATTAGATAGTCCCATGGAAGTAATGTCCCATCCATAAACAGGTCATCCCATTTATTTATGCCCGCCTCTATTAGTGGGTTAGTAAGGGCATCTGTTGTCCATGAGGGGGGGATGGGTAGACCCCATATAGGAGCCCTCCCAGAGTAGTATCCAACATTTGTCGCATGCCTCACTTTATACCAAGTATATGCAATCCCTTGTAGAACTTTCAGTTTTATTTTTTTGAAAAATTTGGGGTCACCAAACTTAAACAAAAAAGCTGATTGGTCTACTCCTTCACATTCAAGTAACGTTGAAAAAAGAAGGCCCAGCCCTGTTAATGTAGGGGTTTTAAGTAGCATACGGGTGTGCGTAAGCTGAAACGCCCATGCATAAATTTGGAGATCTGGGCCAGCTAACCCTCCCTTCTCCCTCCGTCGCCTGATTTTTTTCCACGAAATTCTTGGGCTCTTACTATTCCAAATAAAGCTGGTAATCGCGCTCTGTAGCTTTGCAATCAATTTTGAATCAAAAAAAAGTGGAATAGAGTTAAACAGAAAAGAAACTTTAGGTAAGATACTCATCTTCACTAGGTTAACCTTTCCCAAAACAGTGAGAGGAAGATGTGACCAGTCTCTCATATGTTTCCGGCACTCTGCGGCTATTTTATTGAAGTTAAGTGAAGCTATCAAATTAATGTCTTTAACTATATTGATCCCCAGATACCGAAATTGGGTTTTGGATGTCCCATTGTTGCCAATTGAATTACTATTCCAAGACATAGACTCTGTCTTTTGGGCATTAATCTCATACCCAGAGACTTTACCAAATTCCACAGCCTGGTCAATTATTTCCGGGTATGCCTCATCATAGTTCGTTGTGAAAATCATAATGTCGTCTGCGTAAAGTGCAACTTTTTTGTTCCAACCACCAAAAATAAAAGGTTTAATAAGTATGCTGTCTCTTAAGGATTGGGCAAAGGGTTCGATATATACATCGAAAAGAAGGGGCGACAGGGGACAACCCTGCCTAGTTCCCCTCGTGACCCTAAAAGTCTCAGTCAAACCCCCGTTTATCAAAAGTGAGGCAGATGGGCACCTATATAACAAATTCAACGTTCTCCGAAATCTGTCCCCCACATTGAACTTCCTCAAGGCCTCCGACAGGTATAACCAATTCACCCTGTCGAAGGCCTTGGTTGCATCCAACGTGAGGACATCCAAGGGGATAACCTCCTTTATAGCGATGTCTATAGAGCCTAATAATTCATACGTAAGCTCACAAAGCTGTCTCCCCTTTATAAACCCTTTTTGGTTATGTGCGATAATATCTGGCGCCACCCGACCCAACCGTTTTGCCAATATGGTGGCAAAGATTTTATAATCGGCGTTTAATATAGAAATGGGCCGATATGAACCGCAGTCTGTAGGGGGTTTGCCGGGCTTCAGAATAAGAGTTATGGAGGCATTGTCCCATGATTCAGGTGGTATTTCGCCGTATCTTAGAATTTGATTAAAAAGAATAACTAGGATTGGAGAGACCTAAGTGATAAGTTTTTTATATATTTCGCTTGGCAGGCCGTCAGTGCCAGTAGCCTTTCCTCCCTTTGCTTTCTTTATTGCCTCTTCTACCTCTGTAATAGTTATCTCCTCATCCAAAGAGTGGCTCTGTTCTGGTGTTAGGGATGGTAGAGAGATACCTTCTAGCCAACTCGTGATGTCATTCTGGGTAACATTTAGGTCGTCCGTATAAATGGATTGAAAGAAATTTCTAAAAACTGCTCTGATTTCATCATCTCTCGAAAAGGTGCCCTCCGGGGATGTAACAGACGAGATGTTGTTGCGAACCCGGTCAGATTTAGTTTTCCAGGCGAGTAATTTCCCTGCTCCCTCCCCATATTGGAAATGCGAAAGCTTACTTGCCTCCCATCTCTGAAGGACACGTTTCTCTAAAACTGCTGATAGTGAGTGCTTTAGTCTGTCCAACTCAGCGTGTTTTCCAGCGAGGCCGTTATCATTACCGTTGTCGATTACACCTATATTATCTATATCGGCCTGTACTACTAAAATGTTGTTTTCGATAGCGGTTACTTCCTCTGCATATTGCCTTCTTCTATAGGCGACTTTGTTTTTAATAAGACCTCTCAATGTACATTTAAATGCATCCCATAGATTTCCTATTGGAGTTGTACCTTTATTAGTATTAAAGAAGTGGCAAGTTTCTGACTGTAGAAATTCGATATCCTCTGTTGTTGCTAGTAGAGACCTATCAAAGGACCACATTCTTGTTGGAGGTGCCATGCCCAAATTTAGTTCTAACACAATTGCGGAGTGGTCAGAGAGATGCATTGGATTATAATGTATTGAGGTAATATTGTCAGCCAGAACTCTACTAGCAAGAATAAAATCAATTCTTGATTTGTGTCTGTATTTAGAGTTCCTGAATGAGAAGACTTGCCTCAGGCCTTCCCTAAACCGCCAAATGTCGATAAAGTCGTACTGGTTCATTAAGCCTAATAAGCACGATCTAGATTTAGAGGTGGTTTTTTGTCTACTGTTAGGGGATTTATCTAAAAGTGGATCTAAAGTGATGTTAAAATCCCCAGCTATAATCACCGGATCAGGGAAATTTAGCAAGTGACTGAAGAGGGTTTTCAATACAGAGGGGTCATCGATATTTGGACCATAGTAGCCCACTAATGTTACCTTCCTTTCTCCTAACTCAACTGCTGCAATGACCCAGCGCCCTCCAGAATCCACTTTTTGTTGTTTTATCTTAAACCTTACTGATTTTTTAAAGAAGATCGAAACCCCCCGTATGTTAGAACCTTGTGTTGTAGAAATGGAGGATTCTATCCATCTATTCCTTTGGACCAGGTCGTGTATCTCACTTTCTGTTAGGTGTGTCTCCTGGAGGATAATGATCCCCGCATCAGTATCACGAAGATATTGCATAATTTTATTCGCTCGGGGCTTGGTGCGGAGACCATTAACATTCCAGGATAATAATTTGAGTTTACTCATTATGTTGTGGTTTTGCGTTGCTTGGTAAAACAGATTGTAGGACTAGTGAAGTGTATGACTGCTTGGATAGATTCATGTTATCTGAGATGAGATGAGTATAAAACCTTGTATCCACACACTTAATTAAACACAAAGAAAGGAGCTCTTCTATGAAAATGTGCTTATGCCCCACCACCCCCCCGTGCCCCGCCCTCCCCCCCTGGGAAAACCCTGTACTCACCACCCGGAAGAGTTTCCGGAAGTAGTGCCCCTAGCTCTTCCCCGTCTCGACCCTGTGTGCCTCTACTATATTTAGTGTGAACTCGCCATTAAAAGTTCTGCACATCTTATGGGCAAATACTATTCTTGTGTGAAATTCTTAGTGAATTGCTTTGTTTGTGGTTTTTTTTTTTTTTTTTTTTTTCCATCTTTATCTGTTATTTATTTTTATTTTTTTTTATTTTTTATAGATACATCTTTTTTTCCTTTTTCACCTTTTTACCCTAATCCGTTTTGTGTTTTTTTTTTTTTTTTTTTTTCTGGTAATTCAATGTTTGATACCATTCCAATTTTTAACAAGACTTTTGTGCACAGGCATTCAGAACTGTTGGTGCTATTATTATGCGTTTTCAGCTCCTCAAATTTTTTACTCCCTCTGTTTCCTGTTACCAAAAGATAGTAGAAGGTTGTCGGCTGCTTGCACTGATCTAATGTTGTACATTTTGTTATCTAACATTATCTTGAGCGATGCAGGGAAGCCCATCTGTACCGTAGCACCAAATTTGCGAAAAGCATCCATCCTCCGGCCTAACTCCCACTGTTTGTCTAACGTGAACCGGGACAAATCTGAACGAATCTGAAAGTTAAACCCTTTATATGTTTGTGATTTGAGCCTAAGCGCTTGGTTTAGAATATGCTCCTTCAAAGAGTAGGTATGAAAGTTTACCAGAATTTTCCTGGGTTTAGACCGCTGTGGGTTGAGTCTGAAAGGATCCCGGTGTATGCGCTGTATGTCCGTTGCTAACTCCTCAGTAGAATGGGAAAGATTTAAGGTTTCCTTTAATAAAGTAATTATAAAACTCTTGATGTCTGTACTTTCACTTCCTTCTGGAACATTCAAAATGCGTATGTTGTTACGCCTCGCATTATTTTCTAATGTTTCCATTCTATCCGACAGAGCTTGATCATCTCTTTTCAGTCTGGTAATATCTTCGGCAGCGCCCTCGGCCCTCATCGTTACTTGGCCCACAGTTTCCTCCAAAGCTTGGGTTCTCAGTGACAAGGTGACTATTCTTTCGTCAAGAGATTCGCAGAAACTCCTTATCTCTCTTTGATTAGAGGCAGATTCAGCAAAGCCTTGTTTAATCTCCGCTGATAAAGCTGTGAACATTGATTGTATTGAGGCCATAGAAATAGGTTCTGAGGATGAGGATGAGGATGACCCTGCCACTCCACTTGATTCTTGAACAATTGTAGGTGGCTCGGGTGGTTCAGAAAATATGCCAGCCTCAAAATTATCTTCCATATTGGCAGGATCAATGCTAATAACATCACTGGTAAGAGCACTAGCTGCTTGTGATAGAGAGGGAGGTACTGCTTCACCTACTTCCCTTGTCAAATCAAGGTTTTGTATAGCTGGGTCGGCTAGATCTGCGGTGTTTTCAATCATCAGATTCTCTACGTTAGGCGCGGCAGATGAAGCCTCTTCTAGTCTTGTTATGTGGGAGAGGTCGGAGTTAAGGGATTGAGGCTGAAGTTCTGAGGAATTCATAGAGGCAAACTCTATGCCCTCTATCACAGGAGGCAGAGCCTGCCCGCTGCCTGCCATGATCTCTGCACCTGGCAAAGTTTCCGTGATGTTGTTGCTGTGTTGCGGATGTTCTTTACCAATACTCAATATCTGGGGGACCACCTTAAAATATGAGCGCAGAGATGGGGTTATTTTGGATGCAGAGTCCGTGGAGGATTTAGCTTTAACTTTAGCTTTACTGCGCCCCCTACCCCTTTTTGCTTTAACCTCAGTTGACAGATAAGAGGATGTATCCCGACCAGCGTTTAAGTTTGGAGAGTTTGGAGAAACTAAAAGAGAGCTTTTCCCAAACTCAAAAACCTCCCTACCAGCCTCCTCCTCCGATACTTGTGGCACTTGTGGCGCACCTTTAGCTCTCTTTTTACGGGGTATGCTAGATGTATTAACCCCCAACACGCCCTTTACTGCAACCTTACCTCTTAGCTTCCTAGCAGTCTCTGCAGTGCTCATGTGTCCCAAAGAAAAACTTGCAGCCTTACGATGATTTCTGGTGTTTATTTCCGCTTTTGCGTGTAGGTCGCTTTCTGCAATAAGCCCCTTGTCTTCACCCTCCTGTGCTGCCTGGGAAGAAGGCAGGACGAGACCGTCAAGCGAGACCTCAGGCGGAAAAACAGGGAATCCAAATGCCGGGGTGTTTTTGTAGAAGGCGCCGCTGGTTAGAGTGGCGCTGCGGAGGCTCAGAATCCGTCTTGACTTACGAAGCTCCAGGGCTGCTAGCTCCCAGCGTAGCAGCTCAGCTGTGAGCTTGCCTTGGCGTGGGCGTTCACCTCCACCTCCGCTGCTAGCAGACTCCGTAGAACCGCCGCGCCCGCCGCGCCCTTTCTCCTGCGCGCCGGGGCTTGCCGTCTTAATGAGGCACATCAAAAATTTGGACGAATAACGGAAAACGAAAAAAGGCTCGGGACCCAAATGCCTCACAAACCAACCGAGATGAAGCTGCGCGATGCAGCCCAGAATGTTGGTAGAGCTGGCGAGCTAAATTCAGCTGAATTCAGGCATCAGGAGCGGAGACAGGAGCGGAGCACTGCAGCAGTCAGCCGACTGCCGCCATGTTTTCCCAGGATCTGCACATGCTTCCTTAATGAGATTGTTGTGTGTTTTTTTTTAAGATAATCTTTTTGATTGTCTTTTTTTTGCCCGCTGTTATGTGATGAGTACTATTGAACTCACTGTTTCTAGTGAAATATATTCTGAGAACAGCAAAAAAGGCAAATGAAATGCTTTAGAAATGATTTAGTGTTGTAAAAGATAAATCGTAACTGTATTTTTTTGTCTTCTACAGATGCTAAATTTGCAATAATTATTATTTTTTTAATTTATTATTTTGAAGGTAAGTATATCTAAGTATCAAAAATGATCGATGGGATGTACCTCTACAAAAGTGAAGTAATGCAACGTCTATGGTGTACAAAAGTTTGTAAAGACGGTTTGTATCTTTGAAACACATTTGAAGAATTAAAAAAAAATATATAGTGAGTGTACCTGTGTTCTTTGTATTCTACTACAACACATCAACTGCTTTGGAACTGGTAAGCAGAATAGATATTTTTTACTTTTTTTAGTACTGCATTTTATTATAATAGCCTTAGTTTATTTCTATAATGATAGACAGTGACTGGTTTGAAAATGTAAGGACCAAAAATTCATATAAGCACATTTAATTGATATAATCATATAAAGTACTTGAGAAAGGTTTTTGCATAATATTTTTTAAAGGGCAAAATAGTTGATAAAGCTAGTTTTGTATTATGTATTAGGGAAAATGATAAAATGAAGTGTTTATGTTTTTCTGCAAGGAACAACAACATAATAAAATTCAATATGGAAGAAGAGTAGAAGAATATGGAAGAGAGTTATGAAGTTACTGACAGTCTGACAGAGGAGTTTAATATACGTTTCATAGACAGCGAGAATGAAGAAGAAAGTATTGGTGCAGGAGATATTACCTGCGATTTTTTAGATCAAAGTTTGGACAATGAGTTTAGTGAAGCATTAGACGACGTTGAGTTTCATAACATGACTTTTGAAATTCATGATGAAGAGAACGAAATTGCAGATGAAGTGATGCTGGAAGTTCTATTAAATTATGAATTGATAGAAGAATAAATTTATGATTAAAAATTAAAAATGGTTTGATAGACTCTTTTGGAGAATTGTAATCATTCCGCAAGTATCCAAGTTCTCATGGAACAAAATGGGTCTTAGGGCATGGATTACTTCAAACCTTTATAAATTATTAATGCAATGTTCTATGCACCAGCAAAGTTGTGTTTTATAGTTTTTATTTCCAGGTGAATATCCTTTGACTTCCAGCAAAGTCTCTGTGATTGCTGATCCAGTATTAAACAGAGCTATTCAACAGAATGTCCTTCTGTATGTAGTGTGCTAAAAATGAGGCTATTTAAAATTCAATAGGCAGTTTGCTTGCAGAACTGTAATCATCTAGTCAGTATCCAAATATTCATGGAGACAGTACGTCTTAGGCCGTGGACTGCTTTAAACCTGCATAGATTACCCTTGCGGTCTTCTATGTAACTACAAACTACTCTTTTCTATATTGTAACCTTCAGTGTGTATTATTACACTTTCAGCAATCATTCTCACTCTACTGTTTCAGTATTGTATTGAGCCATACAGCAGTATCTGCTTATCTATAAACTATTAGAACATTGGAATGTTGGGAGCTCCACTGATAAAAATGGAGTGCTCCGGGCTTATAATAGCTGGTATAAGCTTGGAGCTCCAACATTTCAATGTTCCTTTGTTCACTGTTCTGGCTGTGAATAAAGGCTTCAGGGAGTCTGAGGGGATTCCGATCCCCTCGGACTCCCTGAAGGCTTTGTTCATTTTTGTTAGGACATTTTGCATTCTAAGGACAGATTGTTCTAATAGCCTTAAAGCCCTTCATAGCTGGGCTATACCGGCTATTAAAGTCCCTTTCCCTTGTTAAAGCTAAGACACTGTGAAAAACGTATCCCTTCCCAGCAGAGGCATAAGGATGGTGCAACAGGAAAAAATTGTTTTTTATTTCTCCTCATTTTTCTTTTTTCTATGTGTGGTGCTTTCTGCAGCACATGTAGAAAAAGGAAAAGTCTCTTGTGATTATTTTTCTACAGAAAGGTTTCCCTACCTGTACAAAAATAATCGTCCTTGCAATGCAGACATGCTTGCTCCATTCTGCTAAGGTTTCTGCATTGGTGCAGGCAGACCATTGTGCGCCGGAGTAAGGGAAAAGGACAGGAATATGCTATATCTTATAGATATGGTTTATTCCTGTCTTTTTCTATTGCCATAGGGAAGCGTAGCAGGAAGGCCTGCTGCACTTTCCTTCGGCAAAATCTCATAAATGAGGCCTATGTGTGTAGTCAAGTACTCATGGTGCAAAGTGGGCGTTAGGGCACAGAGTACTTCAAACCCCTACAGACTGTGCATACATTATTCTATGCACCTGCAAATTTGCTTTTTTATGTTGAATTTCGCAGATTCTACCTTTTTACTTCCACCAAACACTCTGTTACACTTGCAATAGTTTTCTAGTGACTCATTGATCAGTGTGTAGTAAGGCATTCACTACATTAAAACAGTAATTAGTAGATGTAGAATAAGTGGTAGATCCTCAGAGATATGACAGTTATTGTGCACTGTGACATCACCATCATGGATGCACCATATTTACAATGTGGTGCACTATGGGGCAAAAATGGCACAGATATGTGATGTATCTGTTCTGTGAAGATGGTGCATTGCTTGACTTGTTTTGCAAGCACAATGCAGCTCCAGCAATGTTCTTGGGGCTCTATGCTCACAATGCTGTGTCAATCCTTACACCTGCTTCAAACAGGTGCAGGGTTTTGACGCAGTATAATCCCAAAATAATCTTATAGATTTCACTTAGTCACTTTTAGGAGGTGTTCCTGCGCCAGAACACCCCCCAACTGTGAAGGAAAGCCTCCTTTTGACACACGCCTTTACAGTGTGACTCACCTTCCAATTACGTCAGATTGTAAATAGCATACATCATGGTACATCTTTTGCACCACCGCTGCATCACAAATGTGATGCAATGGTTGTGTAAAAGAGACACAAGGGGATTGTAAAACCGCCCTTAATACATACAAATTCATCCACGCAGTTTCACCAATAGTGCAAATTGAAGCATAGACTTGTAACATATTTATATACATATGTTACATTCAAGTGCTTCGGAGGTACTACAGTATACTATAGGTAAACACCCTATAGATTTATGCTGTAGCACATCCTTATAGTTTTGCACTTTCATATTCATTCATTCGTTTATGAAGTACACATTTTTTCTGACAAACTTTTACAGACAAACATAGAAATATAGTTATTTTTTTGACCAGTAGAGGTAGTTCTGAAAAGAACTTTTTTTTTTCTTTTTTCTTTTGTACTTTTTTTGTAGTTTTTCAACAATTTTGATTCTTTTTTCTTTTTTCTTTTTGTAGAAACAAAAACTAGAAAAATAGAACTTTAAAAAACAAAAAACTGTGGACCTGCAACAGAAATTCCATAAAAAAATCAGTTTCTGGGGCATTGGTGCCGCTCCTGCCTCCTAACAATGAGGTCCACTGACTGCTCCCCATAACATAAAAGTTAATTGCAATATATGCAGAGGAACTGTATTTTGGAAAATTGAGAAACAATCACATTTGTTGGAATGGTTCCAGATGGTGGTGGCGGCGCACTTGAGGTGTTTGGCACTGCAGTTGGTGGAGCATCCTGCAGGCTTTCTCCCTTGCATAATTATTGGGATGCAAGTTTTTTACATGTCTGTCCATGCTTGCTGTTCCAAATGAATATTTCTTTGTTGGGTCCCCGCGAGATAGAAATACATCACAAAGTTTGCAGGTCACCTTTGGAGCATTCACTTTCTTTTGGCCCTCAGGAATAGAAAAAAAATTCCAAATGAAAGCCTCCTTTTTTTTCTTCAGAGGAGGTTCTGCTAGGAAGGATTTCTCATCAGAAGAATGCTCAGAAGGTGTTGTAGACCGAGCAGCCATAATAATCAAATAAAGTTCCAAAGGACTTCAGGTGTAAAGAAAGGGTCCTACTCCTCAAAAAGTCAAAGTAAAATGAACAAAATGGGAGGGGTCTTTCAACAATTGGAGTAGGAAGTATTATGAACCAATGAAATCTCTTCTTTTAATGTCACATGACTGTACGTACTCTTACGGTACGCTTACGGAGCTCTTACGTTGCGCTTACGATGCTCTTACGGTGCGTATACGCTGATCGTACGATCGCGATGTTCGTAATTTAAAAAGTAATATACGGTTCTTAAAAGTTAAAAAAAAACATTTTCTTGATTATCCCAGATAATGTCTACCTTTAAAATGTACAAGAAATACATAAATATATCGTTTTTAACATTATAAAAATTTCGGAGGTGCGCGTACGGGGGGTTGTACAAACGTAGATGACGTCACACGGAAGCGCGGTTGCGCCGCGTTACGTCAAAACGTACTCGTGACGTGTGCGTGCGTGCTGAGTACAATCTACAGTACAAATGATGGTGCGTTTACCATACGCGTACTGTGTGGCTATCTAAAAAAAAAAGGAATAATATCAAATTTAATTTTTATGTTTGTAAAAAAAAAAAATTAATACAATTTTTTTTTTTCTATTTAGATGTATTATTATTTTACAATACAATATGCAATATATATAAAACAAAATAATATGTAAATATTTATTACAAAAATGAGGGAAATTAGTAAAAAAATAATTTTTTTTAGTAATTAATACATTTAAGAACTATCATTTACAAAACCTTTGAAATTCACTGAAAAAACCATAGGTTTCACCCACGTTATAGTTAAAAATTAGCATTTAAAAAAAATATAGAAATTCACTGAAAAAACCATAGGTTTCAGCCATGTTATAGTTAAAATTTAGCATTTAAAAAACCTTAGAAATTCACAGAAAAAACCACAGGTTTCACCCGCGTTATAGTTAAAAATTAGCATTTAAAAAACCTTAGAAATTCACTGAAAAAACCATAGGTTTCACACACGTTATAGTTAACTGGAGATTTTACTCATACAAAACCATTGAAATTCCCCCGATATAGTTAACTATAACTCGCGCGCCCACAATGCACTGCTGGTGACGTCACATATTACATCACTCATGACATGGTCAGTGACATCACTCATGACATCACTGATGACATCTCAAATGACACCACTGATGACATCACTGATGACATCATCCTTGTGACAGAGTGGCAGTCCTCCTCTCAGCGTAATATAACCCTTGATACACACATACAAAAATAGAAACTGAAATTTTCAAAAAAATGGAGATACCAATACCAGTTAGAACAACCTATTCAGTAATTCCAAAATCAACATAAACATCAACTCATTCACCAACAGTTCTATATAGGGACTCATACATGTACTCACTCATCATATGTACTCATACACCTATACATCTTATTATACACTCATCTATAAAGTTACTCACACACATACTCACACATGCAAATAAACTATCAAACATCCATTTACTTGCACATACAGCTATACACCCACCACTACACTTACTTGTACAGAAACATACAGATACTTACTCTCTTAAACAATCACTTATAGAAACACATACTTATTTATACAGGAAATCTTACAATCTGTTGCTCTCACATCTACTCACTTATATACATCAATACTCACATATACTTGTTTAAAACATATGTAGTTACTCATAAAGATACCATTGAGACAGTCATTCACTCACTAACACACCCATACACACACTCTTCCACCTATACAGTCCTGCACACATGCTGTCTTCAAAACACATACAAACAGTGAGTCACCCATTTATGCATCTATGCGTTAAGTAATACCTCACCAAACCATACAGACACTCATACTAATACTAAAAAAAACAACTAATAACCCATATCGACACTCATGTAGCTCGTCACTAACCCATGCAGCCACTTATACACAAAGTGAGACACTGATACAGATATTTACATATTTAAACATTACTCACTAATACATGTATTCACTAAGATACACTTAATAAGTCACTTATGCAATCGTTTTTATAAAAAAACATCAATTTCGACACTTATTTACCCATTTATTCTTCCTTCGACCTTTAGATATACATATATAAAAAATATTTATTTTTCAGAAAGACACACATTTACTGGATGATGTCATCAGTGATGTCATCAGTGATGTCACTTGAGATGTCATCAGTGATGTCATGAGTGATTTCACTGACCATGTCATGAGTGATGTAATATGTGACGTCATCAGCAGTGCATTGCGGGCGCACGAGTTATAGTTAACTATAACGGGGGAATTTCAATGGTTTTGTATGAGTGAAATGTCGAGTTAACTATAACGTGTGTGAAACCTATGTTTTTTTCAGTGAATATATATATATATATATATATATATATATATAACTGGGTGTAATAGCTGATTCCGGGTGACTAAATCAACTTGTTTACATGCATCCAGAATAGTCTTGCGACTATACCCTCGTTCCTTAAATCGTTGGCACATGATGTCTTTCTCCCTCATATAGCTGACCTCCAGGCTACAGTTGCGTTTTGCACGCAACAGTTCCCCATAGGGGATGCTGTAGAACAGCTTCCAAGGATGGGCACTAAATGCACTGAGGATGCTATTGCCCACCATTTGTTTGCGGAACAATCAAATTTGAATCAGCTGATCTTTGATTTCTACAACCACATTGAGAAATTCTATTTCTGTTTTACTGATGTGTTCAGTAAATATCAAGTTACACTCATTGTCATTGAGTTTTTTAACGAACTCCTTGGCAGACTCAGGGTCACCGTTCCAAATTAAAAAGATGTCATCAATATATCGAAGCCACAGGACACAGTTGGAAAAATCCTCCAAATGGGCGGCCACCTGCTCCTCCCACCAGCCCATGAATAAGTTGGCATAACTGGGGGCAAAGCAGGTGCCCATGGCTGTGCCCTGTGACTGCAGATAGATGACATCATTAAACAGGAATTCATCATTAATTTTAAGCCCCCGGGTGGGCCAGGTCCCGGGGCAATTTAGGAAATGTATAGCGGGGTCCCAATGGGGCCCCCGCAGCCCAGGAACTGCTACCTCCCCGTGGCTCTTTTTTAAAAATTAGAAATACCTGTGTGGTGGGGCTCAAGCCCCACACATGCCCCGGGGGCTACCACCTCCCCGGGGCTTTTGAAAAGTTGGGAGGGGGCCATAGAGCCCCCCTCCTGGAGTCATCAATGGCCCTGGGGAGCCCAACCCCGTGGGCTGGCTCCTGCAGCCCACCCCGGGACACTGCTGTTTGTTATGATAGGGCAGGAGCACTGCTCCCGCCCTACCGTAGCAAACTCTGGCTTGGATTTTGGAAGAGAGAGCAGGGAAACCTGCTCTCTCTTCCAAAATCCTAAGCAGATTGCTTTTCCACATGGGGAGCTGCATGTCAGCAGTTACTCATGTGGAAAAGCGATGCCGGCTCCCGCAGGACGCGGGGAGCCGGCAGGACCGTGGGGGCATTGGGGCTCCCCCCACAGTCCCCAACAAAGTGGCTAGGCCCCTGGAGATGGGGTCCCTGGGGAGAATATAAATTACTGGTAGGAGCCGTCTTTTTTTCCTTTAAAATTTGGAGTCGTGACCCTTGCATGGTGCTCAGCACAGCTCCCTGGTGTGAACGCGTGGGGTGCGCGGCTCCCAGCGTGGTCCCCTGGTGTGAATGCAAGGGGTGCGCAAATCCCAGCACGGCCCCCTGGTGTGAACTCGAGGGGTGCGCGGCTCCCAGTGTGGCCCCCTGGTGTGAACGCTAAGGGTGCGCGACATCTATATAATATATAAAAAAAAGGATAAATATAGTTTCAAAAAGAAAAATTATATACAACTTTTTTTAAATATATATATGTGATAGAAGTAAATTACAATACTTCGGCTTGGATCATGTTACAATTAATGCTAGAGGTGGTGACAGGCAACAACAAGCATTTACAATGCAATGGTTTTGCCTTTGTTAAAGTTAGAGCTATTGGCATTGCTCTTGACATTATTTTTATTTATGTTTTTTTTAACATAAATAAATGGCATTGTCATTTACAATGCCACTAGCTTTATCTCTCGCAAATGACACACACAAACACCCACAGAGAGCCCCCCCACACACACACAGAGCTCCCCCCACACACACACCCACACAGAGCCCCCCACACACACACCCACACAGAGCCCCCCACAAACACAGCCACACAAAGCCCCCAACAGAGGCACGAAAACAGGGTCACAAGCAGGCAACAGAGTCACAAGCAGGCAACAGAGGCACGAAAACAGGGTCACAAGCAGGCAACAGAGTCACAAGCAGGCAACAGAGGCACGAAAACAGGGTCACAAGCAGGCAACAGAGGCACGAAAACAGGGTCACAAGCAGGCAACAGAGTCACAAGCAGGCAACAGAGGCACGAAAACAGGGTCACAAGCAGGCAACAGAGGCACGAAAACAGGGTCACAAGCAGGCAACAGAGTCACAAGCAGGCAACAGAGGCACGAAAACAGGGTCACAAGCAGCCAACAGAGGCACGAAAACAGGGTCACAAGCAGGCAACAGAGTCACAAGCAGGCAACAGAGGCACGAAAACAGGGTCACAAGCAGGCAACAGAGTCACAAGCAGGCAACAGAGGCACGAAAACAGGGTCACAAGCAGGCAACAGAGGCACGAAAACAGGGTCACAAGCAGGCAACAGAGTCACAAGCAGGCAACAGAGGCACGAAAACAGGGTCACAAGCAGGCAACAGAGGCACGAAAACAGGGTCACAAGCAGGCAACAGAGGCACGAAAACAGGGTCACAAGCAGGCAACAGAGTCACAAGCAGGCAACAGAGGCACGAAAACAGGGTCACAAGCAGCCAACAGAGGCACGAAAACAGGGTCACAAGCAGGCAACAGTCACAAGCAGGCAAAAGAGGCACGAAAACAGGGTCACAAGCAGGCAACAGAGGCACGAAAACAGGGTCACAAGCAGGCAGCAGAGTCATAAGCAGGCAACAGAGGCACGAAAAGAGGGTCACAAGCAGGCAACAGAGGCACGTAAACAGGGTGACAAGCAGGCAACAGAGGCACGAAAACAGGGTCACAAGCAGGCAACAGAGTCACAAGCAGGCAACAGAGGCACGAAAACAGGGCACACGGACAGCGGAGGGGGGGTGCAGGAACGGGCACACAGACAGCGGAAGACAGCAAGCACTCACTAAAAGTAGAAAAACATCCCGGGCTTCAGATCCGAGGGAGGTGTGGGGAATTCAGCGAGAGCACTTTGTAAAAAAAAGGAGGCTTTGTGGCTCTGAGTGTAAATGTTTGTTTTTTTACTCTCCTCTGCCGTAGATTTCAGAAGCAAGCAAAGCGTGCAAAACCTAAAAACAGCCCCCACCACTCAAAAAACAGCACCCACCCATCCGGCCAACTGGGAAAACGCCCAGTGGCCGCTACGGCCATTCCGCCCTGTCCACTGAACCCAGATTATTGCTGCTGTATTCCACAGATCAAACAGGAGCAGGGGTCGATTTCCTTCCTTGCACTCAGGACGATGACACACTAGCTACGCCACTGGCTGGAACCCGATTCCACACACTGTCTTTGGTACGCTGTAAAACTTTATCAGTAAAACTGCATGTCTCAAAATTCAGTGGTCACGTCAATGGGAAATGTTCTGTCTCTAAAGGACAGTGCGCTACCACACCATGCAAGACCAGTTAAATACCCTTTTATTCTGGACTCAACTCATTTGTTACACTTGGATTTTTCACTATCCATATGACTTCAGAAATGCAACATTAACTGCAGTAACGACCTACTGCAGAATTGCATCGGTTAATACTCACACTATGAAAATCTTAATTTCCACTAAATGTTTCCCAGTAGCCCCGCGCCTGGCCCCACCCCCTAAACCCACCTCCTCGCACATAGCTCAGTTTGTTTTACTTGAGTACCTGCATAAAACTGAAGAAAAAAAACATCTACCTCCTGAATAAGGTTTATTAAGCGCTAAACCTCCCGGTGTGAGAATATTATAGAGCAGTACATGTGGAAGGGCCGGCCGTTATTTGTTGAGGGAACAGAAAAGTTGATACATAACAACTGCTCCGGGTTGTTAAAGCGCACACGTGCTGCAGCCAAACAGACTCCACCACTGGCTGCCAGCCGGCGCATGCTGGAAAACTTCCCTGTCCGCTGTTCTTAGAGCGCCGCTGAAATGAAGAAGCTTCTTGGTAGAAATAGCTCTTTATTAAACAGTAGAAGAGCATACAAATTACACAGCCAGCATGGTCAGGTCCTCAGCAGCAGATAACCGCTACAACCTGAAAGATGCACATTCTACACTGTAACATTCTCGAGCAGTGACATCCTAACCTTCCATAATAAACCATTCTAAGATAAGAATGTAAACACAACAGCCGCTTACGCCTCTCATCCAATGAGTGCTAGCCTTCTTGAGCTCTCACCCAATGGTAGCGCACATTGTTTTATAGTGCAGAGGCCTGGCGGAAGGGAAGGGCAAACTGTCAGGCGCGTTGTGTTCACCTTTCACTGCCCGCTACTGTCTCAGGAACGCTGTCCGTGGCCGCCTGTGACTGGCAAAGGTGACCTGCAGCTCGCAGCTTCCCCACCTCTCACCTACTGCCAGCCCCAGCACAATGGGTGGCAACAGCAGCACCCGGCGCGTCTCCTTCGAGGCTGACTAGAACGATAACATCAATGTGGTGAAGGGCATCAGGGTGAGTGAGCCCAGGGGCATGAAGGAACTCTGGGTGCGAGGGAGCACTGACTTCCTAATATGAACCCTCAAACCTCGGAATATTAAGCAAACTCCTGTGTGAACTCACAAATGCGGGTCAAGAAAGTGGTGTTCGGTACTTTCCTCAAAGTACTCTGGATACATTTAAGTGTGGCTGCAGTCTAAATGGGTAACGAGGCAGCAGGGATGTCAGGTCTAACACAAGGTCCAAACGCAACCTTACAGAACTAATTGTACATTACACTAGGGGAGCTTGCAGCTACTTTGCACATTCAAATCGCACTCAGACTTTCCTCTAATTCCATTAGACGCCTAGCACTCTACGTTGATAAACAGGAGTCTGACTTCATGCTCCTCAACCTATGTGCATAAATCTTGAGTTGTAAAGATATTATGAGAGAAATGCACAGGTTAGCAAAAATACGAGAAGTAGATGTCAAATAAACAAGGCCTTACACGGGGAGGCTCATGAGAGTGCCATGGACGTTTGGTGGTGGGTTGCAGTCAGTGATATAGTCGTGTGACCAGAACCGTTGTATTCAGAGCTGTAACAAACATCCCGGCCAAGCTTCGGCGCTCCTGTTTTTACTACGGGCGTTAGCTACTTTCAGTGGGCAGGAGACTGATGCGACAAAGCAAACAGCATACGCACAAAGCAGACTATTAAAACAAACAGATTCACGGGCCAGCATCAAAGGCTCTATCCATATGCGCCCCGCCATCAAGTCAGCAGGATATCAGGAACACAAACCTGAGCCTAGGGAGAATGTAATAAAAACTTTCTCAAGTCAGCGTGAAATAAAAGGAAGCAACCCAGCTAATGCACAAATTACTCCATCCTGCTCCCTTAACCAACACTATGGGAGATAACCACCAGCCTCTAGGGAACAATAAATAAACCCTGAATCCACAAGACAAATAAGCAATGGCAGATAAATAGCTGCTTTATTAGTTAACAAATTCAGTATCTTTCATTGTGTGTTTTTGCTGCACTTGGGCGTTTTCCACACACACGAGGGAGCATTGCTTTCTTTGTGTCACACTGCGCCTTGTCACACTGCGGGGAAGTCTCAGCTTCAAAACACGCCTTGATCACCAATAACTCTGAAACAATGCAGTCCTGATGAAACACGCCACGTGATTTACTCCATACATCTAATTACAATGCAGATTCCCACTGCTGCAGTATGTATCCCCGGTACAGTATGTAGGTCATAACGGCCTTTGCCCTAGTTTCTCAGATTACATGTCGGGGTGAAGCAGCCTTTGATAGTGTGTGGTCCTCTTTCTGCAGAGACTCCGATGGAGGTCACACCCTCTCCATCGGGCAGTGCAAGGTGCACGCTGCACCTTCACAGGACACGCGGCTCCACAACCTAACCCGACGCAGCTGCGAGGTAAACACACACAGAGGCGAGTCTGCAACCCAGGGGTGGATGCATACATGGGTCCGTGAAAAGCTATGTAACTATCTTCAGGTTCCTTTGAGCCCTTCTCTCGGACCACCTGCACGAGAGATTGCTCACAATTAGCATCACTGACACCATGACCCTCGCCCTCCCACAATCAAGGCGCAGCACATTTCTCACAGCGGGAATGTCGACAGGGCTGGATGTGAGGGAGTCCCCGCGAATAAGAATTGGGGGCTTTTGATCTAAATTAATTTTGATCGTGTGGTAAATACCTGCGTGTAGCATCATTAGCAGGTCTCTAAGAAGTCCCAGGTATGGTAGTTTAAGGAATTCAAGCGAAGAGACAAAACCTAGTCGGCCAGGAGCACACAGTTATGTCGGGCGAGGTTGCCAGGATTCGATAATCAAACAAACAAGTTCGCTTCCCGATCCAGTCTTTCTTTGCGATTCTGCTTCAAAGTGTAAGCCTAGCGAGGGAGCGTTAGGTGTCGTACCACAACAAAAAGCCGCACTCGACTTCAAATGTGTGAAATTGAAAATGAAGCGCCTCCTGGGTAAAAGAGCCTGCTTAAGTGACGGGGGAGGGGTCGAATTGGGAATTAAACAATCTGTTTGCGTGTCATAGGCAACACCCTCCTGCTACATTGTCCTCCCGGGACATGGATTCAGGTGGAGGCGCACAAAGGTTAATGAGACCGCAATCACCCAGTGCGGACGGTAATCAGATCATGTTTTAATTATGTCGGTGGATAGGGTTTCCGCTGCAGGCGGTCGGCTATAGACAGCGCGCTGCCTGCGCCGACACATGATAGGGTTCTGCAGTGCACCGAGGGCACTCAACCACCCACAGACACCCAACAGGAGAGGTTAAGGGTCGGGCGAGGCAGGCGCATTTCTGGCATGCCGCTTCCGTGCTGCTGATGCCCTGGACTGTAGCATTACAGCTCACTTACCTGCTCAAAACAAGGGCTCCCGGCCCCGCCCACAACCAGGCGGCGGGCCGGACATCTTCTTCCGGTGTTTCCAATGCCGGACCAGATTCGGGGGCGTTCCCGAGAACAGGCTTTCGGCTGACGTCGCCAAATGCGAAAAATTCTCGGGAACGCCCCGAATCTGGTCCGGGATTGACGGACAGAGCCGTCTCCCAATGGCTAGCCTCCATTTATGGAGCTAGCCAATGGGAGAGTGGGGCGGGTCCCTGTTCCACACTCTAACTCATAAGGTTTTTTAGCGCATCGCCAGGCAAAACCTAAAAATGACGTAGACTAGAATCACGGTACATAATGAATAGTGGAGAGGAATTGACTGTACACTTAGGAAAGTAGATTCATGTATCAATAGTTGTTAGCAGATCTTTTGTCTTATATGAGTTTGTTGTCTTACACTATAAGCTAAATGAACTAAATGTAATGTCATTGGTAATGTTCACTGAACTTGTGTATAAAATGTACATTTTTTTTAAAATATAAGATGCATTTTAGGTCTTGCAGGAATTGGGTTAAGGGAATATTAGAAGGAAGGGACACAAGCCTATCCATGGCGAGATCTCCTAATTTAACATTATATGTCGCATTCAGTGCATGCTGATACATGGCAGTATTTAGTGACTTAAACTGAAGGTGATTAATGAAAGATCGCTTTGTGGTAAAGAATAATCATGTATTTTGTATTATAAAATGAAGTAGAAGTGTATCTTAACACGTAATGAATGTGTAAATTGCAACTTCAAAATGGCACCCATGTTGCTAACAGGGTGATTGTCCCTCCTTTACTTCCATGCACACAAGCAATGCTTTATTAACATGCTCTCTCTGGTGTGTCATGAACACTGAGGAAGGCTTCACGCCAAAACGCGTTTGTTTACTGGCTGCTGAAATAAAGTTTACAAGCGCCCCGTGAGTGCGGTAATTCTTTTTGGAATTTGGAGAATTTGAGCGCGAATATATATGTATATATAGAAAATAGTATAGAATTGAACCCTTCTCCAATTACCCATGCAGCACTATCTACTTATCCTGTCACTCCGGCAATACCTAAGCACTTATACATTCACCATGCACTCTGTTTGAAGCACTGTAATCATTCTAGTTAGTAGTCTTGTACTTATGGATTGGCATAGCCAGTAACACTAGTACAGCTACAATATTCTGTGTACTATCCATGAAGAATTCTAACCGGCTACATACTATTGATACACTCTTCTAAATACCCAGTTAGTACCTATGCAGTCTAGGAAGCCTGCTGTCTATCCCATGCACTTCTCCGATCACCCA
Source organism: Lissotriton helveticus (assembly GCF_964261635.1). NCBI lineage: Eukaryota > Metazoa > Chordata > Amphibia > Caudata > Salamandridae > Lissotriton > Lissotriton helveticus. The sequence continues at coordinate 2,113,044,191 of NC_136063.1, forward strand.
TCCAGTGCTATCTACTTATCCTATCACTTCACCAATACCTAAGCACTTATAAATTCACCATGCTCTTTGTTTGTAGCACTGTAATCATTCCAGTTACTAGTCATATACTTATAGAATGGCCTAGCCACTAACACAAGTACACCTACAATATTCTGTGCACTATGCATGCAGACCTGTAACCGTCTACATACTATTGGTACACTCTTCTAAATACCCGTTTAGTGCCCATGCAGTCTAGGAATCCTCCTGTCAGTCCCATGCACTTCTCCAATCACCCATGCAGCACTATCTACTTATCCTATCAGTCCACCAATACCTAAGCACTTATAAATTCACCATGGACTGTTTGTAGCACTGTAATTATTCCAGTTACTAGTCATGTACTTATAGAATGGCCTAGCCACTAACACAAGTACAACTACAATATTCTGTGCACTATGCATGCATACCCCTATCCAGCTACATTATTTATTTATTTATTTCATTTCTAAAGCGCTCTATCACCTGACAGGCATCCTGGCGCTGGCAAACTCAAAGTACATGGCAGAGAACGTGCAACAGAGAAACAAGGAAGGAGCTAACTCAAAACAGTACAGCGGCTTACATTTTCGGAAACATACTATTGATACTCTCTTCTAAATACCCCGTTAGTACCCATGCAGTCTAAGAATCCTCCTCTCTGTCTATGCAATTCTCCTATCACCCATCCTCCCCTATCTACTTATCCTATCACTCCGCCAATCCCTAGGCACTTATAAATTCACCAGGCACTCTGTTTGCAGCACTGTAATTATTCCAGTTACTAGTCATGTACTTATGGAATGGCCTAGACAGTAACACTAGTACAGCTACGATATTCTGTGCGCTATCCATGTGCTATCCATGCAGACCTCTAACCAACTATATACTACTGATTAACTCCTCGAAATACTCTGGTAATACTCATGCATTCTAGCAAGTCTCCTGTCAGTCCCTATGCACTTCTCCAATCACCCATCTATCAGTATCTACTGATCAAATCACTCCACCAATACCCAAGCATCTATAAATTAGCATTTAAAAAACCTTTGAAATTCACTGAAAAAACCATAGGTTTCAGGCATGTTATAGTGAGAAAAAGTGTAGACCTGAAGAAGAGTACATTAAAAGAACTGAGAACTGAGAACGAGAATAATTGCTGATTGGAGACCACAAATTTGTATGAACATTGTCATTAATAAGTACTTAAAGCATAAAAATGGCTAGAGTAAACTACATTTTAAATTCTATATTACACACTGAGCACTTAGAAATGAACACAGCACCTCTTTTTAGTTTGAAAATATACGTTTGTAAAATTGTGTAAAAATTAAACACTACACTTACCACAATGCACTGCGCGAAATACAGGAAGTAACTGTGTGCTACTAGAAATAAAAGAAGTGTGTTTCTAGGTCTGTGTATCCCTTGATCAAGCCTTGTGGAAGGCGAAACGCGTTGGGCATGGCAAAAAGATCTGAAATAAAGCTGCTATAAACTTCTGAAATCACGAGTGAGTGCGTTTTAATTGGATTTGACCTGATGTCAAACAGGAGATCTGCTTGTGGTGATTTATCCCAGCGAGGCCCCGCCGGAAAAGACGCATCACCATGAATGAGAGCGCCAGCATCAACAAAGGGCTACAGTGTGACAAAGTGTTTCGAAAGACGCAAGGCAGCCGTCATGTGAAATGGATACTTTGTAACGAAGAAAGGATTGTGGAAAGGAAAAATACAGAGAGTACGAGCTCGGACCTGAAAATCGTTGAGTGCAGCCGCGAGGAATCCTAGCGGAGGGCGGGGAGCCAAGCAGCAAACTTCCAGCGGGTAAGAGTTACCGCTCTTTCTGTTTCCCATAACTCTAAAAATCCTGCAATTTGACAACAAAAGTATTAGTACGTGACCAAAGGCCCCATAACAACATCATATTATACGGCATTGTTTCCCCATAGTAAACAGGCACTAATAATTGTGAATATTGAATGCTTTTCATTATCGGAGTGCAATAAAAGCACCAAGGAAACATGGATTAAGATTGTTATAAACACCAAAGTAAAGATCCCACAAAATAAATCCAAAATGATTTGATAAACACCTACAGCAGTGGCTTGAGGATGGTCTAATCGATGCTGCTGAATATCATTTTCTCAACAAAAAACACCCAACTCTACCAACATTCTATTGTCTTCCTAACATCAACAAAAATAGAGATAATCCACCAGGAAGACCCATAGTGTCTGCTAACAACTCACTACAGGAACCTATTTCGGATTATATCGACCACTTTTTAGCACCCTTAGTAAAATATCTCAGCTCCTACTTAAAAGATACAACAGATCTTCTGAAAAAACTTGAGGATGTTACTTGGCAATCAACCTTCAAATTGATGACTATTGATATAGTATTGTTATATACTAACATAGAACACTCCATAGGAATAAATGCATGCAAATTCTTCTTGGGAAAAAGAAACATAAAATACAAAGAACATAACAGTATGTTGAACCAAATGATCTCATTATGCCTAAACAACAACATCTTCTTATTCAACAAACAAATCTTTAAACAAATAAGAGGATGTGCAATGGGATTTTCATTCTCTCCAAACTACGCCAATCTGGCAATGGGGTGGTTTGAGGAAAACCTGGCATGGAACACAGCAAACTATGAATTTCGCAAGAAAATTATTCTATGGCTGAGGTTGATAGATGACCTCCTAATCATCTGGGATGGCACCGAAGCTGACTTTAAGATCTACTTTGAAAAATTGAATAACAGTCCAATGAACTTAAAATTCACCTATGAAATCAGTTCAAACCGAGTAGTGTTTTTAGACACAGAGATTTCAAACAATACTACACAGGAAGAAAACGGCCACAAACGCAACACTACATGGTGAAAGCTTTCATAGTGAATCCCTACAGTGGAGTATACCATACGGGGAGTTTTTAAGACTCAGAAGGAACTGCTCAGAGGACAAGGAATTCTGAAAACATAGTAATCAAGCAAGTGATTGATTCCTCAAATGCAAATATCCCACGAAAGTCATCGAAAAATGTCTGAAAAGAGTGGTGGATCAAAGTCGAAAGGAAATCCTAAGCAGGACTAAAAAAAACGAATGAATCGGAAGGAACAACAATCAGGCCAATAACAACTCAGAGTGTGGAGAAAAATGAAATGACAAAGATCATCAAAAAATATTAGGAAATCTTAAAATTATATCCAACCTTCTCAAAAATCATTGGTGACCATCCCGAAATAATATATCGTTGTGCAAAGAACATAGGAGATAGAATTGTTCATAGTCATTTCCAGGAAGCCCCAATTACAACATGGTTGCAAAGGGAAGGCTTCTGGCCCTGTAAACATTGCAAGGTATGCAACATCTAACTTGTGAAAGCACCTATGTAATTTACCTGGTAGAGTGCCCATGCAAGGTGCGATATATAGGGAGCACTATCTTCGAAGTGAAGAAGAGAATTTTAGAACATGTTTGTGCCACAATGCACAAAGAACGGTCAAACGCCATTGCGAAACTTATGGGAAAATACCATGAGAGTAAATAGGAGTCATTGACATACTGTGCCCTAGAACAAATCCCGGCTTCAGAAAGAGGAGGGGATCGTACACGGATCCTCTGACAAAAAGAATCAAGATTCATTATAATGTTCAGAACCCTCTATCCCAGGGGTCTAAATCAAATTGAGGAACTTTATGTACATCTTTAAAAATTCACAAATAATGAACAAGTAGCGAATGAACTGAAACAGCTTCAATCATTAAATAATAAATCACTCACCGGAGAGTAAAAGGAAAGCTGTATAAACTTCAGAAAAAGTGTAGACCTGAAGAAGAGTACATTAAAAGAACTGAGAACGAGAATAATTGCTCACTGGAGAGCACAAATTTGTATGAACTTTGGCATTAATAAGGACTTAAAGCGTAAAAACTAAACTAAATTTTAAATTCTATATTACACACTGAGCACTTAGAAATGAACACAGCACCTCTTTTTAGTTTGCAAATTATATGTTTGTAAAATTGTGTAAAAATTAAACACTACACTTACCACAATGCACTGCGTGAAATACAGGAAGTAACTGTGTGCTACTAGAAATAAAAGAAGTGTGTTTCTAGGTCTGTGTATCCCGTGAGCAAGCCTTGTGGAAAGGCGAAACGCATTGGGCACGGGAAAAGATCTGAAATAAAGCCGCTATAAACTTCTGAAATCACGAGTGAGTGTGTTTTAATTGGATTTGACCTGTTGTCAAACAGGAGATCTGCTTGTGGTGATATATATATATATATATATATATATATATATATATATATATATATATATACAGTTACTAGTCATGTACTTATGGAATGGCCTAGACGGTAACACTAGTACAGCTATGATATTCTGTGCGCTATCCATGGAGACCTCTAACCAACTATATACTACTGATTAACTCCTCGAAATACTCTGGTAGTATTCATGCATTCTAGCAAGCCTCCTGTAAGTCCCTATGCACTTCTCCAATCACCCATCTATCAGTATCTACTTATCAAATCACTCCACCAATACCCAAGCACTTATAAATTAGCATTTAAAAAACCTTTGAAATGTACAGAAAAAAACATAGGTTTCAGGCATGTTATAGTTAGAAATTAGCATTTAAAAAACCTTAGAAATTCACTGAAAAAACCATAGGTTTCAGGGACGTTATAGTTAGTTGGACATTTCACTCTTATAAAACCATAGAAATTCAGCCGTTATGGTTAGTAGACCTAACTATAACTCGCGCCCCCGCAATGCACTGCTGATGACGTCACATATTACATCACTCATGACATGCTCAGTGACATCACTAATGACATGGTGTGGTATTTTCAGTGAATATATTTATACATATATATATAGATTGATAAAGCCTGCTGCTCAGGCGAAACGCGTCTCTCTTTTACTGCGGGGTCGAGGGAGACCTAAATATAATAAACTAGCCTCATACATGCCAATCATGTGTACGTGCCATTTTCTCCTCGGAGGTGGATGGATGACTGGGATATATATATATACATATATATATATCACACTCCAAACTCCACGATGTCTTTCCACGACAAACCGGAGAAACGGACTCTTGAAATAACTTCAGTTGCAGGTTTTTATTATTTCTTTTACATTTTAAAAGTGCATTGCTGTGCCAAAAAACACCAAACGCGTTTCGGCGATCCCAGTCGCCTTGATCGCTGGTAACTTGTGCAATTAACCCCATTAACATTTAAAACCACCATTGACCAATCATAGACTGTCATCTCATTTTACCATAGATATAGAAAACAGACTTTGTTTTTTTGTTGAAATGTACAAGCGGGGAAACAAACTGTTTTGTAACTACACAATGCATTCATTTTAAAGTGCTCCGTGCGATAAAAGAATATTTCTTTGTCCACTATGGTACATGCTTTTAGTCCTTGCCCGACCATGAATGCTGTTCAAATACATTAACGATAATCATTAAATGCATATCTCCATTTTCCTTAAAATGTATTAATCTTAGGTCGTCCTATGCATTCATAGTAATGTGTCAGCATTGGAGCTTATCATATCCCGTTGAACATACAAATTAATTAAATATATATGTAAACGTAAAATTCTATTGGATGACAGTAAAAAGTGCATGTGCTATAGTGCAATATTAAAGTGCAAAATAAACTCCCAGCCGGGAGTTGCATTAAACATGGTAGTACATATATCACTACAGGGCAGGGTTAAGGGATAGAGGTAACTGTTTCAATGAGATGTAAAAATTCTATTACTGTGCAAATACTAATAGATAGATTTAAATTCATAACTCAGAAAAAATGATGATAACATAGGACTTACATATGTGCAAACTCAACCTCAGATGTAAAGCAATTCATGTGGTCAATAAATCCATATTATGGCATCAACTGATAGTAAAAAACCATAAAATCCCTACAATTATAGATTCATGATAAAATACACATCAATCGAACACCACGCCAAAGAGCTAAAAACCCCCATAAAAAGATTAAAATTGTACTTAAAATATATTAGTTGATAAATATATATTAAGATTAAATACATTATTATTCAAGCAAGGTCCATTTCATATAATGTTACATATAGACTGCAAGTTGATAAAAAAAAAACAGTCTAGAGATAGTGGTGTAAGTCTTCACAGATGTTCAGCCCTTTCGGGGTTTTAGTATCGAGCTCTAGAATATATTTAGTTTCTAGTTGGCGTAATAATTTTTCTCGGTTACCTCCTCTCTTACTGGCTTATGTACTGTCAATTACAAAATATTGTAACACGTTCAAATTGTTATCGTGTTCCAATTTGACGTGTCTCACCCCAAGGTAAGAGGGGTCAGAATTAACCGTTGCTCTCAAATGCTGCAAGATTCGAGCATGGACTTGCAATTTCGTGCTACCTACATATTGGAGTCCACATATGCATTTCAACACATACACGGCATATTCTGTTTTGCACGTGTAGTGACCCTTGATTTTGATAGGGATTTCCGAAAATGCATTGATATATGTGCTGGTGTTAATTCCAAATTTGCAGGCTTTGCAAGTACAGCACTTGAAAAAGCCTTTCTTAGTAGAGAGCCAACTATCTTTGTGATATAGCTCAGGGCTGGTTTTGACTAATTCACTTCTCATTGAGTGGGCCTTGCGAAAAGTAAAATCAGGTCTTGAGGTTAAAATTCCATTTAAAACATTATCAGTGAGCACTATGGGCCATTGTGTATTTATAATCTTCTTTATACTCCGGGATTGTCTACTGTAAGTAGAAATAAATCTGCAGGGATTCTCAGTTTTGGAAGTCTGACTAGATGCGCCTGACATCTGAATTGCATCTACTGGATTTTCTGTGGATATTGGTGTTGGTTGAATGAGGGTTACTCTATCTTTTTTATTGGCCTTTTGAATGGCCAAATCAAGTTTCTTCTCATTATACCCACGTTTCAGCAGTCTGCATTTAGCAGATTCCTGCGCTTCCTTCAGTGCAGTTTCTGTACTGCAGGCTCTCCGAATCCTAAGGAATTCACCATGGGGTAAACTGGTAATAGTGTGATGCGGGTGAAAACTGCTGGCGTGCAATAATGTATTGCCAGCTGTGGGTTTTTGGTAACGACTAGTTTCTATTTTCCCTTCCTATGGATATATATAAATGTTGTGTTGTGGGGTCAAGGGCTGTACAAAAAAGAAGTGCTTAGCCAATTGAACAGCTGCAGATGTTATTCTAGGATCAGTATGAAGTATAATGACAGAATGAAGGAACAATTCTACATGAGGTTGGAAGTTGTACCAGTTTTCTATATGCTCCCAAAGGTGCATAAAAGCACCCCAAACCCACCAGGGAGACCCATAATTTCCTCATGTGGCATCCTTTTTGAGAACGCTTCTGAATAAATAGACTATTTTTTAAATCCCATTGTAAGGAGACTAACATCTTTTATCAAGGATTCAACTGATTTTCTGAAATGTATATATGATATATGATGGAACAAGACTAACATGATACTAGTGACTCTTGATATTGCCACTTTATACACCAGCATAAGACAAATGGACGGCCTGAAAGCAACGGAATATTTTTTGAACAGAAGACCTATAAGATTCATGAGACAGAACTTAATGATTTTGGAGTTAATGAAGTGGTTCTTAACAAGAAATATATTTTTGTTTGGTGAGGAATTGTTCCAGCAGGAGCAGGGGACAGCGATGGGCACCTGCTTTGCCCCCAGCAATGCCAATTTACATCTTGGCTGATGGGAGGAGCAGGTGCTCAGGGGGCCTCCCCTGGAACAATGGTCGGAACATATATTACTGTGGGTCAAGTTTATAGACAACGTTTTTGTGCTGTGGCAGGGCACGGAAAGCGAATTAGAAATGTTAATAAATGGCCTGAACCAAAACACCCTGAATTTAAAGTTTGTGGGGCATTTTAGTCAAACCACCATAGACTTTCTGGATGTTAGAGTAATACCACAGGGAAATAAACTAGAAACCACAGTGTTTAGGAAGCCAACAGCTGGCAACACTATTCTTCACGTGAATAGCTCTCACCCCACACCTTTAATTAGGAGTATACAGTTTGGGGAATTTTATAGAGCTAGAAGAGCATGTAGTGATCTAGATGAATACTGCAAACTAGAGCGGGAGATGACTAACAGATTCATCCAGAGAGGTTATTCAAAACACATTATCAAAGGGGCAATCACCAAAGCAAGAAAGTTGGAAAGACAAAAAGTGTTATTTGAGCCATCTAAGACCCAGTTGAAGAAACTTGAAAAGGGATTAGATTGTCAGAGATTTATAACAAATTTCAACACACAGCATAAGGAAATCAGATCAATCTTGAATAAACATTGGCATTTGGTGAGGGATGATCAGATTTTGGGCCCCAGAGTGAGCAAACATCCAGATATAATGTATAGAAAGTCCAAATCATTAAAAGATCTGATGGTGAAGAGCGAGTTTCAGGAAAGGAAGGGAGGAGCCGCAACTTGGTTACAACAAAAGATGGGTTTTAAGAAGTGTTTTAAATGTAAGGCGTGCCAACATGGGTTAAACCTCACAAATTTTAAGACATTTTTTAACAAAACCGTTGCTGTTAAAAGTTTTTTAACATGTAGATTGAGCTTTGTAGTGTACCTGTTGCAATGTCCATGCTTAAAAGTTTATATAGGGAGCACCACTCTACCTGTGTACCAAAGAATCCTGCAACATCGCAGAGCAATTATTAACAAGGATAGAACTTATACAATTGCGTGGCATTTTGAAATTCACCATCAGGGTAATCCCTCTAGTCTACAGTATAGCTGTCTAGCGGAAATCCCCAAGAGAAAGAGAGGGGGTGATAGCGAGAGCGAACTCAGGAAGCTTGAAACCTATTTTATTCTAGAGTTCAACAGTAAGGAGCCCTATGGGTTAAATATCGATGAGGACTTATAAACCTGTCTGAAATGAGTGTATGGTGTAATTTGAATATTGAAGGAAAAGGTAGACAGAAATGCTGCACACAAAGGAACCATTTGTTTTTATGTTTGATATTATTAACAGGCATGAGACGTTAAGACTAGGCACTGGGTAATGATGACATTTTAAATTTGATGGAAAACAGTACAATCAATTAGTGTATTTGTTTTTGATTTGAAAGTTTTTTAGTATAGTTATGATGATCGGAGTGGATAGTATTGTGTATAGGAGCATAGTAAAGGTGAAAAAATTTACACTGATTAAGCACTTGCACTTTGAAATTGAGGGACAATCTGTGCGGAAAAAAAGTTAATAATGGTTCCCTCTTGTTTTGTCCTATGTTTTAAAATGTAGGATATTAATATAAGTATTGTGAAAAAACAAAAATGTATATATTAGAACCAACCCTACATGAAAATCATAGTTTATATGTTTATATTTTTTACTGAGTGTATAGCAAAGTATACAAAATGCATTCTGGGTTTTTTAAAGAATTAATATACTGTGAAGCATTTGCACCTTAGATCAGTGAAGGAACTGAGTAATGGAGATTAAAGTGCAAGCACTTTTTGATATTTTGTACTGTTGGAAACATGCATTGGCACTTTTTTCTATAACCGTCACAAAAAACTGTGGCACTTGCACTTTAATATAGTGAGAACGGACCATTTACAACAAACATTGTGAATAAGAACATTTAAACAAAGGATAAGCGACTTGTACGTTCAAAAAACCTGGTTTTAACATTGGAAATGTGATGGAAATATGCAAGAAACTAGTTGTTCTGCGAAATATGTTAATTTTCGATTGTTTTAATCAAAAAAGCGTACCCTTTAAGTTAGCATTAAATAATAACTTACATTTCAGAGCTGTAAGTATGCTTTATTATCCATTTGTGTTGTTTTAAATAATGTTTTAAGATGGCCGCCAAACTTACATTTAAAACATTTTGCGCAAAAGTGTAGTCCATCATCAATGTCTATCATTTGAGTGACTATTTTAACTTCAATGAAATGGCATGTCCACGTTGTGAACAAGGTAGCGTGAGGCTGTCGAAACGCGTCAATGTGATCATCACCTAAATAAAGAAACCAAGTGATCTTAACCCCTTGGAGTGCTGGATGATTATTGTGGAATCGTGATAATCCTATGTTGATATATATATATATATATATATATATATATATATATATATATATATATATATTTATATATATATATATATATATAAATACTAATATTATAAAGAGAGAGCCCAAACCTTTGAGGCGGGTAATCTCAGTAACCACAGCATCAATCACAACACCCAATACAGCGTTGGAAAGGGCAGTTGCAGCAGAAGGACATAGGCTATGCAGAAGGCCACCATATATATATATTTTTTGCAGCGTTCTATATAGCGCGAACTTCACCCAAACTGAATCAGGCATCAGAGCGCTTTACATAGCACCAGTTACGTTACATGAGGACACACATTAATTTTTGTTCGGCACGGGGAGATTAAGTGATTTGCCCAGAATCACAGGATGTTTGGCGTCGTTACCAAGACTCGAACCCAGATCCCCAGGTCCGAGGTCGAGCACCTTAGCCGTTAGGCCAACTCCTCTATACATTTAAAAGGTAAAAGAACTGTGCCAGCAAAGTAGTCCCTTGTGGGTGTGTCTGCGTTGTGCTGTGATCGTGGGCTGTGGGCGTGACAAACGCTGGGGGCGTGACAAACGCTGGGGGCATGTCAAACGCTGGGGGCGTGTGTCCGCCCTTCATGCCATGTGAGTCGTACATACAAGCGCCAATTAGGGATGTACGTTGTTACAACGCAGGTTGTAACAACGCATACCTTTACCACGCGGCCGCTACAACGCAAGTCGTTACCACGACTTGCGTTGGAGGGCGCGGATTTAGGATTTTTATAATTTTATATTCCAACACCAGTCCCGTTGGATACTAGGGAAGGTGTTAGAATATAAATTTATAAAATTCCTTATCCCACAGCGCCCTCCAGCGCAAGTCGTGGTAACGACTTGCGTTGTAACGGCTGCGTGGTAAAGGTACCGCATAGTAAAAAATTTGTGGTAAACGTTGTTTACTGCCAATTAGCATCAAGGGGCACGCTGGGGCGTGACACGCTAGGGGCGTGAGAAACGCTGGGGGCGTGTGTCCGGCCTTCATGCCATATGAACGCAATTGCGCCGCATCAAGGGGCACGCTGGGGGCATGAGAAACGCTGGGGTCGTGTGCTACGTTCCGCCCTTCATGCCATGTGGGTCGTACATTAATCAGAAGATCGTCTGCTGTGGCCGTGTGCTGGGGGTGTGACAAAAGCGTTCACCTGGAGGCCTGGTAAGTAACGTTACTGCAGCCTCTCCTGCGCGCTGTTACTGAACTCTCTCATTCAACGAAATTAAATGCGCCTGCTATCATCAACCAGGGCTCTAGCTGGGCTCAGGCGGCGGATCAGTACACTAATTACACGTGCCTGATAACATCCACCAGGGCTGCAGCTGGGCCTCAAGCGGGGGAACACGCGCCTGCTAACACCAAACAGGCCTGCATCTGGGCCTCAAGCGGGGGAAGACGCAAATGAGCGTGTCTGCGGGGACAATTACTGCAGCCTCTCCTACTCGCTGTCATTCAACTCTCTCATTAAACGGATTTACCCGCGGCTGATAACTCTCTCATTCAATGACATTACACGCGCCTGCTAACATCAACCAGGGCTGTAGCCTGGCTCAGGCGGCGGATCACTACACCAATCACACGCGCCTGCTAACATCAACTAGGGCTGCAGCTGGGCCTTTTCCGTCCCTATTCTAATGAAACAAAAAATGTTGTCTACTGCGATATTTTAAAATAAATTGCCCTTGCCAAATACACACATTACACACATTCTATTTCATACCCGGACAACGTCGGGATGGGCTGCTAGTATATATATATATATATATCATAATCACCTTCCTTCTTGATGTAGGAAAAAATGCTCAGAAACCCAAATGCGGTGAAAAACAAGATTTAATGGCTCCAAAAACAACGCGTTTCAGCTTTCGCCTTGATCACGCTCTTGACATTTGCATACGTATGTATGGAGGGTTATTCACAATTATCAGGAAAATTGTAGATTTTGAAATTTGACTCACTGAAGTCTGTATATTGCATGAATAACGTATTGGATACATGGTAAGATGGCTGCCACAGTATTATACTGAAAAGCTAGCTTCATTCAGTAGTCCTTTTTCCCTGTTTTCTTTTCACTGTTTAAATGGCTGGAATGAAATGCAAATGTCAGGAGCGTGATCAAGGCGAAAGCTGAAACGCGTTGTTTTGGAGGCATTAAATCATTTTTTGCACCGCACGTGGGTGTCTGAGCGTTTTTTCCTACATTTACACTGATTGAGCACTTGCACTTTGAAATTGAGGGACAATCTGTGCGGAAAAAAAGTTAATAATGGTTCCCTCTTGTTTTGTCCTATGTTTTAAAATGTAGGATATTAATATAAGTATTGTGAAAAAACAAAAATGTATATATTAGAACCAACCCTACATGAAAATCGTAGTTTGTATGTTTATATTTTTTACTGAGTGTATACCAAAGTATACAAAATGCATTCTGGGTTTTTTAAAGAATTAATATACTGTGAAGCATTTGCACCTTAGATCAGTGAAGGAACTGAGTAATGGAGATTAAAGTGCAAGCACTTTATGATATTTTGTACTGTTGGAAACATGCATTGGCACTTTTTATTCATTTATTTATTTAACAACATTTTTTGTTTCATTAGAATAAATAAATAAATAAGTGTAATAATAAATACCCATTGTGTAGCAACTACCAACAGATACATTACACAATAAACTTTTCTTTGCAAGAGTGGATCAGCACCTACATGACCTTTTACTACTAACTACCTTCTTTGACCCTTTATTGTTATCTGATGTTATGTTTTTTTTGTATGTACACCACTCTTTTAAATTCTTTTTCATCAAAACAGCTTATGATAACAAGTATAAGTATCTTCCTAATATTTCAGGTGTGCTGTTACCATATCGAATTCTACCTAAATAAGTATTCTAAAAGAATGTGCAATAAATGATCCTCTAATTTGCACTTTTTCTTTTTCTCTTTGTTAATTACGAACAGCCAAGCTGCAAGGGGTTTCTGAGTTGTCCCTGTGCTTTTTCATAGATACAGCGGATTGGTCTTGCCTCAGTGGACCCACACACCTGGTGGTATTCCAATTGCACACTCACACATTGCACACATCCCATTACTCCCTTCACCCACAGAAGAGCAGTTTACAGCTGTAGTCCAAGTGGTCTGATGAAAGCACCTGATGTGTGAGGCCGCCACTACTCAAACTGCCCCATCACATGAACAGCGCTCACCTCTGAACAATAGAAAACGGGAGACCGATTCACAGTCCATAATGACAGTAAACAGAGAATGTTGTTGAAATGGATGCAAGAAACCCACCTCAACATCCAGTGGTTGGTCTACCACCGTGCCTGATGGGAACAGTCTCCAAAAGCCAACTATTCTGTTATCTAATGTGCTACCATCTACTGCGCTGTCTTCTTGGAAGCCCCAACCATCCCTGTGTACAGGAACCTAGAGTTCATAGTCCAGGATTGTAGGTGAAATCTGGATTGGAGTGTGCAATTTGATGCTACTATGCACTCGATTTAGGACCCCAATCCCTCTATTGACCTGAGGAAGTATTTCTCTTCGGTACTTTTCAAATTTACCTTTTACACCAAAAGGCAGGAACCTATAGAAAGCACTTCCAGAAAACCAAGAACGTGAGGATGTATTTCTCAAAACAACAGGAGCTCCAGTCTCTGAAAGAAGACAGACAAATCTAGGAGGACTGAGGAATAGCCAGCTCTCATCATAACACCGTAATGTCCTGCTTTCGGGTACTGGTGTTCGCACATTACTGTACAATATATGTGCCTTACGCTATAATAACCTTTTTATTTTTATAAACAGTTTTTATTTTGCCAAAGAACACAACCAAAACCCCATGTCAGCACTTTGTATTACACAGGATACCACAACAGAATATCTGGCAATTTCCCCGAATGCGCCCTCCCCTCAGAACTAACTACTCACACAAAGGATATACTACATACACAATGTACAATAACAATACATAACCTCATTCCATCCCTACTAGATTATCACAAAGGCCCCTATAGCTGACCCACATTGGCAAGATAGTTTCCCACTTTTAGGGACATTCATCATAAACCTGGCGTTCCACATAGACGCAGCTCTACACCAGTCCATATCCATTTTCCAGTATTCCACACTCTGTGGTTCAGCTGCCCCCATAGGTGCACAACTTTTCGTTCCACCACTGTGAATCCCAGAGTGGACAGTATTCTGGGTAACTTGCCTTGGTTGTCTTCCCCCATAGGTTCAGAAGGATCATTTTAGCCATGGTCTCAGCACCAAAACCAGCCTCCTGTCTAAGCCCCACTCGGACCCTGTCTCAGAAGTTCCCCAGCCTCAGACAGTCCCAAAGAGTGCGTAGGAAGCCCCCTTTTAACCCAAATCCCCTGTTACATCTGGTGGTGGGAGCCCAGCCTATCCTATGCATAAGCACCCTTGTATAATAGGACCTGTGCAATAAATGCAGGTGCACTAATCAAAAGGGCACCTTCATGGCCACTTACCTGAATGAACAAATCGCTTCCTCCCATTCCTCATCCTCCACAGCTCTTACATCTACCTCCCAAGCATCCCTAAGCTTTACCAGGGGGGCTGGGGCGTTGTTCATGACTTTACTATAAGTAAAGGAGATCGTACTCTTACTCAGCGGTTCAGTCAGCAGCCTAACCTCTAGAGGTGATGCAGCATTCAATAGCATGTTCTGCTCAAATGCGCTAATAAGGCATGTCTCAGCTGATAGTATCGGAGGAAGTCCCTGGATGTCATATCTTACTCCTTCGGCAATGTCTCACCGTCAAGCAGTTTCCTTCCCTGCCACATGTCTCTCAGAGCAGAAATCCTGATTAAGTCTCACCTAGCAAATCTTTTGAGCCTCCCCACCTTCATCAACGTATCACGGTCCCAGAGTGGTGTCATCGCCATGGGTTTTCCACTGCAAGCAGAGGGATCTAATATCCGCTCATCATACCCACACCGTGACCCTCAATAGGGAAGGGAGCGACCTGCAATCTCCCTTTGAATACAGTGCTCTCCGATAGCCCCATGGGCCCAGCACTCCATTAACTGCTCTAACTGAGAGCTCCACCTGAGGGCTGAAAACCCACTCATTAATAAGGATCATTTGGGAAGCCTAATAATATTTTCCACACCCGGAAGGGCAATGCCTCTGTCATACCACCCCCTCATGAGTTTGGGGCCTGCTATGCTAGCAGTTCCCCCATCACATAGGCGCTGACTAGCTGTCTGGTTGACTAAATTAGAGAACTCGGGTGGAACCCAATATTCTGAATTCTGTAATAGATACAGAAGATTTGGCAAAGTAATCATTTTATACTTAGCTGTCCTGCTAGGAAGTGATAACGGAGCTTCCACCAGTTTTGCACATCAGCTCTAAAGTGTTCAAGTACAGAGTGCAGTTTGACTGAGAGTGAGAGATCAGTGAGCGTGAAAACATAAAGGCTGAGATATTTAAAACCTATGAGCTCCAATACAAGTTCTTCCGGGAGGTGCCGACCTCCAACCTACGCACATACAGGGTAGAGGAGGGACTTCCCCCAGTTTATCCGAATGCCTGAGTAGCTCCCATAAAGATGGAATATATGAATTAGCCGGAAAAGATTAGACTCATGATGGGTCATGTACATGTTGAATATTAATCTTATGCATTTTAATATGTTGGTCATTTCCATGCTTGTACGTCACTGTGGCCAACCAATCCCCTTAGGGCTATATAAGTGACGTCACCGCTGTGATCGCAGCTTCTGACAGCTGTCACTTGTACGTGCTGTTTACTTTTCCTCTGGCTCCCCGTGGGCCTTTATATTCAATAAATACTTATTAATATCTTCTCCTACTGGTTTTATTATCTCTCCCACTACAAATGGCGACGAGGACGGGATTCCTGAAGGTCCATGGGTGAAGCAGAATCTGCATGCCGACCGCAACTTTGAATTAAGAAAGGCAGCGGACCTATCGGTATATTTGCAGTTGAGGAAGAGTCATTTGAAGTAAAATAAAGTTATGAAGTAAGTGCGCTTCAAAAGATTAAAGCGGATAACCAACTTGTTGAAGGCAGCGCAGCTATTAAAACTGAAGAAGTTCCTGCATGTGCGCTCCAGCTTACGGCGTAAGCGTGATATTTCAACTTATGCGCACTGACTGGGATAATCGCTTATATAAAGGCTGCGCGGCAAGTATACTATAAGGATATTCCAGTGATCGCGCGCTGGTTTACGGAGTATGCGTGCTATTTCAAAGTAATGCGCTCTGACTGTACATATAGTGCTGATGTGAGGAGAGACCTTTCATCATTCGTAACAATTTAATATTGTTAAATAATCGTAAAGGAACTTAACTCTATTTGAAAGCTGTTTCTACGTTGAACCTTGTTAGCCGCTGAGGGAAGTGCCGGCGTGTGAGGAAATCCTCTCAGATTTGCCGCGTGAGGCATGCTGGGAGAAGCAGCTGAGAGCCGAATCGGATTGGATTAGCCGGTAAAACGTCATAACATGTGACCCCAGGCGGCCATTTTGAAAAAATATCTCCTCAGATTTACCGGTGCTTTTGTATTCGACTAATGAATTTAAATGCCGTATCGAGGAACAAAGTGAGAATTAAGAGGTGGTATATTTTTTTGAAAATAAAATAAAAATATTACTTTAACAAGCCATATTTGTGAAAATATATAACAAAGGAAAAAGTGTTGGAAATTTTATAAACTGTCAACAAAATACATTGTGAATTAGCACATAAATAGAACTTGTGCACTGAAGTATTATCTACAAGTAATTATAGAAATATGGCTGAGAGCAACAACATATGTGCACCACCACGTTTTCTTGATGATTCAGGGAAGCCAACTATGAGGTGGAAGAAATGGATAAGAGCATTTGAGAACTAGATAATATCCATTGATGGCAAGGCTTATGATGCGGAAAGAACATTGTCTATATTATTTGGCTTACTAGGAAAAGCTGGTCAGGATGTATTCGATAGCCTACCTGAATACGAAAGTCCACCTGGCACATTTATTCCATTAAATGAGTATGAAGAAGCTGTAAAAAGGCTAGAGAAACAATTTGATGAGGAAAATAATGTCATGGTAGGTAGGCATAAATTCGCTTTGAGGAAACAACAGGAAGGTGAAACCATTGATGAGTATATTGCATGTTTAAGGATTTTAGCAATGGAGTGTGAATTGGAGGACATGACTGACATTTATATTAGAGACCAGATCGTTTTCTATTGCTATTCTAAAAAGGTACAAGAGAGACTACTGGCATGTAAAAAACCAACTTTGCAAGAAGTTCTTGATATAACTAGAGGGATTGAAAGATCGTTAGTTTCTACTAAAGTGTTATCCAATGCAAGTAGTAATGCAAATGTGTTCTACCTACAGGAAAAAAAAAGGGGACAGTGTGAAAGGTGAGAAAAGTTGGGGTGAGAGGAAAACAGGAGGTAAGCAATTACACTGTTTCAGGTGTGGGTCTAAAGAACATCTAGCGGATAGCAAAACATGTCCAGTAATAAGTAAGAAATGTGCTAAATGCAAAAAATATGGACACTTGACAACTTTGTGTAAAACTAAAAGAGTTTATAGTAATGTAAATGCCAATACAGTTGGAGACTTTGATGAAGAAATGTGTGCAAACATTATCTTATATGTAGATATGGAAGATGGTAAGATAAAAGGGCCAATTGGTGAAGGGAAAATTGGTGAAATAGAGTTACATTTTACTGCAGACTCTGGGTCACCCATAACCACCATTTCTGATAAAATGTTTGAAGAAAAATGGACAGATATAAAGCTAAAAGATTCTGATGTTAACCCAAAAGCATTTGGTGAAAAGGACATAAACATGCTAGGATACTTCCATGATATTGTCACCTTTAGAGGTAGAATGATCGAGACTAAAGTGTATGTTGCTGAAAAGGGGAGAATATTAATTGGATGGAAAGATTTAGCTAAGTTAGGAGTAATACTAGTACCAGGTGCCAAAGATCCTATAATTTTGAGAGAGGATTGGGTGAACAGTGTGAGTTTGGATGATGACAAGAATGATCTTAAATGTACATTGGACGAATTTAAGGAGGTGTTTAAGAATGAGATAGGTTGTGTTAAGGGTTTTACTCATAACATTAAATTGAAAAATGGAGCCACCCCCAGTAAACATAAGGTAAGGACCATACCCCTGTCAATAAAGAAAGAGTTGAAAGATGTTTTAGATAAATTATCTAGAGAGGGAGTCATTGAGGAGGCAGACGAGTCAGAGTGGGTTTCCGCTATTGTGGTGTCCAAGAAGAAAAAGTCAGGAGACCTTAGGCTGTGTGTGGATCTACGGTCTCTGAACAAGAACATTGTTGTAAATTGTCACCCTCTTCCCAAAATCCAAGAAATTTTACAATCTGTATTAGGCTCAACATTTTTCAGTTTGATTGATCTAAAAGCAGCCTATCACCAGATATGTCTAACTGATGAATCTAAAAGATTAACAACTTTTATTACATTTTCGGGGCGTACAGATACGTTCGCCTACCATTTGGGTTAGCCTCTTCATCTGGAGTATTTCAAAAATTGATGGATGTTTTGTTTAATGGTTTAAGTGGAGTAGAGGCATTCCAGGACGACATCTTGGTGCATTCAAAAACAGAAAATGAACATTTGATTTTGATAAGAAAAGTATTGAGCATACTGCAAAAGAGAGGAATGACTGTATCAAAGGAAAAATGCAAGTTTCTGACAAAAAAAGGTGGAATATTTAGGACATGTTTTGACTTCTGAGGGATCTCTCCAAAAGATGATCTTGTACAGGCAATAAGAGAGGCACCAGAACCCAAAAACAAAGAAAAACTAAAGTCAGTTTTGGGACTAAGTGAGTATTACGCAAAATTCATACAAGGGTATGCTGGAATAGTTGAACCACTCAGGAAGCTATTAAGGAAAAATGTGTCCTACAACTGGTTAGATGAGCAAGTGCAAGCCTTCAAAATTGTGAAGGAGGAAATAGCGAGAGCTCCCGCTCTTAAACCCTATAACCCTGAGCTTGAGAATGTTGTAACAGTCGATGCCAGTGCTGAAGGAATAGGTGCGGTGTTCTGTCAGTTAGATGGAAAAAAAGAGAATACCATCGCTTTTATTTCAAGGAAGTTGAACGAGACTGAAGTACATTATAGTACTATTGAAAGAGAGGCACTGGCCAGCGTATGGGCTGTTCATAAATTAAAAGATTACTTATGGGGAAAAAGGTTCACAATTGTCACAGACCATAAACCTTTGATATACATGATGAGTGGTGAGGGCCGTGGCAATGGCAAGGCAAGCTCAAGACTAATAAGGCTGTTATCTAAGCTCCAAGAATTCAATTTTGAGATACATCATATCAAGGGAGGCAAGAACTACAGAGCAGATTGTTTGTCTCGCTTACCAGTTGATGTAAAAGGAGAAGAGGCACTTGATGACATTGAGTGTGTGGTGGCATTGATTGACGCTACTGTTATGTGTGAAGGTTCTAGCACTGAGGAGGAATGGCAAGAAAACATGGAGAAAGATGCTACCATTAAAAAAGTAATGGACTTAGTAAGAACCAAGTGGCCTCATATCAGGAATTTACATAATGAATTAAAGAGTTACCAGCAAGTAAGTGATGAATTGTCAATAGAGAATGGTTTACTAAGAAGAGGTGAACTTTTTGTGCCGCCATATGGTTTGAGGAAGAAAATAATTTCACTTGCTCATAAAGGTCACCCAGGAAGTACAGCCACTAGAAATATCCTCAAGATGAACTACTGGTGGCCCGGCGTAGATAAAGAAATAAGAGAGTTCATTGACAAATGTGAGCAGTGTTTGAAATCTGATAAACATTGGCGTATGGAAAAAAATGAACTGCAAATGGTGGAAATCCCCAGCGGACCTTGGGCCAAGGTTGCTATTGATTTCGCTGGTCCTTTCCAAATTTTACCAACTGATTGTAGGAATCTGATTGTTCTCACTGATTATTACTCAAAATGGGTATATTTCAAATTCGTAAGAGTAGTGACAACAGAAACAGTAATAAAATTTTTGAAGAAAGTATTTGATAAGGAAGGCCAGCCTAAGGTGTTAGTATCAGATAACGGTTCGCAGTTGGTTTCTAAACAAATGACTGAATTTCTTGAAAAAGCTGGAATTGAGCAAGTTAAAACACCTTTGTACAGCCCAAAAAGTAACGGCCAGGTAGAGAGAGTAAACAAATTTATAAAGGATGGAATTCAATTGGCCGTGGCTTCCAATATGGACGTGAAAGAATTTATAAGGATAAAGATCAATGCTTATTTACAATACACCCAATGAAACTACGAAACATACACCTTTCTTTCTAATGAGAGGGAGAAAATGTAACAATCAAATGACACCAAAATTCAGTGATTG
Organism: Lissotriton helveticus; assembly: GCF_964261635.1. Classification (NCBI taxonomy): domain Eukaryota; kingdom Metazoa; phylum Chordata; class Amphibia; order Caudata; family Salamandridae; genus Lissotriton; species Lissotriton helveticus. Next base: position 2,113,064,788 of record NC_136063.1, read on the forward strand.
GAAGATTAAGAATGTAATCTCAGAAGAAATAGATGACAGAAATCTTTTGGTAAAGGAAAAAATAGTAGAGAAACAATTAAAAGCAAAGAAGTACTCAGACACTATTAACAGAGTAAAAGGAAAAGATGTTCAACCTGGTGAGTGGGTGTTATTGAGGAAACCTGGGTTGGTATCCAAGGGTGAAACAAAATATAGTAAACCAGTTAAAGTTTGTGAAGCATCTAAAAGTGCCGTCCTTATTGAAGGAGGTGGATGGCGGAGCAAAGACGATGTGATAATATTAAAAAAAGGACAGGAAAAAATAATAATGGGCAGCAAAGGAAGCGAGGAGAGAGGTCTAGACGATAGTGTTTTGGAATGGGAAAATATATCTGAAGATCAAAACTATTCCAACCCTATTGTTAGCCCAGAAGTCCTTTTGGAGAGAGGGGAGAGACTAAGGAATGGTATAACTGACTCGGATAGCGAGGCCATAGACAATGGTATATCTACATCAGTTAGGATCATGGACAACGTTGTGTCTCCTGAGGGACACGAAATTTATATTGCATATCCTAGTACCTCTGGTGGCAATCCAGAAGTGGAAGAATGGTTAAGATACCTAAACACTTTGATGATTTTGTTATGGAATAACTTGTGTTTTTTCCAGCTGTTGTTTTGGGGGGAAAGGGAGATGTTGAATATTAATCTTATGCATTTTAATATGTTGTTAATTTCCATGCTTGTACGTCACTGTGGCCAACCTATCCCCTTAGGACTATATAAGTGACGTCACCGCTGTGATCGCGGCTTCTGACAGCTGTCACTTGTACGTGCTGTTTACTTTTCCTCTGGCTCCCCGTGGGCCTTTATATTCAATAAATACTTATTAATATCTTCTCCTACTGGTTTTATTATCTCTCCCACTACATCATCAGCATACAGAAACATTCTGTCCTCCCAGCCCCCTCCCCAATCCAATCCACTCACCAGTGAGTCCGCCCATACCTAACATGCCTGGGGCTCCAGGACCAGGGCGAACAGCATCAGCAACAACAGGCACCTGTGCCTGGTGCTCTGGTGTAACATAAACGGATCAACGCGTACTCCGTTGACTTTGACCTGTGCTTACGGTTCGTAACAGAGCAGCTTGATCCACCTAATATAATCAGGGCCATACCCCATCCTCTCCAGGACACTGTAACATTCTCAAAAAGGCCTTAGACAACGGTAAGGTTTTCAAGTTCCAGCACCTCACCGATACAGCTTTCTTTGTTTCTTTGTCAACTGCAGACACATCTTGAAAAATACATTCCATGCTCATATAACATTCCGATGTAGAACCTAGCGACATCACACTTCTCCCTTTTTATATTTATAATTATACATCAAAATAAACTCATCCCCCCCACACAACAGTAATTCCTCATAAACTAAATAGAAACAGAAAACATCAAACAAAAATAGAGAGAAACACAATTTAATAAATTCAGCTCCTAATGTAATCATTAAGATTATTAAGCAATTTGTGAACCCTATTGCTTCTTCTACCCCTTTTCTCTTGTCCTGACTTCAAGAACCCACTTGATGTTATTCTAGTAGACAAACACCTCTCCTTATTAACATCCTCCATATGTTGGGTGTGCACCCCTGGCTTATGATTCCAAATTCTTCCATCATCTATCTTTACAGCATTCCTGAACAATTTCACAATTTGTTTTTCTTTTGTGAATTTGGAACACATTTGACACTCTCGAGGTGCCTTGATTTTCACCCAATGTCCAATTTTAAAAGTTACTTTCTTAACACACTTCTGAGCATCAAACTATTTCTTCCTATTTTGTTGATAGCACTGCTCACAATTCTACAACAAGCATTGGCATATCCAATAGGTCTTGCCTTTGGCAACTTATATGTGTTTAGCCATGAAACAGTTGTTGTTGCACCAAGGATATTGTGCTGCATAACTAAATACTTATAAGGTTCCAAAAGCGAGACCTAGTGGCTATGCCAATGATTGTTTAGCAAATGTATGTGAGCATTTAGCTTTAAAATGCACTATTTATTTCCATGTTCTTCACTTCACTTACTCACTGCAACTCGGTGCAGTGCAAGCATTGCACCTCACCCCTTTCAAAGATCTTGAGCCGCCACTGTACTACGGCACCTGCAAGGAGACCAATGTTGTTGGGGGAATTATGGGGAAAGAGAAGGAACACCATTCAAGTCCCATAGAGCATATAGTAATGTGTCAAATGAATCACAGAATCAAGTATGCTCTGGATTTTCCAATCAAATACATCTGCCTTCTGGGGTGCTTGTCTTTTCCAGCAAATTGTGGATACCAGGGGGTGTGACTAACATTTCTGCCTACAACTGTTGCTAGACAGTGGAGAAAGTGAGAGTGGAGAAAATCATTTGCACAACTAATCACTTAACCTTCACAATTGTCCAAAGAAGCACCTACACATTATGAAATGATAGTACTGACCAACTATTTCTATTATAAAAGCTACAAAGTCTGTCTTGTGTTAACAAATATCTATCTTTATGTCTTTAATAATATCGTACAGAATGCAAGGAATGCACTGCTGAAGTTCAGTGGCTGCAACTTCAAAATGCATTGATCATTTCTAGTTAATTTGCCAAAATACTACGCTCAGATGATGCGCTTTCTTGTATTAATTTACACATAGAAAACAAATGTGTCCTCAAACGAACTTCTGTCCGAAAACGACATCAGAATTTTGAGTCATTCCTATTTTTAATACAGGAAATAACGTCATTCAATTTAGAGCGATTCCAATCTGGAGCCTTCAGTCCTCAATAAAGGCAGCTTGAAAACCAGGGATCAAAGTTTATATGTGGGAGACTGGGAGTTACATAGGATTGTTTAAGATTATGATTACAGCCAGCAAAATCATACACTGCAAACACATTGTTTGCATTCGTTTTGCAATAAAATTACCTAAAACCTGTGGTGAGAGTCCTTCATAGACTGTTAAGGGGAGCCTTCCCTATAGATTAGAGAAATCCCAGCCTATATTCCATTCATAGAATTACTTCAAACCCACTCCTGCAGGTACATTGTTTTGGCAAGTTGTGTGTCAAAGGTGGATAAATGCCTTACCTAGAAACTTTCTCCGTTTAAATAAAAGGTAAATGATTATTTCCGCTCTGAGCCTAACAAGCAAACAGAGATAAAGCCAAGAGGTCTAACTTTTACCATGTACATGGAGAACTTTATTTAAAGGCTTAAGGGAAGAGGGAGCAACATATATGGGCTTATGCATGTTGACATTGTTATAACTGAAGCACTGGGTTCATCGTTAAGTATGTTTTTATTGTAACCTGTAATGCGATACCTGTGAAAATGTACAGACATACATATAAACTGAGGAAAAATAAAACATAAATATGTACAAATACGTAAGATGGATATTCAGGAATTGTCATGTTGTACATTAAAAGCTGTTAGCTTACTTATGTTAATGCTCAATTCACACACATACAAGGAATCTGGTACTGTTGCTGAACATTTTACACCAGTTCTGAGAGCATGAAAAAGCAGGCTGTGGCGTGGCCCACCATCATGGGCATGGGGACACAGTCCTCTCAGGCTCCGCTCTTCACTGCACTTATCTGTCATAGGCAGGCATGTAGGAGCCCCAAAATGTGTCAAAACCGAGAGGACTAGCGGCGAGGGCATTGAGGGCGGTTCCGACGACTGGGACTACCCGTCCGAATTAACAGCGGCCTCAACAAAGAGGAGACTTGGATGATATCTGTGACCCGTTGATGATCACTGCGGTCGAGGTGCTGGGGGGGGACTGAAGCCGCCCACGGAGGCTGGAGAGCACCGCATACGCGACTGCCTGACCCCAACATGGCATGGCACCAACCATGATACTGAATTACGGGCTCCCGAGGAGGTGAGACACAGGAGCCTGGACCTTTCTAGGCTTGCGCTGTGACGTTTGCGGCTCAGTCTTTGCCAGACTACGCCCCTCAGTAATAGTAAGAGGCCACAAACCCTCCAGGCTTCATTTAATCATTGGATTCCTCGCTTGGGGGACAATATCCTGGTTTCCACTGAGTTTGACCCAATAGAAGTTGTCTCAAGATTGAACGGCAGTGGTGCCAACAGGGGTGCCACTTCGCACCCCTCTTTCGAACCCTTGATTGGGGTAAATTTCCTCGGACTCCCTCACTACCACCCTTTAATAGTCCCCCTCAAGTCTCCATAACCGCACTCTTTCTCAGGTGCATTTAATTTTATTTACAGCGCCACTCATACTAGTGTACGGTGTCAGAGCACTTTACATCACACACACTACACAGAGACAATCATTTATACTTGTGTAAATCACTGTATAGGAAATGTTACATAAGACAAAAGACTACAAGGTGTAGAAGCAACATGACAACCATACTAGTAGGCAGTATAGTTTAATAGCTCACTGTTCTATGTTAGGATTTGAGCTTATAAACTGCAAGTAACAAAAGGCTCTCTCTGACAAAAGCCGTAACCTACTAACCTAGTTAACATTATGTGCACTTTGTGATCTGCACGGTACATGTTCTTTGCAGAAGGCACATTAACCCTCGGTGCTACCTTTCCAGGAGTCAACCCTTCCACTAAACAAAACTCCGATCTCTCTCTAGGAAGAACATTAATCACCAAAGTTTTCATGACATTTCTATTGTTGCTGAAAATTGCTGGAGGCCAGGAAGGAGGCAGCAACTTCATTTAAAACCATAATATACCTGCAAACACTACGCACCCACCCGAAATAGGTACCCAGTGCGGTCACACCGTTCGCACCGCCCTAACCTGCTCAAGGTTCATGTGACCTCAGTGACAGAGTCACAGTGACTGGATCACTGTTGCTCTAGGGTGTGCTGCTTCGTAGGCCTTCCCGCAAGACTGGAGATGAACTTCAGTATGGATTGTGATGGACAGGCCTTCAAGGTTAACCACAATTGATAGCACAAGGGTACACCTGCTTGTGCTAAGACATCAGGCCTTCTAAGGTCTAGTGGAGCCTTCTAAGGTCTAGCATGGGAATATGCTCCCTCAGTAGAGTGGTCTGGTGGATGGTCATGAAGGCTGAACCCGGTTCCCCAGTTCCAAATCCGACAGCTCTGGCCATAGTGTCACATCCTCTCCCCCACTGAACACCATACTGCCTCACTGAGAGAAACTCGCACTGCCTTCAGCTACAACCTAATTGTGCTCGCTATAAACACTTGGATGTGGCTCAATTCAAATTATGCACTTAATAAGAGTAATATGCTGCCTAAAAAAATAAAAATAAAGTAAAAGCAAAGACTCATAGGGAATGCAAGATTAAGTAAACCATGTGAAATGTAAGCAGAAACTCACTCACTATTCAGGAATCAACAAGTGGTTTTACCTGAAAAGTTATGGACATGACTACAGGGCCCTGAAGGGAACCGTTTCAATGTCCATTGCTTATATCCTCACAAAACGTAAGCAGTATGGGTTAAAAGGGCCACATCCATAAACACAGAGCCGGGCAAACATTTTATTTTCCAATCCACTCATCAACCAGATATTGCAATACATCCAGGAATGGTGAACTTCCCCACCTGGGGACAACAATGCTGTTCAAAGAAAGACGAGAAAACAAAAGTAGCGCTTTACTGCAAAGTCTGTAAAGTGAGGCTGGTGTGTTTGGATGTGAATAAAACCAATCTGGCCACTTTGCACCCACTCTGTCTTGCTTTATTTAGTTATGTATTTATTTTTCATATTTAAAACCTTTTATTTCTCTCCATCCCGAGGCTGCACTTTGGAATAGAAAAATGTCAGAAAAAGGGCATTTCCCACAAGAGTGTTTTTCTTATTTGGATCCATTTCACAGGGAAGCAACTAAATGAAAGAAGGAAAGAGAGGCTGTGAACCATTTCTTCAAGTCACGGTTTTCAGTAAATGAGGAGCAAGACAGAAAGAGAGGGAATACTAGGAGGGGGGGCAGCTGCCAGAACAGAAAAGAAGAGGACATTGTCCGTGTCTTCTCTGGGCAGTAAGGAAGAGACATAGTCCTTTTCCTTCTCTGACCGTCCCGGAACGTCCACAAAAGCAAGTCGAGCCTTATTTGAATGCCTTGGCTATTTCTGCCGTCCTGGGACACAGTTTTGAAAAGAGAAAGTAGGGGAACGGTACCTTTTTAATAAAAGAAGTAGGGGCACGCCGTGCCCTTACGATCCCGCCCACTTCGACTACTGGTCTGGGTCAGTCTTGAACAGTGGTCGAAGTATGTGGGATCGAAAGGGTATGGCGTGCCCCTACTTCTTTTATTAAAATGATTCCATTCCCCTACTTTCTCTTTTCAAAACTGTGTCCTAAGATGGCAGAAATAGCGAAGGCATTCAGAAAAGGCTCTGCTTGCTTTCGTGGACATTCGGAGACGGGCAGAGAAGGAAAAGGACTCTGTCTCTTCCTTACTGCCCAGAGAAGACACTGACAATGTCCTTTTCTTTTCTGTGCTGGCAGCTGCCCTACCCCTCTCTCTTCCTATCATTCCCTTTCTTTCTGTCTTGCACCTCACTTAGTGAAAACCGTGACTTGAAGAAACGGTTCACAACCTCTCTTCCTTCTTTCATTTAGTTGCTTCCCTTTGAAATGGATCCAAAAAAGACAAGCGCGCGCCTCGTGCTGGCAGCAGGGGGAGGGGGCCTGAGCCTGTCTCCCTTGCGGGAGCGAGCAGAAATCATATGGTTTCAAGGCTCGCTCCCGCAAGGGAATCGGCAAACGAGCACACGTTGCCATTGAAAGCAATGCAACGCTTGCATGTTTTTGGGTCCAAAACAGAATCGATCACTAAAGGTCTCCAAGCAGTGTATGTATGCTGCGTAGGCAAGACCTAAAAAGAGGCCGTGGTGCCCTCTGATATGGGAGGCCGAAACCCCATTAATCCCACCTCTTGGCTCCTTGCAGGCAGCTTCCAGGCCATCCACTGGCAACAAGGTGTGGCACCCAGGATCCCCCCCCTCCTACCCCACACTCCCCCCCCTCCCCCAAGATCGTGAAGGCAATGGCATCAGAATCCAGCAGGATTAGTAATGGATTTTAGGGGATTTGTGAGGTTGGGGCAAAAGGAGCTCAAAAGCCTGCGGATAACTTGCTCGCCGGTCAGGCTACTCCCTGCACTGTAACAACCTTGATATTATTACAGCACAGTGAAATGAAACCAGACATGAACCAGTTTTATTTTTCTGTTTATGCAGTAATGTTGTAAAAACTACTAAAAAGTATTTAAAAAAATACTATGTTTGGCCAGAAAGATACATTTTTAAATATTCTTCAACATAGTACATATGAAAAACAATTAACCATAAGGCAAACATTCTATCTTATTATTAACAAAGCAATTCCAGCTTGATTAATGTAAAGTGTACTGTTAAAATATGTATTTCTGTCACTTTCAACACCTATATTTGCTGGGCCCACCTTTATTACTGGATTCATAGGAGAATAGCTTGCATATCAGCTGCAGATTATGTGATGAAGTGTTCATGGGTTTCAGGGTGTGGCGTCATTACCTTTCATTCGTGCAAGTCAGCAGTCACACGCTCTATCAGTGTAGCCTTGTCAATTGGCCTGGGACCACCCAATACTCGTGTCATAAACGTAATCTTACCTTTTTCTTTTCTCTTCCACTACAATAGAGCCCAGTTTTAATGTGAGCTGTGAGTGGGCACTCAGAAAACTCAAACAGCCTGACTCATAATGAGTATCTAGCTCACTCTTAGTTGCTCATCTCAAACAGCAAGGTTTTCTTCAAAGCAATACATATCATATATGTGCAAGAAAACCAGACCAATAGAACTGTTAAGAAAAAAAAACCTTAACATTTCCAGAATAAGTGATGGAAAAGGTCAATGTGCAAAACAGCACTAACTTGAAGTAGTAAAAATGAAACCTGTTCCATTAAAAAAGATGAGAAAGTGAAAAAAACAAGGTTATTATACTGCGTATGGTCGAAATGTGCTTGCCCAAGATCTAAGCACCCTTGTTATAAAGGAAGCATAACATAACATGTGTATTTGTAGCGCATGTTCACCCGTAGGCATCTTGGCGCTGAATAACAGATTTTTATTGTTACCCAACTCAATGGTACTCATTTTATCGACCTCAAATGGATGAAAGGCTGATTGGACCTGCCGGGATTTGAACCTGTGACCATGAGGTCGAAAACAGGCTTCTTCAGTGGACGCATTAGTCCACTGAGCCACCAGACCCAGCATGGTTGAGTAATAGGTAATGATTCATCCTGGGAAAAGGTTTCAACTTTGGACTAAGTATTTTTAGAAGATGAAAATGTTCAGTGGGACAAGGATGGAAGCTGTAGTCAGGAAAGGCTCCATAAGGCTGTAAACGTTTCGAGTGTCAGTTTCTTCAGTGACTACATGACCACAAAGCTCTCCTTTCAGGAGTCTTCAATACTGTCCCTTTTTTTTATAAATGCTGTGGGTTGGTCCAGGGGCGTAGCTAGGGCTTGTGGCGCCCGGGGCTATCCTTCAGATTGCCGCCCCCTGGGGGGGTGCTGAGGAAAAAGGACGGCGAGCACCTGAAAGAGGTCAGAGAGACACGTGGTATCGCCGCTAATAGTTACCTTGATCATGCACATACATGACACGGTCTAGGGCTAGACAGCCCCCGTCCCCAAAATAGTGCCACCTGGGGCGGACCGCCCCCACCTAGCTACGCCGCTGAAGGAAAAGCAGAAGGAAACCCAAAACTAACATCAGTTCTACCTACCCTGGTTGTGACATCTCACTCCTAACATCACAGCTTGTGCAGGACCCTTGTCCCCTGTCCCCTATCTGCCCCGTCCAAGACCTCAGTAATGTCTGCAGACCAGTCAACCACACTGGGTTTGACCACGATTCCCCAGGCAGCACCTTCAGGATACTACAGGTGAGTCCAATGCACCTGATCACTAGACTAACTTGAGTTCTGCAGTTGGGGCAGTACCAGCCCTGCAGTGGAAGCCTTCTCATTCCACCCAAGCCCCCCATGAGAGCTCAGTAGAAACCATCCCACGTGCCCCTCCCACTACCCACCACCCCACCTGCGGCACAGTAGGACACTTCAAGGGAACGGGTCCTATCCGGGGGTGTCAGGCACCATAGCTGATTCACCCACCATCATCGGGGAGTGGTGGTAAGGGTGCCAACAATCAGGGACAGACTAATTTGCATACAGCCAGGTTCTGAAACTGGGATGGTGCAATGAGCTAAAAAACGGTGTTGGATCTAGCCCTGATCTCTTGACTGGGTGAGAGTACTCTGCTTAATTCAGAGACTCTGTCCATCACCACCCCTTGTTGTAAATAATTTTGTCCACCCTAAGCGTGGAAGGGTATACTCAGATGTGAGTCCCTTGCTCATTGCACCATCAGGATTCAAGCAAGCCGGGCCGAAGACGGCTGAAATGCCAGAAACCGGTCCCCGGAAGCTTGTTTCCTTCCCAGTGTAAGAATTGGCTTTTGTAGTCTGGTCTGCCCTGTTCCCATGATGCACTGGGCCAGGGACAGACTAATTTGCATACAGCCAGGTTCTGAAACTGGGATGGTGCAATGAGCTAAAAAACTGTGTTGGATCTAGCCCTGATCTCTTGACTGGGTGAGAGTACTCTGCTTAATTCAGGGACTCTGTACATCACCACCCCTTGTTGTAAATAATTTTGTCCACCCTAAGCGTGGAAGGGTATACTCAGATGTGAGTCCCTTGCTCATTGCACCATCAGGATTCAAGCAAGCCGGGCCGAAGACGGCTGAAATGCCAGAAACCGGTCCCCGGAAGCTTGTTTCCTTCCCAGTGTAAGAATTGGCTTTTGTAGTCTGGTCTGCCCTGTTCCCATGATGCACTGGGCCAGGGACAGACTAATTTGCATACAGCCAGGTTCTGAAACTGGGATGGTGCAATGAGCTAAAAAACGGTGTTGGATCTAGCCCTGATCTCTTGACTGGGTGAGAGTACTCTGCTTAATTCAGAGACTCTGTCCATCACCACCCCTTGTTGTAAATAATCATTGCATTTTCATCACATTCTGCAGCATGCCAAGTGCGTGCAGAGACAGAAACATAACTAAATACCTTACAGCTGGCTATCGCATCACGTCATACTTGTCAACAAAAGACAACACATAAAGTACATTACAGAGAGCATCCCTCATAAAGATACGCTGCGGAGTTGGCTATGAGGGGTGACTAAATCTGTATGAAACAAAGCATGTTACATAAAACATCCCAAATCATACATTAGAGTTGCTGGCATGCTTCCAAGAGAACTGAGATGTGCCACGTTGGTCTAGTCTATCTTCACTCAGTTTCGACCAAACTGCCCCATGCCATACATTTGTCAGAACAGTGAACCTCTTGCTAAAGTCAGGTACCAATTTCAGTGGTGCAGAGCACAGTATGTACTTCTAGGTGCCAAAGACCTTCTGTCACAATTGAACCAGCTTCAGTTGTTTTCTAGAAGTCATTTATACCAAGAATACAACAATGCTTCCATAGACATTACAAATCTCTTCTAATACACAGTAAGGCATGGGAAGTTCTTAGCCCAGGGTCTCTGATGGTGCTAAAACTATATTTGAGTCAAGTTTTGGTTGTGAAAGCTGTTCATGATGACCCACATCTTGTGGTCAAAGTATACTAAAGATTCATGCTCTGACACCGATTGGTCTTGATAGTCATGCCAAACTTGTTACAGGGCCTGAAGCACATTGAGATGTGTACAAGCTGGCGCTGTAGACAGCAATGCCTGTTAAATATATTTGTATTAGTTTCTCAACTCAATAATAACAGGAGATAGATAGCATTCATATAAACACTTGCGAAATAACAATGAATTGCTGCAAATAAATGAGGAGTTGAGTCTGCAAGCCAGCTGAAAACAATATATAAGTGTACTACAGGATGTTGGCCTTGGCCTTCAATATAACTCATCTGCAGATGTGTCTGCTAATTTTTTTTTTTTGTTTAAGAAGTTTTTATTGAGTTTTAAATATACAAGAGATGAAGAAGCCATAATGATACATATACAGTATAATAAAATAAAACAATCAGGCAAAACAAAAACATGTAGCGAAAGAACAAGCTTATAAGAAGAAAAGAAAAGAGACAGAAGAGAGTAGAGAGAAAAGAAAGAAAGAAAAAGAGAAAAGAGAGACAGAGAAAGGAAAAGAAAGGGAAGGGAGAAAGGAAAAGAAAGGGAAGAGAGAAAGGAAAAGAAAGGGAAGGGTGTCTGCTAATTCTTGTCCCAAGTTATATGACATGGATAAAGCAAACTTGTGAATGTGGAGTATTATGAAGCCTATGCGTAAATCTTCCATTGCTAAAGCCTGTGTTCCTGATTAATCTGGACCATATTACAAATCTAATCATGCATATTTCACATAAGAGAAGCATGTGATAGCCCTGCCTGGAGGGGCCCACATATAACATCATACTCCATTAATTGATCATTGAATTAGTAAATCGTCTTTTCAAACAAAGAAAATGAGGCCATGGCTTTGGACCAGCCTGATAGGGAAGGGGGGGGTTGGTGTCTTCTATTTTCTTAGTATACAATGCTTAGCACTATAGAGCGATGAGGCTAACCAGTATTTCCCATGTGCATTGAGACCGGTAACGTCTTCCATGTTGTGAAGGATAGCTAGAGCCATCATAGGGCGAAAGTGTACAATGTGTACTACTCACATTGCTACCCATATCACATTCCAGAAGAGACTGAAACTGGGACAGGACCATAATATGTGTATTATATTTCCTCCCTGTTGCTCACATCTCCACCAGTTTGAATCTGTTGCCAAGGGTGCTATGTGAAATTTATGGACGAACAAGTGCAAATTATGCAGTATTTTAACCGCTAAACTTTAAGTACAATTCCATAAGACCTTCCCCGCACTCGGTCAGATTAAATGCAGGGATGCACTTGTTGGCTTCAAATGCAGTTCCTCTATGAGAACCGAGTATAGGCCTAAATTCTTTTTTATGTACGTTTTCCATTGTGCCAAATATTTTTTAGTGGCAGACGAGGAAGTTGTTCGGCAAGAAGACCCATCTTTTGAAGAAATATGCTTTTTAACTGTAGATATCTCCAGATCTGGTTATCTGGTAGGCTGAACCCAACCTGTAGGTCTTAAACCTCTTTTAATTGGTCCCCTGTGAAGAGCTGTTGAATTTTCCCTGTCCCTGCAAAAACCCATTCATCCAAATAAAATGGGGATCTGTCCATCGGCAGCTCTACATTTTGTGAGATAGGCGCGTGTAGATGGAAGAGCTCATTGTGGTGAAATACCTTATGCTGTGTCTTCCAGATTTGTATCATGTTTCTTAGTATGGGATTATCAAGGTCTTTGGAGGTCCTAAACTGTTTGTAGATAACCTGTAGTCTACTGGGATTATCTTGCAGACTTCTGTCTATTATGACCCAATCTCAGATCTCTAGCTCTTCATGGAAGTATGTCAGTTGTGATAGTTTATGAGCTGTATTGTAGAGCTCAATTTTAGGGAGCCGCAGACCCCGTAACGTAGTGTCCACCTAGAGCTTGGACATATCCAATCTGCGTTTGGCGTATTCCCAAATGTACTTTGATCCTCAATTGACTGTGGGAGTTTTCAAGGTATGTTGAGCGGGAGCATACTTAACAAGGAGTTAAAGTGGGGGGCAAACATTACTTTGACTGTCTGTATCCTGCCCTAGAGGGAAAGTTGAAGTCCCTTCCATTTCTGAAAGTCCCTCTGCATTTGGGCAATAAATAAATATATGTTGTCATGCACCACGCAACGGATGTCTCCACTGACCAGCATCTCGAGATCTTTAAACTTACATGGTAGCCATTTAAAGGGGAATCCAAGCAATGATCCGGATGTAGTCATCCTTGTTATTGGCATAACATCACTTGTGTTATCTGTACACCATCAACATAACTTTTAAGGCATCTGCTGTTGACAACACTCCCTCCATCCCAGTGTTCGTCCATATAATGATTGCCAGGGGCTATAATGCAATCAAGAACAGGAAGGAGCCAGCCCTGTCTCATCCTTCTTCTCACAAATATTGTTTAAGAAAGAAATCCATTGCAATATACTTGATCGGTGTAAGATGTGTAGAACAGTGTACCGTTTTAATGGCACCAAACCCCATTTGGGACAGGACCCAAAATAAGTATTCCCACTCCACCTGATCGAATACTTTTTCTGTATCAGGGGAGAGGGCCACACTCTCAACCTTGTCATTACGTGTCTGCAATAGGAGTTGAAGAAGAGTTCTGATATTTCTCCTTGAGGATCCTCCTGGGTCGAACCCCATCTGACTTATGTGTATAAGTAGAGGGATCACCATTCTCAGCCTGTTGGCTATGACTTTGACAAAGATTGTAATGTCACATTTCAGGAGTGAAAATGGGTATATAGTTTATTGCTAGTAGTGGGTCTCTCTATGGTTTATGGATAAGGGCAATGTAAGCTTTGGCCAATTCGGGGTGAAGTACACGTGGCTTCACAGAACACATTTATCAACAGGGAGCAGTCAATTTAGATGTGATTTTTAAAAATTCTATGGGAAGTCCTTGTCACCTGGTGTCTTTCCTGGGGCATAGCTTTTATTTACACAGTCATTTCTTTATTCTCAATTCTCTTTCAAGCATTTTCACTTGATCGGATTTTAGTTTTGGTATTGTTAACACATTTTAACACATTTTAGAAGGTGAGTTCTTCTGCCTTGCTGCCCTCTTCTGTTGATTCTGACCTGTACAGATGCTTATAGAATGATGCACATTCCTTTGTTATTGTGAGTGGATTGATAATTAGGTTCCATTGAGTGTCGTGTAGGGCCGGTATTGTAGAGTTGGTCTCTCATTATTATAACTGGAAGGCAAGTTATCTTCCTGATTTTGCTCCGTGCTCATAATGATGACTCCTTATCCTGTATAAAGCAATTTCCGCTACCAGGGAGTAGATATTGTTAAGTTCATATTTTTTGTGGGTAAGTTGTTTAAGTGTTTCGTCCGAAGACTTTTGTTGATATGCCTGTTGTAGTGTCTTAACTTCCATTTCTAGTATTTCAATTTGCTGTCACAGTTTGGATCTTTTAGTCGCGGAGTCTCTAATCATTAGGAGTCATTTGTGCGCTTTCTCCACTGCCCATAAGTTTTGATTGCACTGACCCCTTGTTGATATCCATATACTCCTGTACTTGGGAGCACAGCCCTTTTACTCCAGAGGCTGTTGATAGTAGAGTGTGTTCATCCACTAGGCTCTCATCTTCGGAGTAGACTAAGGTCTAATGTCATCTTGATCAGAGCATGTTGCGATATGTCCGTGTTCCTATATTGCATTGTTGCACCTTAGGTAGGAGTTTTTCCGTACCATGGGTGGCAGGAGAGAAATGAGTATTCCCTCTCAGTCAGGTGCCGTAGATGCCAGGGGTCCACCAAAGCAAGATCCTCAATTAGGTCTCAAAGCATAATTCTGTCAAGGCTGTGGCTGAGATCTGGTTTACCCGTCCTGTCCAGTACTAGGGGCCATATGTATCATAGTTTCGTTTTGCGAATTCTAAATAGCGATTTTTAAGGAATCGCTATTTAGAACATCGCAAAACGGTATGTATGTAAAAAATCGCTTCTTTTTAGTGATTCCTTAACATTCCTAATTTGCGATTAGCAAATTGCTAATTGCAAATTTCCCCTTTATTCCTATGGGCCTTAGGAATATTTTCAAGGGTGCAGGGGTGTCTCAAGAACACCCTGCTGCAACCCTGAAAATGACATGTGGGGGCATATGGCGCACATACATGCCCTATGGGCATGTATGAGCGTCATATAGCACCTTTGTTTTTTTTGAAAATTGCTTTTTTAAAAGAATTCGCAACTTACCACCAACTAGAAGTTGGTGGTAATTTGCGAATCCTTATGGGCATTTTTGAATTATTTTTTCTTTGATACATTGCATTTAAGGAATCGCAAAATTTGCGATTCCTTAAGTGCAATAGCAAAATAAGGAATAGCAAATTTTGCGATTCCTTATTTTGCAGCAAAAATCTTACATACATACCATTTAGCAAATTAGCATTCGCAAAGGCCGAAATTCTGCGAATTTCGGCCTTTGCGAATGCTAATTAGCTTGATACATATGGCCCTAGTTCTGTTGTAACATTCCACTCTCCCCCAATAAGGAGCTGTGCCTTACCAAAGACTGCCGATCCTGGTGATCTTAGATAAAAAGTTGGTTTTCTGTACATTTGGGGCATGTTCTCAACTATTAATAAAATGTGTTTTTAAATGGAAAGTTTAGCAAAAACACAAATGTGCCATCTGGGTCATTCCAGCTTTTGGAGCACCTTGGCATGCAGACATTTGTAAAAGAGTATGGCAACTCCCCTTCTCTTGTAGGACGCGGAGGGCCCTTCCCCTCTCTCTTTCAGGCATTGCTGATAAGAAGAGTTTATTACTTGTCACTACCCAGTCTCTCTTAAATTTTATTGATTCCAAATCAGAAAGGCGTGTCTACTGATCTAGAACAAAATCTGGAGAGAGGAAGGTAAAGCACTCTAAAACCTTCTTGCATTTTATGTTCGAGGTCATTACTGTTGAGGGACAAGATAGATAAGAGCCTTTGCGAGGTCACTGCATGAGATGGGTACTCTTCCCAGTGTGTCATTTTCTGGATGGGGGTCAGTGGGTAATTTTTTCTATGTGTGTTACAGGGCAGCATAGCATATGATTTATCATAGGGACCAGTAGGGCTGACCAAAGCAGAAAATTCTTGTTTTTCAGCTAGCTCTAGTTCTATTTTTGAAATATTTTTATTACATTTTTCTGTTTCCGAACAACAATGAATCAAATAATTTTACATATAGCACAGTCACTTGTCTGACATGCACAAAAGAAAAAGAGAAACAGAAGAACAGTCCTTAATCACCATAAGAAAGAATATACATGAGTTAAAAAAAGTTTATTTTTATACAATCTTCTTCCACCTCATCATAGGTTCCCAGATGCGTTTCCCGAGAATTCCACCTTTTTTCCCCTTCCTATCATGTATCCCTTTTTACAAATTATACACTGACAGCAATCTAGCCAACCATTAATGGAAGGTTGGGGCTGCCTTATCCAGCCATGCTGTTGCCACACAAATTATTAAAACTGACATAGCCATAAATAAGAAATAATGCGGACTACATTGCTCATCACCCCCACCTACCCCAAGAATGATCCACACTGGCGTAAGGGTAACGTTAATTCCTAAAGTTTTGTCCAAAAAAGATTCAATGGCCCTGTGTAACGAATGAAGTTAAGGACATAATGCAAAGACATGAATAATATCAGCCTCAACACTATCACACCGGGGGCACCTAGTTCCTGTCGTCCCCACCCACTGAGCAATCCTAGCAGGTGTATGGTACAAGGAGTATATCGTTTTATAGTGTTGGGCCTGCAATGCTGCCGAGCAGAGTATAGTCCGCCCCAACTCGAGAGAGTCCTGAAAACAGTCCTGGTCCACCTGAAGCTTATCTGCCCATTTTCTTCCATATTTTTCCAAATCATCGCTTTTTAGCTAGCTCTAGTTCTAATGCAACCATGAACCTATATGGATGAAGCTTTATAATGGCATGCTCTACTTTTCGCTTATGCCCAGTCGTTGTTGGTAAGAAGGAGTTACATTTAATCATAGGTAATAATGTATGCCATTTAATGAGTAAACATGTGTTAAACGAACAGTGTTATGTGAGAGGTATGGCTCTTGCCATGTATTAATGTGTGCAGTTATGAGGGATGTGATCTGTCCTCACTCTGGAAGGAAGGACATTTCTTCAAGATATTTGGGTGACTTTTAGGAGGTGGAGTTTCACAATGCTCCCATCGTGTATAATTATAGACCTCCCTAGGTTAGCTAGTTCTATGTATGAAACAGTTTGCATAGTGATGATGACAGCACATTTCTTTGTAATTGACTGAGTTCAAATAAGGATCTTCATTGTTCAAAGTGGCATATGCTTGAAAATCCAACATCATTTGCTTTACATTGTTTATTGAAAATTTCAAAACATATGGTAATTGCAATGTCTCAGTAGATCCCATGATCTGAGAAAGAACCTTATCCCAAGGTATGCCCTCGGATACAGGATGAGCGGTGATGTATGAAGCGTAGAGATTTCTTTGAGCTCTGTGGGATGAGAGATGCAGCTGGAGTCTACAAACCACAGGTTGTGCAATTGTTCTTTCTGGAACATAGTGTCCAGTTACCAGTAATAGAGCAGTGATCATTGTTGAGAGCCATATGATGAGTAAAACACTCCTACAGTGAGTGGTCCAGACATGGACCAAGGTGGAATTAAGCATCTGTCAATGGTAAGCAATACACAGTTTATGGCATACAGTGACTTTGTAGCATGGTAAAATATTTCTTCTGTGCAAAGTTCATTCTCATAAATAGTTGTTTCTTGAATAGGCATCATTTTGATGGATGTGGCCACAGGTGGTACCTCGTAATAAAATCACAGAGTTGTGTGCAAGATTGGCAACTGTAGTGATGGCAGCAGCAGATTCGACAATGAAGTTCATTGCTGTGTGTATAAAGTTAGAGAAACAGAATGCTCAAATATCTCCGGCAAGGAGTTCAAGCTAATAATGTTACTGCTCTCATTAAGGTATGTTTAATTTAAAGTAGGGAGAGGCTGAGAGGTTCTACTCTGAATCCTTCTTGGTGTCTGCGATGGTCTGCTGTACAGAATCCACCATATAGTGCTTTTTCACGTGTTTGTTGGACACCTGTCTGTTCTTCCTTGAACCAGACAAAGGAGGCAAGATGACAGTTCTTTTGCCATTTACCCCAAAGACTGTAATGTGTAGTCTGAGGATGGTTCAAAAGCTTGTTTGTCATGGACATTTTCACAAACTAGATCCCCCACATTAGGGATTTACCTAACAGCTACGGTTACAAACTTCTCTTTGCTGGTGAACTGCTTCTAAATGGTTCACATTAGACAGCTTGTCTCTGACCTCTGGGATGCTCTGTACGACATTCAAATGTTTTTTCCAGGTCAAACTTTTCTTCATCTGCCACCTTCCCAGGATTGTCTGGGCCAGGCATATACATAGCAACTTCGAAGAGAACCTTATAAGGAGTGCTTCTCATCTAGGCAAGTTATTTAAAGCTCTCTGGATTCCATAAAGAATATGGTACCAACTAATACCCTAACATAGTACCCTAGCGGTCAAGATTTGTTTAACCATGCCATTAGCATGCTCAATGAACCTCTTGGACTTGGCTCCATATAGGTTGCTGAACTGCTGACAAACTCCCAATAGAGACATGGTATCCCTGTATGCCTTAGAGGCTAAAGCAGGACCATTATCCCAGTGAAATTAATGCACTGTCACCATCGTTACCAGACACTGCAAATCCTGTACATCCACTGAAGCACTCACATTTCACTGTGACCACACGTATAGGAATTAAGAGCATGAATCACAGGCTACTAATATATACTTATATTGGTTAACCAAATTTATTGAGCCGATATGGTTAAAAAAAATTACCCTGAACGAAATGTTAGAGAATGTGAAGGGAATTGGCAAGGGTCTCTTAATAGTAGATAGTTTGATCTGTAGACAAATGTCACACTTCCTGACATAGGGCCATATGTATCAAGCCAAATTGACTTCGCAAAACGCTGAAATTCGCAGAATTTCGGCGTTTGCAAATGCAATTTGGACTAATGGTATATATCAAGGAAATCTGGCTGAAAAATAAGAAATCGCAAAATTTGCGATTCCTTATCTTGCGATTGCATTTGAGGAATCGCAAATTTTGCGATACTTTACATGCAATGTAAGAAGTAAAAAAAATCACAAATTGGTCTTAAGGAATCGCAAATTACCACCAACTTCTAGTTGGTGGTGAGTTGCGATTTCCTTTCAAAATGCATATTTTTTCATTTTTCACAGTGCCATGTGATGCACATACATGCCCTTAGGGCATGTATGTGTGCAACATGTGCACCCATGCAGATTTCAGGGGTGCAACAGGGTGTCCTTTGGACACCCCTGCACCCTTGAAAATATTCTCAATTTGCGATTAGCAAATTGCGAATCGCAAATTTCCCCTTCATTCCTATGGGCCTCCTGGCCCATAGAAATAAATTGGAAATTATTCCTTAATTGCGATTAGCAATTTGCTAATCGCAATTAAGGAATTTTAAGAAATCGCTAAAAAAAAGCAAATTTCTACATACATACCATTTTGCGATTTCTAAATAGCAATTCCTTAACAATCGCTAGTTAGAAATCGCAAAAGGGAATGTTGATACCTATGGCCCATAGTCTCGAGTTTGTTAACTCACAGAAGTCCACAAGTAGCGTTGCTATAGCATTGCTACGGGTGCATTTGCCCAAGCATGTGCAGATGCCAATCCCTCATCTGCTTGCCTCATTAAATCTAATCTGATAGCTTGTTAGGAATTGTGACTAACTGTTTCCCTGTACTTAGCTCCTATCACAATAGAGACCACCATATATACAGATTCAAGTAGAATGGATTCAAAGAAATAAAAAACCCTCAGAATGGGGAATAACCTTTTAGAGCCCACTTTGACAAACCTACAGCAATAGGTGCTTCCTTATTCCCTTGTAGGAGGTAACCATGATTACTACAGACATCTCCGTAATGACGTGAAAATTGTTCACGTGTGTGTGAATATCACAAATAAACTACTCATGGGTTCCCAAAACATCCAGGACCATCACTGGCACCAATGTTGCGTAAACTGAATCTTTGGCTCAGCTCTACTAGGTTTGCTTTCACATCCATGGGTGACATGAGGGAACCTAGTTCAATGCACCAAGGCTTGTATGTGAAAGACAGGTTTTTGTAGCCCGCAGAACCCCACCCAACACGTAGTTGAAGTGGCGTCAATGCTTTTGGGTTACTAACAATACCTAAACAGGGACCCAAGGTCACTGTGTTTATTGGAAACAAAACCGTAGCTTACTTAAAATGAAGTTGGGCCTTAAAGTCTTTGTGGTTTGTTACTTCCTGTCTAAACCTGTGAACATGTCTGAAGATACAAGCTGCCTGGAAATGTTTTTGTAAAAGGAACAATTGATGGATAGAATGCAGAACAATGTCATACATTCACCTCAGTACAGAGATCTTGGCCTAAATCCATCATTTTTCTGTTCACCATGCCATTCCAGTCTGGACCCAGCCATATGCAAATCAGTCTTGACCCTGCCCCCAATGGGAACAGTCCAACCCGAACTGCCAGGCCAGGTCCTCCCTGGACTGGAAACAAGCATCCTAGGATAGGTTTTGGGCTTTCAGCCCTCATCAGCCAGGATAGCTTAACTCCAGTGGCATGGAGAGCACGGGACCCAGGTCTGGGCATACCCGTCCAACTCGGGGTGACAAATGCAAAAACAACAATTGATGGATAGAATGCAGAACAATGTCATACATAAGCCCCAGTACAAAGATTTGGGCCTTAATCCATTGTTTCTTGCTCACCATGCCATTCCAGTTTGGACCCAGCTTATGCAAATCAGTCTTGACCCAGCCCCAATGGGAACAATCCAGTGTGAACTGCCAGGCCAGGTCCTCCCTAGACTGGACACAAGCATCCTATTATTATTTATTTTATTTTAAGAATTTATAAAGCACAACTGTCACCATTGCAGACATCCTGGCGCTGACAGAAACCAGAGGGGAGCGAAAAAACAGGGACAGAGGGAGTAGGCTAACCAGGGAAAAGCCAAGTTTTCACCTTTCTTCTAAACTGCAGAAGTTCATCAATGAGCCTAATCTCGATGGGGAGAGTGTTCCATAGTCTGGCGGCAGCCACCTCGAAGGATCTACCTCCGGCTCTGACCATCCTAAATCTGGGAACAACTACCAGTTTAGCGTCAGATGAACGAAATTGTCTGGTAGGAGCATACCATACGAACTTAGATTTTAGAGGGGCTGGACCGCAACCGTGGAGGGGCCTAAAAACTATACAGAGGGCCTTAAATTGAATCCTCTGTCTAAGAGGAAGCCAGTGTAGTTTTGCCAAGGCAGATGGTGCATGAGATCTTCTCGGCAGCCCCAAGGCCAGTTTTGCAGCCGCAGATTGGACCCTTTGGAGCCTGTCCAGCAGAAACTCAGGGGACCCAAGCAGGAGGGCATTGCAATAGTCCAACCTGCTCAGGATGGTGCATCTAACCACTTGGGCGCGAGCATGGATGGGTAAGATGGGCAGAACCTTCCTTAATGAACGAAGGATGGCAAGGCAGCAAGCCGATGTTTTTTGCACATGGGTCTCCATGCTGAGCCTATGGTTCAACATGACCCCTAGGTTGCGGACAGAGTCCGCAGGCCGTACGTTGGAGCCTGTTTCCGGGGCCCAGAAGTTGTTAGGGAACGGTCGAGGGATCCTCGTTCCAGCGCTAAAGAGCACCTCGGTTTTCCCGACATTGAACTGAAGTGAATTATCCTTCAGCCACCTAGACGTGTTCCGTAAACAGTTGTGTAAGACCCCCACAGAGATAGAATCCTCTCCTTCCAAGGAGAGGATCATCTGCGTGTCATCGGCATAATTAACGATTCTAATGCCGAAGCCTTTAATAAGTGAAATTAGTGGCCTGAGGTATACATTAAAAAGTATTGGGCTGATAGCAGAGCCCTGAGGAACTCCGTGCAGAACCGGGGAAAAAGATGATTGGAAAGGAGGCATAGAAACTGCCTGCTGCCTATCCTGCAGAAAAGAGTGAAACCATTGCAGTGCCGTATCTCTCACTCCTGCCTCAAACAGCCGCCTCAGTAAGATCTTATGATTCACTGTGTCAAAGGCGGCAGACATATCGAGCAGGATCAGAAACGATGCCTGTCTTCTGTCTGCACGCCTTTGAAGTTCGTCCATAGCGGTGATGAGGGCTGTTTCGGTTCCATGAGCAGGCCGAAAGCCGAATTGGTCCTCGTCAAGTAGTAGATGATGTTCCAGGTGGGTGGAAAGAGTGTTACTGACCACCCGTTCAACTATCTTGGCAGGGAACGGCAGCAGTGAGATGGGCCGATAATTTTTGGAGCAGTCAGGATCCAAGGAGGTTTTTTTTAGCAAGGGGGAGACTAACGCCCGTTTCCAGTGAGCTGGGACGGTGCCAGTCACCAGGGATGGATTACAGATTAGATGAAGTGGGGGGAAAAGTTCATCTTCAAATTCCTTCCAAATTTTGGGAGGCACCGGGTCCAGAGGAGACCCGTAAACAATCCCTCTAGCTACCTTGGAAAAGTTTTCAAATGTAAGCGGCAGAAACCTGAATAATGAATTTTCCGGAGCCAAAGCCGAATCAGGTAGTTGGACCACCGGAGAGACAGGTCTAAGGTCAAAAGGGGTGTCAATATCAGGAGGGGTGTCCAAGTCTTTAAGGATCAGTTCTATTTTCTCTTTAAAGAATGTGGCAAGATTGTCACAAAGATCTTGGGACGGGACAATCGCATTCTTGCAAGACTCCAGGTTGGTGACGCTATTTAGGATGTTAAAAATACTCCTAGAGTTATTGGCGGTGTTACAGATCAGAGAGGAGTAATAGTCAGCTTTAGATTTTTTAATGAGATTTTTATAAGCAAGGATCTTAGTTTTCCACATTTCTTTAGGACTGGTTTCGGGCTTTCGGCCCTCACCAGCCAGGATAGCTTGACTCCAGTGGCATGGAGAGCACAGGACCCACGTCTGTTTTCAGTCCAACATTACATTACAGGTGTATGGCAAATACACACAGCTCCATGTATCTTTCCTAGCATGCTTGGAATCCTATACCAACTGTTCATTATTTTTTTAATCATATCTCTATTCTGTAGGCTTCAGACTTTTTTGGGGATATTCTCCAAAGCTTCTGCTATTGGATCTGTGTTTTATTTTTTTCCATCTGTGGACGCTAGAGGTTCAGTACTGATAGAGGATTTCACAAGTGCACCTGCGCCTATCACACGCTCATACAGCTCCATTTGTTGGTCAACAGAGTGCATGCCTACGAGTACGTAACAACACTGTAAATTGACAATAAAGAAGAGGAAAAATCTTATATAATTAACTGATATTTCAATCAATCAATCAATCAATCAATCAGGAATTTGTGAAGCGCACTACTCACCCGTGAGGGTCTCAAGGTGCTGGGGTGGGGGATTCAAGCAGCTATGTCTCATCTGAACAGCCAGGTCTTGAGGCTCTTCCTGAAAGCCTGCAGTGTGGGGGTATGTCTGATGCTGAGGGGGAGTATGTTCTAGGTCTTGGCTGCAATGTAGACGAAGGCTCTTCCTCCCGTTCTGGCTCTGCGGATGAGTGGGATTTCAGCCAGGACAAGGTTGGCGAAGTGGAGGTTTCTCTTGGATGCGTAGAAGGATATTTTGATTGAGGTATTAGGACTGGTGTTGTTGAGGGATTTGTAGGTGTGAGTGAGCAGCTTCAAGGTCACTCTGTTTTTGACGGGGAGCCAGTGGAGGTCTCGTAGGTGCTGAGTGATGTGGTCTTGTCGCGGGATGCTGAGGACAAGTATGGCTGTGGCGTTCTGGATGGTTTGGAGTTTGAGGAGTAGAGATCTGTTGATTCGGGCGTAGAGGGCGTTCCTGTAGTCCAGTCTGCTGGTTATGAGTACGTGGGTGACGGTCTTTCTCCATTCGGGGGGGATCCATTTTAAGACCTTGTTGTGGATATCCAGGGTGTTGAAGCACGTGGAAGATAGGGTGTTGACCTGTCGGTTCATGGTGAGGAAGGAGTCGAGTATGATGCCGAAGTTGCGGGCATGGTTTGTGGGTGTGGGAGGATTGCAGAGGGCGGTGGGCTACCAGGTGTTGTTTCATGCAGAGGGGGTGGATCCGAGGAAGAGGACTGCCGTTTTCTCCAAGTTGAGCTTCACGCAGCTCCTACTCATCCAGGATGCAAAGTCTTTCATTCCTTCCTGGAATCTGTGTCTAATGGTGTCAGGTTCCGTGGTGAGGGAGAGCATGAGCTGGGTATCGTCAAGGTAGGATAATATGCTGAGTCCGTGTTATCTGACAATGGTGGCGAGGGAGGCCATATAGATGTTGAAGACCATTGGGATTTGTGAGGCTCCTTGGGGTACTCCGCAGCTGATCTCTGTGGGTTCGTAAAGGAAGGGCGAGAGTCTGGTTCTTTGAGTTCGGCCTGCGAAAAAAGAGCTGAGACAGTCTAGGGTAGTGTCCTGTATGCTGGGGTTGTGGAGTCAGGTGGTGAGTGTGCGGTGGGAGACGATGTTGAATGCTGCTGAGATGTCTAGTAGGATGAGGACAGCAGTGTGGCCTTGGTCAAGTAGGGTTCGGATGTCGTCCGTGGCGGCCAGGAGGGCAGTCTCGATGCTGTGGTTGCTGCGGAATCCAGATTGGGAGGTGTCGAGGATCGAGTTGACAATTTGAGGGGAATGAGGTAACAGATCAGTACAAGAGTCAAAAAGGGAATATACATAGGCATTGCATAAATTGCGCACATAAAAAGACCAAATATAGGCATTGGCTAGGCGAATAATGTGCTAGGCATTGAAACATAATGACAAAGAGGAGCAAATACAATAGTAAAGTACCAGATTGACATCCTTTCTTGTAGTGTGTCCGTAGTAGGATCCTTGGGGAACCCCCATGGTGACTTAGGATGGTTGGGAGAGAGAGTGGTTTGCCTTCACTCTTTGGGATCTGTGCTGGAGGAAGGACGAGAAGCATTGCAGCACCTGCCCAGAGAGGCCCATCCTTTGCTCCAGAATATCTAGGAGGTTGTCGTGATTGACAGTGTCAAAAGCAGAGGAAAGGTCAAGTAGGATAAGGAGGCAAGATTCATTTCTGTCAAGCATTATTAGGATGTCATCCATGACGTGAGTGAGAGCCGATTCAGTGCTATGCCCACTACGAAAGCCAGATTGGTGTTGGTCCAGGAGATGGAAATTTTCAATGTGCGTACATAATTGAGACTGGACGCATTTTTCTAGGAGTTTGGCTAGTGTGGTGATGCTGGAGATGGGGCAGAAGTTGTTAAGATCTGTGCTGTCTGCTGTAGGTTTTTTAATATAGGTGTTACCTGGGCCTCTTTTAGGCAGTCTGGGATCGTACCCTGGGAGAGAGAAGCATTGCGATCTTTGTCCAAATGGGGGAGATTGAATCCTTAATTGCTTTGAAGATGGTGGATGGTAAAGGGTCCCTGAAGTGATTAGATGGGTTGATACTTCGAAGGACCTAATTGATATAATTTTCGTTTAGGATGGTAAAGGTGTCCCAGGAAGCATTGTGCTTGATACCCCAGCTAAGTGGAGCAACCTTGTCTGGTGAGACCTCCTGGTTTCTAGATCAATGTTAATAAGCCTAGTTTTCTCTGTAAAAAAGTCCGCCAAGTCAACACATGAGGGAGGACTGACATCCGAAGCTGATCGGTTGGGGGCTATGGCAGATTGTTGTTTAACCAGTTCGAACAGTTTCTTGGGTCGATTGGCTGCTTGGTTAAGTTGGGATCTGAAATATTCTGCCTTGGCCGTCTTGATTTGTTTGTTATAAGAGCTTCCGTTCATCGAAGTTGTTGTAGAGAGTCCTGATTTTGTGATGGCAGTAGGAGGTGAGTTTGTCGCAGAGGTCCTGGAAGGGAGGTGCGTGGGAAGATTCGCTGGGGGGTTTGATGATTTCTTGTATGATGCAAAAGAGTTCCTTAGAGTTGAGAGAGTTGGAGAGGATTCTGCCTGGATGACGTTATTCTTAGTGGTTCTGATGAGTTGGTGGTGTTCTTTCGTGGCGGTCTTGTAGGCGGTGCGTGCTTCCCGGGTTTTGCTGTTCCTCCAAGCTTTCTCAAGTCATCAGCACGTGCGCTTGGAATCTCGGAGGTCGGTGGTGAGCCAGGTTGCTTTCGTGGTCCGTTGTCTGACGAAGTTCTGAAGTGGGGCAAGTGTGTTTGCGCAGTCGTGTTCCATCTGTGGAGTTTGCTGGCTGCCGAATTGGCGTCGGTCATGGTGAGTGGAGGAGTGCGGTTGAGGGCAGAGTTGAGGAGATCTTCGGTGATCTTGCTCCAGTTCCTGCGCAGAGGGCGTGGAGTAGGCTTGTGGCAGTTGGTTTCGAGAAGGAGAAGTGAACGCAATGGTGGTCGGTCCAGAGGGTTGGCATGGTGTGGCTAAAGCGAATGTTGTTTCCTTCTGCGGAGATGGGGTCGAGGGTGTGTTCTGCTTTGTGGGTGGGGGTGGTGACAAGCTGTCACAGCCCGATGATGGCGAGGTTGTCCATGAGGGCGGTGGGGTTGGAGTCGATGAGGTTGTCGAGGTGGAAGTTCAGGTCTCTGAGTAGTACGTAGTCCATGGATGCGAGTGTGTGTGGTGCAATGAGGTCTGCGATGGCAGTGGTGAACGTTGCCCTTGGTCCGGGAGGTCTGTTGGTGAGAATGCCATGTAGCGTCGTTCTATGTTTGATCTGAATGTGGAAGTGGAGATGTTCCGTGGGGGACGAGGAGTCATTTGTGCTGGCTGTAGTGAGTCGAAGGGAGTTTTTGTGTACGATGGCGAGTCCACCTCCAGAGTAGTTAGTGCGGTCCTTCCTCTGGATCTTGTACCATTGAGGATGGTGGTTGCAACGTCAGGTGCAGAGCTGGCATTGGTCCAGGTATCTGTAAGGAAGGAGATGTCGAGCGAGAGGGTGTTGAGGAGGTCCCAGATTTCTACTCCGTGTCTGTGAAGGGAGCGTACATTGAGGAGGATGCAGCTCAGGGGTTTGGTCCTGCTGGCTTCTAGTGGGGAGGCGGTGGCGGTGGGGGTCCCAGAGGTGGGTGAAGGTGCAACTGCAATGTCAGCAGGAGAACTGACCTTGGGTGGTGTTCGGCATCGACGCTTTCAGTTGTTGTTTCTCCCGGGTTGAGTGCGTGGAGGGTGGCTGAGTCGTAGTGGTGAGTGGTCAGAAGACCAGGGTCTCTGGCGTTGGTCGCTCGCAGATGGGCGCAGTGGCTGCCATTAAGTAGGGGTTTGGGGAGGGAGAGCAGCTGGGAGTGGGAACAGGCAGGGGGGAGAGGCCGCGGGAGCTGCAGCGATAGGAAAGGGAGTGAAAAACGGCAACAGGAAGGTGGAAAAAGGCACAAAACGAGACAAGTATACAGAAAAAAGCAAAAGAGAACAAAAGACCAATAGACAAAAAGGCACAACAAAGGGAAAAAGGCACAAACGAGGCACAGAAACAGGGGACAGACAGAGGTCAGAGAAAACCACAGAAGGCCTACAGAGCGGGCCAGCAGAAGAGCAAGGCTCTCCCGCTAGACCACGAAGTATGAGGCACAGGCAGGAGCCTGCGGTGGAGGAGGGCCTTGAACCTTACATATTTGCTTGTGTAAGGTTATCACTATGTTTTGTGTAAGAGCTGCCGACCTGTATGAGCATGTGATAGGCGCGGTGCACTTGTGAAATCCTGTATCAGTACTGCACCTCTCACGACCACAGAGCTGTCAATCAAATCAAGAGGAAAATTGGAACACAAGGGGGGGGGTTGGGCCGAACTAACAGTGGGGGTGTATACCAGCACCTCTTGAGGCGCCCTGATACCTTGGGATAAAAGCCTATGTCGCCTTGGACCATTTCATCAACTTATTACATCTGGTGAATGTTATGTACACATTATAGTTATTTCTTTATAAGAAGATGGTCGGAAACCCAGAGTATCAAAGAAAATGCTGAGGATGAGTAGTGGAGAGGGAGGATTTGGTCTTCCTAATGTAAGAACTTATTAAAAAGCTTTTCAATTTAGGATTGCGTTAGCGTGGTCACTCAGAATATCTGATTCAGAAATATTGGTTTCACCTGGAAAAGACCTTAACAGACAGGGCGGGCTGGGATCTCCCATGGCTACCAAAGAAACACAGGCCAGCAGTAGCCTATGTCAGATCTTATACATCTGCTAACTTAGGCCTATGACTAGGTGTCAAATTGCTTGAGAATCATGATATTCCTATCGTCATTTAGTACTAACCACAATAACCCATACTTTATGCAAATTATGACATGGAACCTATTTGGAAAATGTTAGGAGGGATTTGCCACATGGTGAGAGAGACTTCTTTCACCAGGTGAAGATCAAAATGTTTGAAACAAATAATAATTAATTCTCAGTGGTTCTGTCCCCCACTTTAATATGGGCAGGCACCTTATACCTAACACTTGTGAGAAACTATTCACTACATGCAAATCAACAAACTGCCTCCTATCCAGCATTCAGGCAGCACTAACACACAAACCCTGACACAGTGGTCATACATAAAAAAATGGCATAAAACTCAGAGGCAGGGGCGTGGCCTAGGGCGTCAAGATGGCGGTCGCACTCTAAGAGTGCTCTGGACCCCCCATCCGTCATCCGCCCTGCATCCGCCCGCAGCAGCTTCCATCGCTGGACCCACCTGGCACCGCTGCACTGTCCTGTCCGTTGGGCACCTCCTGGCAAAGTTGGGGGTCTCCCGGAGGTCTGCGAGCGCCTCCACTGCCCTGTTCTCACCCAGCCGCGAGGCTGGCAAGATGGCGGCCCCCTATTGATCTCCGAAGCGGCCGGCTCCCCCTCAGCGTTGGCGGCGATCCTCTTGCAGCCCCATAGACTTTCGGGCTCCGCCGGGCGGACGGGGACAGAGGCGCGACATCTAGACCCCCCCACTGGACTTGCTATCTTGCCCGGAGCCGCTGTACCCGTCTGCCTGGCCCAGAGGCGCAGCGCTGGCCCTGGGTGCCCTGAGGAGTCGGCGAGACCTGCGGGGGCCTGCCCAGGTGGCGGGGACTGAGAGCGGCCCCTGCAGCGCCCATTTGCCGGGCCCCCTGAGCCGCAGACCTGTCCAGTACCCTGCCTACGGCTGACTGCTTGCTGGAGCTTTGGCGGTCCAGGTGGCCAGGAGGAGAGGCCCACCGGCAGCTTGGAGCTCCCCCCTTGGCCCGCCGTGGCCTGCGGCGCCTACCCGCCTGGGCCCGGAGGCCTGAAAGAGGTGCTAGACGCGGCGGCCGCCCGAACTTGCCTCCGCGACTACGTGACTGCCCCCTGAGACTCCCTGCATTGCCGCGAGGCGGAGGCCGCCCACTGGGGAATACTTGCTAGGCCCCGTCCGCCTCCGTGTGGAGGCCGGGGCCGGCTGTGACACAGCAGGCGTCCCTGAGGCCTTGGGGCGCCCCTGCACCCCGGATGCCCCGTGTGGCCCTGGGGACCCGCCCTGCCGGCCTCTGCAAGGACTGTTAACCTGGGGCCCCTGCTGAAATCCCGGAGTGCCTGGAACTGAGGTGAGGAGGAGGTCGGGATGGGGGTTGGAGCCCCAAGGGGATCTCGACTGTGGATTGCCGCCTGGACTGAGAGACCGGGCGCCCCGGTGCCCCCAAGCGCTACTTGACCCCTCGCCAGTCCTCGGCCCCCCACTGCACCATTGCCCCCCGGTGCTCCGGCCTGTCGGCTAGCACGCTCTGATCGCCACCTGGCCCCTTGCTGCCGCCCCCCGCTCGCTGTCGCCTCCTGCCACGGGAGTGGGAGCCCGGAAACAACTTGCCTACCCCTGCGCCCACCCAAGCACTGTCACAGCTCCTCCGCGAGGCGCGAGCGGCGTGGGGGTCAGTGGAGACGCCTTGGACCCGGGGCCGTGCTGCCAGGACTCTGCTTTGCCCTACTACACCCGGGCTGGGCCCGCCACGGTGCGTTGCAACGACTGGGACACCCAACTGGGGGCCCAACCATTGGCTTGGCTCCCTACATCAGGAATGCTGCGGCTTTCCCCTACCCCCACCTACACTCAGGCCCCCCTCTGCTAGTCTACCCACACTGGGGAGGGCCCCGGAGCTCTGCCGTGGGTCCACTGAGCGACCGGGCGGCGTGACCCGCTGGATTGCGTACCTGGAGCTGCGACAGCCCCCCTGGCCCTCGACCGCTTGGAGAAGCCATGGTCAGGGGAAAGAACACACAGACCCCGGTCCCCTCCTCCCAGCTACGTATGGACCAATTTGCCAAGACGGACCATGCCTCCGGTGCCGGGCCCCCGCTTCCCTCGGGGACGGAGGGAGGAGACCTCTCAACGATCCTCCAGGCGATTAGCACCTCCCAGACATCGGTCGAGGCCAAAATTGGGGAGGTGCGCGTGGATGTGGCCCTCATCCGACAAGACCTCAGAAATGCCACAGCGCGTATCACCGAAGCCGAGTCCCGCATATCCACGGCGGAGGATGACCTGGCCGCTCTCAGGACTCAAGTGGCCCGTTTCCAAACACTGACATCGGATCTTCACCATCGGGCGGAGGATGCCGAAAACCGCCCCCTGCTATTTGAGAACTCCAAAATCGTGGTCTTCCCGGACTACTCGAGGGAGGTCCAGTCCCAAAGGCGATCCTACGACGAAGTCAAGCAAAAGCTCAGGGCGCTGGGTCTGAGGTATGGCCTCCTATTCCCCGCCCGGCTCAAGGTCCTCTTCTAGGGCAAGGCCTTTTTCTTTGATTCCCCACAGGCAGCCTGGACCTGTCTCACGGAGGAGCGTCCCCTTCTACCTGGGCGAGGGCTCTCACCTACCCGAGGTCCCACTCCCCGCCCTGCCCATGACGGACCCAAGCCAAGGCGACGCTGGACTGACTCCCGCAGGCGAGGTCGCCCGCGCCGAGACGCCTCGGGCTCACCAAGGGGAAACGCACGGCGGACACCTCCGCCCCCGGACCAGGGGGCACCTCTGGCGACGGGGCCTTCACCGGTGGTCACCATTGACATGCCCCCTAACTCGGACACAAGCCTGCGCAAATCGAGATCAGACTCGGACTTGTCCCGCAGCCCGATAATCCGAGACTCTCCACAGGATACGGAGGCCTGAGCTCTGGCTCTTTGAGGTCTGTCTACTCAAGCCCGCCCTGACTGGCCGGACTGTCCTGCAATGCTCGCCCGGGCCCTGTCAGACGCCCAAAGGGCGAATCGCCTGGAGAGGGTCCCTTCCAGGAACTGTAATCCAATCAACACATACCTTTGTCTTGCCTTCTCCGTTCCCACCTTTTTTCTCCATCTCTTCTTTCTGATGCTGCACTCTTCTATCCTTTGTGATTCCGTGGACATCTATTTCTCTGTACCATGTCTTCACTCAAGCTGAACTGTTTATTGCTGTTGCCATCCATCCGGCACTATGGAGGGGGGACCTCCTTTGTTCGCTCTAGATTAGTGCTATTGCTCCCAACTTATCGTTTAAGTTTAGTGTCAATCCCCTGGTGAGGGGTTAGTTCTTTGGGTGTTCTACCTTAGGTCGACAGATGCTTCCTGTTCCGAAGTGTGGGGTGGGGGGAGTTGGGGGGTACTGGGGGGAGGGCGTTGTCTCCCAAATGTTTCTTGTTCTCAGCCGCCTACGGGCTGCTTTCAGGTTAAACATGGTTCGGCCGCTCCTCGGACTTTGTTGTCGCTGCTTGTGAGCAGCTGGTTGCAGCTCCCTACCTTGCTATCCAATTGTGGGTACATCCTTGTCCGACACACACCTCCGGCTCACTGCTCTCCTGGTCACTCTTGGTAGCCACGGTCTACCACGAGGGCGGACTGCGGGCGGCCGCCCCCCTCCCCCCGTCCTCCATCCCCGCCCTGGGCACCAGCACCCCGCTGGCCCGCTCCGACTGCCCTGCTTTTCGACCCAGTGTGGTGCTGTGGGCCCTCCCCCTCGAGGCGCGCCCCCAGCGGCTCATTATGTTAGGATTGGGACGAGGAAAATGGGTGAGAAAGGTAATGTCTTCTTGCTACACTTATCGTACGCTTGTTCCCTATATGAGTACTTGGTGCTGGGGTCTGGCGTGATTCTAACTTGATCTTCCTCCTGCTGTTTTCTCGAGTCAGGACAGTTTACCTCTCTACTATAGGCTAAAGCAGCCTTTGTGTCCTTCAATGCCACAGCAGCCAATTGTAGTTGCAGTCCTTCTTCTGTATCCTTTTGACTTCCATGTACGCTGACGTCTAACTGGGAGACATACTTTGAGAAACGGTACTGCTTCTGACTCTGAAGGGAACAGGTGAAGGAGTATGGCGCAAAATGTCGTTCCAAACATCAGGGCTGGGCTGGGAACCCAAATCAGCCATGGCAATTTTGTCGGACCAGAGCCCGGGGGTGAGTTGAGGGGGGTGGTCGCATGTGTGAAGCACTGCTGCTTTTGTTACTGGGGGCCATTATTGCAGCACTTCGGCAGAACCGGCCCCACAGCTGTACAAATGGCCACCACCCTTCCAGCCTCCCGGGGAAATGCCCGATGCCCACTACGGCCAGTCCATTCCTGCCCAGCGTACTTTCACTCTTGATGTGCTGGAATGATCCGGGCTTATTTTGCTCCCTTTCAGACTCTGAGGGCTTTCTCCAGCTGAGCTTTATATTTTTTCCTAATTCCTGCCCAGCTGTTTCCAGTCTCTAGACAAAATACCATTATGGTCGCTGCTGATGGACCTAGTTGAGCAGCCATTGGTCAGGATCTTTTATATATTTACTGCTGAGGTTCACAAAAGTACTGTTCGCACCACTGAAAAACAGTGTAGTAAAGCTGATTGTTAAGTTACATCTTGAAGTGACGTATTTGCAGAAAGGAACGCGTAGAAAGCAGCTTGGAACTAATTTTGCGCCAAGTGTTGGCTATTTCAAATGTTTTTCTTAGTGTGGTGCACAATGTTGCTTCCTTTGGAAGTGTCCCTGGTACCCAGTAAATATTTAATTGATGAGGCTGTGGGAATGCATGAGACATCGTTTATGTAGATAAAGATTCTGAATTTAGATTCTTAGGAACACATTGAATCTTTCTTCCATTCAAGAAACTTCAACAAACCGTACAGGTTCAATAGTGGGTATGATTGATTTAATAAATTATCCAATGTAAGTAACTATTGATTCATCTGTGGCCAGATAGTTTTATGACTCATATGTCAGCGAGTACGTGTTTGGCTTATGTAGGTGTAAATATAACCTGCAAGCTTTTTAAAGTTGAAAATTAGAGCATGAGAAAGGGACTGTGTTAAAAGTACTAAATGTACTCACGCCATCGTCCATAAACGTATACTATTGGAATATGCAACTCTTAAGATTTCTAAAGGGCATAGGAGACTAGTATATTTTACCCCATTCACCGTAAAATACACAGTAATGTGTTGTGCGACAAGGAGGTGGGGAAAAGTTGTAGTGGAAAAGTAACACAACATTAGGCATTACAACATCAGTAAGGCACCCATTGAATCACATTAATCTTTGAGTGAAGTTACTGCTTAGCTACAAAGAATACCTCATATTACCAGGATAAAACAATATCACTTTAGGAGCAGTCCAAACATAGAAGATATTTTGTCTAGTTAATCAGTTCTACTATTGACAATTCTGTAGTATTTTATGCTTCGTGTTAGTGAGACATAGAGCTGATTTCTGCATGGGAGAAACACTATTTAAGTTGTTTGTCTCTTATAGAATGTCAAAAGGCCACAGGTGTTGAAAATTAGTACGTTTTGGTGAACATTATCTGCGCCATCTTGCCTCTCCCCCTGATGCCACACTTTTGTCGTGCGCGCCCGCCATTTTGTTAGATGCCCCGATCAGAACGAACCCTTTTGCATACCGCTGGCCCCTGACATGGCCCTTCGCCTTCGCTAAGCCTGCACGCTGACCACCCCCTACTTGCACCTGCCTTGAGTCATAAACCCCTCTTCGGCGCTGCTCTGCCCCAGGCCCTCATCCTGTTCCCAGCGCGACACCTCCCTGCTTCCCTTTTATGATCTCCGGCCCTTAGATGCAAACCCCCTTTTTCCCCGTGTGCCCGTTTTGTCTTCCCCGTTCCCAGGCCGACACCCAGCTCTGCCGATACCATTCCTTGCCCCTCCCCGTACAATAGAAAGCTTCCCCCATCAAAGGATCCCCGGGTTGATCAAAGCCCCCACTCCATGAGACCCGATCAAACCCCCCACATTCCGTGAATCGGCGGAATATCCAGCTGCGCGATATTCACCACCTGTTGTGACTAGGGTGGGGACTTCAACTGTAAATGTGTGTGGGAACGGGCCCAAAGGGGAGTTCCGGGAAATGTCTTTTCCGTACATCAAAGTATCGACGAGAATGTGTTACATGTAATAAAGAGATAAACTTGTGTATAAGAGGCCAGGCCTCAAGGATGCAGTTAGAGCACCTCAGAACGATACCTTCTGTCCGTTTCGTTGTGTTCTCCTCCGGAGAGAATAAAAACCTTGTTTCCTGCTTTCCAGTCTCCAGCGCCTGCCTCTTCATTGACTAAATAACTAGAGGGTCACAGAGGCAATACCGCCGGGCAAATATCGATTGTCCCCGACCCGACTCAGGTTTTAACAATTGGCGTCCCAAGCGTGGGGCCCATCAGCGACTCGTGGATCCAGTGGGAGAGGTCCCGACGACAGAGTGAACGACTGCAACGATCGGGAGAGCTCTTGCCCAATAGACCCTCGTCTGGCAGCCGATCATCCGAACTTCACTAGTTCCGAACAGACCTCTCTCGAGTGATCTACGGTCCTGACTGGGGACCATCAGGAGTGCCGTGAGAAATACGAGAAAAAGAGGACGATCGGGCGCTGGATTCGGAAGACAAGAAACTGTCCATGCGGTCCGGGTAAGGTCGTGTCGCCACGACAAGTTGCGAAAAATTTGTTTGATTGCTTGTTTGTTAAAAATACTAGTATTGCTCTTTTTATTTGTTTGGAGATTCACTGTCTGTAAACGGAGAAACAACGGGCTCTCTCTTTGCAAGCAGTGGAGGATAGGTAGGGCAGCAGCCGTGCTTATTTTTTCTCCCCCACTCAATAATTACTTGAAACTGAACTGTTGTTCACAAAACTATTGTTTCCTGGAGATTCCCTGTCTGCAAACAGGGAAGAGACCACCCTTTTTGCAGATAGTGAAAAGGGTAGGTAACGCAGATCTTTGCGGACCTACTCATTCTCCCCATTGTTATTTATTGGTCTTTTGTTATTTTTGATCCATGAGGTATTCACTGCCTGCAAACAACGTTGAATAGAAATATTCTGTCCGGTCTTTGCACCTAGTGATAAGATAGGCAGTGCTGACTTTTTAGTCCCTCGTTACGAGCCGTCATGTCTGTCTTCTCCCCACTGATTAATAGCCTGTTTAGCCCGGACCGCGTATTAGAGGTGGACCATATAGCTCCATTAGAAGGCACCCCTAATAAGGACATGTTCATAAACTATGGATTAGTCACCATAGCCTATAATAAATTGTGGCACAGGTATACCGAAGAGAGTCAAGACAAACAGTGGCCACTGGCAGGATCCTTTGACCTTGATAAAATAGAAACGTTAGAAATAGCCCTTCGAAATAATAAGACAACGCCAATTATGCTCGACAGTCTCGGTATGTGGCGCAGAGAGGCTACGCAACGACAGAGAAAAAATGAGGACAAACCAAGTAGAGAAATATACCGACAGGACAACCCCAGGACACCGCTACCCACGACTTATCCCCCGACACTATGCAAAAGACGACCAGACTTAGGGCCAGACCAATGCGCTTTTTGTAGGTATGTCGGACACTGGAAAGCCCAATGCCCGACTCTACTGAGCGTGAGTAAAGGCAAAGGGCCGACAGGAACGACAGACCGGCAGTACAAGAAAAAGCGCGAGACAAAGAAGAACCCGACTTACATAAACAGACCAGACAGAACCACCACGTTTGATTATGCCCGATGGCACAGATTTCGCCAGGAAAATTTCAGCGGCATGCTCAAGTTCTCCTAGGTCGGGCAACGTCAAGACGGGAACCCAGCCTCGTTTCAAATTCACAGACAGAAAGAGATAATTATGACCAATAACTGTTTTATATTCGTCTTGAGTCTTTGTATGTCGTACTTGTACTGTCCCCCGTCTGAGTTTGTGTGTATGTAATGTACAAATCTGCGTCATCCCTCTACACGTGTTTCCGTGTTACTCAACCTCTGTTAGCAGAAACTTAGCATAAAAGCAACCTGAAAAGAAAGAAATGGTAAAACAAAATCCGTAGACCATTGATGAACTTGAAACTTTTAATTTAACACAACAAACAAGGAATAATAACGGTAAACTGTAGAAAATAAAAGTCAAACAGAACATTCGCCCCCCCCCCCCCCCCCATTCTGGAACCTTCCAAAGTAGGGCAGGGTTACGGCTACGCCCAACCAACGGCAACCCATATAAGGCGGGCCCGGCCGCCAACTCTTGGTCAGGAAATCTTAACGTATGGGGGAGCCGGAGGAGAGGCAGGAGCCAGCAGCCCGGGCAGTTGTAGGTAGTCCCGCCACATGTCTCCTCAGCCAGCCGCAACGGGCCTGGATAGACTTAAGTAGTCCCGCCACATGTCCAGAGGAGAACGAGGCACCTTTTTTCCTTTTCTCTTCCGTCACAGCCGCAGCAGCCCTGGACGGCGGGATGTCCTGCACGCACCTCCACAACAATTTGTCCAAGTTGGGCTGGGAGGGAGAGGCGACGCGGACGAGCCTCTCCCACCTCCACCGATAGGAGGTTTCCCAGCCCCCGGCCCGACGCCGAACACCCCCAGTCAGGCGATGGTGCCAATACTTCCACAGCACCGAACACACCATGGTGGCACCCCAGTACTTGCGCAGCACCGAACGTACAATGGTGCCAATACTTCCACAGCACCGAACACACCATGGTGGCACCCCAGTACTTGCGCAGCACCGAACGTGCAATGGTGGCCATACTCCCACAGCACCGAGCACAGGACTTGGGGAACACCGGATGTGGAGAGACCTTCATGCGGGGCGATGAAAAGGAGCGGCATGGGGTGCACCGGGAGAAGGAGACGAAGCGAACGAGTCTCCCTCGCGCCCCCCCAGGTGAGGGCATCGCAGCTGCACCCCAGCTGAACGTCCCGCTTTCACAAAACAGGGACCTCTTCCTTTCACTCCGAAGGATCTCTCCCACTCTTTCAAACTCGACGAGAGTGGCCCCTGTAGGGCCTCAAAATGGCGTCTGGGTCCGCTGGAAGGCGGGCCCCGGCCACTAGAGTAACTTTAACCAGCAATATAACTCGAACATTTGCCCCCTGGAGCACGAGCCCCCATCTCCGACAGCATCTCCGCAGCCTTGAAGATCCTATAAAGGTCCCCGGCGGAACCTTCGGCCTTTGCAGGCTTCCGGTAAGGGACGGCTGCCTCGATCGCCAACGAAACAAACATGACATTGCCACTCCTTCTGTTAGCATGAATTCTAGAACTGCCGAAAAGGACTCTGGTCCAAACTGCCAGTAATGGAAACATTTCCCCCTGATGCTGCTTCCGGACTGAGCCGGCCCCGCCCAAAATGGCGCTGGTATCAATCGGAACTTACGAACACCTCGTGGTGTTCCTTCGCACTAATATAAACTTGATGTTCTGAGATTTTATATGATCCTTTGTACACTTGGCTAGAAAAGACAAGGAGAACTCACTCGACGAACAGTATGAAAGGATCCCCGTTACAAATGTCGATTACAAATGAACAATGTATTATATTTTTTATAACTGATGTAAACCTCATTTACGACGTACACGTACGGTATGCATATAGGAAATCTGATTACCACTATTATGATTATGCTTCTAAATTATGAAAATAAATGCCCCCGAACCCCCAGCCAATTAATAGACGTTTTAGTCTCTTACAAATGAATGAGTAAAACTTTCCGATGTTTTTATTGCTGCAAACGACACCCCACTGTACGCACTTTAGCCATTGCCACGACCGGCCAAATACGACCGCACCCTCATAATCCGCATGCTGAAATGATTTTTGCAAAATAAAATTTTTGAAACTATGGACGGGTATTGCATGCTTTATTTTAAAAAAATGTGGGATCGGTGGGAAAGTTCTTTTCTGTGCACCCTACTCTGCTCTCTCTTTAAGGTTAAAAGAAGATGGTTGCCCAGCCCTGGAGGACGGATCGGATCGACAACACGACACTCCGCCTTCAAAGTACGCGACTGACTCATGACCTCTCGCGTAGAGGAAGACCTTGACTTCCAAGGATGGGTAAAACGAACGGTGTAAATGAGGGAATGTAAAAGGAGGGTGAAATGAAATAATGTAAATGTGATAAAGTACAACGTTCCAAAGTATCAGGGAACGGAGCTGACCCAAGAACCGAAGAACCTTAGAACGCCACAGCGTTGAAAGAGGTTTTAAGGATCCCGATAGTGAGATACATCCTTTGACTAGATACCCCGCACTAAGCACCTCTGGTTTCCTTTTTACGTTTCCCCGCACACGACCTATATGGACACACTACCCCCCTCGACTCCAGAAACCATATCCTCGGGGACCCTGCCCCGAAGAGGAAAGACGAGTAAGAGGTAAGTAAAGGACTTATGAATCCATGTGTTTGAATATGTGCGAATGCTGTCTCCCCCACCCCCTTTTTCCCTCCCTCTGCAGGTTACATCAGAGATTACAGCCGAGATATGGCGAAGATCTGAAGCCTTGCCATGTCTAATACACGAAGCGGACTAGCGCCGCAAGGTGGTGTCTAAGCACGCCTGCAAACTACTCACGTATCGAACAAACCCGAAAAACTAGCACGACCTGATAAAAAGCGATCACCCTTAAACCAGACCGGACGAATGAACCCATGCCACGTATGATGCGAAACTATGAGGGAATGTGTGTGTGTGTGTGTGACTGAGGCGTTGACCCAACTGGTCGAAGGACCGAGAATGCGAGAAGTGCGACAAAATGGTACCTCCTTTCTTCTTTCCTTTTTCTCAAAGCACGTCCCCTCTACCCTGTCTAATGCTCAAACTGCATGATTACAAGATTCTAACGCAGACCCGTGAATGCCCTTTACTGTGTAATGCACTAAATAGCCTTTCTTGAATACACTGCCACCCTCTCTGTGGCACGTGTACTATTTAGCCTGCCGTTGCACTCTCTCTCTCTCTCTCTCTCTCTCTCTCTCTCTCTCTCTCTCTCTCTCTCTCTCTCCCTCGATTTTTGCACTCCCACTCTTCCGAGTGATTAGCCCCGAAATTGGCAGACTGCCACCCCTAGCACACCACCTAATTGGCTTCAAATACCGTCAGTATTTGCACAAAAACTTGTCTTTAATACAATCACCCTGAGGCCGCGTCATTACCTCTCCTTTTCCGCTAGAAGTCAATGAACCGAGGTTGGACCGTAAGGGAAAGGACAGGTAAGGCGACAGAGGTTCCCTAATCTGGCCCGAAATAAGGGAACTACATGTCAACGGCTCCTATGGTATAAAACAAGGACCACAGAATACGCGACCCTCCCCTCCCCGAATTGTCGCAATACCCAAACCGGAAAAATGATCACCCCTGTTACCTCCCCTGTATCAGCCGCCCAAAAACTGGAATTATGAAACTACCCCTCATTTCCGGTTGTGAGAGATGGGTCGATTTATGCCCTTACCACAAGTTTCCTATGTCCCTGGTTGTTTTCCATAAAACCCCTGTCCTTCCTAATTAAGTAATCGGGCTGTGAAAGGTTACGTAGGATCCAGAATGATGTTTTACAAGGTTAACATACTAGTCCAAGGTAAAGAAATCATCAAAATGAACCCCGTAGTAGTTGAAAAGCAGGATGCATCAATAGAAAGGAAATGTTTAGCCATGTTCGTCTCCCAGCAAAATACCTGTTTAGTAAATAATTGTAAAGGAAAGTCATAGTAAATCCAACAAGCCCGTCTCCGGTCATTCATATGCCAGTTGTGAACACTAATATAACGGGCATTTTTCATTCTTTGCCTGGAGCTGGGAGAGAAATAGACTTTTTGATTATCTTCATCTGCAAATTCTCTAAAGACTGTCTTTTCAAACTTGTTTAAGGGTACTGCTGTTGGAGGAGAGAAGGACCGGATGTGGGAGCACGAGGCCTGACTGCAGACTAAGGAACACCTGCGACATTAACCAAGGCGAGACCACGACAGAAAAGAGCTGCAGGACGAGGCACTGTTTTCGACAACATGAGAAGAAAGGGTCGACCTGATGCCCCTTGCTCGATGTCCAGTGTCTGTCGACAAGTCCCCGCTCTCTGAATTCGGTCACACGCTCGCCTATTTGAAGTCTCTCGTTCCCCTAGTTTGTTCCTAATTTGGCCTTGCTCCATCCCCCTTTTTCCTCTGACCTACCCTATGGACTGTTTTGAACGCTCTTCTTCCATCTGAACTTTCTGACAATCACCTCAAAGGACACAGGGCGAAAAGGACCTTTCCGACCAGAAACGCGAGGAAAGGGTCGTGCCCTGCAACGCAGAACTTAGAACAGAGCTGGACTCGTAGCTCCACCGCCGGTGCTCAACAGCGCCAACGAAAGGCAGCAAAGAACATTTGACATCCCCAATCGCCGTTTCTGCTAGACCTCATTTCTCTCCCAGCCGCCATTGTATTGATCATGCTCCAATCCGAACCCGATATATATGTAATCACCTGCCAGTATGAAATGTACTTGCTGCTCACGCTACAGAATCGTTTTTGTATTGCATTCCTATGACTTTCCTGCTAAACAAATTGATCAAAGTTTATCAAATAGGCCCACCTCCAAAAAAAAAAAAAAACTAGAAATGTTAAAATGTATTGTTTACAACTCTTTTCATCTAGGATTCCTACCGTTTTCTTTCTCATGCCCACCACAACAGAACCGAGTAGAAAATGAACCAGCAAGATGTCTTGAATATGTTAAAGGGAGGACTGTTGAAAATTAGTACGTTTTGGTGAACATTATCTGCGCCATCTTGCCTCTCCCCCTGATGCCACACTTTTGTCGTGCGCGCCCGCCATTTTGTTAGATGCCCCGATCAGAACGAACCCTTTTGCATACCGCTGGCCCCTGACATGGCCCTTCGCCTTCGCTAAGCCTGCACGCTGACCACCCCCTGCTTGCACCTGCCTTGAGTCATAAACCCCTCTTCGGCGCTGCTCTGCCCCAGGCCCTCATCCTGTTCCCAGCGCGACACCTCCCTGCTTCCCTTTTATGATCTCCGGCCCTTAGATGCAAACCCCCTTTTTCCCCGTGTGCCCGTTTTGTCTTCCCCGTTCCCAGGCCGACACCCAGCTCTGCCGATACCATTCCTTGCCCCTCCCCGTACAATAGAAAGCTTCCCCCATCAAAGGATCCCCGGGTTGATCAAAGCCCCCACTCCATGAGACCCGATCAAACCCCCCACATTCCGTGAATCGGCGGAATATCCAGCTGCGCGATATTCACCACCTGTTGTGACTAGGGTGGGGACTTCAACTGTAAATGTGTGTGGGAACGGGCCCAAAGGGGAGTTCCGGGAAATGTCTTTTCCGTACATCAAAGTATCGACGAGAATGTGTTACATGTAATAAAGAGATAAACTTGTGTATAAGAGGCCAGGCCTCAAGGATGCAGTTAGAGCACCTCAGAACGATACCTTCTGTCCGTTTCGTTGTGTTCTCCTCCGGAGAGAATAAAAACCTTGTTTCCTGCTTTCCAGTCTCCAGCGCCTGCCTCTTCATTGACTAAATAACTAGAGGGTCACAGAGGCAATACCGCCGGGCAAATATCGATTGTCCCCGACCCGACTCAGGTTTTAACACAGGTACATGCTCTCTGATATCAGGGTGACATAGAATGTTGTGATTCAGTCGTACCAGACAACATAATGTACCCAGTAAGGGAAAATGGAGAAAGAAAATTAACTTGGAGTATGAAGAAAAAAATAGGTTAAAACCAGTAGAACCACATAAAAAATTCAAGGAATAAACAGTCTGTATTTAAGGTTCAAGTAAAGCAGCATGATTAGGAACGTACAAATATGATGAAACACATTCACCATCTTGGTGGTATTGATAGTAAAAGAAAATCGAAATAAAGCAGGCAGAACACGTAGCCACATTAAATAAATATTTTAGTAGTATATTTTAGTAGTATTTGAACTATTTGTCTTCGTGAAGAGTGGTGGTGCAATATTTGTCAAGTGAAGCAGTTCTTAGGGGTTGGCAGTATAATTTCATATTAAAATATTGTGTCTACTTTAGGTTTTTCGCTTATGTAGGTGTAAATATAACCTGCAAGCTTTTTAAAGTTGTAAATTAGAGCATGAAAAAGGCACTGTGTTAAAAGTACTAAATGTACTCACTCCATCGTGCATAAACTTATATTATTATTGGTTTAATTGGCATAACTAGGCCACATCAGGCTGCAGCATTTAAAAGTGCTCGTTTATTTGTGTATTCAAGTCCTGCACGTTCATATTTTCATTCTGTTTTTGAAAAGTATTTTAATTCAGCTGCAAACGATGTCTCTGCTTGCATGTAACAAAATAATGGTTCACTATATTCCCTCGGAAAATATGTTTTGATGTTGTTACATTGGCATCGCAAGGGCACTCAGCTGAGCCTCATGTCAATGGTATTTATGTGTAAAAACTTTTTATTGTTTTTCTCGCGTTTTACATTATTAGCAAATTATGTGCACTGTGCCGGACTGGCCGTAGTGGGTGCCGGGCATTTCCCCGATGGGCCGCCAGGGTGGGGGCCGTTTTTTGTTACAGGGGCCGTTTTTGCAGCATAGGCCCCTGTAACCAAATCGGCCAAAACCGGCCCTGGCAAACAGCTTGGTCACCCCCCCCCCCGTTTTCCCTCCCCCATCCCCGGGGTCCGGCTGAGCACTTTTCCAGGGCCGGTTTAGGGTCCCAGTCTGGCCATGAACCCAATGCAAGTGCGAGTTATTTTAAACAATACTCTGATTGATGATGTGCAAGCAACATTTAAGTATTGCAAATGTATGTAATGTTTAGTTATGAAAATGAATGCAGGTTTAGATTACTTTGCATTTCAAACAGGTTACCTTATTCACCAAGATGATTCTATGGAATCTGTGTGCATTTCCACATATTTATTAGGTTTGAGGGCTGTTGACGGACGGCAAACTGTTCCGCTATGTGGACAGAGTAAATTACACCGTCCCCATGACATAGGGACCACCCGTCAAATGTATAATTGATTGTCAAGCAGGCAGTCCTTTGCAATGCATTGGGAGGAACCAAAGCCACAGTGGTTCCTGTCAATGGATCTTGATGTTTGGTTCATCAGCAATTATTTTGAAGGAACAACGGTCCAAAGCAATTATCAGAGATGTGAAGTAATAATAGACAAACCATAATAGGCTGCTATAAATGTATCCAAGTCCAGCCGGACAGGGAGTTTATTTCCAGAATAGGCAATGAATTTATAACATTTCAATACATGAACAGCATTTCAAAGTTGTAGGGCACAGTCCTGTGCCATACTCAGAATAACAAGAACACAGTGGAGAGATAGAGGGTAGTTTAGTGAGAAAAGGAAAAAATTAGAAATGTTCGCAGGCAAAAAGGAAGTGAGCTAGCAGGACACTTTTTAGATCAGTGTTGCAAGTGTTTTCCAAAGTAGTACATACAGAAAGTATTACAGATTGGTTTCACTGTATGACTACTTTACAAAGGTGGGCGTTTCGATCCCGCGCTCTAAAATACATTGGGATCATCATCAGGACAGTACAATTTTAATTTGCCTGGATGAAACAAAAATACGCCTCGAGGTAATGCTCGGGAACTATACGAGGGTACGGTTCCACTGCGGGTGGTCAGAGCTCACTCAGGGCTCAGTACGACGTTATGGTTACCATCTTGCGCACACGGCGCGGTTTTACCGGAGGGTGGGCGAAGAGTTGCACAGAATGCAGCTAGGATTAGATAATCCCGAGTTGAGGATGGCGGTCCTTGAAATTAAGTTGGATCCGCAGAAGAGGGAACGATGTCCGGTAATTCTGTGGGGGCAATCTCTAGCAGCCACTGGGTTGTTGCTGCAAAGTTTGTAGTCACCTTTGTAAAGTAGTCATACAGTGAAACCAATCTGTAATACTTTCTGTATGTACTACTCTGGAAAACACTTGCAACACTGATCTAAAAAGTGTCCTGCTAGCTCACTTCCTTTTTGCCTGCGAAAATTTCAAAATTTTTCCTTTTCTCACTAAGCTACCCTCTATCTCTCCACTGTGTTCTTGTTGTTCTGAGTATGGCACAGGACTGTGCCCTACAACTTTGAAATGCTGTTCATGTATTGAAATGTTATAAATTCATTGCCTATTCTGGAAATAAACTCCCTGTCCGGCTGGACTTGGATACATTTATAGCAGCCTATTATGGTTTGTCTATTATTACTTCACATCTCTGATAATTGCTTTGGACCGTTGTTCCTTCAAAATAATTTTTCCGTACCCTTGGTCCACATCCACCTTTAGGGTCCCCCTT
Organism: Lissotriton helveticus; assembly: GCF_964261635.1. Taxonomy (NCBI): domain Eukaryota; kingdom Metazoa; phylum Chordata; class Amphibia; order Caudata; family Salamandridae; genus Lissotriton; species Lissotriton helveticus. The sequence continues at coordinate 2,113,109,025 of NC_136063.1, forward strand.
GTTTTCTCTAGAAACTTTGGTGCATCAGCAATGGCAAACCCGGCACCAAACCTTTTTGTTTTTTTATTTTCAAAAAGAAAATCCCGAAATGGGATTTTCCCATGGCGGGGGAAAATCATTTGCTTCTTACTGTCCCTCGCCGCCAGAGTTTGATTGGCGGTGACATACAGTTAAAAAAAATCCTACATGTCTGCCCATCATGATTGCGTGGGTGGACATGTCAATCAATCAATTAGGATTTATAAAGCACAGCTAATCACCCAATAGGGTATCCAGGCGCTTTATGTAGCCATTTCTCTGATGGCCCTCACTCCGTTGGGCCATCAGAGAGATTTGGCTATGGTGCTGATGGAGTAGTCACCACCGTAGTCGAACCTATGGTCCGTCCACAATCAAATTGGTTAGGCGGGCAGACTATTATATATGCAGTGTTTATACTCCTTCACCATTGCAACAGAGTATAAACTGACAACATATAAAACTGGCCCTAAATTCAAATATATGTGTTGCAAAAGTCATTCATTGTTCTTTTCCAAACTATGACTGACTTCCTGCAAAGCTCAACCCTTCTGACTCAAGGTAAACTGTTTTCTACAAGGATTACCTACCTCACCCTTAGTAGCGTGGCTCAAGCTGTAGGACATGTCTCAGAGAAATGCATGAAGTAGATATGCGACAACACCAAAGCATAGAGTTAGGAAATAAAAAACTTAGCTTTAGTTCTAGAGTTGGGCAGATGGTACTCCGTCCTTAAGGGTGGGCAGAGGACACCACTACCCTAGAGTCAGCTAAACCTAGGATCACCAAATGCCCAGAAGTGATCTGTGTGCCTTGTCAGGAACCACCATCACTGACAGTCATTCTGAAGATGTACTGATCCTTGCATGACTGCTTAACGTCTATCAGAAAACAGCTCCTAAAGTGAAGGCAGTTCCCCCTCAAAGCCTTGGGACCAGAACACAAAAGATGCAGCCGTGCCCTCTTTCTGCCTCATAGGGTGTGATACTGGGAAATTGAGCTGCTGACATCCTGATCCTGCGAACTCGGTTGCCATGGCACTCTGCTCTTGGCCCTGATTGCATTGGTGTGGGGCACAAATGTTTGTGGAGGTTTGCAACATTCACTGTGTTTGACTCACCAAATCAAGTCTTTGTGGACCCTTATTTGGGGTGGTGCCTCCTCCCTCACCTTCTCCACCCAATTGTCCTACGAGCCCAGTGGATGGAGACACTTGGCCAGAATGACACATAACCAGGCTGGCTGGGATTTCCATTATTATTTTTCTCCCTGGGTTGGCTGTCCGATGGCAGGGTGAGATACATCCATAGAAAATCCCATAGAAAATCCCTGTAGGAGTGTTGCTATCATTAGTGCTGCAGGTGCAGTGGTAATGAGTCATCTCCTTTCTAATTATAACTGTCTATTACTGCTGCACCAGGATAGGGAGTTGCCCTTTTCCTTGCTTGTTTTAAGGCTTATGGGAATCTTACACAGACACTGACCCTCTGGAGCAATGGAGGACATGTTTAAATACTGCATAGTTTCTAAACCCCAAAAGCCTAAATTATGCCCTTGCAGGAGAAAGTCTTGCCAGAGTGACCCTCAGATGGAGATCATCGAAGTCTGCCAGCCTTAGTGAAACAAAGCAGTGTTTTTTTTATTTAAATAAGGTGCATTGTCAAAATGACTACCAATGCATAGTGGAGTTTCAAATTCTATTGCAAGGTGGTTGCTGCATATGCATGCATGCATGGTGGCAAATCTTGTATACTTTCTTATACATTTTGGAAGCTCCATTACAAGATGGCTGGACTGCAGTATCGTTGGGAGGGGGTACGTGGGGACAATGTCAAAGCCAGAAGTCGGCACCCAATGCCCAGCCTGTTGGATTTGTCAATGCTTCTTTATTTAATTAACGCATATTTTCCCAGTAACTACCAGTGCCTATTATTGGATACCTGTGCTATTACTACTATATCCTGGAGGTTAATTATGCCTCTAAGCTCTATTTTGTAGGAACACATTTAATACTATGCCAACGATGAAAGAGGGACCCACACAAAGTGCAACAAGCATTGGCATAGCCAATAGGTCTCGCCTTTGGGACCTTATAAGTGTTTAGTTATCCACCACAATATCCTTGGTGCAACAACATCAGGTGTTGCATGGCTAAACACTTATAAGGTCCCAATGTCGAGACCTATTGGCTATGCCAATGCTTGTTTTGAGTGAGGTAGAGATGCTGCGAGTGCTTTTACAGGAGCCCCTGTGACATTGCGCCTCTTCAAAATGCATCTTGGGTCTGGTGTAATACTTATAGCCCCTATTCCCGTCTTCTCGCACCCAATGCATCCTTAAATGTCCCATGTACAGCCGGGGTTGACACTCTTATTACCCCTGCCCTCCAGTGACACTTTACCTGTCACAGGTGGTGGTGGTGGTGGACGTTGTGGTGCAGGACGTGGGGGTGGTGGACGTGGTGGATGTGGTGGTGGTGGACGTGGTGGTGGTGGATGTGGTGGTGGTGGATGTGGTGGTGGATGTGGTGGTGGTGGATGTGGTGGTGGACCTGGTGGTGGATGTGGACATGGTGGTGGTGGACGTGTTGGTGGTGGACGTGTTGGTGGTGGACGTGGTGGTGGGTGGACGTGTTGGTGGTTGACGTGGTGGTTTTGGTGGACGTGGTGATGGTGGACATGGTAGACATAGTGGTGATGGACGTGGAGGTGGTGGTGGATGTGGACGTGGTAGTGGACATGGTGTGATGATGGCTGTGGTGGTGGATATGTTGGTGGGGGACATGGTGGTGGTGATGGACGTGGTGGTGGTGGTAGACATGGTGGTGGTGGTGGACATGGTTGTGGTGGATGTGGTGGTGGTGGTCATGGTGGAGGTGGTGTACGTGGTGGTGGACATGGTGGACATGTTGGTGGTGGTGGATGTGGTGGTGTTGGACGTGGTGGTGGTGGTGGATGTGGTGGTGGACGTGGTGGACGTTTTGGATGTGGTGGTGGTGAACGTGGTGGTGTGGACATGGTGGTGGTGGACGTGGTGGTGGATGTGGTGAAGGTGGGGGTGGTGGACAAGTTGGTGGTGGACATGGTGGTGGAGGTGGACATGGTGGTGGTAGTGGACGTGTTGGTGGTGGATGTGGTGGTGGTGGACGTGTTGGTGGAGGACATGGTGGTGGAGGATGTGGTGGTGGTGGACGTGGTGGTGGTGGACGTGGTGGTGGTGGATGCGGTAGTGGTGGCTGTGGAGGTGGTGGCTGTGGTGGTGGTGGATGTGGTGGTGGTGAACGTAGTGGTGGTGGTCGTGGTGATGGTGGTGGACGTGGTGGTGGTGGTGAAGGTAGTGGTGGTGGATGTGGTGATGGTGGTGGACATGGTGGTGGTGAACGTAGTGGTGGTGGACGCGGTGATGGTGGGGGACTTGGTGGCGGACGTGGTGATGGTGGTGGACTTGGTGGTGGTGGTGGACGTGGTGGTGGTGGATGTGGTGGTGAACGTGGTGGTGGATGTGGTGGTGGTGGACGTGGTGGTGGATGTAGTGGTGGACCTTGAGGTGGTGGTGGACGTGGTGGTGGTCATGGTGGTGGGCGTGGTGGTGGTGATGGATGTGGTGGTAGAAGTGGTGGTGGACGTGGTGGTGGAAGTGATGGTGGGCGTGGTGGTGTTGGTGGATGTGGTGGACATGGTGGTGGTGGACGTGGTGGTGGTGGATGAGGTGGTGGTGGACGTGGTGGTGGACGTGGTGGTGGACGTGTTGGTGGTGGACATGGTGGTGGATGTGGCGGTGGACGTGGTGGTGCATTCTTTAAAGCTAGGGTATGTTGGAACGTCACCAGACAGTGATTTTCCTATGAGGAAAGGGTCCGTGAAAGGACCAGAGATATGAGAGACCAGACAAAATGCTGACTGTATACCTGAGTGAGTGAGTGAGTGAGTGATGATATTTCTAAAGCGCACTAATGCCGAGGCGTCTTGGCGCTGTGCATGGTACCAGAGATATGCGCTAGCCATTGTCCTATTGAGTAAAAAGCCACGTCTTAATTTCCTTCCTAAAACGCATATGGTCGGACATTTGTCATAGCTGCAGTGGCAGAGAGTTCCAAAACAACGAGGCCAGATGGGAAAAGCCCTTCCCTCCCCAACGTTGTCTATTGACCTTGGAGACCATAGCCAGCCCTTGCGTGGCGGACCTCAAAGGTCGAGTTGGCTGGTACCTTGTAAATAGGTGTTGAAGATCGGAGGCCCCCACTCCCGCCAGTGCTTTGTGGACCAGACAGAGTGCTTTGAAGTCAATCCGTCTCCGCACCGGGAGCCAGTGTAGCTGCCTGATAGCCTGTGAGGTGGAATGGTATTTAGGTAGCTGAAGAAGCAGTCTGGCTGCGGCGTTCTGAATTGATTGCAGCTTAGCCCTTTGAGCGCACCCTGCTCCTAAGTAGAGGGCATTGCCGTAGTCTATTCTAGAAAAGATGGTAGCAATTATAACAGTTTTCCTAAGATGGTAAGGAATGAACGGCAAGATCTTTCTGAGCCCCTTGAGCATGAAGAAGCAGGCAGAGACCACCTGGTTCGCCTGCGACTTCCATGACAGGTCTTTATCAAAAATGAACCCTAGGTTCCTCGCTTTCGTCACTGGCACCGGACAGGCTCCTGCCGATGTAGGCCACCAGTTTTGGTTCCAGATAGAAACTTTATGACCAAACTCTAGGACTTCAGTCTTTTCTGTGTTCAATTTCAAGAAGTTAAGGTTCATCCACTGCATGACCTCAGACATATAGCCGGCGAAATCAGCGGCCTTGGAATCCACAGACTGGGACACAGAAACAATCAGCTGAGTGTCATCAGCATATGACACCAGCTTGAAGCCCAGATTCTTTATTATCTTGGCCAAAGGGGAAACATAAATGTTAAACAGGGTGGGCGATAGCGCCGAGCCCTGGGGGACTCCTCCTGGAAGGTGAAATTTATCTGACTGAAGGCCATTCCAAAAAATGAATTGTTCCCTGTCAGATAGAAAGGAGGAGAGAAGATCTAACGCTAGGCCCTTGACACCAACATCCTGTAGCCGTTGGATGAGCACCCCATGATTTACGGTGTCAAAGGCCGCTGTTAAATCCAGCAGAACCAAGGTGACCCTGCCTCCCTCGTCCATCCCCTTCCGAATTTCCTCAGCTGCCATCAATAGTGTAGTTTCCGTGGAATGATTCGCCCGGAAGCCGTGCTGGGTGTTGTCAAGAATATGGCATGTCTCTAGATAGGAAGACAGCTCAACATTCATGGCTTTCTCCACTAGCTTAGCTGGCAGCGGCAGGCAGGAGATGGGGCGATAGCTCTTCACATCGGAGGGATCTAACTTGGGCTTCTTTAGCAGGGGCCGAATACATGCCTTTTTCCAGGCTAAAGGAAAGACTCCCGAACTCAAAACCTGATTCAAAACAGGCAATAATAGGGCACTTATCTCTGCCGGTGTGAGGTGGAGCACGAAAGGAGGACAGGGGTCAGTTGGGGAACCAGACTTGGTTTTCAGCAGTAGGTCAGCCAGCGTGATCTCATCCAACGGAGAAAACAGCGAGAGGCCACTTTGTGCTTTAAAGGTACCATTATGTCCGTTATGCTTGATCTGTATACTAACTGCTGCTCTGGACAGATCGTCATATACAGATTGTACCTTGTCCTGGAAATAGGACGCCAGCTTGTCCGTGAATGCCTTATCTGGCTGAAAGCTCTCGCCCCGTGGACAAGTCAGTAAGGCGTTGACAGTGGAGAATAGTTCTCTACTAGAATGGGCAGCATCCTGAATCCTCCTGTGATAATAGGAGGTTTTTGCCTGGATTATTAATTTTTTATAATCCTCTAATGCAGCACAGTAGCTTTTCTTGTGGGCTGGATCATAATTAATTCTCCAAACCCGCTCCTTATGTCTGCATTTAATTTTGGCGGTTTTTAGATCTGATGAATACCAGGGGGCGGACACCCGTTTTTGCCGCACTCTGACTGCCTTCTCTGGTGCTACCAGGTTGGCCGTATTGAGAAGGCTAGCTTGTAGAGCTATAGCCGCCTGGTTTGCATCTGGACGGGCTCCTACTCTTTCCTCAAGAGCACCAAGTAGGTCCGACCTGGTAACTGACTTCCAGGCCCGGTATTTCCTGGAGGGGGACCTAAGACTCCTTCTATAGGAGGAACTGGTGAGCAGGATGGTGAAAAACACTGCAAAATGATCAGACCATACCATTGGTGTTACCTTACTTTTGGCAGCATGGGGCAGATTCGTACATATGCCATCCAGGGTATGGCCTGCCATATGAGTGGGTTCATTGACAATCTGCTCTAGATTATGATAGGAGAGTATGTGCAGGAGTTTAACCGTCTCCGAGTTATTTATGTCCTCCAGGTGAAAATTAAAATCACCCAGGATAGTGTAGAAGTCGTGCTCCAGGGAATTTTCTAGGTGAGCTTGGATTGCAGCAGAAAACAGAGCTCTAGGGCCAGGGGGCCTATAGATTAGCAGGCCAGAGAACGAGGATGTGTTATCGGATTTCAAGGTGAAACACATTGCTTCTGCACCCTCGAGGTTCTCAGGCGAAACCTGCAGAGTGAAACAGGATCGGTGAATTATGGCTAGTCCACCCCCCCTTCCTTCGACTCGGTTGATGTTTACAACTATGTAACCTGATGGGACGGCGATGTTCCAATCTGGGTGTGATGCGGCCCCGCTATCTTCCCCGCCCGGACTGGACCCTCCTAGAAACCTACCACTATCGGGTGTAACCACTGCAAGCCCCTTCGAACATTCTCCTGTGTCTAAAAACAGTCTCGGAACAGTAACCATGACAAGGAGACCCCCGCCCCTCTCTGTATTGCAGGATCCAATCAGCGGTCGCCGTCGACAGGAAGCACTTCCTTCCGACCCCGGAAGTACCACCCCTGAGGCAGCGGCAGAACAAGTGAAAAACAGACGCGAAGCCCAGAACGCAGCCGGAGCATCGTGGCAGGACACTCGGACTGGCACAGAAGACGGAGAAGAGGCGAATTCCGAAGAAGACGTGGGGTCGGAGGATTAATGGAGTCCCTAAGGAGGTGGCTGAAGAGTTGCGGCGGACCATGTGAGTACCTGTAAACCCACCTCAGAGTACGCTAGGTGCTCATTGTATAAACCGTGTAAAGATCTCTCCCTCTCTTAGACACGAAGCACATAGTTATTGCACTGTAGGATATTTGTAAAGCACCCTCACTGTGTTGAGCCCTTCCTCCCCTCACGCACGTTTCTGACACTCTTGCTGTTTACCTATCCTTCGTCTCTCTTCCCGCCCCATTCGCGGTACCTCCTTTCCTCACGATTCTCTCTCTCCTTCCCTCACTGCCCCGGTGTTGGTGAAAGCATACTCGCAGAGTCCCCGCCCGGACTAACAGTACCTTGTTTCTCATGTTGCCCTCCGAGGTACCGCCCCGACGTCAGACCCGACCCGAAGAACACCAAGAAAGGAGCCGGACCCGACCCCGAAGAAGGACCCGGACTATCCTTTGGATCCCTATGTTCTCCTGTTTCTTGACTCTTGTGTTAAATAAATACCGGCATAGCCCACTACATCCGGCCTCCTTGCCTGATTTTCCGGCCCGCCGCACACCCACCATCACACTGGGTCACTGCTATCATTGGCCCAGGTCTCTGTAAGAAATAATACATCCAGGTCTTCTGTCTGTATTAGACACTCAAGTTGGTATTTGTGTCTGGCCATCGACCTCACATTCAGAAGCGAACAGCTAATGACCCTATTATTCTCCTTCACAGGCTTAGTGCCATCCCTTTGGTTATTCTGAAAGGGAGGGCCCTTCCATGGCCCTGACGCGATGTTCTGTCCCTGCATGTGTTCCCCCTTCAGAGATGTGCCACGGTCAGACCCAGGCGGCTTGTCACGGGTATCGTGATCACCCATCCCTGTGCTAAGTTTTAAAAGACATTCTTTGGATTCAAATCTTCTGAAGGGCGGACCAGGGGGTCTGGCACAAGGCGCAATCCTGGCGCTGACGGGCGCAGACGGGCTTGCCTTTGATGCGCATTCGGCGCGCCGCCGGCGCGCCCGCTGTGAGGTCGAAGCATCCCTGATTATATACAAGCTGGGGGAGGAGCTGCCAGGCGAAACCGGAACTGGAACGCTAATCTTCAAGTGGGTCAGTGAAAGAAGCCGAGCCCCGCGTTAGCGATTCCAGTCCGGGTGAGTGTTATCTGCGGGGGATAGGGTGGAAAATAACTTGCAGTTGTACTTGAATGGTGCACTTATGAGTGAGCAAGCAAGCGTGTCTTTTTACCCAGCGGGAATATTAACAATTAAAAGTGAAACTTTGTAAAACAACATTTTTTTTTCATGTTTTATGCGCGAGGGCTGCTTTCTTTTCGGGCCACATTCAAAAGTTTGTTTATTTAAATTGTGCGCAGGCACGCAATGGCTGCTTTCTGGGGACTGGGCGTGAGGACATTGGAAGGAGCTGCAGCTGTTCGAAGTATGGTGGACAAACAAATGAATCAAAGTTATCTTTTCCCTTTTTTATCTTAAGAAACGTGGCCCCATAGAGATTGAAACAGTGCTTTAAATTGGTACCAGCACATCTTGTGCGAGTGGTTCGCTTACTATTTACAGCAGCAATTTCAACATACCCAGGTTTAATGAGCTGCCAGCAATGTGGAGCTGGAATGCAGAGCACTGGAAGTGAGACAGAATGCAACAACGAACACACCTACAGCCCTAAACAAAGAAATATATGGCTTTGATGAAAGGCAAGGCATTGTTAGACGTAAGGTATAAATCTGAGTTGAAAGGAACAACCAGTTTGTGTTTTGTAAATCACCCATTCATGTTTGTCACAAACGACTAAGTCTAATTAAATTAGGCTGTTTTACTAAATGATTTACATGGGTCTGCACCTTTACAAGGAAAGATGTTTTCGTTTTGTTGTATATATGCTTTATCGTCTTTGGAGTCTAACTATTTAATTGATATTACAGGAGAGGGGCATTTACCAACAAGCACGCGCGAAAAGCATTGCCGCGCGGGCGCCGAAAGTGAAAGTGCATCGAGATGCACTTAATTACTCGTGGCGGAGAAAAGACAGATGGTGGCTGCGCGCGTGCACACGATCGTGAATGCAAGCTTGAGGCCAGCAAAAGCCTCTGGTAGCACTTCGAAAACCCCCTTACTAAAAGTCGAGCAACCAGCGCATGCTCTGCTCTTGGCTTGACCTAAAAAAAACGAGGAATAAATAGAACTTAGAAATCAATAGATCATTGCTTTCTAACTGCTTTATGTCTGCTGAAACCTGGTCTTGAAAGTAAAAAATTAGATATACATTCATAAGACTTCTGGACGCGATGATCAAATATTTGAACCTATTCTTTTTTTAAGGAAATTTCAAATGTCTCTTCATAAGCAGCATGGGACTGTGTTGGCCTTTACGCTTACATTGTAATTTGGTGCAAGGCCAGCTTTTCCATATAGTGGGTAGTCTAGGGCGCCAGTTTAAGAGGGCTGCCAAATTCAGGGGAAAAAATCTAAACTGAAAAATTTGCGCTACTCTAGGCTCGACCGAAAAAAACAAGGAACAAATTGAACTTAGAAATCAATAGATCATTGCTTTCTAATTGCTTTATGTATGATGAAACCTGGTCTTGAAAGTAAAAAAATAAATATACATTCATAAGACTTCTGGATGCGATGATCAAATATTTGAACCTATTCTTTTTTAAGGAAATTTTAAAGGTCTCTTCATAAGCAGCATGGGACTGTGTTGGCCTTTACGCTTACATTGTAATTTGGTGCAAGGCAAGCTTTTCCATATAGTGGGTTGTCTAGGGCGCCAGTTTAAGAGGGCTGCCAAATTCAGGGAAAAAAATCGAAACAGAAATATTTTAGAATAAAAAATGGTGGAGGTCTAGTGCTACCCCTGATTCGCCTCCCCATGCTTTATCACCTCGCTTACACCTGATATATAAAATAGCAAAAAGAATGTGGGTCTGTTAGAAAGTGGATTTCTGGTTGGGTAGGGGTTACGCCTAAGCCAGGCAGAAACCACCACTCCAGTCAGGCCAAGGGACTTGCACGCTGAAGATAACCCCTGCTTACCTCCTTGGTAACTTGACACGAGCAGTCAGGCTTATCCCAGAGGCAATGTGTAAAGCGTTTGAGCAACACACAAACACGGCAGCAACACACTAGGCACACCACAAAAGAAACTCCACACAATGTTATATAAAGAAATAGCCTTTGTATTATCATAAACACATTAGAACCATAATCAAAAATATACACTGTACCACCTGGCACTAGGCAATACTTCACAGGAAATTATTTATAGGACAGGGACAATCGGGCCACTGTCAAAACCATAAGAACAGGTAAGTAAGGAAACAACCAGTGACTACTGATAAAATACTGTACTTAGCAGAAGCATGTTATGCATGAAACACATTAGGCATAAATCACAATTAGAAATGTACCGTAGTAACACTCCCTAGGTGCATACATCACCTCAGGCATAAACACATTATGCACCATCTCCGGGCCTTGCACCCTACCAGCACCTCAGGTGCTCACAGGCCGACTGGCTTTCCTCTGGGGCCTGTCTGGGCTGTCCCAAATGCCCTCTGTCCAAATATCAAGGCTTGATAATCATAGGACCTTCCACCAGGCCCTTCGGTTGCCAATGCAGCAGAGAAATGTGTGTGATGCACAGGGAGCGGGGGTGCCTCTCACCCCTTCCTTGTTATCAAAATAGGCATGCCGCAGCTGGAAAAATCAGCCTTGGCTCCACAGTGCCTATCAAGCCCCACTCTGGGACTCTAAAACAAAGTGCCCCCTCCTTGCAGCTGCCCGCGCTCTTGCAGTGCAGCTGTGAAAGAAAAAGCACTGGCACCAACAGTGCTTTGAGAGCCTCCTTTACCGGGGCTCTTCCAGTACCTACTCACGGCACCAGCAATGCTCAATGCTCAGCCCCACTCATCGGGACTTCTATGTGTGCAGATTCCAGGCACTGACAGTGAGCCTGGCAGTCCCCTGCTCAAAGGACATCTCCTTATGTGGCCCAGTCTCCTCACTGGGGCGGTCGATCCCCGGGGACCCACCTCTCTCTCTACAGGACGGGGGAGACAGAAATGGAGCCCGCAAGGCTCCAACTCCTCTGGCAACCCACGGGGCTCCCACCGGCACACGGGGGCCCCGCCTTCCTCCAGGCCCGATCTGCCTGACTTCCACGTCACGCTACCTCGCCTCCGGCCAGCCGTCAGCCTCCTTTTCCTGGCCCGCCCACAGTCAGGCAATGGATGCCTGGCTTCCGGGTCGCTTGTGGCAGTGACTTTTTTGTGCATCAAAATGCGGGGTAGGCTCCCGCTACATGGCTAGGCAGCACGGGGGATCCCCACGCTGGGATTCCCTCGGAACACTTTTGCAGCCCAGCGCTGCAGGGCACAAGCGTTCCTCCCGTCCTGGAACCAGCAATTAAGATGTAGCGCTCCCGAGGCGCTAGGTCTCAGTCCAGGGAGGCAGAGCTTGGGCAGAGCTGGGCCCAGACTGGCCAGCTCACAAGGCCCTCCAGCACAGGGGCAGTCCCTAGGCCCTGCACTGGACTGGTTCCCCTCGTTCCTCTCTGAAAGGAACTTCCAGGTAATGGCCCCCCTTTCACTTCTATGGTCTTTTCTATCAATCGAGGTGTGCCACAGGGCTCAGCTCTTACCCCAACACTTTTCAACCTTTATGTTCAACCTTTGGCAGCGGTGGCCAGTAGAAGAGGACTTACAGTTGTATCATATGCAGATGATACACAGTTGGTGGTGGCACTCTCCGATGACTCTGTGCAGGATGCTCAAATGTTTCAAAGCGGTCTCGGTTCCATTGCTGAGTGGATGTCCACTAACTGCTCCCAGCTCAATGCCAGGAAGTCTGAGGATTTGCTGGTAGGGAAAGATCTTGAGCTGTGGAGTGAGTGCTGGTGTTCTGCTACCCTTGGCTGTGTGCCTGCCTCTAGACAGGTGGTGATAAACCTTGGTGTCTGGGTGGACTCGACTCTTAGCTTCCAGGTCCAAATGCAAGAAAGTGGAAGAGGCTTGCTTCGGCATATTGCGTGGGTCTCAAACCGCTGATAGAGTTTTTCGATCCGCCCATCAGGCAGGTCATCGTTCAGGCCTCAGTCCTATCAAGACTGGATTATGCCAACTCGCTTTACCTGTGAACAAACAAGTCTGAGATTCTGATCATTCAGAGGGTCCAGAATGCGATGGCCAGAACTCTTCTTGGCCTTCCTAGAACTTGCTTCTCCTACTAATGCTATCCGTCAGCTACTTTGGCTGCCAGTGGCCAGACGTGTTGAGTTCAAGGCCCTGTGCATCACTTTTAAAATTCTAAATATTTTGGCCAATCTGGTGTCATCATATCTTCCCACCCGCCAGCTGCGAACGATGGGTCATCATCTGGCGGTTGTTCCCTGGGTAAAGAGGGCGCAGTCTGGTGGGCGTTCCTTCCGCACACTGGCTTCTAAACAATGGAATTCACTGCTTTTTCACATCCGCAGCATCAATAATTACCCGGCTTTCCATAAGGCCATCAAGACCAATCTCTTCCCTCCTATTTAGGCCTTCCTTCTGACAGTAGCCTCCCTTTCTGTTGCTTAGCGCCAGGACGCCCCTTTGCTGGGGCAGCTGTGTGCTCTACAAATCCTTATAGTATAACATAACAAACAGGTGTAGACCAATCTTACCATGTTTCCCACAGAGAGCACACACACTTTACACTGGGCAGCAATGCTAAAGTGCCCAGAGTCCTCAAACCACCAATACCAGGTCAGAAAAAAGACTATGAGTAACGCAAAAAGTGTAGGGATGACCCTATAAAAAGGCCAAGTCCAAGAAGGCCTTAGAAGTTACTTTTCAGTGATGGAAAGAACAGGTCACAGAATCTTATTTTTATACTGTGACTTCATTGGAGTGAATTCATCAAGATTGTACAGAAACTCCAGCCATCTTAAAATACAGGCTAGCACTTAACAGCATATGGACTCTTTTTTAGCTATGTTTCACCCTAAACTCTTTAGCCAGAAAATAGAGTAAACTTGGCAAAGAGTGGAGATTTCCAGTAGCTTTTATGAAATTATGGATAATAATGTACATAATTTGCCACTATGGAAATATGCTATCCCCGCTGCATCTAATCATTGCCAAGCACGGTGGCGTCATGTTCTAGGAAGGATACTGCATGGTGTTCCCTGTGAGGAATCGCCATTTTGTATTTTTCTCGCTCGGAGATGCCCGTATGGGACAAAGGGTTTTCAATTTTCAATTATCTTTAGAAGAAAATGTACCAGTGCACTGTTTACGCGCCATGTTGCATACATAAGCAGCAGGATGTAATAAAAAAAGCTGCAAAAAAGGTGTAATCACAACAGAACAATAAACTCTCAGGCTGCGATAGCAAACACTCCGCAGGCTCATCAGGGCGCGTGCAGTTCGCACGCGGCTTAGATGATTATCCTGTAATCAAACCACAGGCCTTCTGCGGGATTTGTGAATTAAATGATACAATCGAGTTGGAAATGTGTGATCTATTCTGTGAAATAATTGCACTCAAACCCATGCATTTAAAGCTGAAATTCACGTCTATTTTCTAATTAAAAAAATTAAAACTAAATTTGTTTCCAAGGAAGAAAATGTATTAGCAGAAACAAGATATGCTGAAAAATCCACAAACATAGGGTGTTCAGTCTATTGTCATTGGTAGGCAGTTTCCTACTCTGGAAAATCCACACATTTACACCTGTAAAATGCAGAAGAAAGTACCTTTACTTGATGGCAAAAGAGAGGGAACATCCCCATATTTATTGGGGGCATGAGTGTTGAAAATTAGTACGGTTTGGTGAACATTATCTGCGCCATCTTGCCTCTTCCCCTGATGCCACACTTTTGTCGTGCGCACCCGCCATTTTAAGATGCCCTGATCAGAACGAACCCTCTTGCATGCCCCTGGCCCCTGACATAGCCCTTCACCCTCACCAAGCCCGCACGCTGACCAACCCTCCCTGCTTGCACCTGCCTTGAATCATAAACCCCTCTTCAGCGCTGCTCTGCCCCAGGCCCTCATCCTGTTCCCAGCGCGACACCTCCCTTCTTCCCTTTCATGATCCCCGGCCCTTAGATGCAAACCCCCTTTTTTCCCCGTGTGCCCGTTTGTCTTCCTCGTTCCCAGGCCGACACCCAGCTCCGCCGATACTGTTCCTTGCCCCTCCCCGTACAATAGAAAGCTTCCCCCATCAAGGGATCCCCTGGTTGATCAAAGCCCCCACCCCATGAGATCCGATCGAACCCCGCATTCCATGAATTGACGGAATATCCAGCTGCGCGATACTCATCACCTGTTGTGACCAGGATGGGGACCTCTACTGTAAATATGTGTGGGAACGGGCCCGGAGGGGGGGTTTCCGGGAATGTCTTTCCGTACATCAAAGCTTTATCATGAGTATGTAAACTGTAATAAAAACCGCAAACACTGTATATAAGGGGCCAGGCCTCAAACATAAGTTAGAGCACCTCAGAACGATACCTGCTGTCCGTTTTGCTGTGTTCTCCTCCGGAGAGAATAAAAACCTTGTTTCCTGCTTTCCAGTCTCCAGCGCCTGCCTCTTCATTTATTAAATAATTCGAGGGTCACAGAGGCAATACCGCCGGGCAAATATCGATTGTCCCCGACCCAAACCTCAAATTTAACAATTGGCGCCCAACGTGGGGCCCATCAGCGACTCATGGATCCAGTGGGAGAGGTCCCGACGACAGAGTGAATGACTGCAACGATCGGGAGAGCTCTTGCCCAATAGACCCTCGTCTGGCAGCCGATCATCCGAACTTCACTAGTTCCGAACAGACCTCTCTCGAGTGATCTACGGTCCTGACTGGGGACCATTAGGAGTGCCGTGAGAAATACGAGAAAAAGAGGACGAACGGGCGCTGGATTCGGAAGACAAGAAACTGTCCATACGGTCCGGGTAAGGTCGTGTAAACACGACGGATTGCGAAAATAATTGATTGCTTGATTGTTTACAAAAAAATATACTAGTATTACTCTTTGTTTGACCTATTTGGAGATTCACTGTCTGCACATGGAGAAACAGTAGGCTCCTTCTCTTTTGCAAACAGTGAAGGATAGGTAACGTAACCGTCGCGCCTATTCTTTTCTCCCCCACTGACTCTATTATTTCTTAACGGTTTTTGGGAGACTCCCTCTCCCTCACTGATTAACTGGGTTCTTTGACCCCGAACTACTGTTCGCAGATTGTCTTCTGGAGATTCTCTGTCTGCAAACCGGAAACAACAGATTCCTCTTTGCGGATAGTGAAAGGGTAGAGGACGCAGACTTTTGCGCCCTACTTACTCTCCCCATTGATCTTACTCTATCTTATTTATTTATTGATTGTTTGATTGTTCCTCGTTATTTGTTACTTTTTGTTCATGAGGTATTCACTGCCTGCAAACAACGTAGAATAGGAATATTCTGTCTAGTCTTTGCACCTAGTGATAAGATAGGCAGTGCTGACTTTTTAGTCCCTCGTTACGAGCCGTCATGTCTGTCTTCTCCCCACTGATTGATAATTGGTTCAGCCCGGACCGTGTATTAGAGGTGGACCATATAGCTCCACTAGAAGGCACCCCTAATAAGGACATGTTCATAAACTATGGATTAGTTACCATAGCCTATAATAAATTGTGGCACAGGTATACCAAAGAAAGTCAAGACAAACAGTGGCCACTGGCAGGATCCTTTGACCTTGATAAAATAGAAACGTTGGAAATAGCCCTTCGCAATAATAAGACAACGCCTATTATGCTCGACAGTCTCGGTATGTGGCGCAGAGAGGCTATGCAACGACAGAGAAAAGACGAGGACAAACCAGGTAGAGAAATATACCGACAGGACAACCCCGGGACACCACGACCCAAAAGTTATCCCCCGACACAACACAAAAGACGGCCAGACTTAGGGCAAGACCAATGCGCTTTTTGTAGATATGTCGGACACTGGAAAGCCCAATGCCCGACTCTGCTGAGCGTGAGTAAGGGCAAAGGGCCGACAGGAATGACAGGCCAGCAGAATGAGAAAAAGCGCGAGACAAAGAAAAATCCGACTCGCACGGACAGACCAGACAGAACCACCGCGTTTGATTATGCCCGATGGCACAGGTTCCGCCAGAACGATTTCAGCGACATGTTCGAGTTTTCCTAGGTCGGACAATATAAAAACGGGAACCCAGCCTAGCTCTAAATTAACAGACGGAAAAAGATAATTTTGGCCAAATAATCACTGTTTTATGTTTGTCTTTGGATCATTGTGTGTCATACTTTTCTATTACCCCCCCGTCTGAGTTTATGTGTACGTAAATCTGCGTCATCCCCCTGCACGTGCTTCCATGTTACATAAACTATGTTAATAGAAATTTTAGCATAAAACAACCTGGAAAGAAAGAAATGGGAAACGAAATCAGTAAGCCACTGATAAACACGAACTTTTATTTTAACATAACAGGCAAAGAAAAACACAATAACGCTAGAAAAACAAGAACGGTAAACTGTAGAACTTGAAAATCAACAGAACACTCGTCCCCCCCCCACCTTCTGGAACCTTCCAAAGCAGGGTAGGGTTACGGCTACGCCCAACCGGCGGCAACCCATATAAGGCGGGCCTTGCTGCCAACTCTTGGTCAGGAAATCTTAACGTATTGGGGAGCCGGAGGAGAGGAAGGGGCCAGCGGCCTGGGCAGTTACAGGTAGTCCCGCCACATGTCTCCTCGGCCAGCCGCAACGGGCCTGGATAGTCTCAGATAGTCCCGCCACATGTCCAGAGAAGAACGAGACACCTCTTCCTTTTCCCTTCCGTAACAGCCGCAGCAGCTCTGGACGGCGGGATGTCCTGCACGTACCTCCGCAACAATTTGTCCAAGTTGGGCTGGGAGGGAGAGGCGACGCGGACGAGCCTCTCCCACCTCCACGGATAGGAGGTCTCCCAGCCCCCGGCCCAACGCCGAACACCCCCAACCAGGCGATGGTGCCCCAATACTTGCGCAGCACCGAACGTGCAATGGTGCCCATATTTTCGGAGCACCGAACCTGCAATGACTGCACCGATACTCGTGCCGCGCCGAATGCGCGCCACAGGTGGCCATACTCCCACAGCACTGAGCACACGACTTGGGGAGCACCGGATGGGGAGAGACCTTCGTGCGGGCCGATGAAAAAGAGCAGCATGGGGTGCACCGGAAGAAGGAGACGGCGCGAACGAGTCTCCCTCGCCCCCCCCCAGGTGGGGGCATCACAGCTGCACCCCAGCCGAACGTCCCGCTTTCACAAAACAGAGCCCTCTTCCTTTCACTCCGAAGGATCTCTTCCACTCTTGCAAACTCGACGAGAGTGGCCCCTGTGGGGCCCCAAAATGGCGTCTGGGTCCGCTGGAAGGCGGGCCTCGGCCGCTAGAGTAACTTTGACCAGCAATATAACTCGGTGGCTCGCCCACCGGAGCACGAGCCCCCACCTCCGACAACATCTCCACAGCCTTGAAGATTCTACAAAGGTCCCCGAAGGAGCCCTCGGCCACTGCAGGCCTCCGGTAAGGGGCAACTGCCTTGATCGCCAACGAAATAAACATGACATTGCCACTCCTTCTGTTAGCATGAATTCTAGAACTGCCGAAAAGGACTCTGGTCCAACTGCCGGTTGTAGGAAACATTTTTCCCTGATGCTACTTCCGGACTAACCCGGCCCCGCCCAAAATGGCGCCGGTATCAATAGGAACTTACGAACACCTCGTGGTGTCCCTTTTTCACTATACAAACTTAATGTTCTGATACATATATGACCCTTTGTACACTTGACGAGAAGAACGGAGAGCTCACTCGAGGAACATGTAAAAGGATCGCGTTAAAAATGATGATTATAAATGTACAATGTATTATATTTTTATAGCCGATGTATATCCTCGCTTATGATGCACGCGCACGGTATGCATATAGGAAATCTGATTGCAACTAGTATGACTATGCTTCTAAATTATGAAATAAACGCCCCCGAACCCCCGGCCAACTGATAGACGTTCTGGTTTGCTACAAATGAATTGCTAAAAACTTTCAGATGTTTTTTATTGCTGCCAAACAACACCCCCCACTGTACGCACTTTAGCCATTGCCGTGCCCGGCCAAATACGACTGCACCCTTATGAATCCACATACTATGATCTCGCAAAAATAAAGGCCCTTTTTTTCAAAATGATGAACGGGTATTGCTTGCTTTATTTAAAATGTGGGATGGGCGGGAGAGTTCTTTTCTGTGCACCCTACTATGCTCTCTCTTTAAGGTTATTAAGAAGATGGCTGCCCAGCCCTGGAGGACGGATCGGATCGACAACACGACGCTCTGCCTTCAAAGTACGCGACTGACTCATGAACTCTCGCATGGAGGAAGACCTCATCTTCCAAGGATGGGTAAAACGAACGGTATAAATGAGGGAATGTAAAAGAAGGGCAAAATAAAACGATGTAAATGTTATAAAGTACGACGTTCAAAGGTATTAGGGAACAGAGCTGACCCAAGAACCGAAGAACCTTAGAACGTCACAGCGCTGAAGGAGGTTTAAGGATCCCGATAGTGAGATACATCTTTCGACTAGATACCTCGCACTAGACACCTCTGGTTCCCTTTTCACGTTTCCCCGCACACGATCTATAAGGACACACTGCCCCCCCCGACTCCAGAAACGATACCCTCGGGGATTCTACCCCGAGGAGGAAAGACGAGTATGAGGTAAGTAAAGGACTTTCGAATCCATGTATTGGATGTGCGCGAATGTTGTCCCCCTCCCTTCCCCTCTTTTTCCCTCCTTCTACAGGGTACATCAGGGGCCGCAACCAAGGTATGGCGAAGATCTGAAGCCTTGCGATGTCTAATACACGAAACAGACCAGCGCTGCAAGGTGGCACCTAAGCACGCCTGCAAACTACTCACGTAGCAAACAAACCTGTAGAACTAGTATGATCTGATGAAAAGTGATCACTCTTAACCCAGGCTGCGCGAATGAACCTATGTCACAGATGAATCAAAACTATGAGAGAATGTGCATGTGTGACTGAAGCATTGACTCAACGGGTCGAAGGACCGAGAATGCAAGAAAGTGCGACACAATGGTACTTCCCTTTTCTTTTTCCTTTTTCTCGAAGCATGTCCCCTCTACCCTGTCTAATGCTCAAACTGCATGATTTCAAGATTCTAACGCAGACCCGTGAATGTCCTTTACTGTGTAATGCACTAAATAGCCTTCCTTAAATACACTGCCACTCTCTCTGTCGCACGTGTACTATTTGGCCTGCCGTTGCACTCTCTCTCTCTCTCTCTCTCTCTCTCTCTCTCTTTCACACTCCCACTCTTCCGAGCGATTAGCCCCGAAATTGACAGACTGCCACCCCTAGCACACCACCCAATTGGCTTCAAATACCGCCGGTATTTGCTCAAAACTTGTCTTTAATAAAATCACCCTAATACTGTGTCACCACCTCTCCTTTCCGGAAATGTTTTGATGAAATCGAGAATTGGTCAAAAAGGAAAGGACAGGTAAGCTGACTGAGGTTCCCTAAATCTGACCCGAAATGAGGGAACTACATGTCAGCGGCTACTACTAAGGGATAAAAGTGCCTCAGATAACGCGCCCCTCCCCGTCCCAAATTGTCGCGATACCCAAAACCATAAAGGTAACCGAAACCCCCCATCTTCTCAGGACGCTCCCAGTGTTGCGTTCAGTTGCCCCCCCCCCCCATCAACGTTTTCTATGTACCTAGGTGTCTTCCGATGAGACCCCTGTCTTCTCTAATTTAGTAATCAGGCCATGAGAGGCTGCATAGGAACCAGAATGATGTTTTACAAAGTTAAAGTTTAGACCGAAGCGAAGAAAATCATTACAATGGACCTCGTCGAAAGTGAAAATGTTTAGTTAAAGGGCGGGATGCATTGGTAATATGAAAAATGTTTAGCCTATGTTCGTCCCACAGCAAGATGCCTATTAGTACCATGCTGATAGCTCACACCACCCTTTTTGTAAATATAGACCCCTAGAGAACGGTTTAGCATTGTCAGGCTTGTATTACAGAGGTGGGTCCCCATCAGATGAACTGTCGTGATTATATTAAACAGTTGTGAAAGAAAGCCATAGTAAATCCAGCAGGCTCACCATCGATCATTTATATGTCAGTTGTGAACCCTAAATATAACGGACGTCTCTATTCTCATTTACCTGGAGCTGGGAGAGAAATAGACTTATGTGATTACTTTCCTCTACCAATTCTCTAAAGACTGTCTTTTCAAACTCCTTCAAGGGTACGGCTGTCGGAGGAAAGAAGGACCGGATGTGGGAGCACGTGGCCTGACTACAGACTATGGAACGTCTGCGACATGGGCCAAGGCGAGACCGCGACTGAACGGAGCTGCAGGACGAGGCACTATCTCTGACAAAATGAGAGGAAAGGGCTAACCCGATGCCCCTGCTCAATGTTCGAATGTGTGCTGAGAAGTCCCCGCTCTTTAGACCCGGTCATGAGCCCGCCTATCTGAAGTCTCTCGTTCCCCTAGTTTGTTCCTGATTTGGCCTTGCTCCATCCCCCTTTTTCTCCGACCTACCCTATGGACTATTTTGTACACTCTTCTTCCACCTGAACTTTTGACTATTGATCCCAAAGGACACCGGGCGAGAAAGACCCTTTTTCTGACCAGAAACGCGAGGAAAGGGTCGTGCCCTGCAACACGGAACTTAGAATAGAGCTGGACTCGTAGCTCCACCGCCGGTGCTCCACAGTGCCAACGGAAGACGAAGAATTGCTGAAAGCTTACTAAACCTCGAACATTCCCGATCATTTCTGCCACGTCTCGTTTCTCTCCCAGCCAACATTGTATTGATGATGTAACAATCCATCAGTTCGCCTTATGAAATGTACTCACTGCTCTGCATTGCATTACTATGACTTTCCTGCTAAACAAGTTTATCAAAGTTTATCCAATAGGTCCGCCTCCTGAAAACTAGAAATCTCAAAATGTATTGTTTACAACTCTTTCATCTAGGGTTCCTACCGTTTTCTTTCTCATGCCCACCACAATAGAACCGAGTAGAAAATGAACCAGCAAGATGTCTTGAATATGTTAAAGGGAGGACTGTTGAAAATTAGTACGGTTTGGTGAACATTATCTGCGCCATCTTGCCTCTTCCCCTGATGCCACACTTTTGTCGTGCGCACCCGCCATTTTAAGATGCCCTGATCAGAACGAACCCTCTTGCATGCCCCTGGCCCCTGACATAGCCCTTCACCCTCACCAAGCCCGCACGCTGACCAACCCTCCCTGCTTGCACCTGCCTTGAATCATAAACCCCTCTTCAGCGCTGCTCTGCCCCAGGCCCTCATCCTGTTCCCAGCGCGACACCTCCCTTCTTCCCTTTCATGATCCCCGGCCCTTAGATGCAAACCCCCTTTTTTCCCCGTGTGCCCGTTTGTCTTCCTCGTTCCCAGGCCGACACCCAGCTCCGCCGATACTGTTCCTTGCCCCTCCCCGTACAATAGAAAGCTTCCCCCATCAAGGGATCCCCTGGTTGATCAAAGCCCCCACCCCATGAGATCCGATCGAACCCCGCATTCCATGAATTGACGGAATATCCAGCTGCGCGATACTCATCACCTGTTGTGACCAGGATGGGGACCTCTACTGTAAATATGTGTGGGAACGGGCCCGGAGGGGGGGTTTCCGGGAATGTCTTTCCGTACATCAAAGCTTTATCATGAGTATGTAAACTGTAATAAAAAACGCAAACACTGTATATAAGGGGCCAGGCCTCAAACATAAGTTAGAGCACCTCAGAACGATACCTGCTGTCCGTTTTGCTGTGTTCTCCTCCGGAGAGAATAAAAACCTTGTTTCCTGCTTTCCAGTCTCCAGCGCCTGCCTCTTCATTTATTAAATAATTCGAGGGTCACAGAGGCAATACCGCCGGGCAAATATCGATTGTCCCCGACCCAAACCTCAAATTTAACATGAGGTCAAGAGACCCCACACCAGCAACCATGGTCTTCCTATAATAGAAATAAGATATGTATGCGTTAGTGCACATTTACGTATCCTTTTTCTGGTGGAAATTCCATATGCAAGATTTCTGTGCAGTTATGTTTTGCACATTTTGTAGATCGCACTATCACCTGTGAGGGTATCCTGACACTGAGCAGGTGTGAGTCTAGCCAAACCTAGGGCCTGCTTGAAAAGGCAGCCCTTCAGCTTCTTGCGGATTCAAGAGGTGAGGAGGAGGCTCTTATGGCAGGGCATTGAGCGCTTTAAGAGAGATGTAGAAAAAGGCTCAGCCGTCAGATCAAGTTTTCCGTATGCATGGGATATGTGCAAGTAGAGTCCAGATGAGCAGAGGTGTCTGGAAGATTTGTGAAAGCAAATGCGACTGGTAATGTATACTGGGCCAGTGTTATGTAGTGCCTTGAAAATGTGGATGAGATATAGGTAACTGTAAATGTGCAATTTGCCGAAAGTGGCTTACATACTATAGCGACAAGTCTCTAAGATATGGGAGGTGCCCAAATACCAACTTTGCCATCCTCTCCCATATTTTGTCTACCTGCCCCAGTATGTATAGGCAACTAACTGGAATCTGCCCTTATATCATGAACAATTCCGTCAGTGCTCTTCCCAGCGGCCGCTCCTCTGTTATGGTGGAAGAGCGTCTCTCCGCCTGCTGCGAGCGCAGCAGGCACATACATTAATAAAATGGTAATAAATACCATTTTATTATTGTGTCCCAGGCTCGCTCTGTTACACCGCGAGGGCCGGGGAGGGCTGATTACTGTAACTGCACTATTAATGCAGCCCCCTGCCAGTGCCAGGTCACATTGGCCTGCTGTCTACAGCCGACACACCTGACCTGCGCACTTCAGAGCCTGCAATCCCAAGGCTGAGAAACAGCCGAGGAATTGCAGCCGTAGGCCCAAAGCCCAAAAATGATCTCTGGGTGAGCTTGCTCCAACACAAAGTAAGAAACTATTGCAGATTTAAGCTTTAAAAAACATTTGTAAAAAGAAAGGTTCAATGACAGTAAGTCTGTGGATTTGTTACCAGGTTGCTCTCTAAGGCTCTGATAAGATTGAGAGGGTACCGACATGTAAGCAGAGTGCATGTTGAATCATAAAGTGCATGCTAGAAAGTCCGCAAAGCTTGTCTGTCAGAAAGATACCAACCATGAAATAAAGTGTCTATAAAATCTTAAAGTGCAATGTACGCAATTTGCTGTGCTTGACTGTTCTTAACAGCAGTGATATTCACTGAGTGTGTAAGGACCAGTAAAGTTGCCACAGGCTCGCTTTAAAGTTCAATTTCTCAATAACACTATGAACCACTAAAAGTTCTACTTCTTGTAATCCATCTATGATAGTAAATATTTGACCATAGCAAGGTCCCTAGTAGAAGGGCCGGTGCTAGGCATGGGCAGTGTAAGCAGCTGCCCAGGGTCTCCCACTAGCCTACCAGCATGGGGACCGCACAATTGCAACACACCACGGGTCCTCTAGTACCCCTGCCGATCCAATTGAATGAAAGATGTCTCTTTGCAAATGGGCTAATGGAAAGAAAGCCCCCTCCTGGGGCCTCTCAGGGATGGTATAGGTAGGCCTAGGGGAGGGGGGCACTTCATTTAGTCCCAGGTGTAAGGAGACTCATTTTGCAGGGTTGCCCTGCAATTAGCCCCTTCAGAGACACCACAGGACTCCCTATGTCCAACACATTAGCGTCTCATCAGCCCCCAAGCAATTCTCACACCATCAGCCCTATATGAGCTGTAAAAGATGTGCTTGTAGGTGGCTGCGTGGAGGAGCTGCGGCCCAGGAGAAGTCTCCACAAAGCAGCTTTCGGAGCCCTGAAGGTGGCACTTTGAAAATTAGAGGGGCCTCGCACAGTCCCTTTCACCCCGGGCTCCAAAAATCCTAGTTCAAGAGAGGGATTAACTCAATAAAGTACTGTTCCCCGGCAAACAAGTAAAGTGTTAAAGATCTATTTAGGGAGTGCAAAAACTCAGTTATCGCAACTTTGCCCAGAGCAACTTTTATTAAGGTAAATTTGGCTCAGAGATTGCAAGCTTTGGTAGAGTTCAAGCTTGTTCCTTCCTTCTAAGGTCTCGTTGGGTTAAAGCTGGGACCAAAATGGTGTGAAAGAGTTAGGACTCAAGGAAAGATATGTTATCTGTGTCACATCAATCTTTGAATGTGGACAATCGTGATGTGATCAACGATAGTTAGTTGATAACTGGCAAATCAGATGCGAATCAAAGGCAAGTCAGAGACCCCCTAATTCAGCCATCCCTGTTGACCGGCCTATGGATAAGATTGTGAAGGCACCCCTCCCACTCAGTCCATGCTTATTCAATGCATGCACAATTTGTTAGACCGGTAAGCTTTTTCAAATTAGGCTCGGTACCGAGCAGTCCATAAAGGCTTCAGAGTGGAAGGTTGTATGCAGGAAGGTCATGGGGATCAGCCGGCCTGTGGAGTCTGTCCGGTACTGGCATTTTTCGCTTCCACCTTTATACGAAATTTTACTAGGCGGCATTTCAGTTGACTTGAGGGTCACCTGGATCAAAGCAGGCAAGCACAGCTTGCTATGAGTGTGGATTCTTCTTTGGTTAAAAAAAAGTGTTTAGTAGTAGTCTGCGTTCAGCCGCTAGCTCCTTACAGGAACGTATTAGGTGTGGTAGATCTTCTTTGCCATCATCACATAAGCGGCAGCTACTCAGTGCTGGGTTTCACTACCAAGGCGGTAGATGTAGCAAAGATGGCAGCAAGCTGAGGCGATATTTCTGAAATGTCTCTTTAACAGAGTTATTGTACCCAGTATGGAAGTAAGGTAGGGGAGCCGCAGTTCTATAATTGTTAAAAACAAACAATGCATCTGCTCTTCCAGCCAAGGATGCCTTACCCTCGTTCACGGATAGACTTGTTAACCAGTTTTTAAAGAATAATTGGCTGGTGGAGGTTTCTCAAAATTGATTTAGACCTATTGCAGCTAGAGACCCATTGATGTATTCTCTGGTGTGAGAGTTGTCCCTGGACGGTTGGTCAGTTTAGAGTTGTGAGTTCAGGGAGTTCGGCACATCCCTCTGGATTTTATACCAGCAGTTTATATATGTCCCCCATCCAGCCAGGGTCTGCTTCTGGAGACCAATTTCAAGCCTGATCTGTGCTGTAGACAATATTTTGGGAGGTTAAAGATCATTCTATATGTCCTGACCATGATACTGCCAAGCTGGATGCATCCCTTCCTCGCAGGGTTCACTACCACATCTTATAGTTGGTGCCAGCTTTGCTTGAATTACATGAAGTAGTGGAGTTAGCGTTGGACCAGACAGTTTTTCTTTAGATTTTTAAAAGTTATGGCCAGTAGATTGCCTTTCCTTTTCAGATCCTCTTTCAGGAGGCTAAATGACCCTCTTTGTCTATCATGACGCCCAGATATTTATATTCACCTACTGTCTCTAGCTGCTCCTTGGCCAAATGCCAGCCTGATGATCTTTTCGTAATATTTGGCAAGGTTTTTGTTTTTTCTCAGTTTATAACCAGGCCATTTTCTGTAGAGTTATCGTCCTTGGTGTTGAGGAGGTGGCTTACTAAGACCAAGAGGTCAGCGTATCGGAGGCTGGAAAGGACCATGCCTCCTAATTTTAGGAAGTGGGAGTTACAGGTATTTCATTTTGATATTAGATCGGCCAAAACAAACTGGGATTCACTGAGTGTGTAAGGACCATTAGAACATTGGAATGCTGAGAGCTCCATTGAAAACAATGGAGTGCTCTGGGCTTCTAATGGCCGGTAGAGGCCCGGATCTCCAACATTCCAATGTTTTCCTTTCACAGCTGTTGCTGTGAACAAAGGCCTCACGAAGCCCGAGCGTATTTAAATCCCCTTGGGCTCCGTAAGGCCTTTGTTTTATTTGTTAGAACATTCTGCCCTCTAGTGGCAGAATGTTCTAATAGCCCTATAGCCCACCGTAGCTGGGCTATACTGGCATTAGAGTCCCGCTCCCTTGTTAACCCTTTCGCTGCTAGGCCTTCCCCACCGTGTGCTAAGCCCTTTTTTGGCTATTTGGGGTAGTTTGCGCTTTGTTCACATAAGGTATCCACGCCAAATTTGCATCCTTTTCTTTCAACATCATGGGAATTTAAAAGATATTCAGGGTTTGTGGATTCCCCTGGAGGGGACCTGGAAATTAGCCAAAATACAGCTAAATGTAGTTTTTTTTTTGAGAAATGGAAAAAAAGTGCTGGTGAAGAAAGCGTCTGCTTTTTTTCCTGCAAATGGTATCAACAAAGGGTTGTGGTCCTAAAATCACCATCTACCCAGCTTTCAGGGAAAGGCAGACTTTTGTCAGAAAATCAAAACATTTTACATAGTTTTGGCATTTTACTGGTACATAACCTATTTTTGTTACTTTTTGTGCTTTCAACCTGCTTCCAGTTAGTGGTAGAAATGGGTGTGAAAGCAATAATGGATCCTGGAAAACTATACCTTTCTTAAAAGTAGACAACATTCAAAATTCAGCAAGGGGTCATATGTGTAGATCCTTGAAGTTTTGTTTATAGAAACTCACAGCTGAAAATAGGAATAATTGAAAATAAGTTGAAAAAAATAGCCATTTGTGCCAACATTTCCACCTTTAACTTCTTCTAAGTATGACAGATGTTTTAAAGCATTATACTGTTACATCTGCTGGACTCTTCTGGTTGTGGGGATATATAGGACTTGTAGGTTCACCAAGAACCTGAGGAACCCAGAGCCAATAACCGAGCAGAGTCTTGCAATGGTTTTTATTGTGCACCGGGTATATAGCAATTCATTTGGGAAAATAAAAACAGCGAAAAATTGGTATGATAGACACCTATGTATGGGAACAAATTATAGAGTTTAGAAACAGTAGCTATTTGCACATCTCTGAAATTGTGGGTATCCTTACTAGCATGTGAATTATAGGATATTTTTCAAAGTGACTTCTTTTTTACACATTGTCTTACATTTAGAAGGTAGAAATGCATTGAAAGTCAATAGGTAATAACATTTTCTCTACAATTCTGTGTTCCCCTAAGTCTCCAGATAAAAATGATACCTCACTTGTGAGGTTAGGCCTAGTGCCCGCAACAGGATATGGCCCCTAAACGCAACGTGGACACATCAAATTCTTCCACTGAAAATTGACCCTTTTTCTGCAATGTGCCTAGCTGTAGATCTCAAACCCTAGCTGGCACCTAGGGAAACCTAGCAAACCTGTACATTTTTTAAAACTAGACACTCATCGGAATCTCGGATGGGGTGATGTGAGTGGCTCTCACCAGGTATTGTTACGCAGAATCCCTAGCAAACCTCACACTGTGTAAAAAAAACACATTTTCCTCACATTTCTGTGATGAAAAGTTATGGAATCTGCGTGGATCCACAAAATCCCCCCCACCCCGCATTCCCCAAAGGTTTCCCAGAAAAATGGTACCCCACTTGTGTGGGTAGGTCTAGTGCCCACGACAGGAAACGGCCCAAAGCGCAACATGGACACACCACATTTTTACTGTGAAAACTGACCCTTTTTTCAAAGTGCTTAGCTGTGGATTTTGAACCCTAGCTCTGCCGGCACCTAGGGAAACTTAGCAAACGTATAAATATTTAAAAACTAGACACCCAGGGGAATCCAGGATAGGGTGACTTGTCTGGCTCTCACCAGCTTCTGTTAACCGGAATTCCTTGCAAGCCTCACACTTTGTAAAAAAACACATTTTCCTCACATTTCTGTGATGGAAAGTTCTGGAATCTGCGTGGATCCACAAAATTCCACCGACCCACATTCCCCAAAGTCTTCCAATAAAAATGGGGCCTCACTTGTGTGGGTAGGCCTATTGCCCGGGGCAGGAAACGGCCCAAAACGCAACGAGGACACTCCACATTTTTACAGTGAAAACTGACCCTTTCTTTGCAAAGTGCCTAGGAGTAGATTTTGAACCCTATCTCTGCTGGCACCTAGGGAAACCTAGCAAACACACATATGTTTGAAAACTAGACACCCAGGGGCATCCAGGATGGGGTGACTTGTCTGGCTCTCACCAGGTTCTGTTACCCAGAATTTCTTGTAAACCTCAAACTTTGTTAAAAAAAAATAATTTTCCTCAAATTTCTGTGATGGAAAGTTCTGGAATCTGCGTGGATCCACAAAATTCCACCGACCCACCTTCCCTAAAGTCTTACAATAAAAATGGTGCCTCACTTATGTGGGTAGGCCTATTGCCCGTGACAGGAAACGGCCCAAAACGCAACATGGACACTCCACATTTTTACAGTGAAAACTGACCCTTTCTTTGCTAAGTGCCTAGCAGTAGATTTTGAACCCTATCTCTGCTGGCACCTAGGGAAACCTAGCAAACCCACATATTTTTGAAAACTAGACACCCAGGGGCATCCAGGATGGGGTGACTTGTCTGTCTCTCCCCAGGTTCTGTTACCCAGAATCCCTTGTAAACCTCAAACTTTGTTAAAAAAAAAAATTTTCCTCATATTTCTGTGATGGAAAATTCTGGAATCTGCATGGATCCACAAAATTACACCCACTCTGCATTCCCCAAAGTCTTCCCAGAAAAATGGTACCTCATATGTGTGGGTAGGCCTAGTGCCCACGACAGGACAAGGCCCAAAACACAAACTGGACACACCACATTTTTAGAGTGAAACTGACCCTTTTTTTGCAAAGTTCCTAGCTGTAGATTTTGAACCTTAGCTCTTCCGGAACCTAGGGAAACCTAGCAAATCTATACATTTTTTAAAACTAGACACCCAGGGGAATCCAGGATGGGGTGACTTGTCTAGCTCGCCCAGGTTCTGTTACCCAGAATGACTTTCAAACCTCAAACTATGTCCAAAAAAATGTACTCACATTTCTGTGATGAAAAGTTCTGGAAACTGTGTGGATCTACAAAATTTCACTCACCCAGCATTCTCCAAAGTCTCCCGATGTTACCCCTGTTTAGGATTTCACAGTTGCCTTTTGATTTATATTCAGGTGCAAACATTATGTTGTTTGTATTTAACTACTTGTGCATTGCCTGGTGTTCGTATTGAAGATGGTGTAAGATGTATTTTTTATTAAGGAAGCCTCCATCATGTTAGTCTCAGTTGTTCTTCTGATAAGGGGGACATCAGTAGGTGCTGTCGGGTTTGAAGCGACTTGCAGAATGCAGTCCTGCATCAGTCGCGGCCGGCATGACTCACGGGTGGGGAGTTCACACGGGGAGGGGGGGGTCGCGCTGGGGGGTGGATGTTTAAAAAAAAAAAGTTCATTTACCTTCACCCGTCCGGTCTAGTCCAGCGACGTCTCTGCTCCTCACAGGAAGCAGACCAGGCAGCCTCCCTCTCCTCCCCTAAGCCAATCATAACACGGCAATGGCAGTGCTGTGATTGGGTGGGACGCCGAAAGCTCAGGCATCTATGGGGAGGCCTTTTTCTCCAAATGCAGAGTGAGTATGACTGGTTTGTTCGACTCTGGTCGCCCGACCCCAACCAAACCCTTCTCCTTTCTCGCAGTGCGAGAAGGAAAAACATAAAAAGGTATTTATAATACCATTTTATGTTTCTCCTTCTCGCACTGTGAGAAAGCAGTGGGGCGATTCTCCTCCGTCCACATGGAGGAGCCGCCCCTGTCCTGCAATGCTGTGTGCACTCCTTGTGACTTGTGTATGCATGATATATCTACCAACGAGTTTCTGTAATGGTAGACAAAGGGCTAAAACCTTTGTTTGTTTCTCTTTAGAAAAAAAAAAGACATTAAAACTGACTATTTCATTCCAACTGATAGAACTTGTGTCCTATTATCCATTATTCTCTACCAATATGCAATGCTAAAGCCCTCAGACGTTTGTCAAATACATACAAACCTGTGCATTCTAGTGATTTTCTTTCTGTGCAATTCCCCAAGAACAATTACCCTCTCCAAAGCCCTTCCTTGTTTCAGGAGATCTCTCCACCCGTATGCAGTTGTACACCAAACCTCCCATGCTTCCAACCCAAGGTGCCTTGAAAATGCACCTGCCTCAGAAAATTCACCCAGAGGAAGAAAGGCATAGGAAAACACAATACCCAATAATCTCAAAAAAGGAAAAACAAGAAACTTTTTCTCTTCCCGTCTGCACCTAAATCATGTTACTTGGGCTTGGTGTGGGGGGGGGGGGCTTGATGCTTCTTATCTCGTATCTGAATGCATAATCATATCAAATTCATTATAAATTCTTTGCTTCCATAATTTTTTTATTTTAATATGATATCGGCAATATGTGTTGCTAATATTGTAGGGCAAGCAACAGCTTTAGAGGTGCAAATGGCACCCGATGAGCCCTGGTGCTTTCGAGAATCTTGTGAAAGGCACACAAGATATTGTACAAATTAAGACCTCTAAGAAGGATTTCAGAATACCATCTTTTTCCCTGGCCTCTTGTAGTTCAGGAATCCCTGCTGGCCTTGGATTATCAAATTAAAACACTGAGACGTGACGGCCTTGAGGACACAAATGATTAGGTTAAAACAAATGGTCACATTTAAACATTCAAACAGTGAGTGTGCGAATAGTGGTGCTGAATGTCACAGCTGAAACAAGAAAGAGGTTTGGGGTTTCAACATTCCAGAACTCTCCACTTAAAGTGCCTGTGAATATAAAGTGACCGGTGCATATTAACCTGTAATCTTTGTCGTGGAAAGCACATTTGATAAATAAGATAATTATGACTTATTGCAATAAGGACTGGGGGTGGGAATCGTCACAGGCACATCGTAGGACAATGTCTAAAGTTCAAAAAGTGCAGACTTCGTGTAATTCGTTGCTGCTTTCACACGAAATCGGGCAGTCTCTGATTTTCTAAGGTGCTTAGCTTCGTAGTGTTCCCTGCAGCTTTCTCGTTGTTAAGCCAAGGTTGCTTCCTACTTGAACTCATTCATCAATGCTCCAATTTTGGTTGAGAGTGTGCAGTGTTTGCTGTAGAAGCAGCCGTGCTGCCTGGAGCAGAAAACTGGTTGTCTTACACGATAGCTGGATGATACATATTTAATAAAAAATTATACATATATTAGCTGGATGATATGGGGATTCCAAAATGTCATTACTGCGGGCGGCAGGACCTAATTTGAAGGGCCCTCAATGCAGGTCATAGCAGTTTCCGCCTAAGGGGTAGGAGGGCAGGGCATACACACATTCGATGAAGAATGCTTTCTTGACTGTGACTGCATAAGCGGCAGTGGCTATCCACCCAGGCCTGCTTCCAGGTAAGTGGAAGTGTCTTTGATGTAAATGTACCAAGTCAGAATAGCAGTAGGGCGTTTTGTATAGGCGCTGTGATATGTGTTATCTAATATGGCTGCAGGTCCTAAAAAGTGTAAGATTGCAAAACTGCCCATGCATGCCTTTTGTGGGCAAGCTCTGCCTTATCGATGATCCATGAGTGCAGTTTTGTGGCCTTATTGGTGAAATTTTTAAAGGCAGCAAAATCCATTTTTGAGTTTCAGGCTTTCTTTATGGCCTGCTGGAGGACAGTTGGCCACGAGTTTTTATGATCAGACTGCCGTCCCATTTCCGACCAACACATAGGGGCATATGTAGGTCATTTCCATTTAGCGATTCTCAAATAGCGATTTTTAAGGAATCGCTATTTGAGAATTGCAAAATGGAATGTAGGTAATAAATCGCAATTTTTTTGCGAATCTCTAACATTCCTTAATTGCGATTAGCAAATTGTGAATCGCAATTAAGAAATGAGTGTCCCATTCATTCCTATGGGCCAAGAGGCCCATAGGAATGAATGGGGATACATTCTCAAATTGCGATTTTCTATGAGAAAATCGCAATTTGAGAATCGCAATTCCAAGGGTGCCAGGGTGTCCAAAGGACACCTGTTACATCCCTGGAATGTGCCTGTAAGTACATGTGGCGCACAGACATGCCCTTAGGGCATGTCTGTGCGCCACATGGCACTTTGAATTTAAAAAAAAAAAAGCATTGTGACAGGAAATCGCAAAATACCATCTACTTGAAGTAGGTGGTATTTTGCGATTCCTTAAGCCAAAATCGCAATTTTAAAGGCACCCCTACATAGCATTTAAGGAATCGCAAAACTGCGATTCCTTAAATGCTTGAGCAAAATAAGGAATCGCAATTTTTGCGATTCATTATTTTGCTAAGTGGCGAATTCCGGCGTTTGTGAATCGCAAACGCCTATCTACATATGCCCCATAGTGGCTAGTGAGATTTCTGGGGGTCATCTAAGCTTCTGCTAGAATTTGGTGAGGGCTCCACTTCTCACTGTGCTTTGGTGAAATGGATCAAACTCCAGTCTGACCTGAGATTGAGAGAGTTTGCGGAAGGAGGAAGAGTTGCTTGAAGAGTGTCGATTAGAGCAGGTTTCATGTGGTTGCATTACTCACTTTCAGTAGTTCAGGGCCATATGTGGCATGGTGTGCAGATGAATTATGTTGATAGTAATTAGATGATATTGAGTTCGTCCCTGCCTGCCACCTTCCAGCAACATCTGTCACAACATTATTTGTAGCTTTTGATCCATTTGATCTCGAAACTGTTTTTTCTTAAATCTCAAATTATGCAGCAAATGATGGATTATGTGACAAATGTAGTAACTCCATAATCATACAGAAAACAACACAGCCACAGATATGCATAAATCCAATGACCTTGACTATAAGTCACTCGTGGAATATATATCACTGTGTTCAACAGTCTGAGGCAGATTTTAGCAGAAATAGACCTTTATGAAAGAAGTTGTTTACATTTTTTAACTAAGCTGAAAAATTATACCATGGAGGGAATAGTTTTACCAAGACATTTTCCATGATTTATGTACGAGGGAGCCTTCCGTGGAAAAAACTGGAATTCATTTTTATATATTATTATAGTGGGTCATCAATACAAAGTACCCAACAGGAGTGTGATAATCAATGCATTAAATACGTGTTATGGGCTACTGACAAAAATATTGGACAGCAGCACGTGTACATTTACACACGTTTATCCTTACATCAAAGCAAAGGTTTATTGCAAAGACTAAATGGGGGACCAAAAGCATGCATTTGTTTAGGCGCTGACTATCCCAAAGATTTAATACCATTTGTTTTTTAACCCCGCAGAGAGTACTGTTAAACTTGGTATTACGGAGCACGCTTTAGAGCCCATTTTTGAAATCTGGAAGCTACAAGATGAAAATTGTAACTGTGTGATAAATTAAGTCGCCAAATGAAACGGATTGATGAGCATCGAAGGTATCCGATAGGCTGTCAGATCCCCTCACTTAGGCATGACTCACAGTTGAGGTGTTCTACAAATATGAATCGTACATTACAACAGATCCCAGCAAATTGATCATTCTGAACCTCTATGCATTTTCTCGATTTTATACTATTTTACTGCACTTTCTATTAATGTTATGTTATGTTAAGTGCGTTTTGTAAAGCGCGCTGACACCGAAGCTTCCTGGCGCTGATAGACAGAATAGATGAGGGGGGAGCAGAGTTGGCGAGATCTAACCAGAGGTGGGGAAGAGGTGGGTTTTCAACATTTTCCTAAAGGTCAGGAGGGAAAGGGAGGATTTAATGGGGAGAGGGAGAAGGTTCCAGAGTGCGGGAGCCAGGTCAGAGAAGCGGCGACCGCCGAATCTCTTGGTTTTGCTCTTGGGGGTGATCAGCAGATCTCATTGAGCTGATCGAAGATTGCGTGTGGGACAGTGATGGCGAATGAGGGATTTTAAGAAAGCGGGACCAGGGCAGTGAAGTGCTTTAAACGTGAGGCATGCCACCTTGAAGGCAACCCTACGATCGACTGGGAGCCAATGAAGGCACGTAAGCAGAGGCTTAGCTGATTGCCATCTGGGAGTGCCATGAATCAGGCGGGCCGCCTGACATGTCGACATGTTAGTGTTACAGAAAAGAAAATGTCTCACTAAAACACAGTAAAAAGCTTGTAAGTGAAATGGAACTGTTAACCACTGATGAAGCCATGAAAACTGTGCTAGCCTTTTCCACTTTGGTGTTGTAAAAGAAATTTAAATGCAGCTGCAGCTGTATCACAAGCTGCAAAACACCCCAAGAGATTTCCTTCACGGTATGCACGTAACAAGCAAACCAAAGGATGCAGAAGACGTCGAGTCTGAAATCGCAATTCTGTTTACTAGTCTATCAGCCTGATTCATCAAGCCGAAATCGGCTCGCAAAGGGCCAGATTCTGAGAATCTGGCCCTTTGCGAGCGCTATTTTTGCATTTGGGATTCATCATCCCAAATGCAAAAATCGGTAATAGAGATTTCGCTATTTTGCGAGGAATTACATTTAAGGAATCTCTATTTGAGATTCCTTAAATGCAATTCATCATCCATTTAAAAATTGCGAATTCGCAATTTCGGCCCGCTATTTACCGCGAGGTCAAACCTCGTGGTAAATAGCGAAAACTTAGAAAAATGCTTTTAAAAGCATTTTTCTAAGTTGCATGTTGCACACACACATGTCCTTTGGACATGTGCGTGCACAACACCTGTTTCAATTTGCATTTAAGGGGTGCTACAGGGTGTCCTTTGGACACCCCTGGCACCCTTTAAATCGATATCTTATTTGCGATTAGCTAATTGCTAATCGCAAATAAGGAATACTCCCCATTCATTCCTATGGGCCTTTTGGCCCATAGGAATGAATGGGGAGTTATTCTTTATTTGCGATTAGCAATTTGCTAATCGCAAATAAGGAATGTGTAGGAATCGCATTTCTTTATGCAATTTCTACATGAATCCCGTTTTGCAAGTCCTTAATAGCGATTCCTTATGAATCGCTATTAGGGGCTCGCAAAACGGGAGAATGATGAATCAGGCTGCTAATCCAGTAAAATATACTTGTGCGAGTATTAAAGCTCGTCAGTGACAAACTGGCAACAGCCAGCACACTTAGCGTAAACATAAAAGGGTAAATAACACAGACCCACAGCCGTTCAGATTAACGCTTTACGAATGCGCCACATAGAAAACGTATTAAAGGGACCTTCTATTTATAATATAAGCCCAAGCAGTCTATTTGCCCTTGCACTTGGGAGCATAACGAGATCCCACTGCATAAGCAAACAACTAGGAGGTTTTTATCTGTTCCAGAGTATAAAGGCGCACAACCTGGGTAACCGCAAGGTGGTGGTGACAGTAAGTGATCAGTATAGGCAATGAGGCGAACGGTAACCCTCACAACCGCTCTGAAAAAGGACCCCGTGGGATCCCCAAAGTAATAGCAAACAGCAAAACCCCTGCACTATACAGTTACAATTAATACTTAGTAATAGTGGTATCGAAAGCAGGTAGTGAAAAATAATTTGAGCACATCAATCAGAAATCTTGGACTTCGAGAATAGGTAAGCATTAGTTTAACATTAGCTCTACACTTTTGATTTACCAAAATTTCGTATAATTGGAATTCAGACCGCTGGAAACGCCCAATACCGTTATCCAGCAAATACCCACACCGGGTGCTTTCTTTTGACGACAATTGATCTTTCACATATGAGGCCCTGAAGATTCGCAGTCTGTTCCCTGCGATGAAACACGTGTTGGCCCATACAAAGGAACATTAAACAAGAATACTTCAAACAAGAAAAGAACGTTTCTGTACTGATTTATGTTAAACTAATGCTTACCTATTCTCGAAGTCCAAGATTTCTGATTGATGTGCTCAAATTATTTTTCACTACCTGCTTTCGATACCACTATTACTAAGTATTAATTGTAACTGTATAGTGCAGGGGTTTTGCTGTTTGAGATCCCACTGCATGCTCGTGTTGGATACCTGATATCTCACTCTCCTATTGGCCTATGAAAGCGGCAGCAGGTTCCTACTTGGGGATCATGTTCCCCACCTCACTGAGCTGAGTTGCAGGGCTGCCAGTGGCGCTACGGATGGGGAGTGGAGCCACACAGAGAAGCCACCCCGGAAGGAGATTCATAAAGGGGGTGGTGATGGACAGAGCATCTGAATTAAGCAGAACACTCCTACCCAGTCAAAAGATCAGGGCTTGATCCATCACCGTTTTTTAGCTCACTGCAGTGAGTTAAAAAACGGTGATGGATCAAGCCCTGATCTTTTGACTGGGTAGGAGTGTTCTGCTTAATTCAGATACTCTGTCCATCACCACCCCCTTTATGAATCGTTTTGGCCACCACAAGTGTGGAAGGGTATGCTCAGATGTGAGTCCCTTGCTCACTGCACCATCAGGATTCAAGCAAGCCGGGCCGAAGACGGCTGTAATGCCAGAAACCGGTCCCCGGAAGCTTGTTTCCTTTCCGGTAAAGAATTGGCTTGGTAGTTTGGTCTGCCCTGTTCCCATGATGCACTGGGCCAGGGTCAGACTAATTTGCATGTAGCCAGGTTCTGAGCTGGGATGGTGCAGTGAGCTAAAAAACGGTGATGGATCAAGCCCTGATCTTTTGACTGGGTAGGAGTGTTCTGCTTAATTCAGATACTCTGTCCATCACCACCCCCTTTATGAATCACCCCGGAAGGAGAGCAGCGAAAACACAATTCTGATGATCTGGCCTTAGCCACTAATATAGAAAATGGACTTGCCTTGCTTGCTCTCTGCCACGGAAAGTGAGGGGCAGACAAATAAATAGGAATATACAGCAGAATGGTGTTTACATTCAAACGCGGGCATATGCTGTGTTTCTGTCAGGGGGTGGTCAGAGGGCGCTAGCAGCAACAGCCTTAAAGCACTGTTTTTAAAAAAAAATTCTGTAAAACAACAGGTGAAAAAAATAAGCGGAAGGAGGCCGTGCTTGGCCGGTGCTCCTTAGCCTTTATCGGAAGTAATGTATCCGCTGTGTCAAGAAATTAAGAGGCAGCAAAGAAGACCTACGGAGGAGGGAACCAATAGTAAGTATCAGGCAGGAATAAAGTGGTTTTCTTGAATACAAAAGGTCTTGCACACAGCGCATGCGTGCTGATGCTCGACCTAAAAAGGGTGTGAGTTCGAGTGGGTACAAGCATGCAATGAAGAGTTCAAAATAATTAAGATACATTTGAATGAGGCCCTTAATCTGGCAAGTTTTGATCCCTCCAAGGTCTTGTATGTGATGACTGATGCGAGCTCAAAGGGGTTAGGTGTGGTCTTGTTACAGAAAGTGGAAGAGATAAAGAAAACCATCTTGTTCATATCCAGACATTTGAGAGGAGCTGAATGCAATTACTAAGTGGTTGAGAAAGAAGCTCTTGGTGTCTACTGGGCAGTACGCAAGCTGAAAAGATTTTTGTGGTGTAAGAGCTTTGAGGTATTATCTGATCACAAACCTTTGAGAGAAGTTTTCACCAAGCAAGGATTTGATTTTGTATCTCATCACACAAGAAAGTGGGTGGTAGCCTTGCAGGAATTTGAGTTTAAAGTTTCTTACTTACCCGGTTCTAAGAACGTTTTGGCTGATTGTCTTTCCAGGCTATGTGGGGACTAAATGAAAATGGCTGAGGATCCTGGTGTGCCTGACGACTGTGATTTCTTTGCTGGAGAGGAGTTTGAAGTGGAGGTCAATGTCTGTGTGATTAGTAAAGGTTTGGTTTAAGAGAAAGAATGGAGGGAAAGTATAGATAATGATCACACATTACAACAGGTAATGGCTAAGGTACAAGGCATCTGGGGTGGAAACGTAATTGTAAAGAGGAGCTCAGCAGGGTTTGGCAGGTCAGAGATCATTTGGCAACGATTGATGGTTGCCTCATGTGGGGCAGAAAGTTGGTTGTCCCTGGTTGTTTGAGAGATAGATTGGTGGCTAACGCTCATGCTAGTCACATGGATATTTCTAAAACCAAGGAAAGAGTCAGAGAGGCATACTGGTGGCCAGCTATGGATATGCACATAGAGAGGGTTGTTTGTGATTGCTCTCAATGTGTGTGTAGTGATAAGATCCAGAAGTGTAAGACCCAGGCGATGGTAATCAGAGAGCACACTAGTGGTACATAGGTGGACATTGCAGTGGATATTTTAGGTCCAGTCAAGTTGAAGTGTCGGGACCGCTATGTTTTAGTGGATGTATGTCAGTACAACGCGATCTTTTAGATCGCGGTACTTGACATCGCAGGTTTTACAATGCAAGTCGTTACAACGTCTTGCGTTGGAGGGCGCGGATTTAGGATTTTTTTTATTTTATATTCCAACACCAGTCCCCGTAACAGTAGGGAAGGTGTTGTACTATAAAATTAAAAAATTCCTTGCCCCACAGCGCCATCCAGCGCAAGTCGTAGTAATGACTTGCGTTGTAATAGCTGCGGGGAAAAGGTCGTGCGGTGTAAACACCGCGTTGTTAATGACGTTTCCCGTTTTAGTTTGTCTTGATATGTTCTCGAGAATGTAGGTAGTGAACTAAGTTGAATCTGGTGCAGTGATTGGCTTTCTAGAGGAACTTTTTGAACGTGAAGGTTTTCCTGCATCCTTTTTTTATCAGATAATGGGGTACAATTTACCTCTCAGGTGGTGGAGAATTTTTGGGAAGAGAGAGGGGTCAAGCGTAAGAAGGTGGCGTTGTATTGTCCTGAAAGCAATGGTGTAGTGGAAAGATATGTAAAAGTGCTTAAAAAAGCAATGCAACTGGCTGTGGTCTTTGGAAATGATGGATAAGGTGCTGTAAAAAAAGGTACAAGAGTATATATTTACCCCACACTCTTCTACGGGAGTAGCTCCCTTTCAATTGTTCAAAGGCAGGGTAGCCAACACTGAGGTAATTCCCTTGTGGGTCACTACTAAAAAGAGGGCAGTGGATGATGTTGTGGATGGTACAGAAGGATGGAGAGAGAAGGAGTTGGAGAAAATGGAGAAGAGGAAAGAGAGCTATGATGTGGGGAAGGCGGTGAACAGGACTGTTGTGGTTGTTGGTGATGGGGTCAGAGTCAAGTTACCAAGAAAAGGGGTGAGTACGTCCAAGTTTGGTCAGCCAGTGAAGATTATTAAGTAGTTTAGGAATGCTATCAAAACTGATGCTCATAAGATCTGGAATCTTAATAGAATTTCCAAATGGAACTGGTTGTGCAACTGTATCTGTTATGCAAGAGGAAGGTAGAAGGTCTCTACCTGCAAAGAAGATTCGTCTTTGCTTACACGATTGTGTTTACTAATTGGTTTCTGATTCATGCAAAGAAGATTCCTTCTTGCGTACAAGATTGTATTTGCTAATTGGTTTATGAAATTGTAATTTCTTTAGTATCGCTTACACTTTTTTCTTTTATTGTATTGATAAGGGGGAGGTAATGTGGTGTTTTGATGTATGTAACTGTGTTGAGTATCTATGTTGCTAGGGAATGATGTAGGCATCCAGAATGTAAGTGTTGCCGAGGTGGAATGTTTAGGATTGAAGAGTGGCAGTTTGTTGGAGCCATTCAATTGGTGAGGTCTCTTCTAAGGACTGTACAATAAAACCTTCTTCAATCAACCTATCCTAAGCATTGAATATTAATTTAAGGAAGGACCAACACTTCAGCACTGCTGAGAGGTACAATGCCAATTTAAGGGGGCATTAGGTGTCCTACACTTAAAACTTGTTTGTGCGAGAATAAGAGCAGTATTGGCTTCAACAAAGGTGCTTGTGCAAAAGCTGCAGTAAATAGGCTGATAAGCGTTCAGGTGACTTCCAATGTAGCCCAAATTGGGACAAATCACTTCTCATTCTGCTTAGGCTGCTCGGGCTGCAGGTTTCAATAATGGAGCTTGGAGTTGAAGATAATATGCAATTTTTGAGTAGGATGAGGTAAACTGCCATGGGCGGTAAGGTTGAGCAGGCAGTTGTAGAGCCAATTGTGACTGGGAGGGCTGGGCACTCTACACAGGGCAGCTAGCATAGATCTGGTATTCAGCCCTATATCAGTAATGAACAAGCTGCATCTGCCTAATGCCAGTTGCCTCAGTGCCTACTACCGACAGGCCACAGTCATCAGGCCTTACCTTGACTCTGCTCACGGCCCTCGCACTGGTCACGCCGGTCAGGCTGCTAAATTGCTGACGCTCATTAGGCCCATGTCTCCTCCGCTCAGCTGTCAAACCAGGAGAGCGGCAGCAGTCTGAACTCCAAGGTTCTGGCTGGTGACAGTTGTCAGACAGGGGGAAGCTTGCTTGCTTCAGGTTCTCAATATCTGAAACTCACTATTCCAAGTCCCCAATACTATTCAAGAAGCCCTGTAGCTCTGTATCTAGGACATACATTATTTTACTCAAATAGGTAATCAACTTCTCAATTAATATATGATTCAAAAGTATGACAAACTCCTTGGTTTTGTGCGTTTCCAGGAGCTAACTGCCAATATCCTCCACGGAGCCATGTTGGAAAATTGGACATCATCTTGGTCTGACCCTTGATCATCACTCACCCTCCTATTAATTGAAGAAAGATTAAGATGATGCTACATTGTCTGCCGGTAATGTATTGAAGTAGAGGGATCTCCTTTATAATAACCTGTTCACCAGATTCTTCTTTCTTATCTCCCTCACTATCTCCTCGTATCATCTGAG
This sequence comes from Lissotriton helveticus, assembly GCF_964261635.1. Classification (NCBI taxonomy): domain Eukaryota; kingdom Metazoa; phylum Chordata; class Amphibia; order Caudata; family Salamandridae; genus Lissotriton; species Lissotriton helveticus. The sequence continues at coordinate 2,113,149,657 of NC_136063.1, forward strand.
ATACTTGTTAATCTAATGCTGAATCTGAATGTAATTCTGCAGCGACCCCAGCCATGTTCTCTCTTGAAGGAAACATAAGTGTAAATTTTGCAGCTTATCAGGTGAGTCTTTACTGGCTACGATAGATGCCTTTAATGTTGAACAAACTGAACCTGAATCATGGCTGAAGGTGTGGAAAAATTGAAGATTCTTACTTGTAGCTGTTGAGCTTAGTGCTTCATGTGGATCCTAAGAAGCTTCGTCCTGATTAGCTTCAATGTGACCAGCCATCTTTTGTTGTGGATGTTTAGCTGCTTGTGAACATTAAACAACCACAGCTGGAGGCAAAGTTTCTACATTAAATTCAATTGGCTCCACAAGTAAAGGAGAAAGGGAAATTAGCTTTTGATTAGCCCAAGCTATATGTGCTCATTGTAGATATGGGTGAGATAAGTTTACCGTTGAGGAGGAGAGCTTTATTTGGCAGAGTGTTTGTGTATCTTCCAGATCTTCGTGTAGTTAGTGGAGGAGCTAAAGCCACCTATGATCACCTTCATTGGCTCTTTATCAGAATTTTGTTAAGTGATTGACATTTTATTGATTTTCGGTGATTCCACTGGGCAGACGCCCTACAGAAAGACATTGACACCAGGATAATCCGGATATACACTGTTGGTATACATTATTAACTGCTATAAACATATACTACAATGCAAACTTTGTACAGACTGTTCCCAAACCCATGCAGTGAAGAAGGTGTAATTGTGTACTAAACATGCAGTATAAGTATGTTCTGTGTGTTCTGGAGTGATCATGAGAGTGATAGTAATTATGGCCATCAGGGGGTCTGTGGAGGAAGAGAAGGAAGGTCAATATTCCTGTGTTTCTGGGGGCAACCTTGTGCCTGGAAAACTGCCAGCTCGGCGCCCATACATCTGTCTAGTTCTTGTCTCCATTGCCCCACCATCGGAGGGGGGGGGGTTTAGTCTCCTTTCCATAACTGAGCAATGTCCCGTTTAGCGATCATGAGGGCCAGGAAGAGCTGGTGCTATTTATACCGGTTTCCCTGATCCCATCTGTGCTATGTAATAGGAGCAGATTTGGGTCGTGGGGGAGATCCCAATCTAATACCCTGCCCAAACATGCCAAACCTTTACGCCAGAAGGGCAGTATAGCAATGTAGATCTACACTGCATGTAAAATGGTTCAGTCCTCCCTCTCATATCGCAAACATTGGGAAGACTGAATGAACCCCATCCTCCAGAGTCACAGTCTTGTATAACATACCCGGTGTACATATTTGAACTGGATAAGTCGACATCTGGAGGACACCGCTGCGCCCCGGCGGCTGGCTATAGCCTTGGCCCAGTCATCATCCGTTAGCTCTGGTATATCATCCTGCCACGCCTGTCTGGTTTTATGCACTGTTGTTACAGAATGTGTGGTTAGGGTCTGGTAAACAGTCCTAATTTTATGCGCCCCAAGGTCCACTATGAGGAGACGGCCTTCGAGAGGATGGAACTCTGGCAAGCTGTCCAGAGTACGGATGGTAGGAGCCATAGCATGGCGCAATTGCAAAAATGTATAGGTCTTTGATTTATGCAACTGGAATTCCACCTGCAGCTGCTGAAAGGATTTTAATAATATAATTTAATTTAATAATATCTCCCAGTCTGGATATACCTACCACGTAATCCAGGCAGGGCAGCGACTTGGCGCAACAGGGTTCTATACCAGAGGGGAGTCGTCTAGGTCAACCGACCACGCCACCCCATCAGCCCGACAACATACCACCAGAGTCGGATTACAGTCCTGCCTGCAGGGGGTAAGTAAGCAAGGCTCTGTGCACAATAAAGTAGCTCCAGGAGGTGGCCCCTTCCAATGCTGTGTGCTCCTGTGTGAACGCAGGATCCGGCGAAGTGTACCACCATTCATTTATGATCAGTAAGTGAGAGGTGGCGTAGCAAGAAAAAAACGTCAGCTGTGGCGATACCCCCACAATATGTTGATTGCTCACAGGTTTGGAGCGCTACCCGAACTACTCCACCATTCCACCGGAATTTGTTGTGGATGGCATTAATATTTGCATACCAGGATCTTGGTATGTGGTATGGGAAGTTTTGTAACCAATACAATAATTTAGGTGAGGAGACCATCTTAAAAATCGCTGAGCACCCGTCCAATGTAAGTGGGAGAGAGGACTATATTTTCTTCTCATTTCAGAGAGCGGCGAGGAGGGGGTTAATGTTGTGGGCCCATGAAATCTTTGGGAAGGGCGAAATATAGATACCCAGTATTTAAAACCCCCTGTTACTCGGGTCAGTTGGGCCACCCATTTGTCACTGCCCTGATTGCCACATACTGGGAATAAGACTGATATGTAGGGATTAGTGAAGCCCGGTGGTCTCACCGAAAGCTCGAGAATCTGTAGGATGCGTGTTACCGAAAACCAAGGGTCCATCATTTAAAAAGGGCATCGTCCGCAAACAAGGCAATGCGGTCGGGATGCGACCGCGGCCAGTCAAATCCCAGAAGCACTGGATCCCTGGGCACCCAAGCCGCCAAATGTTCTACTGCCAGGGCAAATAAAAGGGGGCATAGGGACAGCCCTGCCGCGTGCCGCACCCGACAGGGAAGGGGGCCAAGTTGTGACCGGCATTGTACACCGAGGCGGTGCGGTCTGTATACAGCAGTCGAACATATGTCTGGAAACGCGGGCCGAAATTAATGGCCTCCAAGAGCTCGAATAGGTACTCCCATATGAGGGAGTCATATGCCATGTTGATGTTCGCAAGCAGTACAGCCGTAGGGTGCCCCAGCTCATGGGCCATCGCCAAGGCAATGTGAACCCCGACGGATGTTGTGCCTGGTATAAAGCCAGACGGATCTGGGTGAATCAAGTCTTGTATGCAGGCATGCAGGCGATCGGCCAGGACCTTGCCTAGAAGTTTGGGCACGAAGTTGATAAGAGAAAAGGGTCTGTAAGAGGCCTGCTCTTCTGGAGGGTTTCCTGGCTTCCAAAAAGAACAATCTCGGCCTGCCACCAGTCTTAGGGCAGCCGACGTTGCTCAAGCACTTCATGTGTTGCCGCTAAAAGTTGGGAATTTAAAGTAGACCTGTGGGACCGGAGGAATTCCACTGGGAATCAGTTGGGGCCGGGGGCCCACCCCGGGCACAGCGCCGTAAGTGCCTCACTTAATTCTTTGGCCGTAATAGGTGCATCAAGCTGATGTCTCATCTGGTCGGTAAGCTTCTGAGAGGGCATATCCCTTAAGAACTCCGCTATCAGGGCCGGCGAGAGCTGCTCCTGGCGTGCATACAGTGTGGAAAAGTAACGTGCAAATTCCGCAGCGACTATCCCCGGGGATGAATGTAGCATACCATCTGCACCTCAGATGATGGGGCAACTGCCGGGCACCTCCCCACCTGACACAACATGTGGAGCATTGTGCTCGATTTGTACCCACATATATAGAGCCGGTGTTGCGATGCCAACCAGATCTCTTTAGTATCATCAATAAGGTGGTGTTGTAACTGTTGTTGTATTTGTAGTAAGTTACATTGGTGGGAAGGGCTGGGATATAGAGTGTATTGTGTCTCTAGGGATGTCTGCTGGGCCTCGAGCTCGACTCGTTGGGCGGAGTGCTTGCGCTTTTCATTTGCGCGGTAACCAATGTCTACCCCTTGGATTGTGGGCTTTAGAGCTTCCCAAAGAAGTATCTTAGATGAAACAGAAGTATTATGTAAACCTTTGTATTCCTGGATCACCCCAGTAAGTGTCTCCTGGTAGTCCGCGTCTCGAAGGTGCCATGAGGAAATTTGCCACCTATATGGGGGTTTCAGAGCTAGGGTATGCAGTTTGACAGAGACTGGAGACTGGAGAGTGGTCCGAGTGGTCCGACAGCCCCCTAGGCAGGTGGGAGGCCTGGGAAAACCTGTAAAGGTAGCTGTGCGGTGTAAATAAGTAGTCTAGCCAGGAGACGGAACCGTGAACCACGGACATGTATGTATAGGCTGGTTCGGCAGGACAATATTCTTGCCAAATGCCTGACCAACCCAATGTGGTAGCGAGTGCACATAATTTTGATGTGTCTGCAACGGGGCCAGTGTCAAAGCAACGCATTCTATCTAGTGGTGACATGACATTGTTCCAGTGTCCCCCCAAAAGTGTTATGCTGTCTGGCAGGTCACCCCAGAGGTGGGAGATTGTATCTATAAATGTATTCCCTAAGTTGGAGGGGCACATAAATGCTTCCAATGTTCATATGTTCACCATATATCGTTCCCAATATCAGGATGTATCTCCCGCCTGGGTCTTCCCAGCGTTTCATGTCGATAAAAGGGACCCGGTGATGTATAAGGATAGCCATTCCCCGGGATTCCCTAGTAAACCCAGCGTGGTATACCAAGTAATAACTAAACCGGGCCAGGCTTGGAGCCTTGATGCCCAGTAAGTGCGTCTCCTGGAGGAGCAGGATATCGGCCCGATAGCGATTGGCCTGGTGGAGGATAGCACCCCGTTTGACTTTGTTGAGCAGCCCCCTAACGTTCCATGGCACCACCGTCAGGTCCTCAAGTGGGGAAACACTAGCCTGTACGGCCATCAGGTGTTATGTGCATCTGTGGAGTACCTACTGTAGCAGGATTAGGTGTGCGTGTCTGCGCTTGTATACAAACTAGAACAAAACTCCCCTTCGATGTTGCCAAAAACAAGGAGCATCTGTCACGGTGAAGGGTGCCCTCAGCCCCCAACAGGAGAGCCCAGAGCCCCTCCCCCAATGGATCCCAACTTTCCCAAGAAACTTCAACATGGGGTGAATGTCTAACTGGACAGTTACAGTGCGTTTTGCCCACGCCAGCTCAGTGCAGTTATCTATGAAGTGCTCCAGATGCCAGGCTACCAGCATAGAAACTCAAAGCTGGGAACATCAGCCATTCATCATATTCAGGTGTTTGTTCGGGACTGGAGGAGCGACTGTCAGAGCCAGATCTATGTCGCCGTTTTGACCTCGTCCTCCTGGATCGATTTTGCTGCGAGCCGAGGGAGTAGGGCGATTCCATTGGCAGTGGAGTATGTGGTCTCAGGTGGATCTGCTCATCTGCCCGAGAGAACACTGCCTCGGGCGTATCAAAAAAGAAAGACTTACAATTGTGAACAACATGTAGCCTTTCGGGATAGAGGAGCATATACTGGATATTGAGTTCCCACAGTCTCCGTTTTGCCTCCATGAAAGTATGACGTTGTTGTTGCACCAGTCTGGTATAGTCCAGGAAGACCATTACCTACTGAAAATCAAAGATTAATTTATCCTTGTGCTTCCAGGCATACTGCAATATGGCATCTCGGTCTGCATAGTTGAGCATGCCTAGGGCTTTTTCCCGGGGTCGGTTTCTTCGTCAAAGACGGGTGAGCCCTCTCTATCATGAAGCAGGTGGACAGCATTGCGTTCGGCATAAAGTCTCGGAGCCAGTGGTTGAGGAATTTGTTCATTGAGCAGCCCTCACAGCCCTCCGGGAAACCCACAAAACGGAGATTGTTGCGTTGAGCGCGGCCCTCCGCATCCTTCGTCCGAGATGCAAGCTCCTGCGACACCACTGGTAGTTTGTTGGCCTTCTTCTACAGGGTGATCACCGTGTCCTCAATGGACGAGACCCGCACCTCCGCCTCAGTAATGCGATCCACCGCCTTATGAAGATCCTGGCGCAGAAAGGAGACTTCATAGCCCACCACACTGATTTTGGCATCAAGGGTGTCCCTGGCTTCGGTAATGGCCGCTAAAAGCACAGCGTAATTAGGAACAGTGCCTTTTGAAGTCCCCCCCACTGGAGGGCATAGTAAACTGGTCCAGGGTAACTTGCTAGGCTCCCGTCCTGCCCTTCTTATCTTTACCCATTTTTGCAGGTTATGGGGTGGCAGGCCCAACAGCCCGGGAAGTCTGCTGTCGGGGGACTTTGTTACCCGATAGGACAACGTAGGCCATGAGGCATTGTAGGTCTGCTGCTCCAGGGGCAGCCCACGAGGGGGGTGCCGCAGGTCGTTCCTCAAGGAGCCTGACTCAACACAAGCAGCACTGAGCCTAGCTCAGCTGCTTCTGCAGCCTGCTACGGCCAGCAAAGCAGGCCCCTCTACTGGGACCGAATTCGCCGGACCACCAACCCACCCCTACCCACCCCCGCACTTTGGTTCTCATGTTAGTCCTAGCGTCTGGCCTCAAATCACGGTGCTCCCGCCTCCAGGCCACAACGTCTAGGCCAAACAAGAGCCAAGAAGTCAGTGATCAGGATACATTAGGCCCACCAAGGCGGGAAGTCGATCCACTGCTGACCCCAGTGCCCCGTGTCCCAAGCGGGCGTGAGCCCCCAATATCAGGCAGGTCCCGAGCAGGCTGAGGGAGGCCTCTAAGACGGGGGCTGCACAGCGCCGTGCCAGGCAGGAAGCCCGGCAGCTTCTCAAATATGGGCGTGGATCCTCCGAGGCATCCAATCTTGGCCCCCCGAGGCCAGACCTTTAATGTTCTCTAACTTCCCCAAGGAAGCGCTGGAGACAGAGGTAGTTTAATGTATGTTTATTGTTTCAGACAGCAGGAGAGCGCCGGGAGCGTCCGGAGCTCTCCGAGTACTTTATTCAAGTCTGCCTCCCAAAATGGCCGCCTCGCGTCACGTCATCGCATCGTGCGCGACAACTAGAGCGCGACGCTACATATCTCCCTTCTTCACATAACAATAGAAAATGTAAAGTCTGTCATCAGATCACAATTATTTCCCATCACCCAGTTCATAGTCTCTGTATTTGGTAGGCTTCACGATTACTCTGCCTGCCCTTGTACGTCTTACCGGAGTAGTGGAGGCATTCCCTAGGTTGTCCTCTGCCTGGTTCATCAGCCCCCCTTCGATTACCTGGGGACTCTCTCTTCTCGGAGTCTCACCACCTTTCTCCTGATGTTCCCCTGCAATGGGATTGTCTCCATTCTCGAACTCAGTACCGCTTAATCCAGCTCCTGAGTCTTCCTCTTCTCCGCGCTGTACCTCTTTGTCTGTGGGGGGGCTTGGTCTTGTGACATATTCGATCTTTCTTCATTGGCCCACTGCAATATCTTGCTGCATTTGGACATGCGGTCTTGTGACCAGATGTTTCCATCGCTAAGCAAAGCTGCCCTGTCGTACAGCACCTTTACCTGCATGGGCTGGCTGTATTTGCTGTCCCCTTTCCTTCTCAACTGGGCCAGTTTGACTCTGACCCACTCTCCTCTTTCAAGTCAGGCCTCCTTCACATTGCGTCTCTTATTGTAGTGCTCGGTGTATATTCTTTGTGCTTTCTCCAAATTGTGCTGAACCACTGCCAGTTTATCCTTGGTGAACGGGTCACGCTCTCTCAGGATCTGGACAGGACTATACCCTGTGCTGGTGGGCGTAATTCGGTAAGCCCACAACATACTCTGCACTTCTTTTTCCCAGTCCTTGCCCATCGCAATGGCAGCCTGTATAGAACCCATTATGTAATGTAATGTAATGTATGTATACTTGTAAAGCGCACTGTTACCTCGTTACGTGGCGTCCTGGCGCTGTATACTGCTGGGGAACCCGTTATGTTGTTGTAAACAGGGAGTTAGGTCCTGGGACGTACGGGCAGCTGGACCATATGTAAATCTTAGAAAAAGCGTGGTGCTGGCCGTACAAATACTTTGTAACGTCTCCTTAATTGGAGTAACAAATCACCTATTGATTGAGGATTTGTATGGTATTTTTATTTATACCTTATGAATTGTTCATTTTCAAACAACACATTATAGTTTGACGAAAAAGACATCCAATATATACACAATTATTCAAAAACTCAACAGTACAAAATTATGACACTACTACATAAAACATGAAGCAAAACATTTCATATGCACATTTCATATGTACATTTGCACAATATTCAAATTTGGTCAATATCATATATACATTACCAAAATGTTCATATTATTGATGCAATTCCAATCAAGGAATGGTGAACAAAATTAAGAGAAAATCAAGAAGAAATCAAATGGAGAACAGATGAATCAGTAACATGCACAATCTTAATCAGTGAAAGAAAAGAAAACACTGAATCAATGTTTCAATCATTCAAAAGTGCTATTCTCCAATAGGCCGACGCGTTTCGAACTCGAGATATGAATTAACGGGTTCTCATCAGGGCTGGGTGATTTTCCTGTTTGATTTTGTGCAAAAGATAAAGAGAAAAATATATGCATGAGTTCCTGAATTAAAAAAGCCTCTGTAAAAAGCTCCAATGTGAACTGTAATTATGATGGGGTTACCTTACAAAAGGCCGTCGCACTTTTTCTATAGGGTTTCAGTTGGGGGGTTCAGTTGCTTATTGTGGTCCCTGCCGGAATTTCTGAAAGAGGGACAATTTGTGCCAGGATAAAGTCAGTTTTTGATGCCAACAGCGTGCACCATTTTATGGACATTTGTGACATTTATTACCTGAAGCTGTTTGCATGGGGCATCTCTGGTGATTACACAGGGGACTTGTGACGTGCCCACCGGGACCGGTTGCGAGCCTAAAGGGTTAAAATGGGGTGGGATGTAAAAGATACTCGTTTTTTGCTGAACCAGGTATGCAAAGTTTTAACTGAGCAACGCATGTACCTGCGCTTGGCTTCAAGTGTTTTCAAAACCTCCGTCGGTTATACTGGTGTATCACAGATGATTTTCGGGCAGATCAGCGTGGTTTAGTGCAGTGCAGGACCTGCAAGTGGCAACATAGGTCGTTTGTACCATCATTACCAAAAAGCGCTGACTTCTAAACTCACATTATCATAATGCAAGGCAACAATTATTCACAACAGGCAGACGCTTGTACCTTGAATTCAGGTCATGTATTTTGAACTGCTTGTTGCGAGTTTAGGGCTGCATCCCTGAAGACCAAGTCAGATCGTGATTAAATCTGCAGGAAAAACGGGCGCTCAGTCACTGACTGGTTTATTTATAAAATATCCCTGATTCAAAGCGGTAGCGATTGCTGGGGTTCACTTACCTTTTGGCTTTGTGTTAAAGGCTCTCCTTCCAAGTGCTGGCGACCAAACATCAATGCGCCATGTTGGAAGGGGGGTGGGTACTATATTAAGTCACCTGACTTCAGGAATTGTGGGACATGTAGTCCGGGGATATGTCATTATGTTTCTGCAGTGGAGATTTACATTTATAATCTTGAAATTTCAGACATAGAGTTTAGCCCAGTCTGGTGGCTATTAAATCGTAATATCAAGTAAGCTTCCTTTTTAAGTAGGGCATCATCAACATCAAGGACTCTTCTATTGTGCCCAATTGTGTGCAGGACTGTCCATTTAAAGTCCATCTCTGTGTGCCCATGATCCACAAAATGTTGTACCATGGGAGCAGATGTGACTTTATTCTTAATGCGCGATCTATGTTGGGTGACTCGGGCATTAATTTGCTGGTTCGTTTTGCCTATGTACAGTTTGTTGCACACGCAAATAATTGCGTAAACCACATTTTTGGTTTTGCAATTGCTGAAGTTTTCATTTTTCCATTTTGTATGTCTGTGGGTGAATTCACTGCCCTCGATCGTTGTGTCACACGACACGCAGGTGCCACATCTGTGGTGGCCCGTGATCTGTTTCAAGCCCCATGCTGATAGCAAGTCATGTTTAGGTTTATCCACCCTTATATCAGCACGAATAATCAGTTCTTAAGTATAGTCTGTCTAATTTGGTGGGCATGGGCGCCAAACGTTGTCACACAAACCATTTTGTCTAGTTCCGGTTTGGTTTTGCGTTCGAGTAGGCACTCTCGTGGAGTGTAACGTGCCCTCTTGCATGCGTGTTTGAGCAGTTTTCTGGGGTAACCCCTCGTCACCATCTCTTCGCAAAAATTCTTGGCATGTGAATCAAAATCTGTAATCTCTGAGCAGTTCCTCCTTATGCGGAGCAGCTGTCCATAGGGCAAATTAGTCCTCAAATTCCTTGGGTGTGCACTCTGATGGTGGAGGATAGTATTTCTGTCAGTCTCTTTCTTAAAAAGAGATGATTTGAGACGTCCTTCCTTACATTTTATTTCAACATCTAGGAACGTCATCGTAGCATTGCTCTGTTCCATTGAAAACTTAATGTCCGGATGCTTATTATTGAGCCACTGATGGAATTCAGTCAATTCGGTGTGGTTCCCCTGCCACAGGAGCCACACGTCGTCAATATATCTGAGCCACTGTTTAATGTGTTTCTTGTATGGATTATTGTTCTCCACGAATTTGCTCTCGTACTCAGCCATAAACAATACGGCCATCTCCGGCGCATAGGGACAACCCATGGCTGTCCCCTTGATTTGAACGAAGAACTCATCGTTAAAGCGAAAGTAATTTTTCTTCAACGTGAGCTCAGCAAGTTCTAAAATGAAAGACGTGGGAACCCTGTGTGGTCGTATTCTCCTATCTAGGTATAGCTCCATCACCTCTAGTGCTTCACTTTGAGGGATTTGCGTATACAATGATGTCACGTCCATTGTGACCATGATTTCGGTGGAGGCGTTGAACTCCATGTTTTCAATTTTTACCAGGAAATCCGTGGTGTCCTGTAAGTATGATTTAACAGTGGTCAAAAACGGTTTCAAAAAATAGTCAACGTATTTGGACAGGGGTTCCAGGCATGAGTCACACCCTGAGACGATCGGTCTTCCAGGGGGCTCTGCTGGGTTCTTATGTATCTTGGGAAGAAGATATAACACGGGTGTGCGGGGGAATTTTTTCACTAGAAAGTCTTTTTCTTTCCCACCCACATACCCACCGTCATATCCCTTTTGGATAAGGTCCACAATTATTCCTTGGATTTCTTTTGTTGGGTCCACAGTTACTCTTCTATACCAGGTTTGGTTGTTTACCTGGAGTTCACCTTCCTTCAAGTATTTATCCCTCGGCCACAGAACCGTTGCTCCGCCCTTGTCGGCGGGCTTTACTATGATTGTGCCGTCTTCGCTGAGGCCCCTCAGTGCTATCCGTTGGTTTTTACTCAAATTGGGTTTGACAAACATGTGCTTTTTCTCAAGATTGTTAATTGAGGAAAGAACCACTTCCTCAAAAGCACGAATCTGTTTAGGAATATTCTGGTTGGGAATAAATGTGGACTTGTTCCTCAGCCCAGTTGTTTCATAGTTGTTTGTGAGTGGCTGGTTGTGAAAGAAAGCCTTGAGCCGGATCTTACGGCAAAATGCGATCATTTCCATTTTAGTTTAAGTGAAATTTGGCCGTGTGTTCGGCACAAATTTCAGTCCCAAGTTGAGCACAGATTGCTCGTCCGCTGTAAGAATTTTAGTTGACAAGTTAACTACTGTAGATGGCGCCTCTATGATTTGTAGGAGTTTTTCCGGGTGCGCATTTCCCATGGTATTTTTTGTCTGGGTTTGCTTTGCTGGCCTTTCTCTAAAAAAGAGACCTGTTTCTTGTTGGTATTACCTCGTGATTCAGGGCCGGACGAGTCAGATGAAGATGATGTCTCTGAAAAAGTTTTAAACCTGTTTCGTGATCGTCCCTGATAGTTATAAAGGGCCCCCCTTGCTTCGGCCTGAGAATAGTAATCGTCCTTCAAGAACGGATAGGCTTTCTCCAAAGTGAAGGATTTGGAGTCCCTTTCGTATTGGGCTGTTTTATTGTTTATAGCAGTGTCTTTAAAAGCCAAAATCTCTTTTTCGATTTTTTCGAGCAGTGTTTTGGCATCAGTAACTAACTGATTATCCTGGATACTTTTGGTGACTTCCTCAATTTCTTCTAATTCCTTCTGACACAAACGTTGAGCTGTCTCAATCGTGTGGACCATGAGGTCCCTACTACACTTAGTATTTATACAACTGAAACCCTTTTTGTATTCCGCATCATCTGTGAAGATCACCGGCACATTTTTTACTTGAAGTCCCCAAGGGATGGTGCCACCCTTCAGGTGCCTCAAAAGAAAATGGCCGTGTAGTTCGGTTCGAATATGTTTTTTGCTGAGTCTGATTAATTTATCAGATTCATTTTGTTGCTGTGCGGTGGTGCTTAAGGCGATGTTGGAGAATGGAGCAGAGGCTATTAAAGACTGAATGTGATTTTCAGTAAACGACAGGGTGTCTTTCTCGGACATATCTAGGAGGGGCGAGGCCGTCCCTCCACTGGATCAAATCTTAATGAGTTAAGTGCACGTAATACTTTTAGTGCCCTTACAACTCTCGCGGGCATTCACCCGCCCTAAACTGTTGTAAACAGGGAGTTAGGTCCTGGGACGTACGGGCAGCTGGACCATATGTAAATCTTAGAAAAAGCGTGGTGCTGGCCGTACAAATACTTTGACACTTATGACACGGTTAAACCTTTCAACTAGGCCGTTGCCGGCTGGGTGGTATATGGAGGTGTGTTTCGTCTTGATCCCATTCCGCTCCATGTAATTGTGCCATTTATCCGAGGTGAACTGGGGCCCATTGTCACTCAAGATGGAGCTGGGTATGCCTTCTCTGAGGAATGTGGCAGTTAGGAATCGAAGGACTGTTTCCGTATCCATCTCCTCTTGTATGTGTACTTCGGGTCACTTCGAATACCTGTCGATGAGGACACACACATACTTCGGGGTACCCGGGGTATCCAGTACAGGCCCCAGAAAGTCTATCAACATTTCCTCCCAAGAATTCATAGGGATGGCGAATTTTCCTAGTGATGGTCTTAGTGGGGTTTGAGTTTTATCCACTCTCTGGCACTGGTCACATACCCTTACATGTCCTTCAACCTGGATGTCTATTCCTGGCCACCAGTACATCTGTTTCATTCTCGTCTTCGTTTTCACAATACCCAGGTGTCCTTCGTGCAGTACAGCTAACAGGTGAGGTATCAGGGTCGTTGGGGGAACCACTTTGTTCCCTCTAAACAGGAATGTCCCCTGGTCTCCTATGGACAACTCCTCACGTACCTCGAAGAATTTCCTGAGTGCCGCCCGGAGATGTTTCTTTTCCGGCCATCCTTGTAGCAGGAAGTCTTTAACGTCTCTAATGTCCAGATCATCTTCATAGGCTTCTGTCCATTCTTGGCCACTTATCACTTTCTCCGGGTCCTCTGCGAAAGCCTCAAGGACTTCATTCTCGTCTGCGCCGGTCAGAGCTTTCTCCATCGCTGAGGCTCTACTGAGGTAATCAGCTACCTTATTCCTTGTCCCTGGGATGTACTCCACATCATACCTGTAGTCTTACAGTTTCAAAGTCATCTTGGCGATGCGGGGTGTTGCGCTGGCATGGCCACATGACGTGAGTACTTTGACCAGAGGTTTATGATCTGTCTCGAGCTTGAACCTCGTGCCCCACAAGAATTGGCGGAATTTCCCCATGGCCCACACTACCGCCAGCATCTCCTTTTCTATTACACTGAACTTTTGTTCAATAGGGGATAAAGACCTAGACGCGAAGCTGAGGGTCGCTACTTCTCCATTCTTCCTCTCCTGCATAAGGACTGCTCCCAGTCCTTTTTCGCTGGCATCTGTAGTTAATATGGACTGCTGCCCATGAGGATCATATCCTTGGAGAGGTACGGCCTTGCTGATGTCTTTCTTTATTGTATTGAAGTCACTTTGCGCCTCTTCTGTCCATGTGGAGAAGTGTGGCTCACTGGTTAGAGGAGGCAGACCTGGAAGCAGAGGTCAGCCCGGGACCAGGGTTCAATTCCCGGCTCGGCGGGGTCTTGAGTCCTAAAATGTCCATGGACTCGACAATTCTCGCTCCGGTGCCTACTCGATTCACGGGTTCACACTCTGCGACTCTGGGCAATAGCTTGCTTAATCTCCACAACGGCCCCTCGCGGCGGGATGCCTGGCTTTCACCTTGCGGATACCCTGCCGGGGTTATCTCACAGGGGAATACCAGGACGGGTTCCCTAAGCAAGCGCTTAGAAACCGCTCGGTGATTTGTGCTATATAAATTCCTGTACATTCCTGTACATGTAAATGTTGTTTTGTCCCATATGAGCTGCCTCAGGGGGTGTGTCTTGATGGCGAAGTGTTGCACGAATTTGCTGTAATATTCGGCCATCCCCAAGAAGGACCTCACCTCCTCTTTGTTCCTTGGCGCTGGTGCTGGGCGTTGGTTTGTTTGGGTGTGATGCAGTGTTCACCAATCTCGTGACCAAGATAGGTAACAGATGTCATTCCGAACCGGCACTTTTCCCATTCAGCCGTGAGGCCATTTTCTTCCAGAACTTGGAGTACCTTGGCCAGCTTTTTGTTGTGGTCGGTTTGATCCTTGCCCATCACCAAGATGTCATCTTGGAAATACTGTGCTCCCTCTATGCTTCTGAACAATTTGTGCATACGTTTTTGAAACACTGCTGCTGCTGACGCTAAGCCGAAGGGCATGCAGCGGAACTGATAGCATCCGAAGGGTGTTATAAAAGATGTCAGTTTCAAGCTCACAGGGTGTAGGGCTATCTGGTGATAGGCTGATGTGAGATCAATGGTGGAGAACCACTTTATCCCCTTTGTCTTCGCCAGCATTTCTTCTATCCGTGGCAAAGGAAATTTCCCAACGATTATGCACTTGTTCAATTCATGTAAGCCCACACATAGACGAACCTTACCATTGTCTTTCATTGCTACCACCAACGGAGCTAGCTCCTCTGAGCAGTTTATGGGTTCGATGATCCCATTGTCTTCCAGTCTCTGCAACTCTTGTTGTACTGCTTCCGTGACCGCGATGGGTATGTTCCTCACTTTGTGGGATACCGGCATGGTATTCTCCTTAAGGTCTATTCTATGCGTGAATTTCCCTAGTTTGCCCACTGTTCCTCCGAACATGGTGGGGAATTCACCGTTCATCCTCTCGAAGTTTGGTTGACGCTCTGTGCTGGTCATCAGTACCTGCGTGTCTCCTCCTGGGTTCAATTGTATGCCCAAGTCGCCTTGTTCCATCCACCCGAGGACCGACGGGCCCTTTTGCGACACGTATAGCTTGCACTCGGCGCTATGGCCTTTGAACTCAAACTTCAAGACTCGGTATCCTATCATTGGAATAGGTTCACACGTGTACGTGACTGGCCTAATGTCCGGGGGTTCCAGGTGCGATCCTAGACTGGGTTTGAAGTTTTCGCTCCACACTGTCCTTTGGATGATGGTGTACGGGGAGCCCGAGTCGCTACCATCTTGATCGGTATCCCTCCGACAACCATGTCGCATTGTGGTTTTCTGGAGTGTCTGCAGTCACTGCCTAGCACTTGTTCTACAACGCACAGCACATTGTCCTCTTCGTCCTGTTCTCCTTCTCCTTCCTCCTCCGGTTCTTGCGTCACGTATTTCACCGTTGGTCTCTTCTTCTTGCGGCAACACACTTTTTCAAAGTGTCCTACTATCCCGCAGTACATGCATTTCGCTCGGAACGCCGGACAGCGTTTGTCGTACGCTGCTTGGGACTGGCTTCCACACCTTTAGCACGTGTTTGTGGTTTCATTGTTCTGTCTTTTTTGCTGTGCTGGTCTTGCAGGCCATCTATTTGGAGATTTCCCTTCCATCGCGATGGCTTTACCTCTCTCTGGTGGTTCTGCTTCATCAACTTTATTGACCATGGGTCTCGGGGTGGATTCTCTTTTCGCTGCGTCAGCGCATCTTTTGGATAGTTCTGCCTTTTTTACCATGGCAACAACTTCCTTCAGGGTTGCGTCTCCGTTCACCCATAGTTTGTCTTGGACTGCTTTGTTTGTCGTGTGCATGACTATTTGGTCTTTTATAAGCTCATCATGCAAGACACCAAATTTGCACGTGATTGCTAGTTTTCTCAGTGCAGCTACATAGTCATCTATAGATTCGTCCTTTTCCTGTTTCCTTTGTTGGAAGTTATATCTATCTATGGACGTGGACACTGCTGGCCGATAGTGATGGTTTAGATCCTCTATCGCGTGCCGGAACACTTCGTCATCTGCAGCTTGTCTGGGAGTGGGTACTAGATTCTGGAATACCCTGATCCCTTCTGGGCCCAAGTTGTGTAGCAATATTCTTTTCTTCCTCTTGCTGGGATATGCTTCTCCGTTTTCATCCTCCAGGGCTTCTATGTTGTTCATAAAATATTCACTCCAGTCCTCCCACTTCATTAAGGGTTCACCTGGTTTGGGTAAGAGCGGGATAGAATTCGTGAGTGAGGATGCTTGCGCGCTCATTTCGGCGTGTCTTTCCGGCTCTGTCTCTTGTTCCCTTGGGCTGCCCGGTGCGCTTGCACTCTCACCGTGCATTTGGTTCGATTGGGGCACTAAGGCACCACCCCTCTCCGTGTTGCCCTAGTTCCGCCAGGGCCCTAGGTATCTTCTGGGTACTTGTGGCGGGTGACGGCCTTCTGGTGGGGTGTTCCCTCTTTCTGCCTCCTCCTTACCCTTATGATGGTGGGTTTCCTTTTAGGAGTGGCCTCCTGCCCTGCCGCGTTCGTGTGCTGCTTGTCGTGCTCGGTTAGGCTTGTTCTCACTGGCTGCTTGCTTGTGGTGGTAATGCCCTCTGCCACGCTCTCCTGCTGCTTATTCAGCTCCACTTAACTGCTGCTCCACGTGGTGACTTCATCTGTGCCCCGTGGGTCCGATTTCCTTTTGTTCTTTTTTTTCGGAACCCAGCCTCGTCACCACTGTAATGTTCTCTAACTTCCCCAAGGAAGCGCTGGAGACAGAGGTGGTTTAATGTATGTTTATTGCTTCAAACATCAGGAGAGCGCCGGGAACGTCCGGAGCTCTCCGAGTACTTTATTCAAGTCTGCCTCCCAAAATAGCCACCTCGCGTCACGTCATCGCATCGTGCACGACAACTAGACCCACAAGGGGTTTAACCGGGACTACACTCACCCTCGGGCATGCAGCAGAGCTTCGACGGGCATCGCCACCGTGACGGGAAAGCAAAAGCGGGTCAGACGGCCCCGGCCATGGGAGCCAGTCACCAAGACCCGAGGGCCCCACACTGCCAACAGCCCTCGGCCTGCCCCCTTCATGGACGTTACTCCTCACCTTGAGGCCTGATCCGGCCCCTGGACTTTCAGGAGCGTTTGGCCTCTGAAGATGAGGGAGCAGGCAGGCGGCCCCAGGCCCAGTACACAACGCGCCTCCCAGGAGCTCCGCTGTAAGGTGCGCCTATCGAAAGCTCGCTTCAAGTCCCGGCAGGCCAGGAATATCAACTCGGATATTGCTGCGGGTGCCCCAGCATCAAAGGGGTCCGGTGGGTTGCACTGAGGAAGGAAAATGATGGATTTAGGAGGATTATTCGGTTTGGGCGCACGGATCTCAATTAAGCCACATCTTCCATGATGGCTGTCCAAGCCACGCCCCCCAAGAGGTGATAGTTTGATACTCTTGCACAATTAAGTTGACCCCTGTTCCCCATGTGGACCTATAACCCACCACTCCTTGCTATCTAAATATCTTTGGTAAATAGGTAAACACAGACTGTCTACTGCAGCATCTCAAACATCCTCTCTGCCTCTCTTCTGCCACAGGGTATTTGCCAAACCAGTTAATGTACTTCAAGACCTTGGTATACCACACATCAGAATTTCATGCAGACTTCTCCACTTTTCTGTATACTTCATCGCCCCTGCCTTGCATCCGACTCTTCTTTCTATTTTGAGTTGTGGTAATGCTTGCCGCTTCCAATTGACCATCATCCATTGTCAGTGTTCCATATTTCTGGACCACTGATTTATAAGCCTGTCAAAGTATTGTTTGTGATCTCAACTTTCAAGCAGTGCCTGCCAATAGTCTACTTCTTCTGCTAGTCTGATGGTCCAAATATTTCTCTTTCTCTAACCATTCCCATACTCCACCTGGAGTGTCATAGAGATGAGATATACCCTGATGTATAATCTTCTAAGGATCCAGTGATTGGCACTTTAGGGTATATACTCTCAGCTTTAATATCACCTCTTCAGATGACTTTCAAAGGCCTCGCACTTTCTTGGTGCAGTACAGGAATAGTCTAATATTTTCATTTTCATACGGCAGGACACTCATTTTCTGGACATACTGCAGGTTTTACGATAACAGCTATAGGCTGTGCCCCAGGCTAGGGTAGTGGCACAGTGCCCTATGCAACCCCCCTGTTTTAAAAAAAAGTAAGGCACAAACCGCACCGGCCTAATGCAGGCTGCCGCCACGCCTACTACCAGTGCTTAATTGGAGAGACCTTTGGGTTTCAAAATATGTGGGGTCCTGTCTTTTATGAACAATTCTTCTTTTTGAAGCCGAGAATACACAGTTTAGTTCTGTGAGAGTGCACTTCAGCATTTTTTGTTTGTTCTTCTTGGTTGTGCACCATTGATTTCAAAGAGAAAACTGTTGCAGTCATCATTGTACCTCCTCTGTTTCATGCACCCTCTCTGTGATTTTTCCCATTTTCACTCTCTGAAGGGTGACATCAGCAAATATGATATAAATATGATATACAGTTTTGCAGGCAACTCACTCTTAAAAGTTTATAGGGCTGGCAAAATATCCTTAGCTGAGGGTGTGTGCCCTCAATACTGTTCTGCCGCAACTCTGCACCAGTTTATACTGCCATGTATTGTCTAGTTTTGCTAATTTGGGTGAGTTTTGTTGTTTAACCAATTCCCATAGTTGCTGCAGCAGTTAGCCAGTCTTATCCAACACTTACAACGGTGCCTTGCAGTAGGTGTCTCCTCTAGCTGACATGGAGTCAAGTCTTACAGTGTTTGTTCCACAATTAACCCCAATCACATTTAGCAGCAAGGTCTTTGCCTACTGTCCAGCCCTGTGTTATCAGTGGTTCCTGCCCCCAGATTACAAAGTTGCAGCTGCAGGAGCTGCTGCGTTACACCCTCACTGCCACCAGCTCTGCACTTTGTCGTACGAAACCCTTATTAGTAAAGAAATTCTGCAGTTACTCGTGCCAGTGTAGTGTCCCGCTTTTACACCTGTGTCTCAATTCCCTCTGTGCCTAATTTCTCAGTGGGGTCGTGGTTCTGTTGGAATCTGTGCGGCTAGTTACAATTTGTGCACCTCCATGGCAGAATCAGGGTTCCCAAGGCATGTGAATTGCGATTCTCCTATTAACATGACCAGAGAATCTGGATTTCATTAAAGACACAGAGGCTAACATTATGCATTAATCCTTTAATGCAGCTCACATACAGCCGCTTACATCACAAAGACTAGAACAATAACAAAATGACATCATAGTATCAATAAAAGGCATGTGCCATAGAAGATCAGCCTCTTTTAAATGCATCCGAACATCAGATCAAGCTGCAAACGAAGAATCAATCTGTAATCTTGAACGAAGGGTTAGCAAACGATGAAAGGTCCATGGAGATCCATCAATTTGGATTGTCTGAAAATTGAAAAAAGCAAATCTAAAAAGGAACAGAGTATCCTTCAAAAGAGGCACAATATGATATGGAACAGTATTCTTCAAAACATGCACAATAAGATAGGTAAAACATAAGTTTAAGAAAGGTATAAAACATTGTAACCCAAATTAAACTTCCAGGGAGGGACGGGAGGGATAATGTTAGCCTCCGTGTCTTTAACCGCATGCACGCTAGCGGTTTTCCCGCTGCGCGCTGGGTTTTTGAAAAAACCCGCGTTACATGACGAGCTCAGCTCGTCATCAGCGTTGGGCAGGTTATGCTCATGACGAGCAATTTCATTACAAGACATGAGGCTACAGTATGCATGTTGGTAGCCTTGAATGACAACGTCAGAAACATGTTCAATTGGTTTACAATAATGATGGGCAAAGGTAGAGGCATTAGACCAATCAGCAGCCTTAAGGATAGCATCCAACTTACCACCAGACCAGTATGACTTGCTGGCCATTGCGCTTCTTAGTGAATGAGCTTGAAATTTAGACAGGTCAATACCAGCAAAGTTCATAGCCAATTTAACCCACCTTGCGATAGTGCAGAATGAGATGGGTTTAGAGGGTTTGACAAGAAGTTGATTTGCATCAGGAGGACGAAGATTAGACATCCTGGAATCGTATTCCTTCATGCAATCAACCACACAGATTTTTTTGCAGAAATCAAAACGTGGATAGAAGATAGAGTCAGACATGGTTTTAGTTCTCCTAAAGATTTCAAATTTAACACCAAACATGTCATAACATCTATTAGAGATTTCCAGAGCTTTGACATCTGAAACTCTGTGACAAGAAACTAAGCAAAGAAGAGAGGCAAGCTTAATAGAAAGACATTTCCTGTTAAGGAGAGAATTGTCAGGCCATGAACAAAAAACGTCAAGCAGAAGTTTAACATCCCAAACAGATTGGTATTTAGGGCGAGGAGGCCTTTTAAGTCTAATAGTTTTGAGCACTCTACAAATGATAACATTCTTACCTACCGTCTTACCGTTGACGAGAGAATGTCCCGCTGAAATTGCAGATCTAAAGCAATTAATTGATCTATAGGAGAGACCGTTGTCGAAGAGTTCTACCAAAAAGTTAACTATATTAACGATAGGAGCCTCCACTGGATCCAAGTTCCTCCCCAAGCACCAACGAGACCATTTCTTCCAGATGTTATTATATCTGTAGTGGGTTCCTGGTGCCCATGATTCACCAAGGAGAGTGAGAGCAAATGAAGAAAGTCCAGACAATTGGTTAGATTGCCTGACACTTTCCAGGCAAGAATGTTCAAAATCCCTGAAAGAACCAGGTGGTGATCCTCTCCGTTTGCATTTATGAGGAGGCCCTGAGTTGCGGGAATCAGGAAGGGAACGTCGCAAGAAAGTTCCAGAGCTGTGGGGAACTAGGCTTGAGATGGCCAGAAAGGAGTTATCAGGACAAGAAAGGACTTTTCCTGTCTCACTTTCTGCAGAACCCTTTGAATCATTGCGAATGGCGGGAACGCATAAGGGCGGTGAGGAGCCCAAGACTGCAGAAAAGCGTTCACAGCCAGGGCGCCCGGGTCTGGCATCCAGCTGAAATAGTGAGGGAGTTGGAAGGTCAACCGGCTGGCGAAAAGGTCCACGTCGAAAGGACCCCAAAAGTGATCCAGGGAATTGAAAACGGACACATCGAGTTTCCAATCGCTGAAGTCTTGAAGGAATCTCGAGTTCCAATCTGCCGATAGGTTGGATTTCCCTGGAAGATGCTCTGCCCTCAAAGAAATCTTGTGTTCCAAACAGAAAATACAGAGTTTCTTGGCCAGATCTGATAGGTCCGCAGACCTCGTACCACCGAGTCGGTTGATATAAGAGCCTGCAGACACGTTGTCCATTTTCAGAAGAACGGATCTGCCTTGAAGAGAGTGTCTGAAACTCATCAAGGCATAGACACCGGCAGTCAATTCTAAGAAATGTATATGTTTGGAGGACTCTGAATGGGTCCATACTCCACCGGTGTCTTGGTCGAGGAGACGTGCTCCCCTACCGTGAAGGCTGGCGTCTGACTCCAAAATAAAGTCCGGAGTCGCGCCGAAGATAGTCTTTCCATTCCAAGCGTCCAAATTGTCCAGCCACCAAGAGAGTTCTAGCCTGGCTTGTTGATCTAGTGAAACATGGTCCCCGTACCAAAGACCAGAGCGAAGAGCATTGGCTTTCACTCTCTGAAGAGCACGGTAATTTAGTGGACCCGGGAAGATAGCTGGGATTGAAGAAGAGAGTAGACCAAGGAGTCTGGCCAGTTCTCGCAGGGAGAGAGATTGCTGTTTCAGAATAAACCTGATTTCTTTCCGGATTTTGGCAATTTTCTTTTTGGGGAGCAATAAGAGACAACTGGAGTTGTCCACAGTGAAACCTAGGAATTCTATGGATTTTGAGGGGGAAAGGATGGATTTTTCCCTGTTTATAATGAACCCGAGGTTCTCTATCAGATCCATGGAGACCTTGAGATTTGCCAAAATTTGGGAATAAGTTTGAGACATAATGAGGATGTCGTCTAAGTAGATAATGAAACGAATACCTCTTGCTCTCAGAATGGATACGATCGTTCTCATGAGCTTGGTGAAGCATCAAGGAGCGGATGAGAGACCGAAAGGGAGTGCCTGAAATTGAAAAAGATGTCCCTCCCAAATAAATTGGAGAAAGGGTTGATGTTCCTTGGCCATAGGGATGGTAAAATAGGCGTCTTTTAGGTCCAGTTTGACCAACCAGTCTCCGTGAAGGAGAAGGTCCCTTAGAAGATGGATCCCTTCCATCTTGAAGTGTCGATAAACGAGGTATTTGTTTACGTCCCGAAGGTTTATCACTGGTCTCCGACCTTTGTCCTTCTTTTCGACCAAGAAGAGGGTACTTACAAATTTCCTTTGGGACCAAGGTACCTCGACAATTGCACCTTTCTTGAGCATAGAAGAAACTTCCTCTTTGACGATTGCTAGATGTTCCAAAGGCAGATCCAGGGGTCTGGGTGTAATTGTCTGGCAAGGAATGTCTACAAAGTCTATCGTGAAGCCCCGGACTGTCTCTAGAACCCACGGGTCCTGGGTAAATCTTTTCCAAACATGAAAAAAGAGTTTGAGTCTTCCCCCAACCCTGGAAGGGGAGAGAGAAGTAAAGGCACTTACTTTGGGAGTTGTTGTTTGATGCTCCACGGGAGGAGAAGCCTCTGCCACGTGAACCTCGTCCTCTCTGAGGGTAAAATTGTCTGTTGGAGGGGTAGAAGCCTCTATCACTGGCGCCTCTTCCTCTGCCTGATGAGAAGGGCCGAAAGTTTCCACGGCCGGAAGAGCGGCCCCTTCTTCCGGCCTGTCCAAAAACATTTGTTGGGAAGACTTTTCTCATGTTGTTTTATGCCTTGTCTAAAGCGGTGAAGGTGGCAACATATTTGCCGATTGTTTTGATCATGTCTTCCCCAAAGAGGAGACCGCATGGTATTACGTGTATCTCTCTCAAGAGTGTTCCTTAGCCATTTGGTAACGAACTTAGCGACATGGTCGTGAGGGAACCATCTAGAGGTGTTAGGACGGGAAATGTTGTTAGGGGAGAACATCTCACCGCCTATGGGGTCAAGGATCGCGTCTTTCGAGGAAGGGGAAGAATCAGCCTCAGAAACTGCTTTTAGATCCATGTCGTCTAAGTCATTATCGTTAAGGTCAAATACGAACTCGTCGTAAGGCTCATAGACTTCTTCTACATCAGAGCATGAGTCTGCGTGTGAGTCTGAGTCAGCACATGCATTGTCACCAGTTGTGCCGCTGTGGGCACCTGCCAAAGCTGTGCCACCAGGGACACCCAACCTGATTGTGCCGCGAGGGGCACCAACACCTTTTGAGGCGCTATGGCCTCCCATACTGCGTGAGGTGCTAGGACCTCCCATGTCAATTGGGTCAGCAATACCACCAGTAGAGCCTACATTGTGCTTGACTTTCTTGAGGGCTTTTGAGAAAGAGGGTTCAAGAGGGGTTTCGCCATCATTACTTAGCGCTCTTTTGTGAGACATCACCTCTTTAAGGGTATCTATCATGCATGACCTCATCTCTTTCTTTAGAATTTTTTTTAAAGAGTTACTAGTGTGGCCAGGGGTGCTGGCAACTGCGTCCTCGGACTCCATGTCAGACATAGTATCAATATATGTCTTTAAAATATGGGGAGTGAATTAATAATTGATTTAAGGAAGTTAAGGTGGTACAACTGATCGTTGTTATATAATGTCTCAATTAAGTGTACTCCAAATGGTATTTATCAAGTATGCTATCTTATGCTAATGGTATTATCTTGCTTACTTCTTTCAATTCCTTTTTACTGATATTTTTTAGACCATATATTGATAAGCTACTCTATATATGTTAAGCTATATTTGATATACATAGATGTCTTAGAGGTTGATAGGATGTTTATTTCCTAATTTGTGATCGCCATGCTTTAACTCTTCATCATTTTGGCTCAACCCTTGCCTTTCGTACCTCTTGGTTACCCTCGCCGTAACCCTCTTCCTCAAGGACTTCCAATTTATGGTTGTCTTTCCCCTTACCTTTCTTCACCCATGTCCGATTTAAAGGACTCTCCCTTTCTCCGCATTCTCACCTCCCGCGATCCGCCTAGATGCATGATCCGTGTAGATGACATTATCGCGCATAAAATTCATTTAATATGGACCTCTCCCTTTTCAAGTTTTTCTGGCTCGCGCTCGAAACGCGTATAGATTCCCCCGCATTAGAGGAATGACCCTCGGCAGCGGCGGCGCAGCGCGCCCTGCCTTCTAAAGGTCATTCCTCTTTCCTTTGAGGCTTCCATGGCTCGAGCGCGTCGGTTGCTCTGTAGCGCCTTTCCGACTCGACGATCAGCTGTTTTCCTTCGTCTGCCTTGATAGCTCTGCACTAAATAGCATTTCAGTGCCAAACGGAAGCATACCTAGTTTATTTGGTCCCTTTTGATAAAAAATATAAAAAAAGAAAAAAAAGAGGGCAAGGTCTATTTATAACATTATAATTAACATGAAATAATTAACATGAGATAGTATATTTGTTGATAAATACCATTAGCATAAGATAGCATAGTGACTCTTTTAAAAAATTTCGAAAGAAAGAGATGAGGTCATGCATGATAGATACCCTTAAAGAGGTGAGTTCTCACAAAAGAGCGCTAAGTAATGATGGCGAAACCCCTCTTGTCCCACTTTTACACCTGTGTCTCAATTCCCTCTGTGCCTAATTTCTCAGTGGGGTCGTGGTTCTGTTGGAATCTGTGCGGCTAGTTACAATTTGTGCACCTCCACAGCAGAATCAGGGTTCCCAAGGCATGTGAATCCCAGCTTTCATGTATTCTGGTGAATAGATCTCCTCTTTGTATCCTCCTCCTGGTGTCCACATGGTCATCAATGTTGCATCAAGAGACAGTGCCTTCACTCAGTACATGATGTAGCTTCTCCAACCTCAGTCACTGGTTCACACACCACTTAGCACCACTCCACTGCACTCTTTCATTGCAGTTGCACGCCCACCCGCCAGCTACGGTCTACTAGCCTCGCCCTTGCCGCCGTACCACGCATCCGAAGAGCCACCGCCGGAGGCAGATCCTTCTCCTACATGGAGTGGAACTCCCTCCCCATTCACCTTCGGCTGACCCAGGACCACCTCGCCTTCAGGAGACAACTCAAGACCTGGCTGTTCGAGCAGTAGCAGACCCCTTCCCCCCAAGCGCCTTGAGACCCTTCCGGGTGAGTAGTGCGCTATACAAGTGTCATGATTGATTGATTGATTGATATGTTCAATGTTCTGGCAGTTAACCCCACACTGGACATCTGCTACCGGCCGACTTCACATCCCTTGTTCCTTCGCCGCCTTGCAGCCACCATTTTACCATTCTAGGAGCCTGTGACAATGCTCACTCCATTTGCCCTTGCTGACTTGAAGTGGCTAGGTCCTCTACGGACCTTCCAGGTGCCACCTCAATTTCTCTGGTCTGGCCAGACCAACTTTGGTTGTAGTGCTCAGGGGCTGACTTGGGTACAGATCTACAGCAAGGCAGCTTCTCAAGGCCAATGGCAGCAGAAAGCTTCAATTCTTACTTACTTTGTTGCAAACGTAGATCTGAATTGGACGCCACAGTCAGTGCAGGCCAATAGTCTCCTTGTTACAATGCTTCTAACAGAATTAGTTCAAGGCACAGGATTCTGTAGGATTAGCAGAGGAATGGCACACGAGTGATCAGTTCACGTCCGTTCACTCAGATTCCTTGGCCACCAGAGCATATTAATTGTATTCCAGACTCCACTAGGATCCATCGGAGGGCACGTGGGACAAGTTTGGTGTGGTCAGGAGTTTTCAGCTCATTCTCAATACCTTCATTGTAGTCTATTTATCTTCTTGAGGAGGGTATCAATAACCTCCCATTCACCAGACATCCTGTCGTTTCAAGTAACTGGATTGGTTGTGCAAAAAGCAAAATCACACGAAACTCTGAGAGTTAGAAATTGGTGACCATAACCTTTTTGCTAATTTGAGACTAATGAATAATATTTTTTACTCTCATTAGAATTTTGTTTCTAATTTAAACTTCAGAAAAATAATGTTAATTTGATTTAATATAGATAAATTAATTAAATATTTCAGTCAACATTCTAGTTAATAGTGCTGTAACAATTTTTATTTTGTTCTACATTTAAAATGAATATATACAAATAATTTACATTAATATTTAAGATAAAAATATTCTTACAAACTTTTTCCAGTTTAAAAACTTTTGAAATTTTCACTATTCTCGACAATAGGGAAATCTCCACCCTGGTGGGGCAGATCTCTCCACAGTAATGTATAGAGAAAAATAAAAACGTTCAACTAAAATGTATACCGACGTGTGGAAACTCTGCAGTCAAGGCGAATATCTCTGCATAGAAAACTATATGATAAGCGGAGTTTTAGATCTCTCCCTGTAGTTTGTGAATAGCAATTTTTTGTAAGTTTGGAAAACTATTCTAGTAGTAAAAGCGGACACAGGCATCCAGCACTTAAAGTCTATTTACCAAATGGAGGCCAATGCAGCACTGGACAGCATTAGATCAACTCCAACTTATGCTGTACTATTAGGTTTGAGCTATATGAGGTGACCTCTGCGATTTTAGATTGTCCATCAGGTAAAGCCCCGCCCCAGATGGGGTCCCAGTGGACCTTTACAAACACAACACAGATGTCTGGGACCCTAGTATTTCTAATGCCATTAATTCTGCTTGCAACTCGAAAATTCCTCCCTCTTGGTACATGGATGTAATTGTGCCAGTCTTTAAAAAAGGTAGCAAGAAAGAGCCATGTTGCTATGGACCAATCACTCTACTAGATTTTGTGGTCAAAGTGCCCAGCCAGGTTATTTTACACAGCATCTAGCACTGTATAGAGCAAAACAGCATCCTAACAGAGGCTCAATATGGATTCAGATCTAGCCTGGGAACATTAGAGCAATGCCTCAATCTCCACCTCATTGTTAGTAAATAATATACCGTTGCTAAGCGGGACCAGCTGCTTTTATCTTTTATGGATCTTAACAGTGCCTTTGAATTATTCAAAGCTCTGGGGTATTTTATAAGGTTTGGGGATGGATAAGGCCCTAATAGACTTGTTTTGCATAATAATATTACAGCCTCAGTGTAGTTCCGGCCCTGGGGGAGTGCTCTGATTCGTTTGTGCTTGGAAGGGTGGTCTGCCAGGAGTCTGTCCATATTAATGAATGAGGTGTGTGTAGGAAATGAAGGAAATTACATGACATTTATTTAATACAGCAACACAATGGATGGTTCAACTAATGAATGGAGTCAAGGAAAGCCTTGAGCAAAAGATCTTGAAAGTTACAAAGATAGGATAATTCTGAGCATGGCTTTTCCTAGAGAGGCACACACATTAATACAATTTATGAATACAGAGACCATGATTTAGGCCTCTAATCTGCTGATCTACTTTCGGAAATGGAAAAGCACACAGAACATGTACATGTTTAGAAGACTTAACATTAAACAAAATTGCGATTTGTTTTCTACAAACAGGAACATATGTCAATGCTACGGCCAAGTTACTCTAACTTAAGCTTATCTGATTTAGCATTATTTTAAATTTTGTACAAACGCTCCTAGAGCAGCATGTGGAGCAACTGGGTCTAAAGGTATTGGCTTGAATACTGGTATCAGCATGCCAGGCAGCCTACCTCCTTCACCATCTTATTACAGCAGCAACTGGTCTTTTCCTCAGTCCTGCATACTAGTATACAGCTTTTTTTATTCAGGAGAGATATCCAATTTTGTCCCTCTTCTCCAGTCTTTTCTCGGTGCTGGTGCAGAGCTCTTCATGGGTAAAACAAAGTTGGGTTCACAGAGTCAGTCTATATTCAGAAACAGAGGAAGGTGGATGTGAAGCAGCGTGCTACTCAAATTCAAGTTGAAAATAGTTTTGGGGAGGATTCCAATCACTAAAAAGTGCATCTTTCCAGAGGATGTTGCTCCGCTTCATGGAAAGCTGATACCAAAATATACACGGCCATGTTGATTTCCTGTGGATGGTAGGTATCCTGTATCCCTATAGCCACCATCCAATCATGGGCTCTTGCTTGGCTTCTACATTTTTGGCAGCAGAGTTGCCTCAAATTAGTATATACATTATTCCCCATACCCCTGTATTTCTCTCCTTTTACTGGGATCACCAAAATCCTCAGTTTCCTCTTTTCTTTATTATTTCCATGTTTCCCTTTTAGCACCTGGGGTTCAAAAAGTACCCAATGGGTATCCTGGGGTGTCTCGTTGTAAACCAGAGTCACGTTCATTACACACTTCCTCCTCCTTTGGTGTTCATTCTGTTGGGTTATCACCTTCTTCAACAAGGTTCCCCCTTTATGTACCATTTTGGGTTTTGTGCACTCACCTGCAAGTACCTTTGGGCAATGCCATGACAATAGTGCAGGACAGAGTGGGCCTGTGAGCACTCTGCATCTGCTCCTTGCATCTAGCTCGGCCTGGAGTCCCCCTGCATTCATTGCATCCTTCCCAGAAATCAGCGTCAGGGCTCCCCTGGTCGGGTAAGGTCAGAGTTCAGGGCTCCTCTCCTTTTCCTGGCATTCATCCTGCAACATGGTTTCTCCCTCAGGGCATTGCTGGTCCTTCGGTGCTCCTCCCTGTCTTCCTCCTCATCCTGTTTGAGGTGAGTTATGCTCTGTGGGTTTGTTGCTAGAAATATTGGACTCCTACCGTCATGTAGAATTGTTGAATTGTCATTCCGTGTAGAGAATTCCAGATGGAGTCAGTCATTTTACGGGCCTGGAGTGTCAGTAGGAACTAAGGTCGTGTGCTGTTTGTGAATCTACTTCGCCAATTAAACTTTTTGCCTTTATGCTGTTTTGTTTGGCTATAAACTGTTTTCTGGTGTAAAACGTTTTGGCAACGAGCTGACAAACTCAGCATTGATCAGACAGTATGTTTAATTCGGTTTCATCTGGTCAAAGCCATTGGATTTCAAGGTCTGCTCATTTATTTATTATTGGTGAGCCTTTCAATGGTTTGCGGGTGTTACAGTTATTGTATTGTATTGTAATTGCATTTATATAGCGCTTGCTACCCCTGATGAGGCGTCAAAGCGCTTTTCAGGTGGGTAGCACGCTGTAAGAATTCAATCCAAGAGGTTTTAAGAGATTTATTGTAAATCAGCACAGCATAGCTCCTGTCAGGATAGCAGCAGGATACAACTGCCTTCCAAGTACAGAATGCTACATTAGCAAAGCTCTGTTTAGAATCAAGAACCAATACAGAAACATAACAAGTCTCATGCATTAAAGAAATACACTAATGTACATATAAATAATGTATTTACACTAGATTAAGAAATGTAACACATCTCCCCCATTAAAATAAAACACAAAGGAAAGAAATGAAAACAATGAGTTACACAAAATCTCGCAAAGAAATGGGCCTATTTCTGACCCGTACATTATTTTTGATTCTTGATGCCACAGAATCATATTTTGGTTCATGACCAAGCTTGTCGTCATGCATTAAATTTTCCTGGGATCGGTTGGTATTTTGTATAGGACACTTAGCTACTTTCCTTGAATTCCAAACCTTACCATCTTGGGTAACAACAGTATTCATGAACACTTTTTTAATTTGAATAGGTCTACCATATTTACTCATACCCTTACTAACCAGACAAGGTTTCAGAATCCTAACCCAATCACCAACTTCCAAATTATGTTCTCTTGTCTTCCACTTGCTGTTGTACCATGAAGTAGCTTTGTCCTGCTTACAAACAACTCTATTGGCAATTTCCTGAATATCAACTTTGTTCTCCACTACGTTCTTACACTTTTCCTTAAACCACCACGGACAAATATCTGAAGCTGGGTCTCTTCCCCTAAGTAATTTAAAAGGACTAATCTCCATAGTAGTGTGTGGAGTGATCCGATAAGTCCATACTTTTTCTCTAATGACATTCAACCAATCACCTTTTTCCCTAACTGCATCAACTACAAAACCCTTCAACACTCGGTTAAAGCACTCAACCTGTCCGTTCTCGTGAGGTTCATAAAGCGATGTGCGAATATGTTTAATCTGACACACCTTCAAGAAATTCTCCATCTCTGCAGAAACCAATTGTACTCCATTATCCGAAATTAAAGTAGCAGGACATCCCTCCCGTGCAAAAACCTCTCTAAAAAACTAATAACAGCATTTATGGTAGCCTTAGCGACAAATTTGACCTCAGGCCATTTCGAGTGATAATCAATGATGACAAGTGCAAAACGTGAGGTTTCAGGTAAAATAGAAAAAGGACCAGAGATATCAAAAGCAATCCTATTCCATGGAACTTGAGGCCATTTAAAGGGTCTGAGTGGCGGAACATGAACCTTTAACATGTTATCACTATCACAACAATCATTGCATTCCCTGACAGTGCGATCAATAAATCTGTCCATCCCTGGCCACCAAAAATACAATCTTATCAAACGTTTCATTGCAGAAATTCCAGGATGTGTTTTGTGTGCCAATTTTAAAATCAACTCTCGCACACCAAAAGGTGGAATACATTTACCAGATTTAAACAGGAAATCACCTTCACACAATAATTCATCAGCAACATGAAAAAATGGTAACACCTCTGATCTAATACTATTTTTGCTAGGCCAGCCATCCAGCACATATTTCTTGAGATGAACATACATATCATCTGCATCTTGGGACTCTTTCCACTTTAGTTCAGTGATATCCTGATATTGGACCGGAATCACATCAGAAATTTTCAACACAAAATCGACATCTTTAACTAAATTTACTTTGTCCCTACAATCTTCGCATGGAAGACTTGACAAGAAATCTGCAGTCACATTTTTTTTCCAGGAATATACTCCACAGTGAAATTGTACTCCTGCAATTTAGATGCCAGACGTGCAATTCTCGCCGTGGAGTTCCAGCCTCCACCAACTGACAATATGTGTATTAAAGGTTTATGATCTGTTCTAAGAACAAAATTGCTGCCCCAAACATAAATTCTAAAATGTTCCACCGCCCACACACATGCGAGCAACTCTCTCTCAATAACCGCATACCTGCGCTCAGTTTCATTAAGTGTTCTAGATGAAAAGGAAACATTCCACTTAGCATTACCATCTCGTTGCGACAGAGCAGACCCAAGACCATATAAGCTGGTATATAGTTATGATACACTTGTAACCCATTCTAAACGGTTTCAAGGTAGGAGCATTTACAATATAATTTTTGATATCTACAAAAGCCTTATCCTGTTCATCCTTCCAATCAAACATAGCTTTGTGCCTTAATAATTTTCTTAATGGTTCAATTTTGGTTGCAAAATTTTCTACAAATTTACTGTAATATTCGCACATTCCTGAAAAAGAAAGTAACTGTTCCTTGTTAACTGGAGCTGGAGCTTTGAGAATGGCATCTACATTAGATTTCTTCGGAACTAAACCCTCACCTGACAACGTATGTCCTAAGTATTCAACTGATTTACAAAACAACTTACACTTATGTGCCTTCAAGGTGAGTCCACTATTCTCCAGTCTTTTGCATACCTGATCTAAGTGTGATACATGTTCTTGTTCATTTTTAGAAAAAACTAAAATGTCATCTTGGAAGCATTTGATAAAAGAATCCAAGTCTCTAAAAATTTGAAACATCACCCTCTGAAAAACAGAGGCGGCTGAGGCCAGCCCAAATGGCATTCTTTTATACTGGAATAGCCCCATAGGTGTGATAAATGTGGTGTATTTCTTTGACTCCTCAGTCAGCTCAATTTGATGGTACGATGATCTGAGATCAAGGGTGGAAAATATTTGCGCACCATCAAACAGGGAAACAAGTTCATTAATGTTAGGAAGAGGGTGACAGTCAATTATGATATTAGCATTTAACGTTCTTAAATAAATACACACGCATAATTTTTGATCAGGTTTTCGTACGAGTACAATGGGAGAAACCCATTCCGAGGACTCAATAGGCTCTATTATGTTTTCCTTAAGAAGGTCATTCAACATCTCCTTCAACTCATCTCTAACATTGAGAGGAACACCTCCCAATTTTTGTTTAACAGGCAGTGCATTATCTTTCAAAACAATTTTATGCGCAAAATTATTTAGTTTGCCCAAATCATCACAAAAACGTTGTTATATTTATGATTCCAAAACTCCTCCTTTTCATTTTCTTTTACAACACAATTGTGACTTGTAATACTCACCATATCTATTTCACTGCATAGGGAAACTGTATCTTTGGAACGTGGATTTAGAGTAATACCTAACTCATATTGATCATGCCAACCTAGAACATTGACACCCTTGACAGCAATGTATAATTTAATCATGGCAGATCTATTTTAAAAGGTTAGAGGTACTTTTAAGAAACCCTCAATATCAATTACTGATCCGTTAAAACTTTCGGCAATGATGTCTGGTGGTAGAAGACTTGTAATATCACATGCATCCACTAATTTCTCATTAAAATACTCTTTAGTAATAATCGTCCACGGTGATCCTGAATCCACCATGAGTTCTATTTCCTTATTGAAAACGTAAAAGGAACATTTGGGAGACCTCATACTACCAATGACCACACAACCTCTTTGTACAATGGAAACAACAAATCCTCTGTTGGACTCCTGAATTTGACTAACTTCTGTACTATCACTAATGCAAGATACTTTCGTGGGGTCTAAACTGTTGGAAGAAACACGTGTTTGGTTGTGACGCCTATCTCTGCAAACATTTCTAAAATGTCCTATCCTTCCACAAATCTTACACTCCTTGTTAACTGCCGGACATCCTTGAAAAGAAGCAACATGTGATTTACTGACACACCTAAAAGAAAAAACAGAATTGTTATAATTATATTGTCTTTTGGAAATAAAGTTATTAAAGTTGCCTTTGTTTCTTCCTTGAGATAAATTAGAACCCCTGCTGTCAATTTTAGATTTTACAATACAAACTTCTTCCTCAGATTTAGATTTGCTAGTATTAGAGTTTTGCTTGACAACATCCATCCATTTTTTCCGACATTTCAGTGGATTTAGCTACAGCAATTGTTTCTTCCAAATTGGGAACTCCCATGCACCAGAGTTTCTCCTGGATCTTTTTATTTTTAACATGGACAATGATTTGATCCCGAAGCATTTCGTCACACATTGTCCCAAAGTTACAATGTAAGCACAGAGATCTTAATGCGGTAAGAAAATCATCAAAAGATTCATCAATCTTCTGTGCTCTGGTGTAAAATTTAAACCTATTCAAAGCAATGTTAGCAGTTGGTTTAAATCTTTTTTCAAGTCTAGACACTGCTTCAACATAAACATTCAAGGCATCACCCTCACCAAGACGTGAAACGCACTGAGGCAAAGTTCTGAAAATTTCTTGACCCTCCGAGCCAAGACAGTGGAGTAAAATGCTTTTCTTTATTTCAGCACTGTAGTAAGAAGAATTCCCAGGAAATCACAGGTACATTTGAAACCAAATTCTTCTTTATTAATCACAGATTTTTCAGCCACAGCGCAGAGCAGTGCGTTCCCTCGGATCACGATCACAACTGACACAGCTGATCGAATCCTCGGTAACGCACACTCTGACCATAATACATAGCCAGCATTCCTAACGTGGTTACATACTAAACATTCTAACAAGATCCAATTGAGACCCACTACAACACCTCCCCCTTTAATATGACAAAAAAAAACCAACAAAAAATGAAACATAAGTAAAAGCAAAACAATAATTTCAGTAAGTAACAAAATCCTCAAACCTAGCAGGCAATTTAATAGTGCGGCCACTCCTAACGGAACTGCCCACACTATTACTCCTTTCCTGTAACCAGCAACATTAGGAGCTGGAACCACATTAGAAGCTGGACCCGTTATCACACTTTTGCCACCCTGGTCCTGTAACCAAAATGTCCATTCCAACTCACTAGGACAAAAACTCTTCTTTTTCTTCCTAATTAAGTCAGCCAGATCCACACTCAATTTAACCACCTATCTCTTATTCCACCAACCTCTACCATTAAGGAAAACAGCCCCTTTTCCGACCTTATAAACCTTAACAGGATCATAAAAATGCGACTCACCTTTCCTAACTGCAAAAGGTTTCTTACACAACACCTAGTCACCTATTGCTATATCCACATCATCAACAGAACCCTTTTTGTCTAAATTTCTTTTCATACGAGATTGACTACGCTCCACAGTTTCTGGCAAATGAATAGAATGCAACTTCCCTTCACTTTTATTAACCAGCCAACAAGGCAGAAGCAAAGAATTAACTTTTCTACCCCTAAGTAACTCAAAAGGAGTAACACCAGTGGTGCAATGCGGAGACACATTATAGTTCCAAACTTTCTGCTCTAAAAATGACCTAACATCTAAACCAGCTGCAATTGCCATTTGAATTCCTGCTTTAAGGATTTTATTGCCACGCTCAACCAAACCATTGGAAGTGGGAGAATACTTTGCCACCTTCAGATGCTTAATATCCAGAGACCCTAAAAACGAACACATCCTCTCAGACACAAAATGCGTTCCATTATCAGTGACTAAATATCTAGGAGCCCCTTCCACCAAAAACAATTTACTCAAAAACAAAACGGTATTTTCAGTATTAGGAGCATCAACAAACTTATAGTACATCCACTTTGAATGATAATCCACCGCAAGAATCAGATATCTGTGCTCCTCAGAAAGAACTAAATAGGGTCCTGAAAAATCAAGCCCCACCTTGATCCAAGCTTCCTCCGGGAATTCAGTGGGATGCAACGATAATTTAGGCATCTTCCAGTGCTTATCAGAAAGCAAACATTCCTCACAACCATCAATCAGACCTCTAACCTGTGCATCTAGCCCCGGCCACCAATAGTGTTGCCTAATTTTCATGCAAGTTTTGGTTACACCTAAGTGTCCCTCATGTCCCATTTTAATAATAACCTTCCTCAAACTTACACAACACAACACCTAGTCACCTATTGCTATATCCACATCATCAACAGAACCCTTTTTGTCTAAATTTCTTTTCATACGAGATTGACTACGCTCCACAGTTTCTGGCAAATGAATAGAATGCAACTTCCCTTCACTTTTATTAACCAGCCAACAAGGCAGAAGCAAAGAATTAACTTTTCTACCCCTAAGTAACTCAAAAGGAGTAACACCAGTGGTGCAATGCGGAGACACATTATAGTTCCAAACTTTCTGCTCTAAAAATGACCTAACATCTAAACCAGCTGCAATTGCCATTTGAATTCCTTCTTTAAGGATTTTATTGCCACGCTCAACCAAACCATTGGAAGTGGGAGAATACTTTGCCACCTTCAGATGCTTAATATCCAGAGACCCTAAAAACGAACACATCCTCTCAGACACAAAATGCGTTCCATTATCAGTGACTAAATATCTAGGAGCCCCTTCCACCAAAAACAATTTACTCAAAAACAAAACGGTATTTTCAGTATTAGGAGCATCAACAAACTTATAGTACATCCACTTTGAATGATAATCCACCGCAAGAATCAGATATCTGTGCTCCTCAGAAAGAACTAAATAGGGTCCTGAAAAATCAAGCCCCACCTTGATCCAAGCTTCCTCCGGGAATTCAGTGGGATGCAACGATAATTTAGGCATCTTCCAGTGCTTATCAGAAAGCAAACATTCCTCACAACCATCAATCAGACCTCTAACCTGTGCATCTAGCCCCGGCCACCAATAGTGTTGCCTAATTTTCATGCAAGTTTTGGTTACACCTAAGTGTCCCTCATGTCCCATTTTAATAATAACCTTCCTCAAACTGGACGGAGGGACAAACTTATCACCTCTGAGAATAATATCATCCCTTACAGAAAGTTCATCTGCCACCAATGCAAAATTCCTAAGATCCCCCGAAAGATTTCTAATCTTAGGCCAACAACCTTTGCAAAAGGCTAAGACTCTAGACAGAACCAAATCATCCAAACAAGCTTTCTTCCAAACTTCCTCCGAAATAAGAGAACCACAATTCTCCACAGCATCCAATACTGCCACACATTCTACCTCATCTTCCTCAAAATTTTCCTCATCATCCTTTCCCATTAACATTCTCGACAAACAGTCGGCACGAAAATTCTTACTACCCTGAATGTGTTTTATGTCAAAATTAAACTCCTGTAATTTGGAAACCAACCTCGTTAACCTAGCAGACATTGAATTACTACTAGAAACCTTGTTAAAAATGAAAGCAAGAAGTTTATGATCAGTCAAAATCTGAAACTTTCCTCCCCAAATATACATTTTAAATGTTTTAACCGTTTGACAGGCTAGCGTCTCACGCTCGATTGTGCTATAATTTTTCTCAAAAGATTTGAGCGCTCCGGAAGCAAAATCCACCGTTTGTTCCTGATCCTTTACATGTTGACTAAGAACTGCCCCCAGTCCATTCATACTAGCATCCACAGTGATCATTGAAACACAATCATAGCGAAAAGCATGCAACGCTTTCGCGGAAATAACCAAGTCTTTTACTTTATCAAACACACCATTCAACTCTTCAGACCAGATGAACTTTTGACCTTTTTTAAGCAGACAGCGAAGAGGTTCAACCATCTGAGCGTAATTGCAAATCTTGCATAGTATTCTGCTAAACCCAGAAAAGAACGCAAAGCATCTTTATCCATGGGTTGTTTAGCCTCCTTAAGAGCTCTGATGACTGAAAACTTAGGTCTAATGCTTTTATCCGAAATCGTATGACCTAGGTAATCAAGCTCGTTAACCCCAAATTTGCACTTGTCCGCCCTTATCGTCATACCACTACTTTCCAAAGTCCCCAAAACCTTTTTTAACAAAATTAAATGCTCATCAGCACATTTCGTAAAGACCAGGATATCGTCCAAGTAAGCTTGAACTCCCACCAACCCCTTGAACAAAGAATCCATCACCCTTTGAAAAATACTGGCCACAGAGGCCAGCCCAAAAAGAAGTCTCAGGAACTTATATGCACCGAAAGGTGTAACAAGCGTAGTAAGTTCCTGAGACTCCTCACTCAGAGGAATCTGGTGGTATGCGGACTTCAAGTCAATGAGAGAAAACCATTTAGCCCCCCACAAATTTGGCAGAAGCTTGTGAATCTTCGGGAGGGGATGGCAATCCACCACGATATTCTTGTTTAAACCCCTCAAATCCGCACAGAGCCTAATCTCTCCTGATTTTTTTCTCGCAGCGACAATCGGGGCAACCCATTGAGAGGATTCAGTGGGCTGTATAATTTTTTGATCACACAAATCCTTCAACATTTTCATCAACTCCTCCCTAGCACTCAACGGCACAGGCCTAACCTTATGCATAACAGGTTGAACGTTAGGAACCAATCTGATTTTATGTTCAAAATTTTTTATACAACCCACCTGATCTTTAAAAACTTCTTTAAAATCCTCAAGTAATCGCTTGCAGTCAATTTCAGAAATCCCAACATTCATGACTTCAATACATCTCACCTTAATGGGGTTATCATCCCCTGGCACCAAATACAGACCCATTTTAGCAAGATCCTTCCACCCCACAATGTTTTTCCCTTTAACTGCAACATAAACTTTTGTCATTATACAGCGACCAAGAACTTCCACATTAGACATAAAGAACCCCAACATGTCAATGTCCTTTTCCCCAAAAGCCTTTGGGTTGATATCAGGCGGAGCTAAAGGGATATCTTTACTCCAATTTTCGTAAAAATAAGAGTCACGTAGGATGGTCACTGGCGAACTGGAATCAGCCATAACTCGAGTCTGAATTCCATCAATCAAGGCTTCACAAAAAGGGCCTTTAATTTCCAACAAATCATCTTTATGATTCAAGGTTAGCAGTAAATTGTCAAAAGACTCTGAACATGACTCGAAATCACTGCTGACGTTATTAACTTGAACTGCTCTTTTTTGATCCTTACAAAATTTCTGAAAGTGGCCAAACCTCTTGCAATTTGAACAACGCTTATTCAAAGCGGGACAATTAGGAAAATTACCTATATAAAACTTCGAGCCACATCTATAGCAAACAATTTGAGCCTTCTTCTGCACTGGAAATGGTTTTTTAACAACACCCTTCCCTCCTATAGCTAAAACCCCTTCATCGGAAGAATCCTCTTGATGATAGACCATATTAACTTTGGAAGAGGAACTAGCTTGCAGATCTTTGGTAGAAATTGAAGACCTTTCAATACCAAGAGCCAAGTCAATCACTTCAGAAAGAGGAGGTTTTTTACAGCTCAGAATCCTTTCCTGAATTTTATGTGAAGCACAATTAAAAACAAACTGGTCTCTAATTATATCATCCACAGTAGGGCCAAATTCACATGTTGTAGCCAATACTCTCAACGCTGAAATATACTCCTCTACTTTTTCTTCCTCACCTTGCTTCCTTTTATAAAACTTATGCCGCTCCAACATAATGTTAGGTGATTCCGAAAATTGTTTCTTAAGTCTTTCAATAGCCTCCAAATAGACATTTGCAACTAAAAGAAAAATTACCAAAGTCAAGTAAATAGTGTGCGTACGCAAATCTTCAAAAATGATCCAAACCAGGTGTGTGTATCACCGCGATACACTGTCAGCAAAGCGTGGGACAGAAGCGATCCGTCGCGGAGCTCGTTGCCAAAACAACAGAAGCTTCATCCAAAAACAAAATGGCCGCTCCGTAGGACGCAAGACGTCAGTACCCAGAATACTTTGCGGCAATGAGCTACGTGAAACGTCACAGTAGCGCAAACACACCAAAGTCTCGCACTGCTTGCAACCGTTACCCACAGCGCGAGCCTCCTGCTCGCGCCGCCAACGGTTGCTGGATCCCGAAAACCTAAGATAAAGGAAAGGTGGATCCTACTGGGCTTTCTTTCTTTCCTGAAAGACCGGATCTTTACCCCTGCGCTCAAAATACTTTCACCGTTAAAAGAACAAGGACGACGAGTGGCCCTTCAAGCGGAGTTCCAGCAAGAGATCTTGCAGGTGGCTGAAGACACTCCCAGCGTCGCCAAATGTAGTAAGAAGAATTCCCAGGAAATCACAGGTACACTTGAAAGCAAATTCTTCTTTATTAATCACAGATTCTTCAGCCACAGCGCAGAGCAGTGCGTTCCCTCGGATCACGCTCACAACTGACACAGCTGATCGAATCCTCGGTAACGCACACTCTTACCACAATATATAGCCAGCACTCCTTACGTGGTTACGTGGTTACATACTAAACATTCTAACACGATCCAATTGAGACCCACTACAAGCACCCATGCGCTCCCCATCAATGGCCT
Organism: Lissotriton helveticus; assembly: GCF_964261635.1. NCBI lineage: Eukaryota > Metazoa > Chordata > Amphibia > Caudata > Salamandridae > Lissotriton > Lissotriton helveticus. Next base: position 2,113,188,784 of record NC_136063.1, read on the forward strand.
TCATGTAATTCCTCTTTCAATCTAGACCATGGCATGGAAGGATCACCTTTGCTTTGTAAAAATTTAGCCGGAGGATCGAACTGCATTTTAAAGAAGTGATGACTCAATTTATAAATAAAAGAATTGTACAGTTTTCAAAATAATAAATAAAGTAGTAATATGGTATACTATAAGAAATAAATATATATTTCAATATCGTCAAAAATTGAATAAAATGTTTTGAAATACCAATAATATATGAAATTCCACTGGATTCAACGTTTTGAAATTCACCCAAACACTGAAATTGAATAAACGCTTCCGTGTGAAAGATTCAGTGCTTTAAAATTCACAAATTAATTGAAATTGACTGAAATGCTTCCGTGTGGTTCAGCGCGTGGTTGTTGCTAGGTAACCAACGTGCCTGCAGCGTGATTACACGACGTCTTTGTTGTGACGTGCTAGCTCGGCTAGGCGCGATGACATCAGCGCCGGCAGCCGTGAGCCAAACATGTCTTGAAGAGGCAGCGTGTGTGAGTAATGGCGCAGGAACAACACGCACCTAGGCAACGCCGGCAAATTCAAAGAATGCACAGCTCAGCAGTACTTGCAGTCACGCGCTTGGGCAACGCCGATAATTTAAGAGGTCTGCAGCACCTCAGCACCTCAGGTAACGCAAACAGAACAAGCGCTACATAAATAACCAAGTTGAAATTTATTGAAGAAACTTTCCACACAGGCAAATCCAACGATGGAATGACAAGTAGGATAACAATGTTTTCCCAAATCACAACACTCCCAAAAGTCGCAAAACAATGGAATTTGTAGAAAGCACTAGAATAGAGAGTAGCAACCACAATGTAATTGAACAGTACCTTGAAATACGAAGCAATCCTTGTGAAAATCGAAATGAATAAAAAAAAATGTTGCAAATTCCAATGGGTTCAATGATACTCCACTCCTGTGCTGAGAATGGCAGGAGTAAAGTAGGTCCTCATTGCCAAAATTTGTAAGAATTCAATCCAAGAGGTTTTAAGAGATTTATTGTAAATCAGCACAGCATAGCTCCTGTCAGGATAGCAGCAGGATACAACTGCCTTCCAAGTACAGAATGCTACATTAGCAAAGCTCTGTTTAGAATCAAGAACCAATACAGAAACATAACAAGTCTCATGCCTTAAAGAAATACACTAATGTACATATAAATAATGTATTTACACTAGATTAAGAAATGTAACACACGCTACTCCGGAACCCATAAAGGATTAGTGTTGAATTAGTATAGTGAAATTGCGATTCTTCTATTAACATGACTAGAGAATCTGGATTTCATTAAAGACACAGAGGCTAACATTATGCATACAACTTTTAATGCAGACCCAAGCAGCTGCATACATCACAAAGCAATAGTTCCATATTAGAACGTTATAAGGCAAACAAAAGGTAAGAGCACTAGGCAATAAGCCTCTTTTAAATGTGGTGTAAAGAAAAGAAAGGAAAGGTCCAATAAACTTCAATGAAAAGTCCAATAAAATTCATAAGTTCTTTACTGTATCACGAAGAAGAAAAGATGAAAGATGAATAAATTGATCCAAATTGATCCGAGAATATATTGATCCGTGGGTCAGGAACATGAAGTTATGAGAGATTATCTGAAATGAATGAAATGAAATGAAAGCAAATTTATAACGCGCAGACTCAGCCCCAAGGGCATCAAGGCGCCTAACCAAAAAAAAACTGCCATGTCCAGAGGGCTAATTACTAGTAAGCTTGCTTGAAACACCATGTTTTGAGGGCTTTTTTGAAAAGGGGCAGTGAGGATAGGGACTTAAGCTCTAAGGGGAGTGCATTCCAAAGACGAGGGGCAACTGTAGAGAAAGCTCTTCCTCCCCATCTGGTCTTCTTAGTCCGAGGGATCACCAAAAGATTCTGTTGTGATGAGCGTAGACATCTGCTGGGAACATAGCCAGCGAGAAGTGATCCCAACCCATCAGAAGGTCCAGCTTTCAGAGCCCTATGCACTAAACAAATGATTTTAAAAGAGATACGGTGCTCTATAGGGAGCCAGTGGAGGCTCTTTCTGGCTAGTGTCGCAGAGGAAGAGCAGGGGATGTCTAGTACAAATCTTGCTGCCGCATTCTGTACTATTTGGAGGCGCTGGATCAGTCCTTTATTGATCTCCGCATACAATGAGTTGCAATATTCCAATCTTGAACCGACCAACGCAACCACTGTCTGTTTCCTAGCTTGCGGGGAGAGGTAATGTACTATTCGTTGGAGAATTTTGATAACTCCCCAACAGGTTGCCACCGTTCTATTGACCTGAAGGGTCATTGCCAGCGAGGTATCAAAAATGACCCCGAGGTTTCTAGCTGAATAAGAGGGGACTGGGCAGGTTCCCAGGGATTGAGGCCACCATTCATTTGACCACACATCCTGGTTCCTTCCAAAGATCAGCACCTCGGTCTTATCGCCATTCAGCCTCAAGGAGTTGAGTATCATCCAGTCAGAGACTGATTGCATACAACTCCTGAAGCTGAACGCGGAGGTGCTAACCGATTGGGCCAGCGACACCATGATCTGCGTGTCGTCTGCATACGACACTACTTCCATTCCCTGTGCTTTTACTAATCTCGCTAGCGGGGCCACATAAATGTTAAATAGGGTCGGACTTAAAGCCGACCCCTGTGGTACCCCACATTGCAGAGATTTAGCAGGGGAGAGGTATTCTCCCAGTTTGACCCTCTGTTCTCTAAGGTCTAAAAAAGAGGACAGAAGGCTCAGAGCTGGCCCCTCCACCCCTATCTCCCTCAAACGAGATGTTAAGGTCGAGGGAGATAGGGTGTCGAATGCTGCGGTCAGATCGAGTAAGACCAGCAGCGTAGTCTGACCCTGGTCCACTTTCATTCTGATGTTGTTTGTTACCATGTTAAGTGCAGACTCCGTACTATGGAGTTTCCTGAACCCATGCTGGGTCTGATCTAGAAACCCAGAGGCGTCCAGGAAGGCAGATAAATGCGAGTTCAGGTGGACCTCAAGCATTTTGGCGGGGGCAGGAAGTAAGGAGATGGGTCTGAAATTCTTTAAGATTGAGGGGTCAAGGGAGGGTTTTTTAAGTAGTGGCTTAACAATCGCTTTCTTCCAGACTGAAGGAAAAACCCCATGCAGCAGGGCATTATTCATTACCTCCAGTAGAGGAGGAAGCAATGTGTCCCTACACTCCTTCATCACTTTGAGAGGACAGGGGTCCAAAGGAGACGAAGATTTAATCCTGTTCAGCAGTGAGTTAAGGTTGTCAAGTGTGATCGGTGGAAAGTTAGAGAGATTCTTAGTAGGATCTTTAGACCATGTTTCTAAGTTTGTGAGGGCCTGTATAGAGTGGTCCCCAAGGGACTTTCTCTGCATTTCCAAATTGACCGAAATCTCATAGATTTTGGCATAAAAGAAAGTAGAGATCTTATCGCAGAGCTCCTGCGATCCTATCACTGGGTCTGGGACTTGTAGTGAGCACAGGGAATCCACTACCTTAAACAGCTCCTTTGAGGAGGTGAGAGAGGTTGTAAGGTCAGAAAAGAATTCCTGCTTGGTTTTAATGACCGTGGCCTTATATTCGCCTAACAGTCGTTTATGAGTCTCTCTGTCTGTAGTGTCCCAGGTTTTCCTCCATTTTCTCTCCTGTCTCCTGCACCCCTGTCTCATCAGCCTAAGTGGCTCAGTAAACCAGGGGGCGGAAGGCCTACGCCTCGCTGAATATCGGCGTATAGATGGAGCTAGAGCATCTATTGCTCCAGCGATGGAGTTGGCAAGTTTTTGTGCTGCCTTCTCTGGGTCTGGTGGCAAGGAGACAGAACTAATGAGAGGGGCCAGAGACTCATTAGTGATGTTTTTATAATTCCTTTTGCCCTCTCTCTGAGCCTGTCCCTTCATGGATGAATCTGAGTGGGGAAGGGTCAGTTCTATAGGTACTGCCAGATGGTCTGTCCAGGCCAGCGGTTCAGGAGTACCCGTCTTAACCCTAGTATCATTGGAAAAAACTCCATCTAGCGTGTGCCTTGCCCAATGAGTTGGGCCTTTTACCAATTGAAGGAAGCCACAAGCTTCAAGGGGATCAACCAAGGAAGAGGTGTCTTTAGAGGTGAGATATTCTAAGTGAAAGTTTAGGTCCCCTAAAATGGTGAAATGGGGCTTACCAACATATGGCTCCAGAATTCTAAACAGATCGCTGCTAAAGTTAGATCTAGGGCCTAGGGGCCTATACATGAGGAGGCCTACAAAGGATGTTGATGGAGATGAGGAGATAAAGAAATGCAGTACCTGAAAGGGATCAGAAGGTACTGACAGCGCATTAATACGGCAGGTAAGATGCGCCTGGTAGAGAATCGCCAATCCTCCACCCCTTCGCTTGGCTCTGTCGAATCTGAGCAGCGCGTAACCCTCCGGGATTGCCATTAAAAGGTCGTGTCCTGAGGACTCAGTGGCCCAGGTTTCCGTAATAAAAACCCATACCGGTTTTCTAGACAGCACAAAGTCATGGAAGGCCACATTATTTTTAATTATGGAACGAGCATTAATGAGGTATCCTTTCTCCGAATGGGTACTCTTAGGCGAGGAGCCAATATGTTGATGTGGGTGGGTAACCGTGGGGGAAGTGTCAGGGTTCCGAGTACAGGCATTATATGAGCCCATGAGTAGTAAATCCTCAGGGGTGTGACTATGCTGGCATAGGAGATCACATGGTTTCAGGATCAGCATTTCCTCCGAAGTGTAAGAGTAAAATACCTGAGGGGGAAGCTCCGGGAGCCCGTCCTGCAGCCCGTCCTCAGCGCGGACGGGCGCAGACGGGCTGAACTCTGGCGTAACTCCGGCGCTACTACGGCACGCCCGCTGAACGCGTCCGCTGCGCGGAGCCATAACCGTATGTTTTTATACTAGTGACTCACCCAAGATGGCCGCCGTTATCACTCCGCCCGAGTCCCAAGTATCCCAGCCCTAATATCGTCCGGACACTCTGGGGGGGAATCAGCGCTGATTTTAGTAAGTGCAAAATAGCAAATTTTAAAAAGCCACAATTAAAATGATGCCTTCACCATGAAATCGGTGAGGCAACTAACGGTGCGCTAGATCGGCGCGCTAGTGCAGAGGGGGGAGAGGACACACGGGGCAAGTGCTCACAGGTAAAAAGTAAAGGACAAGAGAAAAGAAAAAGGAAAAAGATATCAATAATTGCAGAAATGCAAAGAGTAAAAGAACAATTCTGTAAATAAGTATAAACATTATAAACGCAAGGTAAACATTCAAATAAACATATCACAGAAGCCAAAAAAAAGATATGAAAAGTATACACTATGTTAAAATCAACCACCCAAGGGAAAGGGTGGGAGGGATAATGTCAGCCTCTGTGTTTCTAATGAAATCCAGATTCTCTAGTCATGTTAATAGGAGAATTGCAATTTCATTACAAGACCGGAGGCTACCATTATGCATGTTGGTAGCCATGTAAGACAACATCAGACATATGAGTGATTGGTTTGCAATAGTGATGAGCAAAAGTTCTAGAATTAGACCAATCAGCAGCTTTAAGAATATCATCCAACTTACCACCTGACCAAAATGACTTACTGGCCATTGCACCTCTGATAGAGTGTGGTTTGAAGACACTCAGATCGATACCTGCAAGGTTCATAACAATTTTAACCCATCTTGCAATAGAGGCAGAGGTAATACCCTTGTGAGGTTTAACGAAGGATATAAGTAACTGATCCACACCAGAGGGGCGAAGTACATTCATTCTCAAATCGTATTCTTTCATACAGTCCGCAACACAAAGTTTTTTACATATGTCAAAGCGTGGGTAAAAGATAGAATCAGACATAGTCTTGGTTCTTCTATGCAGTTCAAATTTGACTCCAAACAAATCATAAGACCTTTAAGAAATATCAAGGGCTTTAACGTCAGAAACCCTGCGACAAGAAATCAAGCAAAGAAGAGTAGCTAGTTTGATAGAAAGGTTCTTTCTGTTTAAAAGAGAGTTTTCAGGCCAACCACAGAAAAGGTCAAGAATTACAAATAATAGCATTTTTACCTACCGTTTTATCGTTGATCAGGGCATGACCAGCGGAAATAGCCGATCTAAAACAATAGATAGATCTGTAAATTAGACCTTAGACCTTAAACCTCTATCGAATTGTTCCCCAAGGAAATTAACTATATCAACAATATAGTTGCCTCCATGGGATCCAGGTCCCTTTCCATGCACCAACGTAACCAAACTTTCAAAATGTTGTTATACCAGTAATGTGTTCCAGGGGCCCATGATTCTCCGAGGAGAGTTGAAGCTGTCGACTAAAGTCTTGCGAGATCATTGGATCTCCTGACACTCTCCAGGCAAGAACAAGAGAACAAGAGGGTGAATTTGACCGTCTACGTCTGTAAGAAGGTCATTGAGGGAAGGAATTAGGAAAGGAAGATCGTAAGTCAGTTCTAGGGCAGTAGGGAACCATGCTTGGGATTGCCAAAATGGGGTTATCAAGACAATTGATGAGTGTTGATGTCTCACTTTCTGGACCCTCTGGATCATGGCCAATGGAGGGAAGGCATAAACATTGATCCCTTCCCAAAATTGGAGAAAAGCGTTTAGGGTTAGAGCACCCGGGTCGGGCATCCAGCTGTAATAATTCACCAACTGGAATGTTAGTCTGCTCGCGAATAGATCTATTTGGAAAGGACCCCAGACATTATTGAGGGAATTGAAAACAGACGTGTTGAGTTTCCAGTCGCTGTAGTCTAAGAGGAACCTCGAGTTCCAATCTGCACAAAGGTTGGATTTCCCCAGGAGATATTCTGCTCTGAGAGAGATTTTGTGTTCCAGGCACAAAATCCAATGTTTCTTGGCTAGGTTGGAGAGGTCTTCCGATTTGGTACCTCCCAAGCAGTTTATGTAGGCAACAGCGGACGTGTTGTCCATTTTCAGAATAACTGATCTGCCTTGAAGAGAGTGTTTGAAACTCATCAGAGCATAAAGCCCGGCGGTTAACTCCAGGTAATTGATGTGGTGTGAAGATTCTTCCTGAGACCAAATTCCTCCAGTGTTCTGATCCAGGAGACAAGCACCCCAGCCATGAAGGCTCGCATCTGATTCCAAAATAAAATCTGGCGCTGAACCAAAGGTCGGTCTACCGTTCCAAGCGTCCAGATTGTCTAACCACCAGGTCAGTTCTGAGATGGCCTCCTGGTTCAAGGAGACACGATCTCCGTACCATAGCCCTGATCTCAGAGCCCTTGCTTTTATTCTTTGAAGGGCTCGATAATTTAGGGGGCCCGGAAAGATAGCCTGATGGAGGAAGAGAGAAGGCCCAGGAGTCTTGCTAATTCTCTTAAAGAACGATTTTGTTGCTTCAGGACATGTCTTATCTCTTTCTTTATTTTGGAAATCTTCTTTGGAGGAAGAAGAAGAAGGCAATCCGTGTTTTTTACAGTGAAACCCAGGAATTCCATATTCTTTGAGGGAGATAGTATAGATTTTTCCTTGTTTATGATAAATCCCAGGCTTTCTAAAAGGTCTACAACAGTTATCAGATCTTTGATGTTTTGATTGTGATCTTGAGACAGGATGAGGATGTCGTCTAGGTAGATGATGAGATGAATACCTTTTTCTCCTAAAGATAAGGTTTATGATGGGTCTCCAACCTTTTTCCTTTTTTTCTACAAGGAAAAGAGTGCTTATAAATCTCAGAAATTCCTTAGGGACCTCTATGACTGCACCTTTCTGAAGCATTGAGGAGATCTCATCCTCTATTATTTTTTCCTGATCTAAAGAGAGGGAAATCACTTTGGGAAGTGAGTTTTGAATTGGAATTTGTGTGAAATCTATAGAAAAACCGAGCAAGGTATTTAAAACCCAAGGGTCTTGAGTGATGAGTTTCCAGTTGTGGTAGAAGAATTTCAGTCTGCCTCCCACCTTTGGTTTCGAAGAAAGAGGGGGAGGATAAGGGAGAGAAGTACTCACTCTGAGGGTTGGTGTCGGCAGAAGCTCCTCTCGCTCTGAATCCTCTACAACGGAAGCCCCTTCCTCTTGGAGGGTAGAATTGGGGTTGATTGGATGGTTGGTATCCTCTTCCACCATAACCTCTGGATCTGGAATAGGGCCTGTGGTTGAAGCAGCCGGAAGATTGTCCCCTTCCTCTGGCCCTTCCAAAAAGGTTGTTGGGATTGAAGACCCTTTTCATGTTCTGATGGGCTTTGTCCAATGCAGTGAATGTAGAAACATATTTACCGAGGCTTTTAATTCAGTCCTCCCCGAAAAGTAAACCTTTAGGATTAAGAGAGGGTTCCTTGTCAGCCAAGTCACTTAGTTTTGGGCTAATCTTGGTTAAGACTACTCTTCTCCTCTCTGAATTAAGGCCTGCATTTGCGTTGCCTAGTAAGACAAGAGCTCATTGACTCCAACCCCGAATTGAACGGGTGTCAAGAGGGGAGTCATTAAGCTAGCTCTCTTCGGCATCAATAATTTGAGTTAAAGGGCCTAGAATATCTAAGACCTTGTCTTGGCAGATTTTAAGAGATCTTTCTAACCCTTTTTGAGGGTCTCTGACGAGTTTAAAAAGGTAAGTAATAAGTTCGGGTGGAGATTTGGGGTTTGGCAAACTCTACCCTCGATTGACGGTCTGGAGCATTCGGCTCTTAAGAGGTTGCGAGTCTCCCTCTCCAAGGGATTCCTTAGCCATTTAGTAATAAATTTGCATACATGATCGTGGGGGGTCCACTCCGTACTCCTTGGATGTTTAATATTAAAAGGAGAGAACATCTCCTCCCCCAGGGGGTCCATGATACTATCATTAGATGAAGATGGAAGGTTCTTGTTAAAGAGAAGGGAGTCAAAATCTTGATCATCCTCATCGAGGTCAAGGATATATTCATCCGGGAATTCTGAGGCATTATCAACATGAAAGTTGTCATCATGTATACATTCGAGGTCATTTACATCATCCTGAGCACTTTGATAGTTTGTGCCGCGAGGGACACCTATGTATTTTGTGCCGCTAATGACACCTTTAAATCTTGTGCCGCTAGGGACACTTGAAGTATTCGAGGTGCGAGGACCTCTTGTAAATCTCGAGGTGCTAGGACCTCCTGTGCTCTCTGGGGTAATTCCAATATTTTTAGATTTCTTAGATTTCTTACCCCTTGTTTGAGTGAGACTGGTCTCATCTGTTATGTCAGGTTTGGGAAAGTCATCCTCTTCAGAAGGGAATGATCTTTTTGAAGACATGACCTGGGAGAGTGTTGAGAACATACAGGATCTCATTTCCTTATGTATAAGGTTTTTAATAGCCTCACTATTGAAGTCAGATTCAGACATAGTGAATAAACATATATATATATATATATATCTTTTTGATCCTCTTTATATTTATTATTAATTAAAACATTTTTTTTACATTTTTTTTTAATAGATCAGATAAAACTCCCTTTTAAAAAAAAGATTTATGCTAAATAGGGGGGGGGGTGGACTAATGGAGAGGGTCCAGTAGGACAAGGAGACTTAATAAAACTATCACTCGAGTGAGTTAAAATAAAGTATATTGGTTAAAAACGAATATTAAGATACAAACTATAATATTGTTAAACTAGGGGTTTTAAAATGTTTTGCACAAGAATATATAAATATATTTAGGGAAGGGTAGATGAGCTCTGTAACTGCCAGCTGATCCACGACGCTGATCCAGCAACTGAATAAGGTCGGCTCGAGCGTCCGATCAGCCGGCTTTGCGGTTTAGAGGAAAGTTCCTTGGCAACGCGCGTACGCGACGCGGGCATTGCCAGGGTGAATTCGTCCAAATGCGCCTGGTCGAAAGGTCCCGGAAGAAGGGAGTTCCGAACCGGTAAGCACTTCTAATTTTTAGCGATATAATTGAAATTCTCATGCGGGAGAGAGTATGGGGAGAGGAGCCTAAGAGCGGCAATCCTCTCCCCCGGTCATTAAATAACGCGCAAATAATCAATGACGAGGGTAGAGAGGGCGGTTTAGAGCCAAAATATACGCCGCTCTCCGTAAATTTGGAGAGTGGGAAAAGGTGCTGAAGACGCCTGATAAGGGGGAACTAACCAATATTAAAAGGAAAAAGGCAAATCGAGTAAGCATAAATACAGATATATAATCTTAATAGTAATACAAATAGCGATAATACAAGAAGCAAAGATACTAGAGTATTGGTGATAACATCAGCATACAAATTGAAGAGGAATAAGTCAAACAGTTAGAAGGAGTAAAGTAACAAGAGAAGTAGTGAACTTATCTGCTTGGAGCCGCATTTAAAAGAGGCTTATTGCCTAGTGCTCATGCCTTTTGTTTGGTTCATAACGTTCTAATATGGAACTATTGCTTTGTGATGTATGCGGCTGCTTGGGTCTGCATTAAAAGTTATATGCATAATTTAAGTGGTGGATAGGTTAGTCAATTATTTGGATTCAGAAGGATAGCGGAAGGATAGAGGAGAGAAAAAAGGTTTGTATTTATATAGCGCTTCTTACCCCTGATGGGGTGTTGAAGCGCTTTCTTTTTTGGTGAGTAGCACGCTACTCCGGAAACCCATACAGGATTAGTGGTTAATTAGTACAGTGAAATATGAAAGTAATTTGAGTGGTGGATATTAGTCAGTTATTTGGAGTGAGAAGGATAGCTGAAGGATAGAAGAGGGAAAAAAGGTCTGCATTTATAAAGCGCTTGTTACCTCTGATGGGGTGCTGAAGCTCCTTTTTGGCGAGTAGCACGCTACTCCGGAACACATAAAGGATTAGTGTTGAAAATTAGTATAGTGAAATATGAAAGTAATGTCTGGTTGATATGTTATTCAGTTATTTGGATAAAGAAGGGTAGTGGCGGGCTAGAAGAGGGAAACGAGGTTTGCATTTATATGGTGCTTGCTACCCCTGATGGGGTTTTGAAGTGCTTTTTTGGCGAGTAGCACGCAACTCCGCAACCCATAAGGATTAGTGTTGAATTAGTATAGTGAAATATGAAAGTGATTTGAGTGGTGCATATGTTAGTCAATTATTAGGATTGAGAAGGGTTGGGAAGGGATAGAAAAGGGAAGTGCTATCATTGAATTGCAGATTGTTATTGACATTGGTACCTGTAACAATTGATGTTACTGATGAAATAGGAACAGTTGATTGCCAATTGAGAAAACTTTTTTCCAGGGAGAAGATCCCATCCAGCACACAGCAAACAGGTTCCCTCATCGGTGCCCATCTGGCAAATCCCCGCATCCTATCCCCTGAATCCTCCACTCCAGGTGACATACTGGAGTTCCATGTTCAGTCTCAAAGAAGGTTGCTGGAGAAGTGCTACTTAAGCAAACCTGCCTCGTTACCGTACACCTCCTCCCCATACTGAACATTACACAAGGGTTTTAAAAAAATAAGTTAAAGAACAAACTGAGCAAACTAAAGTTAACATAACATACAACATTGTTTCAACAACATAAATACAAGTTATAAACCTAAAGGATAAGAACTAGCAAAGAACACAGGCAAAAACATGAGTAACAATCTTGGAGATACAGACTAATGGATAATAAAAGAAAAAAACGTCACTCAAACATAATCCTTCAAATATTTTAGCCTCTTAACTATCCTGTCTGAGGTTCGAATTGTGTCATCATGGACCTTCTTTTTTATTATTTTCTTATCAGAAGGCACAGGAGTTTCACTATTCACATTACTATCATCCTTTTTGTAAAGGACCACCCATTTGAGATTCCATATCTTATGGTCCTGAGTCTTGATAGCATTAGTAAACATTTTGATGACCGTATGGGTTTAAAGAACTTGGAAAAAGAATCACCCTTTCTTGGCTTTCTGATCAAGACTAAGTCTCCAAACGCACCGCAGTTTTCTTCACCGCCTTCCTGACATCAAACTCACACTTCCTCTACTTGCTTTTATCATTCTCCTGCTAGCGCCAATCCATGCCACCAACACTCTTTCCAATCCTAACTCATAAGCATTAAAACCATGAAGGCTCAACAAAAGTGTTGGGAAGTCATCCACAAAGTAAGTCAAAGGGTGTTTTACCAGTGTGTCATTAAAAGCCTCTATTACACGTTGCTGACGCAAGGATACTAAGTGTAAAGTGCATACTTGTATAAAAGACTACAGGTTAGCATCGTAACTCTGAAGGAGGAAAATAGCTTAATTGTATGGAAAATATGTAGAAACAAGTGAGCTTCTGCTATGCTTAACCCGTATTGATGGACTAAAGCATGTCTATTGGTCAGTAGACCGATAGTTGGCTGTGTCAATGGAGAGGAAAGGTCAATGCAATGGGCCCTGTGGTGGCCAAATTATCTGTCAGCCTATAGCGTTCACGTGTCAGTGCCTCTAACTTCCTGGAAAAACGGTCTATAAATCTGACCATGGTGTAGTTCATGGTGGTATTCGAAGGATCGAAACAGGCCAGGACCGCTCCTCTGCAGGATCTTATGTCGTTAGCTATCGGCTATGCCTCCACCCTAAAATGGAACTAACATCCTTTCTTATCCCAATGGCTCTCCTGGGTGCCTTTCTTCTTGTTGCAGGCAATAGGTCCACCCGCACAAATGGCATAACATTTATTTTCAGAATAATTGTGTCAACACAGAATAGTAGAACATTTGTTATTGTCAATTGCATTTCCCTCCATTTATGGCTTCCAAATGTAATCCAGTGCGCATAAAAGAACACATTTTGCAAACTGCACTCTGAATGATATGATAGTATGGGTAACCACAAATTCAAGCTGTGCATATAACCACTATTATTGAACTCAGTATATTGGACACATTTAAAAACTCCTTCATACCCATTCCTCCTTCCTTAGATTTTACCATATGAATTGCTGCTAGGTCAGCATGTATTGAAATTTAATTTTAAGCTCCAGCTAAGTTGTTGGCTCTGGGTATCGCCTGTTTTTGGACAATCAACAAATACTATATATTTCCAAGACCTGAAGGGTCTGACAAATATAATTGAAAATTGCTTATACAAATTGACCACTGGGGCAAGAGATGACTGAAGAAAACGTTGTCATCAATCGCTATTTTTTCTTTATATGAGACTAGGGTGAAACAGTCATGTAGTTATTAGTATAATGAAATAGTGTGTCGCTAATAGGTTTTTAACATACAATAGGTCTCTTTCTTCTGCTAGTTCTAACACTTTTGTACGTTCTTTTTCCAGGCTTCTGACTTCTAGAGCTCAGCAGGATCCTTCTTTTTGGACCATCGAGAGATCAGTGGAACTGCAGATAAAAAAAATCATGCTTATTTGCCTATTTGTTTCTTTGCTTTTTTTAGAGGTTTTCTCCTATTTTCTGGTCTGTTTTTTTTTCTTTCTTTTCCCTGTCCTACGTGTTTCTTTCTCTTAGGTTAAGAGACCTGAAGTCCTTATTCTTCCTTTTCAATAATGTCTTCTCCACTTTCCTATGGCATAGCTTTCATCTTTATTTGGCGGTGTGCATATAGGGGCATTTATTCGTCCAATCCATTGAACATGGGTGAAGTATCAAAATTAAAAATCTAGAAGAAAGCGAGCAATAAAAGGACCCGCATGTGAGCACCCTAATGCTCTTCTGATGACCTACGACCCTCCCCTGGATTGTGGTGCGTCCAATACTCGAGGAGGTGGGCCCACCTCTCCTGCCTCCTTGTCTCAGTTAAACACCATTAGCGGCTCGTGGAGGGAGCGCAGTGGGGCGGGGCCAAATGTGTTTCAGCGCACGCAAGGAAATTTGTTTTATTTATTTATTTGTTTACATTACTCGTGTCTGCCGTGAGCTGGATTTTACTACTCCTGACCCTGCCCCACCCCCGCCCCACGACACTCCCTCCATGAGCCGCTACTGGAAAGACATGTTGGTCTGGGTCATCTGGTCTCTGCTGACAGCCCCCGGAGTTGGCTCCTCTTGGTGTTGGGTCCACTGTTTCTCTCGGTGTCCTCATTCTCCTAATCTTTCCTTTCTTCTGTGTTCTCGTCCTCTCCTCCACTCCTTGCTTCTGGTTCCTGGGTTTTAGCACATGCATAAATACTATTTCAGCCTTCTCTTCCACCTGCCTTTCTTCCGGTCGTGTCTCTGTGTTCCTTTCTTGGCACTCTACTCCTTTTACTCTTTCTAACATTTTCCGTTAGAGTCTCCAGGTTACCAAGAGGATGTTGATCAGCGTCATAGAGATGCGCCGGCTCAACAGGTAAGTACTTTTTACACTACTTATTGTCAGTATGTTTTTTTTTTCAACTATTAGTTTCTTTGGGGAAAACTATGAGCAATCTACATAAATGTACCCTTGCTAAATTAGGAATTGTGTTTACGTTTCAGTGATGTATAGCTTTCTGGGTTCATGCATCGGGTTCACACTTGTTTCCACCACAAATCGCAAGCAGGTTGAAACCACAAAAATAGGAAAAATGGATTACCACTTAGAAAAATGCAAAAACTGTGGTAAAAATGTGATGTAACACAACTCTACTGATTGTTGGGGACGTGGCTTGCGAACAGATCATGGCGGACGCGTGAGCCGGTTGCTCTGCGTTGGCACGAATTGGAGCCTGTAAGAAATACTCCGTGGCATAAAATCATGGTCCGAGGGAAGAACTGGCAGGTTCTGGGAAGTAACTTGGGAATCCGGCAACGTGTCACAAGAAGTGGTGTGGAGAACAGACTGCAGGGTAAGCTGGGACAAAGATGGCGGCCCGTGGTGCAGAGGGCAGCAACCTGGACACGGATTGAAGCTCTCACGCTGAATCCGAGAGAGAGAGGTCCATTGCCATCGTCAGAGTTTATGGGAGGAATTTACCCCCGCTGGACTGACAACCTGAGACCTCGGAAGACGGAGCGAGAGTTCTGGGATTGAAGGCTGCTGATCCCCGGAGCCCTGCGAGTGCTTGCTAGGCAGTGTGATGAGTATCTCTGATCTCCTGGTGAACCTGGGCAGTGGCTGTTGAGGGGCCAGAGACGGTCTGGACGATGCCATAGGCCTGAGTGATGGGCACAGTGTTGGGACTTAAAAGTTGACAGTTGCGGCTACAGCGGGGATGATTGTCCCTTTACAGACTCGGGACTGGCAGGGTGGCCCAGAGGCGACCTTCCCTAATTCTGCTGCACAGGTTCATTCATATGGGCACGTCCCTAAATGGGGATCTTAATTGAGGAGTAACACCCTTTAGAGCCAGGCAAAGGACGAGTGACTGAGGGAGATTCGGGCATATCCTAAGCCCAGTAAGATTGCTGGGAAACATCCAGCACTGCTGAATGACCTGGGGGCAGAACCGGGATTTCCTCTATATTTGTAGCATCATATGCACTGACTTAAGAGGAGGAGCTATTGCACAGGACACTGTTAGGTCCACTGCCTATTAGTTTAATCTACAAACGCCCATTAGTGAATCCATCCCTCCCCATCACTTCCATAACTTGCTGGTACTGGGAGAAAGCTGTTGACGCATCTAGGCTACCTTATAACCTGGAAGTTCTGCCTAGCCCTATTGTTGAGCACTCTTCCTTTAAACGCAGCACACAATGGACAAAGTTAGTTCTAAGACATCAGGGGACACTCGGACAGTGAAGAGGAACCATTCAAACCCCAGCAGGATCCACAGACCCCACTGACAATGACGGATCCCGTCCTTTAACAGCTGGCTAAAATCCTGGAAACCATTGCGGACACCAAAGCCACACATCACCAGGATATCAGTACAGTGTCAGTGGGGCTAGCTTTACCCCACACAACAGACCCTGGCTCACCAAGTCATGGAACTCTCGGACCGGGTTTAGATTCTTAAACACGGAGCTGAAGACACAGAGGGGCGAAACAGGAGAAACAGCATATGAATTGTGGGTCTACCTGAAGGAGCGGAAGGTGGAGACATAATTTCCTTCCTGGAGCCCCAGCTACGTTCGGTGGTGGCACCAGAAGGCCTTTCCTCATTTTACACACTCGAGAGGGCACATAGAGTGCATCGGGTCGCTCACCGCGCCCTGTGGTTGCGAGGCACCTGCACTATAAAGACAGACGTTCTACTCCAAAAAGTGAGGGCGGATGGCCTGTTTCAGATAGATAACAGCAGGGTTTCCATCTTCCCCAATTACACTGCTGACATGCAGAGGCACCGAGCCTCGTTCCTCGAAATCAAAAAGGCCCTACCGGAAGAGAATCTGCAGCATTCCCTGATGTTTCATGCCAGGCTCTGCATTATACCGGATGAAAAGGCGCACTTCTGCGAAGATCCTGAAAGAGCTTGGGAATGGCTTGAATCATATAAGTCTGGTGAGATCTCTGAGAAGGCACCCATTAACGCCGCCCCTAGAGGCTGGTGTATTGGGAAGAGATCACGGACCAGACTGAAGCAGAGACCATCTAAAAAACAATAAATCAGCCGCAAAACCCTGCTCTAGATCGGTTAAAGACACGGGAGACACTGACTCAGAGACCTCTCAAACAGTCAGTATTGCTCTGCCAGCCAACACCCCAAGAACAGCGGTTGGCCTATGACCTGGATGAGGCTATCCGCCGGAAAGATATGAAACACTGAACCAGGCTGGAGGCGGGTGCTGCCTCGGCCGACACGGATCACACTGTATAACACTGCACTGCCCAATGTGCAATATATAAAAAGTGTCCCTCCCCCTGTTGGAGACACACACCCGAATCTGATGGGGTCTTCTATTGACTATGATTGTCTGTCTGCAGTTTGGGCGGCTGGCCGTTGCCAGGTTGCTCTAGGGAAATGTCAGTTTTGTTTTTTTGGGGTGTTAATCGTAATGTTCTTGTTTTTCATGCAGATGGATTCTTGGCCTTTTATTCTCTGGAAGATGGGGTTGTGGTGAGCCCAGATTATCTGAATACTAGTACATGGCGTCCGACTTTCAAACATTAAAACTCCTCACATGGAATATTATGGGGATGGGCACAGCCATTAAACGGCATAACATACACAGATACTTACGCAGAAGGGGGATACAGATTGGACTCCTACAAGAGACACACCTCACCCACACCGAAGCTGTGACACTTTGCAAAAGGTGGAGAGGGCAAATATTTGTGAACACCTACTCAGCATACGCTAGGGGGAGGCGCTAATCTCGATATGTGTTGAAGTGCGCTTCGAACCACTACATGCCCTAGAGGATAAAGAAGGTAGATATGTACTGTTGAAGGGAAGGCTCCTTGGCCGAGATATTGTACTGGGTAGCGTTTACGCACCTAACCACGACCAGATATCCATTTTACGGGTCCTTTCAGCCACATTAGCGGAGATACCGATGTCAGACATGCTGATAGGGGGTGACTTTAACTGTGTCGCTGATGTTACACTTGATCGGTCACATCCCCCATTGCACAATGTGCAGACGCGCCGTACAACAGCAGGCTTTCGAGATTGGAGGGAACATTGGAGGTTGGTGGACATATGGAGGACACAACACCTAACAGACAAAGACTACTCCTACTATTCCACCATTCATCAATTACACACGAGGCTCAACTTTTTTCTGTGTACACCCAGATTGGGTGGTTCTGTCACACACACTGAATATTTAGGATGCACACTCTCGGTTCATAGCCCCCTCATTCTAACCCTTCAACCTTTGGGGAAATGCCAACTAGCCCCATTGTGGTGCCTTATCCTGTTAATATTGGAAGACATATTTTGTAAAGAAACTATAGGCGCAGCCATTGACACTTACTTTGCCACCAACACTAAGATGGCAACTACGATGCTGATGGAATGGGAGGCATTTAAGGTTGTGATGAGGGGACTGTAAACCTTCTTTCCCTCAGGATTGGATGGTGACGCTGTGCCACTAGTATTGCCTTAGCAGAAAAAACACAGACACAATCTAGGATGGTTTGAGTTCTGTTTATGCTTTCTCACAGAACTATACAATTTAAGCCGGGTTACTGAGTTCACACCACTCATGTACAAAGAATTTGCGTCGGTACCGTCCTCCGCATGAGTGTCGTCCTGACACTCCCCAACGGAGGGCACTGTGCTAAGAGGTGGCCGACAATGCCACCCGACCCCCGAACAAATACTTCTTTGCCCAAGAACCGTCCCCCGCAGTGATGCTGGTCCCAGCAACTTCCAACGTGGGGTACAGTATGTCCTGGTTAATAGCACCAAAGACTGACTATAGTTTAGGTTTAATGAGTGTTCTTCCCCTTAGTCTGTGTGCGTTCGTTTCCTAGCCAATGCTTGTTTGTTGCGGGAAGTTCAAATGAGCTAAAGCACAAGCTAGTCACACCCTCTCCGGGGATGTAGTGTCCTGGGGTGCACCGCTGTACAGAGCATCTGCTCTGAAGTGTCCAATGCGTGGTTCTCGGCAGGCGTTTCAGCGCGCTAGTGACAGGGTTCCAGCGCGAGCCTTACGCTATTCCAAAACTCCTCAGGCTGAACCAAACGCTGCCGTACTACGAGGAACTCTCCCTACGGTTCCGCTATCGGCTGACTCGGATAACAATGAAAGGGGAGCCCCTTACCTTCACGGCGTCTCTTCTCCGGAGTTCATCAATATCCGATGGGGTTTCCCTGCGCCGCATTTGTTTTTATTCGTCATGAATGTTCGTGCATGCGCGGCGCTTGGGCTCACGGGAGTTGTAGTTCCCTGGGCGGCCGATACTGTAGTTCTGTGGTTCTTTCGTCGTCTGTCTGCCGCGACCTATCTCCTGTCTGAAGATACCGTGGAGAAGGAAGTGGAACTTGACAGTACAACCCCCTTCACACCGGTCCCCCAGAAGGGCCGGGTTTGGCCGGATTTTCCTGTGAAACTCCTTCAGCATCCTTGAAGCCGATATGCCAGCCACCGGCTCCCACGACTGTTCCTCAGGGCCATATCCTTTCCACGCCACCAGATACCACAGTTTGCCCCGTCTCCATTTGGAATCACGGATTCCCTCGATTTCGTATTCGCGATCAGCCTCTACTTGCACATCAACCAGGGATGAGCGCGTCCGGGCTCTGGAGGGCTTCAGCAGAGAAATGTGGAAAACTGGATGGATCTGCATGGTGGAGGGTAATGCGAGCTTCATGGTAACCGGGCTGATGCATTTCTTGATGCGAAACGGGCCTATGTACCTAGGGTGGAACAGGCTGCGTTTTTTGAAACGCATGTTGCGGGATGACACCTACACAAAATCCCCGACCTTGTACAGCGGCCCCGGTCTCCAGCGCTTATCGGCTTGGGTCTTGTACCTGGCTTTTGCCTCCACCAGGTACCTTTGAGTACGCACCAGCAGATCCCTGATGTGAGTTGTTCTTCTTGTCGTTTCGGGCAACGTCTGTATTCCAGCTGGGTGCCCCAAAGGCAGGAATCTTGATGGTGCCCGAAGTTGGCATAGAACGGTGACACCTTGGTTGAGCTGTGTGAGGCATTGTTGTAAGCTATCTCCGCCAAACAGAGGTGCTCCACCCATTCCTCCTTACCATGGTCGATGAAACAACGTAGATACTGTTTCAGGGTTTGGTTGAGCCTCTCGGTTTGGCCGTCCGTTTGCGGGTGGTAGCTCGTGGACATGGCTGATTTGACGTGCAAAGCAGAGCACCAGGTTCTCCAGAATTGGGCCGTGAACTGTGAGCCCCTGTCGGACACTATCACGTTGGGCAGGCCGTGAAGACGCACGACCTCTTGCAGCAACACCGAAGCCATCTTCCCTGCAGACGGTAGTCCTTTGCAGGCTATAAAGTGCCCCATCTTGGTAAGGAAGTCGACCACCACTAGAATCACCGTGTTCCCTTGGTCCGAGGGCAACCCAACCACGAAATCCAAGGAGATGTTTTCCCATGGTCATGAGGACGTGGGAAGGGGTTGCAGCATTCCCTGTGGTTTGTGGTGGTCCGACTTCATGGCCGCGCACACTTCGCAAGAAGCGACCCATTCCGCCACATCTCTTCGCATGCTTGGCCACCAAAACTGCCTCGCTACGTATTCCCGTGTCTTTTCCGTTCCCAAGTGTCCCGCACTGGGCGACTCGTGACACCATCGAAACGCCTGTTTCCTCAATAGCAGAGCTGGTAACAACATGGCCGTTCCCTTGATGGGGATGCCCTCCTTAACGCGCCACTCCGGGTGGTGACGAAGCCAGGTTTTCCATTCGTAGGACCGTACCCCCTCTTGCACCCTTTTCATGAAGCTGCCAGGTTGTATAGCCCCAATCACATTCTCCGGTTGAATGATAGAGGCCACCGGTGCATGGGGTACCTTTTCTCCAGAGGTTTGCCTAGAGAGAGCATCCGCCTTGCGATTCTCGGCTCCGGGTCTATAGGTTATAATGAAGTCAAACCCTGAAAAGAACAGCATCCACCTCATTTGCCTTGGTGAGAGGTGTCGTGCCGCGGTCATGAATTGAAGGTTCCGATGGTCCGTGAACACTGAAACCACATGCCTAGCCCCCATCAGGAGATGTCTCCACTCCAAGAAGGCGTCCTTGATCGCCAGCAGCTCCTATTCCGCTATGTGGTAGTTTCTCTCTGCCTCCGTCAGCTTCCTGGACATAAAAGCCACTGGATGCAGCACTCCATTACTCTCGTCCCTCTGCGACAGAATGGCACGAATCGCCACGTCTGAGGCGTCCGCTTCGACCACGAAAGGCAAGTCCGGATTCGGGTGAGCCAGCACCGGAGCGGAGCCGAACGCTCTGTTCAAGGCAGAGAAGGCCTCCCCCGCCTCTTCGGTCCAAGCAAACGGCTGTGATTTCCGAAGCAGATGTGTTATAGGGGCCACCAATCCCGAAAACCCTTCAAAAAAGCGGCGGTAGAAATTGGCAAAGCCGATAAAGCTCTGCACCTCCTTGATGTTTCGAGGGGGCTGCCACTCGTGTATAGCCTTGACTTTTCTGTCGACCATCGTCTGGCCGTCCGGACTCAACATGACTCCTAAGAACTCCACAGATGTAACTTGGAAGTCGCACTTGCTGAGCTTGCAATAGAGCCTGTTTTCCCTGAGAATACGCAAGATGGTGGACACATGGCATACGTGTTCTGTTTCGCTATCCGAATACACCAAGATGTCGTCAATGTATACCACTACAAAGATGTCCAGGAGCTCGTGCAACACGTCGTTCAAGAAGAACTGGAACGCCGCAGGGGCGTTGCAGAGCCCAAAGGGCATCACTGTATATTCGTACAACCCGAACCGCGTCTTAAACGCGGTCTTCCACTCGTCCCCCGACCTCATACGCACCAAGTGGTACGCTCCTTTGAGGTCCAGCTTGGTGTATATCTTAGCTGTTTTTACCTGCTCTAACAAAACGTTGATGAGGGGCAGTGGGTATCTGTTCTTTACAGTGATGGCGTTGAGGGCTCTGAAGTCCACACAAGCGCGGAGTTCCCCATTGACCTTAGGGATGAAAAACAGGGGAGAAGCTGCAGGGGACTTGGACGGGCGAATGAAACCTAAATGCAGCATGTTGTCCAGATAGGAGCGCAGATGTACGTTCTCGGGCTCCGATAGCGCATACAGCCGTCCACTTGGCACGCTCGCACCCGGGACCAGGTCGATTTGACAATCGTACACCCGATGTGGGGGCAGCACTTCAGCCTGTGCGTCATCGAACACATCGGCATAAGACTGGTACACTTCAGGGAGGGTTACCTCTTTTTCTGCGGCCGTGGCTACTGTGTGTGGTCCGTTCCCCGGTTTGACAGACTGCTTGATGGTCACTCCACAATGAGCGATGCAATAGTCTGAATTCATATCGATCTCTTGTTTTGTCCAGTCTATGGTAGGGTTGTGTTTCTGTAGCCACGGTAGCCCTAGGATTATCCCGTACTGAGGTGCCTGTATGACGTTGAAGTCGATTGCTTCAACGTGCTCCCTTCCGTACCTTGCCAGCACGTCTCCGGTGTGTTGTCGGATGGGTCCTGAGGCCAGGATGCGCCCGTCCACAGCGTACACGTTCTCTGGATTTTCTTTCTCGGTGAGGACCATGCGCAGATCCCTGGCCTTCGTAATATCCATGAAGAGCCCTGTGGCCCCTGAGTCCACCATAGCCTCCACCGAGACCCAAGCTTCCTTTACCTTGAGGCGGATGGGGATGAACAAATGTTTCTGGTTCAGAGGCATCCTCATTTGCATGGAAGGGACAAAACAACGACTCCTAGGATCCCCTTCTTTCTTCCTGGAGTCCTCTAGTTTCCCACCTCTCCGTCAACGGCGGCGGTTGTTACCTGTGTCGACCGAAACCGACTGGTTTTTGGTTTGGCCGGACATTCCCTCACGAAATGTCCTTTCTTACCACAATAAAGGCAAAGCCCTTGTTTACGTCTTGATTCCTTTTCAACTGACGTCAGGCTGGCTCGAATAGCACCTACATCCATGGGCTCTATGCGTGAAGCAGGTGTTACATCGGAGGCCCCAGCCGGGCCCTGCACCGGTGTGGGTTTGTCTTTTTTCTTGTGGTCTCCCTTCCTTTCTCCCAGTCTATGGTCTAGGCAAAGGACCAAGGCTATGAGGTCTTCACAGGTGGCGGGTTGCGGGTCGATTTGTGCCACCACATCCTTTAATTCTTCACTAAGCCCTTGATGAAAGAGAGCCGCTCTCTTCTCGTTAGGCCATTTTGTTTCCGATACCAGCCGTCTAAATGCGTTCATGTAGTGAACCAGTCCAGAACTGCCTTGTCTTAGTTCAAGTAGTTCCCGATCCGCTGTGTAGGAATCGGCCCTCCGGTCGAATACCTTTATGAACTCTTCTTGGAAGGAATCCCAGTCATGTATAAGCGGGTCGTCTCTGCTTACCAGTGGAACGGCCCACTGGGCTGCGTTTCCCGCTAGATAGGAGATCAGAAAGGCGACTCTCGCCTGGTTGGTGGGGAAGGAGCGGGGTTTGCACGTGAAGTGTAGGGCTACTTGAGTCAAGAAGACATGAACAGTGCTTGGATCTCCACTATACCTCTCCGGCGTGGCAAGCGGTATGGATACCGGCATCTCCACCGTTACTGCGGTTTGTTGAGTAACCGGGGGTTGTCCGGCATTGAACGGATTCCTCTGGAGATGCTCCATTCTGGCTCTAATATCTGCTGTTTCCAGCCTGGATGCGGCCAACTCGTTCTGAACAGCCTGCAAGGCTGCTAACACGTCGTCCATGTCGGCCATGAGTCACAACCCAACCGGGAGGCAGGTTATGGAAAACGAGCGGATATTTTGTAAACCTTATTTCCCTCAGGATTGGATGGTGACGCTGTGCCACTAGTATTGCCTTAGCAGAAAGAACACAGACACAATCTAGGATGGTTTGAGTTCTGTTTATGCTTTCTCACAGAACTATACAATTTAAGCCGGGTTACTGAGTTCACACCACTCATGTACAAAGAATTTGCGTCGGTACCGTCCTCCGCATGAGTGTCGTCCTGACACGCCCCAACGGAGGGCACTGTGCTAAGAGGTGGACGACAATGCCACCCGACCCCCGAACAAATACTTCTTTGCCCAAGAACCGTCCCCCGCAGTGATGCTGGTCCCAGCACCTTCCAACGTGGGGTACAGTATGTCCTGGTTAATAGCACCAAAGACTGACTATAGTTTAGGTTTAATGAGTGTTCTTCCCCTTAGTCTGTGTGCGTTCATTTCCTAGCCAATGCTTGTTTGTTGCGGGAAGTTCAAATGAGCTAAAGCACAAGCTAGTCACACCCTCTCCGGGGATGTAGTGTCCTGGGGTGCACCGCTGTACAGAGCATCCGCTCTGAAGTGTCCAATGCGTGGTTCTCGGCAGGCGTTTCAGCGCGCTAGTGACAGGGTTACAGCGCGAGCCTTACGCTATTCCAAAACTCCCCAGGCTGAACCAAACGCAGCCGTACTACGAGGAATATCCCTACGGTTCCGCTATCGGCTGACTTGGATAACAATGAAAGGGGAGCCCCTTACCTTCACGGCGTCTCTTCTCCGGAGTTCGTCAATATCCGATGGGGTTTCCCTGCGCCGCCATTGTTTTTATTCGTCATGAATGTTCGCGCATGCGCGGCGCTTGGGCTCACGGGAGTTGTAGTTCCCAGGGCAGCCGATACTGTAGTTCTGTGGTTCTTTCGTCGTCTGTCTGCCGCAACCTATCTCCTGTATGAAGATACCGTGGAGAAGGAAGTGGAACTTGACAGGGACACTGTCTAGGACAATTGATTCGGACTCAAAAAGAACTACACCGAGAATTAACGGAACAAGATAGTAAATTACACGAATTAGATAATACAGAGGGCACCATTCCAGAAGCGCTGGAGAATCTAAAAGCGATGCGTGTACTATGCCACCAGGCCCTAGAACGGCTGCAGTGCTAGGATTATAAAGGCTACCTTACTCAGGCCCAGGAAAAAGAGGGGAAGCCTGGTAGATTGCTGGCCTGGCTTATTAAGCCCGAACTTCAGGGATCTCCGATCAAACAGATCAGAGCCCACACGGGGACCCCAATCCACCACCCGAAATGATAAACGATCCTTTCGCCTCTACTATGAGGACCTATGTAAGCGACACCCCCCCCCTTCACAACGGCGCACAAGAGGGATTTCTGGGAGCGTTAAACTTTCAAACATTGGAACGGCAGGCGAGGGATGAGCTGGGAGGTCCAGTGACCGCACAAGAGATATGTGACGTAATTAGGAGTATGGCCACCAGGAATACTCCAGGGCCGGATGGCCTCCCTGTGGAATTCTACTCATGTTATATTAAAGCACTGGCTCCCTGCTTAGAGATATTATATGCTGAATCATTGAAGTTGGGGCACCTTCCGGGTTCCACATGGGACGCCATAGTGATCCCACTTCCTAAGAAGGCTACAGATGTGGAGGTTACAGACTGTAGACCGCTCTCCATGCTTAATATGGGCTTCAAAATCCTCAGTAAGGTCTTAGCACTTCGCTTAATACCATACATGCCTACTTTGGTCCACGTGGACCAGAATGAGTTCATCCCGGCTCAAAATACATCATACAACCTACACAGACTGTACTCAGTGATGTTGCGCCCAAACGTAAGGCAATCACCACAGGCTGCACTCTTATCGATTGACCTTGAAAAAACCTTTGATACCATTTGATGGGATCATCTAATCAAGACAATGAGATGGATGGGCTGGGTGTAGGCTGGTTGAAATGGGTGTCAAAGCTATACGAATGCCCACAGCCTGGGTTAAAATTGGTAAGTTAGTCTCCACACAATATGGAATCAGAAGGGGCACGAGACAAGGATGCCCTCTGTCACCCCTCCTATTTGTGTTGGCGATCGAACCACTGGCGGGACTGTTTAGACAGGGGCAGGATCAGGCCTGACAGTAGGAAGATACACTTATATTATTTCCCTCTATGCCGATGACTTACTAATCTACCTTAAAGATGCAGCGGTGGGCACCACTATGGCACTGACTAAAAGGAGACAGTTTGAGGTTATATCAGGATTAAAAGTAAACTAACATAAGACCTACCTGTTCCCCATGTCGGCCAGATTGTCTCACCCACCCGGACTTTAATTGTGCCCCTTCCACTTTTAAGTATCTGGGAATCCAGGTATTCCATTCCCTAGAAGATTTACGTGACAGTAACCTTGGGAAGACAATGCTATCACTTAGGTCATGCGTGTCGTTTTGTTGTTCCCTCCGCCTGACGATGATTATGGCCCGGATCTTTCTTACAAAGATGGTTATGCTACCATGTCTGTTGTCAATCTCTCCACCATCATATCTACCTCATGGTTCCGACAATTGGAATCATTACTATGAGACCTTATATGGGAAAAGGGGTGGCAGACAGTGTCATTAGCTACTTTGCGTTGACCCCTCACCAAAGGAGGTTTGGGAGTACCGAATTTTAACTGTATTTTCTGGCATCTCAACTCAAGTGGTTAGCACAGTGGCTAGAGGGAACAGGCCCGGAGGGAATAGACCTGACGGACCTAGGGTCCCGCACTGATCTGGTCGTGGCCAAAATGCTGGATAAGACGGTAGCCATCCCCCACCAGTCTTTATTACAGAGTGCCACATTGTAGTGCTGGAAATGTTGCACTACGAAGTCGACGGAAACCCCATTATATACACCGGTTCTACCTTTGGCTTGTTTACCGCATGGCACCCCACAAACGTTATTAACTCCTCCAGAACAACAAAAAATCTGGACCGAAGTTGGACTGGAAACGGTGGGAGACTGCTATTAGCAATCAGCCCCTTCCACTTTTAAGTATCTGGGAATCCAGGTATTCCATTCCCTAGAAGATTTACGTGACAGTAACCTTGGGAAGACAATGCTATCACTTAGGTCATGCGTCTCGTTTTGTTGTTCCCTACGCCTGCCGATTATGGCCCGGATCTTTCTTGCAAAGATGGTTATGCTACCATGACTGTTGTACTTTTTATCAATCTCTCCACCATCATATCTACCTCATGGTTCCAACAGTTAGAATAATTATTATGAGACCTTAGATGGGAAAAGAGGAGGCAGAGGGTGTCATTACCTAATTTGCATTGTCCCCTCGCCAGAGGAGGTTTGGGAGTACCACATTTTTAACTGTATTTCCTGGCATCTCAACTCCAGTGGTTAGCACAATGGCTAGAGGGAACAGGCCCAAAGGGAATGGACCTGACAGACCTAGGGTCTCGCACTGATCTGCTCGTGGCCAAAATGCTGGATTAGACGGTAGCCATCCTCCACCAGTCTTTATTACAGAGTGCCACATTGTGGTGCTGGAAATGTTGCACTGCAAAGTCGAAGGGAACCCCATTATATGCACCGGTTCTACCTTTGGCTTCTTTACCGCATGGCACCCCACAAAATCTGGACCGAAGTTGGACTGGAAACAGTGGGAGACTGCTATCAGCAATCAGCCCTGTCACCTTTTGGAGAACTGGTGGAGAGCTATTGCCTCCCATCTGGCCAATTTCTGTTATATGAAGCGATAATTTGGACCTTTGGGGAGCTATGAAGAGGGGGCAGTTAAGAACCTAAATAATATAAATACGGTTCTGCACTCAGTTCTTACACTAGGGGCGGCACGCCATCAGGTGAAATGGGTTTATATTTCATTGATAGAGATGATTCGCACTCCTTTAACCAGACGCAGTTCCTGTATTCGGGCGTAGGGGGCGGAGCCCCACCAGTTTCAAGAGGATGGAGAAGGACATTGGACTGGTATGATGCTGCGGCACTTACACTGTTCATTCTGGTAGCAGTGCAGCACAGCTGTGTACAAACACACGCTGCGCATGTGAGGTGGACAACTTCAGTACCGCCCAAATCCCGCATGTGCAGTGTGTGTCTGTGAGGCAGTGGTGAGGGCAAGCAGGCGCTACTAAGAACAGCATGTTTTGCCAGTAATTTGGTCAAATACACGGATTGACCGGATCTATGACATAGCCCATAAAATCCTTATAGGATCCCGCCTCCTCCTGTGACTCACTGACCCTTGTTACTGTCAGCCTATGAGAATAGGAGGCGGGATTTTCTGCACTGCTTCCTTCAGTCTGTGCTGGGTTGCTATTTCCCTCCTTCCATTAACGAGCTGCATCTGGGCCCGTGAGACACGGCCCGTGTCTGTGACAAGCTGAAACCAGTGAGTACAAGTGCGCCTTGCCTTGTTTTTCAACGGCCACAACTACCGTAATTACCTTTCCCGCCATCGCCATCTGCAACCACAACCGGTTCTGCAAGTCGGCACTCACCAAAAACGACGTGCTGTGTGCTGGCCCGCTCCTGAGCTTGGAGCAGGACGAGGAGGTGGGTTGCTACATTGTTGACCTATGCCTGGTCAACGACTCCCCCAAATCAGTCTACAGCAAGGCCTTCAGCATGTTGGACTTCTTCCAGTGCACGGTCCACAACATGGACGACATGCTGCTGCGCTGCCTGTACCACAGTGACGACTGCGGCGCTGTGAACCTCACCACTGTGAGTAGCCATGTAGGGCCGGAAAACTAGAGGGTCTCTCAGGTGTGCTAGGAAGAGACTCGAAATGTGATATCACAGCGCGGCTTTCAAACAACCCTCACAACCATCTCACTATCCCAGGAGCAACTTATTTTACTCATCGGTGAGGCCCATAGCACCGTGAGTCACACACTCACACGCAAGACCACTCTGCCCCTGAATCAGTGAAAAGTAGACGAGCTGCTGGATGAGCGGGGTACCTTATTAACCTATATTCTAATTTTGTACATTATAATTTCAAATACTCAACATTCATAAGGAATAAACATGAAGGTATTCCGCTATTTGGTCGATAGACCAACTAATAGGAATCAGTTGATGGCGATTAAGTCCAGCTCAATCCCAATATTTCCATAATTTCTTAACATTAGATTGTCATGACTTTTTATTCTAATAAAAACAGACTCGAGTTTATATTTTACAGAATTTTATCTAGATTCATAAGGAAAGAAAATTGTTATATTGCAAAATTTTATTAGACAAGCACATTCTAAAAAATTATTTAATACATTTTAAGCAAAGAAAACAGAAAAATACGCATTACCAATCTGCCCATAAGAAGATGACAGAGCTGCATAGAACAGGTTCCCAAGCTGACTGTCTTTCTAACCTCCTCGATGTCTTCCTTCCAACATAAAGTCTCCGCGACAGCTTTTGTTTCTTTTCTCCATCAAATTTAAAGTCCAAAATTATTTCAAAGTCTCTTGCACCATTACAATTGTCCAAACCGACAGCATTTTGTGGTGTGAAAAATAAAATTCACGGAACCCTCTTAACCCTCATTCGCACAGGCTCTTTTATACCTTTTTCACCAACTATCTGAACCCAAATTCAAACTTTTAGGGTCTACACTCATTTCTCATTGGTCCTTTAGAGGGGTGGTGAAGATCACCTCATGTCCTCCTTGCTTAAACCAGTTCATGAATTTGCAGTCACATCAGCTTTTTTTCTCATGACTTAATGTTCACATTCGTACTTGTCTATTATTTCTTGTATCCATTTCAAACATTCAAGCTTTCAAAACATCTTCCTTTCCCATACTTTTAAATGCAGGCAATTTTGGCACAACTCCCGTTCATAGGCCTGGATGGCCTTGACATCTCTTGCTTCAGGCATAGGCCGTACACTCGTGACTCATTATTTCATTTGCGCATGCGTGGCAGCCATCTTTGGATTTAATTTCCACCATTGCGTTTAAACAGCCACTTTCAGACTAGGCCGCATAGGCCACAATGGGTACTAATATGAAAACAAACACAACAGAAATTAGATATCGAATTTTAGCCCTTCTGTTTACCTCCCACCATTCTAATTTTATCATGTTAGGTGTTACCTAGCAAAGCAAACATATAGGCGATATTTTACTTACCATCTGCATTCTTTTTGCCACAAAAATACTTCTAACATAAGCACAAAACACATGCGTTTACTCTGTTATATCTACGCCATCATAGCTCTATATTAGTTTGACTCATGGTTTTTATTAACGAATTAGAGTTATGCGAAACAGCAGTTAGTTTTTCCCCACGTGTTGTGTCTAATTCAGGTGCATTTGGTTGATTAGTTTACATGCTTTATACAATTAATATTTTTACTGTTATGAGAGTATAACTTTACAAGCGGTACAAAAATGTTGTCTCTCCCCTGCTCCATCAGTGACGTGGTGCTTGTTTAACTACATTATCATCGTACTTGTGTTTATTATTAACATCCTTACTAGTGCTATTAAATTCCTCATATTATTATTGTTATATGTGCCATTACGTGGTGCTGTCTAGGTATGAGAGTAGAAAAGAACAAATTCAGTTTCGGTATTGTTCACTTATTTATGGCCACTGTTCGATACATTCAAGGGGGCTGGTGTCTTCTTCTCAAAGATATGTGTTTAACTCTTATGGGTACTCTGATATAAATCTCACCGCATAGCCATATAGCACTTTAAAAGTCAAAAGTAAAACCTTTTTTTATCACATCTTTTTTTGTAAAATCCGTCAAATGATTTGCATCTGCCTGTTTAAATGGAGTATATTAAGTGAAAAAACTACAGTTGGGGAAATGTCGATAATGATTGCAAAATTCCAAATGCCGATATGCGAAGTGAAAATTGCAAAAAACACAGTTGATGGACAGAATGTAGAACAATGTCATACATTCACCCCAGTACAAGGATCTGGGCCTAAATCCATCGTTTTTTTGCACTCCACACCACCATGGGTTAGACACTGGCTATATGCAAAGTGAGTCTGCGGGGATAAACAGAACTTTCAATATTCACTGCTGTCACTGCCTTTAACGAAACTAAGGAACCAATGGGGGACATTGCTGGACAGAGAAATTACGGACTCTGAATGAGGCAGAATTCTTGCATACTCAAAAAAGGTTTCACGTAACACAAGACTGAAGTACACCCAGTTCAACTACACTCATACGACATATATGACTCCCCACAAACTTAAGATTGTATATGGCGGAGAGGAACACAAGTGTCAGAGATGCAATCGTAAAGAGGCTGATTTTGTACATATGACCTGGGGTTGTACTGTGTTACATAGATTTTCGTAGGAAGTACTACGATCAGTAGGGGCGGTGTTAGGGCATGCATTGGAGAATACAGTTGGGGTAGCTTACTGAGGTTCTTTCCTTGGTCATATAAACGTAAGGTTGGGAAAAGATTCTTAGACCTTGCCCTGGTCCTAGCTAGAAGATGAAAAGCGCTGGCTGGGAAATCAGAGACTGGACCTGCAATATGTTATGTTATGTTAGCCGGATTTATAAAGCGCGCAGCTGCCACCGCAAAGGGGCGTCCCGGCGCTATAATGGACAAAAGCCGGACACAAGCAGCACCAAAAACACAACCATAACAACTCTAGGAATCCTGTGGAAAAAGGAAGGTTTTGACGGCCTTCCTAAAGACCAGAAGTTCGTCAATAGCGTGGATATGGACAGGAAGAGAGTTCCATAGCCTGGCAGCAAGCACTCTAAAAGAGCGGACACCGGTCCTAGCCCTCTTGAAGCGCTGGACTGTGACCAGATGGAGTCCTGAAGATCTTAGAGACCGTGAAGGAACATACAGCAAGATAAAATGCTCCAAGATCTGAGGAGAGGAGTGCTTCAGAATTTTAAACGAAAGGCAAAGAGACTTAGGGCCAGATGTAGGTAAAAAATATTTACCGATCCTTAATTACCGATTTTTACCGAATCGGTAAATAAGAATCGGTAAATAAGAAGGGGGGGTATGTAGGAACATCCAGATGTTCCAATTACCGATTCGGTAAGAATCGGTAAATAAGAATCGGTAAATATAGAATCTGTAATTACCGATCGGTATTTACCGATCGGTACGGCCAATGCATTCCTATGGGGCAAAAGTCCCATAGGAAAGCATTGGAAATACCGATCGGTAATTACCGATCGGTAAATACCGATCGGTATTTCCCGCGTCGGCCAGCAACCAAAAGTGAAACTCAACACAAACAGCCAATCAGGTGCAACCACCCTCCCCCTTCCTGGCAGGAAGTGTGCACACAGGCAGCTGCAACTAATTAGAAGGTTCTGGAAAGGCAGTTGGAGCAGAGAGACTGGGAGCAGCAGCAGCAGCAGGCAGAGCTTGTGAATTGAGAACACTTTAAAATGGAAAGCAGCAGGGAAAGTGAGCAAGCAGAAAGGAAAAGGAAACTTAAGTTCAGTAGTACTGAATTACAGGTGCTTGTTGAGGAGGTGGTCAAGGTACACCACAGACTTTTTGGAAAACTGTCCCTCACTGTGGCAGAATCCACAAAAAGGAAAATATGGCTGGACATCCTAGATAAAGTG
Organism: Lissotriton helveticus; assembly: GCF_964261635.1. Classification (NCBI taxonomy): domain Eukaryota; kingdom Metazoa; phylum Chordata; class Amphibia; order Caudata; family Salamandridae; genus Lissotriton; species Lissotriton helveticus. The sequence continues at coordinate 2,113,220,499 of NC_136063.1, forward strand.
AATGCTGTGGGAGTGACCACCAGAGTGACAGAAGACTTAAAGAAGAGGTTCTATGACCTAAGGAGCCTCACAAAGAAAAAATTGGCTGATCGCCACAAACAGTCACAGAAAACAGGTGGAGGAAAGAACACAGCACCCCCACTCACCGAGCTTGAGGAGCTGGTAGCCACAACCCTGGAGACTGAAAGTGTCCATGGACTGGGAGAAGTGGACAGCTCGGCTAAATCTGCAAAAACAAAAGGTAAGATGCATGCACAGCAATCCCCCTCCCACCCCCATCCATCCCTCACCCCTTGCAGCTCAGTTACCCCAGTCCCATGGTGTGTGTGCAAAACTGTAGCAAAGCATCATGGTACATGTAGTCAGTCTTTGAAAGAACATGTGACATAGCACTGTAACCAACAAGTAATTTAAATGTTTGCAGACAAAATGAAGGGCAGGCAGCATGTTCAAAGTGCAAATTGATATGTTTAATTGTAGTGGCTGTGACACATTAGCACCTAGCTGATATGTGCCCATATGTCCACAGGTCACACATCCAGAAGGCAGTCCGAGGAGGCAGAAGGCACGGCACCCCAGAGGGATGACAGTCAGGATCCAGGGCCCAGTGCATCCCAGGACACAGGGGTTCCGAGTGGGCAGCCACCCTCCCAAGCAACAGACATCAGTGAGGAAATGCATGGATCCCCAATTCCCTCACAGTCACCACTATTGGTGTCATCACCAGAAATGCCTGCATCCCTTGAATTGGTAACACCTGTTGCACACCCTAGCAGGAGGCATGTTGTTTCCCCACTGCTGCAAATGGAGATAGGTGCTGAGGAAATGGTGGGTGTAGAGTCACATGACTTGTCTGAGGCTGACATCACTGCCACACTGCAGCCCGGCACAGAGCCTGTACCACCTACCACTAGAAGGCGCACAGTCCAAGGAAGGGGTGCAGGTGCACGTGGGGAGGGGTCCAGTGTCTTCCAAGGCCTGGAGGGATCGATGGTCAGGATACAGAGGATGCAGGGCAAGGGCATCATGGCCTGTCAGAGACAAATGAGAAACATGAACATTAACATTCAGGACATTGGCAAGGGCATACAAGAGCTTGTGGAGGTGAACAAGTGCATGGCAACAGGCATACAGCAACTGTGCACTAAACTTGACTCTGAAATTGCTGCAAGGCGCAGGGACAAGCAGCGAGCACAGAGAGCAGAGAAATCCTTACACCGCCTGGCAACAGCCACATCCCTGCTATGCAGGCGTAGCATCAATAGCCAGGAAGTCCTGACTAATAATACCAACCAGTTAACAAGGGGCATAGCTGGAATGACTGGTGCGCTGGAGGCCCTACTCAATGCACAAAGTGCACGAAGTTCTGCTCTTGACGTGCCGGACAGTGAACCTAGCACCAGTAGGAGCAGCACAGCTAGCCCACATGGTGTTGAGCCAAGGAGGAGCAGCAGGCGACAGGGTGAGGCTACAGGCCAAACGCCCAGTGTACAGGCTGAGCCACAAACACCTGGCAGTGCAAAGCGTGGCCGAAAATGAACATTTTTTACTATGGCCTACTGCCTGTGGACATTTGTTTCTTTAGTTGTTAAAGTTACGTTTGCACATTTGTGCCATTTAAACAAGCCTAGTGACAATATGCAACTATGGTGGGTGGGTTCAAGACCTGTCTGAGTGTGTTTGCTCACTGTGAGCATTGATGTCAAATGCTTACTGATGCTCTTTTTTACTTTACCATCTGTTTATGAAACCTAAATAAACAGAAGCTTGTGCTTTGACTATAGCTCAGTGTCTTCACTTACTCAGAAATAGTTGCGTGTAATCTCCTCACGTCTTAATCTGCCATCACTTGGTGTTGACACTCCTGCAGGATGTCTTTCAGGCACAGCATTGTCGTCGTCGTGATCCTCATAGTCACTTAACTCCACCTCAGTCCCCTTCTTAACAGCCAGATTGTGCAACATGGCACAGGCAGCAATGATATTACAGCATGTGATGGGGGTATACTGCCTTGCACCTCCACTCTTGTGCAGGCATCTAAACCTGCTCTTCCATATTCCAAATGTTCTCTCAACAACATTGCGTGTGCGCTTGTGTGCCCGGTTGTACCTCCTTTGGCTGGGTGTTGAGGGGTTGAGGTAGGGGGTTAGTATGAATGAGCGAAGGGCATATGCACTGTCTCCTGGAAAGAAAAGGGAATAATTTACTCACATGCATACATGTAATGCTAATTGCAATAGGTCTAATAGGTGTTGCACACTGTGTCTTACCTAGGAGGTAGCCTTCACCAAATTCCCCTGCAGTCAGCCGTTCATAGATGCCACTGTTCTGAAATATATATGAATCATGGGTACTTCCCGGGAATTTAGCTACGAGGTCTGTGATGTAGTGCTTAGCATTGCAAATCACCTGCACGTTGATGGTGTGGGTTGATTTCCTATTGCGGTAAATGTATTCTGTGGCAGCAGGGGGACAAATGGGGATGTGTGTGCCATCAATGCATCCGATGATATGGGGAAATCCTGCCATCTGGTAGAAGTCCGATTTGGTTTGAACCAGTTCTGCATGGGTGGATGGAAAAGAAATGTAATGGTCCATCCTGTGCAACATGGCGTCAAGGAATCTGTGAAAAAACCTTGAGAGGCTGCTCTGGGTCACCCCTCCCACCACAGCAACCACGCTCTGGTAGCTCCCTGACGCCAGCAGGTGGATGCTGCACAGCACCTGTACATGTGCTGGTATTGCATGTGCCCTTGGGGTGGGGTGCTCCAACAGGGGTTTGAGGTCCCTGATGAGCTCCATGATGGTGTCTGGAGCCAACCTGTACCTTTGCACAATCTCTTCCTCTGTGAGCATGAACAGGGTCACCCTCTGCCTGTAGACCTGCTCCTGTCTCAGCCATTCCCTCTCTCCTTCCTCCTGTAGCCGTAGCCGTCTTGCAATTACATAGAATGCAGCCATTTTGCAAACAGAATTGCATTTTGGGTCCTTTTTTATAGGCTGTACCTGGTTAACACCTGATTTGAATCCATGGTAAATACCGACTCTTAAATACCGATTTTGGCCCAAAATCGGTATTTCAGAGCCTCCCTACATCTCAAACTTCAATTTTACCTATTCTTAATTACCGATCGGTAAAGTTACCGATCGGTAACGTTACCGATCGGTAACTTTGCCGATCGGTAACTTTACCGATCGGTAACTTTACCGATCGGTCACTTTACCGATCGGTAACGTTACCGATCGGTAACTTTACCGATCGGTAACTTTACCGATCGGTAACTTTACCGAATCGGGAAATTTACCGATTCGGCCTATTTTCTGTCACCTACATGCCGATCTCCAGATACCGGTCGGTAACGGCCGAATTCGGCCGTTTCCGACCGGTATTTGGCTACCTACATCTGGCCCTATAACTTAATCCTCTGAGCAACAGGGAGCCAATGAAGTTTATAGATGGTTTTTTTGGCCGAGCAGAATCTCGGCAAGCCTACCAGAGTCCTGGTGGCAGCGTTTTGAACGCGTTGAAGTCTGGAAAGTTCGGCCTGATTAGCTCCCAGCAGAAGGGAACTCGCGTAGTCCAACCTGGACAAAATCGTAGCTCGTACAATAAGCTGTCTGGTTGGGGCATCAAAGAATTTAAAGATGGGTCTGAGCCTATGAAGAGTCCCGAAGCATGTGGCAGCGGTTTTCTTAGTGTGAGAGACAAAACTAAGTTTAGAATCCAACCACACCCCTAGGTTTTTAACCTCAGTGGCAGGGATAGGGGTTGGACCAAGCTCAGATGGCCACCAATGATCACCCCAGAGATGACTCTGCCTGCCAACAATGAGCACCTCGGTTTTTTTGGCGTTCAGTTGCAGGCAATTGTCTGTCATCCAGCGGGCCACTGAGCTGATACCCTCACGGAACTTAGCCGCCTCAAGGTCAGAAGCCCCACTTATTGCAACCGCCAGCTGCGTGTCGTCAGCGTAAGACACCATAGTCAGGTTCCAACGCTTGGCGACAGCGGCCAGCGGCTGCATGTAGAGATTGAAAAGTGTGGGGCTAAGAGCCGACCCCTGCGGAACACCCTGTGCAATAGGATAGGGTTTAGATTGAAAGGGAGGAGTGGCAACCCTGAATGTGCGACCAGATAGAAATGATCGGAACCATTCGAGTGCCATGTTGTCGACGCCTGCCTCACCCAAACGCTGTAATAAAACAGCGTGGGAGACGGTGTCGAACGCGGCACTGAGGTCAAGAAGCACCAGTGCCGCTGTTTGACCAGAATCAACCAAAGTTCGCAGGTGATCGACCATTGAGAGCAGCGCAGTCTCAGTGCTGTGGCCAGGTCGAAAACCATTCTGCGAAGGGTCTAAGATATTGGCAGAATGGAGGTGGTTGGATAAGATGGCATTGACGTGGGCCTCAGACAGTTTTGCCACCCACGGAAGAAGGGATATGGGACGATAGTTCTCCAATTTTGATGGGTCTAGGGCAGGATTTTTTAAAATAGGCATCACCTGGGCTTGTTTCCAGCTACCAGGGACAGAGCCTGATGTCAGGGATAAATTAATAAGGTCGCATAGTGGAGGGAAACAGAGTGAAGCAGATTCTCTGAATTGGGCAGGTCGTAGAGGGTCCATAGGTGAACCTGATTTGACTTTCACCGCGATTTTATTAAATTCTTCCTTCGAGAGCTCTGGGAGAGAGCACAAAGACATGGTTGTCTTCGGGCCAGATTGCTGCTTCTCCGAAGATGCAGATGAGCCAGGAAAAGAATGGTAGATGGCCTCCACCTTTTCCACAAAAAAGGCGGCTAGGCCCTCACAATGCGCGGCAGAGCAGATCTCAGCAACTGGGGCTCTGCTGGCTGTAAGATCCTTAAGCACCTTAAAAATTAATTTGGTAGGATTGGTGCTGATGTTAAATTCACGAGATAAATAAGCGGCACAAGCTTTACAAACCGCTCTATGATATTTATTAATCTTAACAAGGTACTGCGTTTTCCTATCAGGCTGATATGACTTACGCCAGGCTCTTTCAGCTTGTTTGCAAGATTTTCTTAGGAGCCGAAGCGAGTCATCATACCAGGGACTGGATTCGGCGCGTCGGCGTTTACTCTCAGCAATTGGGATCAGCCAGTCTAAGGCTCCAGTCAGCCAGCTACAGAAAAGATCATAGCCCGACTCAGCGTCAGAAAAGGGGCCCGGAGGGTATAGGCCAAGAAGCCGATGAAAATCGGCTAGCTTCAGTTTTTTCCAAGGGCGTCTAAGAGACACAGGCACAGTTGCTCTGTAAGGAGAATCATCAATCGAGAGGTGCAGCTCTATAAGAGGGTGATCAGTCCAGGCCATAGGCCTGGGAGGCAGCACTTTAGCTGAAGTTAAATTAGTAAAAATAGGGTCCAAAATGTGCCCACCAACATGGGTGTGATGATTAACCAGCTGAGATAGCTGGAGAGCCTCCAGGTCGGCGAGAGTGCTACTAGCTGCAGGAGAAAGGGGGGTATCAAAATGAAGATTTAAATCGCCCACAATACTAAAGTTGGCAGCCCTTAAAGCTAGTGAGCTGACAACTTCAGGGAGAGCTGACCTAAAGGCAGCGTCCGGGCCCGGAGGCCGATAAATAAATAGCCCAGAAAAAGTAAAATGATGGCTAACAGAAATACAAAAATGGGCACTTTCGCAGCCTGCTATGTCCATAGCCTTCCATATACATGAGTAGCAAGATTTAACAGCAGCCGCAATGCCACCGCCTCTCGAGTTACGATTGTGGGTGAAAATCGCATACTCAATAGATATGTGGAGAAGAGATGTTACCTGCTGGGCTGGGGCTGAGAGCCGGGTCCTAGCTCGAGAGGAGAGGAGAGGGCTCAAGAGACGCCCCATCGCGGAGTCCTGGAGAGAGGTCCGGGGAGAACCCAGATCAGGGCCTGAGTGAAGGAGAGAGGGGAAGCGATCACTCCAAGCCAGACGGCGAATACTCTAGGTGGTGGAAAAACTATTCAATAGTGGAATTGCACCTTGACGGTGGGATAACCGAAGGAGCCAGCACAGAGGCTCCAAAGTAATCGCGCAGGCAACACACTCCCCCCCATTGATAGGAGACAGCATAGTTGAAATTGGGATTATAAAACTTGAGAAGGAATGACCCAGAGATTCCCTTGCGTTCTACCCCCCTTAACTTCCAACATACCAATACTTGGCACAGATACATAGACTGAACCCGACTGCATAATCAGATAGTTAATAGTTGTTCTAGTTTTATAATTCCACATAATCTGAGTGATAGTTATTCACATGCCCCCATAAGGATATATATTTATATGCAGACGTTTGTTTCTCCTTTGAATATATACCAGAGAGGATATCGAAATGTTATAACCCATGGTGAATCACCATTTATACTGCTTCTAATGTACATGTCAACAGTATGAATAACAAGAACTGGGGTGGTTTTATGAACCAAAAGTTCCCACACATATACAGAAATAGTTTATTAATTTGTTTGTTTCCTTGATATGATGTGTACTTATATGTGCTGAAGCTCCTGAATGTAATGAACCATATGCCAAATAAAAAGATGTTTAAAAAAAACAAAAAACTCTGCTGCTTGTTCCTAAAAAACACAGAAAGATGGTGATCTTAGTAAAAACAAATATGCTTTCTTTCACAGAACTTTTTCATATTTTTGGTCCAAAAAACACATAATGTTGCTATATTTAGGCTACATTCTTGGTTCCCTCCAAGGAATCCACAAACTCTGGTTGCCATTCGAATCTCCAACATGTAGGGAAAAAAGTACGCAAGTTTGGCCTGCACACCTTAATTAAGAGTAAGAAACAAGTACCCCAAACATTCAAAAGGCTCAGACTATGAGGGAGAAAAACCTCAGTAGCTAAAGAGTTAATGCACAGATAGTTCTCTAATATTCACATAGTCTGCTGATGCTTACTGGAAACGCTTCCTCTGTAGAAATGCAGATTTTGAAATCACAGTTTCTGAGAGAGAAAGCAGCACAGCTTTTTTTGCAAGGGTGAACTGGCAATACTGAAAATTCCAGCTTCAGACTATGAAATTAACAGCAATGGGGAACAAAGTGCATTTGTCAGTGTTTGGGTGCGGTCCAACGATTTACAAAGTTGAGAACAGACCTCAGTAGAATTTCTGCTTTGAGGTGACTGTGTATTTAGAGAAGCAGCAAATCTTTAATTTCCCTACAGAGGCTGAACATCTCTGTGTTCAGTTGCTTACCTTGCACTTTCAAGATCATCAATCTTATCCCACAATCTCAATGCAGAAAAGAAATATAGAGCAACTTAGTCATCAGTCTTAAAAAACGTGCATAAATCTGTACCAGTGGAAAATTAAACAAGGCATGGGTTTGATGCAATCTATCCCCCATATCCCACTCGTGCACTCTCTAGGAGGTGACTATGCACTTCTGTTTCTTGACATGTAGTAACATTTGTATTTCTCTTTTTTTTTTGCTTAAATGTTTCCCTTTCATAGCATAATTTTGTTATGTCTTTTTACCTCTCCATCTGCATTCATCCATATTTATTTTTCTCATCCTCTTTTTGCTTATACATATTTATTTTTTCTTTTCCACCTATATGTATATAAAAATTCAAATCAAAAAGCATAGTTTTCATAACAAATGAAAATAATGCAAAATAATCAAATATAATGATATACTACCAAGGGGCAGGAAACAAAGTTCATAGGTCATCATAGCCCGCAACAGTGCACATTCTCTCAAAGGGGCTGATGGATTTCCAAGTTAATTACAGTTACTAAGACGGTTCTTCTTTCTACTAAAAAAAAACTTCACAATAAGGGTCTCTTTCTGAGTTCCACAATGTTTGGTGCAGTAATACTGCACCTAGAAATACAGCGAATGTGGGGTTCAGAATTTATCAAGTGTGGTAATAGCACACTAATCTGCGACCACTGCGCCCTCGGCCTGGTCGCCCCCACACCCCCCGCCTGCTCCTCCTACCTGCTGCCTGTGCCTCGATCTACACGGCGCCCCAGCCGCCACAGGACCGCCGCTGAACCACCCCAGCCGCCACAGGGCCGTCCCAGCGCCGCCCCAGCCACCGCAGGGCCGCTGCCGAGCCCCCAGCTTTTCCCGCCGGATCTCGACGAGACCCCGCCCCCCCGCACGCCGATTGGCTACCGCGATCCCCGCCTCCCCGCACACCCTCCCTCCCGGCTCCCCTCTTAAGGGGACCCACAGCGCTGCTCAGGAGCGACCACTGCGCCCTCGGCCTGGTCGCCCCCACACCCCCCGCCTGCTCCTCCTACCTGCTGCCTGTGCCTCGATCTACACGGCGCCCCAGCCGCCACAGGACCGCCGCTGAACCACCCCAGCCGCCACAGGGCCGTCCCAGCGCCGCCCCAGCCACCGCAGGGCCGCCGCCGAGCCCCCAGCTTTTCCCGCCGGATCTCGATGAGAACCCGCCCCCCCGCACGCCGATTGGCTACCGCGATCCCCGCCTCCCCGCACACCCTCCCTCCCGGCTCCCCTCTTATGACGCCCCCGGAGCGACCGCGCAGCGGACGCGCGCAGCGGGAGCACCAAATGAGCGCCGAAGGTGCGCCAAAGGTAAGCCCGTCTGCGCCCGTCCGCGCCTGGACCGCGCCCAGTGCCAGGACCCCTGGCCCCCGCAGACCCCAGCCCACCCGCCGGACGTACGACGCCGCCGCCCTCAACGCACTCAACGCCGGCCGAACCCCTGGATGCTACCGAGCCACCCCGAGACGCACCCACGGTCCCTTCATCTGCCAGGCCTGCAAGTTCTCCTGCACCCGGACCTGCGCGGCACCAGCACCCACCAAGCCGAACTCCAGCAGCAGCCACCTCAAGTGCATCCTGCTCAACACCCGCTCCGTCCACAGACACGCCGTCGAGCTCTGGAACCTGCTCGACACCACACACCCAGACGTCGCCTTCCTCACGGAAACCTGGATGCACGCCTCCTCAGCACCCGACATCGCCATCGCCATCCCGGACGGCTACAAGATCATCCGGAGAGACCGCGTCAACCAGACAGGAGGTGGCATCGCCATCATTCATAGGAACACCATCCGCATCACGACCAACACCGACGACACCATCGCACCCGCCGAACACCTGCACTTCCAGATCCACGTCAACCCGAAGACCACTCTCAGAGGCACCCTCATCTACAGACCCCCGGGACCACGCACACAATTCAGCGAGGACATCGCCGACTTCATCAGCCCGCTCGCCCTCCCCTCAGCCGACTACATCCTCCTCGGGGACCTCAACTTCCACCTGGAGAACAACGACGACCGCAACACGACCACCGTGCTGGAAAACCTCGCAAACCTGGGACTCAAGCAACTGGTGACCACCCCCACCCACCTCGCCGGACACACACTCGACGCCGTCTTCTCATCCAGCAAAGACATCGCCTTCAGCCACGCCACAGGACTCCACTGGACGGACCACAGCTGCGTCCACTTCACCTTCAGAAGAACGACGACCCACCACCACCAGCAACAGGCTGCCCGAAGAAGCTGGAACAAGATCACAGCCGACCAGCTCACCGCCTCCCTGAGTCAGCACCCTCCCGCCAGCTCAGCGAACCCCAGCCAGGCCGCCGACAACCTCACAAAGTGGATCAGCAACTGCGCGGACGAACTCGCCCCTCTGAGGACCCCGCCCAGCAGACCCGGCAGCAAGAAAGCCCCATGGTTCACCGACGAACTCAAGAGCTCCAAGAAGAACTGCCGAGCCCTCGAGAAAGTCTGGAGAAGGGAACCTACCGCGGGCAACATGACCACCCTCAAGCTTGCCACCCGGAAGCACCACCAACTGATCCGCGCCACCAAGAAAACTGCATTCAAGGACCGACTGGACACCAACGCACACAACTGCAAGGAACTCTTCAACATCGTGAAAGAGCTCTCCAACCCCAACGCCGGTAACAACGACATCACCCCATCGCAAGACCTCTGCAACTCCCTCGCCTCCTACTTCCACAACAAGATCGCAGACATACACAACAGCTTCAGTAGTCAACCATCGCACACAAAGACCGCAGCAACGCCACCCACCACCACCCTCCGCGCCTGGACTCCGATCAGCACCGATGACACCGTCCGCATGATGAACTCCATCCACTCCGGATCTCCGACCGACCCGTGCCCTCACCACGTCTTCAACAAGGCCGACGCTGTCATCGCACCCCACCTGCGGGACATCATCAACACCTCCTTCGACACCGCCACCTTCCCGGAGAGCTGGAAGCACGCCGAACTCAGCGCTCTACTTAAGAAACCAACAGCGGACCCCACCGAACTCAAGAACTACCGCCCCATCTCGCTCCTCCCGTTTCCAGCCAAAGTCATCGAGAAGACCGTCAACAAACAGCTGGCCGCCTTCCTCGAGACAAATGGATCCCTCGACCCCTCACAGTCTGGCTTCCGAGCCAACCACAGCACCGAGACCGCTCTGATCGCTGCCACCGATGACATCCGAGCCCTGATGGACAACGGAGAAACAGCGGCCCTCATCCTCCTAGACCTCTCCGCGGCATTCGACACTGTCTGCCACCGCACCCTAGTGCAGCGCCTCAGCAACGTCGGAATTCAGGAAAAGGCACTGGAATGGATCGTCTCCTTCCTCGACGGAAGAACACAGAGAGTCCGCCTACCACCGTACAAGTCAGAGGCCACCGAAGTCATCTGCGGCGTCCCTCAAGGATCCTCGCTGAGCCCCACCCTCTTCAACGTCTACATGAGCCCCCTCGCGCCCATCGCACGCCAACACAACCTGAACATCATCTCCTACGCCGATGACACCCAGCTGATCCTCTCACTGACCAACGACCCCGCCGCTTCCAGAGCCAACCTTCACGAAGGGATGAAAGATGTAGCCGAATGGATGACGACCAGCCGCCTGAAACTGAACTCAGACAAGACGGAAGTCCTCATCCTGGGCTCCTCGCCCTCCGCCTGGGACGACTCCTGGTGGCCCCCCGCCCTGGGCACCGCACCCACACCGACAGACCACGCACGCAACCTGGGCTTCATCCTGGACTCCTCCCTCGCCATGACCAGACAAGTCAACGCCGTCTCCTCGTCATGCTTCAACATCCTGCGCATGCTACGAAAGATCTTCCGGTGGATCCCCACCGAGACCAGGAAGACGGTCACCCAGGCCCTCGTCACCAGCCGACTGGACTACGGCAACGCCCTCTACGCCGGAACCACCGCCAAGCTCCAGAAGAGACTCCAGCGGATCCAGAACGCCTCAGCCAGACTCATCCTCGACATCCCCCGACGCAGCCACATCTCCGGACATCTGAGAGACCTGCACTGGCTCCCCGTCAACAAGAGAATCACCTTCCGTCTCCTCACCCACGCACACAAAGCCCTACACGACCAAGGCCCGAGCTACCTCAACAACCGCATCAACTTCTACGCTCCCAAACGCCACCTCCGATCAGCCAGTCACGCCCTCGCCGCCGTCCCCCGCATCCGAAGATCGACAACAGGAGGAAGGTCCTTCTCCCACCTGGCCGCCAAGACCTGGAACTCCCTCCCGACCGACCTGCGCCTGACCCAAGACCACCTCTCCTTCAGGAAGAAGCTCAAGACCTGGCTGTTCGAGCAGTAGCAGCACCCCCCCCCCCCAAGCGCCTTGAGACCCTCCGGGTAAGTAGTGCGCTATATAAATGTCCATGATTGATTAATGATTGAATGTTCCTGCTTGAAATGAGGCATAACATCCTAGTTCAGATCTGACAAACTCAGCTTCTAAATGTTTGAGAGCTGTCTAACCAATTCGCGTGTTCAAATGTAACCAGAATTTTCCTGTAAAGTATGAACTGGGTATGTTACCAAATGTAATTTTTTTTTCAACTTGTCTAGATTTGGTTCAAATTACTGTTTGTGCCCGAATTAGGATAATCATGGGACTTTGCACCAGGCTTCAGATCCTTATAACAATTGTGCCCGTTTTACTGGGCATGCATTTCATCTCATGGAAATATTGATGCATCAGGGTACATTATTTTCTTGGGGCAAAATCCCTGCAACATTCTGCCTTACTGAGATCAGAATGAGAAATAACGTCTATATTAGGAGATATTTGTAGACAGCAGACTTAGATGGAGGGCAACAGTATTGAATGTATGCTCATTTGATCAGTACCTTGGGCAGGTGGCGCCAGGTGTTTCCCGACAAAATCTTCACGTGGAAAATGATTGGATGCGAACAAAACTGCACAATTTGTAATTTAAATTTGGGTACAAAACCGGTATTAACGGGGCACTCAGAAAAAGGCCCTCATTACAAGCGGTGCAGTAGTTGTTGCAATATTTACTGCACAAGATAGAATCTGATTCCGTAGTGTTGGCATTTAGCAGGTGCGGCAAATACCATACAATTACGAGTTTTTCTCGACAATGGCCAATTCGTACCTATATTCAAATACCACGGAATTTACGGCCGTTTTTCCTCCTATAAAGTCAACATTTGGGGATGTGATTTTTATCTTAATTTTCCTGATATAAGGAATTTAATGTCCAACTCATAATGAGGGCCACAGAGTCCTCTGGTGATTTTTGGAATTTAATGTCCAATTTATAAGTTTGCCTTCTCTGTATGTAGTCTAACCCAAACTAAGAATATTTACTGGTTCCACTGGAGCTTTTAGAACACTTGTGATTTATAAACAAGGAAATCAGTAACCTGTGTAAGGGCACTTAGGAGAATTGGATTTTATTTGACTAAATCTGCAAAGGAACAGAGCCACAAATATTGAAAAACGAGCACCCGCTGCTATTCCATCAACTTAGCTTGCTGTCATGCAGCTTTAACATTATTTCCTGGACCATATTCAATTGCTTGCTTTATATTTAAAATGGAATGCAAATACAGGCTCACTAGGGAAATTATATATGACTAAGCAAATGCTACCATTTCTTGACAAGATTAACAAAGGCATTGCTTGTCCCTGTCTAATGGATTTCCCAGACAAAAACTGTAGCACAAATTCCGAAGAAGGCACATGAGCTTCCTTTACGTGCAGAGGCAAACTGCAAAAGCGCAGAACGTGCAAGTGCAAAAATTCAATGAGTGGAACAGACTAATGGCTCAATTTCCATGCGCAAGATTGCATTGGTGAAGTATGCATATAAAGGGCACAACCGCTCAAAGGAACGCCAAGAGCAGTTGCTGTTTTATTAAGTTTACGTTTCTTTTTATTTTTTATTTATTAAGAAGTGGGGTTGAACACAAACAAGCAACTAGGATATTAAGATGCAATGCATACTAGACATAAAAAATGACAAACCGTCAAACAGGAAAATATCAAGCGAATAGAAAATAGAGAAGGTTGGCGGGTTCATGATAAATAAAATATTCGGACATGTTATTAAAAATTTCCTATCACAACCTGAGAGGCAGAAGAAGATCTGCAGGGGATTTAAAGAGTGAGTTACAAGAAGAGTGAGGTGGTGGATGTTTTTTACAGAAGTGAAAGAATTGCAGAGTAATGTGAGAATGGCAAAGAAGGATGTACAAAAGGAGAAACAGAGTTGAAAGAATGTAAAATAAAGAGAGCATCATAGAATGGAGGGGAGAGGGGCGGTGTAGGAGAGAGTAAATTAGGGATAAACTTAAGTTGTCCCAGGTCCGAGGGAGGGAAAATAATGCAGTAGCCACTTGTACAGATTGGAACATAATTAAGAAGTAAGGTGTTGGCTAATCAGGAAACATTTGAGTTCTTGCTTCAAACTTCGATGAGATGGGTGGGGGAGGGGGTGGGGGTGGTCTGACAGAGGTCAAGGGAGAGAGTCCCAAATTCTGGCTGTGGGACATGAGATGGATTAGTTCAGCGCTGCTTCTAAAAGGTCAATGTTTCCAGGTGCATTGCTTCAGAAGGTCCTTTGGCCTTCATAGATGGTAAGTTTTTCCATGGAGGAATGGAGGGTTGTAGAGAGAACATTTGTATGTCAGCTGGAGCATTTCAAGCTTCACATATCCTACTAAACAGAACAGAACTTTGAGCACTGATAAAGCGGATTCCGATTACCAGCATGTGAGGTGGAGATGGGACGGTTGCAACATTTTAGTGGGTCAGTATCCTGCCTGCACAGTTAGGCCTCAGTAGAAGCTGCCTCGGAACAGGGGTTAGGAAGCTGGGAGGAGGGATGAAAAAACATAAAATATAAACGTACCTTCTTCTTCTTCACCACCGCATGTCTTTCCTCAATCCTTGTCAGCACCGGAAGTACCTTGGCTCCCGGACTCTCTCAGCCAATCACAACGCTACGGGAGCAGCTTTGTGATTCGTTTGAGCAGCCTGTTTGGCCGCTCAGGCAGTACCTGGGAGGCTGGACACGTTCTCCATTGGGCTATGCAATACAGACAGCCAGGTGGAGAATATGCCATGTGTGCATGACTGTTTGGCCAGCCCCAGAGGGCCGACCAAGTGGTCATACGCACTTAGGGAGTGAGTACATACCACTCTTGCTCCCTCTGACCGCAGGGAGCCAAGCCCCACCCCGCCCAACCTGGCTGGAGTCCCGCAAAGAAAAATTAAATGATAATAACTTCTTGTTACTATCATTTTAATTTTATTTTCCACTGCTCAACCAGCAGTGGGCGATGCTCCTTTGCCTTAGCAGAGGAGCCACCACTTTTAGGCCCTGATGACTTCCTGGGTGTGACTGCAGGTTTATATTGCCCATATGCTAATTCCTATTTTCTTCGGATGCAGTAACTTGTGGGTGTACAAATTACACCTGATTATGAGTTTCAAACCTCAGAATGGGGAATTACATTCAAATTACAAATAAATTAATATTTTCCTGAGTAAAGAACCATAAAAGAATAGGGCCATCTTGAAGAAAGTCAAAAGGGACATCTGAGTCTCCCATATTTCACATATATTCATTAGCCCTGTGCTGAATGGGCCCTCTGAGGTACCCACCCCTTCACTAAGGGAGGGGCGGTGGTTATGCCCCTGACCCAAACCACCTTTTGTTCTATTTTCCCATGAGATTTGCAGCATGCTTTATCTTCCGCAAATTCCAGGCTGAACTCATGTGTGGGGCATGATTTGAGCCAGACTTGTAATCACATGTTAGGCTGAAATAGGAGTTTGCTCAAGAAACGTGATTACAGGCCCATTATTAATTAGGGCCTTTGTTGTCAAATTGCACATATTTCTGTATTACACTCACACTTAGGGTTTTAGAATACAGGGAAATGCATAATTTTATTCACTATCGCAACTCATCTTTGAACTAGGATGAGAAAACTGGCCTGTTCGTGTCAAGACAATTTAGTAATAACACTGATAAAAGCTACTTCTCGAAGTCAGAGATAGGGCACACAAGCCTATATGCAGTTAACATTACGAGGGTACAAAATCAGCCACACCCAATCTGAAGGAGGTTGGAGCATGGCAGTGGGGGTCCAGTTGTGCATTTTGGCATATATATATATATATAGGATGCAGGACTCCACACAGTACAGGGCGCTGAGGAAGGCAAGATGCCGAAATGCATTCGCCGCTACTGTTTTGGACCAAAAATAAACGTGTCTCCGTGCTGTGAAAACCCCTCTGGCCTCTGATTGCTTTCTTGGAGGCGATGTATTGTCATATTTTCCCGCGCCAGCCAGTGACGCGGAAACGGATGGCCCTGCTGCACGAAGTGACCCGGACTAATCTGGCACCACGTTGCTTGTCGGCGTTTGTTACTCGGGGTACCGAGAAGTCCGGAGACCACCGACTACGAAAAACAAGGACTGGAGATTAATAGGTACTTTACCTCCGGTAGGGGGTTATATTGTTGTAATGACGGCCCCCATGCCACTTTGGCCCTACTTCGTAGTCGGTTGCAGCAGTACGAGGGGACACGGTGTGGTGATCGTGGACGTTTGGATCCTATCCTGGAGACATTTGCATCACCTACCTGCGGAATAACAGCGAGCCTACACCGATGTGTTTTCCTTGATTCCCATGCCGCCGACCTGGAGACATAGCCATGATGTATTCTGGAAGTTGCAGTTGGGACATTTATGCAACGAGCAACAGGTGTGCTAAAACATTTGGGGAGGGGCATTTAAGGCACGCTTGCTTACAGCAACAGTATTGGGCTAATAGGATGCAGGACTCCACACAGTACAGGGCGCTGAGGAAGGCAAGATGCCGAAATGCATTCGCCGCTACTGTTTTGGACCAAAAATAAACGTGTCTCCGTGCTGTGAAAACCCCTCTGGCCTCTGATTGCTTTCTTGGAGGCGATGTATTGTCATATTTTCCCGCGCCAGCCAGTGACGCGGAAACGGATGGCCCTGCTGCACGAAGTGACCCGGACTAATCTGGCACCACGTTGCTTGTCGGCGTTTGTTACTCGGGGTACCGAGAAGTCCGGAGACCACCGACTACGAAAAACAAGGACTGGAGATTAATAGGTACTTTACCTCCGGTAGGGGGTTATATTGTTGTAATGACGGCCCCCATGCCACTTTGGCCCTACTTCGTAGTCGGTTGCAGCAGTACGAGGGGACACGGTGTGGTGATCGTGGACGTTTGGATCCTATCCTGGAGACATTTGCATCACCTACCTGCGGAATAACAGCGAGCCTACACCGATGTGTTTTCCTTGCTTCCCATGCCGCCGACCTGGAGACATAGCCATGATGTATTCTGGAAGTTGCAGTTGGGACATTTATGCAATGAGCAACAGGTGTGCTAAAACATTTGGGGAGGGGCATTTAAGGCACGCTTGCTTACAGCAACAGTATTGGGCTAATAGGATGCAGGACTCCACACAGTACAGGGCGCTGAGGAAGGCAAGATGCCGAAATGCATTCGCCGCTACTGTTTTGGACCAAAAATAAACGTGTCTCCGTGCTGTGAAAACCCCTCTGGCCTCTGATTGCTTTCTTGGAGGCGATGTATTGATATATATATATATATATATATATATATATATATATATATATATATATATATATATATATATATATATATATATATATATATATATATATATCCATACTATTATTATAAAGAGGGAGCCCAAACCTTTGAGGCGGGTAATCTCAGTATCCACAGCACCAATCACAACACCCAATACAGCGTTGGGAAGGGCAGTTGCAGCAGAAGGACATAGGCTATGCAGACGGATAAAAAAATTTATTAAAAAAATCCATACTATACTATCCATCCATACTAATATTATAAAGAGAGAGCCCAAACCTTTGAGGCGGGTAATCTCAGTAACCACAGCACCAATCACAACACCCAATACAGCGTTGGAAAGGGCAGTTGCAGCAGAAGGACATAGTGTAGTGTAGTTCCTTTATTCCCAATAGGCTCTGCGCATTGGAATAATATAAACAGCAGTGTAGACATAGGACTGAGGTCGACTAGGTCTCTACTGACTATATTAGATTTTGCAACGTCCAGCCAAGCTGTACAATAGAACGTATTTGGGACTGACCATGTTGTAACATTAGTAAGTCTTGCTCTATTATATCAATAGCAGATGATACAATACTGTCCAGTGAATATATTCTGGAGGACAGAGTCGTTAACCCATTGTCCACAACAGAAAGTGATTTAATTAGTTTTGCCAGCTAGCTCAGAGGTCACTAGAAACTTTCTTGAATAAACAAGGAGGAGTTTAACTTCCCTGGATAGACAAGAAGGGATTAGCTTCTGACAACCATAAAACATGACAACTTTGCTACCTCAGAATAAGAGTGTATCTCTAGAGTCGTGTGAAAACAATAGACAGCTATTTTACTCAGTCAATCGTGCATTATTAGTTTCACCAGAGTGCAGAGAATAGAGAGACGGGCGTTTTCAATAAAAGGTGTTATTTATTGAGCAGTCTTTTTTCTCATACAAGAGAAATGAATTGCCACAATTGCAATACTCAGCATAAAGTAAAGTGCGTACAGTAAAAGGAGTATTATAAAATAATACTGTAAAAGCATTGATATGGTTTCTTAGCCATATGATACTTTAAAATGGTTAAAATATATACATACAAATATACATTGACTAACGTACTCAACTGGTGTTTCTAACTAAGCCTACCCCGGTGTACCTGACCTAAGCCTAATGCGTGGGAAGGAGTAAATAAGTAGCAGTTTAAGTTAAGTTGGTTTTGCCAAGAATCTGAGTCAAGAATTCTCTTTGAGGGTTTAGTCAGCTCCGTACCTGGGTAATAGAAAGCAGGAGGTCTGGTATCTCTTTCTCAGGACTCGATATCCCAGCAACCCGCAAGGGCGGCTGAGAACACCGGAGCTGGATTTCTCGGCAGGAGAAAAGACAGCGTCTCTCTCAGTGCGTGAAAAGGAGGGGCGGCGTACGTGGGCTCTCCGAATCAGCTGGGCTCTCGGGCAAGTAGATAGCCGCTCTGCTCCAAACCACCATGTGTTTGCTTAAGGCAACGTTGGTATATTTATACCTGAAAGGTGCCGGGTTTGACGTAAGGTTGGACATAAGACGTCAATAAAGATGTCACTAAGAACTGGCCGTTCTTACAGTGCTCACAGGAGTTCTAGGACAAATCAAAACAAAAGCCATGGGGAATTCCCAGGTTGCTGGAGGCTTGGTTTGTTTAGAGAACTTGTTGTACTCTCTAGGAGCCTGGGGAGGTAGCCTTGCTTAATTTGGACTGCATGGGCTATGACTAAATATGGATATGATTCTTATGCCTTTATAAGGATAATATCTATTATAACCACATAAGGGCATACATCAGGAATATCGAATTAGGGTCCTAGATAGAACTACAACACCCACTCCACGATCTAATGTCCCTCATTACTTAAAACTAAGCAATAGTAAACATATAAATGTGCATGTGTTTTCCAACCCACCCCAAAATACATAATTCGCATTTGAAATGGTAATGGTAAAGACACGAAAATGAGTATTGGTACTGTACGCTTTTCAAGCAGTGGTATCATTCAGTTAAACATGCATATATATATCAGCTGAATGAAATTGCGAACATTTACACATGAAATGGCTCTTAATACAGAAGAGAAGGTCGAGACCATTCCATCACATAATAATACAAATGCTGTACATGTGCTAGAGGCTGAGGTAAAATATTGTCTCTAGAGTCCCTAAAATAGAAGCTCTGTTCTCTAAGAATTTTTCAGTAGCTTTTGTTTATCAAAGCTGAAGGCCGAATTCAGAGTTCTGGGAACGCTGTGTGCTCGTTTGTTTTTAGAAAGTTTATTCTTTCTGTTCAGGGGAGAACATCTTTTCAGATAGACTCGCAAAAAATTGGTCTACGACATCAGGTGAAAGTTCGACCAAGTTTGAAAATGCTGCAACAGTGCAGTCGTGAGAATGATTGCTATCATCGATGTCAGGATCAGCAATGCTCACTGAAGGTTGTACCTAGGTGATGCTGCTCTGATCTCGTACTCCACTGCCACATACTCGTAGTGGTGAAGTCTCAACGAATGCCGTCATCAGAATAGGTAGCCGCTGGGGACAACACGATGCATGAGTCGTTACCGGACCTAGCAAGGTATCTGTATCCATTGGTACTGCTGATGGTAGTGCAAGACAGATGTCCAACACGCATTCTTCTCCGCATAGCATACATCGAAGCACAGGTAAGATGCAATTTTGCCAGATAGGTCTGAATGAAAGAAACCAGGTCATATTCGGATCTCTTAGCCGGGCTAATCCGAGGACTTTAGTTATGCGGTCCCGATAGCGTATAGCTAGGATCATTTCTTCCATCGTTGCTGGAGTCTTGTCTGCGACTTGGCTTGCCATATCGGAGCAGAAGAATTAAAAACAAAATTCCTGCTACGAGTCCCAAAATTAGAGGTAGGCCGCCAAAGACAGAATGGACAAAATTGGGGAAGATGCCCAACACTGTTTCAAAGGGTGTTAACAGTCCCGAAAAAATTGTCTTAAATACATGTGCGATGCCACTGGTATCTCACATGTTTAGGATTTGGCTTAGCATTTCTACGAAATGCGCGGGGCAATTTGTTGATAAAAGGGTATATATCTCTGCCGTTGTCCTTGCGACTTGCAGATCATACGTTTCTTTGGACGAGGTCAAAGGCACAGTTGTCTGTAAAAGAATAGACTTCATTCTGCTTAAAGTATCAATTCGAATAGAAGAGATATTCAAACGAGGCCATATTGCCGCCTCCATATCTGGTTTGCTGTTTGGATACAATACTTGCATACAGCAAGTGACCATGGAACTCACGCTTACGAGATAGGCTTTTCCTGGCACCATGCCACAACAGCTGTGGTCATTTATTAGAATATAACTCTCGTTAGAAAGTTGTCTAAAGAATGGCTCTATCTGTGTTGCAGGAGTGCCGTGTAGGTGACATGAAAGGTTATTCGAAGACCCTTTGCAGGCCCCATGCAAGTTAATACCTTGACACAGAAGTGTACCGCTTAGTGATCTTTTACAATTTTTACCACTAAGAAATACATTCTTTTTCTTTTCACTGTAACATGTGTGTGTATAAGGTAATTTCCATGTTGACTTGATGTACCCTTTACCCAACCTTTCATACTGGCCCACTGGTATATATTCTTGGCAGTATTTAAATTGGAAAGTTGTTATCGGAATTGTGATTATTCCGTGTATTATCCATTCAATGACAGGTCTTTCTGACATTGTCAATGGTAATCTCTCAAATTTTTCAATGCTCAGAATCGTATAGTCGATACAAAAGGGGATGATGGACGGAGCGTTTGAGCAAATCAAACACTCACCCCCAGTCAACTGATCTGGGTTTAATCCATCACCATTCTTTAGCCCACTCAGCCACCCCATTTCAGACATGGCCATATGCAAATCAGTCTGACCCTGTGCCTCATGGGAACAGTCCAGCCCGAACTGCCAAGCCATGTCTTCCATGGACCGGAAACAAGCATCCTGGGACCGGTTTCGGATTCATAATCCTCATCAGCCAGGCTATCTTGAATCCAGTGGCCAAGTGAGCAAGGGACTCACGTCTGAGCATACCCTGCCACACTTAGGGCGAACAAAGCGATACAAAAGGGGATGATGGACGGAGCGTTTGAGCAAATCAAACACTCACCCCCAGTCAACTGATCTGGGTTTAATCCATCACCATTCTTTAGCCCACTCAGCCACCCCATTTCAGACATGGCCATATGCAAATCAGTCTGACCCTGTGCCTCATGGGAACAGTCCAGCCCGAACTGCCAAGCCATGTCTTCCATGGACCGGAAACAAGCATCCTGGGACCGGTTTCGGATTCATAATCCTCATCAGCCAGGCTATCTTTAATCCAGTGGCCAAGTGAGCAAGGGACTCACGTCTGAGCATACCCTGCCACGTATCGCAGAATCGTATAGTCTGCTCCTTTTTGTGCCAAACTGATTTGTTTATCAGTAAGGTTAAAGATAGAAAATAATGACGTTACGTTGACGTTGACGTTGATTAAACGCCATGGCACGTAGCCTGAACGCAGATTTTGCAACGTCCAGCCAAGCTGTACAATAGAACGTATTTGGGACTGACCATGTTGTAACATTAGTAAGTCTTGCTCTATTATATCAATAGCAGATGATACAATACTGTCCAGTGAATATATTCTGGAGGACAGAGTCGTTAACCCATTGTCCACAACAGAAAGTGATATTTCCAAATTAATATGATCAATTTCTCGTATTTTTTCTGCTGTTTCAATTTGCATTACTTTCCTAGCTTCGTTGTACGCAGCGTATATACCGGCCGCTATGAAACGTTTTTGACGCTGTTTGCGTGGTCCCAGAATGAAATCAGGCAAGTCAGCAAGTAAAGTCAAGTGTTGCTTAATTTCAGCCAGTGTGGATTTCTGTAGCCATTCGAGGCAGAGTTTCCCTACACTGTATGTTGTAATTATCCCTGGATGTTGTCTCTGGGAGTTTCTTGGGTCTGGCCTGTTCAGTTTTAACGCCTGTAATTTGTTCAGGAATCTATCTTGACAGTTATTTGTGTCTCTGGGCCAGATCAACCATTTTTTCCAATCAGCATGTGTTCTGTTTTGGTATAAAATATGGGATACGTCTGTTTCCATATCAGTAGTGCTATTACTATCAGGTGTGGGCTTTGGAATAGACGGTTTGTTTAAGTCTTTAATTTTGGCTAGGCCAAGACAGGTAGTCTGTTGAATGGTGTCATTCAAGAATATTATTTGTTCTGGTATCATGCAGGCTCTAAATAATGCTTCTAGACCTTGGACCTGCCATTCTTTTGTACCCCAAATGGTTTTTGTTTCAATGTTGTTTTTCCAGAAATCAAAACCGAATGTAACCATTTTTTCATAAAATGTTTCAGAATAAATCAATTTAGTATTTGTCAACATTGTTTTCATTCCTGTCTTATTTAACATTTTAAAATAAAACGTTTCTGCATCACTTGTTTTAAACCCTGAGAAGTATGGGAATTTCTCATAAAACGTTTTAGAACTGCTTTTAGGTGGTGTTGCACAATGTTCCCATTGGTTATAATTAAAAACATGTCTAGGCTGTGCAGATTTATGCAAATAGTGATGGCCAAAGTGATTATAGCAATACATTTCTTCATAATTTGATGAACCCTGTAAATAATCATGTTCTGTGAATTTTGCTGACATTACTAAATCTGACATCATATTACTTATATTTTCAAAGTCCCAATCATCAGAGAAAGTACTTGGTGTTACAAAGTCACTTAATGAAACCTTGAACTGATGTGGATATTTCAAGAGCTCAATCAGGCCAAAAATGTCCAAGTCAGTTCTGTCCCATGCTACCCCACCGGGTATTGGATTGACTGTGACGTTCACTGATGATAGTTCTCTTTTCTCGATGTGAGATGACTTGTGAGTTTTTTGTGACCAAGTTGATGTTCTGACTTGCTGTGTCCATTGTACTGTATTTTCCTTCAATGATTTTTCCCAAACAAAGAATCATGATGAGCCAAAGCAGGAGGAAAAGTACACCTAACACAATCCAAAATTCAATCCATGGAGAAATCAGATAGGTTTCTTTGAGTTGATGAAAGAGTTCAGTTACTTTGTCTTTGAAAGTTTTTGTTGCTGGCGTTTCTTCTGGTACGCTTGGATCTTCAGAAAAGTCATCGAAATTGATGAAATACCCAGACGCAGTCCTGTCAATTGTTGGAATTGCTTCCGGATTTTCATTTGCTTTTGGATTTTTCTTTGTTTCATTAGCATAGTCTGAGGCTACATCGTTGTAGACTGGTGTTTCTTGACGAACTGTTGCAATTTGGGTTTCAAGAGGCACAAGTTCCATGGCATTATTGCATAGTCCTTTTTCATTCACTGCAGGTTTATCAAAAGTGATTAGTCTCTCAGTTTGAACCTCTTGTATTGTAGCAAATTTGGGTGTTCTGCTATTTCTTGGGAGTCCACTGGGCCTACTACTTATTATTGGCCACATGATTGTGGTTTTACCAGGTCGATGGATACAACTCGGTTCTCCTTTTTACCAGCAAAGGGCGGTAGTACAACTGATCTTGTTCCGCTGAAAGCTAAGACAGGTACTGCTTTTCTGTAAGAAGGCCCAAATTCCTTCTTTACCGCGATCTTCTCTCTGACTAGATCCCCAATCTTTGGAATCCAGACAGGTCTTGCTGGGACAGGTGGTTTTTCTTCAGTGGCTGTTTGCTGTTGCTTTAACTTTACGTTGCTCAGGTTTCGTCTTGTTTCGTATAAATCCTGTAAAACAGCCAAACGGTCTTTGATATCAAAGCATTTTTCTTCTACCACTGAAGTCTGACTATCAAGGTCCTGAATGTGCATTCTAGTACCGAACAATAGTTAGTACGGACTGAGACCTTTTAGAGAATTTCTTGGCAGATTATTAAGACTACGTTGGACACTTGTTAAATGTTGGACCCACCCATCACCCGAACCTAATACCCTCGCCGTTATAGATTGCTTTATGTCCCGTTTTTTTCTTTCCACTACCGCATTTCCCTCAGGATGGAATGGACAAGAGTACCGCAATGGAATGCCCATGCTGGTCATGGCCTCCTTATAAGCTTGAGAGCTAAAAGCAGGACCCTGGTCAGAATGTAGCATGCCAATTGCGTATGTGCCGATCAAGACTCGCAAATCTTTTATAACAATTCTGGCGTCAGCCGAGCGCTGGTGTCTACATTTTAAGTGAATCTAGTCTTAAATATAAATGGGACGCATTTCTCCTATTGGACTTCTGCGTATAGATAGCCTTATGCTTTCTAAAAGAAGGGTCCTGGCATTACTCCGGTCGGTTCGCGACTGCGATCTCTGTTGCAGTAGGGACAGCCCATTGCAAATTTGTAGTTTTGCAGGCTCATCCCCGGCCACCAGTTTTCTGATTGTAATTCTTTCAGAGATTCCAAGATCTCTTGGTGCATTAGACCCTCTCCCATATGTGCTTCTTGAATCAAGATGACTCTCCTGTTTGTGTTTGGAATTACTCTAACCCCCACTCCAGGGATTCGAGCAAAAGGAACGGATTATGTATGTATAATTGAGTGGATAGTTCACAGGTAATGCTGCACAGTCGCCTTGTAAAGACGTTTTTACCGCCAGCATTGTTTCTCTGTCTATGTATTTATCTGAACGCTTTTTTGTGGCTACGGAAGCCGGTTGAGCAGTTTCCGCTGTGGCTCTGCGAGCCAATGAATTCCCTGCAACGTGAACGCCATCACGTTGATGACTCAGTGTATGTATCACGTGAGTCTTTTGTAGTTCTTTCTGTAAAAGAACTACCTGTTCCCAAAGTTTTTTATGCTATATTGTGGCACCTGTGTCATCTTTGTAATCGTTTTGAACCCAGTTCTGCAAGTCATTATTGTAAGACTTGACGCAGTAATGCGAATCGCACACTATTAGTGTGGGGAATTTGCGATCGGAATTTTCAAGCGCCATCTTTAAAGATCTTATTTCAGCTCGCTGAGTTGAGCATTTTCTGAGTGATTCAGTTTTGGTAATTAATGGTCTGAATTTACCCAAGCGCCAGCGACCTTTAACAATCGCGCACGCTGCGTTGTAGGATTGTTTCTCTACATCACAGTGTTGTGCAAATCTGTCCATATAGATTACACATGTGTATTGTTCGAGAGGCAGAATTTCGATTGGCAGAGGATATTCTTCTTTATATTCTAGATTTTCTAGTTTTTTCATTTTCGGGTCAAAATAGTACTTCACGTCTTCTGCAGCAATAGAATTTTCCCATTGTATCCATTTTGAATCCACTGCC
The DNA here is from genome assembly GCF_964261635.1 of Lissotriton helveticus. Lineage (NCBI taxonomy): Eukaryota > Metazoa > Chordata > Amphibia > Caudata > Salamandridae > Lissotriton > Lissotriton helveticus. The sequence goes on from NC_136063.1 coordinate 2,113,245,747, forward strand.
ACAGCATTCAAATTGCGTGGCTTGTTAATGCCTCAAGGGCTGATTCTGCTGTTAAAACAGTTATTCTTCTGCCTTGGGCTTGGGCTCTTTCTTTTGCTACAGCAGTTTGAACCGCTATTAGAATTTTTTCAGTTGAACTGAATTTCATTTCAGCTTGTGTGTACAAATGTGATTTGTAAGCTATTGGTACCGTTTCTCCCTCATTAGAGGTCAGGTACGTGAATCCGCATCTTCCTGGGATGACTCGGATTACAAGGTTGCGTATGTTTTCGCGAGTTTGCAATTTAGTTTTAGCTAACATGTCTGTTTGCAATGACCTTTAAATTTCTGTATGTTTTTGAGTCCAATTGATTGTTTTGAAATCAGGTTTTATTAATTCATAGAGAGGTTTAACCCTCTCTGCATAGTTTAGAATGTATGTTCTTCGAAATTCAGGAAACCTAGTATTGATTGTAAGTTCTTCAGCGTTTTAGGTGCTTGGAGTACAGCACACTTCTCTAAGAAGTTGTCTGCTAGGCTTTTGCCTTCACTTGATAATTCATATCCTAAAAATAGGACAGTTAGATGGGCAATTCTTGACTTTTTAAAGTTACATTTGTAACCCTCAGCTGCAAACCCAAGTATTATGGTCTTCACTCTTTTCAAGTGAGTATCCAGGTCATCATCTGTGAGATAGATGTCATCGACATAGAATAATGCCTCATCATCATATATTTGTAGTAACTCTGTTACCCTTGCTGAGAATAACCCTGGGCTATTCTTGAATCCCTGTGGGAGTCGACAGAAGTGTTTTCTGCGTCCCCATTATTGAGAACGTGGTCAAATACCTGCTCTCAGGTGCAATGTTTTGACAAAAGAATCCATTAGAAATGTCTAATGTTGTTTTGTATTTTTTGCACACGATGTTATTCATTAGTGCTGCACTGTGTGAGTTTTGTACTGCAAATGTTTTGCAACATGAGTTAAGGTGTCTGTAGTCCAAAACTAGACGATATGAATCATCTGGTTTGGAGACAGGAAACAAAGGATTGTTCATTTGTGAGGTGCATGTTTCAATCACCCCCTGGTATTCAAGTTGATCTAAGATCTCCCTGACTTGCTTTTTAGCTTCTTATTTAATTGGGTACTGCCTTTGTGCAGTAGGTTGACATTTTAACTGGATTTTGTGAGGAGGAGAGTCCTCATCCCATCCTACATGATTTTTATATAATGCAGGAGCTTGAGCTACTGCCCATTTTCTTGCATATAAGGATTTTTTATCAATTGAAATATGATTTGAGAAGGCAGGCATAATCATTTCTCTCGCCATGAGGGCACTCCCTGACAAACTCTGGTGGCCAGTCTTTTTCAGCTAAAAGGATGTCATAGCCCTTTGAAAGGTTATCCCAAAAGAGACCCCTTACTTCCATAGTCTTGTCCCCCTCTATACGCAATGTTATCTCGTATATTTTATGAGGTTTGCTAACTTTGGTATCTGCAGTTTCCACCTGAATGTATTCATTCGTGTCCACTGTCTCCAGAAGATTCATCAGGATCTTGCGAGCTATGGTCACTTCTGCTGCGCTGTCTAGCATTGTCTGGGCCCACTCTCCGTTTTTCAGTTGTGTCCTAATTATTTTAATACTGGCTACCTTCTTGCTTGGAAATTGTAACTTTTTACTTTGATGAGCAGGTTCCTTGTCTTTGGACTTGACGTGCTCTTCCTTGTGTTCTGACCGTCCTCTTCTTTCCGATTTCTGTGAGGTAGTCTGAAAAGATCGAGAGGGACGTGTATCAATATCTTGATATCTATCAGGCTTTCTTAATTTATCCGTATCTCTAAGGTTGTATCTTTTCTGAGAGGGCTCCCTCTGGGGAGACTTGTCACCTCGGTCAGGAGATCTTTCTCTCCGTTGAGGAGACCTTCCTCTGGACTGGAAACGTTTTTCTTTGGGAGTGGATTGTTTATTTCCATCACAGCTCTTTTTTGGAGTGTTTAGATTATTTTTAATAAAGGTTTTTTCAGGATTTTCAGTTAGTTGGGGTTTTACTGGTTTCCCACCCAAACTATCTCAACCTAGTTCTTCATAGGATTTGTCTATGATTCTGGCCAGTTCAAATGGTTGTTCTGCTATATCTGTTTCTTTCAATTTCTGGCGTATCGCCACAGATGCTGCTTCTCCCTTTATGTTGGCTAACAATAGAGCCGAGACCTGCTTGAAGTCTTTCAGTAATTTCATACCCAGAGTTAAAGCAGGTTCTGGACCGTATTCATTTTGAATCTGTCTTAACACATCTGGTATTACCGCCATAGATGGAACACTATGTGTTTTTGTGTAGATGGAAGCAAAGACTGTGCCCCAAGTGTCACAGTCCTCCACATGTGGTGCGATCCCCATTGGAAGACAGATAGTCAGAATTCTGTGTTTCTAAGTAGGTGTAGTATCAGGAAATACTGCCTCTATTTGAGTGATTTTTTGTGCTAACCAGAATGGAATTTGTTCTCGTTTTGCGGGTGTTTAACCAAGACATGATTGTATGTTCTGTGGTATTATTTTGTTTGTGTTCCCCTGATGAGGGGTCAGCTGTGGAATGTTAATTGCTGGTTGGACTGTTGAAGTCCGCATTACATATTGGACCAATTGTCTATGTATTTTAATTAGTTGTTTTAGCTGAACTAAAAGTTCCTGGTTTGACATTTTATCAATGTCTGGGTGTGGTGTGTAGCTGGCTAGAACCGGCCACGTTGCTCCTGGTCTACCTAGTGGACCGAGCCTGGTGATGTGATTTTTATGTTTTAGGGCGCCTTTAAACCAGAAAAGGTGCTCTTGGTAATTTAATGGGATTTCAATCTCCTCGAAAGGAGTGTATTCATCAGGAGGTTCCTCTATTTTGTAATAGTGGAATTGTTTTGTTACAGCGTTTGCTGCTGGAAAATGTATCCATCAATAGAATACCTCTGTCTGCCGATATTCATGGGCCTCTACCACGAATATGACTGTACCACCTTGCAATGTCAGTCCGTTTTCTATAAGTTTAATAGTTATAGTTTTTCTTATGTTGACCGTAATGAATATAGCATTCGGGGCATTTTCTTGGAGACTTGTGTCATCCGCTAGGAGCCGAGCTGCTATTGTAGCTGCCTCCCTTTCGTCTTCACTTTCCGTCATTTTTACTAACAGAAAGCTTTTTGTTGCCGATCATGTTTCAAGGGAAACAAAGATTAGGTGCACAATATTTTGGAACACTGTATCCTTCAACGTTGACTAAATCCTACTAAGTTCCGGCGGATTTTAACCTTTTACCCACTCCAGACGTCTTTTGAAGTATTTACGGGAAAAAGGGTTCTGTGTGAAAAAGCACGACTGAGTTACTCTAGTGTCTAGCGTTAGATTATCGCCTTACCAAGCGTTGGGCGCCATGTAGTGTAGTTCCTATATTCCCAATAGGCTCTGCGCATTGGAATAATATAAACAGCAGTGTAGACGTAGGACTGAGGTCGACTAGGTCTCTACTGACTATATTAGACTTAATTAGTTTTGCCAGCTAGCTCAGAGGTCACTAGAAACTTTCTCGAATAAACAAGGAGGAGTTTAACTTCCCTGGATAGACAAGAAGGGATTAGCTTCTGACAACCATAAAACATGACAACTTTGCTCCCTCAGAATAAGAGGGTATCTCTAGAGTCGTGTGAAAACAATAGACAGCTATTTTACTCAGTCAATCGTGCATACTTAGTTTCACCAGAGTGCAGAGAATAGAGAGACGGGCGTTTTCAATAAAAGGTGTTATTTATTGAGCAGTCTTCTTTCTCATACAAGAGAAATGAATTGCCACAATTGCAATACTCAGCATAAAGTAAAGTGCGTACAGTAAAAGGAGTATTATAAAATAATACTGTAAAAGCATTGATATGGTTTCTTAGCCATATGATACGTTAAAATGAATAAAATATATACATACAAATATACATTTACTAAAGTACTCAACTGGTGCTTCTAACTAAGCCTACCCCGGTGTACCTGACCTAAGCCTAATACGTGGGAAGGAGTAAATAAGTAGCAGTTTAAGTTAAGTTGGTTTTGCCAAGAATCTGAGTCAAGAATTCTCTTTAAGGGTTTAGTCAGCTCCGTACCTGGGTAATAGAAAGCAGGAGGTCTGGTATCTCTTTCTCAGGACTCGATATCCCAGCAACCCGCAAGGGCGGCTGAGAACACCGGAGCTGGATTTCTCGGCAGGAGAAAAGACAGCGTCTCTCTCAGTGCGTCCAAAGGAGGGACGGCGTCCGTGGGCTCTCCGCATCAGCTGGGCTCTCGGGCAAGTAGATAGCCGCTCTGCTCCAAACCACCGTGTTTTTGCTTAAGGCAACGTTGGTATATTTATACCTGAAAGGTGCTGGGTTTGACGTAAGGTTGGACATAAGACGTCAATAAAGATGTCATTAAGAACTGGCCGTTCTTACAGTGCTCACAGGAGTTCTAGGACAAATCAAAACAAAAGCCATGGGGAATTCCCAGGTTGCTGGAGGCTAGGTTTGTTTAGAGAACTCGTTGTACTCTCTAGGAGCCTGGGGAAGTAGCCTTGCTTAATTTGGACTGCATGGGCTATGACTAAATATGGATATGATTCTTATGCCTTTATAAGGATATTATCTATTATAACCACATAAGGGCATAAATCAGGAATATCGAATTAGGGTCCTAGATAGAACTACAACAATAGGCTATGCAGACGGATAAAAAAATGTATAAAAAAAATTGCAAAAAATCCATACTATCCATACTAATATTATAAAGAGAGAGCCCAAACCTTTGAGGCGGGTAATCTCAGTAACCACAGCACCAATCACAACACCCAATACAGCGTTGGAAAGGGCAGTTGCAGCAGAAGGACATAGGCTATGCAGACGGATAAAAAAATGTATAACAAAATTGCAAAAAATCCATACTATACTATCCATACTAATCTATACTACTATTATAAAGAGAGAACTGCGAACCTTTGAGGCGGGTAAACTCGGGAACCACAGCGCCAATCCAAACACCCAATACATCATTGGAATTGTCAGGGTCTGCAGAGTGACATAGGCTATATGCCACCAAAAAATATACGTTCTTTAAAAAATATACGTTAAAAAAAGTAGTCCCTTGGAAGTAGCGCCGGCCGTGTGCGCTAACGACGTGCGTGATGACATCATCAGGAGCCCGGGGAGGATCGGCGGACAGGAGCACGAGGAGGAGTGGCGGACAGGAGCGCGGGAGGAGCGGCGGACAAGAGCGCGGAGTTTAGCACACAGGACCTTGGGGAGGAGCGGTGAACTTTTGCCGACTGCGCTGTGGGCTGAGGTAGGTGAGAGGCGCCCGCGGTGGGCTGAGGAGGTGGTTGGGGGCCTGGGTTTGGCAGACTGCAGCGGACAGGAGGGCGGGGAGGAGCGGTGAAGTTTAGCACACAGGACCTTGGGGAGGAGCGGTGAACTTTTTCCGACTGCGCTGTGGGCTCAGGTAGGTGAGAGGCGCCCGCGGTGTGCTGAGGAGGTGGTTGGGGGCCTGGGTTTGGCCGACTGCAGCCGACACGAGCACGGGGAGGAAAGGTGAAGTTTAGTGGACAGGAGCGCAGGGAGGCTGTAAGCAAGCCTGATTGCCGGAGGAAAGGTGAAGTTTAGCGGACAGGAGCGCATAGAGGCTGTAAGCAAGCCTGATTGCCCCCGGACAACGTCGGGACGGGCTGCTAGTATATATATATATATATATATATATATATATATATATATATATATATATATATATATACATGGCTAAAAACGAAAATATGGAAGTGCATTTTAAATAATTGAGAGCACAAACTTACCTGAAATTACCTCAATCACCACAAACTCAATTTTGGTTGGAATATAGTTCAGTCTTGTTAACTTTGTAGAATTCACGATGGTGTATTTTAAAAACAGAAACAGGTTTACACTGTGATATGAGCCTTCTTTCTCGAAATAAGCAGATTATTTCCCAACTTCCAGCAGAGTCTGAGCCAACTGCATATGTTTTTTTAAATGCTTATACTTTTATCTTTCTGTTCCTCAGTCTTTGAAGCAAAGATGTGGCACAACTTGACAGCTCACTTGCTATTGCCCCATTGATTGTAGTACCAAGAAAGCCCCTCTTGATTGTAGCAACAAGACTGTCCCCTTGATTGTAGCAACAAAACTGCCCTCTTGATTGTAGCAACAAAACTGCCTTCTTGATTGTAGCAACAAGACTACCCTCTTGATTGTCAAAACAACAAGACCTGTATAATTCAGTTGGCAAAGGTGTACTAGTCCTCAGGCCTCCAGTAATGGTTCTTCTCCATACACAAAACTTCCAAAAACGTGAAAAAAGAGAGATGAAGTGAACTTAGGTCATGTAATGATTCACAATTTCCAAAATCACCCAAAATGCATCTGTCCTGTGTGGCCTCAGAAACGTTTACAGTTCCATTTGAATCATCTTTTTTTGTAAACTCTGATGGTATCTACTTCCGAAGCAAGAAGTAATGTCCATAGTATATAATGTGACGGGCAAGTACTGCCGTCAGAAGTGTGTCCAGGAGAAATAAAGACCCACAAATGCCCATTTCAATATAATAATGTGTCGAAGCAATGGGGGTTGACCCTCCCTTAATCCAAATCATAAGAGAACTTTATTCGAACGCAAGAGATAGTGTGCGCTATGGACCAAATGGAGAATATACAGCACCATTCCCGGTGGAGAGGGAGGTCAGACAGGGCTGCATTCTGGCACCCTTCTTGTTAATCTTGTATACCAACGGCTTGGAAGGAGTCATGCTCGAAGGGTGCCAGGACTTGCTGCAGATACATAAACAATCCATACCTGCCCTACTCTATGCAGACGATGCAGTGATAATGGCCCAAACACCCTTAGAGTAACAAAGGGGCCTCGATAAATACAATGACTACATGAAAAGCCTTGACCTTAAAATTAACGTCACCAAAACCTACATTATGAACTGTGGGAGGGGTGGCAGAAACCAAAGGACCATTTTTGTTGAGAATAAGAGAGTCGGAAACACAAATATCTATCCTTACCTAGGCATTCTTATAGACAACAAGGGAACGTGGCAACAGGCCATAAAAGCTAGGAAACGTCTCTTCATGAGAACCACAACAGCCCTGGTAAATTTTACACAGAAGTTGGGTAAGAGGCCCCCAACAGAGTTTATTAAGATCTACCAGGCCAAGTGTGTCAGTACAGCAATATACGGGGCTGGGATCTGGGGATACTGTAATGTATCTGAAATACAGAGAGTGGAGAGCGCGTTTTTACGATACTTGCTGGCTGTCCCTTGTTCAACATCAACCTATATTTGCCATACTCAGCTGGGGTTACATTATATTACAGACATAATAAGGGTGCAACCAGTTCTACGGTGGCACTGAATTTGGACCTCATCAAAAACATCATTCAACCAGTAGGTCCGAGATTACACCTCAAGTTAAAATAAGCCCTAGATATTAGGTGGCTGAAGTATGTCAAAGATTTTATGATGGATTTGGGACAACCTGAACTTTTTCTTAATCCTTCACTGATTTGTTCAATCCCTAGAAAAGTTTTACAAAAAATTGTATGACTCACTTGGAGGAAATTAGACACGCCAGTGAGGTCCTCAAACCGACAGTACAAATGAACCAGTCCATTCTTTCTACTACTGAAATGCAACCATACTTAACTTATTCCATAACTGGGAATGACAGATTTGTTCTCACACACTTTAGATTAGATTCCTTCCATCGATCTGCATCCTTCCCTATGATAAATGAATGGTCCAAAAACTTAGTAAACTGCCCATGTGATGGATGTTCACCTCAATCAACAATTCATTTTTTTTTAAAATATATTTTTATTGCAGAGTCATAGTTTGTACAACCAGTTCGTCGATCAATCCAGCTCCTTCGCGTAGCACAGGCTCCGAAAGAAAAGCCTTACACGGCCATTCAGCTCACACCCCTGAGGTTGAGCGGCATTAGACAGGAGAGCACTAGTAGCTGACAAGTGCATTAAGGCTCAAATACAACTGTTCCTCAGGTAGTACTCCGGGCTGCTTTTTAATTCGCCCGGTCCTCCCTCTCCCGGCCTATTGAGCCCCATACAAAACCAAACATCCCCCCCCAACTCACCAACCCAAGCCCCCATATCCCTTACCCCCCTACCACTACCCCCCTACTCCACCCCCTGCCCCCCCCCAGGCGTGTCAGAGTTCTACAAGAGCAAGCTAAAATCCATCGCGGGCAGTGCAGGTCCGAGACAGACTATCAGGAGTAACCACAAGGAGACTGCAGTCATCACGTGGGGTGTGGAGCAATCCAAGGGAAAGAACCTGGACAATCACAAACACAGGCTAAGGTACCTAAGGAGCAGGACTACGTGCGGGGGAGCCTTCGCTGTCAGAGTCCAAAAGTGTGAGTTCTAGAACCAATCGTTCCCAGGCCCGGGCCCGCTCCAGAGCAGTATCAGTACCTGTCCTAAGTGCCAGCTGCAGACGTACCGCCCCCTCACAGCGGGCCCACTTATCGAGCTCCGCCCACCATCTCTCCACTGTGGGGCCCTTACTCGCCTTCCATTGGGATGTTATGGCTAAAAGCAGACCCAGGTCCAGGAAACTTACTAGTGATTTTGTTCTTTGATGTGTGTGGGAACCAGTGTAGAATGCAGTGTGCCATTGTGGGCTGTAAATCCCTCTCAGTGACCTCCCGCAGACTCTCCACTATCCCCTGCCAAAAGGAGCCCAGTGCTGGGCAGGACCAGAACATGTGTTGGAATTCGGCCACCTCTGCCGGGCAGAGCGGGCAGGCCGCCGAGTGTGTCGGGAAGTACTTATGTAGTTTGTCAGGGGTCAGGTATGCTCTATGCAGGATGTAAAAATGCACCAGCTGAAACCTCGCGTTGCGCGTCCCTTTCCAGGCCCGCTCTACTATACCAGACCACGCCGCCTCAGGGATCTCCGTCGTTAAATCCACCTCCCATTTCGCCTTCAGAGCTAGCAGCGGGGTCAAAGCTTCCGCAGTCATGCGCTTATAGAGGCACGTAATAGCCTTAACCGTCCCCGCGGCCATTACCACGTATTGACAGCCCATGGAAAAGTGGCAGTTCCGTCATACCCGTCCCCCAATGTTTACGGATCACCGCTGTCAGCGCCGCATGAAGGAGGAAGTCTCCCCCCGGAAGATCAAAGCGATCCCTCAAGAGATCGAAAGGCTCAATCAGCAATTCATGATATTTTATTTCGTAAATACTACTCGGACCAAAGAAAGAGGTGGATCCTACCTATCTTGCGAATCTGGGGTTTGAGGCAATGTCGCCCTGCCTATTTGGCACTGCAGTTTTTAGATAATGAATGTTTTACAAGAAAGACGGCTTTTAAAAAAAAAAAAGTGTAATTAAATATAGGAAACAACTTTGAGTCTTAAAAATTGATCTTAGGGAGGGGAAGAGCTACGCGCCGAGGAAGATGACCGCGTGAGCTATAGGCTCCTCCGTGACCGTCCCACAGCCTCACTATCCTGTCAATTATCCTGCAATCCGAGCTTGGCATCAGCTCGAGGAAGCTGAGCGGTGCACCGGGAAACCGATCTGGACTCCCGGGGACGCCGCGTTCCAGTGATCCGGACGAGAGGGCTCGTGGCCTGTTGCGTGGCTGCAGCTGGGGACTGAGTTCGTTTGGAGGCCGCCCACAAGTTGAATAAAAGCGGAACCTGCGCTGGAAGTAGCGGGTCGGGTCCGCCCGCGAGACGCGGCGTCGGCGAAGAGGCTGAAGAGGTGAGCGGCGGGGGAGTGTGTGGTGTGGGCTGCGTTGTGGAGGCCCCCTCCCTTGCGCTACAGTGTGGAGGCTTCCGGGGCAAACGGAGCCTGTTTCGATACGCCTCAGGCGTGGCAGTGACTGCGGGTGCCCGGGACGCGGCCCATCACGAAGACAGGGGGCGAGGGTCGGGAAGAGGAGCCTTCCCCCCCAGCGGATGATCAACAACTCCTGACGGCGCTGTGGGGCACCGGAGTGGGAAACAATTTGACCTGCTACTGCAGCCACTATATGGGGCAATTGTGAGCGGAGGTACCGGGGTGTGCAGTGGTGACCCGGGGGGCTACAGTTGGACTTCCGACACCCTCATAAAGCCTGGGGCACTGCGCATTGCTGTGGCGGCAAACCGCTGGAGACAGGAGATTTCCCCCCCGCTGCCTATTTACGAGGAGAGATAAACATTGGAGTTGGCCTGCGCTGCCGCAAAGAGACTCCAGGTTCAACATCTGGCCAGCTCCCTAGGCCTGGGTGGAGCGCAGATTGGGCAAAGGGAACCCTGATTGGAGGATCTCTGCTTCTGGGTGAATAGTATCGTGGTGGGCTGGGAGGCCACAGCTCGACTCGTAGACCCCCGCCCCGTCCCTCAGGCGATTCTTGTGGGGCTGCTCTCTGGGGACCCAGCGGTTGTGCGAACGGACTCTTAGTGTGCTTGCGATATACGGGAAGGCATGGCTTGGCAGTTTGGGCTGGACTGTTCCCATGAGGCACAGGGTCAGACTGATTTGCATATAGCCATGTCTGAACTGGGGTGGCAGAGTGGGCTAAAGAACGGTGATGGATCAAACCCCGATCTTTTGACTGGGTGTGAGTGTTTGATTGGTTCAGATGCTCCATCCATCACCAGCCCCTTTTGTACTGCGATATATGGTCAGCGGCTGGGGGGTTCCTTGATTGCGGGGATCCGGCGGCGGCAGCTGCCTAAAATGGTGACTAAAACTGACGGCGAGAAGCACTCTTCCAGGGGGTCAAAGGGTCTGAAACAGGTACAGGCGAACAAACTTGACCGCTATACGATGCCAAAGGGCTCCCCATCTGAAACTAGACTCGGTGGGCGGCAGATATTCTGGGGGTCCTGGGACAGAACTGACATTGACGGATGTCATGGCGGCGATAGAAGGAATTAAGTCATCTCTTGGGCAACAAATGGTGGCACTGGACACTAAGCTTGATACTGTATCGATAGAAGTCAATCTCATTCACGTGGACCGTACCAAAGTCAATGAGAAGGTCAAATCACTGGACATCAAAACCACCAGCTTGGTAGACGATGTAGCCCAGCTTCAGCGAGAAGTGAGTGTCCTTAGATCGTCCCATGTCCAGGTGCAGCGCAAACTTGATGAATATGAAGGGAGGGCCCGGTGAAACAACGTCCGTATCTTAGGATTGCCTGAGAAAGCGGAGGGTCTGACCCGACCTGTTTGTGGAGGAGTTAATCCTCCAACATCTCAAGCCCAAGGGAATTGGGAAATTCTTCACGATCGAATGCGCCCATAGGGTCCCAGGTGGAAGACCGAGGCCTGAAGCACCCCCACGCCCCATGATTGCCAACTTTAGGGCTAGAGACGCTATCCTCCAGGCGGCACGTCAAGGAAGACCCCTCCGCTATGAGAATGCCACACTCTCCTTCTTACCTGACTTTACCCAACTGGTTCAGAAGCAGTGCCGTAACTTTCTGGCTGTCAAGGAAAAAATGTGTGACAGAGGGTACAAATATGCCATGATGTTCCCGGCGCGTCTGCGGGTGGAGGCCCATGGTCGAGCATGGTTCTTTGATAACCCGGACATGGTATCTGACTTGATTGACAGCCGCCCCCGACGGCTCCGAGTCTTGGGATCGAGATCGGAGGGAAGAGGCCGAAGAACAGGAATGAGTCCAAGCCTCGCAACGTGAGCTCTCCAAAGACTGTCAGGTACTGGGTCATGATTCGGCAGGTGGCCTGGTAGGAACTTCCCGGAGAGTATTGAACTGTATCTATGTTTTTGTGCTCGGATGGACAATAGTGTTTATTGAACTGTGGGGATAGGGGGGAGGGTGCAGGATGCTGTTTCCCCTCATTTACTACATTTAGTAGCTTAGAAGTTGTTTGTTTAGGGCGACAGGCACTCTGCTAGTTGGGGATGGGATTTTGCTTTATGCAGGGGTGCAGGGTGGGCGGGTGGGGGACCGGGGACGTTTTAAGTCTTGGTTTCATTTTTTCTTTTTTTTCTTTTAATTTTTGAATCAGGTGATAAAGTTGTGAACGTACTGACAATGTGGATTTTATGTCAGTATAGAAGGGGCAAGGTCACAGTCAGACAAAGTTCAAGTTGGTTAAATGTCGACACCTAGCGGGAGGTCAGGGATAAAGGTGCTGAGTTGGAATGTGAATGGCCTTGGGGATCGGAACAAGAGAGGAATGGTTAATCAGTTGATGAGAAGGCATTCTCCTGATGTCGTACAATTGCAAGATACTCATCTTGTGGGTGATCGCTGCATGGCTCTCCATAAGGGAGGCTATAGATTGGTGGCGCACGCTGGGTTTACCATGGGGTCTAGAGGGGTAGGAATATTGGTGAAAAACTCCTTTCCTTTAACAATCCAAGCCACGTTGTCCGACAGGAGGGGCCGCTACACTGGAATCTCGGGTCAGTGGGAAGGGAAGACGGTTACCTTCTTCTCGATCTATGTCCCGCCGAGCCTCCAATCTGACACTTTCTGGGACCTGGGGGCTGTCTTTCTCTGATGCTGGGTGGCGACTTTAATGCAGTGCTAGACGGGTGATCTAGACAGATACCTGGCCCGAACACTTAGACCAGCACATAGATGGCTCTCAGAATTCTTAGCAACTATGGGGCTTGTGGACAGCTGGAGGGGACGTAATCCAACACAGACATACTACACGCACGTGTCCGCAGCGCACCACAGCATGTCAAGACTATATTACATACTGATACTGGCGGCCCTAGCAGCTACAGTCAGAGAGGCACGATATCTAGGTAGGGGGATCTCCGACCATTCTCCCATGTGGCTGAGGGTGGAACTCGGGAAACCGGCAGTCTGAAGGGTGGCGCCTATAGGTGCGTGGCACTTGCGAGACCCTGCGACTAAGAGGGAGATTGTCAAGATTTCAGATCGCTATTTTTAAGAAAACGTAGGTACTGTCGAATCGACACAGTCATTGTGGGAAGCAGATAAGACAGTAGTCAGCGGGGAAGTCCTGTCTTTGATTGCGGGGAAGAAAATGGGTCACCAGGCAGAGGTTGAGAGGGCGAAGGCAGATGTAACTCGGCTGGAAGAATTGGTGGCCAGGACGGCCGCTCCGGCGGACATGCACCTTTTAAAATTAAGACAGGAAGAGTACAGAAGCCTTGCCAAGGATAGGGCGGTAGCTCAAAATAAGGCAACTCAAAGCCAAATATATGAACATGGAGACAAGGCTGGTAAACTGATTGGTTGGCTCAAACGTGGGGAGTGGGCATCACGGCTTGTGCCGGAGTTACAAGGAGCAGATTCCATCACGGTCACATACCCCCAGACAGTGGCAGATGAGTTCTCCGACTATTATAGAGTTGTGTAAACTTCGGTCGGTGGATATACGGAGGCTGAAAATAGTGATGTGATAAAGGACATCTGCATGCCTGTACTGTCAGCCGACGATAAGGGATATTTAGATTCCCCTTTCACAGATGACGAAGTGGCACAGGCGATCAGAGGGGTAAGATCCGGGAAGGCAACGGCCCAAACGGTATCCCAATAGAACTGTATAAATTAAATACTCATAAACTTGCCCCATATGTCCGATCCATCTTCACGCAAAGTAAGGAGAGAGGTCGACTCCCATATGACCAGCGGGTGGCGGACATAGTAGTTATACAGAAAGCAGGCAAACCTGCTCCTCATACAGGCCAATCTCGCTGCTCTATGCTGAGCCTAAAATCCTGGCGAAGCTACTGGCTACCAGACTGGTTAAAGTAATCACCAGTTTGATACATCCAGACCAGTCGGGCTTTATGCCATGCCGAAACACAGCTCTCAATCTGCGTAGGTTGCATGGGATACTGGGTGGTGCACCGTCGATTCATGAACCAGCGGTATTAGTGTCACTAGACGCCACCATGGCGTTCGATAGGGTCAAGTGGTCCTACCTGTACGCAGTATTGGCAAAGATGGGCTTTGGACCGGAATTTGTAAGCTGGGTACGTTTGTTGTACGCTAGCCCCTAGGCCAGGATAATCGTCAAAAACTATAAGTCGGCCGACTTTCCCCTTCGAAAGGGGCACGAGATAGGGGTGCCCCCTGTCCCCGCTCCTCTTCGCTCTAGCCTTTGAGACTCTGGCGGCATTGGTTAGATGGGACCAATCAATACGAGGTCTACACTGGACACAGGAGTGGGAGGATAAAATCTAGTTGTATGCGGATGATATCCTCCTTTACCTCACTAACTCCAGGGACTCTTTGATCAATTTTCTAGATATATTTGCCATATTCGGAAGATATTCCGGATTCGCTATTAACTGGTCGAAGTCGGTGCTCTTTGTCCTCAGGGGCGAACCGCCGGTGCTCCCGCAGTCATTCCCTATACAGATTGAGCCGGCAGGGTTTAAGTACCTTGGAGTATACATTACACTTGACCCAAAGAGTTGATATCTCAATAATGTGGGACCTCCCCTGTATCGACTCAAAAGGGACGTGGAACGCTGGAAGGCTCTTCTGCTATCCCTGTTGGGTAGAGCAGTTCTGTTTAAGATGATGGCCCTTCCCCGATTTCTATATGTCTTACAGAATACAATGGACCTAGTACCAGCATCCTATTTAAAAGAGACTGAGGCTCTCCAGAGGAAGCTTCTCTGGGATGGAAGATCCCGCATTGTATTTTCTAAGTTCACTATCCCGTGGTACGGCGGTGGATTGGGCTGCCAGACCTGCGGAAATACTATTGTGCTTCTCAGCTCGCTGCGGTGAACCATGTTCTTTACGGACATCGGGGAGATCCAGGATATGCCATGGACCGTGGGCTTGCGCCAGGAGGTGACCTCACCAGAGCGCTGTACGCCAGACCGAAGCGGTTTTCCCTGGTGGGTCCCACGGCACATGCTGTCCATGTATGGCACGCAGCAAATATATATCTTGCCTGGGAAGGGAGACTCACCTTGGCCACCCCCTTATGGAATTCAGAGAGACTAGGGAGTTTGTGGAAGACCAAGGGATTTGACAAATGGGATCTTATCGGGATTACTCAGATTAAAGATACGTGGAGAGGGGGTACAGTACATACCTTCGCCTCTCTCAAGCAGCAATTCAGCCTACACAATAGCGAGTTCTTTTGGTACCTCCAGGTTAGGCACGCACTCCTCACACACATACCTGGGGACGCCGCCCTTCCTGAGGCCTCTCCTCTAGAAGACCGTGTGCTAGATGGGTACCTCCCCGAGAAGACGATTTCTTTAATATATAAAAAGCTCATTAATCACATGGAGGACCCGCTGGGACATATTAGAGCACAGTGGAGTGCTGATGGGGTGGAGTTAGATGATGAAGATTGGACGGAGGCGATCTCCTCTCCGAGAGTGGTTTCGATCCAGATGCGACTTCGTCTGGTACAATTAAAGATATTGCATACGTCATATGTCACAGGGCCTCGCCTGGTACGAATGGGCCTCACAGAAAGTGGTGCGTGCCGAAGGGGGTGTGGAGAGCTCGGGAGTTTATGCATATTCTCTGGCATTGTGCGGAAATACAGGAGTACTGGACAAAGATCCATGACGAGATGAGAGGTGCTCTGGGGGTGGAGATAAGGCCAGAGGCCCGGAGATGTCTGCTGAATGTGTGGGAAACTACGGACCTGAATACATATGGGAAGCAATGGGTAACTCTGGCGTGTATGGTTGTGAAACGAAATATGCCTCAGCTGTGGGGAGCCAGTCAGCCGCCCCGGGTTTCTAGGTGGGCGGAGGACCTGGATTGGTGTACGTTTCGGGAGAGGTCGGTGTATGTTTCCAGGGGTTGTCCAGAGAAATGGGGGAAGGAGTGGAGGACCTGGATATAGCTACCGAGAAGAGATTTGTGAGCCTCCGGCGCGGCAGGTAGTAGTGGATGCGCATGAATCCCTGTGACCTGATACTTATATACTGTGTTTATTATTTGGTATAAACGGAACTGTGTCTTTGTCCGCTGCTGATTTTGTATTTCACCTGATGCTTTTGTTTTTGTTTGGTTTATTTCCCTTTTGTTGATTGTTAATAAAAATATTAAAAAAAATTAAAAGTGAGAAATTGATCTTAACTGGATGTTTTAAATAATTGTGATTCATATGGTGAAATTATGTTTTTAATGACTAATGTATAGCCTGTACACGATAAATGTATTCTGATTTTTAATAACTGATTTTAAATGGTTGTTTCGGATTAATTGAAATGTACACTGTGAAATTGTGCTTTTATGGTTTTGTGACTTAAAAACGAAAACCGAATAAAGCTAAATTTAATTGATAATGTGTCTCAGTACAGTTACCTGGAACTGTGCTTCTCTACATATGTGCCAAGACTAAACAAACAACATTTTCAAAAGGCAGTTCAAACTATGCAGAGTTTTGTGTATACAGTGTTGCCAGATTGTGCCATGTTGGCAGGACATAATAATCTGTACCACGTGCAGGCAAAATCTGGCAACAGCCAATTTTGCCTTTTTAATCTCTATCTTTGCACCGGTTCACTTCATGAATTGCTCCTCTGTTCGCAATTTTAGATTGCTATTTTTGGTTGCACTTGCCAGCGTATCTTTTTGCACACATGTGTATCACTTTGTAATTGTGCTCTGTCAGAATGTGTATTGAAAACACACAGGTGCTACAGTTTATTTGTAACTTGTGCAGCTATGTATGTTTCAATGTGTCTGAATGCACAAGTGGAAAAGTATTATGGCTCAAGCACATTTTAAACATACATCAGTTCTGGTGAACATCCAAGGTGCACATTTGCACTATGGAGAACCGTATGTAAAATGGAATCCCAGCACTGGACTAAAAATACAGCATACCAAAAAGTACCACCAGCGCCTTGCTGGTTATCAACGCACATGCTTTTGTATGTTGCTAAAACTTTAGAACATCATCAACATGAGCAGTTTTCAAGTTAACCTCATCTTACGAGAAATCAGTAATATGTTTAGAAATCGGATTTTTGAGCATATGTAAAAGTGACAATATGTAAGAAGTGCGACATTAGGTACCATTAAAACAGTTTTGCGAATGCATTAATCTGAAACGATAAAATGTATAAAGTTGAGATAAAATGGAGATAACATTAAGAAATAAAATATGTGAGTTTTCATCCTCTTATGAATCACACAAGTTAAAAATAATGTGTCCTGGTTTACGCTGACCCCACTAGAGCGCGTTGCCATCACAACTCAGGGCTGTACTTCAAATGCTAGTGATTTGAAGTACTTATAAAGTATAATTGGAAAACAAGCAATTACCTTAATTTGCTTATGTGCAAGAAACACAAGGTTAGCTGCCTCCTTTCACAGCTTTCGGTGCCACTGAAAGAGTGACATCAGCTGCAAGATACAAAACAGCTACCAGAAAAAGAAATGTAAACAAAAGTCACACAGGTGAAAAAAATAGCAGTTTATTCTGTGTCTGAATAAGCATCAATAGTTGCTGGGGAAAACAAATCAAGGGCCTCTTTATCCACTTTTGTCCTTCACAGTTCCTTCAAGTTTACCTGGGGTACTACAACTGTTCTCGCTCTCTACCCCTACACTCCGCCTCCCCCTCAACCCCTCACACCAAAGGACAAGGACCAAGGAGTCTTGAATCTGCAGCATAAAAGCCCATGTGAAACACTGCAGGTGAGTGTGTCTGGCCTGTGTCCTGCCCTTGACCCGTGCAGATGGGACATCTTAAGGGTCACAGAGCAGGATGTTGCAGTTGAAGATGACAGTTCACAAAGTGGGATACCGCTAAGCCACATTTACATGACAAGGGTATATGTTTAAGTGCAGTCCATTTATGCACATTTGTTGGCTTCTACATCACTGCGTTGTATGCTTGGACTGAGTCATTGAACTGTACATGCGTTTAGTGAGTGATTTTAAAGTAGGGCCCCAAGTAAAAAAATAATTCAAATCAGTTCAAAAGCCACCCAGTTATGGAGGGCACTTACGGAACTCAGACTGTGCACAAAAACTGATATAAAGAAACTCAAGAATTATTAATTGCACCTTCTTTCTGATGACTTCCTGCTGCACTCACTACACCCTGCACAGAGGCTAGGAATTCAGTGCTACCTGATGTTAGACAGAGAAATGTTTGCAGGCTGGACATTGAGCTCTTCTCTTTCCTGGAGTCAATCTTTTGTAGGGAAATTAACGCCAAATGTCTAATGTTTGCTAGCAGGCTGGCCATTCGGCAAAGAGCCCCGGTGGGGTAATCTGTATGGTGGATGATGTTGTACACACCTGTTCCTTGGTAGAGCCTCTGAGCCATGCAGGACAGGGAGGAATAAGGAAAGCAGGTCTAGCACCTGCCCAGGCCTGGGAAACTGCAGACAAGGCTGGAGAGGGTAGCAAAACCATGCCTAATAGCAGACCAAACTCGGCTAGGGGGATTCAGGGAGAACAGGTCAAGCCAGAGTAGCCAACATAGCTGGGGGTGCATGGAAAACGTTCAGAGGTTATATGAGTTAGAAATGCAACACATTCTGCTAGGTTAAATAAGGGCTTGTTTGCTAATGAGAAATGTTCATACTCTCTAAACTAATAAAGAGTGTGGCAACTCAGTAACCAAACATTACCTACCCATTTAAAGCACTGGCAGGCTTGGTCCTTTCTCACCTACCAGAATTTGTATAGTTTCATATTTTGTCCATGGAGTGTTGGCAGCATCATGCGGTTACACCCAAAAGGCTTGAGACAATCGCGGAAAGGTTGAGGCTGCACATACCATAAATCTCCTGTGAAATATTGAACTACATAGCAGGGAACTTCTCCTTTCGACTCTCTCCCCTCATGCTCTTTACTCTAAAGACTGGTAGCCATTCTTAGTTCAGTGAGTAAAAACAATCTTATACCACCATATTGGTCGACTATTTTGAACCCCCTCAATACTTTGGGGCTCTCTTTCTCAAGCCATACCCGTACTCTGAACAGTTACTCATGAACGTCAATCAAGCTGGAGAAGGAAGGTGTCAACTGTTTAAGATAAAGTATCCTCCTTATATCTCCAAAACGTTGGCAAAATAATATGAACACAATAAGCTAGGGAAATTTCCAAACACACTCTTTGCCAATCAATACCATAGTGGGAGTTATGAAAGAAATCAAAGCAGACTTCATCTTCTTCACCCATAGCACCACTTCTTGGATGGAAACCTTCTACAGTCAGCTCAATGTCAAATAATCCTACAACAATCTTCATGGCCACAAGCTTAGAATTGCTCCCTTCTCCATCTATAATAATGGAAGGAAAACGATTCAGTGTTTGTGTTGCTCTTTTTGACCGCCTGTTCTCAGCTCTTCTCAATACCGTAGCACCATTACCTTCCTCCAACTCCTCCAGACATGCTACTCGACTCCACTCACACTGCTCCAAACACACTACCGGAACTCACACACCTCTCTTCCCCCACCAACCCACACATAGAGACTATGAGTCCGACCCACAACATGGTGCTCTCACTTAACCCACTATACCAATCATACCTCTCATCCCCACAGTCTAACACTCAAGGACTATTCTCACAGGTCAACAGGATGCTTTCACTCAAACCCTCATCTCAGACCACAAAAATGTGTCTGAAGTGCCTCGCTTGCTGTCTGAAATCAGCGGGCGGGGCAGACTCAAGTGCGCATAAAGAGGGCGGCCCATGAAAAGAACGCGCTTCACGTTCAGTCATTGATGTTGCCTAGTCCCTCTCGCACTCTTTGATGCACTAACCTGTTTTGGTTCCGTAGTTGGGCAGCCGGGTCTCTTGGAACATCCCAGTCGGTTTCTGCTTCGTCGAGGGCTCCTTTCTCTTTCGGGGTTGGAAGGTTTGGCTTCCAGGTTGTTCTCTGTCTGTCGTCTTGGCCTCCCCTCGCGGTCAGAGCAAGTGGGCTGCTCTACGCGTTGGTGAGTTTCGTGAATCTCTCATACTGCACTGCTGCAACGAGAGAAGG
Organism: Lissotriton helveticus; assembly: GCF_964261635.1. Lineage (NCBI taxonomy): Eukaryota > Metazoa > Chordata > Amphibia > Caudata > Salamandridae > Lissotriton > Lissotriton helveticus. The sequence goes on from NC_136063.1 coordinate 2,113,265,710, forward strand.
AGGAACACTGCCTTAAAGAATCCCAGTTTTATAGTAAGGTAGGATAGTAAATAGGCATGTTCAAATAGTCATATACTTTTCTGATTTCTAATATTCCACAGAGAGTGGGAGTAGTTTATTCTTCAGTTGTCTTCTTCAGTTTTCTTGTGCAGGCTATAAGACAAAATTACTACTGATTAGTTTCTGGAATATAAGGAGCCGATTTAATTTTCATTTTTGACCCAGCACCTTTTTTGTGTCTGTGATTTTCTCATCTTACCTAGGAAAATACGTTTTTTTTTTCCTAGTAGTATTAGAATGAGTAATTTGGGTCTAATTCGAATACATGGAGGCATGTGTCAGAGTTGGTAAATTCTCACCTTCTTTGCTATTAATGCGTTCAGTGCACTGAACCTTAAATTTGATGCCCGCTATTGTTTCTATTTTATAGACACCTCCTACCTAAATAGTTTCCTGCTTGTTTCTGCATTTCTGCTTCTTCAGATTTGAAAGAGGTATATTCACCAGGTATATTATTCTGCAAGGTGTTTCATGTTATAGGTACACTCTGCTCTTAGACATCTGTATGAAGGTTACTAACTGTCTGTTATGTTTATACCAGAAGATTATGGAACCAACCCAAACACATAGCGTGATAGACGTGCCATCATGATCTACCCCTTCTCCCTTTCCTTGTTTTGTTTTCCCCTCTTCCCCATATTCACCTTGTTTGCTTTGACTGAGTTGGGCTGATCTTGGTGGGTGAGGGAAGTTGGGATCCAACATCAAGCCTTCCATCTCATCTCCGTGGAAACATCAGGTGAGACTCACAGAATTATCCACACCTACTGAGCATCCAACTAGATTGTTCTACTCCCCTTCCCCTCACTGATACCTACACACCTGTTTGACCTGTCTACTCATACCAACTGACATCCTCCCCTCCCCGATCTTCCATCCCCATGAAACCGACCCACTTTCTCCACTGAGGTCCTTCATTACAGACCTTCCCACTATATGGTGCCTTCCAGCATTACCTTGCCCACTTTGCACGACCAGTTTCAACAAGTTTCTCTTGCACAACCTCTACAATATTCCACACCTCGTCAATGGAAATCCCAAATCAACCCCAATACACTTTTGGGATGAAACAACCTCTACCTGAGAGCTACAGATCAGCACCCACCAGTAACACACAGGTCTTCAAAGGTTCCCTTAAATAATTCCGACTACAACAATCTTCCAATTACAAAAGCCATAGCTGATCACCACTGCAAATTCTATCACTAAACTCTGCATCCCCTAGAACAGAAACTAGATCTCTTCCACTCTCGTCTCGCCATACTAGATGTCATGATATCCCACCTAAGCTCCAGGCTTTCTTCTCTCTTTCACATCCTACTCCCCCAATTGAGAACATATAATCCCTGGCGCTCAGAGTACTAAGGATCAATCTTCTACCCCGCCCCAAGAGATTCCTACCCATCTATCTCAAACAGATATTGTCAGCCTACTCTTATCCTCGTCCTCTGCCACTCTCTCAACCTCTTCTTTTCCAAACAAAACAAGCCAATACTGTATTTAGACTATTATATTGACTAGGAATAAATATTAGTCCAGCGCAAAGCTGCCATTGCCTAAACACCCGTCGCACACAATGCAGGCGCTTGCTTACAGTCCTATCACGACTACACCTCTAGACACTCCTCTCCTCACCATCCTCATTATACATGTTTATTTCGAATATAAATCCATCAAAACACAGTCAAACAAACATAAACAATAAACAAGACCAATTTATATACAGATACGACAGATAAAAAGGCAATAACAAATTAATTTGAAATGACAGGTGAATGATCCTTAAAGAATTTCCGTCTGCGCCGAGCAATGCTTAAAAACTTGCTCACTGAAAATACAATAAAATCAGACATATCTGATTTTAAATCCTAAAAAAAGGTATGCACTGTCTAATCCCAAAATCTTTCACATTGGACATAGCCACTTGAGTCGAACTGCTTGATAAGCTTGGCAAAAGAGCAAAACTTGTACCACAGTTTCAAGTGCTATATGGCAGGCTGGATAAACATCAGAACTCATATAGTTTTGTCTAAAACTGTGCAGAGGTAAAATTCCCAGTATAAATTTATTATAGAAACTTATTACATATGAGGGGTGTATGTGGTCTAGAAATACATCGACATTTGGAGCAGGCTTAAAGTACAAAACTGTCTTATCAACCCCCCAATATTGAAATTGAATGCCAACCAGTGATGACACGTTTCCAGTAATCTGCCTTCATTTGAAGAACAGTATGTTTGGTTATATAAGTAGGGTCATCCCATAGCAACTTTAGGATCAATTTGTAAAACCATGTGTAAACCTGCTTGAGCTAATGGGTCTTGCAAGTGCTGGCCAGGGCTAATAAAGTTCCCTAAACCCGTTTCTCAAATATATTCTAATTCAGGGATATATCACACCCTGATCCAAAAACAATAATGGCTTCAGGGTGGCAAGATAGTATATTCTTTTTAGATTCAGCTCCATGAAAAGTGGCATTAGTTGGCTACTATCTGGCACATTCAGCAGAGATCTTACAAATCTATTTTCTCATAGATCTAAAATACAAGAGTCGTACGAGCCCCACAATACCTCACCGTATAATGCCACACTCTGTGCTTTTGCCCTGCAAACAACTAACGCATAGGACAAATGTCTCTAAACATGCGTAAAATTGGCTTAGCTTTATGCTGGATTATTAGGCTACTCCTCTTGACCTAAAAACCCCATGAGAAGTTATCAGCTAACTTAATGCCAAAATAAGCAAAACTGAGTACACAATAAGAGATATCACCATTCACAGTCGGCTCACTATTATGATGCTTATGTGCACTGAACATCATGTATTTAGTTTTTGAGGTGCTCAACATAAGACCTCGCTGCCTGCAGAATACTGAAAGTCTATTTAAAAGAGTTTGTAGGCCCATAGGACTACTGGATAAGAGTAGGGAATCATCAGCAAATAAAAGGACTGAGATTTGGCCTTTCGTCCAAAGTCAGGGAATCATTATTGCAATCCAATTGTAAAGTAATCACATCACTAACATATAATGAGAATAGCATCAGGGCTAAACTCTACCTTTCCTAACCCTTCTTTTTAATGGGATCCACTTGATCAGTTCCCTGTGGACTCTCCAACGTATTGTGCAATCTATCCAAGATAGATACGAAGTGCTCAGGAACTCGCATATTCTTTAGTGTCTTGAATAGGCAGTCCCATGGAACCAAGTCAAAAGCAGCCGTGATGGCAGCAAAGGCCACATACACATTTTATCTACCAATCAAGACAGTTCCAGTAAATTCAAGAAAATCGAAACACCTGATCACCAGTTCTAATCTTTCGGGGGAAAACCAGCATGAAGATGGGAAATGATCACTAGGTCTCAAACTTCTTTACGTTAACTAGTGTATAAACAAACACAAAAGAATAATTAATGCAAGAATTAAAGTTTGTTCTGTTACCCACCCACCTTTGCTAATTATTAACCCATTAATCTATGTTACCTAGCAGAGGCAAACAAAGCAACAAAACAGACTTGTGCAACATTTAAAACAAAAGACAAAACATGAGCACACAGAAATAAGCACATGCCATTATTTAAAAAGTCGCATTTAATTCTGACAATCACAATAGACAGGATTAGTTAATTATTTTTCACATGCAAGCACCTTGCACATATATGAGCACACATATTAGTTTCCCGCGTGTAATGATTTGTAAGTTTAAATCTAGGTTGGTTTAATAACATGCAGCAAACATATTAGTTTTATTAAACATTATGGAAGTCTGGCTTCACAAGCATGAACAAAATATTGTTCATTAACCTGCTCCATCAATCTAATTAGATTTCATCCAATCCAAACATTTGTACATTATCTAAAAGACTAATGGGTGTATAGTTGGAAGTGTCATCCCCGTTCCCCTTGTTATAACTAGGCATGATCTCAAGCCCCTTCCAGGAGTTGGGAGTCGTCGCCCCTGCTAAAGTGGTGTTGGCTAACAATTTAATATCAGAAGCCCTGATGTCTGGTTCATTACAATATAAATCGGCCAGTATTTTTATCCTGCCCGGGGCCTTCCCTCTCTTGAACAGTTGAGTTGCCTTTGAGTTATCCTGAAGAGAAGAACATTTGTTGCACTTCTAACCGGTAACAGAGACAGCTTCATCTGAACCAATTAGAGACGTCAGGAGATTTGCCTTCAAAAATGGGGAATAGACATCGGAATAATGCTGCACCCATTTTTGGGAGTGTGTATAATGAACCACACCAGTAGAGACATGTGTACTTCCATGAGCTACAATATGTCTGAAGGTTTTACTATCTTTTGCACCACAGCTATTAAAAGGTCTTCCCAGTTCCTTTTGCAGGATTCTAGTGTTCCTTTGTACTGTGCCCTTGCTAACTAACATCTGATTTCACCAAATGAGCCACCTCAACCTTACAATGCATGCTTCATAACTGTAGATTGGCAATGAAGCACAAACTGGAAATCGCTGACACTATCTCACACAATCCTGACCTACTAATCCTTACTGCAACTCGGTTATCACGCAACACCCTAGAACTTCGACTTCCTTCAAACTACTCCATCATCGGAAACAATCATATTGGGACAGTAGGGACAGACTCTTCTGATGCAGTGAAATATCCAACTGCTCTTTCTCCACTTTTCAATACTATCTCTAAATTTACACATACAGCACAGCCCCCTTTTCAGATTTAATGCCATCTATCACCCGCCAGGTGACAATATAGATTTTATTGAGGAATATATGGATCTTCTAAGCAATCAATCAATGCAGAGTGACAAAGTGATCTTTCTGGGAGACTTTAATCTTTACTGGGGAATCAATGACAATTCATCAGTCAACCATCTGGCCTCCTTTCTAAATGGGAATGGTATGATCCAACACATGTTAAAACAAACACACACAAAAGGAGCCATGCTAGACTCGATTATCTCGAAAGATGACCTACTCTGTGTGGATGAGCCCATACCAGTAGACTGGTCTGATCATTCTCTCATCCTTTTCTTTCTGTGACTCTCACACTCTGTACTGATGGGACAATCAAAAAAAGCAATAACCAAGTATCGCAACACCAAGAACATCATCATCAGCATCCTCAGTGACAATGCACAGAACATTATACCACTCATCAGCTTTGACATGGGTATCATGAGTCATCAGCATATTGCTTTGTCTGCCTTTCAGACCTGATTGATGAAGTTGCTCCACTTCAGAGCAAAAAGAATAGACTTAAGCCATCAGCTCCCCCGGTTTAACAAAGCCTTATATGAAAAAAGAAGAGCAGAAAGGGAGATGATTACCTTCCTCCATCAGCCTCTCATGTCTCCGTAACAAAAGATCACTTTACAAAAGGCATATTTTCAGGCAACAATCGAACTACTTAAGATCACTCCTTGACTCAGCCAAGAGCCAACCTAAACAACTGTTTGAGTACTTACAAAGGTGCAGGGTTTTTATTCTCAGGGACCACTTGCGCTCCGCTGTGTTCCTGATTATTGCCTGTCGGGCTGAATAGTTTCAGGTAGTGGTGCCACAGGAAAGGGGAGACCCTCCCAACCCCTCAAGAGATGTTGCTACACAACACCTATACTTTGAAAACAATTTCCTATGCACACACAATTAAATTTAAACACTGGGTAATACAGTTGTTGGTCAGATCAATACACCAATAAAAATTATTGTCCACTTCTTCTTGTATGAGCAATTCTTTCTTTATAGCTCGAGCAATAAAGAAAGAATTGCTCATACATAAACAACTCTTTGATCTGCCCAAAGCCACCAACAACGTTTCTATGTCCATGTTCATCGTATTTGTCGACACAACCTCGAAAGTAGAATTCATACAGATCTTTGACTCCAAAACAAAATCACTTCTGTGCCGTGATGATTGTCCTTTTTCTACCACTCTATGCAAATCCAACAACACTTGGCAGCTATCTGAAAAGATCAGAGAGGAAGATTACTGAAGGCTATCATGAGAACAAAACCATAAACCCCCTTTATGGACTCTATCCTGGGTAACACGGTCAAATGCCTTTACACGCACATGCTCCCCTACTAGACCTAACTGGTGGATCTCTCACTCGATCAGGGAATATTTACTCACTGCCTCATGACAGGTCAGTCACCCCACTTCTCATAAAACCCTCTGCAGGTGCCAACAACCTCAACAATTTTTGCACTCCCTCCGTTCCAAGCTCACTAAGAGATGTGTCTTTGATCAACTTATCCAACACATCAGATACAAGTTACTAGATGAATAGTTATTACTTATTTTACATTTTGTATTGTACTGTTTAAATTTGAATATGAACAGATGATAATTAGTCTGCTTACCGGCTTGGAAGCAGTATTTACACTCGCACTTTCAAAGGGGTGGTATCTCAGTGTTCTGAGCCTGCATCACTTCCGGGAGCGCCAGAAATACTCTAGGGTGAGAAAGCCGGTCAGCGCTCTAGATGCTGACTACAGGGGGCTTCATAAGAGCGGCTGTGCCTCCAGCGCGCCAGGCAAGGCTGTCTGCCCCATCCGCTCACGGGCTGTGCACAGCGCCAACCATGCTGCCGATTTTGGTCCCGGGGAATGATGGCCAGTATTATAGAAGGGAGCAACTCATGTTGATTGGCGAGGGTAGGGGTGTTGCCCCCCTCCACACCAATTCCCCACAGGTGAGAGCACCACCAGAGAAAAGTAGACTGGACAGTCTCAATTGTGGTCTTATCTACGCTAGATCACTAGTGAAGCATCTCCAGGAGATATATATTCTGATTGAATCCCTCAACCTAGATGCACTGTTTCTTACGGAAACTTGGACACGCCCTAAATTCAGAGGTTGAATTAGGACTGGCGTGTCCCCCAGGCTATAAGGTGCTACATAAACCACGGCTACATGGGAGAGGAGGGGGAGTTGATTTGATCTTTAAAGACAGATGGAACTTTATGCAAATCTCCATTGACGAAGACGAGGGCATCAAGCTCATGGGGTTGCTGGATCGGAAGGGGCACCTGCTCTCTGGCTTGGTAAGTTATTGTCCCCCCCGGTCCAGTTAACCCTCAATTTCAGACTTTTATTAATATTCTTTACAATATGTCCCTCACTCATTCGCGTATTATTATTTTGGGGGGTTTTAATATCTGGGCCAATGGGAGCAGAGGGTTGCCACATAAAGATTTCCTTCAATCCTGTGAGAATCTGAACCTGCAGCAACTGTTAAATGACCCTACTCCCCAGGGTGGTCACATTTTAGATTTAATTTTCGCTGAGGAAAACGTGGCCAAAGTGGAAGCAATCTCTCCTCTTTGTTGGATTGACCACTTCCTTGTCACTTTTTTCGGTGGCCATCCCCAACAAGAGCTCAGACTCTGCATCCATGCTTAACTATCGCCGAGGCAGGGAATGAAACAAATTGCCAGACACATCCAAACAACTGCCAGTATTCACTGATAATAATGTGTTTGATGCAAATAAACCAGTGGAAATAAACTACTCGGAATTCTGTAAATAGATCACTAAGGTCCTTCATCTGATCATTCCTGCAAACATTCTGAAGAATAAGCGCAAGTTATCTGGTTTAACAAGAACCTAAAAAACTTAAGAAAGGGATTAAAAACAGGCGGAAAGAAAATGGAGGAAATGAAATGATGAAGACAATAAATTAGCTCTGAAGGTTATATTGGGTAACTATAAAAGTGAAATTGCTAAAGAAAAAAAGCTGAGTTTTTTGCCAACATAATTCTAGAGAAGTCTAACAAAACTCGAAGTGTTTTTAAAATAGTTTGTGATTTGTCTAAACTGACTGCCTACAATACAAAACTATTGCGACTCAAGACCTATGTAATAGCCTTGCTACTTTTTTTGAGGAGAGAATCTCTAACATAATTAATGGTCTTACAGTGAACCAGGATCATATGAGTGATAATGAATCCAGTGTGTTGACTCAACCACTCGTCTATCAGAAAGAGGATGGGGCATGCGAGAACCAGCTTGTAACTCTAGATCATTTCGAAACCCCTACTGAGGAAGAATTCCTTAAACTTGCTATGAGCACCACTTCCAGGTCCTATGAACACCCTCCCTCATAGGGTTTGGAAGGAGTATGGTTGGGAGCTATTTCCACAGCTCTGTCAGATCTGCGGCCAAACCTTGAGCAGTGGGACAGTCCCTTCCTGTTGGAAACAGGCAATGGTGACACCCTGCTGAAAAAAGTCACTCTTGACCCTCAGTGTCCAAATAACTACCAACCTATTTCCCTTCTTCCTTATCCTATGAAAATTTTATAAAGCCTGGTCAGCAAAACCCTTTTGCAATTCTTGGAACCTAACCTGGGGCTTGAAGACATGCAATTCGGTTTTCGCTTGGGTCACAGTACGGAGGCCGCACTAGTAACGGTCCTAGACGAGCTTAGAATGCGGGCAGACAGGGGTCAGTCGGCTATTTTGATCCTACTGGACATGTCTGCCACATTCGACACGGTCAACCACAAAATCTTATTTAGGCGGCTTGCTAAAATAGAGTCGGAGGGCCTGGCACTGAAATGGCTTCAGTCTTATTTTGAGAACAGGCAGCAAGCAGTGGCCCTTCCGCCCTTTCTATCGAAATTCGGAACCATTCAGCATCGTGTCCCCTAAGGTTCGTCAATCCGTCCTATTCTTTTTAATATCTATATGAGACCATTGATCCCCATCATCAAATCCTATAGTATCAAGCTGGTGAATTATGCGGACGACACACAGCTCATTCTGTCTCTAGAGGGGAATCAGTCTATTCAACTTAGTGACTTAAATAAATATATGCAAAGGACTACTAGATGGCTCACGGACAATCACTGCAGTTCAAAGGGAGAAAACGGAAATCCTGTACTGCACGGCTAAGAAAGTCCCTCGCCCGCTTCCGGCTAATTTCTGGGCTATTCAGGCAGACACACCTCCTACACTGGCTGTAGCAGTGCACAATCTGGGGTAGTTTTTGACAACAAGATGAGTCTAGAAAACCATGTAAATAAAACAGTTGGAACTTGCTTCTCTCATTGTGATATATTTTGTTTGTAACAATGCCGTGCCCTGTATGTAACTGCAAAAACTTTTAATAAAAAGATTTAAAAAAAAAAAAAAAGGAACTTGCTTCTCCCTTATCAAAGCACTGCGGAAAATTCTCCCTATGTTACCCATGTCAGTCAGGGCTCTAGAGGTGAGAAGTGTTATTCTGAGCCGTCAGGACTACTGCAATGCCATGCTTCTCGGCGCGCCTAATTTCTTGATTATGAAACTTCAAAGAATACAGACAATATCTGCAAAGTTAGCCTTAAAGAAGCCACTTAGTGCTTCTGCGGCTCTTAATGAGCTCCACTGGTTTCCTCTAGCACAGAGAATCCAGTACAAATTATTATGCATTGTTTACAAGGCTCTGCATGGATTTGGACCGGTGCCGCTGCAGGACAAATTTGTCTCGTATTCCCCTGTAAGAAAGCTTTGAACCTCCACAGCTCATCTGGTCTGCACTACCAGAACTAGAACCTCTAGCTTAGGAGGTAGAGCGTTTAGCTGTGCCGCCGCTCATCTATGGAACAATCTCCCGCCCATCCTCAGGCAAACAGAGGAGTTCCTTCACTTTAGGAAGAAGCTTAAAACCTGGCTCTTCTCTAGGTTGTAGTGCGGGACAGTCATCTGGTTGGTAAATATGTGCATTTAGGGGAGTTACTGTAACCTCAGCGCCAGGATACCCGTGAAGTGATAGTGTGCTTTATAAAGTTTGCATTACATTACATTACATGAATACCGAACTGGCTTCAATTGAGGCTGCAGCACTAAAACAGCACTGCTTCAGGCGATCAATGATGCACTCCGAGTCCTAGTCTCAGGCAATACCTGCCTCCTAATTATTCTCGACCTATAAGCATCCTATGACAGTTAACCATTCTACGCTCCATATCATACTCAAAAATCGAATGGGCACTGATTGCAGTGTCCTTAAGTGGTTTGAATCATTACTCACGGGCAGGTCACAAATGATAACAATTGATAACTGTTTCTCAACACCAATGGCTGTAGAACAAGGAGTGCCTCAGGGATCCATCCTAGCTCCGACCCAATATGGCCTTTTTATTGAGCTCCTCTGAGTCTTACTTAGAAAATCTGTTTTTTTCTACCATCAATATGCAGATGACCCCCAACTATATTTTAGGACCTCCTTTACCGATGACATCTCACATCATGCTTGTGATTCAACTACTGTTTATGACTGGATGACTTCACACCACCTCAAGTTAAACCCTTCCAAAACTCAATTCCTCCTCGTTTCTTCATCAAAACCAGCATGTCCAGTACAATTCTGGAAGGACACACAAAATATCTAAATACTGAACCCAGCATTGTTGACAGCACAAAATCCGTAGTAGTCATTCTAGATACAAGACATAAGCTTCAACTGCAAATCAACACCATGGCCGAAAATGTACGATATCCCCTACATCTTCCTTGGGGAATCTGCCATTACCTTCCAGAACAAGATCTGAAAACTCTTGTTCATTTGTTAGAGCTCTGAAGGCTCCACTATTGTAACTCTCTCTTGATTGGCCACGCCAAGACCTGTCTCAGTCTACTTAAATCAATCCTACATTCAACAGCACGCTTTGTCTATAGGGCTAAGCGAAAAGATCACATCTCACCGATGCTGCATACTCTCCCCTAGCTACCATTGAAGCCATGGACATATACAGGACTACTTATATCACACTCAAGGCCATACACACATCCACTGCACGCTACCGGGGGGACAAACTCAAGCTTTCCGGGGGCACCGGAGCACCGTGAAATGCTGAATGAAGCACTGCTACTTCAATCAATCAATCAATCAATCACCGCATTTCTAAAGCACGCTATATACCCGTGAGGGTCTCAAGGCGCTAGGGGGTGTCTGCTACTGATCCAAGAGCCAGGTCTTGAGAAGTCTTCTGAAGACCAGCAGGTCCTAGGTCTGCCGTAGGCTGGTGAGGAGAGTGTTCCAGGTTTTGGCGTACTTGAACTACGGACCTTTAAAAAGGAACAACGTATGTCACAAATTTTCTCAGAAAGCTTGACTAAAATAAAAAAATCCTTACTTCTTAACCAAGGTGCCATCACTTCGACGGCTATCTTCACATCAGAGCTGAAAGCCCTCCTCCTTCAAAGATATTTGAACCAACCTCTTCTCCTCCTACTTAACCCTGAGTGCGTAGTCTCAACAATTGCCCTTACTATGAGACTGACTGCACTTCTTCCTCATCTTGATTTGAGCATCAACAGTAAAGCTGTTACCTCTTTAATGTAAATAACTTTATGGGGACATTTGATTCTGTGCTCTTTGTTATGACTTCTAATTTTAGTTAAATACTGTCTTGGATAATTGTATATTTTATATCTTTGTAATGAACTTTGTTCACTGTAGAGTGCTCTATCACTCTTGGGTAATGTTTGCGCTATATAAAAATGCATAGATAAGTAAATAAACAATATGGCTGCCACTAGTGGGTCTTACAGATTTTACAGCTGTTCATCTTTGATTGCACCATGCAGCTGAGTGACCATGCCAACACAGTGAAACGCACAAAAAACATACTCTCAGAGCAAAATGCACATAAGTTCACACGTGGATAGTTTGCAGGCACACTGTATAGTGTAGGAGTGACCCGACAAGAAAATCTTACCTGAATTGGGACTACTTTTCCTCACAAGAACTGAAACGTTTCCATATAAGAAGCTCACTCATGGGCAATCTGCAGGGCTCTCTGTAAAGTAAATAAGTGGCCCTGCAGGAAACGTCTTTTGAAGTGCACTGTTTTGCCACATAACTCACACTGCCTGCAACTCCACATTCTTGCTTTCTGTTTGTGATGGTTTTGTCGCCTTTTCTTCCTCAGTCTTACAGATGTGTGTACCATCTCTCGAACTCATAAAATCTGATGGGGGAAAAATAAATGCCGGTCCCCAAAAACATAAGTGTTGGTGGCCCCTGCTGACAACCAACGGCTCAAATTAAGCACTGCCAGTGGGTAGGTATCAAATACACATGACAGTAGCAGGAGAGCCAATGACTGAACAAAGCTGACCCATTGCTCCCCTATATATGTTGACTGTGGTCTGATCCCAAATGTGACTGTAACAACGTCATGACGCCAAGGGCGCACTTAAAAAACACTTTCTGTTTGTACTGTTCTATGTATGTGTAAACAGAAATGTTTGCCGTGAATAGTGAATGCTCTATTACACTCAAACCTAACAAGTGGCTTCTAGTTTTAACATGGTGAATTTTAAGATTACACAAGATGTAAAATGCATGTACATTTAGGAAAATAAGACAAGATTGCCCATAGCAAGCCAACCCTGACCTGATCTGCCAAGTGTGTATGCATTTTAATAGAGGAGGAGCTAGGACGAATGAACAGATGCTTTGAAGTCTCTAGAAACACCCCCCAATATAAAATCCACGCGGGGACAAATTTTTCTCCTGGGTTCCCGCTCACCTTCCTCCCAACCTATTCCATCTCACCATAAAACAGAAAAACTGCTGGACTCGGGGTCACAGTCCTGGTCTTCCAATCACATCAAAGAGATGTTAGGTCGGTGAACCAGAGACAAAATATGCACAAGGAAATCTCTCTCAGGGTAAAAAAGACTGCGAGAAGCTGGGTTTTACAATGCAAAACCTTGCTCTGAAGCAGGCCAGCAGAGAGAGCCATCAGGTCTGGATGAGTTTTTAGTCCTTGCACTGTGGCATGAGCGAGGGAGAAGGAGGGATTCTAAGCAAACCCTGCAGAGGATGAGAGAGGCATGAGACTGAGCTGAGCTGAGCGTGCTGCTCATCCCTGGTGACACCTGGACTGGGAGCCCCTGGCCCTTCTGACAGGCCCGACTATAGCGCTGGTGGTACCTGGTGCCACAATCTTTTGTGGTACCCCCCCCAATGATCTCCTCCTCGGATTCCCTCACTATCACCGGTCAAAAGAGCCACTCATCTCTCCATAGCCCCTCTCTCACATACATTTCATTTGTTTTAAAGAGCTGGTAAAGGCTGGCTTTACTAATCTAATCGGCTATCCACATAAAATACAGATCTGTTCTTTGCATCAGGCATATTAACTCTCTGTGCTACTTTATGGCGAATCAAAACTGCCACTAGACAAAACTCCCATCTCTCTCTCTAGCAGCAACATTAGTCTCAAGAGTTATCTTGGCATTTTTATTGCTGTCCGAAAGCTGCACGCACAGATACCTCTGTAGCAGGTGCTTTTAAACGTAAGTTATTGCTAAACAAAACACTCCCCAACCCCCTACCCCCCAGTTAAGTGTCCCAGTTCTAAACTTGAGCCCGTGTTTTCTGGTAATGAATTGTCAACACCGGCGCTTGTGAAGTCTAATACAAGGTGGCACTGTCTAGCTGATTTAGAGATGAGAGAAGACCACAACAGCCAATTAATAATTCAGTATATATTAAAAATGACTATTACCAGCCACCCAAACCATTCTCATAGCTTTGGGGCCTGAAATAGTCGGAGTTGTCACACTTGTTGGAGTGTGATGGTTATTTACAATTTCTTTTTTTTTTTTTTAAGTTCAAAAAGATTTTATTTAGGCAGAGAAGTAGGCATAAAAAGAAATAAAAGGAGAGGAGAAGAGGGGAAAAGGGTTGACAATAAAGGGAAAAAGTAAAAACAAAAAAAAAAAGGGAATATAAATACATTTGCAAATACAGTAAATATAATGATACAAAATAGTCATGAATAAGAAGAAAGCGTAAGTAAATCTAGGCATAAAAGTGATTACTGGGTTAACAAAATGCAAAAAGGAGAGAATGAGTACATATGGAAATATAACAATAAGGGAATGATAAGGCAATCAAGGGGGTTTGAGAACTTCTTGCTGGGCAGGTAAAGGACAACGGGAGGTAGCAGAACATCTGTCCAGGTATAGAACAACAGGCAGCCATAGAGCCGTTCTCTTCGTAGTTAGCTGGGGGGGGGGGAAACAAAGGTAGTGTCCAGTCTGTGTTATGACAAACATTGTTCCACCATGCTTGATTACAATTTCTAATCAAACATTTAGCTCTGTAAGCAAACTTTTAGTTTTCTCCTCTAGCTCTCTCAATGATATACTTTTCTGTCTTCTTATTCACCTCTAGATTCTCTGTGAAGGCGCAATCCAAAATCCTTGGAACAATTCACCAACCTTGACCTTAACGATCTTGGATGCAAGGCTCTAATCTGCGCCCAAATTTCTTCTGAAGATTTTTCTCCGGGTTCTCTCAGCCTTGAATTCGAGGGCATCCTTTCTTGTCAAGAGTGGCAGGAGCGCCGTGCCCCATGGATGAGCATTTATAGACAAACCATGTTATGTGCACTGATCACGGTTTTAATATCTAACCTTACCCAACATGGCCGCCGAGATGTTGTAACTCTCACAAGATCTTGCAGTGCTGTTTTCCCCTTAGAGCTCAGTAAAAATCAGGTTTGTGAAGTGAAAGGAAAAAACCTCACATTTCTACTAAAGACTGGGCACACCTTTTCTTAAAGTGGAAAAGGGACATGGGAGGCATGTAAACCGGATCCAAGTTTGGGCAGGGACGTAAGTGACAGGTCAGCACCTAGGATGGAAAAGATTCAAGTGCAGGGCAGATGCCATTCTCCTCTAGGTGACGACAGTTTACTCTAAAAGGCACAACTCTATCATGATAGTCTTTTTGCATTCGGTTCCTCTAATAAAATATCACTTGCCTCACCTAAACAGCGCTGTTGACCCATAGTCCCAGGTCCCCTAATAAATAAGGACCATACTACATCTACATTTCTTATGTCTTCAACCATCTAATTCTGGGCATCCTTCTAAATCTGCCAAGCGCTTACCTTGACCTGGCCAGTCACATTGTGTATGTATGTATACTTGTAAAGCGCACTATCACCTTTCAGGCATCCTGGCGCTGTGGAACCCTTCCTGGCTTTCCCTGTGAGATGCCCCCTACTGGGCACCCCCAAGGTGAGGCCAGGCATCCTAGCACTTTCAGGGCCATTGTGGAGATTAAGCAAGCTATTGCCCAGAGTTGCAGAGAGGGACCCATGATTAGAGTAGGCACCGAGGTGAGAATTATCAAGTCCGTGGACATTGAGCCCAAGACCCTGCTGCGTCGGGAATTGAACCCTGGTCCCGGGCCAGACCTCTGCCTCAGGGTCTGCCGCTCTAATCGGCGAGCCACACTTCTCCACTTCCTAAAGGCAACTCCTTAATAGCCCTTGGGAAACAACCCTCAACTTCATGCTCCAGAGCCCTGTGAGGTCATGCAAAGGCATATTTGTATTTGAAAGGTTAGCTCTGCCCTCTCAGCTACTAGGCTGTTTAACTCATGACTGCCTTTAAGAAGAAAAGGCAGAAATGTTATTCTCCATATATCAAGGCTGCTAGGAGGAACAATGATGCATGATGCCATTAGCCATTCCTGGCTTTTCAGCCAACATCAGGTTGCAACGTGGGCTTGTGGTTTATACTTTTGACACTTTCATTATGGGTCAAAACCTATGGATGCAAAGTGTGTTGGCTAAAATGCAAGAAGTGGCAGAAGGTGTTATACTTCATATGGAGGCATGTCAGCTATGTTTTAGCATTTAGTTATTTAGTCCATATCAAAAACTGCTTGCGTCACACGTAAATCCAAAAGTAACCTCTGCTCACATACTTTGTGAGGGGTCACTAAGTGGAAAGTTTTATACTAAGCTTCACAACACAATAAAGGTATAGCAAGAGCAGCAGCAGTGTTTACCTAACAACAAAATTAGTAAAGGACAGATGGCAGTGACATGAGGAACACTGCATGGTTCTTACACACAGAACAGCTGTAACAAAAGGAGCTAATACACTAAAGAGATATGGAGAAGAGTTAAAAGCCTGTTGTACGTTCTCCATAAATGGACATAGGAATACAAGAAATAAAACACTTCTGGAAGAACCAGACAAATCTTGTCTGGAATTCCCACACCTACCAGCACTTACATAGGATAATGAACCCTTACCTTCCGAGTGTAGTATGCTTCATCAGTGGGTTCCAGATAGAGCATTGGAAAGCATCCAAGAGTACTATTGTTTACTGGTTGTATAGTCTGCTAGTTATTCATTCTCTAGTTTGTCAACTTTTATGTTCTCCATTTATTGAACTCATACATGCCAACATTTTAGAATAGGAAAGCAGGACATTTAAAAAAAAAAGTATCTGGAGGATGTATTTCTCCATTTGACTTCTATTGAGGGTGAGACCTTAACATTGTCATGTATGGAACTTGCAAGTGGGCTGCTACAAGGCCGGGTATTGGAAAAACAAAAATAAATTAATATTCTTACATGTCAGGAGCATAGAGAAAGCACTATAGCAGGCAGAAAGAGCATGACTAAAATGTTGTGCACTGGCCTGCGAGAGGAGGTTACTGGCAGTGCATAATCAGAGTTACACAAGACCAGTCCCTGTCGGCAGATGCCCGTCAAAGATTCAGGTTTTTGCATGCAGGATTCGGGAGGTCGGAGACTAGCCTTGAAATTGGTAATCTCCTGCCTGAATCGGGAGGGTTGGCATGTATGTAAGTGTCGGAGCTATATTAATATTGTGTGAGAGTGAGCTAAAATCACTGGTACCTACCTACCACAAGATTAAAAACTAGAGGGTTGAGCAAAGGTCCCTGCTCCTCTTTTCCAATGACATGTTTACTCTCTCGAATTGCCCATTGCCTCTATTGCATTTTACACCAAATCTGTGAAACGGTCCCTGGTTCATAGAATATGTTATGCAAGTGCATTCAAAATAGCATTTGTTTTTTCATAGGGTGAGGCAACAGCAGTGGAAAAAACCCTTCTTCATAGAACAAGTATACCTTAGACGGAAACAGTGCAAGCCTCCTTCAGAAGACAGGGAGCTAGGACAGAAGCAGTGCAAGGTTCCCCCTTCTCAGAACAAGTTCAAATCAGGCAGTAGCAGTGCACGCTTTGGTTCCTCACAGAACAGGTACAGCATGACAGTAGCAAAGCACTTTTCCCTCTCACATAAGACAGCAAGTACAAACTTCCATACTTTGTAGAACAGATCCAGCAGGGTGATGTAGTACACGCTTCACAGAACATGTACAGTTAAGCGTTGAGTGACATGTAGATTACAGAAACATCTAGGAGCGGGTATTTAAGTCACTGAGAGGAATTTGCAGGTGGATGAATGAGTGAATACGCAAGTTCTGACACCTTTCCCAATTAGGTGACATTTTATGCCGGCATCCTGAAAGTACTGCTGCTGTCACTTGTAGACATGCTGTTTGTGTTGATTTTTTGGGGTTTTCTGAGTATTAAGAAGTAGCAGTAAACTAGTGGTCATTGTTTTTTAGCTCCACCCAACCACAGCCATCATCACTATGCTCTAGACAGGCACAAAGGCGCCAACCTCGTAGAAAAGGTGTTGAATGCTGGTACACCAGGCACTGTGAATTCTGACCATCAGTGCTACACCTGTTCAAAATGTTGCAGTCTGTCACTGCTCAGCTGTAAAGACAAACCAGAGTGTTATGTGAAGGAGTACTGAGACACAGTATTATTTGAATCGATCAATCAATCAATCAATCAGAGTACTTGTAAAGCGCGCTACTTACCCGTGAGGCTCTCAAGGTGCTGAGGGGAGGGGGTGCCGCTACTGCTCGAAGAGCCAGGTCTTGAGGAGTCTTCTGAAGGCGAGTAGGTCTTGGGTCTGCCGTAGGTGGGTAGGGATTGTGTTCCAGGTCTTGGCGTTGCGGTAGCAGAAGGATCTGCCGCCGGAGTTGCTCATTGGCTACGGGGAACATGGGTGAGGGCGAGGGCCAGGCTGGCGGTGCGGAGCTGGCGGGCGGGGGTGTAGAAGCTGAGTCTGCTGTTCAGGTAGGCTGGTCCGGCGTTGTGGAGTGCTTTGTGTGCGTGGGTGAGGAACTTGAAGGTGATCCTCTTGTTGACAGGGAGCCAGTCTAGGTCTCTCAGGTGGGGGGTGATGTGGCTGCGGCGGGGGACGTTGACGATCAGTCGGGCGGAGGTGTTTTGGATGCGTTGTAGTTGTTGTAGGTGTTTGGCTGGGATTCCTGTATAGAGTGCGTTGCCGTAGTCCAGTCTGCTGCTGACGAGGGCCTGTGTCACCATTCTTCTTGTTTCGGTCGGGATCCACTTGTAGATCCTGTGGAGCATGCGAAGGGTGTTGTAGCAGGAGGAGGAGACGGCGTTGACCTGTTTAAACATGGAGAGGGAGGAGTCGAGGATAAATCCTAGGTTGTGTGCATGGTCGGTTGGTGTCGGTGCTGTTCCCAATGTGGTCGGCCACCAGGAGTTGTCCCAGGCTGAGGGGGTGGGTCCGAGGATGTGTACCTCTGTCTTGTCCGAGTTCAGCTTCAGACGGATGTTCCTCATCCAGTCGACGACGGCCTTCATTCCCTCGTGGAGGTTGGTTTTGGCGGTGTGCGGGTCCTTGGGGAGGGAGAGGATGAGTTGGGTGTCGCCAGCGTAGGAGATGATATTGTGGTCGTGTTGGCGGGCCACTTGTGCAAGGGGGGCAATGTAGACGTTGAACAGTGTTGGGCTGAGGGATGAACCCTGGGGGACGCCGCAGATGATGTCGGTGGCCTCGGATCGGAAGGGCGTGAGGCGGATGCTCTGGGTTCTGCCGGAGAGGACGGACGTGGTCCAGTCAAGGGCCTTCTCTTGGATTCCGGCTTCTAGGAGGCGTGTCTTTAGAGTGCGATGGCAGACCATGTCGAAGGCGGATGACAGGTCCAGGAGGATGAGGGCTGATGTTTCGCCGTTGTCTAGTTGGCGCCTGATGTAATCTGTGGCGGCGATGAGGGCTGTCTCGGTGCTGTGGTTTTGTCTGAACCCGGACTGGGACGGGTCCAAGATGTTGTTGTCTTCCAGGTGGCGGGCCAGTTGCATGTTGACGATTTTCTCGATGACCTTCGCCGGGAACGAGAGCAAGGAGATGGGCCGGAAGTTCTTGAGGTCCTTGGGGTCTGCCTTGGGCTTCTTGAGGAGGGCGTTCATTTTGGCGTGTTTCCAGCTTTCCGGGAATGTCGCTGTTTCGAAGGAAATGTTGATGACCTTCTGTAGTTGGGGTGCGATGGCAGCGTCTGCTTTGTTGAATACGTGGTGTGGGCACGGGTCTGATGGAGATCCTGAGTGGATGGAGTTCATGACCATGCGTGTCTCGTCGTCGTTGACGTTGGACCAGGAGGTCAGGCGGTTGGCTCTGGTGGTGTTTAAAGGGGAGGTGGGGTCTGGCGTTGTCGGGGCGGTTATGCTGTTGAAGCTGTCATGGATGTCAGCGATCTTGCGGTGCAGCGATCTTGCGGTGGAAGAAGATGGCCAGTGAGTGGCACAGTTCTTGTGAGGGCGGTATGTCGTTGGCGTTGGCACTGGGGTTGGAGAGTTCCTTTACGATGCTGAAAAGCTCTTTGCTGTTGTGTGTGTTGTTATCCAGGCAGTCTTTGAAGGAGGATCTCTTGGCTAATCTGATGAGGTGGTGATGTCTGTGGGTGGAATCCTTGTGGGCTGCGTGGTTGTCCGGAGTGCATTCATGGAGTCATATCTTTTCCAGTTTCCGGTATGCGCATTTGGATGTCTGCAGCTCGTCGGTGAACCAGGTGGCTCTCTTGCTGGCGTGGTTGTTGGAGGGTTTCTTGAGTGGGGTGAGGGTGATGGCGCAGTCGTCGATCCACTGTCGGAGGTTGCAGGCTGGGATGTCTGGGTTGGTGGGGTCGGTGGGTGGGTTTTGGGCAAGGGTGGTGATCAGCTGGTCTTCAGTGACTTTGCTCCAGCAGCGGCGAGGTAGCTGTTGGGTGCGGTGGTGCGTGGTTTGTTTATTGAAGGTGAAATGGATGCAGCGGTGGTCGGTCCAGTGGAGTTCGGTGGTGTGGTCAAAGGTGACGTGGATGCCTGTGGAGAAGACGGGGTCCAGCGTGTGGCCAGCAGCGTGGATGGGTGCGGTGACGAGTTGTCCGAGGCCGAGGTTGGCAAGGTTGTCGATCAGGGTGGCGGAGTTGGCGTCGTTGTTGTTCTCGAGGTGGAAATTCAGGTCCCCGAGGAGGATGTAGTCCATGGAGGCGAGTGCGTGGGTGCTGGCGAGGTCGGCGATGGAGTCACTGAATTGAGCTCGGGGTCCGGGGGTTCTGTAGATGAGTGTTCCTCTGAGGGTGGTGTTGGGGTCGGTGTGGATCTGGAATTGCAAGTGTTCGGCGGTGTTGAGGGTGTCGTCTGCGTGGGTGGAGACCTTGAGGGTGGACTTGTGGATGATGGCTATTCCTCCTCCGATTCCGTTGGCGCGATCGCTGCGGGTGATCTTGTAGCCATCTGGGATGGCTATGGCGATGTCGGGCGCTGAGGATTCGTTCCACCAGGTCTCAGTCAGGAAGGCCACGTCTGGGGCGGAGGTGTCGAGCAGATCCCAGAGCTCGATGGCGTGTTTGCGTGCGGAGCGGGTGTTGAGGCGTATGCAGCGGAGGTGGTTGGGTCCAGTCCTTGGAGGTTTGGTGGTTCTGTCGTAGGTGAAGCTGCAGGTGTGGCAGGAGAAAGGTCTGTGAGTCCGTTTCGGGGCGGCTTAGAAACAGGTGTGGTTTCGGCCGGCGTTGAGTGCGTAGCGGGTGCTGGCGTCGTAGCGGAGTCTTGTGTTCTGGCGTTCGCGGGGTCCAGGGGTTCTGGCGCTGGGCGTGGTCCATCCAGGACGGGCACAGATGGGCTAGCCTTTGGCGCGCCAACGGCGCGCCCGCTGCGCGGCCTCCATAAGAGGGGGATAGGGAGGGAGGAGCAGCTGGGAGGTGGGAGCGGGGTGGCCAATGGGGAACAGGGGGGCAGGGCCGCAGCAGCGGGAAGGCTCGGGAAACGGCAGGAAAACAGGCGGGCGGCAGGGAACAGGTACGAGGCAGCTGGCGGCCGTGTGGTGGCGTGGGGAGCGACCTGCCTGCGAGCAGGGTCAGAGGTCGCTCCTACGCCACTGCGTGACCTCCTTAAGAGGGGGATAGGGAGGGAGGAGCTGCTGGGAGGCAGGAGCGGGGTGGCCAATGGGGAGCAGGGGGGTGGGGCCACAGGGATGCAGCGGCAGGAAGGAGCGGGAAACGGCGGGAAAACAGGCGGGCGGCAGGGAGCAGGTACGAGGCAGCTGGCCGCCGTGTGATGGCGTGGGGAGCGTCCTGCCTGCGAGCAGGGTCAGAGTTCACTCCTACGCCACTGCGCGGCCTCCTTAAGAGGGGGATAGGGAGGGAAGAGCAGCTGGCAGGCGGGAGCGGGGTGGCCAATGGGGAGCAGGGTGACGGAGCCGCAGGGACGCAGCGGCGGGAAGGAGCGGGAAACAGCGGGAAAACAGGCAGGCGGTAGGAAGTCGATACAAGGCAGCTGGCAGCCGTGTGGTGGCGTGGTGAGCGACCTGCTTGAGAGCAGGGTCAGAGGTCGCTGGAAGAGATTAGGCATCACACTGTGCAGCTTTGCTTTTTTTGTATCACGCATATTTTTATATAGTTGTAGATATCAACAGTGTGAACTAATGGAGACAAAGTGATTAGTCCAGAATTGGTCAGGATTTTATTTTAGGCGGTAACTGCTGGTGAGTCTGATGTGTAACTCATACATTATTTAAAGCTCGTGCATGCACACAAATACACCAACACATGTACACACACACAGGTCTGAGGTGAAATCCATCGTATAAGGCTCTCGAACACACATACAGACAGAGAAGTCTGAAGACAAACTCATGTGTTCTATTAAGCACAAACACACAGAAGTGTCAAGGTGAAACGCAATTTCTATGAGGTTCATTTGTGCACACACACACACATACGTAAGGCTCACTAACACACAGAAACACAGGTCTGAAGCAAAACTAATGTGTCCTATGAGGCAGAAAAACACAGGACTCTGAGATAAAAGAAAACTCGTTATTTCATATGAGTCTCACACGCGCACAAACACACACGTCAGGTGAAACCCATCATATTAAGCTCATAAATAAACATACAGACACAGAATTGTGAAAATAACTTGTGTTTTATGAAGCACAAATGCACAGGAATATGTGAGCTAAAATGTATGATTTGTATGAGGATCACATGCAGATACACACGAGAGTCTGAGGTAAAACTCTTGACTTCGCGCTCTCACATACACAAGAGTCTGAAGTGAAGCTCATGATTTTTAAGAGGCTTGTGTACACACATGAGAGTCTGAGGTAAAGCTCAAGATTTGTATGAGGCTCACGCGCACACATGCACACAGGAGTCTGAGGTGAAGTTCATGATTTGTATGAGGCTCACGAGCACACACATACATAGATGTCAGAGGTGAAGATTATGCTTTGTATGAGGCTCATTAATGCACACACACACACAAACGAGTCTGAGGTCAAACTCATTATTTGTATGGTGCTCGCGCATGCACGTACACAAGCGTCTAAGGTGAAACTTATGATTTGTATGAGGCTCATGAGTACACACACAAGAGTCTGAGGTGAAACTCGTGATTTGTATGAGGCTCATGAGTGCACACACACACAGGAGTCTGAGGTGAAACTTATGATTTGTATGAGGCTCATGAGTACACACACACGAGCACCCACAAGTCTGAGGTGAAACTGCAGATTTGTATGAGGCTCGCGCATGCACATATACAAGAGTCTGAGGTAAAGCTCATGATTTGTATGAGGCTTACGAGCACACACACATACACAGGAGTCTGAGGTGAAGCTCATGATTTGTAGGAGTCTCAAGAGTACACACACAAAATTGAGGTGAAACTCATGATTTTGCGCATGCACATACACAGGAGTCTGAAGTGAAGCTTATGATTTTGAAGAGACTCGCATACACATATGAGAGTCTGACGTAAAGCTCATGATTTGTATGGGGGAACATCCTTTACAACGCGAATGTTACACCGCAGTTCCCTTACGACGCAACTTTTACAACTTGTAACAACGAATTGCGCTGGGGGGCGCTCCAGAATAGTAAATAGTTTAATTTACTATGCAACTCCTTCCCTACTATCCATGGGGACTGGAGTTGGAATAGTAAATTAAACTATTCACTATCCAGCCCCCAACAACGCAAGTCGTGGTAACGACTTGCATTGTAAAACATGCGTCGTAAAGTACTGCGATGTAAAACATCGCGTTGTAACGACGTACATCCTTTGTATGAGGCGCATGAGCACACATACACACAGGACTTTGAGGTGAAACTTATGATTTGTATGAGGCTCATGAGTACACACACAAGAGTCTGAGGTGAAACTTATGATTTGTGTGAGACTCATGAGTACACACACGAGCACACACAAGTCTGAGGTGAAAATAACAATTTATATGAGGCTCGCGCATGCACATACACAGGAGTCTGAGGTAAAGCTCATGATTGGTTTGAGGGTCACGAGCACACACACACACACAAACACACACAGAGGAGTCTGAAGTGAAGCTCATGATTTGTAGGAGTCTCATGAGTACACACAAGCCTGAGGTGAAACTCATGATTACGCACATCCACATACACAAGAGTCTGAAGTGAAGCTCATGATTTCGATGAGACTCGTGTACACACATACACAGGAGTCTGAGGTGAAGCTCATAATTTGTATGAGGCTCATAAGTACATACACAAACACACTAGTTCGAGGTGAAACTCCTGATTTGTATGAGGCTCGCGCATGCACGTACACAAGATTCTGAGGTGAAGCTCCTGATTTGTATGAGGCTCACGAGCAGACACACAAACACAGGAGTCTGATGTGAAGCTCATGATTTGTATGAGGCTTGCGCACACACACAGGAGTCTGAGGTGAAAGTCCTGATTTGTATGAGGCTTGCACACACATACACAGGAGTCTGAGGTGAAACTCCTGATTTGTATGAGGCTTGCACACACATACACAGGAGTCTGAGGTGAAACTCCTGAGTTGTATGAGGCTCATAAGTATACACACACACACACGCCTGATGTGAAACTCCTGATTTGTACGAGGCTCGCACATGCAAGTACACAAGAGTCTGAGGTAAAGGTATTGATTTGAATGAGGCTTGCGCACATACATACACAGTAATCTGAGGAGAAGCTCATGACTTCTATGAGGCTCACGAGCACACATGTACACACACACACATACGCACACACATAAGGTGAAACCCATGATTTGTATATGGCTCTGAGATGAAACATTATTTTTTTAGGCTCACACAGATACATACAAGAGAGTCCAAGGTGAAACTATTGCATTATATGCAGCTCCACAGAGTTTTCCTCTCCATCTCTCTCACATACAAACATGTATAGACCTAAGTCTGAGGTGAAACCCTATATTGTATGAGACTAAACTTGTTTGAGTGAAACAGGAGCATGATTTGCTGTTCCTCTGCCAGGGAACGCCGCTAGCTCCCAATAACAGCAGATTGCTGTAATAACCGTGCATCGTATCACTGTCTGAAGCACTCACAGTAAACAGCTGGGTTCAGCAGTCTGTGAAAATTACTTTTTGAGTTTTCAATAATTTAGGTTCGGTTTCCTGAGGCTTTTCTAAGGGAAACATCATCTTGTGCACAAACCGTTATTGTATTTCACACCCTATATTTGCATAAGAAGACCCTTGAAATAAAGCGGGGTGATTTTGCCGAAATAGGTACAAAAATCACCCTGCCAACTTTCCTCAGTATTACAGAAACGTATGTATTTTAACACTTCCTTTGGGATTAATCACATTTGTGACATTAAAACACCTTAAAACAACACAGTCGTCATTCGATGAACGCTGTCACTATACATCTCAAGTTTCCAGAATGCTTCGTCACACATTGTAGGGTCACTCCATAATCAAGGGGTAAATTTGAACCCCATATCAATGGTTAAGAACTCCGCATGAATTACCAACATGCTATAGTTTCACAATGACCAAAACCACCAAAATCAGTACACTTAAAGCATGAAATTGTTCTATATTGTACTTGGTGTTATTTTACACAATGTATAATGATGTTTCAATAGTTATATAAAGCCCAAAACAGATAATATTAAACTATACTGCAAAATCTCCAACTATCAAGGGCTTGTAGATCAACAGCTAGATTCATCAAGCCGAAAACGGCTCGCAAAGGGCCAGATTCTGAGAATCTGGCCCTTTGCAAGCGCAATTTTTGCATTTGGGATTCATCCTCCCAAATGCAAAAATCGCTAATGGCGAAATCGCATATTTGCGAGTAATTGCATTTAAGGAATCTCTATATGAGATTCCTTAAATGCAATTCATTACCCATTTTTAAATTGCGAATTCGCAATTCTTAGCCGCTATTTACCGCGAAGTCTGACTTCGTGGTAAATAGCGAAAAATTAGAAAAATGCACTTTAGTGCATTTTTCTAAGTTGCATGTTACACACACACATGTCCTTTGAACATGTGTGTGCGCAACACCTGTGTACATTTGCTTTTCAGGGGTGCTACAGGGTGTCCTTTGGACACCCCTGGCACCCTTGAAATCGCATCCTTATTTGCGATTAGCAAATTGCTAATCGCAAATAAGGATGATGTAGGAATCGCAATATTTTGTGCCATTCCTACATGAATCCCGTTTTGCAAGTCCTTAATAGCGATTCCTTAATATTCGCTATTAAGGACTCGCAAAACGGGACTATGATGAATCTAGCTGCAAGTCTGGTAGACAAAATGCGAACACTATTTTGTAGTAATTGGTGATTAGTCCTTCCTTTGTCTTTATGAATTTGCCATTGATTTAAGGACGTTCTTTGAACATCACTTCCAGGCTGCCTCGAGGAAGGCAATTTGTTGAAACCCATTCCTTTGATCTAATAAAGAAAATTGTTGAATTAACCCTGAACGAGTGCTGACATTTGTGTTATACCTGCTGCTCAGCCAGTGTAAGTGTGGCATGGATGGTTGGTGCGTGGTGATGCATGGAATGTTGGATGTCTGAGAGGGTCAGTTGGAGTATGGGCTGAACAGCAGGAAGGCTGCTTCTGGTGGGGCTCTTCATTACAGCTCTTCATCTTAACTACTTAATAAATCATTTTACCTGATCTACACCTGGAATACTGGACGTCATGCATACTACAGAAGAGAATGAGTAAATTTCCTCCCACAATTTATCCTTAAATAAAATACCACTAGCATAAAGCAAGTAAAATCAGATTACATATGCCAGCCTGAAACTAGGGGTTTGGTAGGTGAAGCATTTTTGTGGTAGAGTGTGTGATTTGTTTTGGTTGATGGAAAAGGAGATGATGAGTGAGGTATGTTTGATTTATTTATTGTTTTCTTTATTATGATTGGCATGCTTGGCCTTTTTACATTTAATATGGTACATGCATGTTTCTGGTATTTTACAGTTATAAAGTTACATGCATGATTCTGATTACATTCAGCATAATGACATGTACCATATGTCTATATTTAAAATGGTAATATGTTTGCTTTCTGCAGCATGTGTGCAACTTTTCCACCTGATATTTCCATGCACATTTTTTGCCTCTAGATTTGCATATGCATGGGGTAGTCGCAAATGTTATTCTAGCGTTTGTAAAAATGTCTGAGAGAGTCTGTTGGAGTATGGTCAGAGCAACGGGAAGGCTGCTCCTAGTGGAGCTCTTTATTACAGCTCTTGATCTTAACTACTTAATAAATCATTTTACCTAATCTATAACTGGACATTATTTATACTACATCGTTTTGTTCATGGGATTATGGCATCACACAAACTGTTTAACATATACGTATGTAAAAAAACTGCGCCTCTATTTGCAACTTCAGGCATGTAGGATGGAGCCCTATGACAAGAAGAGCGCGCCAGTCTGACAAGTCCTTAATTCTCAATTCAACAAGACGTGACAATGCTCTCTTGGGACAGAATATGGTTCGCAAAAACAAGTTTACTGGGCACGAAACTCCTGACGCATTACAGTGTGATTGGCCTTGTCCAGGAATCAGTACATCACCCACAAAAGGGCACAAGTTACAAACTAAGGAAAGTAGAGATGTGAAAATCAAGCAGCATATTGAATATCAAAATAACTGATAGATCTAATACTGCAGTCTCCTCAGTAAGCTGTGGGAGTAAATAATAATAAAAGTTATTTCCGTTAAATCTTACCATCACAGTAGAATACTGCAGTTTACGGAATTGCAGTAGGAGTATAAAGTCGCTCAGGGAGAGGTCTTTCGCTATCTCCAGATCCGTCACGCACTCACAGCAGCTCTCCGGGGGTACAGAGGAACTACCGAATCATCTCCCCTCGAGGATCGTGTCCTCCCTGAATAACTGCCAAAAAAAGCAGTGTTGCTTACATACCGAAAGCTATTTAATAATCAACCAGACCCGTTTCAATCCCTCAGAGATAAATGGCAAACGGATCTGGGACAGCATGAGGATGACGACTGCCAAACAGCGTTGATGTCCCCCAGAAAGGCGGCTGTCCCTCTCAGACTCCGCCCCTGTCTAAAAGTCCTACATAGTACATACTTCACGGGTGTCACCCTTGCGAAGATCGAGAGCCGACAAGATTCTCTGCGTCTCCGTCGTTGTAATGGGGAGGCATCCTTTTATCACATCATATGGGAATGTTCAATTCTAAAGGCCCTATGGGAGAGGACTACACGGCACATGCAACGAGCACTAAAGAAAGACATCACACTGACACCACAAATAAGGCTCCTCAACATATGGGAGGCAACAGATCTCACTGAGGTGGAACAACAGTGGGTCGCCCTGTGATACACATTGGTAAAACGGAACATAGCTATGAAGTGGGGAGCAGCTGACATTCCATCTTCAGGAAACTGGGCGAGGGACCTAGAAAAATGTATGGTCGCTGAAAAAGAGGTTTTCAAATCTGAAGGTTGCCCCAAGAAGTGGGATACGAAATGGGGAAAGTGTAATGTTTATAGGAGTGACCTGTGTGTCTCACAGACCATGGAAATGGGAATGACGGAACGCCAATGGGACAGCAGGGATACAGATGGCTGAGTGAAACTAAACTTTTGATTGAAAAATGTGTAGCCAATATATGTCTGAATATGTAATGATTGTTGAACTATATGTGACTGGTGTTGCTTTCTTTCTAATAAAAACAACTGTTCAAAAAAAAAATCTTACCATCAGAAACAATAACCCTGTGCGTACAATCAAACTGGTTCAAATGTCATCATTGACTTTAAGTTCCCATATGGTAATTGTTCCAACAATGTACTGGCATTTGAATACTAAATAATCAGGTCCCAGTGGGCAGTGGAAAGAAAATTAGCACAAATACAGCAGTGGGGGTACATCTGGTGTATTAGTAATTTTAATGTAAGAATATTTTGGCAATGAATTATGCCCTGTGTCTGGATAGATCGCTTTAATTGTTGTGAATATTTTCCCATTTACTCAGGAGGAAAGGGAGAACATTTACCTGAGATGTGGCAAAGTCTTTGTCGTTAGAGCCCTCTACCCTTTTCTTCAGTTGCATTTCAGGGTGCTGTCTCACTTTTTCAGATAAGAATTTTGATTTCGATATTTTTACAAGCACCCACTTTGATGTACATGCTTGTAACATGTTCTGTCACATATGAACTGTGTTTCACCCTCTGATTCAGAATACAATCCAAGTGGTTGTTAATAATTATTGAGTTACAGGTAATAACAATTCCAAATAGTGTTTGTTAAATGCTTACTACAATTGGAACACTAGATATAAGGATATTCAGGTTTGGAGGAAAGCTGTCCTGTGTAGTGGTGTAAGCATTAACTAAAACAAAACAAACTTGAATTTCTAGAGGAAACGGGATTATGGATATGGCTGTCAACTTGGATTAAGATCGTATAAAAGCAGAGTGAAGTCAGTGTCTCATCGCTTCACAAAGCAGTTCATGTTTGGCAGTCATCGGAGGATCCTTATGGATCCAGTATTTTGTGGTTGGTATGTCGGATTTTTTTTATTTCAAATAATTTTTATTGAGTTTCAAGAAATGAACAAATAACTAATAGAAATACAATAATGAAAACACAAGAGCGAAAATGAGAAGTACTGACAAATCATAATAATGATTACAAATCATGAGAAATACAAAATAAATAAATAAATAAAAACTACAAGTTACTCAAGTGCCTAGCCATGGTAGTCGCAGTGAACCAGCAGTGTCGTACAGGTCGGCAAACAAGCACAGTTCCTCCACGAGAGTTCAAAAAAGATACAATGCAATATATAGTACAGGCGTGTCAAGCAGGTACATTTTTCAAAGTTGTGTAGGCTAGAAATACAACGCAGTACATGAGTATCACCGCAAATGTAGCATACAATACGCTTCACAGTCTGGGGACTTAGGTCGATTTTCACGGGGGATCTTATGAGAAGGATGATGCATCAAGGGGCTTCCACAATTTCCTGTGTGATTTACGTCAGGGAGAGGTATGAAGTGCGACATTATCTGCTCCTCTAAGGAAAGATAGCCATTCTTGCCACATTCTAAAAGAAACTTCTTTGGAGTTTTTCCACTTACACAGTACAATTTTACAGGCTAAAGTGAGCATGAGATCTAGCAAGTATCGGTCATGGGAGAGGGATGGGAGCTAACCCATGACTGGCAAGATTTGGACTTTCTGCTGTGAACAGACACGGTATGTCTCCAACAACTACAGGCACGATTTCTCTATTTTAAATACTTACACTGGGCCTACATTACACCAGCACTACTTTTCAAAATGGACCCTTCTAGATCCATAATTGCCACAGATGTGCAAGTGATAACGCAGATTTTATACATTTGGCATGGTATTGCCCGTTGGTTCAGGCTTTCTGGTGGGAGGTGTTTGGCTGCCTCATTTCCATGACTGAAACTGCCCTGGCTCCCTCCCCGTTGCTGGTGCTGTTGGGATATGTCCAACATCTAGACACTGGAATATGGTGCTTTACTGCCATTGCCCTACTTCTCGCTAAGAGGCAGGTGTCCAAAAACTGGGGTGCCCCTACAGCCCCAGCGGTTAAGGCCTGGCTGTGAGGCTTAATCTGCTGCGTTATGAATAGTTATACTTATGCAACCCTACAGCCCCCCTCCTCTAGGCCCAAGAATATATGGCAATCCCTTCATACTTATTCATTGCTCCATCCTGAGGTCACGGACTGCGGGGGTCCGGCCTTGGTCACCCCAGTGACCCTCTTTGCAGTGCTGGAAGTGGATTTCTGGGACTCGACAAACACTTGCATATACTGGTTGCCTACTGGGGCTCACTATGGATCACATGCTACTTATACTATGTTTTGTTTCAATAGTCTTTACCATCTATTTACCTTGTATGGCTGCAAAAATTATTTTATGTTTTTTTTTCATTGTCTTCTTTGTCACACGTTGCTGTTTTACTCCTTCGGATGTAATGTCCAGTATGTAACTGTGCACTTATATGGCAGCTATATTGTTGAGAACAATGCAATGAAAACACTTCAAAAAAGAAAAAAGAAAAAAAAAGTGTTTGTTCCTCCCAACTGTTGGCATGTACCTCCACAAGCTACCCACCAA
The DNA here is from genome assembly GCF_964261635.1 of Lissotriton helveticus. Lineage (NCBI taxonomy): Eukaryota > Metazoa > Chordata > Amphibia > Caudata > Salamandridae > Lissotriton > Lissotriton helveticus. Next base: position 2,113,296,321 of record NC_136063.1, read on the forward strand.
GCACTACTCAGAAACCTTGTGCACCCTTAAAATCACTTCAAAGGCTACAAACCATTTGTCTATGTCATCCCCCACCACATAACTGGGCAGTAAATCTTTTAGGATGCATATCTTTACGTCACTTATGGACACTGTAGGTGTGCTCCACCACTAGTTCAGGACTCCACTTGCATGGCTCCAATAACTAGATCTCTGAGGCTTAGCTCAGCGAGATGCAGGGTGCAGCTAAGCGATGCATCAGTGTCCATCCCACAGTCGAGGAGATGCATTAGTTTTCTCCATGCAACAATGGCGGTGAGCCGGTTCCGAAGATGAAGTGCCGGTTCAGAGATGCGTTGGTTCTGAAGCCAATGCACTGGGTTTTTCCACATGGATGAACAGTAGCAGTCGTTGGTGGGAGTGCCCGGGGCGGCGGGCGGGGAGGAGCAGGGTGGGGAGTAGTTAACTATTGAACTATTGAATACGGTCCAACAGAGGTGAGTAAACAAATAAATAAATAAAACAAATTTTGTTGTGCGCTCTGCATCGCATTTGGCAATGCAGAGCGCGGAGCGAAATTCGTTTTATTTATTTACTAGCAGCCCGTCCTGACGTTGTCCGGGTATGAAGAGTTGAGCGGGTGACAGCTCGCGCTAGAGGCGCTGCGCATGTGGGAAAGTGCAGTCAGTTTCAAGGTTAGTGTGCCAGCAGGGCCGCTTAGTCGCGTCATCCGCCACTTGAGGCCAGCCCTGGTTGATGTTGGGCGCCGTGTGTAAATCGTTTATGTAGAGAGTTGAGTGACAGCGCACAGGAGACGCTGCAGTTATTGTCCCCGCAGGCACGCTCAGTGGTGTGTGCCCCCGCTTGAGGCCCGGCTCCAGCGGCGACCTTATTACAATGCGATTTAGGTGACCCTTGAAATTTATTTCCCGGTATTATTATTTTTTTAGGACCTACATGGCGTGAAGGCAGGAACGTAACGGCAATTTAGTAAAGCACCGACGGCATTCGGCCCCAGTCTGTTTGACACGCACCCAGCACAAGGCACACACTGAATTCGACCCCAGTATGTGTGACACACCCCCAGCACAACGTGCATGCCCACAAGTGAGTAGAGCGAATGGTTACTTACCAGGCCTCCAGCTGAACGTAGACGCCCATTGAACGCACACGCCCAGGTGCGCGATTGGCATCATAATTTAGGAATGTGGCGCAATTGGTGTCGCCCGATTGCCGCGCCCATTGTCCACGGCCCTTGCTCCCGTGCAATTCCGCAATTGCTGCGCCCATTGTCGTTTGTCTTGCCCCTTGCTCCCGTGAAATTGCCGCGCCCATTGTTATTTGTCACGCCCCCAGCACAAGCCCCCAGCCTTTGTCACGCCCCCAGCACACACCCCCAGCACAACGCACACGTTTAAGGAACGCTTTTTTTTTGTCGTCATGCCGCGCCCCGCCCACGCACACGCACACGCCCACAAGGGACTACTTTGCTGGCAAGGTTCTTTTACCTTTCAAATGTATATGGTGGCCATCTGTATAGCCTATGTCCTTCAGCTGCTACTGCCCTTTCCAATGCTGTATTGGGTGTTGGGATTGGTGCTGTGGTTGCTGAGATTACCCGCCTCAAAGGTTAGGGCTCTCTCTTTATAATATTAGAATAGATTTGTTTACTTACCTCTGTTCGGCCATATGCGCAGTTTACAACCACCCACCCTGCTCCTCCCCCGCTACACCTCACCGCCCTACATCACACCCACAACCGGCCACTACTGTAGATGAACAGATCTGTCAATGGTCCTTTTGCAGTGGCGGCAAAGAAGTGGTTCCGGTACTGATGCGCCGGCTCTGAGTGCGATGCACTGGGTCAGTTCCCACAACAGCAACGGTACGTTGATTCTGATCTTGCAGCAGAGGATGCGCTGGTTCCACTAGAGCAGGCACCTGAGTCCACTTCCAATGAGCCAGGCACAGGAGAAGGATGAAAGACTTTGATGTCTCTGAGTCTTCTGAAGAACAGAAGACTGGCCAGCTGGCCCTTGGAGTCACTCTAGGTTAAGTTATGATGGTCTAGTCAGAGAGAGCAGCAGGGCAGCACAGCAAGGAAGCAGGCTTCCTGAGCAGCAGTCCAGCAGAGTGACCGTCCTTAGCACAGTAGTTCTTCTAATTGGCACGTTGGTTTCAGGTTAGAAGTGTACTGAGTTGTTAGGGTCAGAGGTACAGTGCTTACACCCAGTTGAGCCTTTGAAGTGGAGGTGACTTCAAGGAATGGTATTGGAAGTGCACAGAGGTGATTTCTTCCTGCTCTGGCTCTAGACTCACTACAATGAAGTATGCAGTCCTTTGTGTGGGGACAGGGCCCAGCCTATTCAGGTGTAAGTGTGAGGTGGGCCCAGCTCCTCCCTCCCAAGAAGATGCATGAAGTCACGCTCTGCCTTGATTTGTGTGGCTGTCTAGGAGAAAATACACAAAGTGAACATTCACCCAGCCAGTGATTAGAGACAGGCAGCAGACATCAAATGGCTAAGAGCAGGAACAAGTTAAACTTTCTAAAAGTAGCATTTTCAGAATAGTAATGACAAATTCAACGTCACCACTAAAGAGGATTTATCAGTTCCATTACCATCAATCAATTACAGCTTATTAAATGTAATAAGGAATCCCCAATGTTAACCCATCAATGGGGTAGCCCTCTCAGTAGTGAAAAATGTATTTGGGACTTTTTCACTACCAGGACATGCAAAAGGTAAAAACACATGTTCTACCTTATGATTACACAGTACCCTGCCCTATGGGACACGTAGGACCTACCTTACGGGTGACATATTTGCAATAAAAGGGGAGGGTAAGGTTTGGAAAGGGGTTTTGAATGCCAAGTCAACATGGCAGTGTAAACTGCGCATACAGGCTCTGCAGTGGCAGGCCTGAGACATGTTTAAAGTGCTACTGATACGGGTGGCACAATTAATGCTGCAGGTCCACTAGTAGCATTTAGTTTACAGGCCTTGGGCACATATAGTGTACTTTACTAGTAACTTAAATGTGCCATTTGTGGATCCATCAATCAAATCATGTATTAGGGGAGAAGCACATGCACTTTAGCACTGGGTGGCAGTGGTAAAGTGCTCAGAGCACTAAGGCCAACAAAAAGAATCAGCAAAAAAATGCGGTAAGTATTCAAATGTTTGGGGAAGACCATCCTAAGGCTGTCAGGTCTGACAATGTGTAATCCACTTTGGGTATTGACCAGTTGAGTTGAACACTGAAAGTTTATTTAGTCTATCATTAAACCCAATAACACAATATTATATATATAACAAGCATTGGCAAAGCCACAGATCTATTGGCTTTGTCAATGTTTTTTTAGACTTCTTGCACAACAGCGCAGCCACTGTGGAACACGTCTGAAAGTAAAGAAAATAAAAGAGCTAGGACGTGGTTATTGCTAACCGAGTCATTGAGCTTTATTTTTAAAAAATTTCAGTCGGGTTGTGCCATGGCCGCCTAGCAACATTGCTGAAAGTTTTTTATAAATGCAGTGACACAGAGTGCTGCTGCCTCATATTGCTTTTTTAAAATAACTGAAAAGAAGATACCAGTCTACTGTAATTCTCTGGCACCCCATAGAATGTGAGATTTCACGGCCTGAGAAAAGAAAAACAATGAAGATGCCGATTCAAGTGAAAGAATTAGGACAGTGGGTAAGTGAACTACCCTGAACCTTGTGAAATTGTACAACTTGTTTATCTGTAAAAGGGACAAAAAACAATACCCCATGAGTGTGTTTAAATCGGCTGGAACATTTCTGCTCCTTGATACAGGCAGGAGCCTTGAAAAAACATCTTGTAGCAGTGGGTGTGGAGCAGTGAAGTAGCCTTTCGAACATGCAGCTCGGTCTAGTTTATACAAGAAGCAGATGTTTTTTACAATGTCATAAATGTGTTACACGACCAGGGATTTCAAATCCTATGTATGCTCTCGACTGCGTCATGAAGGGGTTGCCTAAGAGGGGTGGGAAACTCCAGAAAACAGGTCCCATGCTTGACATACCAGGCAGGCATTGCTCTGTGAAGTCTGGCCAGGACGCTGTTTGTTTTTCAGCACAGTTATCATGGCAGCCGTAACTTGCCTGTAAACTTTCATGATTAATCCTCAGCCTGAACGACATTCGTGATTCATCAAGCACCTCTCCTCAACTACAGGTGCAAAACCTGGGTTTATTCCACCAGAAATTTTGTGAGCTCTCTCCACCATACAAGATTTGGTAGCTCTAAAAGATTCTGAAAATGTGTACGATCCAGCCTTGATTTCATTTGAGATAGCTCAAATCACAAGCCAGTGATTCTGTGACCTACTTTTCCTTTAACTTCCTTTTTAGTATACTTTGTAGAAGCAGCACTTTTAAAATCATATAGATGAAGTGAGAGTGCCAATTCATAAAGGCGACCCCGTACATCTCTTGCCCAACCCAAATCGCTCTGGTTGATTTCATCTATACAAACCTTTGACACAGTTTCTTTTGGGTATACTTGAATTCTGTGCAAAAATTGTAAAGATATATTTGCTCCTGTGTAGTTCCAGGATGTTAGGCCTATTTCTACGTAGATTGTTTGTACCATGGCTGGCGGGGTAAGGTGTAATATCTTTTTTAAGACAAAAGTCCTCCACTGTATTCCAATCGATTCTTGATCCCAAACTTATGATCTCTGCACCAAAAACCATTTGGGTGGGAACCATAACCTTGTATCCAGTAATCACTAGATGTAAGTGCTCTAGTTCTTAAAGTGTCTAAGTGCAGTTCCCACAGTAGTTTTTTGCACAATTACAGATGTCCTCCTGGAAACGCGTTACCTGTTCCATACCTGATTGGTGGTCTGACAAGTCCACATATACATTGACAACAGTTATGGATTTGAAATTTGGAACATTAGGATAAAGGTGTACAATGTAGGGCTGTATCCAGTCACATTTCATATTTACTTTTACAATCTGTCTAGCAATTTTTGTTGAAACTAGCGCAACAGGCCCCCTAGACAGCACCCTACTCCCTTATGTTGGGCCTTTCTACAATTTTGTATAAAACCATTGGAAGAGTGATAAAATCAGTTAGCCATATTTCCTGTAAACAAATTGTTGGACCTGATACTTGTCAGGTAGCGTTTCCCTAAACTTTTTTGCTTTATCCGCCTGGGTTTTGCTGATTCTCTTGTGTGGGCTCTGGGTACTTTCCCACTCTAAATACAGTGTGAAAGTGTGTGTGCCCTTCCTACCTGTGTTGAAAAGTGGCGCTGACTCGATGTTCTGAAACATGAGCTAGTGTGCCATCGCAAACCGGTATGTGCGCACTGAAATCTATAGTGATTAAACTCATGTGCCGCCTGCTATTGCAGGCTTGTATTTGCGGACTGACACATATATTATTTAAACCTGTGTGCAGTCTGCTATTGCAGACTCATGAGGGTGCACTTGCACCCCTGCTGCTGAGGGCTAAGTAGCCAACCTGCCATCGCAGGTCTGTGTGTGCAATAGCGCACATGCCACAAGGTAGGGAGGAAAACCAGTGTGTGCTTTCACTACCTATGAGGCTTGCTCTCCCCATTGGTTAACACGGGAAGGTAGTTGTGATTACTGAGGCTGCAATAGTAGATTGCAGTGGAGCAGCCTCATCATGTTTCCTATTAATGGATTTACGATGCCAAACCCTTTCCAATAATAAAGGGGGGTTTGGCATAACTCGCTTAGAAATGCCACTTATAGAAAATGGACTTTTCTATGCTCTAAGAGTCTAGTGTGGCGTGGACACTAGCGGTCGGAGGAGCACATCTGTGTACTCCCAGAGATAGTCATAAAACATGGGCATACCACAAAAACGACAGACCTCAGCCATTCGAGGGCCGGAAGGGGTAGTTTGCAGAGAGAGGTGTTGACACTTAGCCTCTAGGGGACAGATTAGTGGCCCGATTAAAGATTAAGATCTGCATTCCTCAGCCCCATGGCAGACATCTGGGTTCAAAGAAAAACCCGGAATATGCGATGTTACATCGCATGTGGTACAACGCATGCGATTACAACGCGGTCATTACAACGACTGCATTGTTACAATGCATACCATTACATCGCAAGTCGTTTCTACGACGTGCTGCAGGGGACACGCTGGACTTAGGAATAGTATAATTACTATTCCAACTCCAGCGTGCACAACAGTAGGGAAGGTGTTTGAATAGTAAATTATACTATTCCTTAGTTTAGAGCACCCCCTACAGCAAGTTGTAGAAATGACTTGCGTTGTAATTGTTAGCGCTGTAACAACACAATCGTGTTAACAAACACATTATAATCGCAAGCGTTGTACCGCCTGCGATGTAAACGCTGCTTCCCAAAACCCCTGAAACAACCCCTTAAACCACCCCTAACTTCAAAGACACAACAGTATAACTAAGGGTGCAATCCTTCAGCAAAGGGTGAGATAAGCTTGTGGGGACGTGGGACTGGAGAACCTGGACTGCGTGGAACACATTGCCAGAGGACTCTGTTGTGCACATGGAAATGAACTGCCCTTGAAGGTGACAGCGTGCCCTTTCTGAATTGTGGCTGGCCTTTGCCGAAAGACCTGCTGAAGTGAGGCGCCCTGAAGTGTGCTCTCCAAGGGTCTTTCAGCGGGGCTCCTGTTCTCCTAGAGATCTCAGGGACATCAAGGAACTCCTGCAAGGGATCTACACCATCTACCTGTGACATCTGGAGAGCTGTGCCCTCTAAAGTGCGCACATCGGCTACTGAATTCCATCGGTTAGTGCGGTAAGAGCGTGGAACTAAGACTTGTGTCTGGTGACTAGATAGTCTAGTGCGGAGCCCCAGAAGTCTTGCCTGCATCTAAGGTGTTTGGTTCCTGTAACACAAGGCCCCTGACACTCATAAGCATCTAGTTCGTGGTGAGCAGATTCACCAGTTGCGGGACCACGGGTGGTCCATTTCATCAACCATGTTGCATCTCTCTTGTGCGTCATGCCGACTGTTTTCTCATTCGTTGCGGTATCCAATTCACAGGGTGTGACCCTCAGAGGTGGGGGTGTATACCTAGTGCTGCCTCATTCTACCTCATGTGACTCTGCTGAACTTACACCTGTGTGTGTGACCGGATTTGCCTGGTGCAACCCATCTCAACATGCACTGGTCATTATGCCTAATTTCCAGGGAAGTATGGAATTTACAAGTCGTTGTGTGCAAGAACTGAAGTATCTAGTGCGAGTCATACCAATGAGCACCAGACGCTATGCCTAAGTTGCCTGTGCACGACCCTGATCATTGTGTACAGACTGGGGTACCTCTTCCTACTGAGAGGCTCCCCTGTGTTACTCCCCATTCATCGGTTGTTCCCTTTTGACCCTCATCACGGCGAACCAACTGCCCTCTCCACACATGGCCCCTCTCAAAGACATCTTGGCACAAGGTAGTAGTGAGAGACATTGACTGGGTTGTAGGAATGCTATCGAGACAGTTCGGAAGCAGATCAAGAGGCTGCATGACTTCATTGTGTTTTTAGAACTGTGGGTGAATTTCCTGAGTGACTGCTAAACTCCCCTTGTTTACGTCTACCGCCTAATTAAAATTTGCTACATATCCCCACCTGCTTCCAGAGGACCCGAGCTAAGTGCGACTTCGGCCACGTGCGGCCTAGTATCTGAGAGGTGGGGCTGGTTATCTTGCATCCAAGGGGATATAAGACGGGGTGAACTAGAGGGTGGAAGGAGGCGTGGTCACAGAGTCTGCAGGGAGTTATCCATTGAGCGGTCGGATACCAGTATGTGTGCAAAAGCCATCTGCATGGACTGGGCAGATACCGGTCGCACGCTGTAGCGGTGTGGAGTATTTGTGAGTGGGAGTGATAGTATGCAGACCGCCTGTGATTCACGACACTGGCCAGTGGTGCCACTTTATACATTGATTTCATACCAAAAGCACACTTCATTTGACATCGGATTTTCCCGCGAACCTCCGGCAAGCGGTGCTGTTAAAAAGTGTTCTACTTTCTTCTATGTACATATTTTTGATACGTTGTGGCCTGGGGTGTACCCTATAACTGCGTGGGATTATATTGTCAGAATTGCTAGGGTTAGCCTGGGGGGACAGCATGTCGCACTGCATAAGGGTGCTCTCTCTCTGTCGGGGGAAAGGTGAGTTACATTAAGAATTGCCCACAGTGTGCATACTATTGATATCATAACAATACAAATGGGCCTAGTTCTGCTAGTAATATTTCCCAATGTCTTTTATTACTAAAATTATATGCTGTTCATGTTATAATGATTACATATGTGTATTAAATCTAAATGTTATTTACATACATCATATGTGAAGTGTCTATTGTGACACTCTGGAATATTCTCAAGGAGTTCTCGCCGAGTTAACAGCACTTTATCGCAGCCAAAGTCGCGATAACTGTATCACCCCATTCACAAGCTGGTGCTAACAGCCCATAGCACCAGTTTACCTGCGATAGCAGCTGCAAAAAACATTGCCACAGGTGACCCCCACAACTATCGGTAGTGAGATGGAGAGTAGGCGTTCCCATGCCAAAAGCAACGACAACAACACTCCGCAACATTCTCAACGACCAACCAGATCGGGGATACGACCACAAAACATGCGATTAGGCGCGTTAGCATCAGAAAATTAACACCTGCTCTGACCTGGTGTAAAGTCAGACCACAGCCTGCACCACAAAAGGGAGCCCAGCCCAGAGCCACACCTGAAGGGCAACAGATGCAATGGTATGAGATAAATCTGTGCAGGGTTTAGCTGCCTGCCTTACTAAGACAAGACAGAAATCATGATCCTGGGCCATGCATCCCCTAACAATTTGGATCTTATGTGGCCCAGCTGTTCCGGTTCTCCGCCTGCCCCAAAGAAACAAATTAAGAGTTTGGGCTGCATTGCAATCTTAAGCTCCCTGCGCAAGCATGTAAAGTGGCAGGGACCTGTTAGGGTCTTCTTAAGTGGATATGTAAGGTCCTTCCCCTGCTCCCATTTGATGGCAGGCGGATGTTGTTTCAGGCCCCTATCTCGTTTCGGCTGGACTACGCGAATGCAGTCTATTTGGGTGCGCCACAGGGATCTATTAAGAGATTACAGATTGCCGAGAATTGTGCGGCCCGTCTTTTGTTGAACATCCCTAAACGTAATTCTGTTAAGTTGGCGCTTGTTCGGCTGCACTGGCTCCCTGTTCAAGAAAGAATCAGGTTCAAAGTCATGTGCATTGTCCACAAGTCCATCTCTGGTAATGGCCCCCCTTTTATTCAGCCCATGGTGCAACCTTATTGCACCAAGAAGACATTAAGATCTAATAACAAGCGACTGCTTGCAGGCCCTAGGATCAAACGGGCCCAGTCTGGAGGCCGGCTGTTTTCCTATAATGCAGCTAAATCTTGGAACCAGCTCCCAGATTTCATACGTCTTGAATCTGACCATTTTAGATTCAGGAAGCAGCTGAAGACTTTCCTCTTTCCGTAATCAGTGGTGATTGAATGGTGTCACAGGAAACGCTGGGATGCCCAAGGGTAGCCATGCACTATACAAGTGCATATTCATTCATTCATTCATCATGCAGCTGAGATCCACAACAGGACCACAACGCCCACCGCCACCACCCCCAGGACTCCCCTCCCCGGGCACCCACCCCCCCGGCCAAAGACATGCCACATCAATTACATGGAATTATTTATCAAATAATTCACCAGATGTTGCACAATCACATCTGGTGACATGCATGTGCCATCACAAAAATGAGCATCACACATTCACCTTCGAATTAACAAACGAAAATGTATTCAAATAAACACAGAACAGAAATGAAGACACATGGCGGCTCCCCTCAAGACAATCCGTAGGTCACAGCCTGCAAGACAAAAATCATGATGAGAAGGTGTGTCTTGCGCACACAAAAGGACAGAGAGAGATACAGAGAAAGAGAGGGAGCGAGAGAAAGACGGACAGAGAGAGGGAGCGAGAGAAAGACAGACAGAGAGGGTGAGGGAGAGATAGACAGACAGAGAGGGGGAGAGAGAGGTAGACGGACAGAGAAGGGAGAGAGAGAGATAGATGGACAGAGAGGTAGAGAGAGAGACACAGATAAAAGAAGAGATGGAGAGGGACAGAGTGCAGACACTGCGCACCCAGGCCACACTGCTCACCTGCTGCCACCGGTGTATCTCCAACCACGTGCCGGTATGTAGTGCAGTTCACCAGGTCCCACATCTGAAACAGATCCGTCATCTGGAACAGAGTCCAGATACATGAATGGCAAAGTACATACAACTGCACACAACATCATCCCCTGTCCGCCCCTGCGCACCAGGCAGATGCACCCCAGCCCCTACCGCCACCCAGAGTTGCATGCCCGCTAATGGATTTGGGCAGTCACTCTATAGATGATATTGCTCGTTTCAAGCCAGTGGCCCTCTGGAGGAGGATTTGGACCACCCCCGAACTGGCTCTCTTCGCAAAATCAATCTTGGATGTTAGATCCATAATGTGTTTGAGTAATATCCCTTGGTTCAAACAAGTTAGACTCCTCTTGGAGACCATGGGCTTGAGCAACTTGTGGACTGATCCCGTTAATGGCCGCTTCCCATCTAAAAAAGTATTTAAAAGCTTATACTGGTCGGCTGTCCGCCAGAAACACATTGGCCAAATATCAGCCACTTCTTTGTCCGGTTTGTTTCTGGAGCATAAACTCTACCCATTTTTAGAAGATTATTGGGACATCGTCACTAAGCCTAGCGACAGGAAACTCTACCACCAGCTGAGGGTCGGCTCTCTTCCAATCAGATCATTCACTAAAAGATGGAAGGGCCAGGAGGCAGAATTCTGTCGTTGGTGCCCTGTCCGTGAGGAGTCCTTCGGACACATATTTTTCGAATGCCCGGCGTATGCAGACCCTCGGGCAAAATGGCTCAAACCCATTTGCCGTAACATGGGTACTAGGGTCGGGTTGGAAGCTCTAAGGATCATTAGGACAGAGACTAGTGAACCCATTGTAATTGCGATAGCAAAGTTTTTAGGATGGGTGTGGATTATTAGGACTAAAGAGTAAGCAATTGATTGGTTTTATGTAGTTTTGTTAGCTTGTCTTTCCTATGTATTTAAACTCACTTTTATATCTTTTAAAATATGTTACCATGTAATGGCCACGAGTGCATACACATCTTTTACAGATGTTTTCAGACTAATCCGTGTTTCCATTTTTTTTTCTTTTATCAAGATGTATTTTATTATCTACCGTCTTTTATGATGAAAATAATTTGAAATAAAGACATATGAATGAATGCATGCCCGCCACTGCGTATCCAGGCAGATGCACCCCAGCCCCTCCCGCCCCCCAGCGGTGCATGCCCGCCCCTGCGCACCCAGGAAAATGCACCACAGCCCCTCCCGCCACCTAGTGGTGCATGCCCGCCCCTGCGCACCCAGGCAGATGCACCCCAGCCCCTCCCGCCGCCCAACATTGCATGGCCACCCCTGCGCAGCCAGGCCTCACTGCTCACCTTCTTCCAGCGGTGTGTAGAAATGATGGCCCACCACGTGCCGCTGCAAGCCACAAGCCCGGGGCCCTTGGACAAGGCAGCCTCCACATCATGCAGCCACGCTCCACAGGCCACCAGGTCTCACTGTTGATTTCGCCATGGCAAAGGACATATCGGTGCATCTGGCATCATCACAGGCTGCACACCCGCTCAGCCTTATAGGTGCCACTAACTCTGTGATCCAGGAGGCAACGCCACGTGGTGGTAGGCCCCCGCTGTCCGCTGGCTCAGGCCTACACTGCGGTCCAGCAGGGCACACAAAACCTGAGCAGTCCGGACCGCCGGGACGGGGCATCTTCGCAGGCTGCACACCCGCTCAGCACTTAAGGTACCCCTACCTCAGTGCACCGAAAGTCACCGTCTCGTGGCGGTGTGCCTGTGCCGGCCGCAGTGTATCCGGTGCCAACAAGTCTGTGCCCCGCACATCATGGACACTCTATGATTGGGTATCGTGGTGCGGATGCCATCATGTGACCTCCGGGCCGGCCGAATGTGATGTTGCTGGCCCCTGGGCCCCCATGCCTACTTGCACACCACAAAGATACACCCCGAGAGAGGTAGGAAATGGCGTCGAGCCCTTTTTATTGGTGGGGTCACATGTACTACGACACGTGTGCTGCGTGGGTGTGGTGTGGATGTATACTAGTCGTGAGGGAGTAGCTGTGGAATGCTGACAACTAGACCTGTGATCAGCAGATCACTGCAGGCAAGACCTGGGACATGTAGCGTTGCCTCCCCTCCCTGTGAGTGTAAGCGGAGTGGGCTGCCTGGCGTATGCCAGTCCAGTGGAAGGGTTTGAACAATGACCCCGGGACTCTGGGCATAGTTCTGTACGGGGCTGGACATGGAAGTAACAAATGTGTGTGTCCCTGTTGTTGCGTCTGCGCCACCCGCACAACATTCGGCAAGTCCAACGACATGAGCCACATGGACATAAGAGGAATTCACTGACCCTACATTCATCCATACTTCCACACTTGAAAGACCAGAGACACAACACATCTATGTGATTCGGAATGTTTAATGCACATTCAGCGGAGTGTTGCATCTGGAGCAGTACAGGGCTGTGCAAACCCCACTTTACAATGTTGGCCCATGGAGGGTCAGCCAGAGTCCTTCAGGGAATGACAAGTCCAAAGGAAGGGGGAGTGTTCAGTCCGCAGTCTGATTGCTGTGTCATTGGCGATTAAACAGTATATCGAGGTCCAAGGTGAGTGTCATAGAGTGTATCGGAGGACAGTGGAAGGTGATGATGCAGAGGGCAGAACCAAGTAGAAACCGGCCATATGGCGGAGATGAATGCTACTGCGTCCTTCTCACCACAAAGGCGGTTTCATCCGCATCTTCGTCCTCTGCTGTTCCATGTGCCTCACGTGTGGGTGGTGTTGGCCTTTCTCCAGCACTGTGTGGCAGTGACACCTCAGGAGCCGGAGGTGGAATGTCTGCTGCACTGTGTGGAACTGACACTTCAGGGGGCGGAGATGTGGATGTAGTGGTAGCAGCAGCATGCATCAGCAACAGGCCTTGTGGCAGCAATGCCATGAGGATGGTTTTGAGGTCATTGAGGAACCCAGCTACCAGTCGCTGGTGTGCAGCCATGGCAGCCGTTCTTTTCGCAATCGCCCGCTCCATGGTCTCCATTAACCTCCGCATGTGTCCCAACTCCTGTGTGACACCGCTAGAGCCACTCTGACTGGACAATTGTTCTATTCTCTGAGTCAGGGCACCAGCGATGCCATGGTCCATTGGAGAGCATAGTGAGGACTGTAGGTGTCCGTAAGGGACCGTGAGTGGTCCCTGATGGGACTTAGACACCCACGTATGGCATCTAGTTTGTCTGCCATGCGGTCGAAGCCCACCCGCACCTGTTCATCCAGCTGCCCCTGGCACCCCAACACACGGCGTTGGAAGGCCCTGTGTTCTTCGTGGGGGTCCTGGGAGGCAGCTGTGGTGGTGGGTGCTGCCTGCTGTGTGGTCTGTGCAGGGGATGGGGTATCCTCGTTGCAGCTGGGCTGCCCTGCTCCTGGAGGTGGGCTGCGGAGGCTGTCAATAAACTCTTGGAGGGCGTCGGAGTCGAAGCTGTGGTGGTCCTCTTCGTCATCAGAGAAGAGAGGTTCGGGCTGCTCTGCAGGAGGTAGTGATTCTCCCTCTGCAATGTGAAGGGGAGATATAGTTTAACAATTTTTTCACATATATGTTGTCGCATTGTACATGTTTACATACAGACTGCATGACTGTGTACATCGTGGCTGTTTGGGAGGAGCTGCCTATTTGATGGGGCGCAGTGGACATTTTTACAGCATCACGGATGTGTGTTTGTACTTGTACATTGTCTACTCACATTTCCCTGCAATGCCAATTGTAATTGGCCAGTGTCTACACCCAGTCGGCACCAGTTGTGTCCTGTGTTCTTTTGTGGACGTGTTGCGGTTTGTGCCACATTGTCAATGTTTATGTGCTCTGCATGTTATGTGTATGGAATTGTAACAATGCTGATCATATTATTTCTAATCATATGTCTGCTTATGTTAGCAAAGATACTGCATCTTAGAGCATGTCGTTAAAATAAATATTTTAACCTTTTCCCGTGTCTCTTTATACTCCTGTTGTGGACTGGTATGAGAGTATAACAAAAGAGTGTTCTTGCTTCCCACCATTCCTGAGTATAACCTAAGTCGCATGTTCTGGGTTGTCTAATCATTGGTTCCTTTGCTATAGGGTGAAGAGCTAATGTGACACTGATGCTAGCTGGTTAGGGTTTCTAGGTACTGAGGCGAGTTTTTGTTGTACACCACAGTTCACTGAAAGTTGAAAGTTGAAAATATTTATAGAGCGCACTGTGACCAAGCGGTTTCCTGGCGCTGGGTGATTGACAGTGGCAGGTGAAAAGAGCTGATGAACGAGGATTACTGGGTGAGAAAAGCTTGAGCAAACAGATGAGTTTTAAGCGCCTTGCGGAAATGCAGATACTCAGTGATGGACCTGATGGTAAGCGGAAGGCTATTCCAGAAGCGGGGGGCAAGAGTGGAGAACCTAGTGCCACCGACTCTGGTCTTGCGGAAACGGGGAACACTGAGAAGTGACTGGCTAGAGGAATGAAGATCACGGCAGGGGAGGTAGTGGGTGATCATGGAGTTGATAAAATTAGGCGCCGTACGGGTGCGGGCCATGAAGACTATGCATCCCATCTTGAAGAGGGTTCGCTGCAGGATGGGCAGCCAATGAAGGAATTTGAGTAACGGAGTGGTGTGGTGGAACCTGGGAAGCCTATGGATAAGGCGAGCAGCCTGATTTTGGATGGTCTGGAGGCCTCGCAGCTCGTAGGCAGGAATACCCACGTACAAGCAGTTCCCGTAGTCCAAGCGTGAGAGAATCATAGCCAGAACAATGATTTTAAGGGCGTCAAGGGAGAAAAAACGAGAAATCTTTCGAATAACCCTGAGAGACAAAAAACAGGAGGAAACAACGGAGCTGACCTGGGGGCGCATAGAGAGGTCCTGGCTGATCTTGATTCCCAAGGTTCTTACTGAAGCAGAGGGAACCGGGGGGGGGGGACCAAGGATGGAAGGCCAGAAGGCAGAAAGCCAAGGGCTGATGGAGCCACCCGTCAGGACCACCTCCGTTTTGTCCGGGTTAAGCTTGAGGTGGTTTTGATTCATCCAGTCAGAAATAAAGATGAGCGTGGTCTGAAATTTGAGGAGGGAGTCAGAGGAAGAGGAAAGGTCAAAAACAAGCTGAAGGTCGTCAGCGTAATTGTACACGGAGACCTCCATATTGAGCAAAGAGATGATAAGGGGATAAATATAAACGTTAAAAAGAAGAGGGGAGAGGGAAGAACCCTGGGGGACCCCACAGGACACCGAACGAGGGGGGCGGAGAAGCCAGAGAGATGAACAGCTTGTATCCAGCCTTGGAGAAAAGAGGCGAGCCAGGAGAGGGCGGTGCCCTGGATGCCCGCTGCCTTGACACGGTCGAGGAGGATGGAGTGGTCGACCGTGTCAAAAGCAGCGGACAAATCAAGAAGCACCAGGGCTTGAGGAGAGTTGGAATCCGCCTTGCTCTACAGCTCGTCCAAAACCGACAAAACCACAGATTCGGTCGAGTGGACCGGACGGAAGCCTGCTTGATGAGAGGTCAAAAGATGGTTGTCCTCGATGTAGGCCGACAGGCAGGAGGTGATGTGGCTCTCTAGGATCTTGCCAAGGTAGGGGAGGAGGGAGATGGGCCTAAAATTGGCAGGAAGAGAAGGGTCAGAGCCAGGTTTTTTTAAGATGGGAATGACTGTGGCCGATTTAAAGGAAAGCGGAACTACACCCTGAGAGATGGATGCATTGAGAAGGGATAAAGGGGGGTCGGGGCAACCAGAGAATAGCTCCCTTAAAATGCGAGCCGGTCCATAGTCAGCAGGGGACCCTGACTTGACCTTCCTGAGCAGGGCAAGGAAGGATTCCTTCGAGATAGATGAGAAATGGTTCAAGGAGGAGGAAAGAGGGGGAAGGGAAGGGGAGGGAAGGGAAGGAGAGAAGATGGCAAGGAGATGTTCCGCTTGATGTTAGCAATCTTCTCGAGAAAGAAATTGTTCAAGGATAGGCAGAGGGCTTGGGAAGGGACAGGGTTGGGGTTAACTCTGTCAGAGGCAGCCAAATTGTGAACGATGGAAAAAATCTCCTTGGATTTGTTAGTTGCTAATATGATTTTGTTGGAAAAATATTCTGATTTAGCTGAGAGAATAGTTTTTTAGGAGAGACCTGTGTCGATCTCTCAGGAGGGGGCAATAATTGCGCCTCCACTGGCGCTCAGACTGCCTGAGAGCCAATTTAAGGGCGTTAAGATCGCTAGAAAACCATTTATTGGCTTTGTGGAGGCGACAAGCCTTGACCCTCCTGAGGGGGGCAACCAAGTCACAGGAGGTGGACAGCCAGGTGTTAATGGCGTCAACTTGAAGGTCAAGGGAAAGGTCAGATAAGTCAGGGAGGGAGGTCGCCAAGGAACATTGAAGAGACTTAAGGTCCATCCGGTTCCAGTTCCGTGCTAAGACATTTTTAGGCAGGGGGGGCTGTTTAGTGACTGCCAAATCAATAGAAAAGGAGATAAGCGAGTGGTCTGACCAGGTGCAGGGAAGGAAGGTGATAGGAGAAATAACCCGACTGGCCGACCATATCTGGTCGAGGGTGTGACCATAAACGTGGGTGGGGGCGTGAACGTGCGAAGTGAAATTGAAGCAGCGAAGAGTGTCAGAGAAATCTTTAGAAGTCTGATCTTCCCTGGGGTCACCAGGCCAATAGTTGAAGTCGCCCAGTAGAAGAACTGATGAATTATTGATCACGAGGGTGGCCAGCAGTTCTTGGAGAGCGGGCGCAAAGTGAGGCATAGTTTGGGGAGGACGGTACACAAGAACTACAGTGAGGGGTACCAGAAGGTTCACCGAGCGGGCGACTAGCAAGTCCACATGAGGTATAGGAGGATGGGTCAGGGGTTGGAACTGAAGATTGGACCGGAGGATCATAGCTACACCCCCGCCAACTTTCCCATCTGGGCGATCAGCCCAAAGGGCATAGAAGGAGTCGGGAAGCGCAGATAGAACAACGGACAAAGAGTCTGCAGAGAACCAAGTTTCCGTCAGGAACAAAAGATCGGGAGACTCAGTGTCGAGAAGATTGAAAAGTTCCAACTGGTGCTTGCCCGCCGAGCGGGTGTTAAGGAGGTAAGCAGAGGCCACAGTGGGTGGGCGGGAATAGGGAGGAGGGGAGTGCACAGGACGAGCGGCAGACTGGGGCCTAGGCAAGAGAGCAGCAGGAAGGGGGGGGAGAGCGGCAGAAATATCAAGGGCCTGGATAAGTTCAAGCGTAGGAAAGCCAAGGGGCCAGTTACCTTGATGGGCAATGAGCTGCGCAGATGTATACATTACAAAAGGAGCAGGGTCTGTGGCCCCGGGCCCCGGACGGTCGCGGATGGGCGCAGACGGGCTCGCCTTTTGGTGCGCCGCCGTCGTGCCCCCTGCGCTCGTCCGCTGCGCTTCCGGGTCAAGAGAACCATTTTATGCCTGTGGGGGCGGGAGGGGCCAAGCACTAGACCGCTCGCCTGCTCCTCGCCTCGCTCAAGATGGCGCCTGAAGTTACCCCAAGCAGCACCTACTCGTCTGCAATGGGGGGGAACACACTTCCAGGAGAGCAAATAAAGTTACAGGCAGGTAAATGTCAGCGCAGGGAGCGCGAGAGTACAGTTTTACAATTTTAGCGAAAAGAAGCTAAAAACGAACGCATGTGCAGGTGGAATTAAAATCAGAGTGACAAAATCGCCAACAAGTCACACGCTCGCAAACAGTCCCGGCTTCCGCCTCAGGACATCCACATTCAGCTGTCAATCGTTGAATGCGGAAGAATGTCTGGGTTTTTAAGCCTGTGGGGGCGGGAGGGGCCGAGCACTAGACCGCTCGCCTGCTCCTCGCCTCACTCAAGGTGGCGCCTGAAGTTACCCCAAGCAGCACCTACTCGTCTGCAATTGGGGGAACACACTTCAAGGAGAGCAAATAAAGTTACAGGCAGGTAAATGCCAGCGCAGGGAGCGCGAGAGTATAGTTTTAAAATTTTAGCGAAAAGAAGCTAAAAACGAACGCATGTGCAGGCGGAATTAAAATCAGAGTGACAAAATCGCGAACAAGTCACACGCTCGCACTGATGTCCTGGGTCTCTGTGCACAGTTCTGTGTAGGAGCAGAATCCTTGCAACATGGCGCACCCAACTTAGTGGTCTTATTTTGAGACTCTCGAGTAGTGCTTATATCAGTCCACGACCCCCTCACTATTGTTTCCGGTTGACAGTGGTGACGGATAAACCTACCTATAGTTACATAGGTCTTTTCAGGCTTGATAATTTAAAACGGTTTCTATTGAGTTACTACCCGGTTGTGCTACATTTCTTTGCATTGTACTTGTTCTTTTCTGTGTCCTTATGGCTGACGTTGACATCCCACAGCATAGTAGGGTGGCCGTCTGCAATCATTTGCAGACATATGGCATCACTGTAGATGGCTTAGCGATTGTTTTTGTGGTGAGTGCTGAGGCAGCATACCAGTTGAGCTCTTTTACTCATGGGTTACCTTTCCTGCTGTTGACTCTAATTCTGTTCTGTTTCACATTTATACTCCCACTGCCGTGCCTCTACACTATACCCCGCATAAGACTCTGGAGACCCCTATTAATGCTTGGCAGCATTGCGTTTGGTTTGATGGTGCCCTCCCCAATCTTTAGCAGCGGTTCGGTTGGGCTCTTTGTCCATTTTAGGGGCCACGTGGCCGGTTTTGGTCGGTTACTCACCGCATCCGCGTTATAACCTAGTCACTATTCAGGAGTTGCGCGTGCTCTATACCTCTTTGGTTAGAGTGCAACGGGCTCTGGTTCAATATGTGACCCGCAACATCAAGGGCGGGGCACCTGGTGCTGCGTTGCGTCCAGTTGGACCAGTCGGGATCAAAATTAATCCCGTCATGGTTAATTCGGTTATGGGCAAGCACCCCCAGGAAAAGGATGACATGCCTTTTTGGCTTGCTGAGAAATTTGACCAACTGGAAGCAGTGTTTCCTAATTCGACTCCTGTTGAAAAACACAGGATTCTCACTATTAGTTTGCAGAAAGACTTGGTGCCGGAAGTAACTGATTTTGATACTTTGGATATGATCTTTGCGGCTGTTTATGCTAAGTGCTTCGGCACTCCGTCCATGGCTGTCCTTCCCTCCGTCATTAAGCGCGCTCAGGATGAACACGGACCGGAGGCAGCAGTTGAGTTGGGAATGAGACTCGTTGGAGTGTTTGACGTAGTTTCCGATTTCGTCCTTGTGAATGTCAAGGGGGATGCGGTAAGCTTCCAGGTGTCTAATGCTTTGCGTGAAGTCCCCGATGCCGAGAAATTCCGTCAGTTACCGAAGTTTATTACGGCGACTTATAAGACCATTGGCCGTAATAGTTTGGGTGTTAAGCCTTTTGCCAAAGCAGCGCAGAAGCAAACTCAGGCGTCGAAGTCCGATAAGGATGACCGTCCTAATTTTCCAAAGCAGAATTGGAACAAGAATAAAAAACAGGGGAAACAGCATCAAAAACAGGGGTCCCGTCCTGCTTCACCAGTACCTGCA
This sequence comes from Lissotriton helveticus, assembly GCF_964261635.1. NCBI lineage: Eukaryota > Metazoa > Chordata > Amphibia > Caudata > Salamandridae > Lissotriton > Lissotriton helveticus. Next base: position 2,113,316,003 of record NC_136063.1, read on the forward strand.
TCTACTGAGCGCACATATGAATTGCGCGACCGCGCTTCTATTAAGTCACCTGATCGTTTTCAGGTTCCTGATCAACGTTCTCCTCTCTCTTCACAGGACACACCGGTCTCATCCACCGGTGGAGGAGACGGCGGCAGAGGACGGGGTGCGAAACAAGGCAGCCCCGCAAGACAGACGGTAAAGGCAAGCAGGACGACTCTCCACGCCAAAGACCCCAGTTTAAGAAAAAGAAAGTTGCTGCTTTAACAGCAAGATATGCCATGGATAGTTAGAATGCAGCTTCGGAATCTGACATGGGCGCTGACACTGCTGGACAGCGCGGCGGAAATTACCATAGTGCGGGAGGCGCTTCGTCCACTTCTGAAGGTGACAGCAACTGACACGTTCATACTTGTGGAAACAGCTGACACCAGAGCGGCACCCCCTGAAAGACTTTTTGAAATAGTCCTTTTAATTGAAGGTGACATACAACGTACTATAAAAAGGGTATTTTGGGAGAATCTAACTACTACCTTTGTCATTTTGTTGGCGGAGGTCGATTGGCCCCCGCCTTTCGTTTTAGCAGCGCCATGAGGGGAGGAGGTAATCCTCCCTAGGAGCAAGCTCTGCATTTTGCATAAGATTGGGATAAGCTGCTTGCACCGGCTTTGTACCATGCTCACTGTGGCTGAGACAAATTTTTCCCCCAACATGAGATACCATTGCAGCCTATGCCACAGCCTCAACCCCAATACCCCATGCGGCGTGAAGCGAAAGCTCCCGTGGCAGAAATCCTTGAACAATTGGAATCTCAAGGTGTAATTGAAACTTGTGTGTCTCCGATGAATAACCCTCTTTTTAATGTGACCAAGCCTGATGGCTCGTACCGTTTGGTATTGGATTACCGGCACTTGAACTCTCATTGTCGGACCTGCGCGGTACAAAACACTCACAGTTCTGCCTTTGTGGATAGTCTCGTGCGTAAGAGGTTTAGAACTACACTTGACATATCCAATGTTTCTTTCTGCCATAACCTGTCCTCTCTCAGTAGTCAATGGACAGCTTTTACCTGCGGTGGCAAACAACGCCAATTCAGAAGGTTAGCTATGGGCTATAAGAACAGTCCAGACATCTTTGCCGCCCGCATAGTCTCTCTTTTGGAGAGGCTAGACCCAGATGCATGTTCGTATGTGGATGACATTTATCTCACAGACGACGAGTTGTGGCCGCATCTGTGTCGCGTTGACCACATAATTTGACAGTTTGCGAACTTCGGTTACAAGTTCAACTTTGCAAAATCTCACATTGCAGAGTACACAGTGTTGTTCCTGGGCTATGAGCTCAACAATGAAGGTCGAGGTTTGGCACCTCACTTCTTGGAGAAATTAACACAGCTGCGCGCTCCTACAACGCTGAACGAAATTACAATCTTTACTGGGCTTTTTGAATTTCGGACGTACTTACATTCCCGAATATGCCCAGCGTATCAAGCCGCTTTACGCTTTGGTACAAACAACTTTCTCCAAATCTGCTGGCTGCCTGCTCACTCAGCCATCTTGCAATCTTTGCAGGCTGATCTTCTAGAATCTAAATTCTTATTGACTTGTGATAACCACACCAACCTGGTGATAAGAATCGTACCTGGGGCGGTGGGTTTCACATACCTGACCTTTAATGAGGATGACACAGTCTCTATCGCTTACAAGTCACACTTGTACACTTCAGCTGAGCTGCGGTGTTCCACTGTGGAAAAAGTTTTGACATCAATGCAGATGGTGATTCTCAAAGAACATGCACTGTCGCAGGGAAAACGCATTTTGGTTGTTAATACGTATCCTGCCCTGGAGGCAGTGACGAAGGCCAGTGTACCAAATTCAAAAGCTTTGCACCCACGGTGGATACAATGGGCTACGTCTTTGAAATCTACGGATGTCACGTTTATTTTCGACTCCTCTTTGCAGACGCAGGAGTATTTGCAGTATGAATTTGTTCATCCAGCTCCGCTGACCATGCGCTCGCTTGAGGATTTCCATTGCATCATTTACACTGACGGTTCGGCGCAGCCGGTGACGGGTTCAAAGCAAGCTTATTCTTCGGCCTGCGCAATAGTGGTTGGTACTATGGTGAATTCAAGCCCGATGTCGTGCATACACACACATTAGGGGACTGTACCGCCCAATTGGCAGAGCTACGTGTTCTACTGCTTGCATTGGAGTACGCTGATCCTAGTGTGACTACTCATTGGATTGGCTACATCTAAAAAATTAAATGCCCCCTCTATTCCTGATTTGGGAGAATACCCCAATTGGAACAATCACACTAGTATGTCCCTTAGTGATTAACAGACTCTGCTACTAAATTCGTCTTTTAACATTTCCAGTTTGGATCCCCAAGGTTGGCTGTTGTGGCAAAACAGTGCAGATTCATGCCAGCATCGTTTTCTGGGTTTGGACCCTGGCTATACACAGGTTAGAGTGGATCCCCGTTTTCAGTGACCATTCTGTCACTACCTACTCTGTAAGCAAGCTATGTCAGAACTGGCTCAAACACTCCACTTTAGCGTCAGTTAAGACCATAAACTTAATTAGACAGAGCACAACCCAAAAGTTTGTTACCACAATGACTTAAGTAAGTCAGAACACACGTGACATAATGAGTGGCACGACTCAAAAATTGTCCAAAGAGCAGAAGTCTTTAATTTTCAAATCTTCATCACAGTTGACACGTAGACCAAGAGAAATTCACAGCCGACACGTGTTTCGTCTTGAGACGACTTTTTCAAGGCTAAGACAAACTGTATTGACGTTGTAAATTCACGGCGTTTCTTTGAGTTGTAGAACAGACTTGTATAAGAAACAAAGCTTCTGTGCCGGTTCAAACTGTATAAAACAATATCTAATCCAGATGTAGTGATCAAAGTAAGATGAATAGAGTCCCAAAGGTGTAGAAGATGGTCCCGTCGGTCCAGGGTACCTGTAATAGACAATTCTAAATGTAGATAGCTTTCGTGGAGCAGACAAATATGGTAAACAATCCTGTTGCTTTTTGAGTACTAAAACACAATCTTCAGTTAGAGCGACAGCAACACCATCTGTGCGCGAAGAGCCACCTGATAATGGCAAAGGAAGTGATCCCCCCGGTGGCTTGAGTAGCCTGTACGGGAAGTAGTCCTTGAAACGCCACACGTGTTTAGCGTCAGTTAAGCTTCATTTGTCTAAATTGACTGACAATGTTGATTTGAATGACTTTGTGAAAGGTCCTGCGGCAGGCAGATCCAAAAGATGGATTTATGCTGTATACAACTAAGTTTGGAAACTGTCCCAAATTGAAGCAGCTTCTAGGTTAAGAGCTATGGATCAAGCTAATTTAGAAAAAGTGCTTGCAGTGGTAGATAATAACATTAACACACTTTCTTCCCAAATTTACACTTTAGATAATATTGTTTCTTCTGTTGTTGATATTGTGCAAGATGAAGTCTCAGTTTTGTACCATGGTCAAAATCAATTACATTCTATTATGCAGTTTGAATGGACTTTACAAACGTTGAAGGCAGGGAAAGTGCCTTGGGACTATATGAACACTTTTTTTACCATTTAATCTGACTGTTAAACAACAATTTATGTCTATGAAAGATGCTACATTTTCACTTTTGCATATAGAAAAGTTAGAACCTTTAGCATTTTCTGTGGCCGAGCCAAATTCTGCAGTTTGGCTTATTCATGGGTTAATAACGCTACCTTTCCTGTTTAAATTTGAAGCTTGTATGGAACACTATGCCATAGGCAGATATGAACCATTGGGTTGCGCATATCTCCATGAGGTTTGGTCTCTTCCGTTCACCTATAGGTGTCTGAGGGAGGGTAAAGAGGTTTACTTGAAAGGTGAAGATTGCACTTCCACACCCGATCACTCATCGGTCTGCAGGAATATACAATTGCACGTCTCGTGTAATCTAGAAGCACCGAATTTGGCCTGCATTTTAAGAGGTACACCCGCCCCGGCTATTACACCTACTTTCACGTTGTTAGTAAACGGTAGTGATTTATTATTAAATAATGAAGATTGCTGTGGTATGCTGGCAAGGATTGCATTCATAGTGACTGTTTCCCAACGTGTAGTCTGTTGTAAAAATGTACTGTTTCCTCCTCCGCATGGGAAGCTCGATATATTTATCTGGCCTTCCATTCCGACCTTGAAAGCAGAGTTCAACAAGATGAGTCGAATAAGGGCTTTTTTGTCTCAAGAAACAATCGTCCTTCACGTGGCTAATACTCGTACTGAGGTACATGCCTTACTCAACACAGTTCTCCCGCTGCATTTTGGAGCATTGATTCATACTTCATCTTTAATGCCTCTTCGACCACAGGCTTGGCACAATTTTTTTAAAGTAGTAAGTTCTGGCCTTGTGACTTCATTCCAAACTATATTTTGTGTGATACCGGCATTTTTTCATTCTATTTTTTTCCAGTGTCTTTGGCGGTTTACCGTTAATTCTTGCCTTAGCTGCCGGTGTACTGCTGTTAATTTGCTTGCTGCAAAATGGTTGCACATTCTGTGCCCCACGACGGTCTGCCCCGGCTGCTCCAACTTCGTAACCGGATGCTTGAATACTATGGATCGCTACCTCTGGCTACTTTGAGTGTGGCGTATGGTTTATCGTTCTGGTTTTCGTACTTTACATGCATGCAGTCAGTTTTCCACTGCCTGGATTGTGGTTTTAAGTGGGCTCTGGATTTGTGTCTCTGCAATACGGTGTGTCCTAACCCGGATTATGATCCACTAATGAGTCCCTTAGTTGTTCATGAACTAGACTGTTCTGGTGTTGGGATTATGGCCTGCGCAGCAGCACATGGAGTCCTAGGCAATTGGAATATATGGACTGCAGCCCATGACTTTCTGGCACGCAGTTATCTCGAAGAACACCCGAGTTGTCCTCTGATGGTGCTAGAGGCTCCGGCTGTTGAAGAACATGTGTGTTCTTCCCCATTATTAAATTGGATGGCTGAAATGTTCACTGACGATAACAACGACTTCCTATTGGAGGCGGTTGCAACGTACTATACATATACGCTGTTGGACTGAAGTTACGATTTTTTTTTCTGCTTCAATGGACTGATGAATTTTTTTCCCTTCATTTTTTTCTCTCAGTCTACAAGTTACATGTGATTTCACACTATACACCCCTGTTGGGTTGTGACATTTGTATGGTTACTAATTTGGATTTTACTCCCATTTATCCAGTTTGGCGAAATTTTGAACGTGGTTCTGTCTCATTTGAACTTGAACTCTGCGTTCTAAAAATTGCCCCCGCTATTGTGCGTTCCCCGATCAAGGGAGGGTGTAGTGAGGGTTGGACCTTGTTGCGCACATTGATATATTAGCATAGGCTTATTGGAAGTTTAACACCATTTTACCTTTTCGCTGCTTTTGTACACGACACTGCATATAACTGTTGTTGTAAGTTAGGCTGCGTGAAATGCTTCACATGAGAATGGCTTGGTTTCGGCAGCCCTAGACTTATTTATTTATTTATTTTTCACATTTTTAAAGCGCACTGTTACCAGCCGGTGTCCTGGCGCTAACTGACCACTCCTTGAGCTGAACCTGAAAGTTAATGTTTAAAAAGCCATGATTTCAGGGCCCTCCTGAAGGACATCAGATCCGGAGCCTGTCTGAGGACCACTGGCAGGGCGTTCCAGGATTGTGCTGCTCCCAGGGAAAAACTCCTTCCCCCCCAGCGAGCCTTCTTAACTCTTGGAACCACAATCAGCCCCTGATTGGCTGACCTAAGTGACTTTGCTGGTTTGTACCACTGGAAGAGCTGTATCATGCAGTGAGGGCCTATTCCGTTGAGTGCCTTAAAAACTACACAAAGAGCTATAAATGCAATTCTCTTGCGCACCGGTAACCAGTGTAGTTTCACCAAATCCTGGGCAACCGGGGCAAATTTAGGTGTACCCGTGATCAGGCGGGCCGCTGCATTCTGCAGAATGTGCAGTTTATTGAGCAGCCCTTGTTGCGCATTAAGCAACAGGCCGTTGAGGTAGTCCAACCGGGACATTACTAGTCCCGTCACCACTGTCTTCCTGTGCTCATCTGGGAGAAAGGGCAAGACTTTGCGTACTGTTTTCAAGACATAATGGATAGCTGAGGATAGCGCATTTGCTTGAGGCCCAAAGGACAGTGTGTCGTCCATCAGTATCCCCAGGTTTTTGACCTTAGCAACTGGGGAGGGAGGGGTGCCCATTTCCTCCAGCCACCATCTTGGGGACCAGAAGGTGTCTTTAGCCGCAAACAGGAGAACCTCGATCTTAGATGAGTTCAGCCTGAGACAATTCCCTGCCATCCAGTTGCTGACTGCACGCATGCAGTCTTTAAACCTGTCTGCCGTGCCTTCAGCTCCCCCCGGTAGCAGTGACACCACAATCTGCGTGTCGTCTGCATATGATTTAAGTTAAAGCCGAAGGATCTGATAACTGGGGCTAGCGTGGAGACATATACGTTAAAAAGAGTCGGACTCAGGGATGAACCCTGGGGGACTCCCCAGGGGAGCACAAACGGGTCCGACTCAAAATCTCCTAGGGCCACCACCTGGTTCCTGTTGGAAAGGAAAGCTTGCAAGATCTTAAGCGCTTTCCCCTGAATTCCACAGGCCTCCAAGCGGACCACCAATAACCTGTGGTGGACCGTATCAAAGGCCGCGGACAAATCCAGCAGGATCAAGGCGGCTCTGCCTCCTACATCCATCACTGATCTTATATCTTCTGCTGATTTGATCAGGGCCGATTCTGTGCTGTGTCCCGCCCGGAATCCATGCTGTGATGGATCCAGATGTTGTCCCGCCTCCAGAAAAACACTCAGCTGAGTGTTCATTATTCCCTCTATGATCTTAGCCGGCAGAGGAAGCCTGGCAATGGGCCGATAGTTGTTCAAATCGGCCTAAACTAAATTGTTTTTTTTTAAGAGGGGCAGGATGGATGCCTGTTTCCAACGGAGAGGGAACTCCCCACTTTCCAACATGTTATTAAATAGTGGGGTGAGCCCAGACGCTATCGTAGACGAGGCCGCTTTTGCTATAATAGCTGGGCAAGGGTCACGAGGGGAGCCTGATTTTAGCCTCTGTAGCAGTTTCCTAACCTCCTCCTCGTTAATCGGGGGGAAGTTTATTAGCCTATTTACTTGCTCATTGGTCTCTAAATTGCCTGGGTTATTCTCTGGGGGGTTAATCTTTACTTGGTCATCCAGGGAGTTGAAGATCATCTCCACCTTGTTTTTGAGACTTACATTGCGACTCTAGTCTGCAGTGAGTGCTAAAGCCTCCAAGGTTATCATAACAAGGTAGCTGTTGTTCGGGCTGATTGGCTCACGTTTTAGCCATAACATACATGCAGCTGCAGCCAACGTGATTCTGGCGCCTTTAATATTGCACTGTAAGCATGATTTCAGGCACTTGGAAGAATCCCTTTTTTCCAGAGAGACAGAGAGCCTTTGCAGATCCTGATGTGATACACACCTGCTGATCTTGGAGGTATGGGGTCCCCCACACAAGCCTAAGAGACCTTCTATATTTTATAAAACATAGTTCCTAGCTAGGAAGGGTGTTAAACTAGGTACTATAATATCTGTTTTCACCATCATTGTAATATGATTTCTCCTTTTGTGTTTTATGGAATTGTAACAATGCTGATCATATTATTTCTAATCATATGTCTGCTTATGTTAGCAAAGTTACTGCATCTTACAGCACGTCGTTAAAATAAATATTTTAACCTTTTCCCATGTCTCTTTTTACTCCTGTTGTGGACTGGTATGAGAGTATAACGAAAGAGTGTTCTTGCTTCCCACCATTCCTGAGTATAACCCAAGTCGCATGTTCTGGGTTGTCTTATCACTGGTTCCTTTGCTATAGGACGAAGAGCTAATATGACACTGATGCTAGCTGGTTAGGGTTTCTAGGTACTGAGGTGAGTTTTTTGGTACACCACAATTCACTGAGGTCCTGGGTCTCTGTGCACAGTTCTGTGTAGGAGCAGAATCCTTGCAACAACTGCTTTGGCTTTGCTTTACACATTGCCTCTGAGGAAAGCCTGATTACTAAGTGCCAAGCTACCCAACGGTGAGCACAGATTATACAGCGAGTGTAATAACCCTCTCTTGATGGGAGAGGTAGGTTCTGCCTGGATGGGGTTATCCCTTCACCAAACCAGAAAGTGGTTTCCAACATTTGGCGTCAATCGGTGGGATAGAACTTGCATTTGCAGAGAAGCATGTGGTGAATAATTGAGCGACAACTTCACGAAGACAAAAGTGTTCCTTTGTTTTCTAAGATGTCCCTAGATAGGACAGAGGAATTGCTGGGGGCAATGAGTATTTGTGTCCTCGTTGAGCTCTCTACTTCTACTAGTTCGCTGTCATATTCTGAACAGAAGTGAACTAACCTGATATAACCGGATACAGCAGGAGCGATGTCTGATGCCTGTTTCCTACCTCCCTCGTGTGAAGTACCTCCTGCGAGTGATACACACAACTCTAACAAGGGTATCACAAACGGGGGAAGGGGAAAAGTGGAGAAATAAACCATAAAGTAGCTGCAGTGAAAATCAGCAGGTCGGGGTGTTTTGCAGACGTTGAGAATTCACTTCTTTCTAACCCAGGACCCTGCAAGGACAAGAGCACATGTCATACATTCATTCACCCTATACTCTTACTATCAAAAAACTATGTGTGTGTAGTAACTTACTGTTAAACACTACTGCCGTTGCTACTATTTTCAAAACACAAAAAATAGAAAAATAAAATAAAGATAAAGAAAATAACCAAAAGTAATTCTACTTCTCGAAGTAGTTCGTAATTACTCTAAGGAGTCTTGAGAACCACTCTTTCGGTTGCAAAAGTACTTATCTGATCCAGATAGGTATTCAGTTCTTTGAATAACCAACTCAAAAGAATTCTGTTTTCCGTTTTTTGGCAGCACAAACAGCAACTCAACCGAAGGTGGCTTTATCTCTTCTCCCACTGAATATAACTTCTCCAATGGACACACGTTCAACTCCAAGCAAAGACTAACTAATCCAGCGCAGCATGCGCTTTACTAACTGACTAAGAGTCTCTGTACTGGCGCTAACAAACGCCTCACAAACAAAACTGTTCCTCGCGTTTCAAGGTCCAGAGCATCCGTGATGGAAACCACAGAAACGCTAATCGCTTTCTCTTCTTCCTCGTGGAGCGTTTGAATTCAGAGCGAACACTCAGTTCAATATCAGCAGTCCAAAAATCCTCCTAGTACAGGCTCTCCATGAATACACAATTCTCACGATAGGCGTCCAAACTTTAGTGACAAGCACCCGCTTCCAGGAAGGCAGAGCCTATGTAGCAATGGAAAGCGAGGACAGAACGGAAAAGTTAACCCTAGGGTTTCTGGGACCTGTAGTTCAACAGACACACAACACGCAACCAGAGCGGAATGTGACATTCGCCAACATGTCTGAGCCTGAGGGCCTACCTGAGATAGAGACTGAGCTGGCTGACTTGGAAACCTATACAGTGGCACAGCTCAAGGAAGCATGCAGGGTGAAGGGGAAAACTTGCAAGGGTAAAGCCAAGAAGATAAAGTTGCAGGAAACCTTGAGGGCCTGGGCATGGGCCCACCCTGAGGGGAAGGTGACTAGGGGAGGAGAAATGGAGCTTGAGGAAAAGTTAGAGCCGGTCCATGATGTACAACCTATAGAGAGGGAGGACCTTCTTCTCCCAGACCCAAGGGACCACTCTAGAACTGGCAGCAGTATGATCTCAATGAGCTTGTTCTCCAAGGAACTGGAAGACTTGAAGGAAGAAAGGAAATTGAAGTTGAAATAGACGTTAGAACTTGCCAAAGCAGGAAAAGGAGCAGATCCTAGCCCTTGCCAAATTAGACAAAGAGCAAGCCAGGCAGGAAAGGGAGCAGGTCCTAGCCCTTGCCAAATTAGACAAAGAGCAAGCTCTGGCTGGGAAGAGGCTAGCCTTGAGCTTAGCCTCAGAAAGTTGGAACTTAGAGCCCTACAACTAGGGTCCAACTGCAACAATGGTGGCAGCGTCCCTGCAGTGTCTAAGAGTGAGGCTAGTAGTCGAATCACAAATGCTATGGCCCAAAATTACCAGATGGGGGATGGCATCGATGAGTGGTTGGCAGCCTATGAGGTGGCTGTGAAGGTGCACCAGGTTCCTGAAGAAAGCTCGGGAAGTATTTTGTGGAGGTACATGCCCCCAGTGGGGCGGGACATTCTCCTAACAATGGACGTGGTGGACCAGGCTAGCTGCCCTGCCATGAAGACGGTGTTGGTCAACAAGTTTAGACTGACCTCAGAAAAATACTTTCTCGAGACCTGTTTCACCGACCTGCACCAACACCTGGTCGACAGCAAGCTGGTTGATTGCTAGACGCTTGCTAAGGAAGCTGACCTCTGGACCAAAAAGGGGGGGGTCAAGGTCCCCACCATATGGAGGAAGGGAACAAAACGAAGGAGTCTTCTGCTCGTCCTCAGAAACCCTCCCTGAGAAAAGGGTTGAGCCTGAGTTCCTAGTCTGGTCCCCCGAAGAAAACTTTCCCAGAACAGAGTTCGCTGTTTAAGAATGCCAAGTTGCTGAGTGTTATGGATACGAGCACTACAAAGGAGATCTCAAGTGTACAAAATGGGCAGCCCCATCCGCTGGAGGAAAGGCTCGAGGTGGAAAGCGTAGCCATGGGTGAGGAGGTGGCTCCGGGTAATGGAGTTTAGTGGTGTTACCTTAGTGTCCCTAGGTGACAGCGAGATGGTTCCCTGGTCCCAAGTGCCTGATAATACAGCAAAGTATAGGCAACGGGTCACCATCAATGTACAGGGAGTAGAGGCTGTGAGGGATACTGGGGCAAGTATGACTATGGTAAGGAGTCAACTGGTCTTCCCGGAGCAGGTAATCCCCCAAGCCACCCAGGTGGTGGTGGCTGACAACAGAGAGGGTCATTTTCTGTTGGCACAGGTGCCCTTTAGATGGGGGAGGCACCCTGTTGGAAGGTCACCGAAAGCTTCGCCATGCCAGTGGCTTGTCTGTTGGGTAATGACCTGGAGCATACTATCTGGAAGGAAGTGGAGCTCCAGGCTCTTGCGCAGATTCTGGGATTACCCGACTGGATCTGTGCAACCGCTCTGTCCATGACTACCGAGACGGGAGCCAGAAGGGGCTGGAGTCTGGAGCAATGCCACAGCCCCTGCTGCTAAAAGGAGAGAGGACGAGGACAGGGGAGGCCTGCCTCAGAATGTACCTCCGGTGAGATGAATGGGGACCTAGGCAAGGCCACCCCGGAGTTGACCAAAGAGGGCATTACTTTCCCTGGTATCCTACCCAAGCTTGCCTGTTGGCAACTGGAAGGAGGTCCCACCAGGAAAGGCTTTTGTAAAGCACAGAGAGAGTGCCCCACCCTCAAGGGCCTATGGAAACAAGCCGAGCCCTAAGCAACCGGTGATGAATCTGGGACTCATCACCTATATATTGGGAGGGCAACCCTCTGAATGGTTAATCTAAGGCTAATGGCCAGGGGGCTCGCAGGTCCCTGGTGGTCCCCCATGTTATTGGCCTTTTCCATTGGAATTGGCCCATGACATCCCTGTGCAGGACATTTGGGCCAGGACAAGATATTTGCTCTGCTTGTTCTTCACTTTTATTGGCCCAGATCCAGGATGCCCTCCAATGCATTCTGCAATCCCTGCGTGACCTGCCAGGCCAATGGCAAGATAGGATAGAGGCTTAAGGCACTCCTGAACCCCTTGCCCATTGTTTAAACTCAATTTGAGCAGGTGGGCATCGACCTATGGTCCCACCAACGGCCGCAGGGCAGAGGTACATCCTGGTGTTGGTGGCTCAAGCCACTCTGTACCCGGAGGCGATTCCTCGGAGGACCACGACCGCACTGGCGAAGGCCCTGATGGGGATTTTTACACAAGCGGGTTTCCCGATGGAAGTGGTGTCTGACAGGGGCATGAACTTCATGTCTGCGTACATGCAAGCTATGGGGAGGGAGTGTGGAGTGACATATAAGTTCTACATCTCATACCACCCCCAAACTAACGGACTAGTGGGAAGATTCAACAAGACCCTAAATGGCATGATCTGAGGTCCACCAGAGGCTCCAAGGGAAAAGTGGGGTGTCCTTTTGCTATTCCTGTTGTTTGCCTACCAGGAGGTCCCTCAGAAGGGATTGGGGTTTATCCACTTTGAACTCCTGTTTGGGCACCTGGTCAGGAGACCTCTTATGTTTGGTCAAGGAGGGCTAGGAGCAGTCTCCCAAGAGAACTCCCCAGGATGCAGTAAGCTACATGTTAAACTTCGCGAGCCAAACGGCCTGATTGTGGAAGACAGCCTCCCACTACTTTGAAGCCAGCCAGGATGACATGAAGAAGGGGTACGACAAGATCGCCACTCCTGTGGAATTGACACCAGGATACAAAGTGTCAGTGATTGAGGCTGTAGAGCTGGGGGCCCTGCGGGACCCGGAGGGACTGTCACCGAATTTTAGGACAGTTTCCCTCTCTCTTCTCCCTTACTCCATGACATGGACATAGGAGACCGCCTTGTCAAGAGCATACCTTACAGGTTGTTGGATAAGGTGAGGGATAGCATCAAGGCGGAGGTGCCTAAGATGCTAGCATTGGGGGTCATAGACCCCTCTAGCAGCCCTTGGTCCAGTCTGGTGGTTCTGGTCCCAAAGGCCACCACATCAGAACTAACGTTCTGTGTGGACTATAGGGGCTGGACTCGATGACCTGGACAGATGCCCATCCTATCCCGCATGAGTTGATCGATAGGCTGGGTGCAGCCCAGTATTTAAGTACCTTCAACCTCACCTCTGCGTACTGGCCGATTACCCTCACAGAGTGAGCCAAGGAAAAAACTGCCTTCTTCACCCCGGAAGGGCATTACCAATTCCGGGTCATGCCCTTCAGACTCAAGAATGCCACCATCACCTTCCAGAAGCTGGAGAACCAGGTCCTTGCTGGGATGGAGGCCTTCTCAGATGCGTATCTGGATGACATTGCTGTCTTCAGGAACAGTTGAGAGGATCATCTCTTTCACCTCCAGGAAGTACTTCAGGGCCTGCAGCAAGCAGGCCCAATATCAAGGCCAGTAGGGCAAGGATCAGTGGTGAACTTGGAACACCGGGTGGGCTGGGGTAAGGTGGAACTCCTCCAGGCCAAGGTGGCCTGGGTGCCTCCCCAAAACCCAAATGGTCGTCAGACCCTTCTTGGGCCTCGTCGGGTACTACCAGAGGTTTATCAAGGGATATGGCACCATTGTGACCTCCCTCGATAGTCAATTGTTTTATTTAAAATACTTTTCCACATCACCTTTATTGAACTGATAGCTTTAAACTTGGTGAAGGCTTGTGAGGAGTTGCTCAACTGCTTATTTACACACTATTTGTTCTTTCTCGAAACTGTTTTCCTGGCTTACCCCTTACTTTTATCAATTCCTTCTATTTGTTCTTTCTTCTCCCACTGTCTTTTTTGATGAGCACACTGTGCCTCTGGCCCTCTCCTTACGGAGGGCATTCTAAGCCAAAGATGTTTTAATTACAAAAAATTAAAGAGATAAAAATACAACTTACCTCTTCCCTCCAGAATTTTTTTTTAAAATACTGCCGCCTTCACCCTAGTCGCCCAGCATATAGTTTCGTTCTTCGTACTCCGAAAAAGGGTTTCTCTGTCTTTCTTACCAAATTGACAAATCTGTGGTCCAGGGATGCAGTAATAATACAACAGCAAGCACTATAAGGTCAAGGGCCTGAGGGCCTAAATGTTCTGCCACTTCAGCGCATTCCCCAGCTGCATGCCCACCCGTCCCTAACCTTGGGGAGGGCTGGGGCACACAGTGGAGGCAGCCTTATTGGCACTAGCTGACGAGCACCTCTAAATTCAATTAATCAGGCTCCCCAATCGCCCATGGGCTCTGCAACTCCAAAATACCTATATTCTGCCTGTTTCCAGGATGAAGGTTTACCATGCAGCAGTGCTGTGCACACACTGCCGGGAATAATGGAACAGTACCCAGAGAACTCCCGCACTCGCTATGACTTTCACAGCTTCTTTTTCTGAGGTCGTCACCACGTGTCGGAAGTAAAAAAAAAACGAGCCGCTTACACCACCTCAACACACCCCGTAAACAACTCAGTGTCCGTTGGAACACTCTTCAAGTTGAGTCATTGAGTGACAAGAAAATCCCAGAGCTCCAGTGAGCGCTGCGCAGGCGGGGGCGCGCACGGCAGAGAGACGCAGTACGCCGTGCGTCAATTTGGAGCTGGGCTCTTATACTGGAATATCGTGACCTAAATGTAAATGTAAATGTAGTTGAGCTTATATAGCGCACAGCTACCCGCAGTGGGTTTCCCGGCGCTTGCTTAGGGAACCCTTCCTGGTACTCCCCTGTGAGATAGCAGGGTATCCACAAGGTGAAAGTCAGGCATCCCGCCACGAGGGGCCGTTGTGGAGATTAAGCAAACTATTGCCCAGAGTCGCAGAGTGTGAACCCGTGAGTCGAGGAGGCACCGGGGCGAGAATTATCAAGTCCGTGGAATTTTTAGCCCAAGACCCTGCCAAGGCGGGGAATTGAACCCTGGTCCAGGACCGACCTCAGCTTCCGGGTCTGCTGCCTCTAACCCCTGAGCCACACTTCTCCACCTACGAGATCATATAACAAAAATATGGTGTCCTGAATATTATTGTTCATAAAAATTGCCACATTGAAGTTAATTAAAAAAACTACACCCATTGGAGCGATATTTTTCTAAAGTCTAATTACGTCATACTATTTATGACAATATTGTTTTTATCGATATTTAGACATACATCCTCTTCATGATTGTAGTAAGACGCTGTGTGTGAATTATATTTTAGAATATGCCACTATAAATTCTTGCCGACACAGATGTGGTGATGTCAAGCAAGGCGAAATTTCCTTCCCCAATGGCCATGTGATGTCACATCCTGGATGTCAGTGGCCTGAAGTGACATTTCCATTGTGTGGCGGTTGTGCTGCGCGTGCCCTACGCCGCGAGGAGCATGTTTCTGCAGCTCGAGATTCCAGTAGAATTACTCCAGACGTCTGTTTATAGCTAGGTGACTCAGCATCCTCTGGCTGACGCCCTTGCTTGTGTGTCTCTTGGCTGGTTGGCACTGCCCTTCTTCGGGCTTCAAATTCTCTTTTGCATCAATATCAATGGTTATTTGTTGTCCGAAAGGATCAAATGAAAGCCCTAATATGACAAAAAGATGTTGGAAATTTAAGTACAAAACGTTTGAGAGGAGGACGGCCATTTTAGTAATTTTAACATAATTCACCAGACCAATGCTCGACGGAGAAATATTTTGGTTGCTATCCATGAATTGATTGGCGTCCAGCCGAGCCCACTAAAAGTTTGGAATGAACATATCCTCAAGCTCCGATGGGCTTTTCTGCAGTAAATAACACTTATTTTATTTTTAGGACGAATTCCAGCAAAAACAAGACATTTTTCATGAGGCTATTTGGCATCATCTTTTTCTTAGGCTCTGATAAAAGTATTTGATGATGTTTTAAAGGGCCTCTTTATGATTTCATTGTATTTTTTATAATTGAATTCACGTTCCATTCTGTCACTGTAATTATAAGCTGTTTTATCTAATGGTAAACTTGACATTACTTGGGCCACTTACATAGTGTATATTTTATCTAATCCATTATTTTAAAAAGCTTCATCTGAAATTCTATATCTCATCTTTCATACGTTTTAAAATTCACACACAACTCTTGTCAAACACAGTGACCTAGATTTAATATGCATGGGAGTTGGCAATCTCTGCGTAAAATCCTTTTTCAAATGTTCTTATTTCAAGTGCCTTCTGACGTCTACAGATGTGTGCAATAAGGAAATGAGCTATTCGCTCAACTGTATTAAGTTAATACATTTGAACTATGAAGTACAAATGCCTGCTTATATTGTTCACAAGCAAGAGCAGCACTAATGTCCATGTGATCCTCGTTAATGTACATAAATGAAGTCGCAATGGTTCTCACAGAACTCATTTACAACAAGATACTTGATAAAGACAGCAACGTTACTGTAGTTAATATGATTTATCAAATTTAGAAAAAATATAAAAAACATATTAACAGCAGGTTCCAGTTATGAGAGCAGATTTATTCAGCTAATAAACCACATCTTCAGCTGGGTGTTTAGAAGGTATTGCTTCTTCTGTTTTTCTATATGAACAGTGATAAGCAGAAAGGATATATTTATGGCAACATTTGTTTTTACACACTTTGGTTATTTATAGGAAAACTAGACTCTCTCTGCATGTTTTTATGCATTCTGAGCTACAGTTAAAAAAAAAAATCTGGCTTGTACTGAACTGATTCTAATATGTTTTTTTTCAATAAATATGTAAAAAATTTTGGTGTGTGTCAGAACCCCATTCAGAGGGCCATGGGGCAAGCAGCAGCTATTAGGCCTCACTGAGCCCAGCCGTGGGGGCTGAGGTCTTTTATTTCTGATGTTCCGGGGCCAAACTTAATCTGAAGTCAGGTCAACGTATTTTATTGTAATTCTGGATAATGCACTGCAATTTTGCAAAGATTTTAAGTAATTATGCAAAAAAATGCATTAATTCATTCATTCATTCAGGTCAACTGGACCAAGTACCCCAGCAACACTTGACTCTCAGTTGTAGCGTGGGTGAAGCAGTCTAAGGCTTCTCAGGAGGGAGGTAGGTGCAAGGTGGACACAGGCTCAAGACTCAAAATACATTCAGCGACCCCAATAAACGATTGTCTAATCAGATACTTGCTTTTATGGATAAAAATATTTATATATAAACACAAAGTGAAATACGGCACACCGTAAATAATAGACATGGTCTTCAAGGCCAGTACACTAGCGTTAAGCCAGTACAGGCTGCGGCGGTGTGTTATTGTGGCCTCATGTAAAACATTGTGTGTGAGTGCTGATCTCAAGAGCACGCATCTAAACATTTTAAAATTGTTATTGCTGATTTTATGAGCACGTCCTGAATTATTTTAAAAATTGTATTTTTTCATTTGCTTGCACCTACCTGCACTTCTTGCCCTCGTGACCCCGTTCCGCCCCGGCTTTTGTGCCGTTTGTGCGGAGGGTCAGCTCGAGGAGCGGTACTTCTTGCCTCGTGGCACCACTTCCGCCCTGCACGAACCTTTGCAGGTTAGCGTTATAGTACTCCCTCACCCTCCTATTTAATGTCAGTATGGAGGCAGCGCAGCGGACGAGCGCAGCGGGAGCGCCGACTTCGCGCCGAAGTCGCGCACAAGTCAAGCCCGTCTGCGCCCGTCCGCGGCCGACCAGGCCCAGGGCCCCGTCATAATGCCCATTTTTTTTCTTACTCCTCCTCTGACCTCTTGAGCCTTAACACATCAGGACCTATTCCTACCCATGCTGTCAAGGCAGCCCAGTCATGTGGCATTCTTATTCCTTCCGCCTTTTCGGCGCTGGCCTCTCTTCACGATTTGACCCCTTCTGCTCCACAAAATTCCACCTCTTTGTCAATCTTTTATCTTAACACCCGTTCCCTTATTCGCCATCAGCTCGAGGTGTTTCAATTATTGATCCATAGCTCTATCGATATTCTCCTTTTAACAGAGACTTGGATCACTGAAGACTCCGCCCCTGATATTCTCGCTGCTATTCCTTCGGGATACTACATTATGCACAGCAACCGGCTTGCTGGGAGGACTGGGGGCGGCGTGGCGGCTATTATCCGCTCTGAACATGTCTTCTCTGAAATTTCGGTAAATTCCATCCAAAAAACTGAACTATTGGCATTAAAATTTTCCTCCCCCAAATCTTCCTTCGTTTGTGTCCTTGCTTATCGACCCCCCGACCCTATGCCTCTCTTTCCCCAACTCTTCAGCGATGCAATCGCTCACTTAGCAATTAACCACGCTAATATCGTGGTAATTGGCGATTTTAATTACTGGCCAGCCGATGCCCATTAAAACCATTTGTCGGTGGAATTCACAGACCTGCTTACAGGCATGAATCTTACCCAACACATTCACACCCCCACCCATCTGAAAGGCCATACGCTTGACCAAGTTTGGACTTCCAATATTGACATATCATCTCTTTCGGTTTTCCCTTGCTCCTGGTCTGATCACTATTTCATCTCTTTCCACCTACATTTGCACACCTTCTGTCCCCCTCCCCGTCCCTCCAACATCATGGCTCGCAACTGGAAAAGGGCCAACCTGCCGGACTTTTTTGATTCACTGATCTCTACCGCACCCCTGTCGTCGACCTCATTAGAGCTTCAAGCTGACACTCTCGATATATGGCTGCAACAGGCTAGCGATAAAGTTGCCCCTCTAAAGAAAATTAAAACCAAGCGTCCTCACGATGCTCAACGTTGGTTTACGGACCAACTTAAAGCAGATAAACTTGCACTGCGACAATCTGAACGCCGTTGGCGTCGACATTACGACCCTCTGCTTAAACTAGCCTACATCGAGGCTCTGAAAGCCTATAAACGATTAATTTTGGAGGCCAAGACAGCATACTTTTCCCAAAAAATTTTGAACTCCAACAATAAAACGAAGGATATCTTCTCAATCGTAAACGAGCTCTCCATGCCAGATAGAGTCACCCTTCAACCGCAGCCAACTCAATCTCTCTGCGACTCACTTAATTCTTATTTTACAGATAAAATAATCACAATAAAAAATAATATTCCATCTCCGGCATTCCCCACCTCTTCTTTCCTTTCCCCCACTAATACTCATATCCTTACTGAGTTCCCTCCGATATCCTTAGAAGAGTTCACCAATCTTCTTCATAAAGTCAGTTCGGGCTCCCCTAATGACTGCTGCCCCCCGCAGGTCTTAAAAGAAGCCTTCCTTGCTTGCCCAGGCCCCCCTTTGGCACTACTTAACAACTCCCTTGCCATCGGGAAGGTCCCATCTTCTTTTAAGCAAGCTGCAGTTTTACCAATACTAAAGAAATCTACCGCATACCCCTCTATACTCAGCAATTACAGACCCATCTCTCTCCTACCTTACTTAGGAAAGATCCTGGAGACCTTTGTCACTCGCTGTTTGAGCTCCTTTATAGAGCAATCTTCCTTCTTAGACCCCCAACAAGCAGGATTTAGACCCCTCCATTCCACCGAGGCGGTCATTGTTGCTGTTATGGACACCCTTAGGAAAGGTGCTGATAGTAACACCCCTCAAGCCCTTGTCCTATTAGACCTTTCGGCAGCTTTTGACACGGTCGATCACACTCTTTTGATCGACCGTGTCCACAATGCCGGCATTCAGGGTGTTGCCCTTGACTGGCTCAGATCTTTTCTCCATCAACGATCTCAGTCTGTCCACTTATCCTCTTTCTCCGCTTCTTACACTTCCCTTCCTTGCGGAGTCCCTCAGGGCTCAGCACTTTCTCCTCTCCTTTTTAATTTGTACCTCCAACCCTTATTAGCTTCCCTCCGTCACTCCCCGGTCACAATATTTAATTATGCTGACGACCTTCAGTTAATTTTTCCCATTGACTCCCTCCCTTCCTCCCGCACTAATTTTCAGACCACAATGATGACCATCGCGGAGTGGATGCACCGCAGCCACTTAAAGCTGAACCCCACAAAAACGGAGCTCGTCCTGGTAGGAGGCCCCAATCATCCCTGGAACTCCACGTTCTGGCCAACTTCCTTGGGGCTAGCACCCTCTCCCGTGAGCTCCGTCAAAAGCCTGGGGGTGATCATTTCTGAGGACCTGTCGATGAGACCCCAGATCAACGCGGTCACTTCTGCCTGTTTCTTCCATCTCAGGCGGATCCGTAAGATCAGCAGGTATTTCAGTGAAGAAGCCCTGACCCAAGTGGTCATTGCGCTTATCACTTCCAGGCTTGATTACGCCAATATTCTTTATGCTGGGATTCCAGCTTGTCACCTTCAACGGCTGCAGCTGGTGCAGAATCAGGCAGCCCGCCTGATCTTCCACCAGCCCAAGCACCAGCATGTCACTCCCCTCCTTCGTAGCTTACACTGGCTCCCGGTATCCAAACGCTGCACCTTTAAACTGGCATGTACCACCTTTAAAGCCCTATCCGATGCAGCGCCTGTTTTCATCTCTTCGGCTCTGACCCGTCACATCCCTACGAGAGCCCTTCGCTCAGCCTCATCAAACCTCCTCGTGGTGCCCAGATTCAAAAGGAAAAAACACGGTGGTCTTAGCTTTTCCGTCCTGGCTCCCTCCACCTGGAACTCCCTTCCCCTTCCCCTTCGTCTCTGTTCAAAGCTTGATTGCTTTCGCAGACTTCTAAAAACTTTGCTCTTTCAAGCCGCCTTTGACTAACCTCCTGCTTTCGGTCCACCTCATTTGTCTATTCAGCGCCAAGAAACCAATGGTGATAGAGCGCGTTACAAATGTTTTTAATAATAATAATAATAATAAATGGGTATTCCCCTAAGTCTCATTTCCCAGTCTAAGAACTGTGTTTATTCCCAATTTACTCAAGGCAGCATTCAGGCTAGGCCTTGCTAGTGAGTAAAAGTCTTACACGTTCCACAATGGCTTTTAAAAAGTCAAAGTATCTCAGCTCTGTAGAGCTACAGTCAGAGCAAGTAGCAAGTTCCCCCAGAGTCTGGTATACAGTCTTACTCACTTTCGCTGGAGTGAACATTCAGAAGGCAACCCAGCAGTGGGCAGAATCTTGATGCTGTGGTTGAGGTGTTAGGCATCTATGGCGTACCTCCAGTCCTGAGGTAAGCTTTCCTGAGTCCCTCGGCACGTCTCCGGTGCTTGAATGGATGATCTGCTTTCAAATGTGACAATCCCTTCTCTTCACTGCCACACGCTGCTCCCGGCGATGGCCCCTCTATCTTCACTGCTGACCCAACCTGTCATATGGAGGTCGCTACAAAACGACACACAAGGTGATAAGCACTCTGGGTCTCATCACCGCACAGGGGGATGGCCCTCTTCATGTTATATAGGTGCCTCAGGGCGACAGCCTTAATCTTCATAGTGGCTCCTGTATGCCAGCGCACATAAGCCGATGGCTTCCCTTCGGGTCACAACACTGCACAAGGCAACAGCTTGCATCTCATCACAGTGCTCCACCATTGGAACACCCCTTAACTTCACTGTGGCCCACGCCTTGCATATGGGATGGCTAACTGAGCACCGAAAGCGACAGCCCTCTTCAGGTCACAACACTGCACATGGCGATGGCCCGCTTCTTGCCACAGTACTGCACAAGGGAGAGGGCCTTATATCCTCACCTCAGCCCCTACCTGGCATATGGGGATTACGAGATGAGCCCAAGGGAAGCTGTCCTGGTGTGGACTGGAATCTCACACTCTGCTTCAGAGATCCACTCGAAAGGATCCCAACAGGACTTCACTCCCTCCAGGTACTTTCTCACTCCTCCCAGGTTCCTCTGGTCATGAAAGGTAGGTAGATACTGGTGCTGCGAGTGGTCATGATTCTTCTGGGTGATGTCCTTTCGCCCATCAGGAAGACCAGTCCCCAGTTCTTGACACAACAGGCAAAACGTCGTGCAGAGCAACTCCACACTGATGTACAGTGTCAGTTTGACAATTTTGAGAGGCTCATGCTCCCCTTTGTATAATCCGTTTCCCGACACATAGGTGATTTGGTGTCTGAATCTTTGAACTTTGTGTCCTCTCTCCTGTCCAGGAAGCAGTCTGTTACAGCAGGAGCGACTCCAAACTTGATAGCCCCACGACACAGGTCATGAGAGTGACTAGTGGATCACACCTGGATGTCAGTCTCACGGATATATGCCTATCAAAGGGTTACAAAGTTTCCCTGGCCCTACTCTTTATAATTCTCTTATCAGTCCCATCTCCTACCTGAGATATTGCCAGCCCCCACTGAACTGTGATCTTTTCATAATCAAAACATCCTTTAGAAGTACCCATGGTATACTGGTTCTACCTTCCTCCAATGTGTGTGTGCCACCCAGCTCTCAGGCATGCTGGAGATCCACAAATCTGACTGGGATGACTTCTTCACCTCCACATGCCTCTCCAAGGCCCCGGGCTTCCAATATGGAACCCACAGTCTTCCATGAACCGTACCACACACAGGCACACATACATTTCAGCACGCACAAGCAATCACATGCGATTTGCACGGTAACATGATATAGGCGAAGGGCGAGTTGGCTGGAGCAGTGGAACTTTAAATCAGTGAGCTGATAGAACTAACTAGTGATACAGGTAAAAAGGCCTGTTCACTTCCACTGATGACTATTGTAAAACAGTATGCTGCCCCAACCTTGCTTGTGCTACTGAACACCTGGTAAGAGCAGTGTTAGTAGCCTTAACCCTTTCCAGGGTAATGCTTTGCACACCACACGTGGTCTAACAAGACTGCAGTCGGTGAGACAGGCCTTGAACATGGCACACAGTGTTCTCCCATGATGAAAAAGCAGTACCAAAGATCCATATATCTCTGCAGCTGGGACTCACAGGGCAGGGTTGAACATCCATCAGCATGCGGGGGACTTTTCTGTCCTAACAGTGTGTTTCACCTTTGAGTTCCATGATCTCATAAATCAATTGGGCCTTCCGCATTGTTCCTCTATGTGGTCGTGGAACTCCTCAGTAACTTGCAATATCCTGTACGGTAGCAGATACTTTATCCCATGTATAGTAGACCCCTTCAAAGGCTGTAATCTGTTTACCATTCTGATGTTCCATTATTCATGTGTCTGTACATCACCTTTCATTACAAGTTCACAAATGCGTAAGCACCCGGATACACTATTGGGTGATTAGCTGTGGTTTATAAGTCCTGATTTATTGAATGATAAATCTCCAAAATTGTGCAAATTGAAACATTTCTAAAAGATACTCCTTTCTATATGGGGCAGACCGTTTTAGTGGTCTTACACTTACTAACTTGAAGTGTGAGAGCCATATTATCAAGAAAGGGCGATCCATTATCGCCGCTTTTATCAGCAGGAAACTGCTGCTAAAGCGGCGATAATGGGCTGGATAATATGCCCTTGTGAATTCCCATAGAAGCCCAGGTTAACACCAGAACCTGGGCTTCTTTGGGAATTCACAAGGGCATATTATCAAGCCCATTATCGCCGCTTTAGCGGCAGTTTCCTGCCGATAAACGCGGCGATAATGGATCGCCCTTTCTTGATAATATGGCCCTGTGTGTTTCTGCCACACAGTGCACTGGTGTTGAAATCAATAGTGTTTTAGTTCTAAATATCTCTAACTTTTACAAAACTCTGCTTCCCAAGAAATGTCTCTCTCTATCCTGGATTTACGTAAAGGAAGGCCTCCGTGCATCGATCTGCGACAGTCACCACACCGTTTCCTCCCACCAAAGCTCCTTCCTCATCTGTGCCATACTGTGCAATTATTTTTTAAGAAAATGTTTTCATTCTGTAAAAATGTTTTAGATGGTTTTACGTTTAGATACACTTGCAACTATGAATGTAAGCGTTTTTTCCACTAGATGTACATATTCATTACTTTTCAATAAACCTATAGACCAGTATGTTGCTCCTTTAGGAAATAGGACAAATCTGGTCTCACTTGGAGGAGCATGACCTCTCGCCTGCATCTGAGTGCATGTGATTCTCAATTGCTGAGTCAGTCTATTACTCACTGCTGTACCCTGCTCACAGCCTTGGTGCAGGATCTGCTCGAACAGCTTTCTCATTAGCGGAAATCGGTCACATTGCTGTTTGCTCAGCCTGCTGCAATCCTTGCCTCTAATAAACCTTTCCCCTGACCAGTTAGCAGTCGGATGATAATCATGCCCATTACGTTTCAGGCTCCTCATGGTGGCTAGATCGTTTCAGTACTGTCCGTGCCCCACATACTGCTTTTCATCCCTTCCTTCCTCTTCTCACAGTACTCATGCCAGAGTTCCTGAGGTCAGCATCCTCCTGCTGTGTTTATTCAATGCTGATAGCTACTTTTCCTTGCCCTGGCACCGAATGCTGAGGACTTTGTGAAAGATTTGATGTTTTGCAATTAAAAAAACAGCTATATCCGCTGATATCTTATCACTGAAATGCTCGTCCTATAGATATTTGTGTCCCCTACACACCTACTTAGGAAATAGGGGTGAAGTGGATGAGGATACACGATGTGATAGTGATAATGGCACCTCTGAGATATGATCATATCAAATGTGCTTTCATAAAGTTCATGTTACAAAAGGGGGTGGTGATGGACGGAGCATCTGAACCAATCAAACACTCACACCCAGTCAAAAGATCTGGGTTTGATCCATCACCGTTCTTTAGCCCACTCTGCCACCCCAGTTCAGACATGGCTATATGCAAATCAGTCTGACCCTGTGCCTCATGGGAACAGTCCAGCCCGAACTGCCAAGCCATGCCTTCCCTGGACCGGAAACAAGTTTCCGAGGACCGGTTTCTGGCATTCCAGCCGTCTTCAGCCCGGCTTGCTTGAATCCAGTGGCAAAGTGAGCAAGGGACTCACATCTGAGCATACCCTGCCACACTTATGGCGGCCAAAGCGGTACAAAAGGGGGTGGTGATGGATGGAGCATCTGAACCAATTAAACACTCACACTCAGTCAAAAGATCTGGGTTTGATCCATCACCGTTCTTTAGCCCACTCTGCCACCCCAGTTCAGACATGGCTATATGCAAATCAGTCTGACCCTGTGCCTCATGGGAACAGTCCAGCCCGAACTACCAAGCCATACATTCCCTGGACCGGAAACAAGCTTCCGAGGACCGGTTTCTGGCATTACAGCCGTATTCAGCCCGGCTTGCTTGAATCCAGTGGCAAAGTGAGCAAGGGACTCACGTCTGAGCATACCCTGCCACACTTATGGCGGCCAAAGCGGTACAAAAGGGGGTGGTGATGGACGGAGCATCTGAACCAATCAAACACTCATACTCAGTCAAAAGATCTGGGTTTGATCCATCACCGTTCTTTAACCCACTCTGCCACCCCAGTTCAGACATGGCTATATGCAAATCAGTCTGACCCTGTGCCTCATGGGAACAGTCCAGCCCGAACTACCAAGCCATGCCTTCCCTGGACCAGAAACAAGCTTCCGAGGACCGGTTTCTGGCATTACAGCCGTATTCAGCCCGGCTTGCTTGAATCCAGTGGCAAAGTGAGCAAGGGACTCACGTCTGAGCATACCCTCCAACTCTTATGGCGGCCAAAGCGGTACAAAAGGGGGTGGTGATGGACGGAGCATCTGACCAATCAAACACTCACACCCAGTCAAAAGATCTGGGTTTGATCCATCACCGTTCTTTAGCCCACTCTGCCACCCCAGTTCAGACATGGCTATATGCAAATCAGTCTGACCCTGTGCTTCATGGGAACAGTCCAGCCCGAACTGCCAAGCCATGCCTTCCCTGGACCGGAAACAAGCTTCCGAGAACCGGTTTCTGGCATTACAGCCGTCTTCAGCCCGGCTTGCTTGAATCTAGTGGCAAAGTGAGCAAGGGACTCATGTCTGAGCATACCCTGACACACTTATGGCGGCAAAAGCGGTACAAAAGGGGGTGGTGATGGACGGAGCATCTGAACCAATCAAACACTCACACCCAGTCAAAAGATCTGGGTTTGATCCATCACCGTTCTTTAGCCCACTCTGCCACCCCAGTTCAGACATGGCTATATGCAAATCAGTCTGACCCTGTGCCTCATGGGAACAGTCCAGCCCGAACTGCCAAGCCATGCCTTCCCTGGACCGGAAACAAGCTTCCGAGGACCGGTTTCTGGCATTACAGAAAGTACATATCACTCTGGTTGACAAAGGCCAGCTAGAGTGAGTAGGTAAGCGCTGCTTGTTGGGGGTGACTATTAGAACTGGATGAGGGAACTTTAGCCCTCATTGGTAATTGCAGACTGTTTTGCTATAGAATAGGTTATATCAAGAAATGTCAATATGCCTCGAACCACCCTCAAGTATTAGGAAATGTTGATTACATTTGTGATGTAAACTTTTCATAATGATCATATGTAAATGATATCTTGTATTGTACGGTCACATTTTAAATGTCCAATAATTTAAAAAAAAGGAAAAACAAAATTAAAGAAAATAAAACGTTTGATGCTATGACCCAAACCCTGAAAAAAATATTTCCTGGCCTTTGTGTAAAATTCCTTGCCATTGCCTGAGTGCTCCACAATAGATTGTATTGTAGCATTTATATAGCGCTTACTGCCGCTTTGTGGGGAACTGAAGCAGTGGCGTAACAAAACTTGAGGGTGCCCACATGCAAGGTACATGGAGGGGTCCCTGCTCCGGATTTAATCAGGAGCTCTTGGCTGAAAAAACAGTGCTGAGGGGGCCCCCTGCAGCTCAGGTGCCCCACTGCACCGTGGGGGCGGCGGGGGCTTGTGTTACGCCACTGAACTAAAGCACTTACCTACATCAATCAATCAAAGACATTTGTACAGCGCACGGCTGATTCATGAGAAACATCCCGACACTTAAGGTTAGTTGAGACTGATCAAACGATAGTAGTGCAGAGGGGACTAACCTTCATCAAAAAGAAAGGTCTTAATTATTTATTGAAAGTACAGACAGAGGCAGCCCTATGAAGGCTAATCGTGAGTGAGCTCCACAGTTTGGATGTCAGGAATGTAAAGGATTTCCCTCCCAGTCTAGCCTTAGTGAAATTTGGGACCTGCAGCAGTCCAAGATTATTCGACCTAAGCCATCTGTATTGCTTGTATGATAATGAACAAAGTCTTTTTCTCAGATAGGAAGGGCACTCACTAGCAAAGGCTCTAGAAGCTAAAGTAAGGACTTTAAATTTGGTGCAATTAGTAACTGGCAGCCAATGTAGTTGATTCAGATGAGGCAATATATAGGGAACTCTCTGGATTAGTCTTGCTGCTGCATTTTAAACCATCTAGAGACTTCTAATTAGGAAAGCCCAAATAGAGACTACAAGCATAGTTTAATGGAAGGTTACCATGGTGTGCACCACCGTTTTCTGCGTCTCCTTCAGGACCGAATGCAGCAGCTTCTTCAAAGATTTGAGTTTAGTGATACAGACTGACACATCTTTGTTTCATTTCTGTAGAAAAAGAGAGGTTCGAATCAAATACTATATCCAGATTCCTACTAGTGGAGGTGGGAGCTTGAGGTGCCTCTGGAAGACCACTTGGACCAAAAAAAAGGACTCTGTTTTGTCTGAGTTTAATTTAAGGAATTTGGCATTCATCAAATCAGTGACTACCTTAATACGCTTCTTAAACTTAGTAAGGGCATAATCCGAATGCTCCTGAGAGGACAATTTGAGCTGGGTATTTTCTGCATAAGACACCACCTGTACACCGCAAGATTCAATCAGCTGGGCCAGTGATGCTAAATATAAATATTTCTTGCGAGAAATGTGCATGCGCGGGTGTGCGCGCATGCACAGTTTTCTCAAGCATTACCGGTACGGCGAGGAAGAGGAGGAGGGCAGCCCGGGGACGTCGCAATGCAGAGGTAAGTGGTTTTCAGTTTATTTTTAATTAATGTTCACTTACTTCTTAATAGGGGAGTGAAGGCGGGCGGTGGAGCGGAGTTTCACGGAGTTTGTTTGCAACTCAGTGGACCTCCTGGTAGCCCCGCTACACCCACTACGCCCAGGGTTAGTGTAGATGGTGCTCTTTGTGATGTTGTTAACATGTGGTATCAATGATAGGTCTGAATCCATGGTTACTCCTAGGTGCCTGACTTCACTTGATGTTGTTGCAGGGACCTCAAGTTCCTCAGGCCACATGGCGTTAGGCTGGTATTTTAGCCATTGTACTCACGTCTTAATCTCTGTCTTTGGGGTATTGAGCTTTTGATCTTTAATCATCATCCACATGTTTATGTTATGAAGGTAGTCATCGGGCATTGAGATGTAGAGCTTTTCTGGGCTATCCATTTTTTGACTGATTTGAGTGTCATTTGCATAGTTGTAACAGATGAGGCTGAATGCTTTAATCTGGTTTGTTAAGGGGGCTAGGTAGATGTTGAATGACAGAGGAGACATGATGGACCCTTGAGGGATGCCACAGTATTGTGCATGAGGAGCTGAAGTGAAAGGTGGTAGGTAAACCATACTTCTGTCTGCTTCTGAGATAAGAAGCAATCCATTTACAGCATTTTCATTGATTCACAGATAGTGTAGTCTTTGTAGTAGTGTGTGGTGTTGGACAGTGCCAAATGCAGGTGATGTACCCAGAAGCAACAAGGGAGATACTTCGTTCTTGTCCACTCTTGAGTTTTAGATCATCCCAGATAGATATGATGGCTTACTCTGTGGCTTTGCCTGGTTTGAAGTCGGACTGTTGGTTTGACATTAAGTCATAATGTTCTCTAAAGTTGAAGAGTTGAGTAAACCTTGCTCTCTCAAAAATGTTTTCTAAGAATGGTCAATTTGAAATGGGCCTGTAGTTTGCTGGGTCAGATGGGTTCAGATTTTACTTTTCGGAGAGAGATCTAATGTATGAGGTTTTCGACTTCAGTGGTGATGAACCTAGTTCCAGACACGTTTTGAGTAGATATCGGACTACCTACCCTACACAGGTTATGCAAAGGATATCTTTAAAGATTTTTGATGGAGCAAGGTCTATTCTGATTGTCTGGCTGCAATGATAATAGCGAGGAAATATTTTTGTGACAGAGTATTGAAAGTATGCATTGCTGGATGATTATGATTATTGTTATCTTTCCTATGGTGGCTAGGTCTTGTGTTGTGGCGTTGTCCATGTTCTTCTTAAGGTAATTTTCAATATTTTAAATTTGTTAGGCCAATTAATTCACAATTTTCTCGCTGAAGTCTTTTAATTGTGAAGTTTCTTTGTTTTGGCACTCTGGATTCCAGAATTCTGTTAGAATTTTATAGAGTTCTTTAGAGGGCCAGCCAGTTTCAGTTAAGCATGTGAAGTAGTGGTGTCTTTTTGTGGTTCTCATTGACTCTTCTGTAGATTTTTTATAGAGTTGTAGTGTGCTTTTGTCTGTTTCATCTCTCGATTTGCTCCACTTGTATGTTGAGTTGTGTTTGTGTTTATGATGTTGTCTTGAACCCATGGGATGTTCTTTTTGTGCTCAACCATGGATGTGGTTTTTCTCAGTATCTGTTCGACGAATGCAGTAGAGATCCACTTGTAGAAGGTATGTATGTTTTTTGGCTGTAGTTTATTAGAGTTCTTTAAAGAATAGTCTTGAGTTGGTTGCTGTCTAGTTGATTCCATTGCCTGTACAAACGTTTGTTGTTGTTGGTTTTTGGTGTCTTTGAAATGTTTTCTATGATAAGTGTGTTGATCTTGAAAGTGATAATGTTGTGGTCGCTCCAGCCTATAAGGAAGTTGTCTGTTATTGTGGCTTATTCTAAGGGTGCAAACATGACAACTAGAGTGTATTACTTAATTTTCAAAATAAGTGTTGACGTCATTTTGAAGGGTGTCTGTGTTGGACATGGAGACCAAAGAGTGAGAGATGAGTTCAAGCATTAGATTATTGATGAAGAAATCTTTGAAGGATCCAAAGGCTTGATTGAACTCTTTTGGGACGACTTGCTTTGTTGATGAGACGCTAAGCATGACATAGGAATTGCGAGGTGGTCAGTCCAGTCAAGGCGTATGTGTAATCTGCATTGGAGTTTTGGTGATGCTGAGAAAATGAGGTTGAGGGTATGGCCTTAAGTGTGTGTTGGTTGGGTGAATATCCTGTAACACAGAGAGTGTGTTGATAATGGTGAGCAGTGCATCTAATGTGTTTCGTTTAGTTGTCTGGGATGTTGTAGTCACCCAAGTGCGTGGTGTGGGCATGTCAGCTGGATGAGATATGCAAGGAGTTTGATGTGTAGGTGCAGGAATTTATCAATGAAATCCTTGTTCTGCTAAGAAGGCTTGTTGATTACATAGAAGGTGGTGGTCTGAACTGCAGAGAGCTGGAAGCAGCTTATCTGGAGATCCATGGATTTAAGTGCCACTTGCTTGCCTAGGGTACAGTACCAAGAGGACTTTTGGATGAAAGCAAGGCCTACCCCACTTTTATGTACGCGGTACACAAGATGGATGCTTTAGCCTGTGGGAAGAAGGACATCTTGGATGTGCAAAGTTGTAGGGAGGGGCCATGTTTTGGAGATGAAGAAAGCTCAAATTTGCTATAGGTGATGACTTCTGCGATGTCCAGTGCATGGGGCACTGCAGAGAGAGCATTAATGAGTATATATTGGAATATGTGTTGTGTAGTTTGACAGTGTGTAGTAGTTATTGGTATGTGTATGAGATTGAGTCTATGTGTTGTCAGGATGCAATGTGAGCGTTTGTCCTCTCTAAGTCTCTCTGTGATTGTGGGGATTGACAGTATGAGGTGGTGGGTGAGGCACATGATTATATCTAACCTTGTAGATTTCAAAGGAACCGGTACCTGGAACCAAAGCGCTTCTTGGCCTTAACAGGCAATTTCATTATCTTTGTCAGCCCTTTGCTGGGGAGGTCCAGGTGGTAGGACTCCCTAAGGAGTTGACTGAAGTTGGGAGAAGGCAGGAAGTGATGTTAGTTTTTGCACAGATTCATGCTGGGAAATGCAGTGATGTTATTTCCTGTGGAAATGGAAGATGGGGAAATGACATCCTCTTTCCTTGTTACTTCTTTTAAAGATGGTTTTGGCGTGAAGCCACTAATGTCACATCCTCTACAGATGAATGCTGGGCTATGCAGTGATGTCATTACCTGTACTGATGGATGATGGGGCATAGGTGTCCTATGTGAGGCAGGACTTTGTTGCTCTGTGTAAGAAATAGTGCATGTGAAAGCGTACAATGCACAGAATACCCTACACATTGAGTGCAGTGGTTGTGAGAAGTTAGCCTGGCATATGATGTCCACTAGTTCTAGTGGGCACCTTGCACCAGTCTAATCGACCCTTATTGATGGTGGTTGTAAAGTCAACCTTATAGAAAGCTATCCTAGGGGTAGCAGTGGCGAGCAGTCTTCAGGCTAAGACTTCAGAGAGCGAATTAAGCGAGTTGTTTTACCAATTATAATCCCTTGAGTACCACATGAAAGCACACCACACAAGGTATATATCAAATATATATGTATTTATTCTAAACACAACCCTTCTGCACTCTTTATGAGGTCAGAGGTAAAAGTACAATACAAGTTACTTAATTAGCATACGATAAGTTGCACAGTATACGTTTTGCCTCAGGGGCCTCACAAACCATATACTAAAATAGTGGTATAAGAACCACGTGAGAATTAGAAAGCAGGCCTGGGGCCTGTGGGATCGCTGGGACTACTCTAAACAACCAAAGGTTAGGATGTAGGAGCCCATGGGAGACACGTGCAGTGACTAAATACAGCTGCGGGTTACCATTAACTTTCTATGGGAAACAAACACGTTACAAATTTACAATTTAAGGACACTTCTAAATGAACTACGATGGAACCCTTTTTGACTTAGACACTAGGAGGGCCAATACCCTCGAGACTACCAGAGTACTCGTGTTACCTCACCCACGGAAGCCGGGTGCATAGGTCTCTGGTTTCGGCGTCGATTTCAATGGAGATCTGCAAAGAAGTGCTGCAGGCAACCAGAGGAATAGTGTCTGGGTGGATCCAAGGGTGGATCGAAGATCTGAAGAACCTGAAAGCAGAAGGGACAGAGTCTGGGCCACTTGCCAGTGACCAGGGCGGCGATAGGAAGATGCCACCAGATGTCGGGTGATTTCAGGTGAAAAGGTGAAGTTTGTCTCTTCAGCCACGAGGACCAGGAGGCATCGATGACAACCAGGAGCTGGATTCGAGCTGTCCCACAAAGGATCTAGTTGACTGCATTGTCGGTATCCGGATTGGACCCATCAAGCCTTGGCAAACGCAACTCACGCAGGATGTCAGATGGGCTTCGGTGCAAATTAGCAAGATCTGTGGAATTTCTCCTTTGCAGAGAAGTTTGAGCAAGCTTGGAGCAACCAGGAAAGCAAGTTAGATTCACAGAAAAGTCTTCGGGGGGCTCACTACCCAACGGGCAAGGAACCGCAAAGATGCATCAAGCTGAAATGAAAAAGTAAGGCCCACAGAACACTCGTGATGTGTGGGCCTCTGAGCTTCGGTGCAAATGGTGCTTGGGGCTGGGGCTTCAAGCACCCCAATGCACAACTTCAAGATACCTCGGGAAGTAGGTGCAGCTTGCAAAATGCAGGATGTCCAGGAGTTCCGGTCCCACGTCTCTCGTGTCCGCCACAGGTCTCAGCTTTGCTGTGAACGAATGTCGGGGTCAGAGATGTCTGGAAGTCTGTGTCCTGTGTTGCAGATTCTTCAGGATCCGGCGGGAGCCTCGAAAATGCAGACCAGCAAGGGCGGTCACTCCTTGACCACAAGGGAGATGTATTCCATCTTCCAGTCGAAATGGAACGTTGAAGGTCCAGGATATATGTTTCAGAGTTTCGTCCAGGGTGATCTAAAGTCATAGGGCCTGGGATCCTATACTTATACTAAGTTTAGGGGTTGGACTAACTTTAAGGTCCCTCATATGGGTGGACCTGGGGTGAGGGTGGTTACACCCCTTTCCCTTTGTCCAGTTTCGCACCAGGGCTGGGGCTGAGTGCTCCAGCAACCGGTTTTAACTGGGAAATGCATGGAGCACCTAGTGTGCCCCAGGTAGTATCTGGAAAGCATTCACTGAATGCAGCCCACCCTGCCCCAATACACAAAGAGCCTGTCTGGGGAGGTGCCAGCACCTCCCTGGGTAGGAAACCTATTGTCCAGGCCTCCCCTGCCAGAGTTTCATCCAGCAGCAGGAGGGCAGACTCGTGTCTGAGGCAGCAGCATCCATTTTGTGATGCTGAGGCTCTGTTTAACTTTAACCGGGTAAACCATTAACTACATGTCTTCTCCCTTTAGAAGGGTGGAATGCTAACCCGCCACCAGAACTGGCGGGGGGTAGTATTCCAATGTGTTTGACACCTTACACGACATGTTTTGATAAAGCCAAACCAAAGTTAGTATTAACCGCGAGGATTATAATACACTTAAGAGTGTATGGTATTGCTATATCATAGAACAGCTATAAGGAGATGGTTCCGAAAGCTGCAGAGGGGCTCAGCTCATGCTAGGTCACCCTCTCACATACAACCAAGCACTCTGCCTCCAGGATTGTCAAGGCCTGCCATAGGAGTGACTTATAGGTGTATATGTGTCTATATGTATATATAGATATAGGTATACTATATCTAAGTAAGGGGTGATTACACCACCTTACCCAGGCTGGGTCAACAAACCTGTGGTGTCAGTTTGGATGGCAAACCAGGGGTGGCACAATACATGCTGCAGCCCCTGGTAGGCCTAGGGTGCACCTATGCCCTGGGTACCTATGGTACACTATACAGGGGCTCACAAGGGTGACCCAGTAACCAATCTGGTATGTACCTAAAGTACATGGTATCACTTTAGAGAGAGAACAGCTGGGCTGTGGGCCTGATTAGCAGGTCCACAGCCACACTAAAGTCGAAAAACCAGAGAACTACAGCAAAAAGTGGGGGTAACCATAGGAAGCAGTCCCTACTCTCCTACAGTGGTGTATGTTGCACAGAGCGCTGTATGACTGGGATGACTACAGTGAATGTGGTTCGCCTAGATGTGTGGGAGTTGGAGTACACCGAATGCCCTATCGCAGTGACACGTGCAGTGTATGTTCTTCGGGCTGTGCGTGAGAGTTGGCCTGCACACTAGGTCTGTGGAAGGGATGTCTGCAGCTGGCACTCACTTCACGTATTGACATTGGTTGAGGACAAGCTACTGCTGTAGTATGTGTGCATTTGTTTAGAAGACAACCATTTTCCTGGGTAGATTTTGCTGGGTGAGTTGTAGTGTTTCATTACCTCTGGATTATATCTTTGTTCTGTGTGTATGGGAGTGATGAAATCGCTATGTTAGATCTTAGCTCTCTATCTGTCCTGTCTGCGTTGTTGCGCTGAAGAGAAATGTTTAGAGCCTTAGCTCCCTATGTGTCCTGTGTGTCTTTGCACTACTTCTAAGCCTGGCAGGTAAGTCAGATGATTGGGAATGTCAGTGCAAGCTTTTAGTGAAGAATCATCTGTAACTCATTATTTACTGCAGAGTCCATTCATCTTCATACATCTTTATAAACAGAAAATGTTAAAGAATTCAGATCTCAGGGACTTATTTAGAGTTTAGTGGACGGTATACTCAGCCAACATTCAACGGATGTCTAGTCTGGCGTATTAAAAGTGAATTTGATATGCAAGTAACTAGACAACTGCCACATTTATGACAGAGTACCTCACCCACCAAGCTTTAAATACAGCTGTTAGTCTGGTTAAAGATTGCTGGTTCAAGCTGTAAGAGTTCCATTGGGTTACACGTTTCGTTCCTCCAGAACTCTTGTGTGGTGGTCAGCGCTATAAATAAAAAATGCTGCAGTGTGTCTGATTTTTGGCCTTTTGAACAGGTCCTGTTGGGTGAACTATTCACCAGCTCCATATGATGCTAGAACAAAGTTTAAACCAACCTCTGGCCATGGTTTTGAGATGTCTACATGGCCTCTGGTCATCGTGTCTCACTAGCAAACTCACGTGCTATTGTCCTGCAAGATCTTTGAGATCATCTGAGGTGACACTTCTGGTGGATTCCTGGACAAAGTGCAAGTCCAGTGCATGTTTGCCAGGAACATTCTCTTCTAGAGTTTAGAAAGGGAGTAACTCAATGGCTATTTTGGACAAGGTTTCTTGATGCTAGATTCAGACTTCAGGGATCTCTATGGTGAAGCAATTGTCACAGAAGGATAGCTTGCTGCTAATTTAAAAGCTGCTAACATGAGATTAACCCCCATTGAAGCTAAGTGGTTGTGTTGTTGGCTTAGCACGTAATACACATTGTATAACATATTGTTTGTGATGCTTGCAGGCATTGTACACGAAAAACATCAGCAATAGGCGTTGGTAGATTATGGAAAACAGTAATGTCAAACAACTAATTACTTATAATAGCACCATTAGGGAATGTGCAAGCAAAAACATGCCTACTTTCATGCATGTCAATTTCAGCAACAGATCGAGGATGCATTTTAATGTGCTCCATGAACTGTTATGATTATTTTCATTTGCAGGATCCTTAAATCCCTTCATATGAAGTTAAGATGGCTTGAAAATGCAATCAATCAATCAATGATTTATAGAGCCCTGGGTGTCTCGGCGCTGAAGGACCCTCCAACCATACTCTCACACAATACGTTATCACTGAAAGACTGTCTTGAATAACCAGGTTTTAAGAGCTCGCCTAGAACAGTTCTCCTTCCTCGATGATTGCAGGTGTATAGGAAGGACATTCCACGCCAATGCAGCACGATAGAAAAAGGACGAACCACCCTATATTTTTCGCTTAATTCTCGGTACAAGGACTAGATTGGCTGCAGAGGAGTGGAGGGTGCTAACTGGATGACAGTCAATACTCCTGGTGGAAAGGTAACTAGGGTCCGTCCAATAGAAACCTCTGTGGGCCAGAGCTAATATTTTAAACTGAATTCTCTCTTTAATAGGGAGCCAATGTAGCTCCTTTAAATAAGGAAGAATAGATGTCTGCCTAGGGATTTTTAATAGCGTCTTGGCTGCCGCATTTTGAACTTTTCAGCAGATAGGCTCTCTGGCTGTGATGCCCAGGTATAGAGCATTAGCATAGCCCAATTGTGGGGATATGAGTGGATGTATCATGGTTTTTTGCACCTGAAAAGGGAGCAGATACAAACATTATTTTGCAGACTTTAAGAGCCCAAAGCGGAAACTGACCACAGCCACCACCTGACGACCTAAAGATAGCTGGCAGGCGATCTTTACCCCCAAATTTCAGGCTACCAGGGGGAAGTGTGTGGCTAGAGTGGCACAGCACTTTGAGGTGATCCGAATAACCAATCAATTAAAAGTTTATTTCGGCAAACAATTGCCATAAAAGCATCATTGTAAAATTTGTAATACAATCAATCTGTAATCAAGAGGGAAGATAAATAAATATTAAAAAATTATTTAAATACAATGTTAATCAATATAACAATTAGATAAAAATATAAAAGATAATATAAAAGCCCGGCACCACCCCCAATACATCACAGTGGGACAATAATACATTTACATCATCCCGCATTATCTTTTTGCTGCTGCGGGCCCTTGAGAAGGGCCCTGCGAGTGTGCCACATGTTGAAAAGGAAACGAGAAACGGAGTAAACAATAGGCATTTGCATATCAGTTTTCAAAATCCTATATACTTCACTACAACGTCTAGACCCCAAATTTCTGCAAAGCTGTATCAACCAGCAGCTTCTGGCCTTTCCATAACCTCTGCAGAAAAACAGCACATGAATCTCAGTTTCTTTGGGGTAATTACAGGCCGGGCAACTCATGTTCAAAGGCCCCTCCCAACTGTTAGTAAAGGCACGCAGTGGAAGAACTCCACGTGTGAACTGGATGAATAGCTTTTTAGCCAGAAGGGGCTGAATACCGTCCAGTGCCTGTTCAAAACTATAAGTGATTTTTATATCAAGGATTGCTGCCGTTAAAGTGCCAGTGGCGGGTCTCTGTATTAGTTCATTGAGCTTATGTTCTCTAAAACTCACGATAAGATGTTTCCTTGCTGTAGTTTGGGACGTGTATTCTGCGTTATTCCAGAGGTCGCCCCTTCCCAGACCCTCACAGGTATTTTTAATGTTTAACAGCCAAGGTATCCTTCCAGAGCCTCGCATACCTATGACTTCAGTAAGTTCTTCTCTGTATGCTATTAGCTCAGGGGTACCCCAGAGGCGGCCCCAGTAGAAAAGCGGTCTGAGGGCCACCTCATCTACTAAGGGCCTGATCCCCAGGTCCAGACGAAGTGGTACTAGGGGGTTACTCATGGGGAGGGATAGAAGCTGTCTTATAAAGGAGTTTTCCGTTCTGGTGAGCGGAGTCAGTACAGAGTATCCCCAGAGTTCTGTCCCATATAGGGCAACAGATCTTGCCTGCAGCATATACATTTATAATGCTGGACTGAGGGATTTTCTGGTGCATGACTTATAAAGTTTTAGGATGCCTCCCGTTTTTTGGGTTAGTTTTATCCCTGCTTTATTAATTTAGGCTCCCCAGTCCATCTGCTCCGTCAACCTCAGGCCTAAATAGTCAGATATTTTTACTCTTTCTAATGGACTGGAGCCCAAACAGGGTTTGGGCGAGTAGTTTTGCTTACGTTGAAGGTCATGTACTTTGTTTCTGCAGGTTTATTTCCAGGCCCCGATGTTGGCAGAAGTCGCTGAAGTTATCCAACGTTCTCTGTATTCCCATCGGTGATTTTGAAAGGAGAAGCGTATCATCTGCAAACATCAGGGCCGGGATCCTACGCTGGGCGAGTCTGGGGGCATCTATATTCTTTCCTTGTAACAGAAAATCTATGAGACCATTTATGTATAACGAAAAGAGTGTGGGTGCCAGGACACAGCCCTGGCGGACCCCTCTCTCCACGGGCAGAGGGGCAGGGAGTTCACCATTCTTCCCAAATCTAATACGTGCAAAGTTCCCCTCATGGAGCTGTCTATTGTGGTAGCACAAGATCTCAGGGACTCCCAAGCTTCTTAATGTTACCCACAGCTTATCCCTCTGGACCAAATTAAATGCAGATTTTAAATCTACGAAGATAAGATAAAGGCTGCCACCCTCTAAGTGTACCGATTTCCAATGCAACAACTGCAGCCTAAATAATTGGTAGATCGTAGAAGTTTTGGCACTGAACCCGGCTGGGAAGGGAGTGAGTATGTTATTTTCCTCCATCCACGATTCTAGGTGCCCCAGTAGGATTCGAGCAACATTATTTTGTCCTACGTCTGTAAGGCTTATTGGCAGGTAGTTGGCTGGCAGGAGCGGTGAGCCTTTTTTATAAATCGGTATGATTTCAGCTCCCAGCCAGGTGTTTGGGATTGCCATGCCTTGTAGAATGGCATTGAAGAGATTGGTTAGATAGGGAGCCCAAACAGTTGGTTCAGATCGATATAAGTCTCCGGGGATTCTATATAGTCCTGCCGCTTTTGCAGGCTGGATCTTCCCTAAGGCTTCGGTGGTTTCTCTAATCGTGATTTTGGGTGCTATACCCTGGGATAGGCTAAGATATATCTGGACTTTAAATGTATGATCTCTTCCCTCTGTTTCTCTACTATAGAGCGTTTCAAAATGCGCTCGCCAGACAGTTTCATCTAGATTTGGTTCCGAGGTAGATCTACCATCCTGTGAGCCGGAGTTCACTATATTCCAAAAAGTCCTCAGATCGTTAGTAGTTAATGCACTTCTGAGGTCTTCCCATTGCTGTGTTTCCCAATGTTGTTTAGCTCTAATTGTAGCTGCTTTATACAAAGCCCTAGTTTCTCTGATTTTTATAGTATCCCTACTTTTAATGGCTTTAATTAATTCAGTTTTTGTGACTCGACAGTTAGCATTGAACCAATTATGTTTGGGCCTTTTGCATGCTATAGGTTTTTTATTTTGGTGGAACATAGTGGCCAGGGTATTAGTCAGATCATGATGGTTTTGTCAAATCTTTATGAGGGAATATGCGTCGCTATTTCTCACTGGGAGTTAAGAAATAGTTAGAAGATAGGGAACCACATGTTGGTATAGTTTGGTCAATTTGGCAGGTGAGCAGAGAATTTTAGCCCACCGAACTTTTCTTCCCCCATTAATTTGTATTAGAGGCAGCCGCGGGCCGTGGAGGGAATTACGGTGGGGCAGGGAGGCGGGGAGGGCGAGGGGCAGGGTGGAGAGGGGTGAAAACCGGCATATGGATAATTACAGGTAAGTAAACAATTTAATTAATAAAACGAAATGCGATGCAGTGCGCGCTGCGAAATTCGTTTTATTATTCAAATTGTTTACTTACCTCCAATTATCCATATGCCGGTTTTTAGCCCTCTCCACCCTGCCCCTCTGCCTCCCTGCCCCACCGTAACTCCCTCTACGGCCCGCGGCTGATTAGAGGTTGAGATGGTATGTGGGGGTTGGGTTGTGACGTAGTTTTAATTGGAGGTGTTATTTCTAAGACTAGGGCATCGTGGTCACTGTCATGTCGTGGCTTAATTTTAAAGTCTAGTACCCTATGCCAGGACTGTACATCTATGATGATATAATCAATAATTGAGGTATGCCCTGGTTGCCTGGACTATCGGATTTGGTACGTCCATTGCAGGCTCTAAGGGAGAAATTTAATGTTATAGCCTGCATCTGTAGTGCTAACGGAGTCCATGTCTTTATAGGCAAGATTTTAGGATCTGGAATGGACCAGTAATTATCTTCATCTTCATTTGGACCACTTGTCAAACCATCCAGGGGCTCGAATTGGCAGTTGAAATCTCTGCCAATAATTAATCCGCAGTTTGGTGGTATTGTTGTTAAAAGGGTATTAAGCTGGGTTAGGGTACTAGATTCTTGTCCTTGAGGCGTTGGGCGTGAATATAAGTTTATAAGCATTGTTTTTTGTTTTTCCTGAAATGTTAAAAGAACACAACGGATAACGTGAGAAAGTCTCAATGGATTTAGCCTCACAGCCTATGTAAACTCCCACCCATATGGACAGGCCACCTGAGGGTCTACCTCTTCCCTCGTGCGTCGCTGGGATGGTGAAGACAGCGTATCCCTGCCTGCTCAGTTCAGCTCTATACCATATTTCCAGGAACATGCAGATATCATGTTGTTCAATGAAGAGACCCCAATCAGGGTTCCCCAGTTTGGATGATATTCTTGCTATGTTCCAGGAAAGTATGTACATGCTCTGGGTATGCTAAGTGACTGTATTTGTGGGTTGGGTTAAGTTGAAGCTGGCTTTGCTACACTCTATGTGTATGGCTTGAATTGTGTTATGGTAGAAGTGGAACCGCTTCAGATTGGAGGTGAGGCTTCCCCCTCTTCTGGTTCATTAGAGTGCATATCTTCATGGATTTTAAATTTTTTCTGCTGTCCACTACAGTCTTGGGTTGATACGTCTTCTATTAATCTGCCGCTTGTGTCCGCCGCTGCGGGATGCATTGGTATTAAGAGTTTCTAAGTGATCTCCCCTATGTGGTACTCAACTTAGTGCACTTAGAAAATTGCGCTGTATCTAATGTAGGGTCTGGCCATAGTGATTGTCAGTCTACTGTCTTGAGGGAACTAAACCTATTACTCACTGGGATATAAAAAAACTGCGGGGTGGAATACTCCTGCAGAAGTGTGGGGGGCCGGT
This sequence comes from Lissotriton helveticus, assembly GCF_964261635.1. NCBI lineage: Eukaryota > Metazoa > Chordata > Amphibia > Caudata > Salamandridae > Lissotriton > Lissotriton helveticus. Next base: position 2,113,356,223 of record NC_136063.1, read on the forward strand.
TATTCAAGTTCTTTTCCCAATTCTGCACATGACTTCTTCTAAGCCCATGTGGGTGCCGTCGGGGGGGGGGGGGAGGTAGAAATACCCTAGGGGGAGTAGATTGATACTACTTCCTGGTCCAACAGGATGATGGCCTAAAAGATAGTTTTCTATCCCCAACTCCTGAAATTTAAAATGACACAGGCCCCTAGAATGTCTTTTGATCTCCAGCCTACCCATCCCACCCTTCGAATCATAATAATTTCATTTATATCCCTATTGGTGAGTAGATTGTTACTGGTTACCCAGTGAGCACATTTGTTCTTCAATTGATGATACGTTTCCCTTGTGCTTTTCTTCTGTTCAGGGACTCCTGCTAAAATGACTGTATAGGGGATTGAAGCGGAGGGGAGATTAATACATGGTTGGGCATGCTCTACCTCATATGAACGCACCAGCTGTTTACTATTTCGCCTGGTTCTTGCGCTATTTGGAAAATTCTCACAAGGTCCTACTGCCCCCCGATAGCTTTTTCCTTCTGGGCTCCAGGGTTAGGTGCCTGTTCTCGATTGGTAAAGACATTCTCCGGCTCTTTTGTGCCACTGTGCTGCTTTCCTTCATTCTCCTTATTTGATTGGGATATTTTGCTAGTGGCGAGCGAGTTCACTTCTATGGCTTGGGGGCCAGGTGTTGTATCTGTCAGAGTATTATTTCTGACCTATTCTTTAAGGATAACCTCAGCCCTGTCTGCCCACCGTTCTACTAGCTTAGCCAATTTGTCGACCCGATCCCAAATATTTTTTCATTTGTTCCTCACTATGGTCCTTAGTTGAACCTGCATATCTAAAACCACGTCCATAACCCAGGCTGGCTGCACCAAATCATCAGTAGGTGGGGGACTGTGAGCGTGGGTCCTTGTGGTATTGGGGGTCTCAGGGGCTAGTACTTTTTTGTTTGTTCTTCTTGTATTGCTAGCCTTAATTTTCCCTTTCTTTGGGCGAGCCCCCCCGAGTGTGGTATATCTTCCAAGTTTTGCTCAAAAGGGCTAGAGACATTCAGGGGGATTCCCTGATCTCTAGAGAGAGCGTTGTCTGATATTTCATAAGGGCTATTGGCAACGGCAAGGTTAGGTGTAAGTGATAAACGTCTTTCTGTAAGATCTATGTCGTTTGCCACTATGCCTATGGCTCTCTGGAGCATTTTATCTATGGATAATAGTAGATGCTGTCTGTAGTGAAACAACGTTTGGTTTGGGACCCCCGGCACGCCTTCCCATCTTTGTGGAGAAAACAGTTATTTGTCCAGGAGGGGACGGGGGCCCGTGGTTCGTGGGTCACTAACCTTTGTGGATGGTTTAAGGCGGTGAGGTTCCCACGAGAATTTTTGCCCCTTGAAGGAATTAAGGGGGGTGTCCCAGCCCAGCCTCTTCCTGGCTCTGACGGGCGCAGACAGGCCCGCTGTTATCGTGCCTCCAGGCGCCGCGGTGACGTCCCCAGCAAGCATCAGGCAGTACTTGCTGGGGGATGTAGTCCGGGATGTAAATGCTGTTGCCCTCACGGCGGGAATCTCGTAGAGTGCACTGGAGCCGCTCTCCTCGCAGCTGGATGTCCCGGCAGCAGTGTGAGGTAAGGTGTTATGAGCTACTGTGAGGCCGTTCCACTCGCGGCACTGGCCTGCCTTCAGTAAAGCGTCCCGCCCTACTGGAGGGCTTCCCCGCTGTTATCGCGCTTCCAGGCGCCACGGTGACGTCCCCAGCCAGCGTCAGGCAGTGCTTGCTGGGGGATGTAGTCCGGGATGTAAACGCCATTGCCCTCACGGCGGGAATCTCGTGGAGTGCACTGGAGCCATTCCCTTCCCAGCTGGATGTCCCGGCAGCAATGTGAGGTAAGGTGTTTGAAGCTAATGTGAGGCCGTTCCCCTCATGGCACTGGCCTCCCTTCAGTAGCGCGTCCCGCGCTGCGGGAGGGCTTCACTGCTGTTATCGCGCCTCCAGGCGCCGCGGTGACGTATCCAGCAATTGTCAGGCAGTGCTTGTTGGGGTATGTAGTCCGGGATGTAAACGACGTTGCCCTCATGGCGGGAATCCTGTGGAGTGCACCGGAGCTGTTCCCCTCACGGCTGGATGTCCCGGCAGCAGTGTGAGGTAAGGTGTTAAGAGCTAATGTGAGGCCGTTCCCCTCATGGCACTGGCCTCCCTTCAGTAGCTCGTCCCCGAATAACAATATCTCATATTTTACTGGGATTACATTGTAAATCACTAGTTCACATCCACTGAAAAACAGCCACCGGGCAGTTTTTAACATCCTAGATTCTTTAGGAGATTTTATTTTCATAGAAAGAAAAAGCTGCATGTCGTCTGCATATGATACTATCTTGACCCCAAAGGACGCAGCTAACGAGGCCAAAGGATCTATATAAATATTAAAAAGAGTTGAGCTCAAGGCAGAACCTTATGATGTGGAACTTCAAACTCTATGACGCATTCACGTTGTTAAACTGATAACCCCGTCACATACTAGGTTTAAACGTGTATCAACACGGCCCGTTTTCACTTATTTACCCCGATCCTCACATTGTCACCCCGAGCCACCATTTGCATGTTTTGCACATAGGATTTTTTCAACATGTATTATTATGTTAATCACCATTCCTTGTTGATTAATGTTGGTTTCCGTTTTTGACTGTTGTCTGTATACATTTACCGTTTGAGTTCAGACTAAATCATGTCATTATTATCATTTGTAGTGTCAATTCCCTGACGAAGGGCTTACCATCTATGCCCGAAATGCATTGGACCCACGTAAATGACAGTGTCTATACTTTTGTAAAGGATCAACATGATCTGTAATGAAATTGAACTGAGTTTTCAAACATGAAACATTTGAACTAAGAAATACAATAAATGATCAAATTTTGAAATATTGAATGAAAGTCGTTTTCTTATCTTAAGGAAAGACAACCAATGTTGAGTGCCAACCATGGGATGCAACTAGAGTACCTCTAGTCTCACGTCTGTAAATATTTCAATCGGCGCCGACGGACCCTCGACGCCTCCAGGCTGAGCACCACTAAAATTCACCAACTTGCAACCTATCGATCAACTACACAAAACTAGCAGTGCATCTTCCAGAATATAATATTGAACTTCAAACTTGGTCACTTTAGGATCTGAAGCAAATGTTGCCATCCAAACAGATTGGCCTCTGTACGTGAGAAAGGAACTGATGCATGCCAGAGCAGAACCTCTGACTCCAATATCTTCCAATCGCTGGAGGAATATAAAATGGGACACCGTGTCAAACGCCATGGATAGGATCCAGTAATATCAACATGGCCTGTTTCCCCTGATCCAGTGCCAACTAACAGATCTGATTTCAACACCAGACACAATCAAAGTCATAAAGAGAGCTCTGCATTAACACAAAACAGTCCAGTGCTCTTGACAGTGGGCCTGATTGTTAATGCTATTGCTCGCCTTATGTCACTTCATGTGAGGTGTGCAAGGTATCAACTTTAGGCCTGACTATGAGCCGCGCCGAGAGGTATTCCTGTGTGAGGATGGTTCTGGTAGATGCTGAGTGGCTCAGTGTTCCCACACCTAAGATTACTGGGTGTCTGAGTTGGGTTCTGCTGGCACTTTCCACCTGTTGAACTACCTAGTGGAAAAGTATGAGTAATTTCTAGTCTTGCATTTAATTCTTTGCTCCAGAGCCTTCAACTTCTAATGCCCAGATTCAGGGGTGGAGATGCTAGGAGGAATTGTTAATTCTAGCACCGGTGTCTTCTCCATTGAATAGCGGGTAACAAGTGATTACGCTAAATTTAATCCTTGCCTTCCCTTCCAAATTTAGCACTGATGGTCTTTTATTTGCCTGCTGAAAGTGGTTGAGCGGAGTAAACACTTCAAGATTATACTTACAAATTAGTCACATTTAAAAGACCACAGACTCCGAGTTCCAGTTTATGGATTTTATTATAAGGCCAAAAATAATCGGATGTAAACTCATCTGAGAATCAGCAAATATAAGTACATAAAAATCAATAGAGCCAAACTGACGAATATAATTAATTTGGCATAAAAGGCATACTGTGACAGACTCCAGAATTAAAATACAACATAGATTTGAGGCTGGGTCTAAATCCTTATTCATTAGGAAGAAAAGCATAAGTTATCTTTCCCTAACCTACTCTCATTGAGGTTCCTGACTAAATCCCCTAACTTCTTTCCCAAAGGTGTCAGCAAGTATACACTTCCTAAGAAGTATTCACGTCAAATGGGTCAAAATAGCTTAAGGCTATGGAGCTCGCTCTTAAGATGCTCCTTCTCCTCCGAAAATGTAGAAGTCTGATTTTCTGTCCCTGCGCATCATACAAAAAGACAAAACTCAGACCCCCCTAAATGTATCACATGACGAATTGTTTCACTTGCAAGGTTCCCTAGTAGCTTTCCATTGCTTCTTTAATTAAGTTCTTCTTGTCTTCCAGTGGCCTTGAGGTTCATATAGCCCAGGCACGGAAAGTGCTTCCCGCTTATCAGACTCTTCGAAGACATTCCGTTTATCTCCTTAAACTAAGAATAACGAGGTCGAATTCTTGTACGTGCAGTGGGATGAGAGCATACTACCCTGGCACACAAGAGATTCATTTAATTATTTCTTTAGCAATCAAGGATTTTCAAACTGTCAACAACTTGTAGCTCTGGGCCTACAATGCGGGCAACTTAAACAACACACAATTACATTGATGTGAATATAATGTCATCCTGCACATTATGCATACAGGAATGATAGTGTCTTTAATACATGTAAATTCTATTTAAAGGCGCACACTGCATTTCTATGCTTAAGATGTTGAGTAAATAAATTTAATAAACATAATACACTGCAAACAATACAAATATATGTGAGTGCGTTTGAACCATGAGTATAATGCACCCATACAATTTAGAGTGCTGTAAGCACTCTATCACTAGTAAGGAGTCTATGGAAATTGAGAATGGTGGACATCTCCATGCATGGAGTGTATGTGGAATGCCGAAATTCTGCCAGTATGTTTAAATGTATTTATTTGAAAATGTAGTTTTATTTTGGTGAACTCCCCCACACTCATGGGTTTCATTTCAAGTAGATACTCACTGTAGCAACACAGGCATAGTTACTTCATTCAAGGGCACAGATGGTTGTTTTTCCACAGTGGAGTGGTAGCGGTAAGACCACTTTTTTAACTGGGTGTAAAATACATTTTCTCAAGTGTGTACTTTTCTTTGGCGAAACAAAGTAAAACTCACATTTGCCTTCTTTTTCTCATGTAAAATGGAACAGATGTTTCCAATTCTGCATGGAGAAACTTTACACATGCGAGAACTGCTTGAAATCCACAACATGAAAGTTATGTTTTAATTTTATCTTTGTGGTGTAATTAAGACAACACTGACATTTTACTTTTGAAGTTAGGAAAAAAATGTAAAACTAGTTTACCATCTAGAGCTATAATCCAAGTGAACTGAAAATGTAATTAAGACTATAGCAGTAAAGGTCTGACTTTTCCCTTTTACTTTTGTAAATTTGGTCAAAGGTAACATTAATTTATGCCAAGTGCTCTTTGACTTATTTTGTATACAGTTGATTAATTGTAGGGTTGCAATCATTTGCTCAAGGGCAAAACAATACCCGGCTTACACAACACATGTTTATTTAGTCCTAAATTGTCTCTTAATACTTTTTAGACAGCATGACGCTTTTAATTTAAACCAGTTTTTACCCCAGCGCTCAGCTAACTCTTCAGCAATGCATGGATATTCTGGGGGACTGTGTTGCACAAAATCTCCACATTTTAGGAACAAACTCAGGACGATGAACACTCTGAAGACTAGATGAGGAATCGTCAAAAGAATGTGGAAGTCAAGGTAAACGTCTTTGGATGAATGAGTTTCTGAAATATCCAGCCCTCAGGCATCTTCTGATTGGGAACAGAAGCTCTACATTTGTGAATATGTGGGACTTTTTCTTGAAATGTATATCTCAGTAGTGGCTGGCATCTACGGGGAGGAAGAGAGCATGCGCTCAAAAAGAAAATAATAAATTCAAAAACTTATTGGGCGAACGCGACATCCTCCGCTCCGGACCTCCACAGGAACTGGAAGCTGGTGCCTGGAACTCCCTTGACCAATCAGGGCACTGCTCTCATGCTGTGAGAGCAGCGCCCTGGTTGGAGGGAGTGGCCTCACTCGGCGCTCCACAGCGCCCTGGAACCTACACTGAATCTAACCCTGGCTTTCGCAAGACGGCCGGCCAAAAAGACATGCGCACTTTATACATATGTGCATAAACAGCCCACCGTCTTCCCTGCTGCTGTTATCAGCAGCAACCCCGCCCTGACGCTTGCCTCATTAGGGGTTGAAAAACAATATGGTAATAAGTCACCATTTTGTTTTTCATGGGGTTTTGGGGGTATCTTAAGGGGTTTGACGCTTCTATGTCCATCTGTAATGCCATGATTCTCAAGCTACCTGAAGGAATACCGGGCAATTCACATAAAAACTGATATGTAATAATCATACTTGGTGTTACTTTATGAGTGGTTTAGGAATATACACATCCATTAAAATACATTGGTGATTTAACATTGTTTTCCCAATCCTATGCGTAATCTACACATGGCATAGAGTAAACATTCATCTGAACGTAGATGCTCGTTTTTTTTGCAATGCACTTTCCCCCTTTCATATAACTTTGTTTCTTTTAAAAATCTCCCACACATACCTTAGCAAAATGTAACATTTAGGTGCACTTTCCCACACTTTCTGCACTACTCACATCTGGACCACACAGACACAAGTTAGATATACAGATAAGAGTGAGCCATCCATTAAAAATGTTTCCGAAGATTGAAGGCAACCTGGTTGTTACACTATGGGGAAAGAGGCCACAGTCTTGAGTTGAGCTCTGTCTTAACTCTCACACAGTCAAAACAACTAGCACCTAGAAGTGAAATCAGGTTTCTGCTAGGAATATATAGCTTACTCTGGGTAAGCTTCCTTTGAGAAAAGTGTGTGAGGCTACTGGACATCAACACCTCAACAAAATTAGAGTTAACACAATACCATTAAGACAATTTACTAAAAATGAAAATGTTTAATTGATTATAGTTAGGCTTCCCTGTTTTCAGTTTCTATTTTGGGTAAATTCTGGTGGTGTTTTGTCAGTGTTTTCCAGTGATTTCAATACCTGAAAAAAACAGTGCTTTTCAGTGATTTCAAATTTTCGCGCCATAAAAAACAACTGAAACGGTGTTTTGCCGGTGTTTATGGAACGCTTTGCTTTTATGATTGCTTTTTCAATTTTTCCTCAGAAACTGTATACTGCTCTACATTCCAGAAGCTTAGTAAAGTCATGAAATACTTTCTATTGTCCTTTGATTCTGCAGCTCAGATTTAACAAGCATTTGCAATGCAATAGGTCTCGCATTTATGTGAGTTTAAGCTATTGGCATTGTAAATGACGTAGCCTTTTATGTTTTAAAAACAAAAACTGGAAAGGAAGTTCCCTGTATCATCTCAGCACTTTAAAAACAATGTTTTGTAGCGTAACGCCATACTCAGTACCAATGTACTGCACTTTGAGATCTTACATGTGCCACCAGTTAGACGTGTTATAGGTGCCATCGCGCACTGCACCCTGATATGTCACATGAACCGCCAGTGCACTGCAGTCAGATGTTCTAGGCAACACTGTCCAGATTGTTTTGCTTTTATAAATATCACACACAGCAACAACCAGAGATAATGGGATTGCTGCCCTAATTTTAGTTAATGTGACCCCCTCCTTCTGTCCTACAATCTCAGGTATTCCAGTGCAACCCTACGTTACGTACAAGTGCAGCTGGGGAGATGCGCCCAAATGTTAGAGCAGTTACTGGCTCTAATTGCTGATTCACTAGAATAGCTGCCCTTCAGACAATCCCAGTACTGTCTGTATCAACACTTCCCACTTGCTGGCGCGGGTAACACTGGCCTGTGTTTGAAGGACTGCATGCATTCCCTAAGAACGAATTCAGCTGTAATGCTCTAAAACAAAATGCCATCACCATATCGCAAGAGTATGTGGACAGATTATCCGCCTGTACAAACTCCATAAAGGCTCAGTACAGTTATAGCATATTAGATTGGAAGCACATTCATCTCTTTCAATTTTTACTACCTCATGTATTTTTGTTTGCTCACAATTGTCACTTTTACCTTATGTAACTTAACGTCTGCTCTTGTAATCTGTTCTCGTGTAATGCTCTCATCATGTATCATTTTTGTTCCTATTGTGAAGCGCTCTGATGCCTTCGGGTAAAGTCCGCGCTATATAAAAATGCATAAATAAATATATGAATAAAATTGCCTTGTAATGGCCATGACCTTCAGTAATATTATCATGGCACTTTGATAAATGAATTTTCAGTATCAGTGTCATAATCCATGCCATATCCCGGGGAGAATACTGATAGCATCAAAAGACATTTGAACGGGCCAATGGCAGAGATACCCCACAGATGGCCAGAATGGCCTATTGCATGCTTTTAACACTCTGAGTATCAACTTAATGGGGCAACTAATAGCTGGCTGGCATAATTAAATCCTTGAATATCATACGTAGAATAATGATTTGTGTACATTATCTAGACCAGCTACTTGCAATTCAGCAAAAACCATGCAACTCCTGATTTCCGTGGGCAACAGGTGTTATTATTTCTTAAAGAAATGCACGTCTTCCGTCTTTCTTCTTTTGCTGGCGGCAGTATGAGGAGCGAGGTCATACTAATATACTAGCATTTACACGTTACATCTGTAACTGTGCATGTGTGAGTTTTTAAATAGCCGCTCTTGCTTAGTTTATATGTCTAGGAGCTAGTTGTTTGTCACTAGGTCTCGTGATGTCTTTGACACCGATTTACACAGCGCTTCATACGCCCGACAGGGTCCCGAAGCACTTATGGCAATGTGTCCTCTGACCTTTCTGCCACAGAGTGACTCACGTGTCTTGGCCTCTGAGCAGCCAGAGAGGTATCTGAAGAGAGCAGTACAAATTCAAACAAGATAATGCGGATTTTAAGAGGTAGGAGTGTAAACATCCCTGGCTTGTTTGTGTGTGCGCGCGTGCCTAATGCCCCAACGTCTGCCAAAGAACCATACAAATATATTGTTTTTTAAATGCAGCTTCTCGTCGGGCCTGGTAAATGGCCTGGCAAATGTATTGCTTTATTGGGGTCTCTGTTATCTTTAGCGTGTGCGTGCTAAACTGATAGTGCACCCGAGTAGCTGTTTTTTGTGGCACCCCTTTTTCCGTCATGTATATAAAATATATGTTAGCCCGTGTTTTTTGTATTGTGGCAACCCTTTCCTGTTTGTTTTGTAACTGTTTCCGTTTTTATTAAAGTCGCATTCCCTTGCGTTGTAATGGCATTTTAACATCGCATGCGTTTTAAGTGCATGCGATGTTAATGCCATCGCGCCACAATATTCTCATCGATGTCATTGGTGTTTCCCCCCCAGTAGCAGCACAAGGACCTCCTGGTCGACAAAACCCCTTGAAAGGCTTTGCCTCTGGCACCATTAAAAAGTCTGCTCACTCTTCACGCCCCCGGCTGCTGGCTTCGAAAAGAGAAGTTGCTGTCTCTGTAGCTCCTTTGTCACACTCTGCCCACACTGAATGAGGGTCAGTATCTTCAAACACACCTGAGTGGCTGCAAATGTCACCCCTCCTTTCCAATTAAAAACACAGCAGGGCGGACCATCTGCTCTGCATGGCCTCCCCCGGCGCCACTCTCCCCCGGCGCCACTCTCGGCTGATGATTTGTACGGCTGTCAGGGAGCTCGCGGCTGCAGCGTCCCCCCTCGCCTGCCTTTCTCTGGCGGTCAGTCAGCTCGGGAAAGCTGAAATACTGCTATTCCCACATTTTACCTCCCCCACCCCACCCTCGGCTCCAGGACTGAAGCTCGGATGCTGAGTTTGTACTACTTTGGCGCCCTCAAGTGGCCAAAAGTTGCAAATGGCCAAGTGGTGATTCTAATGTCAAAAATACAGCGATACTCGGTTTAAACCGAGTCAGCTGATTTGCAGTCAGTGGTGTAATCTCGGGCAGAGTCGGTTTAAACCGAAAACCGGACAGCCTAATTATAGTGCAAGAAAAATGGAGCACATCTGTTGTAGGGATAGCTTTTTAATGAAAGCCATGCTGGAGAGGTGCAGTTTTCTGGACACCAATGATATGGCCGTGATCTTCTAAACTGGGGACTGAAACGAATGCTCCCAGGAAATGATTTTGCAACAGAGCTGTTTTTAGGAAAAATACAGTCCTACAAAAACTGCTCACAAGGAGCAGCAAATGTACTGGTTCTAATAGTCCATTTAAAACAAAATGTTCAGATCTTCACAACTTGAAGCTTTATGGTCGTACATAATTTCTATAGCTTCCTTTCTGTTGCTCTGAAAGTGCACACATTTGTAGGGATTGCTCCCTGGACACCACAACACGCCTTCAAGTTAGGAAAATAGTTATCTGCAGCTTCAAAGAGGACCACAGCCAGTTAAGTCAAAAGATCTATATTCGACCATCAACTGGTTATAAAAGCCACAGAATAAATACAAGGGGACCACAGTCAAAAAGTCTAATCAGCACTAGTTGTTATTAGGCTGTTACCTATCTGTAAGCTTCTGGGCACCAGGGTAGCGGCGGAGGCTGATCGAATTTTGCGCACAGATACATCGCTACCGATTGCACTGGCTATGGCGAAATTCCTAGGCTGGGCATGGATCTTGAGGGCGCGTCAAATTGCATATTGTCCTTGACTTGATTTAACTATTTTCATACTGTACATATATATTGTCGATAAATCCAATGTTTTATTCTTTTTAACTTCTGGTTTTATTGATCTTAAATCTTGTGTTTTTTATTGGGTTTTATATGAAGGGGAAGCGGTCACACCCCATTGAAGCTAAGCCCCTGGGCACAGTGACTTCTGATTCATCTAATAGCAGCTTTAGTATTCAAATGCTAAATCTGTTTCATTTATCATTTCAACACTGATGTTTTGCCTACTGTGGCACATGTCTGCTTCTCAGACTAAGTGCTATGCTCTTGCCCCATATGGGTGGCAAAGGCTTTTCTGGGGCATTATGTAGTATTTAACTTTCACTACCATTGCAGTTTGCGCACACTTATACAGAAACGTGAAATATTCCAATTAATTTACACAAAAAGTTTACCAGATTTATGGAAAGACAACTGCAGTAAGCTTCTGGTCAGCCTGTTTAACAGCCCTACACTGATGCAGGATCCAGCCAACGGACTGTATCCCATTAAATGCAAAAATATCCACATCCAAGCTCAAAAAGAGGATTTGCTACAAATACCCTCTAACTTAAGACTATGTGGATTGTCACCTCATTTACATTTCACTTTCTTGGCCATGTGTTAGTGCTGGTTCGCTAACCTCGTACTCAGGCTAATGATTTTACGGAAGCGATGTGGAATCCTCACTCCCTATCCTACCTATTTCTACCCACAACAGTTAGGGAAAAGGGGAATGGAAAGAAAGAGCAATAAAGTGGAGAGACAAGTTATCCTCTTTATATGGTGTCTATTGTCACTCTCTGGCTGATGGTGGCAGTGCAACTTGACTAAGTGCCTTATTACGACTACTGTGGCCCGTGGGACCACTGTAGTCGTGATGGCGGTCTGACCACCGCCACACTGCAGGAGCGCCCGCAGTATTATAAATGTGGCAGTTGGACCGCCACTGAACCACTGCTACTGGCGTGAATCAAGGATCCTGCGGTGGTCTGGCAGCGGTTAGAGGCCAAAATATGCTGGCAGTGCTGCAGCGGCACCGCAGAGCATATTTTGAGCTGCCTCACTTCCACCCTTTTCATGGCGGTCACACTACCATTAAAAGGGTAGCAGTGAGGCAACTGCCCCTGTGCATGGTGATGCGACCCGGTAATGTTGCACTCCAGTTCTTGCACGGGAAGGAATGCACGACATGGTGCATTTCTTTCCGTGCAGGAATGTGCACTAGCGGTCCTGCGGTGGTGCTGCTTAAGGCTCACAACGAGCCTTTAAACAGCACCGCCAAGGGACCGCCACGCCACTCGCACGCCAGAGCACACAAATACTTATAATTTGGCAGGAGTTTTGGCGGTACTGGTGTGGAGCGGTGTCGTGCCACCCGCTCCAGGACCGCCAAAACTCATAATCAGGCCCTAATTGTTTGCTGTGCAGAAGATGGGACAGAAACAAGGCAAGGCACTATGTGGACACCCTAGCAGTCACAGAGCATCATCACTTGTACATTGCAAATGTCACTTTGAACCTGAGAGTGTAAGTACCTTATTTTCAGAGTGTGGTTAATACCACACATCTGTTACTGTTATGTAGCTAGAATCAATTCTCTAAACAGACCAAATGCACAAGTGCATATGGATGACATCATAAACCATACCTGCTCTCTATCAGTATGCCATAAAGTCCTTTAACATCACAAGCATTGGATGGGCAGTTTATAGTGTTCCCCATGCAATAGTCTCATATATTTCATCTGGTTACTCAGCACAGTTCATTTCATGAGTTCAGTTAGAGGTACTCTTTGTACTTTTAAGACTTGTGGTTGTGAGAAGTGTTTCCACTGAGCCAGAATTCTGTGAAGGTCTACAATAGCTCAGTCTGTTATCTGCAGAGTTGTACAGGGCATACATGTACCATACTTTACTGCAGATAATATTCTCCTTTATTGGGTCTCGCTGGAAATGCATCCGTAAGGATGCATCCAGCTGGAGACCAGTAGCGATCACTTTGGGGGGAATGACGGACCAGAGGGTGCGCGAGCTTTTCATCCTGGATTCGGGTGCGCGAACGCGCACGTCGCCTCCGTCCACGCGTGCGCACACAGCCAGCCACCACACGCGCGCTGCTTACTTTCACTTTACATCCCCCCACCAGTCATCGGATCTTTTTACACACGCATGCATGCATGCATACATACACACACACACAGACACACGCGCACACACAGGCACAAACACACACACAGACTCACGCGCACACACAGGCACAAACACACACACAGACACACTCGCGCGCGCGCGCACATGTCCCCCCCCCCCACTCCCACCCCACTCACCGAGTTCTTTTCCTGTGTCCCTCTCTCCTTCGGCAGGCAGCGGCAGGCAGCGGGTCATCCTTAGCAGCAGGCGGGGCTCTCCACGAGCACGGGAGCCCCGCTAGCTGACGCGCAAATCTTCCGGCAATCTTCCGGCTGACGGGCACAGGAGCGCTTCGGCACAGGAGCGCGGGGTAGGCTCCCGTCGGCTTCCTGTCTTTTTGCGGCCCCGCCCCCATCCCAACACAGGTTGCCTGGCTTCCTGTACAAGCCGGGCTGCGGCGGTGAGTTTTTATTATACTTGTTTTTAGCGCAATACGACATATAATGTAAGTGATAGCAAAATAAATTATTAACAGTGTCGGGAATGGCACCACCTCAGTAAATGTTTAATTGTGTTCCGTTTAACCCCCTTTGTGAACGTTAGGGGTCTGGGAGTTGAGCTGATAGGATTGTCTTGTTTTCAACTTCCCAGCTCTATCGAGATATGTCGTCGGGACAATCAAGGCGCGAGTGGATTTACCTGGGAGGGTGGGGTGGGGAGGGTCGCAACACAAAAAGAAACAGGATTGTGGGGTTTGTGTGACCACAAGAGGGGCGAGCACGCAGGAGGGCGCGACTATTCTTGTGCTTGAGTGTCTGCCATTTATTGCAGTATTATACCTCTACTTGTATTGTACTTTGTGCGCTGTTGTAACCTGCACACATGTCACGTTTTCCTCCTGTAATGCACCGTTTGCTACCTCTTGTATTTTGTTTGCTCACAATTGTCATTTTTGCCTCATGTAACTTAACGTTTGCTTTTGTAATTTGTTCACTTGTAATGTTCTCCTCATGTATCAGTTCTGTTCCTATTGTGAAGCGCTTTGACACTTTCGGGTAAAGTCCACGCTATATAAAAACGCATAAAATCACTCTATACCGGTGTGTGTTGAATTCCGCCTGCTTAGGACCTGCACTTCTCCTTGCTCCGGGAGGGTACCCCTAACCAGGGATTTTGAGCAGGGGCTGGAACAGGGTTGAAGGGAAGTGATTCTAACAATGGGGCTGTCAGAGCAAAGCCTGTCAGCTCTAGTCTCTGACTGCTGAATGCCAGTACGGTCCTCCCCCCCCCCCCGCTGAGCCACAGGGAATTCATTCAGTAGAGGCTTATTTTCATAATGAAAGGATGGTTCACTTATAAGGACATTGCAGGCCCTGCACCACATTGTGACTAACAGCACAGGGACCAATCACTCTATATTTGTAAGGTAGGGTGTGCTGTCTTCAACGTAAGTCGCCCCAGAACAAAAAAAAAAAACTAAGAAAAGCAAATTTGTTGTTAGTTGGCAGAGAGAGCTTTGGCGCCCATGTGCTGAATTTTGTGTGAATGTGTGAGTGCGTGCCCGGCCCTGCCAGTGATGGTCATAGTGTGGTAGCCCAAGCCGGTGACTCCCGATTTACCAATAAAATTTACCTGCACCCACGTCTCTTTTGTGGAGAGTATGCCACATTTTGGCAACGAGGATGGAATCCCATCCTCGTCGCCAGCTACTATGTGGTGGTCAGAGCAACAAGCAGGCATCAATAATCAATCATACAGCATTTGTAAAGCGCAGTAGGAAGCAGAGACCAGGCAATGTGAGCATTGACTCATTACACTACTTCTATGCCTTGACAGTGTGCCTGTGTCCCCTCTGTCCGTACCACCCCCTTGCAATTCCTTTTTACATCCTGAAGTGAAGGTCGCGCTGCCCCTTAAATGCTAATGCCCATCTCTTCTTAGCCTCTTTCTGTAATCATGACCAGGTCTCTCCTCTACTCACATCATTTCATGTATCTCTCTATGGTTGTGACTACGGTAGCACATGCGCACAAGCCAGACTTAGTCAAGTCAATGGCATTTGGTGCACAACATTCATCCTAGGTTGAGTGGTTGCTTTTTTAGGGCTCGCTGGTACTTCTTCCGAAGGATGCGTCCAGCTGGGAGCCTTTTAGTTACCTGACTCGGGGGAATGAGGGACAAAAGAGTGTTACGAGCTTGGATTTGGGTGCGCTAACGCGCACGCCCAGCCCGGCGCCGTGCACGTCCCCTGCCACAGATTCCCTGAACACAGACATACACACATGCACACGCAGGCAGGAAGGCACACACACACACACGCGCGCACCCTCCCCTACTTCCCCCGACTCACCGGAACACCCCCCCCGCCGCACACACACACAGGAGCGCACCTACACGCACGCACGCACACACACATACAGAGACCACCGCCATACAAGCCCCCCGCCCCCCCGCTCGCTCTCACCGCTCCCGGTTTCCTTCCCGCTCTGATTGGCTCCACAACCGGACTCCAGAACCCAATCAGAGGCCGATCACCCTGCGCAAGATAGCGGCCGGGACAAAGGACGACAGACGAGAACGTTGCGAAGCAGTGCGCGTGCGCAGCTAAAGGTCACGCCTACTAACATGCCGCCCTCCGGTTGCGTCCGCCACCGCCATACAAGCCCCCCCCCCTCGCTCTCACCGCTCCCGGTTTCCTTCCCGCTCTGGCTCCACAACCGGACTCCAGAACCCAATCAGAGGCCGATCACCCTGCGCAAGATAGCGCCCGGGACAAAGGACGACAGACGAGAACGTTGCGAAGCAGTGCGCGTGCGCAGCTTAAGGTCACGCCTACTAACATGCCGCCCTCCGGTTGCGTAAGTGCTATGTGACGGACTACGGTTTGCCACGATCGATTCCCCAATGAGTTCGTTTCTCATCTTGTAATGGTCTTCCTACACGGAGCTAGTTCCAAACACTATGCTTATTTTGCAACAATTATTTTAGAATATCTGAAATGCAGCTTTTTTGGCTGCTCTAAAAGGAAAGTTTAGGCGGTACTAGGGAAGATAACTCGCTTAGCCCCTACCAGCACAGACACTACGTACACATATTTTGTCACGGGACATTAAGCGCATGCATTCTACCAGCACCCTGCAACACTGGGGATTTACAGGAATCCAAACACCAGCGTAAAGTACTCGAACAACAATGATGTCTGTCTTATAAATGTCACAATTTTTTTTTAATATTTCACTTCTGTTCTTGGATTTTCGTGAAAATACAACACATATTGCATTACAAAAACTATAGGTGTCACATTTGTGAAAGCTAAAACTATTGGCATTGTAAATGACAAAGCTATTAATTTAGCTATTTTCAAAACCAACACATAAATAAAAAAAATGTCATTTACAATACCAATAGCTCAAACTTTCCTAATGCGAGACCTATTGCATTGCAAATGCTTGTTCTTATAGGTATCTCTAGGTTATGTAGTTGATGCTGCCACGGAAAATGATGGCGGGCGGGGGTCACATGCAGAGGCATTCCCGGTAATGCAGGATGGGCCAGATGCAGAATCTGGGGGAAACCAGGACAGATCTTGTATGCCAGAGGACTTTCAGGCAGGCAGTATAAGGAATGGGCACAATTTACAAACAAAGACATACCCAATATGTCTAACAGTCTCAAAAGTACAAGTCTTCTTCCAAGATGTCCACAAGATCTGCGGAAAACAATGTTAGCAATACTGAGGCCCTGCACATCCCACACATTGGCATCATTGGGTACATGTTGTATATATAACAAAAGTGAAAACCAAAACTTTACGCAGTCATTTCCACCCCACCCACACTGGCGAGCATTTTTAGAAACCGATACATGTCCAGAGAAAGAAAACACCATGTCATATAGTATCGCCTCTAACATCCCGTGGAAGCTAATGTTTAGAGGGTTTGCGAAGGAAGAGGAGGAAGATCTATGCCCCTGTAAGTAGCCCATCAAGACCAAATTTTTCTGTGCTTTTGAGGGCAAACCCGCGCGTGGAAGACTGCTATTTCCGCACCCAGGCAGTTGTCGAGACCCTTTCTCCATTTCCCTATTGTCAGTGGGGAAGTTCCTTTCCATATCTGAGCGATATCGCGTTTGACAATTGTGAGAGCAAGGAAGAGTAGGTATTGCTTGTAGCGATTCCCTCCTATCTCATCCGTACTGTGGAGGAGGTACAGTCTAGGGTCGAGTGGAATGTCCCAAGATAACACCTCCTTGAGGCAGGTCAGGACTCTGCGCCAGAAGGGTTGTATTGCAGCGCAGCTCCATACAGTTTGAAAGAATGACCCCTCTTTCCTGTCGCAGAGTAAGCATTGAGGGGATACAATGACTCCCATCTTCCAGAGGCGAAGGCGTGTATAATAGACGCGGTGGACATATTTAAATTGAGAGACGGTATCCGGAGGACACCGCGGCACCCCTGGGACTAGCTAAAGCCTTCGCCCAATTGTCATTGGTTAATTCTGAGATATCATCTTGCCATGCCTTCCTAGTCTTATGAAGTGTCGTGGTGGAGTGTGTTGTCAGTGTCTAATATATATGCAGAATCTTGTGTGCTCCCAAATCACCCATAAGGAGGCGGCCCTCCAATAGATGAAATTCAGGGAGGTCCTCCAATCCTTGAAACAATGGGGTAGGAGCGTGGTGCAGTTGGAGATACTTGTAGAACTGGGTTTTATGGAGCTGAAAATCTTCCTGTAGGTGTAAGAAGGATTTTAGAGTGGTACCTCGCCTGACGTCCCCCAGTGTGGAGATGCCAATCTGATCCCATTGACGGAACCCCTTCAATGTCGTCACCTGGCGTAAGTAGGTACCATGCCACAAGGGCTTCCATTACTTGTTGACTTCTAATCTGAGGGGTGTGGAAGCTCTGTCCATAGTGGAAGACTGCTCGTCTGTGAAAAGTGCTTTCAATAGGGTGTGACTGCTGCTGTATGACACGTGATTGCTGACAGTAGTGTAATACAGCTTCTATGTGAGGTCTCTAAAAGTGCTGTCAGTCAAATGAGAATGTCAGTCAGTGAAAGCTATGAGAGTGCTGTCAGTACTGTGTGATATCTAGTCTGTGAGGAGCGCGAGAGGGCTGTCAGCAGTGTGTGACTGCTAGTTTGTGATGAGTGTGAGTGCTCTAGGTAGTGTGTGACTGCTAGCCAGCCAGTAGTGTGAGTTTTTTGTCAGTAATGTGTAACTGCTATTTTGAGGAATGTGAGGATGTTGTCGCTGGTATGAGACTGATAGTCTGTGTGGTAGGAAGTGCGTATGGTTGTGTGTGACTGGTACTATGCGAAGGGAGCGACGAGAGTGCTGTTGGTAATTTGACATTTGGAGTCTGTGAGAGCTGTTGGTAGTTGTTCATCTTTGAAACATGTTATCTGCCTGTAGTGTGTGACAGCTACTAAGAGTGGTGTCAGAGTGCTGTCGGTGGAGGACATTCTAGTCTCTGAGGGACATGAGCAAGAGTGCTAGTCTGTGTGAGGTGAGAGTGCAGGTGGTAGTATGGTCCTTCTTGTCTCTGAGGGATTTGAGGGATTTGAGAGTATTGTTTTTAGTGCATGAGTGCTAGTCTGCGAGGGGTGAGAGTACAGTTGCTAGTGTGGGCCTTCTTGTCTCAGAGGCATATGAGAGTATTGTTTTAGTGCATGTGTGCTACTCTATAAGGGAGTGAGAGTGCAGATGGTAGTGTGGGCCTTCTAGTCGCTGAGGGATTTGAGAGTACTGTTTTAGTGCATGAGTGCTACTCTATAAGGGATTGAGGGTGCAGATAGTAGTGTGGGCCTTCTAATCTCTGAGGGATATGAGGGTACTGTTTTTAGTGTCTGAGTGCTACTCTATAAGGGGGTGAGAGTGCAGATGGTAGTGGGGGCCTCTAGTCTCTGAATCATTTGAGAGTACTGGTTTTAGTGCATGAATGCTAATCGGTGAGGGCTGATAGTGCCGATGGTAGTGTGGCCCTTCTAATCTCTGAGGGATTGGAGAGTACTGTTTTAGTGCATGAATAATAATCTGTGAGGGATGAGAGTGCCGATGGTAGTGTGGCCCTTCTTGTCTCTGAGGGATTTTAGAGTACTGTATTTAGTGCGTGAGTGCTACTCTATAAGGGAGTGAGAGTGCAGTTGGTAGTATGGCCCTTCTAGTCTCTGAGGGATTTGCGAGTACGGTTTTTAGTGAATGAATGCTACTCTGTGAGGGACGAGAGTGCCGATGTTAGTGTGGCCCTTCTTGTCTCTGAGGGATTTTAGAGTACTGTGTTTAGTTCATGAGTGCTACTCTATGAGCGGGTGAGAGTGCAGAGTTTATTGTGGGCCTTCTAGTCTCTGAGTGATTTGAGAGTACTGTTTTAGTGCATGAGTGATACTCTGTGAGGGGGTGAGAGTGCAGATGGTAGTGTGGGCCTTCTAGTCTCTGAGGAATTTGAGAGTACTGTGTTTAGTGCGTGAGTGCTACTCTATAAGGGATTGAGAGTGCAGATGGTAGTGTGGGCCTTCTAGTCTCTGAGGAATTTGAGAGTACTGTGTTTAGTGCATGAGTGCTACTCTATGAGGGGGTGAGAGTGCAGATCTTACTGTGTGCCTTCTAGTCTCTGAGGGGTTTGAGAGTACTGTTTTTAGGTCATGAGTGCTACTCTGTGATGGGTGAGAGTGCAGATGGTAGTGTGGGCCTTCTAGTCTCTGAGGGATTTGAGAGTACTGTTTTTAGTGCATGAGTGCTACTCTATAAGGGAGTGAGAGTGCAGATGGTAGTGTGGGCCTTCTAGTCTCTGAGGGATTTGAGAGTACTGTGTTTAGTGCATGAGTGCCACTCTGTGATGGGTGAGAGTGCAGATGGTAGTGTGGGCCTTCTATTCTCTGAGGCATTTGAAAGTACTGTTTTTAGTGCATGAGTGCTAGTCTGTGAGGGACGAGAGTGCAGTTGGTGGCGTGGCCCTTCAAGCCTCGGAGAGATTTGAGAGTACTCTTTTTAGTGCTTGGATGCTAGTCTGTGAGGGGTGAGAGTGCAGGTGGTAGTGTGAGCCTTCTAGTCTGAGGGATTTGAGAGTCCTGTTTTTAGTGCGTGAGTGCTAGTCTCTGAGGGGGT
This sequence comes from Lissotriton helveticus, assembly GCF_964261635.1. Classification (NCBI taxonomy): domain Eukaryota; kingdom Metazoa; phylum Chordata; class Amphibia; order Caudata; family Salamandridae; genus Lissotriton; species Lissotriton helveticus. The sequence continues at coordinate 2,113,376,277 of NC_136063.1, forward strand.
GAGAGTGCAGTTGGTAGTGTGGCCCTTCTAGTCTCTGAGGGATTTGACAGTACTGTTTTTAGCACATGAGTGATAGTCTGTGAGGGCTGAGAGCGCAGTTGGTAGTGTGGGCCTTTTTGTCTCTGAGGCATTTGAGAGTACTGTTTTTAGTGCATGAGTGCTAGTCTCTGAGGGGGCGTGGCTAAGCACGCAATGGAGACGGACGTGCTGAAGTAGAGCTCCGATCTGAGCACCGTTATCTCAGGCTATAAGTCCACCAAATGTATCCGATACCAGCTCACATTACAGGCGCTGCGGGGGGACACTGACGGCTGCCGATTGGTGGCTTTTGGGACTCGACAGGCATTCCCAGCCGCACCGGAGATTTTGAGTGCGAAGTGGCCGCTCCTGATGCGATCTAGCCGGCGAGCCCACCAACGCGAGGCCGGGGCTTGAGTTGACGGACGAGGACCCGAGATGCGGCCTTGAAACAGAGGGCCTGCAGGAATACGGAGATGCTGCACTTCGCGGAGGTGATTACCGCGGCGACTCGGGGGTGCGCTGGGGGCGGACCATCCACCCAGCTGTCACCTGACCCGAGGGGGACCCCCCTGAATTGCTGAGTCGAGTCCACACTTGCAGCACACGGAGGGCACGGTGCATAACATCGATTGCGAGGAGCCCCGAGGGGCTGGAGCTACCCGAGGTGCGGAGGCGTCAAGGCGCTGTCCACATGGAGCCTGAGCAGCGCCCCTCCCTCCCTGCACACACACACTGCGGCTTCTTTTGAAAGGGACTGAGGCCTGCAAAGGGTACATGTGGAGGAGCATTTAAAGACCATTGCCCGATACTGTGCGAAGTACTGGGCAGGGCAGGAAGAAGGCACTGACGGCCCCCCCATCCACGCTCTGCTGGCCCGTGGTGAACCGCCGTGGCGCTCCGCGTCTGACGCGCCAGACGGGGTTATCCCTTTGTGGCCCACTGCACCTGAGCGCCTGCCCTTCCCCACCACCTCTGGCGCCGGCCGGAGAACTGCGACCTGTTGGACACTGCTTCGTTGGATGCCGGCTCCCTGCACGCTGCGGCGCCCATGTCTGGGGGCACCAGGACGAGAACTGGCTCTGGTAGCCCACAATTGAAGGGGAGGATGGAGAAGTCCACAAAAGCAACAGACCCTGACCCAACGACGGCTAAGCTTGACACAATGCTGGCAGCTATGGAGCGACTGGAGAAATCAATACAGCTCACCCGCACCTCCCTAGAGACCAAGATAGACAGTGTATCTGTCGATCTCACACACCTGCGCACTGATCATAAGAAACTGGCGGAACGCACCACCACCTTGGAGGGCACCGTAGTGGACCTTAGACCCCGAGTTGCCCAGGCTGACAAGCAGGTGCAAGACCTTCTCAACAGGGTCGAATTCTTAGAAGATCGTGCTGAGGATGCGGAAGGGCGGGCAAGAAGAAATAACATAAGAATTGTAGGTGTGCCGGAGAGATGGCAGGGAAGGGAGCCTGCGAGACTTATGGAGAGTTGGCTGAAAACTCTATTACCACATGGCGCAATTGTCACCTCACTTTGTTGTAGAGCGAGCACACTGTGTACCGACAAGATCACTACCTACGGGATCTAACCCCCGACCAATGCTCCTCAGAATATTGAACTACCGCGATCGAGACTCCATACTGCGAGAAACTAGACAGCTCCGGGACGTCTGCATAGACAATGCCAAAATCATGTTCTTTCCAGACTACACGATTCAGGTTCAGCGTCAAATGCACTCCTTCCTAGCAGTTAAGCAACGACTACGCCAACTAGACCTCGAGTACTCCCTTCTTTTCCCCGCCAGGTTGCGGGTGGTAGCTCAGGACAAAACGCACTTCTTTGCCAATCCGGAGGAAGTTGAAGCTTGGCTGGACGGTGGAGTGAATGCGGACTCCAGACCAACTTTGACCCCTTCATCTTTGCAGCGTTTCCGAGGGCCCCTACGCCACCGCAGGAATAGGGCATCACCAGCCTGCAAGACACGAGCAGCGACAGAAATTGGCCAGCCTGCGGAGCTCATACACAGTGAACAACAAGATGCTCTCCGAATGGTGGCGGAACTTAGTGGCTCCCCGAGCACGGATGCCGCCCTGGATGCCAGCCCGCGAGAATTGCTCAGCGACGATGAAAACATCTATGGATTGCCCGACTTCCAGATGTCCACGGAGCAGCCGGACGTAACCCCGCAGACTGCAGACCTGATTCATTGATTGGATGTCTACATCACTTGAAATTGTTTATATGCTCTAAAATGAATCTGTATTGCTACCCGACCGAGTGTCGGCTATACCCTCGGCCCTGACGACACCCAAGACCTGTATACCTATTGTACTCTTTGTCATCGACACGAGGCGCAGTGAGTATTAATGCTGTGGTGGTTGGCTTCTGGGGAGGAGGTGTCCTGGTGGGGGCTCCCCGGTAAACTGCCTCGGTGTGACTGAACTGGCGCCTCGCTGTCTGGGTGAGGAACTGCGGAAATTGCTGGACCCTCTGCTGGAATTCCTGACACTGGAGTACACACATAACGGGCTGTGCCATTTCTAGCTGGAACACTTTGTATCAGTCAAGACTGACACAGAATGCCTGGGGAGGGAAGCTTTCACTCTATTTGTCCAACAGTGTAACATCATAGTTGTGCCACGTGCGCAGCAACCCCCCTGGACTTTAACGTTCGATACCTCATTAGAGAGTTTGGACGGCGGCATGTTTAGCTGTCGACCTTTTGGCATTCTCCATCTGTTGTGTTTCCCTTGGTTTAATGCACTATTTGGATTGCATTTTTATTTTAATTTTGCGCAGTTTATGCAAGTATTTACTGATGTGTCTTTGGTGTTTATGTGCGGGGAGGCGGTGGGGGGGCCAGAGTGGCTACTCGCTGTGGGGGTGTGGCAACGTGGGAGTGGGGGGATAACCTGGAGTTGTAAATGTCAATGATAAAGATGTGCACGTGGAATGTACGTGGCATGCACACATCTTCACGCAGGTACCAAATTCATTATTATCTCAAACGGCACCATATCCATATAGCCCTCTTGCAGGAAACACACCTGAATGGCGCAGAAGTGCAGAAACTGCATCGCATATGGCGCGGGCAACTCTATGCTACTGAGTATTCGTCCTATGCTCATGGGACACTACTGTGGGTGAGGCCCGGGACCCCTTTTGCGATCTCACATTCCCGCATAGACCGGGAGGGCTGATTTGTAATTGTTCAGGGTAAACTGAATGGTCAATCAGTAGTCCTGGCTTCATTATATGCCCCTAATACAGATCAGGGAGGTTTCCTTGCGCAGTTGTCTATACAGTTGGCGCCTTGGCATGGGGTCCCTTGGGTGCTGGGGGTGACTATAATTGCATACACGATATTTCTTTGGACCGCTCCTTCCCACCCCTATCTAGCACTCCTGTACACGGGGCTATGAAAGCACTAACAAGCTGGGTCTCACAGTGGGATCTACATGATGTCTGGAGGAGTCGTAACCCAAATACGAAGATATATTCTTATTACTCGGCGCACACGCACTACATGTCAGGTTAGACAGATATATGCTATCGGGTGAGCTGCTCCCACATGTCACTGACACCTACAATATGGGCCGTACTCACTCTGATCACAATCCACATGTCCTCGAGATAGCATGGGAACGTCCACACCCACCTATACCCACTTGGAGACTTCAGCCTGGCCTGCTACTTGACGCTCCCTTCCGCAACTCACTACACACATGTCTTGCTCAATATTTTGAAGAGAACAACAGCACTGCATCCACCCCCCAAATCGAGTGGGATGCATTTAAGGTTGTAATTAGAGGTCACTGTCTGGGTACACAGGCAGGTATGCAGAAACAGTTGGATAAAGAACTGACACACATCGAGGCTGATTTACTCCACTGGGAGCGCCAGGCAGGGATGCCCTCTGTCTCCGCTGCTTTTCTCACTGGTGATGGAACCCCTAGCAGCACTACTGAGAACCCGAGGCATGGAGTGGGGGATTCCCCTAGCGGATGGACTACATACAGTATCTTTATACGCTGACGACTTACTTTTATATATCAGGGACCTGGCCCACTTGCCGTTGGCCCTGTCTGATACCTTCCGAACCTTTGAGACTATGTCGGGGCTGAAGGTCAACTGGGCCAAGTCTGGAGTCTATTCCTTCAACACAGATACACAAGAATGTGAGATCCGCATCAACAACGAGAGACTCACTTGGTACCCCACCGCATTCCGCTTTCTCGGAATATATATCTACAGAACCCTGCCAGATGTGTTAGAAGGCAACCTAGTACGAGCCATATCCTCCCTGCAAGTGCAGATGTCCTTCTGGAAGACCCTCCCCCTGAATGTGACTGCTCGAGTCACGCTGACGAAGATGATTGTTTTACCTAGACTATTATACTATTATGCTAACATCCCGGTGTATGTCCCGACTCGTATATTTCGAGAGCTAGAAACCACAATCAGAGGCCTAATATGGAACACTGGGAGGCCACGCATGGCGCTGAAAAAGCTCTACGCACCCCCGGATGCTGGAGGCCTGGCAGTTCCCAATCAGGAGCTGTACTACCTAGCGGCACAGCTGCAATGGGTAGCCGGATGGCTAGGCGGAAAGAACCTGTGTGATACCGCCACGGACACCATGGTCTGGACCTACACACAAATTCACACACTGTTTCACCCCCTGACCAAAGTTTCTTGCCCGAAGCAATTGCACCTGGCAGTAGCTCGCAAATGCTATGTGAGAAGCCTCAAGCTCACTTGTGTTGTGACGCCGTATGCCCCGGTGCTTCCGCTGCTGGGTACACCAAGAGACGGAGGCGTGGTAACAGAAGCAGCACTAGAACGCTGGACACAAGCTGGATTGGACACGGTGGGAGACCTATATACTGAAGGCGCCTTGGTTCCTTTTGAGACACTAACAGCGGACACGGGCCTTCCAGCTGGGCAGTTTCTCCTACACACAACGCTTTTGCACACGTTTTCGCGGAGCTGGGGCGACCTTTCGGAGGAATTGTCGACACATTTGCTAGTGCAATATCTGCATGTCTGTCATGGGACATGGCTCTCACGTGGTACATTGGCTGGTGCAGGCTCTCCTGACCCATACGGAATGCTCCTCCCAAACCCTGCGAGACAAATGGGCAGAAGACAGGGGAAGGGCATGGACGGATAAGGAATGGGTGGCGGTGCTGGCCGGCGCCACCAACATCCTGCGCAACTCCAGCTTTAAATGTATCCAATTCTATATAATACACCGTGCATACCTGTTGCCTGATAAAATCAATAGGTATTTCGAAGTCACAACGTCAGCGTGCCCGAGATGCTCACTTATAGGTGCAGATCTCCTCCATATGTTGTGGTCATGTCCCACACTACAGACGTACTGGCACACTGTGACAGATACACTGGCGGAAGGTGTAGGCGAAGAACTGCAACACACATTGAGATTTTTAAAATCCTCAATGAATTTACCTCTGATCCTAGGACACTTCCGACTTAGGCCCCCACACAAGAATCATGTAACGCGCTGAGCACTTTCTTTGTCCAAAAAATTGCCTCGATCAAAGATACCATTCCGACTATCCCCCCTGGCGCTGGCTCTGCTTCTCCCCCCCATAATGCTTTTTCTCTCACACTTTTCCCGCTCTTAGACCCTACCGCTTTCGCCACACTGGCCACCCGCGTTAAATCTGGATCCCCAGACGACTGCGGTCCCCCCACCATATTACGAAATATCTGCCACTCTTTACCTGATTGTATCCTTCCCCTGCTGAATTCTTCTTTGTCGTCCGGTACGGTACCCCGCTCCTTCAAGGAGGCCGTGTTGGTGCCTCTACTGAAGAAGCCTGGGGCTGATCCCACCGTCCCGGCGAATTACCGCCCCATCTCTCTCTTGCCTTTTTTCTCCAAAATTCTGGAAGCCCATGTCACCACCTGCCTCTCACAGTTTATTGAGAACTCCACCTTTCTTGAGACTAACCAGGCCGGCTTCAGACCCGGCCACTCTACGGAGACTGTCATCTTGGCCGTGCTGGATGCCCTGAGAGACGGTGCTGACAAGGGTACCTCCCAGGCCCTGGTTTTATTAGATCTGTCGGCTGCCTTCGACACGGTGGACCACAACATCCTTTTCCACCGTGTCGAGCAAGCTGGCATCCAGGGCCTGGCGTTGGCATGGGTCAAATCCTTCCTGACCGGGAGGTCTCAGACCCTTAGCCTGGGCACTTTTAGAGCTCCTCGGGAGCACCTGCCCTGTGGGGTCCCTCAGGGCTCCTCTCTGTCCCCCCTTCTTTTCAATCTTTATCTTCGACCCCTTCTTTTTTCCTTGAGGCAGTGGGACGTCACCGTCTTCAATTACGCGGACGACCTACAACTCATCTTCCCTCTTGATTCCCCTTCTGCTATCCCCAACTTTCAGGCTGTCATGTCCCACATCCTACCGTGGATGAGTCAAAATCAGCTTAAACTGAATCCCGGAAAGACGGAGCTTCTCCTCCCTGGTAAGAGCTCTACCCACTGGGGTCCGCATTTTTGGCCGGCAGAACTTGGCCTTCCCCCCACCCCTGTGGCCTCGGTAAAAAGTCTAGGGATTACTATTGACTCCGGTCTCTCCCTCGGGCCTCAGGTGGGGACAGTTGTCTCCTCCTGCATGTTCCAGCTGCGCAGGATCAGGAAGGTGGCTTATCTCCTCACTCCTGAAGCTCTCCTGCAAGTAATCATGGCCCTCGTCCTCTCCCGCTTAGATTTCGCGAATGCTATCTATCATGGTCTGCCCAAAACATCTCTCTGCAGACTACAATTCGTTCAGAATCAAGCGGCGAGATTGGCCTTTGGGAGTCCGAAATGACAATCCGCCAAACCCCTCCTTCTAAAACTGCACTGGCTCCCCGTCGCCTCGAGGGCAGCCTTTAAGATCGGCTGCCTTACCTTTAAATCCTTATCTGGTTCCTGTCCTGCCTTTTTGAAATCTCTCATCAGGACTTACAGCCCCTCTCGGAACCTGAGATCCTCTCACCTGCACCTCTTACTCACTCCCCCTGTCAAACTCTGTAGATCCGGAGGCCGGAGATTCGCATTTCTGGCCCCCAAACTTTGGAATTCCTTCCCCATCTCTCTCAAAACTTCCAATTCCCTTACTCTTTTCCGTAAATCCCTAAAAACTTGGCTCTTCCCTCAATCTGCCTAAACCCTCCCAGTCCCCCAGTAGTCTGCCAGCGCCAGGAAACCCATGGTGTCAGCGCGCTTTATAAATGCCCCTTACAATACAATACAATACAATACAATACATGGGAGACATGCATACTGGACCTGTACAAGAGAACGAAACTTAATAAAGTCCCTTCTAGATTCTGGGACCTCGGGCTTATCACGGCGAAGAGATTAATCACTAAACATTTGAAATGCAGCGAACCCCCGCAGGCAGTACATTGGAGCAGCTCTTTCAATAATTGGGCAAGGGCGGAAAGCGTAACCGTTCATAGAGAGGAAACTGCGGGACTGCGAAAGTACCGATTGCGAAAAACTGGGATGATACCCTGAAGTCTTTCCACCGGGCGTGTCTTAGTAGAGGAGTTGACTAGGTATAGCCATCTTAGGCTCCACCAGGAAAGTGGGCGGGATAGGGGGGCTGTATACCTACACAATTGCTCCGTGCTTGGTACCTGCATGCAGCACATCTAAGCTGTAACATGTAACTGCGCTGCTGATCCACTTACTGGGAACTCTACCCCACGGGACCACGGGCCTGATGCATTTGTGACGCAGAGACCTAACTTTTCCCTTTCAGGGAGATCCTGATTGTAGCGAGCTTTCTGACCTTCCGGCTCCCGCACTGACCATTCCCTAGAACCGATGACGCACGTTAGTAACACCAAATAGATACACTCCTTGCGCACCTATTTTGGTTTTTCTTTCTCCTTTCTTTTGATTATACTTTAGTGTTTCAACATTTCTTTTAAAATTGTTCTAGTTATTAAGATGCTTTGAATATCGTATTATCCGAATCCTGTTCTACGCATATCAGCATCCATCAACGGATGTTGTGTTGAATTCCCCATTCACAAGTGAGCTGGTGAGTTGCAACCGATAGGCTATGATATAAAGTCAAGAGACCTGTAGGTCCTTGTAGTGGATAGAACAGTGATATGTCCTAATACTATACTACATTATACATGATCCCCCCTTTTTCATATTTAGATTACTACAGCCTTTGTATAACCTACATCGATCCCCAACGGTGGTTTCTCCGTGCATATTTACAAAAAACAAACTCCATCACTAAGGTAATATGTTTGATTTGCTGGGGATGCACGTTTAATTTGGTGACCTGAGATAAAGCATAGGCCAATTTTGATTTATTTTCTCATAGAGTTACTCTGTGCGCATCAGAAAACCGGACTAATAAAGAACCGGGCACAATCTTTGATTAATCTCGCTTCAAAGTGGATAGCAATTGAAAAGCTTCCTCAACCGAAAATACAGGTACATATGGTCGCTGTATAATTACAAAAGTATTGGTTTGTAAATACTCAGCCTAAGTATACCATGGCTAGTAGTACAAGCTTGTCATTCCAATAGAAACGAGAAAACAGGTTCCGTGAACCGGGGAAGTTGCGAGTAGAGTGTTAGTAAATTGTGCAAAATTGAGATAACAATTAGGTAAACGACTAATATACGTATAAAATGTAGCACACCAGTATACTAAATTATTGTTATTCATTTATAGATACAAAGTCAAATGACTTAATGTCCTGATGAAGGTGCCAAGATAAAGTGACACCTAAACGCCGCGTCGACCTTTTTAAAGTTTTTTGACTGTATTTTTTACATTTGTTGCTATCCTGAATGTTATTTTTAATAAATGTCTGAATTATGTTTTAGAATGTGACCCAATTGGGAGGCCTATATTAAAACTTTCGTATTTTTATAAATTTCATGTATCATTGTTAGTTATTGTTTGAGTCGTAGTGTACTGCATACCTGATAGAGCCAGATATGGGTGTTTTGTGATATATCTTATAGAAATTACACTCTCCAACCTCCCCTTAGTTTTTTCTCCAGCAATCCTTGTCTGCCACACCCGAACAGGGACTCTCTTCTTCTGACTGAATTTCCCCCTCCCTGTAATATATTTCTTGGGGAACCTCCATTTACTTTGATGGTTAATTGCACAGCTTGTTAGCTGGGAGGTATACTTTTTGAACAAATCCGTTCTGGTCATTATAACCTTGTAGGCGTATCCAAATTTAAAATGGACGCTCTAAAAACCTACGGGTTTTCCGAAGAGGAATTCAATAAAATTGTCAATGGTACCTCAAAAAATTATACATCTATTACAAACATAAATAATGACGAAGATAAATGGAAAGAATTATGGAATAAGAAAAAGAAACTAGTCCGCACAGAATTACACGCGGACTTCTTAATCGACTATTTAAAGAAAGGCATAATCCCCAGGGGGTTACAGATCAAAAATGAACCTGGCGTGTTCATACGACACGAGAAATTTATAGAGAACTGGACCCTGATTGCGAATAGATGTAGCAGGGATCGGATGCTACTAATAATAGAGACTGCGAATGCCATTCTAATAATAGAAAAGAAAGTGATTGATGACTTAGAAGCGAAATTAGACACTACAGCTTATGAAGAGGCAAAAAAGAAACTCGAGAAAATCGAGAAGGATGTCTCGGGCTATAGGGACTATCTTTTTGGGAAGAAGAGCAATAAATTTAACAAAGACGTGGCGAACTATAATACAGAGATAGTTTATCCCTATACCCAATTAGACTTTTTTGACCGCCCGAGAGAAAATTTCCACAATCGAAACCAATGGCAACAACCACGGCGGACATACCCTAAAAAAAGAGTGACGTTCACGGATTCATCTTATACAAGCACGGATTCTGAGAACGAAAACACAAGTGACAAGAACAAAACAGGGGAATCCACCTCAACCCCCAATAGAGAATCATTGTCTTTTTTAGGTCAAAGGGGACGGGGGAACCACCAGACCCCCCAGAATCAGTCGAGAGGCAATGGGAGAGGGAAGTTTTACCCTCAACCTCCTCAACAGAAAAGATATTACACGAGGAGCCAGCCCAAATGGGACTAAAACAAAAGGCAGCAATCATAAACCTTTCTGAGATTATTCTAACCCAAACCGAAAAAGATGTTCTCGAAAAAGGCTTGGGTTTTGCCTTAAGCACTAAAATAGATAAGTATAATCTAGAAAGAGACCTTAAAGGATTTTTCAGAAAAATCAGGCTGCAAGATTTTTTTAGAGATAAACCCCAAAGAATTGGCCCCAATAACAAATCTGGCTTAAAACCCAAATCTGAGTGGACGCCAAATATAAATTTGGTTCATAAGCAAGTAGACCTTTTTGAAAAGGTGGTAGAAAGCAATATCACAGACCTGTTAACATACCCGATCTCAGGTGGCAATAATATGACTAAAGATGAAAGATTAGCACTTAATAACTTGGAAAATAACAACAATCTAACGATCAAACCCGGAGACAAGGGCGGCAGTATTGTCCTCATGAAAACTGATGATTATGAGAGCAGAATGATGCTCCTTTTAAACAACACTGAGCACTACTGTCGTTATAGCAGACATGAGTGGAACGATCTGATCCTCAAAGTGAATAACTTACTAAATCATGCAAGAGAAGATAATATAATTTGCCCGGACGAGTATAAATTTTTTAAAAACGAGGCACCAATTATTCCAGCACTCTATGGGCTTCCCAAAGTTCATAAGAACTTAGCAGACCCTCCCATGCGCCCGATCGTCTCTAGCATCAATTCGATAACAGAGCCACTTAGTAAATACATAGATAAATTTCTCCAACCGATAGTGGTGACTCAAAAAGCATACATTAAAGATACTACTTGCATGATTGAGAAAATTGAGGGCCTTCCATATGATTCCAACAACCAATGGTTAGTTACCCTTGATATAGAGGCCCTCTACACTAACATCCCGCAGGATGATACCATCAGTAGGTTAGAGGGCCTCTTAAAAATAGGACATGAAGATCTGACTGACCATGCAACTTTCATCTTGGATTGTGCAAAAATAATTTTAAAAAATAACATTTTTTTATTTAAAAATGATTTTTTTAAACAAATTAAGGGGACCAGCATGGGGGCTACCTGTGCCCCAAGCTTGGCCTGTTTATACGTAGCGGCATTTGAAGACAAGCACATATTCAACGAGATGGCGCCATTTAGTGAAAATATATCGCACTGGTCGAGGTACATCGACGATATTTTCTTTATTTGGACAGGAAACCTAGAGACATTAAATGAGTTTATTCTTTGGCTAAATTGTGGCGACAGAAATCTTAAATTCACCAAAAATTATAATAATAAAACTATAGAATTCCTAGACATCAAAATCCGAGTAGAAAATGCAACCTTAGGGGTTGACCTTTACACCAAACCTACTGATAGGAATACTCTTTTACATTATAAAAGCAATCATCCAAGGAGCCAAAAGGATAACATACCTTTTGGCCAATATTTAAGAATAAGACGAAACTGTTCTAACATACAGGACTTTAACAAACATGCAGATGTCCTATCGGGTAAACTGAGAAATCGGGGTTATCCCAAAAACCTGATCAAAAAGGCATACAAACGTGCCAAATATTATGACAGAAATGCACTGTTTGATAAAGATAAACAGAAAAAGGACAATACAAAAGACAAATTAATTTTTGTCACCAACTGTAGTACAGTGAGTAATCAAATTAAAAACATAATCAACCGCAACTGGTCATTACTAAATGATAGACAGAATGTCAATATACCGAAACCTATGTTCAGCTTCCGCAGAAACAGAACAATAAGGAACTGCCTAGTCCATACTTTTAAAGAAAATAGTCGTATTACCCAAGGTACTATGGACAACAATCCACTACCCACAGGGAATTTTACATGCAATATGTGCTGTAATTGTACATCACAGTTGAAGGGCAACACAATCACCTACAATGGAGTCAAGCACAGGATCAAAAGCTTCATTAATTGCAAAACAAAAAATTTGATCTACATGATCAAATGCCCATGCGACAAAGCATATATAGGCGAAACAGCAAGAGAAGTCAAAACTAGGATTACAGAGCATAAATCCGCGATTAGAACTAAAAAACTTGCAGCTCCCTTAGTGGATCACTGGATCACTCACAATCACAAAATAGAGGATCTGAAATGGGGAGGCGTGGAAACAATTACCCATAGTATCAGAGGAGGTGATGATAATATGAAAAGAAAGAAGAGGGAGCAGTTCTACATGTCCCTATTTAACACCTTTAGAACCGGGCTTAACAATAGAGAGGAATGGGAAAGATTATTTTTATGAGACTATTATCCTTTTTCTTTTCCCTATCATACCATCCCTCTATGCTGCGCCCTCAGATTAGAATGGACACATTAAGGGTTTAGGTATACAACTGTATCCTGTGATGAATGTTCATTATGTAGAAAATGTGGAGATGCCTGAAGACCATTACTATTAGAAGTAGACTGATAGCGTTATGCATGGGTCTTTTTGGCACTTACCTCATCAAATGGTAACTGACATGGAATGATGAAATTTGTTTGTTTAACCCTATGCAGACAGCCAGTTGGCCATTATCACTATAATCAGCCATATAGCCCATGACATGTATCTTGTATTCACTTTTGGTTTTCTGCCTCAGTAAAAGGGTCTTTAGAGTAAAATTGGTATAAAGTAAAAATGTTGACCTAGAGAAAAAATTAATGTGCATAATAACGAATGTATTGCCTTTCTACTAACTGTAAGGACTATGTACAGATATGTTATCAATTTAACGTTCTTTTGTTTAAATGTATTTTTATGTCATGGACAAATTGTACATAGTGGAAGTAGTAAATTATAACCACTTAATGCTTAGAATGTTCTCTATGATGAACGAAGATAGCGCCCCAAACCAAGATGGCCGCCACGTTTATAAAGTATAACAAATCTAAGAAAAACAGGCAATGCGAAATAGAGAATAAGGAAACAATCCCCAATAATCAAATGTCGCCAAACAATAGGCACTCATTTCCATACAATTCCGTTGCAATCTATCGGGGAAATGTTTATGATTTCGAGGTGCCGGTACAGAGATAATAACTTCCGGGTCTTCGGCACTAAGCGCCCGACCGGGGGCGCAATGATGTCTATAATGCCTCACAAAGGGGGTCAAACAATATGATATAGTCCTTTAGAAACACACGGACTAAATAATATATAATAAGGCATTAATTTTATTTACTTTTTCCTATTGCGTAAATCGGAGCAAAACTGACTTCCGGGTTACGGTAGTAAGTGTCAGCATAAAAACGCGGCCCCGTTTCTCATCTGTTTCACTTCGAAATGAAATGAAGGAGGCAGCACGGAGAAACAGGGAGGCCGACCAGAGGAGCTAAGGTATGTTATTTGAAGGGTCTGTTCTTTAGAACTGTAGCCTAGAACTAGGACTCTTGTTATGGGTGGTAATTAAACTACAACCCAATACAATACTGGAGAGTATGCAGTCTGTCAGTAACTCTGACAGTAACTCTGAACTTGCTTGTTTGATAAATTGGGGACTGGATGCAACCTCCATATATATCGTCTAAACATTAAATATAAAGAAGTGGGCTATTAGTGACTAACCCGAACAGAGCACAATACCCATATAATCAGTGTCTTCCATTTATATCCACAGCCATCAATTAATTGACGGTTGATCCCAACCCTGACCAGCGGGAGAATTCCGTCCTATCTGCATTTAATAATAATATACAAAGGACATTCACAAGTGAGCTGGTGAGTTGCAACCGATAGGCTATGATATAAAGTCAAGAGACCTGTAGGTCCTTGTAGTGGATAGAACAGTGATAAGTCCTAATACTATACTACATTATACATGATCCCCCCTTTTTCATATTTAGATTACTACAGCCTTTGTATAACCTACATCGATCCCCAACGGTGGTTTCTCCGTGCATATTTACAAAAAACAAACTCCATCACTAAGGTAATATGTTTGATTTGCTGGGGATGCACGTTTAATTTGGTGACCTGAGATAAAGCATAGGCCAATTTTTATTTATTTTCTCATAGAGTTACTCTGTGCGCATCAGAAAACCGGACTAATAAAGAACCGGGCACAATCTTTGATTAATCTCGCTTCAAAGTGGATAGCAATTGAAAAGCTTCCTCAACCGAAAATACAGGTACATATGGTCGCTGTATAATTACAAAAGTATTGGTTTGTAAATACTCAGCCTAAGTATACCATGGCTAGTAGTACCAGCTTGTCATTCCAATAGAAACGAGAAAACAGGTTCCGTGAACCGGGGAAGTTGCGAGTAGAGTGTTAGTAAATTGTGCAAAATTGAGATAACAATTAGGTAAACGACTAATATACGTATAAAATGTAGCACACCAGTATACTAAAATATTGTTATTCATTTATAGATACAAAGTCAAATGACTTAATGTCCTGATGAAGGTGCCAAGATAAAGTGACACCGAAACGCCGCGTCGACCTTTTTAAAGTTTTTTTACTGTATTTTTTACATTTGTTGCTATCCTGAATGTTATTTTTAATAAATGTCTGAATTATGTTTTAGAATGTGACCCAATTGGGAGGCCTATATTAAAACTTTCGTATTTTTATAAATTTCATGTATCATTGTTAGTTATTGTTTGAGTCGTAGTGTACTGCATACCTGATAGAGCCAGATATGGGTGTTTTGTGATATATCTTATAGAAATTACACTCTCCAACCTCCCCTTAGTTTTTTCTCCAGCAATCCTTGTCTGCCACACCCGAACAGGGACTCTCTTCTTCTGACTGAATTTCCCCCTCCCTGTAATATATTTCTTGGGGAACCTCCATTTACTTTGATAGAATTCCCCTGCTTAACATCATGATATGTATTGTGAATGTACAGCAAAAACCAATAAAAGATATTAAAAAAAAAAATGAGTGCTAGTCTGTGAGGGGGTGAGAGTGCAGTTGGTAGTTTGCCCCTTCTAGCCTCTGAGAGATTTGAGAGTACTGTTTTTAGTGCTTGGATGCTAGTCTGTGAGGGGTGAGAGTGCAGTTGGTAGTGTGGGCCTTCTTGTCTCAGAGGCATTTAAGAGTACTGTGTTTAGTGCATGAGTGCTAGTTTGTGAGGGATGAGAGTGCCGATGGTAGTGTGTGCCTCCTAGTCTCTGAAGAATTTCAGAGTACTGTTTTTAGTGCATGAGCGCTACTCTATAAGGGAGTGAGAGGGCAGATGGTAGTGTGGGCCTTCTAGTCTCTGAGGAATTTGAGAGTACTGTTTTTAGTGCATGAGTGCTAGTCTGCGAGGGGTGAGAGTGCAGTTGGTGGCGTGAGCCTGTTAGTCTCCGTTTAGAAGGATACTGTCTGCAATAAGTATATTTTCAGGCCAGCAACACAAGAGCAGAAGTGACATCATACTCGGACCTCTGCCTGCAGCTCAAGAACTCTCACAAAAACATGCAAATAATAAACCCCAGTCAACACACATCCTTCCTTTTAAGGACATATTTTGGAATGTTTGGTTTTACAAAGCCTTCAATTGAGCTGAATCTTTCTCCTATTTGTGTGTTGTTGTGTACTCCATATAGGAGAGTCATGCCTGTGGTGTAGCAAGGGTGCTATGGGTCCTAATACAAGCAAGGAAAGATGGCTTCCATTATGTGGGTTGATAGTAAAAATAGCTATAATTGGGCTACCGTACAGAGGAGAAGTGTGGCTCAATGGTTAGAGCGGCAGACCTTGATGCAGAGCTCTGGCCCGGGACCAGAGTTCGATTCCGGTCTCGGGCTCAAAAATCCTCTGACCTGATATTCTCGCCTCAGTGCCTATTCTAATCATGGGTCCCACGCTGCAACTCTGGGCAATAGCTTGCTTAATCTCCACAACGGCCCCAACAGCGCTGGGATGCCTGGTTTCACCATGGGGATGCCCAGGAGTGGACACTTCACAAGGAAAGCCAGGAAGGGTTCCTTAGCGGTATGAGTACAAGCGCCGGGAGACCCAGTCCGGGTAGCTGCGCGCTATACAAGTACAAAACCATTTACATTTACCGTAGATCCCTCAGACCCCTGGCCGGAGTGGTACTGCACCTTTGATGCTTGGGGACCTAACCTAAACTCCCATTATTGCTATGTTAAAGGACTCTGTGCTATGGTGCATTGCAGATTTGTACTTGAAGCGAACAGAGGACCCAGCTTTTTATGTGGTATGCACACTCTGTCCGTGAATGGAAAGTAGAATAACCGAGGGGCTGCTTACTATGAAACTACCCATCAAGTTAGGGGATCTAGCTCAGTGGGGCAGTGAGGGTGGTCAGCCATTGAGGGGGCTGAGCCGGCTTTTTCTTTTGTTTAAATGTGTTTTTATTATTATTGTTATTATCATTAGTATTATGTGTATGACCATTTTTACATTGCAACAGTTCGCATTACACCCGAAACATCAGCAATGCACTACAACTTACATATCAACTTTGTGGAATGCATGCAGATACAGTTGTACACATTATAGTCAATTTCTGTTGGCATAGAGCCAGTATGTTTGTTGTTAGCTGAAGTAATCGTTTATGTGTTGAACATCTATCATAACCAAGTAAACTCACAAACCCCAAAACATAACATTTGTACCCTCCTCTTCCAAGTCATTGAATAACTTATCTGCACATGTCTAGAATCAGCACAGTTTTTGCTACCACACCATGTTGAATGTGCCCAGCCTCCCACCCTACTTTCACAAGATATAAATTCAGGCATATGTGCCTGTCAGTGTTCGTAATTTATATTTCACTTGCCCAATCCTGGGATTTTGGGGAGTACGCGCGGACGTGAGTGTGAATATTGCGCCCACAGGTTACAATATGATGTTATTTAGAGGCGAGACATGTTTCCTCGTCCCTGCAAAGGGGGCTGAGCAGGCTGGTTATCCAGTGCCGAGAGGGAGCACTGTGATTTCAAGGCACTGTTGCCCTGCTTCAAATGCAATCCCTACTCTTGCCACAGGCAAAGCAAAAACTACAAAAGCTACTCTGAAGATGGATGTTAGCTGCTCCATGGCATTCCCCTGCCTGGCATTATGCCCATAATCAACCACCTCTGCCCGCTCAGTTTGAGAAGCGCACACCGTGAGAGCAATTCACCTTAAGCTTCATCTTGACATATTTGCTGCTCCTAAAGGCTTGACCATGCGTTTTTTGGCAGGAAAAAATATGCACGTGGCTTAAAACGTGACCAAGGCAAAACAAGGATGTCTGGGTGGGTGAGTCAGTTCCCTTGGCCTGTTTCCCACTGTTTACACAGGTGCTACTCTAATGATAACCTTCATAGGAGCCCACCAATGTAAAACAGCGTATTATCCTGTGTGTCCTCATTCGCTCTATGTCTCAGCTGCTGTTTGGAATACCGAGACTGAATGATGTAATAGAATGATGGTGTGTGGTGAGGAGTGGAAGCGCGAGATAAGGACAGCTGGAGGGAGGAGGAAGCCCTACCAGCATGTAACAGCTGCAGGCTCTTGTATGAGAGCCTGCCCTCGGACTTTCAGCATCTTGACATTTTGACAATAAGTTGTTAAAGACGTGCTATGAAAATGCAGCGAGACTCTGGTGGCAGTTGCAGGGGCGGCTCTAGGCTCATGGCGGCCCTGGGCAGGGAGAGTAGGTAGGGGGCCGCGGAAGAGGGCGTCCGGGCAGGGCGGAGCGCGGAGGCCAGTGAAGAGGGGTGGGTCAGGGTGTTTGGAAGTGGAACAGAGCCGGAGGCCGCCAAAACCCTGCCAGGGGCCACCACGCAAATATGCATCCATTCTCAGAGGATTATTATATTAAGGATATATATTGGCGTGGTGGCCCCTGGGGTTTGGTGGCCCTTTGCAGGTGCACAGCTTGCACATGCCTAAGGCCGCCCCTGGCAGTTGTGAGAAAGAAGGTTTGGGTCATCCATCCTCAAATTCACCAGCAAGTGGTGTAAGCTCAGTCTGCTTGGCAGAAGGTGCCTGGTGAAAAGGATGTGCAAGGTCTGGCATGTGTACGAAGCCAGGTCAGGGGAGTTATAAATTGAGGACGTGAGTCCCAGAGTATAGTCCTATGTTTTGCGACAACGCTATGGAAACAGGTTAATAAGTTCAGCTCTGTGGAGACAGTACTTTGGAAGGAGTTGGAAGAGCCAGGACGTCTTTACAGTAAACATAACTCTGAAATGACGCAGGGGCCTTCAGGCAGTTTTTCTTTCCACGGTGACAGTGAAAAAAGCAGAAGGGTTTGTGAGTGCGCAGTATGATTTTTCAATTGAGTTGACTGTGGCCCAAGCTTTTCAATGCCTTTGGAGGGTCTTGCACGTCTGGGTGGTATTAGTTTATTGCAGCTGTTGCACATCAGTCCATATGATGTCAAGTATCATGTGTGCTGGATTCATATGACACTCAGTAGCCTGTTCAATGATCTGTCGAGAGGCACTTGCCAAGCACATGACAAGCAAGAACCTTTGTGAGTACATGAGGCCGAATTGAGTTTGCGGAGAACAGCGTGTTGTGTAAAGGATTTTTGCATATATTTTAGCACTCAGTTCAAAGTGAGGAAAAGAGAAGGTGCAGATCTTTCTAGGTCTGTGGTCAAATTCATAAATAGCATTCTTGAGCAGCACCATGTAAATGGGAACTTTCCTCTCTGGCACAAGTTATTCAAACAATCAATCAATCAATCAATCAATCATACGATTTGTAAAGCGCACTACTCCCCCGTGACTAGTAGCAGCATTCCCCACCCCAGCGCCTCAAGGCGCTGGGGTGGGGAATGCTGCTACTGCTCGAAAAGCCAGGGCTTGAGGAGTTTTCTGAAGGTCAGCAGGTCTTGGGTCTGCCGTAGGTGGATGGGGAGGGTGTTCCAGGTCTTGGCGGTGAGGTGGGAGAACAATCTGCCGCTGAAGGTCGCTCTTCAGAAGCGGGGTACTGTGGCGAGGGTGAGGTTGGCGGATCGGAGCTGGCGGGTGGGGGTGTAGAAGCTGAGTCGTCTGTTGAGATACGTTGGTCCGGTGTTGTGGAGTGCCTTGTGTGCGTGGGTGAGGAGCTTGAAGGTTATCCTCCTGTTGACCGGGAGCCAGTGCAGGTCTCTCAGGTGGGGTGTGATGTGGCTGCGGCGTGGGATGTTGAGGATCAGGCATGCAGAGGCGTTCTGGATGCACTGGAGCCGTCTCAGGAGTTTGGCCGAGGCTCCTGCATAGAGGGCATTTCCGTAGTCCAACCTGCTGCTGACGAGGGCCTGGGTGACCGTTCTTCTCGTTTCAATGGGGATCCACTTGTAGATCCTGCGGCATGAGGAGGGTGTTGAAGCAGGAGGAGGAGACGGCGTTGACCTGTTTAGTCATGGAGAGGGTGGAGTCGAGGATGGGCCCCTAGGTTGCGTGCATGGTCGGTGGATGTTGGACCAGTTCCCAGTGCTGTCAGCCACCAGGAGTCGTCCCAGGCCAAAGGAGTGGATCCGAGGATGGGGACCTCCATCTTGTCCGAGTTCAGCTTCAGTCGGCAGTTCCTCATCCATTCAGCGACGGCCTTCATTCCTTCGTGAAGGTTGGTTTTGGTGGCGTGGGGGTCCTTGGTGAGGGAGAGGATCAGCTGGGTGTCATTGGCGTAGGAGATGATGTTGAGGTCGTGCCGACGGGTGATGTCGGCGAGCGCTGCATTTAGATGTTAAACAGAGTTTGGCTGAGGGATGAGCCCTGGGGTAGGCCGCAGATGATCTCGGTGGCTTCGGAGCGGAAGGGGGGAAGGCGGATGCTCTGTGTTCTGCCGGAGAGGAAGGAGGTGGTCCAGTCCAGGGCCTTCTCTTGGATCCCAGCGTTGTGGAGGTGTGTTCGTAGTGTGTGGTGGCAGACCGTGTCGAAGGCGGCTGACATGTCCAGGAGGATGAGGGCCGCCGTTTCTCCGTTGTCCAGCAGGGACTTGATGTCATCGGTGGCGGTCGATGAGGGCAGTCTCCGTGCTGTGGTTGTTGCGGAACCCGGACTGGGAAGGATCCAGGATGTTGTTCTCCTCAAGGTAGCGGGTCAGTTGTTCGTTAACGGTCTGCTCGATGACCTTTGCCGGGAACGGGAGCAGGGAGATGGGCCGGAAGTTCTTGAGGTCCTTGGGGTCCGCCTTGGGTTTCTTGAGTAAGGTGTTGATCTCAGCGTGCTTCCAGATCTCCGGGGAGGTTGCTGTCTCGAAGGAGGTGTTGACTTTCCGGAGATGGGGTGCGATGGATGTGCTGGCTTTGTTGAAGATGTGGTGTGGGCATGGGTCTGATGGAGATCCGGAGTGGATGGTGTTCATGATCTTGATGATGTCGTCGTCGTTGATGTTGGTCCAGGAGAGCAGGCGGTTGGTGCGGATGGTGGTCGTGGTGGCGGAGGTCTCAGTGGTTGTCATGGCGGTCGTGCCATTGAAGCTGTCGTGGATGTCTGCGATCTTGCGATGGAAGAAGGTAGCCAGCGAGTCGCCCAGGTCTTGCGAGGGTGGGATGTCGTTGGTGTTGGAGCTGGGGTGGAGAGTGCCTTCACGATGTTGAAGAGCTCTTTGCTGCTGTGCACGTTGTTGTCTAGGCAGTCTGTGAAGAGGCCCTTTTGGCGGATCTGATGAGGTGAGGGTGTCTGCAGCTGGCGTTCTTGTGGGCTGCGTGGCTGTCCAGTGTTCGTTCACGGAGCCAGATCTTCTCCAGCTTTCGGCAGGTTTGCTTGGAGGCCCGGAGGTCTTCAGTGAACCAGCTGGCTTTCTTGTTGGTGTGACTGTTGGAGGGTTTCTTGATTGAGGGTGTTGGCGTAGTCGTTGATCCACAGTCTGAGGTTGCAGGCAGCGGTGTCGGAGTGTGTGGGGTCGGCGGGTGGGCTCTGGGTGAGGGTGGTGGTTTGTTGGTCTTCGGTGACTTTGCTCCAGCAGTGGCGAGGCATCTGTTGGGTGCGGTGGTGCGTGGTGGGTTTCTTGAAGGTGAAGTGGATGCAGCGATGGCCGGTCCAGTGGAGTTCAGTGGTGTGGTTGAAGGCGACGTGGGGGCTTGTGGAGAAGATGGGGTCAAGCGTGTGACCGGCGGAGTGGGTGGGTGTTGTGATGAGTTGTCTGAGTCCGAGGTTGGCTAGGTTGTCGATCAGGGTGGTGGAGTTGGTGTTGTTGTTATTCTCGAAGTGGAAGTTCAGGTCCCCGAGGAGGATGTAGTCCATGGAGGCGAGGGCGTGTGTGCTTACAAAGTCAGCGATGGAGTCGATGAACTGTGGTCGGGGTCCAGGGGGTCTGTAGATGAGGGTTCCCCTGAGCGTGGTGTTGGGGTTGGTGTGGATCTGGAAGTGCAGGTGTTCGGCGGTGCTGAGGGTGTCGTTGGTGTTGGTCGAGACTCTGAGAGTGTTCCTGTGGACGATGGTGATTTCTCCTCCTGCTCCGTTGGTGCGGTCCATGCGGGTGAACTTGTAGCTTTCCGGGACGGCTATGGCTATGTCGGGTGCCGAGGCGGGGTTCATCCAGGTCTCCGTCAGGAAGGCGACGTCTGGGGAGGTTGAGTTGAGTAGGTCCCAGAGATCAACGGCGTCTTTGCCGGCGGAGCGGGTGTTAAGAAGGATGCATCTGAGGTGGTTGGGTTCTTTCCTGGTCGGCAGCATGGTGGGGCGGATGCTTGTGTAGCTGCAGTTCCGGCAGGTGAAAGCTCCGTGGGTGTGCTTCGGGGCGGCCAGGAAGCAGGTGTGTGATCGTCCGGTGTTGAGTGCGTGGAGGGTTCTGGCATCCTAGCGGTGTCAGGCGTTGTGGCGTTCGCGGGGTCCAGGGGTCCTTGCGCTGGGCGCGGTCCAGGCGCGGATGGGCGCAGACGGGCTTGCGTTAGGCGCCCAATCGGTGCGCCCGCTGCGCGTGGCCTCCATATGAGGGGATGTGGGAGGGAGGAGCAGCTGGGAGGCGGGAGCGGGGCTGCGAATGGGATTGCAGGGGGGCAGGCCGCAGGGACGCAGCGGCGGGAAAAATGGGCGGGGGTCGCGGGAGAACTGGGCACAGGAAGGAAAAACAAGTTTAGGCAAGAAAACAAGTACATGCACGGAGGAATAAAAACAAGTCTGGGCAAGAAAGCAAGTACAGGCACAGGGGAATAAAAACAAGTCTGTGCAAGAAAGCAAGTTAGGCACAGGGGAATAAAAACAAGTCTGGGCAAGAAAGCAAGTACAGGCACAGGGGATTAAAAGCAAGTCTGGCAAGAAAGCAAGTACAGGCAGAGGGGAATAAAAACAAGTCTGGCAAGAAAGCAAATTAGGCACAGGGGAAAAAAACCAAGTCTGGGCAAGAAAGCAAGTACAGGAACATGGGAATAAAAACAAGTCTGGCAAGAAAGCAAGTACAGTCACAGGGGAATAAAAACAAGTCTGGGCAAGAAAGCAAGTACAGGCACAGGGGAATAAAAACAAATCTGGGCAAGAAAGCAAGTTAGGCACAGGGGAAAAATACAAGATCAGGCAAAAACAATGCAGGCAGAGCCATGCAGCAGCGTGGGAAGCGACCGGCCTGCGAGCAGGGTCAGAGGTTGATTGATTGATGTACAACATACACCTTATTAGAAATGCATGTGTTGGATTAGTACGTTTCCATGTAAGTTGATGTCTGTTGCTTGGGAATTGCAGTTTATGCTAAAGTTTGTGGTGTGCTAAATGCTCAGTACTGCACGAAAATTATGCACCTATGGGTGTTTTGCGTGTAGAGTGTGAGCATTTTCTTTAGTCTCCATGTGTTTTTGTATGATGTAGCCTAGTTAGCCGTTTGGTGAAGATGGTGCAATTCACATCTGTTGCTGGGCAGGTATGTACGGTTTGTAAATGCTCAAGTGTGGCAGATGTGGGGAAGAGTAGCCCACAGTTACAAGAGACAAAGTTGTAGTAACGTATGTGTGTGTGTTGGTGAAGGCAGGGAAAAGAGCAATATCAAATTACAAGAAGTAGTATGTGAGGAGTATTCTGTGATATGTAAAGTTGGGGATGAGTAGTACCCTGTTGGGAGAAGTTGCATGGGTAATACCCCATGGTTTTTTTAAGTTGAGGAAAAGTAGTACCCTGTTGTGAGAGGTTGCATGGGGAAGTATTCTGTGGAGGGAAAATGTGGTGAAGTGAAGTATCCTCTCTTGAAAAGTTGCATGGGCGAGTAGTGTACCCCGTGGTGCGTAAGTTGAGGAACAATAGTACCCTATTGCATGAAGTGGAAGTTGCATGAGAGAAATCCTTGTTGTGTGCTGAGTAGGAGATGTGCAGTGCTGTGTGCAAGAGGTTGCAAGGGGAAGTACCCCTCAAAGTGAAAATGTGGGAAGTGTATTAACCCCTGGTGTTGTGGGTGAGAGTCTGAAGTTTCAGCTGAGTATGCTGTGGGACCAGTCATCACTCCGTGCAAATGGAAGTTTTGAAAGTGGTGGTACAGTAGGCAGAGTACTTTTGTATTAGCTCTTGTGTGCGGTAGGTGAGTACTTCTTTATATGTTTGAGTGGTCTGGTTTGAATGGTTGTATTGCTGGACTGCTCTAGCTCTAGTGTTTGATTATTGTGTTGTGTTTTTTTCAGCATGCATCTTCTGGAGACTGACTTAAATGTATTCAAAAGACATCTGTAGGAAGCTGGCTCTGTATATACTATACCAAAGTAAGGAATAATGTGCACAGAGTCCAGTGGATCCTTAAAGGTAGGCAGAGGTAAAAGTAGATACATACTCTCTATTAGTGGTAGTGTGGGCGAGCAGTGAGGCCTTATCAGAGGGTAGTGTTAAGCCTTTATTGTACACACTCAGGCAAGAAATTATTTCACATACTCAAAGATTGCGATTCAAGAGGTCTTTATTCGATTTACATCATAAAAGACAAATACATAATAAAAAAAGCTGTTCATACGCTTTTACATATAAGATAATAAATACGTTACATATTAAAACCATGTTAAGAAAATTATTAAATTTTAGACAGTGATGTACCGGAAGACCCCTTACTACATAAAAACAATGCTACATTGAAGCTAAGAGTCATAAAAACATATACAATGGGAACTTCATTTACCAAGGTTGCGAATACGGATTGACCAGGCCCAGCTCACGAATTTTGCTACACCAATGGCGATAGAGGGGGAAGTATCAGTTTTAAGAATCCTAGTCGCTGCAACAGCAGATCTAGTACCTAGTAAGCGGCAGACTGGTAAAAGCCAAACTTTTCTGGGTAACAAGTACTTAGGGCAGCAGAAGAAAAGATGTTCAATATTCTCTACTGCTGTTACACAGAAGGGTATTGGAACAGGGTTAACCCATAACAAGTCACTGAGACCTGGGTATTCGAAGTACTGAAAGGAAGGGGTCTCAGTGGGAGAAAAAATGTACTTATAAATTTAAAGAAGATTTAGACAATACTAAATGAATTCGACATTGTTTTAATTCACAATGAGGAGCAATGTATCGAATACATTAACATTTTAATGCATGAAGTAGGTTGAACGGTGCCCAAAGGGGGGAGGGAGGAGGTGATAGTGTGAGGATGGCGTGATGGAAAAATTGTGACAATAAAAACAAGAAATATCCAAGAATCTTTTTTACAATTGTGTTTTCATTTCATTACACATAGAATAATTCACTGTGCCGATAGATACACAACAATGTCATACTCCAATGCAGCAATTACTGTCAAAAATGTGGGGAAGGAGTTGACTATACGGACGTTGTCGACGTTTCGACCCTCTGAATAGCGCAGGGTTGGTTGAGCCCTTGCCGTGGGGTCTTCTTCAGGACAGGGAAACGGGCAGGCAACCTGATAAATACGTATATATAGAGGATATTAATAATGAGATGGCGGAATGTATCCATTAATACACAAACAGCATTTAAAATCACTATCGCACACATGGAAGAGCATACCGTTGTACTTGGCGCTCTATCTGATCTCTGCAATCGTCTTCCGAGTGGTTTGACGAACTGCAGTTTTGAAAGAAAGTAGAACGTGACTTAGACTGGAATGTATGTGCATAAGGCACTACAAAGGAATCATGGTAATTATGATCAATTCTCACCGTTAGGATAAGCAGTCCATAATTTGATAGAGATACATAGTAGAGAGTTGGAGAGCACGGCCGACCGCGGGGCGGTGACACAGTTAATTTCTGAAAAGACGATATGAAAGTTTTAGGATATTGGGTACTATACATATAGTCAGTTGGTGTTAATGATAATTTGAAAGGGAGACTTCCGCTTACCGGCGTCCCAATCAGATCAATGGGTGTTGATGCCTCCCCTCTGTGTCAGTAAAAATCTGAAAAATGGGTAAGGACGGGCTTAGACACTTGCGTGTACCACAAATTATTTAATTACAAGATTGACGGGGCATACGGACTCACCGATGTGTTCAACTGGATCGGTTTGGTGTAAGGCGCAACCTCGGTTTGATGGTTGACCTGGGAAGGGAAATTGCACACAATCAGCCATTGATCGACGGAGGATGTCTATTCAAAGATCGGGTGCAGTATGGAGGCATTAGGAGCATAATCGGCTAAGGCTTACCTCTATTGCCGACTGAATCGGACCACGGGGAACGCTGGCGTCTGGCAAGACGTGGCAGATTTCCTGGTTAGTAACATAACCATGGAAACGGAGCACGTGACCCGCGCGCTTGCAAATGGAGCGCGAAGACAGACTGTGGTGGAACTCGGTAAACACATGTATCGGCAATTATAATAAAATTCCGATTAGGCTGAAAACCATTACTGGGTGTTGGGGGGCAATGGCCTAAATTACAACCATGGTTACATTATTGGTATGGATGCGATGTGAAAAACGGGATCCTCTCGCGGTTGCCATGGAGACTGACGCTGTATTGGGCGAGTTAGTGTAAAATGACGGGTGGCCCAGAGCCCATCATAAAGATACGACTCTTATGCGGACATATCAAGATACAACTTTAGTGCAGACACCTCGATGTCAATACAGTGCTTAAGTTGGGATACATCATATTATGATTGGAGGCGTTATTATATCGCTGGTGGATATTATTAAAAAAGTTCATAGCAACAGACAGACGCATTTATACATTATTAGTAACTAGGGGAGTACCTCTCTGCAAGAGGGTATAGTCCCACTCGATATACATTGGACTCGTTAAAAAAGTTCATAGCAACAGACCGACGCATTTATACATTACTAGTAACTGGGGGAGTACCTCTCTGCAAGAGGGTATAGTCCCACTCGATATACATTGGACTCGTTTAGCCCAGACCCGGGTGATACCATAGAAAACACCATGATCTTGGTACCTCAACGTGTGATGTTCATCATAGAGCCATACATGTCAATGAAGGGCGTACCTCTCACAAGAGGGTAAAGGCCTTTCACATTTGCGGGAATCCTGACACCAAGGGTTTGTGACTGCATATCAAGGCATTATAGCTAACTGCGAAAATGAACTGTCAAATTCATTCAACCCATTTGCAATCGAATCAAAATGAAACATCCATTTAATTTCCCGGACATTTAAAATGTTCGTAATATTGCCACCCCGGGGGCCCAATGTTGCCTTCTCCAAAATCACCCATTTTAAACTGTCAGGGGAGTGGGCTGCGGACTTGAAGTGATCTACTAAAGGCGCCCCTTGTACATCACACCTGATCCTGCTCATGTGCTGAAGAATCCGTACTTTGGCCCTTTGTTGTGTCTGGCCTATGTATATTAATCCACATGGACAGACAATGGCGTAAATTACGTTGGATGTGTTGCAATTACTATGGAACTTCAATGGAATTGTGTGTTGATGATGTACAAAATCCCTGGTTTGGATCGTGGTGTCGCATGCCTTACAATTGCCACATCTGAAGTGGCCCAGGATCGGTGGAAGATTCCATAGAGAGGTGATTGTGGGTTCGTCGGGGGTGGATAGAAACGAACGCACTACATGGTCTTTAACACTCTTGGCTCGTTTGAATGCATGAAGAGGAGTTCCTTTTTGATTGAGGTCATCTGATATCAATTGCCAATGTTTGTTGATTATCTGTTTGATTTGGTTACTCTTGGTAGAGAATGTTGTTACACACACTATTCTTTGTTCTTCAGCTGGTTTCTTTTCTTTAGGAGTAAGTAACTCATCCCTTGGGTAATACCAGGCGCGCTTCCTTGATTTTTTCACCAAGCGCTTGGGATAACCTCGCTGGTGAAGACGGTTAGTCAACTGTTCTGATTCTAGCAAATAGTGTTCTTTGTTGGAACAATTACGACGGATCCGGAGAAACTGTCCGAATGGTAAGTTATCCCGGAGGGCACGAGGGTGATGGCTGTTGTATTGTAGCAATGAATTGCGTTCTGCTGGTTTCCGGTACAATGTAGTTTGTAGAGTGCCTGACTCTTCGTAGATAGTGATATCTAGAAAATTGATCCGCTTATTGTCTGATTCACTAGTGAACTTTAGATGCGGTGATTGCAGATTGAGCCACAAAAGGAAAGCTGCTAGTTCATCAGAGCTGCCATTCCAGATCAGGAGAATATCGTCTATATATCGTATCCATAGACTTAGTTGATCTCTAAATGGATTCAGATCATTGTGTACGGTGTTCTTCTCAAAGGCTGCCATGTACAAAATTGCTACATCTGGAGCAAAAGGAGCACCCATAGCTACACCGAAGGTCTGTAAGTAGAATTTATTTTTGAAGATGAAGAAGTTCTTGGTCATGGCTATGGTCAATAGCGCTATGATAAAATCCGTAGGTACTTGTACTGGTGCTGGTCGTTCGTTTAAGCACCTTGTGATCACCGCCAGTGCTTCTTGCTGGGGGATGCAGGTGTAAAGGGATACCACATCACAAGTGGCCAGTATTTCATGTTGGGGATCAAATTGTCGGTTCTCGACGATCGTGATTGTGTGCATGGTATCTCGGATGTACGATTGACAGGATTCAGCTAATGGTTTGATGAAGAAATCGATATATTTTCCCAATGGTTCCAGGATTGAACCACATCCAGAGACGATAGGTCGTCCCGGTGGTGCGGTCATACTCTTGTGTACCTTTGGTATGGTGTAAATGGTTGCAAGTCGAGGATATTTCTGATTGAGATAACCGTATTCATTTTCAGATAAAAAACCCTGTTCGAGGCCTGCCTTAGTCAGCACTTGGATCTCGGTGGCAATAGCTTGAGTAGGATCAGATCTTAAAAGTCGATAGCTTGCCCCATCATTGAGTTGCCGAAGGATTTCTGATTCATAGTCGGAGGTGTCCTGAACGACTATGGCACCACCCTTGTCGGCGGGCTTGATGACAATCATGTTATTGTTTGCAAGTGACTGCAAGGCTGTCCTTTCAACTTTGCTTACATTGTATTTGGTGAATGAGCGGGAGTTCAAAACTTCCTGCACGTCTCTCCATACTACTGCTTCATAGGCTAGTATTTTGGATGACATGGCACCAGAATGTGGAACAAAGACAGAGGGTGTCTTAGTCCAGTGAGAGACTGATTGGATGGTGTCGTTGCAGTTCTGAAAAAATACCGCAAGCGTATTTTACGAAAAAATTTGTACAATTCTGTGCGAATTGTAAAATCGTCCGGACGATTTGTCGGGACATACGACAAGCCTTTACTCAGAACACTGATTTTGTTTGTATCCAATACATGTTGTGATATATTGATTATGGGATGCAAAGTTGTTGAAGGGATCACCATCTGTAGGTCTTGTTGCGCGTGGTTCTCTCCCCATGTTGGTCTGACTGGAAGTGCACTTGCTTGGGTGTCTGTCCTCTGCCTCCATCCCAGTTGTTCGCGTTCTGTCGCGGGCCACGCTGCTGGCCCCTGGACCAGTTGTTGCCCCTGCCACGCGTTGGGCGCCATGGCGCCTGACCTTGTCCTAAAAAAGGATTTTGTTGATGTTGCTGGTATCCGTAGTTGGGGTAATTCTGATAATTGCTCGGACCCGCCTGATCTTGATCGCCTTGCATTAAAATGTTAATGTATTCGATACATTGCTCCTCATTGTGAATTAAAACAATGTCGAATTCATTTAGTATTGTCTAAATCTTCTTTAAATTTATAAGTACATTTGTTCTCCCACTGAGACCCCTTCCTTTCAGTACTTCGAATACCCAGGTCTCAGTGACTTGTTATGGGTTAACCCTGTTCCAATACCCTACTTCGAGCAAACTATCGTTTGCGAGGTTCTTGTATTTTAAATTTTTCATTTTTTGAAACACACTCCACAGCACACTATGGTTGAGAGAGAACTTCTCTCATACTCAGAGGATTATATAGAGAAACTACTAGAGAATCCAGACAATCTCTTCTTCTCTAATGATGTTCCAACTATAGACTTCACACTAAAGGACAAGATATCACGACTGGAGAGATTGGAGAAAAAGCTGGTCCGCACACGTTGGCACGGTCATCTTTTGACAAGATACTTGAAAGAAAACATCATTCCGGTCGGACTCCAAATCAAAATTGAGCCAGCTATATTCATAGAGGTTCCAAAATTTAAGGAGGGATTCAGCCACGTTGCTAATAACTGCTCCCGTCATTGGATGGTCCTGGGCGTGGAGACTGCTGTGGAACAAGTTCAGTTGATCACCGCTGAAATCAAGACTTTAAAATCAGAAATAGCCGCTGATGCCAATTTTGCAAGTGCAAAGGAAACTCTCACCAACCTTGAGGCTTCCCTAAAAGACTTTGATGTTACAACGCAAAATCGCAAACTAGAAAAACTGGCAAGAGACCTTCGCCTATACGATAAGAAAAAAACTTACCCGTACTTGAACGAGGATTACTTCCGTCAAGACGCACAAGGACGATTTACCAACAGAGGACGAGGAACATACAGAGGAAGACGGAATTATCAGACCTTCTCGGACTCCTCCTACAGCTCTGAAGGCGATCAAGATCAGGCGGGTCCGAGCAATTATCAGAATTACCCCAACTACAGATACCAGCAACATCAACAAAATCCTTTTTTAGGACAAGGTCAGGCGCCATGGCGCCCAACGCGTGGCAGGGGCAACAACTGGTCCAGGGGCCAGCAGCGTGGCCCGCGACAGAACGCGAACAACTGGGATGGAGGCAGAGGACAGACACCCAAGCAAGTGCACTTCCAGTCAGACCAACATGGGGAGAGAACCACGCGCAACAAGACCTACAGATGGTGATCCCTTCAACAACTTTGCATCCCATAATCAATATATCACAACATGTATTGGATACAAACGAAATCAGTGTTCTGAGTAAAGGCTTGTCGTATGTCCCGACAAATCGTCGGGACGATTTTACAATTCGCACAGAATAGTACAAATTTTTTCGTAAAATACGCTTGCGGTATTTTTTCAGAACTGCAACGACACCATCCAATCAGTCTCTCACTGGACTAAAAACACCCTCTGTCTTTGTTCCACATTCTGGTGCCATGTCATCCAAAATACTAGCCTATGAAGCAGTAGTATGGAGAGACGTGCAGGAAGTTTTGAACTCCCGCTCATTCACCAAATACAATGTAAGCAAAGTTGAAAGGACAGCCTTGCAGTCACTTGCAAACAATAACATGATTGTCATCAAGCCCGCCGACAAGGGTGGTGCCATAGTCGTTCAGGACACCTCCGACTATGAATCAGAAATCCTTCGGCAACTCAATGATGGGGCAAGCTATCGACTTTTAAGATCTGATCCTACTCAAGCTATTGCCACCGAGATCCAAGTGCTGACTAAGGCAGGCCTCGAACAGGGTTTTTTATCTGAAAATGAATATGGTTATCTCAATCAGAAATATCCTCGACTTGCAACCATTTACACCATACCAAAGGTACACAAGAGTATGACCGCACCACCGGGACGACCTATCGTCTCTGGATGTGGTTCAATCCTGGAACCATTGGGAAAATATATCGATTTCTTCATCAAACCATTAGCTGAATCCTGTCAATCGTACATCCGAGATACCATGCACACAATCACGATCGTCGAGAACCGACAATTTGATCCCCAACATGAAATACTGGCCACTTGTGATGTGGTATCCCTTTACACCTGCATCCCCCAGCAAGAAGCACTGGCGGTGATCACAAGGTGCTTAAACGAACGACCAGCACCAGTACAAGTACCTACGGATTTTATCATAGCGCTATTGACCATAGCCATGACCAAGAACTTCTTCATCTTCAAAAATAAATTCTACTTACAGACCTCCGGTGTAGCTATGGGTGCTCCTTTTGCTCCAGATGTAGCAATTTTGTACATGGCAGCCTTTGAGAAGAACACCGTACACAATGATCTGAATCCATTTAGAGATCAACTAAGTCTATGGATACGATATATAGACGATATTCTCCTGATCTGGAATGGCAGCTCTGATGAACTAGCAGCTTTCCTTTTGTGGCTCAATCTGCAATCACCGCATCTAAAGTTCACTAGTGAATCAGACAATAAGCGGATCAATTTTCTAGATATCACTATCTACGAAGAGTCAGGCACTCTACAAACTACATTGTACCGGAAACCAGCAGAACGCAATTCATTGCTACAATACAACAGCCATCACCCTCGTGCCCTCCGGGATAACTTACCATTCGGACAGTTTCTCCGGATCCGTCGTAATTGTTCCAACAAAGAACACTATTTGCTAGAATCAGAACAGTTGACTAACCGTCTTCACCAGCGAGGTTATCCCAAGCGCTTGGTGAAAAAATCAAGGAAGCGCGCCTGGTATTACCCAAGGGATGAGTTACTTACTCCTAAAGAAAAGAAACCAGCTGAAGAACAAAGAATAGTGTGTGTAACAACATTCTCTACCAAGAGTAACCAAATCAAACAGATAATCAACAAACATTGGCAATTGATATCAGATGACCTCAATCAAAAAGGAACTCCTCTTCATGCATTCAAACGAGCCAAGAGTGTTAAAGACCATGTAGTGCGTTCGTTTCTATCCACCCCCGACGAACCCACAATCACCTCTCTATGGAATCTTCCACCGATCCTGGGCCACTTCAGATGTGGCAATTGTAAGGCATGCGACACCACGATCCAAACCAGGGATTTTGTACATCATCAACACACAATTCCATTGAAGTTCCATAGTAATTGCAACACATCCAATGTAATTTACGCCATTGTCTGTCCATGTGGATTAATATACATAGGCCAGACACAACAAAGGGCCAAAGTACGGATTCTTCAGCACATGAGCAGGATCAGGTGTGATGTACAAGGGGCGCCTTTAGTAGATCACTTCAAGTCCGCAGCCCACTCCCCTGACAGTTTAAAATGGGTGATTTTGGAGAAGGCAACATTGGGCCCCCGGGGTGGCAATATTACGAACATTCTAAATGTCCGGGAAATTAAATGGATGTTTCATTTTGATTCGATTGCAAATGGGTTGAATGAATTTGACAGTTCATTTTCGCAGTTAGCTATAATGCCTTGATATGCAGTCACAAACCCTTGGTGTCAGGATTCCCGCAAATGTGAAAGGCCTTTACCCTCTTGTGAGAGGTACGCCCTTCATTGACATGTATGGCTCTATGATGAACATCACACGTTGAGGTACCAAGATCATGGTGTTTTCTATGGTATCACCCGGGTCTGGGCTAAACGAGTCCAATGTATATCGAGTGGGACTATACCCTCTTGCAGAGAGGTACTCCCCCAGTTACTAGTAATGTATAAATGCGTCGGTCTGTTGCTATGAACTTTTTTAACGAGTCCAATGTATATCGAGTGGGACTATACCCTCTTGCAGAGAGGTACTCCCCTAGTTACTAATAATGTATAAATGCGTCTGTCTGTTGCTATGAACTTTTTTAATAATATCCACCAGCGATATAATAACGCCTCCAATCATAATATGATGTATCCCAACTTAAGCACTGTATTGACATCGAGGTGTCTGCACTAAAGTTGTATATTGATATGTCCGCATAAGAGTCGTATCTTTATGATGGGCTCTGGGCCACCCGTCATTTTACACTAACTCGCCCAATACAGCGTCAGTCTCCATGGCAACCGCGAGAGGATCCCGTTTTTCACATCGCATCCATACCAATAATGTAACCATGGTTGTAATTTAGGCCATTGCCCCCCAACACCCAGTAATGGTTTTCAGCCTAATCGGAATTTTATTATAATTGCCGATACATGTGTTTACCGAGTTCCACCACAGTCTGTCTTCGCGCTCCATTTGCAAGCGCGCGGGTCACGTGCTCCGTTTCCATGGTTATGTTACTAACCAGGAAATCTGCCACGTCTTGCCAGACGCCAGCGTTCCCCGTGGTCCGATTCAGTCGGCAATAGAGGTAAGCCTTAGCCGATTATGCTCCTAATGCCTCCATACTGCACCCGATCTTTGAATAGACATCCTCCGTCGATCAATGGCTGATTGTGTGCAATTTCCCTTCCCAGGTCAACCATCAAACCGAGGTTGCGCCTTACACCACACCGATCCAGTTGAACACATCGGTGAGTCCGTATGCCCCGTCAATCTTGTAATTAAATAATTTGTGGTACACGCAAGTGTCTAAGCCCGTCCTTACCCGTTTTTCAGATTTTTACTGACACAGAGGGGAGGCATCAACACCCATTGATCTGATTGGGACGCCGGTAAGCGGAAGTCTCCCTTTCAAATTATCATTAACACCAACTGACTATATGTATAGTACCCAATATCCTAAAACTTTCATATCGTCTTTTCAGAAATTAACTGTGTCACCGCCCCGCGGTCGGCCGTGCTCTCCAACTCTCTACTATGTATCTCTATCAAATTATGGACTGCTTATCCTAACGGTGAGAATTGATCATAATTACCATGATTCCTTTGTAGTGCCTTATGCACATACATTCCAGTCTAAGTCACGTTCTACTTTCTTTCAAAACTGCAGTTCGTCAAACCACTCGGAAGACGATTGCAGAGATCAGATAGAGCGCCAAGTACAACGGTATGCTCTTCCATGTGTGCGATAGTGATTTTAAATGCTGTTTGTGTATTAATGGATACATTCCGCCATCTCATTATTAATATCCTCTATATATACGTATTTATCAGGTTGCCTGCCCGTTTCCCTGTCCTGAAGAAGACCCCACGGCAAGGGCTCAACCAACCCTGCGCTATTCAGAGGGTCGAAACGTCGACAACGTCCGTATAGTCAACTCCTTCCCCACATTTTTGACAGTAATTGCTGCATTGGAGTATGACATTGTTGTGTATCTATCGGCACAGTGAATTATTCTATGTGTAATGAAATGAAAACACAATTGTAAAAAAGATTCTTGGATATTTCTTGTTTTTATTGTCACAATTTTTCCATCACGCCATCCTCACACTATCACCTCCTCCCTCCCCCCTTTGGGCACCGTTCAACCTACTTCATGCATTAAAATGTTAATGTATTCGATACATTGCTCCTCATTGTGAATTAAAACAATGTCGAATTCATTTAGTATTGTCTAAATCTTCTTTAAATTTATAAGTACATTTGTTCTCCCACTGAGACCCCTTCCTTTCAGTTACACAGAAGGGGCACTTGTCGCTACCACCAGTTGACCAGGAGTGCGTAAGCCCCCGCACGGGTAACGAGCCTACTCGTAATTGATGATACAGTTTGCGATCATTTGGCTTAGTATTTAAGTCCCAGTAGGGTTCATATTTAGGGACATCCTTTACAGCCAAAAATTCCAGTGACATGGCAGGACCAACAACCATAGTGGATCTCCTCTCAGCGATCCAGTGCCAATAAATATCTTTAAGTGCCTTTTTTGATGGAAAGGTCGCACGTGCTGGATCAACCCATAATGCCTCCAGGCTCAAATTTTTCAAAAGCATCCTGAGATGAGAGAACCAGGGGACCCTATGGGACCCTTCAAGCCCCCTTACCTCAACGATAGCCTCAGCAAACAGGGTTAATTCAGGTGTAGTCCACAGACGACGCCAGAACGCCAGTGGTCTATACCGTGCCACGTCCTCGATGGATTTAACACCTAAGTCAAGCTGCAGGGGTAAGCAAGGTGTTGATTGTGGGAGACCAGTTGCCATTCTGAGGAACCTATTCTGAGCCACCCTCAAAGTGGATAAATCACTATACCCCCACAGTTCTGCACCGTAGATAGTTGCAGGAATTATCTTGGAGCCATACATTTTTACGAATGGTGCCAGGGGTTTAGTGAGAGATTTTGCGTGCTCCTTCAGTAAGGCTCCCCCAAGTTGGGCATGTTTCAGAGTCATAAGATCCAATTGGGGTTTCCAGCTCAAGTTTTCACTTAATGTGACACCCAGATATGTAAAAACCTCCGTTTGATCCAAAATGGCTCCGCTCATCGACACCTTGGCCTTCACAGCCTTGGGGCCTCGCAGAACCATAAATTTGGTCTTGTTGACGTTCACCTCTAACTCATGCTCGCTGCAGAAACACTCAAAACGGGCCAGAGCGGACTGAAGGCCCTGCCTCATTTTAGAAATAATAAGAGTGTCGTCCGCGAACATGAGGAGGGGAATTTTCCTTTCAGCAAGGGAGGGCGCGTCCGTTGGATGGTTAGAAAAATACTTAGTCACCCCATTAATAAACAAGGAAAAAAGGGTGGGCGCCAACACACACCCTTGTCTAACCCCCTTGGCAACTTTAAAACTGTCCGTGACCTCCCCTGGACCACCCCATCTTACTTTGGCATAGGTGTTTGAGTGCAGATTGATCAGTAGCGCCACCTGCTCTTTTGGCATGCCCAAATCCAGCAAGACTTCCCAGAGCTGAGACCTGGGCACTAGGTCGAACGCAGACCTGAGGTCCACAAATGCCGCAAACAACAAACCTCCCCCAAGATAGACCACCTTCCAATATAATAACATAAATCTAAAAACTTGCTCTAATGTCCCCATATGTTGCCGAAAACCCGCCTGGAGAGGACTTAAAACATCATAATCAGAGATCCAAGTCTGGATCCTACCCAAAAGAAGGCGAGCCACAATCTTTTGTACAGCATCAATAAGGCTAATAGGTCGATAATTAGCCGTTACTGAGCGATCACCCTTCTTGTGAATAGGGAGGATCTCCGGCCCCAGCCATGAGTCAGGGACTTTTGTACCCCTTGCCAAAGCATTGGCTAAAAGAACAATGTATGGGACCCAGAGGTCCTGTTCCTGCTTAAACATATCAGCTGGTATGCAGTCAGGTCCTGGTGCTTTACCCCCCGGGATAACCCTTAACACTGCCCTCACTTCTGTAGGCGTAAAGACCAACGCTTCGTTGGAAGTAATGGGCAACAAAATTGCAGAACTAGTGACATTCGCTTTAAATTGATTCCCATAGTATTCGACCCATTCCCTTGGCTCAACACAGTTTGAGGGGGATCTATCCTGTAGGCGATTGCCCCATTTAAGCTGCCGCCAGAATTTAGTCATGTTATTACTCTGGCAAGCCTCCAACAGTTCCTTCCAACGGGTCTCATCCCAGTTCTTTTTGGCAGTGGCCTGCACAGCTTTGTAGGTGGCCCTGCAACTGCGGATTAAGCTCTGATCTCTTGACTTTAAAGCCGCATGCAGCGCCTTTTGCGACTCCCTGCATGCACTGTCAAACCAGGTTAGGGGCTTCAGCTTGTTTTTTCTAGGGCCAGTAGATTTAATAAAAAGAGTTTTAAGATTTAGAAAAAGATCCCTATGTAATGTAGTGATGTTGTCCAGAAGGGCCGACTCTTGGCTGAACCCGCTGATTTGAATCATTGTATCCCTCAGCATGGTTCTAATCCTTGACAGAACCTCCTCATCCAGGGCTATTTTAGGCCAGCTAACCCTTCTTTCATTATTAGATAATGAGACCTGCGGCAGGGACGCATCTGCCACCAAGGGCTCTGTGAAGGTACCTTCTTTGATCGATAGAACCAGTGGATTGTGATCACTCTCGGCTCTATTTACAACCACCATATCCAGCAGACTGGGCCACATTTCCACATTCACCAGGATATAGTCAATGCGGGAACCAGATCTGCCATTATCGTAAGTCATTGCCCCCATCCTATCGGGCTTCAAACGCCCATTGACTGCACGCATTCCCTGATTTAAGCATAGACCCTTCAAAAATATGGCTGATTGGGACCATTTCTTTATAGGTTGTAATTCTAAACCCGGAATGCCCCATAAAGAGTCCTCATCTTCAGTGAGCATACCATCATCCAACCCCATAGGTTCAAAACAGGTATTGAAGTCCCCCAATACCACCCTATTTGTATTCACCGTCAATGAACTTAAGAGACCCTCCAACACCAGTGCAACAGGAGAGCATTTTCCCCCTTGGATACCCCGCATATAGATATTTACAATCACCATATTCAGTCCCGAAGACGAATTTACCCGTATGGCCAACATATCGGGGTTGTCCAGCGGGAGCTCCTCCACTGTTACTCCCACATGTTGGCGTACCCAAATGGCTAGACCACCCACTGGTCTGCCCCTTGCACCCTTCACAGCTGGTCTAGAATAGTTCAGAAAGCCAGCGCAAAAAATAGGCCCGTAGCCCAGGTTTCCTGGAATGTCCAAATATCAGAATGGTCTATGAAGGACCCCCAGTCAGGCAGATCAAGCTTTGATTCAAGTCCAGCAATATTCCAGGAGCATATCCGTAGCATCGGTAAACACTGATCAGTTGCCCCCTCCCAACTCCTGCCGAGCTAGATGTGGCTGGGCAGGGTGGACAGAGAGATGGGCTAGCATCAATGCAAGTAGGTAGGAAACTTACAGGTAAGACTGGAAGTAATGTTTCACCAAGGGTGGCTTTATCAACATTTA
Organism: Lissotriton helveticus; assembly: GCF_964261635.1. Taxonomy (NCBI): domain Eukaryota; kingdom Metazoa; phylum Chordata; class Amphibia; order Caudata; family Salamandridae; genus Lissotriton; species Lissotriton helveticus. The sequence continues at coordinate 2,113,414,081 of NC_136063.1, forward strand.
AACCAACAGATATCCCCTGTTCAGATCCCACTAAAAATGAGCAGCAGTCAACAGAAGGGAATACAGTTTTAGACTCAATGGATTGTACAGATAAAGGGCTCTCATATGCTGAATGTAATAAAAGGTTTGATGTTAAAATCACCATACCCAGTGGACTGCCAACAGAGTACCCCGGCTGTCAATCACACCCATCGAAGCAGGAGAGAATGTTAAATCTGTTAGATGTTTCTAACGGGGTAAATGGAATCAAATGATCCATTCTCATGTTCCCATGTAAATGATCCAACCTCCCTGGAGGCATACTATAACTTCTAACAGGCACTGTATTCCACCCAAGATCGTTCCTGGTGGGCAAAGGTCTAAGAACTTGCCCCGTGTAACTATAATTGGGTGGCATATACATGTTGGACTGAGTGTCAGCTAGTCCTCCCGGGTAGAAGGGGGGGTCACAAGGGATCTTGGATAGAAGAATGTTAAGTCATATGGAACTATAGCACTACTCAAGTTCCCCGAGGACCCATTCAGTATAAGTCTGACTGCCTCTGGGTCTCTAAAGTTTATTACAATAAGGTCTCCCTTTAAATTTTTTTCCCTACTGCCCAACCAGGGGAGACACCTGACATGAACAATCTCTCCATTGATATAATATGGGAGTGGTCTGTTTAATCCTAGCCAGTGCAATGTTTTGTTCTTTAACTGGGAGTACACCTCCCTTTTACCAACCTCTAGGGTTGAGACTCCTGTGAGCACGACCACAAAAGGCACAGCATCGGGAGGCAATTCAACATTAGGGCCCTGCAATTTGTCATTGGTAGGTCGACTCAACCTTCCCCATCCCACTCGCTTGTTCTGGGAGGTCAGATTTTCCCCTCCCTTCTGAGGTTCTCTAGCAACCAGTGCAGCAGATTTTGCTGCTGTCACCAGAGGGACCTGTTGGTCAGCTTGCTGAGTTGCTGGTGCTCCCGAATGGGTATTAGCAGGGGGTATGTTAACTTTGGTAATGCCCTTAATAGGGCCCTTGGGGGCAGCCTGAGACAAGACAGGGGCAATTAGAGCCTGAGCTGTGGCCAACGATGGAGGGACTGGCTTTTCAATAATCAAAGAGGACCCTGCCCCGGCATTATCAACAAACAATAACTCAAGGTTCCCCAGCCGTTTTTCCACCCTCTTCAGAATATCTAGTATTGGGTGCATAAAGGACCTAAATAGGTGCTCAATAGAATCACAAGGGGTGCCAGACCATAAGACTTTCTCTAGGGGGGGAAGGGCTGGCCTCATTTCACATAATGAATCGGTAACGGGCATTATCTCAGCTGTATCTAATACCTCAGGGGCCGGAGGTACCAGCACCGCAGGAGCCGGTGACACTACAGCAGAGATTTCTGAGGCCTTGACCTTAGATACTGCTGATACATTAGATTTTAGTGATTTGCCAAACTCAGAATGACTGAGCTTACACCTCTGAGGTGCCCCCCCCTCCCTTCTCCGTTTAGCTGGAGGAGGACCATGAACTTTAGGTACGTAAGGCAACTTGCCCTTCTTTTTAGGTAACTCCCTGGCTGGAAGAGAAGGCACATTAATTGCATCTAGTCCTGTACAATGAATACTTGGGGTCGCCACACTGGGTGAAGGAGCAGTATTTACAACAACTTGATGCGGTGAGGTGTCTCTAAGGAGTAAGGGAAATTTGTCCAAGGACAGTGGGTCCTCGCTAGAAGAGACAGAGACTGAGACTGAGTCCGGCAAAACGGATACAACCATCAAATCCGACAAAGGTCTATTTTTCAGGGAATCAATGGAGCGGCGTCGCTCAGTCCTGCGCTCTGCCATCGCAATATCCTTATCCAACTCCGTAGCAGCCCTCGTAAAATAGCTCTCTAGTGTTCCTTTATTGGCCCCCGCAGACACCGATTTATCGCAGTTTGTAGACATAGTAAATACGTCCTACCTTCCCAACAGCCTGAGGGGCTTGTAAGGGCAAAAGAGGGGTGGCCCGTCCCGTCCTCCTCCGTCCCCGGACGTCCACAGACGGCCCGCCCTTTGCCCGGGCTTCGCCCGGCGTCCCGCGATACGGGTATTGCGCGTTTTTGTAGCGCCTACGGGGGCGGTGTCTGGCGGTGTCAGCTCCTGCCTCAGTGGCCCAAGGGAGGACTACTGCGCAGTTTGAAGTTTGCCCAGTTAAGTTCGTGTCCGCAATAGTATCGTGAGCAGATGCAATGTCCCAGGAAAACAAAGGAAAGACACCCACTCCACCGGTATCGCGCGGTTTTGTAGCGCCTACGGGGGCGGTGTCTGGCGGTGTCAGCTCCTGCCGCAGTGGCCCAAGGGAGTAGTAGTCCTCCTCTCGGCGGTCGCAGATGTCAGGAGCGGCGGCGGGAGGACTACTGCGCAGTTTGAAGTTTGCCCAGTTAAGTTCGTGTCCGCAATAGTATCGTGAGCAGATGCAATGTCCCAGGAAAACAAAGGAAAGACCAATTTGTTTTGTATAAAAATATTATTTAGTTGTATTTTATTTCTAGAACCAAGCCAGGCCTCGTACAGGTAAGTGTAATAGTACTTTGCAAGAATAATGCAGTTAAATACAGTTAGAATACAGTTGAATGCAACTGGATTGGTTACAGGTAAGTCACTTGTTTATACACAGTTGGAATTACTTTTCAGCTACTATTGAGATTATTTTGTAAGTTACTTTTCCAATTACTTTTTGAGTTACTTTTTCTACTCAGTGTGATATGCCTAGATATCACACAGGGACATTTCCGAGATAAAAGGTGAGTAAATCAGTTTTTGTATGTATACAGTTTCTTAAGGTTTCCTATAATTTTCCAACTCCACACACCATTTTTCACAGAAAAGCAGTCAATGCAATCCTATGGGAGGAAATTAAGTTATCCGTTTGCAGGTAAGTACTTGGTTTTGTGAGTTGGTTTTGTGGGGTTAGAACAAGGGTTTCCCCAGAGTCAAGGATGCACTCTCAAAGCACCCTCAGGGACACTAGGGCGGCCAGGTGCAGAGTGCTGAGGCCCAATGTTATCCAGTGAGGAATAGGGGCCTCGGTTGGTGGCTGCTCACGAGCAGGCCACAAGGTTGTGGGAGAAAAGCTTCTGGACTTAAGGTCAGGGCAAGGGGGATCCGAATTAGCACACAAGGTTCACCCATAGTGGCACAGGGGCGGACGGATTTAGGGTGCTGTTTTGGCATCGGACGCCCCGTTACATTCAATGGGGAGTCTCTACTTTGAACAAACACTGCAGGCTCGGGCACGAAGATCTGCTGAAAGTGACCACCGGTTGGAGAGGTAAATTGGGATGTTGTGGGAATCTGAGACACTGTCGGTTTAGCCACCCAGGGCCATGGGGCGTCGGGTGCAGGGGTGTCTTTTGGCGTCAGGTTTTCCTTACCGGCTCTAGTCATGGTCGGAGGGATCCTTCAGAAAGGGGCTGCAGGTTTCATCTGGAGACTTGAGGCAGGTCAGGGATCACCACATCCCAGGTCAGGATCGCTGGGGAGACCTCCTGGTGGTGCTTGACCCCTCGAACTCAGGCAGTGGTGTCGAGTGCACAGTGGTGCAGACATCCATATTTGGACAGAGCCAGAGTCTGTTGGTGAGCAAATCCAGTGCTCATGGGAGACAAAGTTTGGTTGGGGAAGGCAGGGCAGGTCCTCCCGGTTCTGGGGGGCTGCTGGCTGCAGGACACACCGGGAATCCGCTGAAGCAGGTTGAGGTCGGGACAGGCCAGTAGGGCTGGGGCCAAGTCGGTCAGTGTCCGCCTCTTCTTCTTTCAGCACGGCTCTATGGGCCTTCTTCTTCTTGTATCATCTTGTCTGAGGAGGCAAGGTTCAGGGTTGCCCCTTATTACTACATTTAGGAGCGTTTCAGGTAGGTAAAGGTTGGGACCAGTGGTTCCCTTTCTTGGGGTGGGTACACCCTCCATTATGCCACCCTCCAGTGAGAGGGGGGCATAAGCTTCACTCTGGTTGGCTGGGTCCCCCTATCTTCAAGATGGCGGGGACTGAGAGTTATGCTTCACCTCACCTCCCCCACCTGAGGGGTGCAGTTGGCAAAGGTGGGCGCACCTCCCCTTCTATCTTGTTTTTTCCACCGTTTCTCCCACCCAAAGTGAGGTCAGAACCGGTGGGGGACAGTTGCTGGGAGCATTAAAGGGCTGAGTCAACGTACAAAGGAAGCAAGCCTTCGTGGACCTGGCCCATCCTGGGGGAGGAGGCTTGGAACCTCGACCCAGGATGTGCTTTGTTTCAGGACCCCAATAGCATCAGGCTCTTGACCCAGGGGTCCAGAAACATTTCTGATGGAGGCAGCTGGCTAGCAGCCACTCAACCGAGACACTAGAGTCAGGTCATTTTTCAGGGGGCACCTCTAAGATGCCCTCTGAGTAAATTTTTCATTAAATCCCACACTGGCATCAGTGTGGGTTTATTGTGCTGAGAAGTTTGATATCAAACTTCTCAGTTTTCAGTAAAGCCATTAGGGTGCTGTGGGGTTCCTACTGACAAACTCCCATACCATGTATTCTTTATGGCATTACTGCACTTACAATATGTAAGAATGGACTTAGTCAATGGCGGGGTACAGGGCTCATGCACCTGTTCCCTCACCAGTGGCATAGTACAACCAGCTAGAGGGGTGGCTGACCTATGCCATAGGCAGTGGGTTGTAGGCATGGCACACAGGCATGTGTGCCATGTTTACTCTTCACTTTGTTCTGCACCAAACACTCAGCCTGCAATGGCAGTGTGTGTGTGTAAAGGTACAGGGCCTCTAATGATGGTACAATAAGTGCTGCAGCCCTTAGAGGCATTCCCTGGTCACAGTGCCCTTGGTATCTCTGTTACCTTTTACAAGGGACTTACATGTGGCCAGAGAGTTGCCAATTTGGGTGTGCAACAGTACAGATTTAGGGAAAGGCCCTGTGTACCTGGTTGGCAGGAACCCAGGGCACATCAAGTCAAAGTGCATCAACATCAGGCAAAAAGAGGGGGCAACCATGCAAAAACGGGCACTTTCCTACAACATCACAACTTTCTGGGGCAATTTCCGGAAGTTGTGATACAAGGCGCAGATTAAGTGCTTTCTTCGGCGTGGCACTTGGTCATGTTGGTTTGGCCAGCTGGTGCTACTGAGTGTAGAGTGTGGTATATTGCTGGGCTGCACTTTTGTGTGTCAGTGTGTGTTGCAGCATGTTATCCTTGTAGGGAAGTATGTGTTGCTTTTGAAAGATGGAGGTGTGAGAGTTTGTTGTGCTGTGTAGTTTAGTAAGCTAAGGTGGATTTGTGGGGACTTTTTGTGAAAGAGTAGTTGTGAAGAGAGGCTTTGTTTTGGACTCTGTTCAAGGGAGATTTGAGTGAAGGTGATGTATGGTTAAACTTTCCGTTTTTGTTTTGTTTTTGCCTTGAATGTGTAGACTCAAGGGTGATGGAGAAACCCTTCAAAGGAAGGAAGCTGGTGGGAATTGTGCTTTGGCTGTTGCGTGACTAAGTGCATGTGACTACATGTCCTGTGTGCATAAATGTTGTATATTGTAAGTGTGCAGACACATGGTGATAGGCCTGCATGTCTGAGGAGGTCACAAGACTTGCACATCTTGGACAATAGTGTACTGGTATTCACAAGACAATTGTTATTTAATTTCTTTGTTTGACATAAGGTGTGGATAGCCTTATGTTTTGACCAGTCGCAGAGTTTCTGTGACTGCTATATGTTTTTGGCTGTCTGTCCAGGTATTGAAGTGTTTAACAGGTTGTTGTTAGATGAATATGTAAGCTAGGCGTGTGGGCCATTGAGTGACTGACGATTGTCTCTGTACTTTATATGCAAGGAAGTAGCTGTTCTTTGTATTGCTGTTCGTAAGAGATGGAGGTGTGTAGTGTCCTGTCTGTCCCAGCGGCATAACAAAACTTGAGGGCCCCCCCTGGAACATACCTGGAGGGGCTCCCCTTCAGGCTCACTCAGGAGCTCTCTGTCCAAGTTACTGTGCTGAGAAGGCCCCCTGGAGCGCGGGCCCAGGCTGCGGGGGCCTTTGTTACGCCACTGGTCTGTCCCCGTTCCCTGAATGTCTGAGCTGGTGTCTGGGTTGGTGAGAGCGAATGATGAAACAGAATGTAGTTGCATGTGGTGGAGTGCAAGCTAGGAGATACAGACAGTTGGCGGGAGGATAGAGCCATGACAGGACCTATCTGCTGCGTATCCAAAGGGACTAACACTGAACAAAGAACTTACCTCCTATCCGAGTGACTCTAGACTCTTGTATGAAGACCCTGCCCTCTAACTTCAGCAGAGAGCAACGGGGAGAGGCAACATGCCTTCACTGTGCTGATGGCTAGCACTGTTTTTTTTTTTTTTTTTACTTTAGCTGAGTTTAGCATTTGAGTGATTGAATGTTCTGACGTGTTTCTCCTCTAATAATCTGCAGAAGTTAACGCCTCTTTGGAGTGAGGGGCTCCTACTATGAGCCCTTTAACTTTCATGTTTTTAGGTTTCACCAAAGATGCCTGAATGCCGCTGTGGGGTATCATGGATAGCCCACCTTTCCAGAACTTTTGTGCAATATTCTTGAAAACACTGTTTTACTTAACGGTACAGGCCCCCCCATCTTCTTTCTGCTCCTGGCACCTACCTACACAAGATGTAGCTCTTGCGGTGTCTCCCTTGCTTTCTACCGCTGGCCAACAGGGTCCTGAGAGGTGTTATCGCTGGCCATCAGGGTCCTGAGCGGTGTTACCGCTGGACATCAGGGTTCTGAGAGGTGTTACCGCTGGACATCAGGGTGCAGAGAGGTGTTACGGCTAGATGCCAGAGTCCTGAAAGATGTTACCGTTGGACACCAGGGTCCTGAGAGGTGTTACCGCTGGACGCCAGGATCCTGAGAGGTGTCACCGCTGGAGGCCAGGGTCCTGAGAGGTGTTAACGCTGGACGCTAGTGTACTGAGAGGTGTTACCGTTGGACGCTAGTGTACTGAGAGGTGTCACCGCTGGAGGCCAGGGTCCTGAGAGGTGTCAACGCTGGACGCCAGGGTCCTGAGAGGTGTTAACGCTGGACGCCAGTGTGCTGAGAGGTGTTACCGTTGGACCCCAGGGTCCTGAGAGGTGTTACCGCTGAACACCAAGGTCCTGATTAGGAGGGCCGAATTGGGAACCAAAACCGGCCCTGGCAAAGTGCTATGCTGCAAAAACGGCCCTATAACAAAAACGGGCCCAGGTGCCCAAAACCGGCCCCCACCTGTGCGGCACACCGGGGGATTGCCGGTGCCCCCTATGACCAGTCCGACCCTGGTCCTGAGAGGTGTTACCGCTGGACACCAGGGTACTGAGAGGTGTTACCGCTGGACACCAGGGTACTGAGAGGTGTTACCGCTGAATGTCAGGGTCCTGAGAGGTGTTACTGCTGACCCCAGAGTCCTGAGAGGTGTTACTGCTGTACGCCAGGGTACTGAGAGGTGTTACCGTTGGACGCCAATGTTCTGAGAGGTGTTACTGCTGGACACCAGGGTCCTGAGAGGTGTTACTGCTGACCCCGGAGTCCTGAGAGGTGTTACCGCTGGACGCCAGGGTCCTGAGAGGACCCCCAGCTTTTGGCACTGCAAGAAACACATTCTCAAAACTCAGGTTACTTTGAATCGGCCCTGGCAAAGTGCTATGCTGCAAAAATGGCCCTATAACAAAAACGGGCCCAGGTGCCCAAAACCGGCCCCCACCTGTGCGGACACCGGGGGATTACCGGTGCCCCCTATGGCCAGTCCGGCCCTGGTCCTGAGAGGTGTTACCGCTGGACACCAGGGTACTGAGACGTGTTACCGCTGAACGTCAGGGTCCTGAGAGGTGTTACTGCTGACCCCAGAGTCCTGAGAGGTGTTACCGCTGGACGCCAGGGTACTGAGAGGTGTTACTGCTGACCCCAGAGTCCTGGGAGGTGTTACCGCTGGACGCCAGGGTACTGAGAGGTGTTACAGTTGGACGCCAACGTACTGAGAGGTGCTACTGCTGACCCCAGAGTCCTGAGCGGTGTTACCGCTGGACGCCAGGGTCCTGAGAGGACCCCCAGCTTTTGGCACTGCAAGAAACACATTCTCAAAACTCAGGTTACTTTGAAAACCCTCGTGAAAGACATAACAACATTTTTGGATTTGAAGCAAGCACATTTAGTTTCCATAACTAGAAAGTGGGGCCATTCCACCCTATTTAATAGGTTCTTTCCCTCTGAAGATAAAAACATTTGAGAATGTGTTTTGCCTTGTGTGATCTGGGGGAATATTAACAAAAATGGCAAATCGATAAACATTCGTTTGATTCGTCAGAGGCTATATTTATTGTGATTCCAGAAAGGAATTCCTAACACGCACATTTTTCTGCTGTTATTCTTTCCATCAAGCTAGAAATGTATTCTTGCTTCAGTCCTTTTGAAGGCTAGAAATCCGAATTTGTTGCGGTGACCGGGGCTTTTAACACTGAAGATCTGCAGCTTGTAAACCGGTTTACAAAGCTCTTAAAAGGGTGATTTTTACTTAGGCATGAACTTTATTGGACCTGGGGCTCACGATGGCACATTATTTCAATAGTTGTTTCAATGTCAATTTCTGCAGTCTGCAACTCATAGCCGTGACCTAACAACATCCTCTTTACCAGAGTGAGATATGTAATTATTTTAATGTTTTCTGTTTTGAGGTAGTTGTTATACATATTTCAATTAAGGATTCATTAATTCATTCACTCATCAACACTTTTGTGAATTGACCCCATAGAACTAGCCTATTTATGGGAGCGCCCAGATTAGTTAGATGTATATTTAAATAGACTTTTCTTCTTAAAAGCGAGCGATCCTATTGGATGGTGAGAGGTACCGCTGAAATGAGGTGATGGATGGTTAAACTCGGCAATATTATTCAACTCATGCCAAGCATATATATCAGCTGCAATTCTGTAGGCACCTTGCCAAGGCTGCTGCTACTTCATTTGGAGCCAGGCCTCACCCCGCACCCATACACACAGGAAGTGTGCCATAGAAAGTGCATTTTCTGTGTGGACGCGCATAATAGGGAGTAGGAGCTGTGCCTCTACTGGCGTTGGACCAATAACTTCCCCACAAAAGCTAGTCAAGAATGTTCTTGAGAATAGATATAGGCCAGTGAGTGTGTTTTTCCGCTGATCTGTGTGTGTTTTCTGAGTTACCGCCAAATCTAACTTTGGATGGGTCTATAACACATTTCACATCTCCCCTAAAATAAAGATACCCCCCCTCAGATACTACACTCTACAGAGCTCCACATGGAGTTCAACAAACACATTCCTCAGCGTCCCAGCAGTAGAGCTTTCTTCATCTGCAGGATGAATTCCCTAAACCTATGAGAACACACCACAATGAAGGCATCCATGACCACATCCGCCGTTTTATATTACGGACGAGGATGCATGTATTGCAACACACGTTCATTCTCAACACATACATATCCAAAAAGTAAATCTCAGTTAAATTTCATTGGCCGTGATATTGTCACTGATCACATACTTAACATCACTCATAGTTTTGTGGCCCTTTGAGGAAGGTGACACAATTTTCACCTGCATCTCACTCTGAAAATAAATGCTGACTGTAGTCACTTGCATAAAGAAGAGTTTGTGGAATCAGAGAGCTGGCCGACGAGAGAGGGTCAGAACACAGTCTTGATGTGAGCGGTGACTGAGCTCCTACAAGGGCGAAATAATCTGACACAAAAAGGTAAAGAGAACTGTGTGAGGAATCATTAGACACATCCAGTACGAAATCATTGTGAAAGGTGTTCAGTGGAAAGTGTGGAAAGTATAAGATTCATCACCAGAACCAAGCATGACCTTGAAGTAAATTTATTGACAGGCGCGCTATCCGCCGCTTAGAATCGATATGACTCTAAGTGACGCCACGCATCGTCCCTTTTATACACCAAACAGGATTCCCCCAAAAAATAATGTATCCTTAACCAAAGTAAGCATAGATAACAGCTATGAGTGGGATACTCTTATACCTATCTACAATCAGCAATGTAAAAATTACTTTAAAACACAATCAACATTCTCTCTCCTACCAACTCTGGCCACACTACTACCTCCACATCCACCTTTCTTATCCACAACTTTCTCCTTCTACACCCTGCTTGAGTACAGCTCCTTAAGCTTTATTGCTCGAATCATTGACAACATAACTCTTTGCTTTGGTGTCAAGTGATTATTAACAATGAGCTATGTTTAAACTTTCTTTCACACCCTCATTCATTTTCCACCTCCCAAATAAATTCCGGATTAAAAATAGTTTCAAACCCTATTTGATGGGGCCAAACTATTTTGCTATCTCTTTTTACTGATACATACACTTGCCCAATGGTATATCTTACACTAAATCCAGTACATGTCTCAAAGTACCCCGACATCTTGATGGGTTCTCCATCTTATCTCCTGGTCTTATGTCAAGTTTTTCTTAAGTTACTTTGTTCCTCAAACAATGTATTAAACAGTATTGTAAGTCTCAAGTGAGAATAATACATCAAAGAAACATCTTCTCCATCTAATCTTACTCTATCCTTTGGATTTCCATTGTCACTTTTCATTACTTGGAAAACAATATCAATTGAAGCACCCTGAATCTCTCCGTCATCCATTGTTTTCTGTGCGCTCACAAAATATTAAAGGGCCCCTTTTGACACAATTCTTGTCAGATATTCTTTTCTAATGACTACGTGGCCAAAAGCCTTACAACTAAAGCATGGCATTGGCTAGTTTTCAGAAGATTCTCACTCATCGCTTCACACTTCTTCTACTTGCACAATTACGGGTTTCTCACTATTTTCTTATTGACTCCACACCTACCAACATGTGTTTCACTCTCTTCACCAAGGTTAATGGTTCATGTTATGGTGAAAGATCCATTAACAGTAACTTTTCTTTCTTTCATCATGTTTGAATTTAACATACATTGATCTCTTAGTTCTCATCCACTTACTCACTAAACCTGTAAGATGATGGCAAATATCTCAGTCGAGTTACAAACTATTTCACAGACTCGCCCTTTATTTGTGCCCTCTTTCCAAAGTGATACTTGATATTTATTGTACTCATTTATTTGTCCAATTTCTCAGCAAGTGCTGCTGGTAAATTCGAAAAAAAGAAATAATGAAAGAACTGAAGAAGGGAAGAAAGAAGACAAGAGATTAATAAGGTATGAAAGAAAGAAAATAAATAAGGAACAAGATCAATATAGGTGCAGTACGTAGTAGTGGGCGGAAGCAGAATGTGACTGACACAACAACAGACTAATAGATGAAGAGAGGTGGGCTGAAAGCTACTTTAAGAAAATATATAATTCATATTATTTTAGTAAAATCTTAAGGTCTTGGGTAACACCAGACCTAAAAACTTTCAGTTGGTCCTGTGGAAAGTTGTTACTTTTATACTTAAGGCCTGATTTATGTATTGGCGGCGAGGGTACTCCGTCACAACGGCGATGAAGGTCCCTCACTGCCAATATGGTGGATCCACCGTTTTGCATGCGGGCGGACATTAGGGTTGATCAGAGACTACTCTCTGTCTCTGCAATGGTTAATCCCCTCCGATGGACCTGGAGAGTAAGAGCCAACGGAGAAATGGCTACATGTCCACCCACCCAATTTAGATGGGGTGGATATATAGTAATTTATTTTACTGTTCTGTACCGAAAGGTAAAACCTGGTGTTAAAAACAGCAACATCATTCTAATGCTTCCCTTGTCATGGGAGAAGCCTCTCATGGAGAGGGTTGTATCACTTTTTTCTTTTCAAAAAGAAAATCTCATCCTTTTGATGCAGTTCTGCAGCAATCAGTAAAGCACACTGATGGGAACTACCGTCAATGCGGTTCCTGCCAGTGCCTTTATAAAAGACCGCCTGCCAGGTGATCATTTATAAATCTGGCAGACGGAGTATTCTCCGCCTGGCGGGTGTAAAGACCTCCACTAGGCCAATGGAGAATATTCCATCCACCAGAATATAAGTCAGGCCTTATAAACTTTTCTGGAGGTTGAAAATGTGTGCAAATGTTCGACGTGGCAAACCTGTCAGGCAGCTGGAAGCAGTTGACAGACAGGGTTCCATATTTAACAGCAGATTGGTGGAGAAGTTCTGCTGTAGCCTCGAACCGCCTGCCAAAATGAAAAAAACCTAAAAAGATAAAATTGTTGACCTCACGTCCTTTTGGGTAAGATTTGCACTTTGTCCATGAGAGATCAACATATTTCTAAGTCTCAATTTGTTGTACGTGTACTGGTAGCACTGATACCTTATTTATTTATTTGCAGTTTTTGATGAACTGTCAAATTCCATTACTTTTCAGTGTAACATGCAGAATGAGGAAGCTAGACCTTATTTATTTATCTGCAGTTTTTAAGGTAGTGCTGTATTACATTACGTTTGAGTGTCACATGCAGAATGAGGAAGCTTGTGCATAATCAGAGTGTGATGGTATGATATTCTTCTGACTCTGCCTCTGGAGATGTGGGGTCTAGTTTAATCTTTTCAGACATTTTCTACAAAAGATATCATTTGGTTATGTCCCAAGGTTTGGGTTCAAAGTGCTCCACTCTCTATGCCCTTGGATTCATAGGGACTGATTACGAGGGGAAACATCCTTTACAACGCAACTTTTACCACGCAGTGCCTTTACGACGCAACTTTTACAACGCAACCATTACAACGCTTTGCGCTGGGGGCGCTCTAGGATAGGGAATACGTTTAATTTACTGTCCAACACCTTCCCTAGTGTCCACGGGGACTGGAGTTGGAATAGTAAATTAAACTATTCACTATCCAGCACCCCAAAGCGCTATGCGTTGTAAAAACCGCGTTGTAAAGGCATGCGATGTAAAAGCATCCGTTGTAATGTCATACATCCGATTACGAGTTTAGATGTTATATATCGCCCTGGATGAGTAACGATACCAACTGGTATGTTATTTACCCGGTACGATTAATTACACCTATTACAAATTATTGTTATCACATGCATATTTTGATGTTTAACACACCGAAATCCACATGATATGGTATTTACCATATGTTTTTCCTGTTACATTTTGGCAGGTTTGACCTGCTGAAATCTAACAAAGGTGGAGTTATTTAACGCATCTGATAATTAGGGGTTGCATTAAATACCTTCAAACTCATAATTCCAACCTATGCGTAAACAGGCGTTTACACATTGGTTGGAATTAACCAACCCACTCATAATCATGCCCTTTTAGTTATGCTTTCATGTTTGTTCCCACTAAAGGGGTGTTGTGTGATATGGTTTGCAGTTGAGATTTGCCGTTACTTTTTTATTTGTAATAAACTTTATTCACATAACATTTGTCAGCACATATACAGTGAATTTATATTGTATACAATAAAGAGCAGTTCAGATGCAATTAATCCTACCCTACAGCAGAGTGCAAGTAGGAAAATGAATCAAAGATTACAGAATATGAACCAACACCTGGTAAAGTGATGGTACCAAACAACATGCCAGGTCCTTCCATCTAGGCATGGTCGTCTATAACAGCCGTATGTCTAGTCTCGAGCTGCCAGAAAAAGCATTTCACATGTCCTGCACAGTTTACTCTTGTAACAGTTAGGTACATAGGGGTCCATTGTGTCCCTAGGATGTTAACCCTTTAGGTGCTGCCGTCGGCCAACGGTCGTCACGGGCACTACCTCCCCAGTGCTGCGTGCGACCGCTGGACGTCCAGTTCAGCACTGGATAATGGACAGCGCAGCACTGGGGAGGTATGTTTACAAGCTCCCAAGGTGTTAAAAGGACAGAAGTTACTTAACATAGGTTGTGGCTAAGTTGGTACAGAAACCAAGTCCCCCTCCCAGGATGAAATTGTTTGGTTTGTACGTCTGCAACACTGATCACTACAACTGTCCTCTTGGCCATGAGCAATACCAACCTGTGGATCTCTGGACTGAATTAGCAACATCTTGGACATAACTCAAAAAGGCCAGCAGAGGTGAGGGATGTAACTACATGACCGATCATTAGTGTGATTTCCACAAAAAACCCCAGCCGATAGGCAAGCAGAATAGGATCAGAGCAGGCTAAATGCAGAAATTCCAGTTAGAAGCAGCAGCATCATCTGCAACTGGTCTCAACAATCACCTCAAATGCTTTGAGATCATCTGTTTAGAAATGTCTGCTGCAGCAGTCGATGTTTGCTACTGAGCTATATTTATATTGGTTACATGTGGGAGTAGACTCATTGTTGGTCAATCTGAGGAGAGTCCTGATAAAAATCATCCTGAGCAACTAATATCATGAGTATTGTAATAGTGACCTCAGACAAGATTGCATTAGTGGCCAACATTTGCAAGACTATCAGCAGTGACCAGATCAGTCAATCAGGTATGTAAAAAAAGGCTTTGCTAATGTGACATACATATTATTATATTATATAGCAGCCACAGCTGCAATGCCGCTGGCGCAAAGATTATAATGTCTCATGATCCATCATTGAAATATCCACTTTTCAGCCATTTTTCTTCAAATATCAGCTAATGAGTTCTGAAAATACACACTTTTTGTCTTGAATTTTGATAAACATATAATAATTCAACCAAGCAAAAGCTTCTAATGTAGTTGTCTGGGATGCACACAGGAGAGCTATAACTAGCTGGAGAGCTACCAGCATCTCATGAGCTACTTTTTGGAGAAGAATGTCCAAGACCTTAGGAACCTGTTCTCTCCGGAAAGAAGTGACATGTTGTATAGTTGGAAAAAGCAGCTGATTCAATTCTGGGTAGGCAGCTAATTGTGGCCAGGTCAGAGTAAAAGCACAGGGATGTGCTGTATTGCTGTAATTACGACTCATCCCTGCACTTTGCTAATGATGCAGCTTGGCGCAGCAAGATGGATTGCAGCACCGCACTGCAACATTTTCTAGTAAATATGGCCCTGAGTCCAGAGAAGTGACCAGTGAGAAATTCAGACACATGTGACGAAAGTACAATAACATGTTTCCAACATGTAAGGAAAGAGCATTTCTGCACCCCCGGAAGCACAGACCCTGTTGGGGCGCAGTGTTCCCAGAGAACGTTGGAAAGGGGTTCCAGTGATAGGGCAAAAGGTTGAAAGGGGTGCGGGTTGGCCCTGACGTGTAGCCCTAAATACTGTGATCTGGTTAAAGACAGAGATATTGATCTTAATGCAGAATCCTGGATCATCGTAAAGAAGTGAGATCCAGTTCACTAGTTAATTCCAGCGCCCACCCCTCCACAGAGTTCAGAGCATATTGTGCTACTCCAGGCACCTGAAGGTTTTTTTGTGTCCAAGAAAACTGCTAGAGCTGCCAATTCTGATTCAGGTGGTGTTGGAGAACAAATATTGTACAAAGGTTGTGGAATGTGGGGTGTTCAGGGATGAAACCCATTTGTTTGGGGTGAAGTATGTGACACCGGAGTGGGAGGAGTCAATTCAAAATGATTTTAGTCAGGAATTTATTGTAAACATTGATTAGGGAAAGTGGTCAATATGAATCACAACAAGATGCTATTTTGCCAGGCTTCAATGATGTAACTGTCATTGATTTTCTCTTAGGTTAGAAGGAATTAATTATTCACTCCTCATACAAAACCAGTAGATGAGAGGCAACAATGTCAATACATGCCTTAAAAAAGTCGGCCATCTTGACATCACTTACTGTCGCGTTCCATTGACAGCCTCCCTGATTTCCATGATAGTGATGTATTGCATAAGTGGTAATCTTTGTTCCTCAACCAACTACGCCAACATTAACCTGTCTATGTCAGCCTCTGCATCTCTGGCAATCCCTGTATGTTTAGATGAGTATAATTTAGTAAAGAAGCGCAAAAGCCAGAGCGCTTTCTGTGTCACAAGACGAGGTACCATCTATGTAGCACCGAAAGTTAATTGGGATTGCATTATTCTAACAAGGCCTTCCTCATTCCCATGAATCTTTAGACACTACATATTTACCTACATATTTAATTTTAACATCTACAGTATCGCTAACTTTTATTGGGGCTGCCTTAAGGTCCTGAAGCACCAGCTGAGTCCCTGTAGGTGCTTTTAGCTAAAATGGGATTCAAGCCAGACAGATTTAAGAACTCAAATATGTTTGGGAATAGAGTTTACCCAAAAGTACATTTGAAGGCTGCTCTAAATAAAGACCAACCCCACAGTTGGTTGAAAGTGCTCAAGTATTCCAGTATTTCCTCAGCTAAAAAGACCATGTCTTGCTAGGCCTCCAAAGGATATCTCCAGGTATGGCCCATGAGATCGGTGACTGGCAGTATCAGTACTAGAACAACTGTAGACTGATCAGAAAGAGTCCTGGGCAAGAGGATTGCCTCCTCCACCTATGTACTGACATCCAGGATGAACAAACAGTAGTCTACCCAATCAGTTCACAGGCCACACTGCTGGAGTCCTATGGATATGGCTGTTACTCAGGGTCACCAGGTTATAAGCGCCTGCCTTATTGTGCAGTACATCTATCGTGCACACCATCTGGATCCCTGCAAACCCGCTGCTCTGGCCCATACTCCCAGACCCCCATCAGATAGCTCCATTCATATGCTTCAATATACTCACCAATCTAGATCACATGGAGATACTAGATCAATGCCCCTCTGAAGGCCACCAGCACCCCCTGTAACTGCTGGGACTCTGCAGTCAAGCCGCAGTGCTGTGGGAGCACCCCTTCACTCTCCCAATGGATGAGGCCAAATATCAAATTATGATGCAGCTCTTTCTCCAATGTGCATGAACTGCAGCAAAAAGGGATGTTCTTCACAGTTTATGCCAAATTTGTAGTATTGCTGCAGGGACCACTATAGTGTGCATGAAGCCTTATGCACAGCGCAATTTTATTTTTTGTTCTTTAGTATGCTGAGAGGCTGTAGAGTGCTTTCTGGATTTAGTCACATCTGTGCTGCTTGGTCATGGAGCCCCTGAAACTGAGCGTCTTTTAAAGCCAAGTGTAATGATGCTAGAGTAGACTAGGCCGGACAACACAATTGCCATCACCAGCACAGCTGGTGGGCAGCTTGGAGGAATAATAAGATTCTTTTGAGCATGATTGATTAATAGATGAGCTCTGGAATGAAGGAGAGAGCCCAATAGAATACAACTTCCAGTGTTCTAAGGTTCAGTGCTGCAGCAGGGCTTGCTACTTGATTAGCAGGCCACTCAAACAACAGGAAGGTGGATCCTCGTCCTCCATTGGTCATGATTCCTGTCTCCAATCCAATCAGGCTGCAGAAACTTTCAACCAGAAAATAGATTGTCAAAGAAGGTAAAGGTGTGGGCCTGTGACACTGGAGGTTGGGAGGTTTACTTAGCACTCCTCTAGGAGCTGCACCAGTGGGCACATGTAGATGTTAAAGTGCATGGATGAAAGAGATGACTTCCACCTTGCACCTTCTGAGTTAAGGCTGATATTGATCCAGTTTGGACCTGTTAGAGTAGAAGAACCAGATGTATTCAAGTGCAGACCCAGTAGCTTCAGCCCATTCATTTAATCTGCTCAGGACGATGTTGTGGTCCGAACACCGTAGGCTGCTAAGAGGTCAAAGAGAATAAGAGCTGTGTTCTTGTTTTCATCCACCGACAACAGCACCTCTCCTCTGATGTTAGACAGAGAAAATTCCGCATGACCTATATCCAAATTGGTAGTCACAAAGGGTGAGTTTCTGTTGAATGTACTCTTAAAGGTTTCTTGTAAATAACCCTCCCATGATTTCCTTTCCAAAGTGCTTACCTGTTGAAAGTGGGGCCCACTGGCCCTCATTTTTAATGACCGACACTTATTTTTCCCCATCAGTCTTTGACTCAACGAAAGAGAGCGAAAAACAGACAAGCAGGAAAGAAGGATGAAGAGAAGTACAGAAAAAAACATGACAACCAGAGAAAGCAGGAAAGTGCAAGAATGAGATAAAGGGGCAGAGAGTGTCTGGTGGTGAATTAAGAGGAATGAGATGGAACCAAGACTACGCAGTCCTGGTATTTGACATGCTGATTTATACTAGCTCTGGCCATGGACTTCCAAGCAAAACCTTGGGCTCCGGAGCATAAACTTTTACAAATTAAGAACTACTTTTCCATGATAGTGCTGGGGATGGGTAGGTTAGTGATTTGACAGTGGTTGGTCAAAACATTTGGGTCAGCAGATGGTTTCTTTAGAAGAGGCATGCTGCAGCCTCCTGTAGAAAGGTATGCAGTTTCAAAGACTGTGATTTGCAAAAAACACAGGGTTTGTGACTGCAAAACTCTCTTTAAAAATGTGTTAAATCCCTTTTATGAGTCAGAAATGGATGCCTGTTTAATAAAAACATTTTTGTGACCCAGTACGTAACACAAATAGGAAGGGACATGGTTTCCAACCATTGATTAGTTACTGACCCCTGAGTTGCGGTCATACTCAATTGCCAAAAGGTAGGCTGAGGGCCCCTTGGGTCTTCAGGGACACCAGCAGTGCCTCCCCTCACTGAAGTTTTCCCAACCAGTAAATATTTTTTTTAAGACAACCTGTCAGTTTCATGGACAAAAAATCCCCTTTGGGAATGGAAATGGAAGATGGCAGTCTGCTGACCCTTGCATGCCTCTATTCCTCCATTTGCAGCCAGTCACAAGGGGTCAAAAATAGCAATATTCCAGATCGAGTTGTACGAGGTGAAAGAGTTGAACTGTCATCTGGCATCATAGATGTGGAATCAGATGCTTGACTTGGGTATTCAGGTGGACTGCTCACATTCGTGAGTTCTGGAGCCGATGAAAATCGAGGCAGATACTTGAAATATGACGAGTCTCTGGTAATGGACTTTCCGGAATGTTGAGCGGTCACCATATGTCCTTTACTTGGCACTGCTCTCAATGGATCAACATTGAACAAAGCGTTAGTCTTGTGTTTTTGTGTGACAAGGACCTAGTCTCCTTCTAAAACCGTGTGCCGAGCACATCTGTGCTTATCTGCATAGGCCTTTATCTTACTTTTGCGAGATGTGTCCGTGACAGGAATCTCTTCAGTGTCTATTTCTTAGATTGTGGTCCATTGTGGTAGCTTTGTCCCAATGGCTCTCTCAAACAGCAAGGTGGCAGGGCTTTCACCTGTTGTAGAATGGGGAGTTGACCAATAGGCACGAAGGGCTGGACATAATGGTGACTTGCTTCAAAAGCAGCGTGCTGAACCACTTTCTTCAGGGTGGCCATAACTCGTTCAACATTGCCATTTGCCTATGGCCAGAGAGGTGTGCCTTTACTGATGCTTAATGTTCATGCAACTAAGGAAGTCCTTAAGCGCTCTGCTATTGAAGGGTGGACCATTGTCAGATTTGAGAATAGAGGGAACTCCCCATGCTGTGAAAATATCTCCCAGTATCTCAATGATTTTGTCATAGGTTGTTGATAAATCTTTCACTAAGGGAAAACATGAGCCCTTATCAATGGCTACCATGAGATGATGGGCATTCTTTAAGGGTCCAAAGAAATCAACTTGCAATTTTCTCCCTTGCTTGTTTAGGAAGGTCAGCCATGTTTAGTGGATGCTGTGTTGTTTTAGGAGATATGCAGTTGCACAGGTGACATGCTTTCAGTTCCTTCTCATCATGACAAGGAAATCACACTCGGTCTCTGTGGGCTGTAGTGGTGGCTGCAACGCCACAATGTCCTTTGTGTGCCAATTCGATGACTTGTTGCCTCAAGCTCTCAGGTATGACAATTCTTGAACCTCTTAATGCAATAACTTCTTGAGTGGCGGAATGTTCTTCCTGTGCATTTTTGATTTTTTGAATTTCTATGTCATCTGTGAGAGCTCCTGTATGTTTCCTCCATGATTGCAGTGCAAATGATATCCTTAATTCTGAGCATGTCTCTGTCTGTGTTGGTAGTTGCAATTATTTGCTCAATGGATAGAGCTGCAGGGGTGCTAGAAATACTGTGAAATTGATATATGCTCCAGCCACTTTAGACGTTGCACTGTGATACTGTAACAGCACTTGTGAGAAATAATCTTCTGAGTTTTTGGGCATATGTATCAAAATCTGAAGTTGAGGCATTTAACTTCAAGCCCATTGACCCCAACAACAGTTGGCGCAGGGCTTCAATTATCCGACTAAAAGAAGTTTAATTTGGCCAATATCTCAGCATAGCTATTCATGGAAGTCAGGTTGATACAGTAAAATACTCATAAATCCAGCCACGGTAAATCTTGTTGCTTTTAAGTACTACAGATGGCCTATCCATTCCAAAAATCCATATAAACAAATTCACCTTAATGTAATCGTTATTAAATGGACCCTGTTTTGAGTTATCTGCTTCATGCAAATTTATATTTTGTTTATGCCACATTTAAACCATCACTGGACGCAGCACAGCTTCCAAAATCACTTTCTCTTCCTGAACAGATATATTTCCTCTTAGAAAAAACAATGTGCATATTCATAGTGAACAAAGGAAATGTTGGCATCCTCCATTTTGTGAATGCTGCTCGCTGCCTGCATTCACGGCGCGCGACCTCTTCTTTCACCACCGTGTTGCTGTGTTCTTTACTGTGCTCCACATTATGCATCTCAAATGAGTTCGTGTCGACCATCAATCAACATTATGTGCCATTTGCAGCTTTTAGTAGCACAAACGCTTGCAAAACTGCGGGGCAGAGCTGCAGCCAGCATTGGAACGAACCAGGCACAGAACAAAGGGGGTGGACTTGAAAAGAACACACGCTGCAGGATACATCACTCACATATTTACACTGCCCGCCAATGAAATATCATTACGGGATAATAGCCCATATTACACGTTCAAAGAAGTGTGGAATATAAGGGGTGGTTTTGGAAAGATGTTGCAGACAGCAGGATTATAAGACGCTGAGTGCACTCTGCTGTCTTATTCGAGGATGTCCTATGCGTATGAATTGTGAAGAGCGGAGAGCGACGGTGCTTTAAAATGCAAATGATGTTCACACATAGGTTAGTGATTAAAAAGTAAAAATCAGGAGCAGTAAATAGAAATCGTAAATCTCCTATTTAACTCCAAGTTGTTTTGTAAAAGGTGCTCAAATGAACCTGCGGTGACCTGCTGCTGCAGGTGGCACTCCATGTATATTGAACGTCACATAAACAAGCATTTGCAAAGCCAATAGGTCTCACCTATGGGCGAGCTTTTGACTTTGCCAATCTGGTGAGTGGGGGGAGGTGAGGGGACATGCGGGGCAGAATGAGATGGGACAACAGGAGGGTGGATGGGGTATAGAACGGGATGGCAGGTATTGATTAACCAGATGGTTAAAAAAGCAAAATGGAGCGGCCAGAGATGGCCATGTCGAAGCGCTTTTTAGGTCACAGTCTACCAGACAGCACAGCTGTCTGGTTTGCTAAAGACATGTTGGGAACATTCCGAAAGGTGACCTAGAAATGCATTTGGCCCATTACTTACCAATGGTTTTGGGGTTTGTAGCTCACAATCTCTAGCTTTCTATTTGCTGGCTTTATTTGCTTAAGACTGTCGCGCTTGAGTTCATCCCTCTCGTTGCCCAAACCTTGTGTACTGCATTCTTCCACAAACTTGCTTTCCGTGAAAAGGCCTCTAAACTTCTTCTTATCCTGTCACATTTGCTGTGATTCCAAAGACAGAGGTCAACTGCCAAGCACTCTCTTCCGAGGGAGCTTGGTGTTTACTTTTATTTATCTGACTTCAAAGTGAGTGGATTTATGTGACAATCCTGCTGAGTATCCATGTAAGAGTAGAGGGTGCAGGATTTTTTTTCCTAGCACACAACAAAATAAACATGCATTGGCAAATTCAATAGGTCTTGCATGTGCATGAGCTATTGGCTTTGGCAATGTATTTTAGCCATTATGTACACCAGTGTGGCTGATTTTTAAATTGGCTCAAATTAGTGGAGTTCACTGGAGTGGGAAAAATTGAGATGAAGTGGAATGGGATAAATAGGAGTGGAGTAGAATGGCGTAGTGTGGAGTGGGTTTACAGTGGCGTAGAATGGAGTGGAGAGAATTGAGATAGGTTTGAGTAAATTGAACTAGGGTGAATAGGGGCAGATTAAGGTAGATGGGAGTGGTGTCAATTAGGATGGGGTAGATTGTAGTGGGGGAGTTGGATAGATTAGCATGGTAGATTGGAGTGGGGTACATTGATTTGGGGTAGATTGGAGTGGAGTACACGGAGGTAGATTAAAGTGGGGTATATTCGAGTGGGGTGGATTGCAGTGGGGTATATTGATTTGGAGTAGAGTGGGGTAGATTAGATTGTACAATTTAATGGGATAGATTGGAGTGCGGTAGACTGGAGTGGGGTATATCAGACTAAGGTCTATCAGGGTAGATTGGGATAGAGTGGAGAGGAAAATATTAGGGTATATTGGAGTGGAGTGGGATCGACCGGAGTGTTTTTTTTTGCCAGATTGGAGTGGAGAGGGATAGATTGGAGAGCGGTAGAGTGGATGGATTATAGTTGGGTAAAATGGAATGGAGTGGAAGTTGAGTGGGGTAGTTTGGAGTGGGGTACATTGTGGTAGAGTGAAATGGAGTGGGTGGATTGGGTGGAGGGGGGTAGATTGGAGTGGAGGGGGGTAGATTGGGATGGGGTAGAGTGGATTGGAGTGGGGTGCAGTAGGGTAGATTGAGTTAGAGTGGGGCAGATTGGAGTGGAATAGATTGGAGTGGAGTAGATTAGGGTAGATTGGAGTGGGGCAGTGGGTTATATTGCATTGGGGTAGATTGGGGTGCAGTGGGGTAGATTGGAGTAGAATGCAGTAGATTAGGGTGTAGTTGGTAGATTGGAGTGAAGTAGGGTAGATTTGAGTGGGGTAGAATGCAGTGGGGTAGATTGGAGTGGGGTAAATTGGGATAGGATGGAGTGGGATACATTGGGTAGATTGGGGTGGAGTGAGGTAGATTGGGGAAGAAAGGAGTGTAGTGGATTGGAGTAGACTGGATTGGGGTAGCTTGGAGTGGGGTAGATTGGAGTGGAGGGGAGTGCATTAGAGAGGAGTGGGGTAGATTAGGGTGAAGTGGGGTAGATTGGACTGGAATAGGTTGGGTGGATTATGGTAGGACAGATTGGAGTGAAGTGGGGTAGATTGAAGCATAGTGGGGTAGATTGGTGTAACGTAGATAGGAGTGGGGTGGATTGTAGTGGAGTAGATTGTAGTGGCGTTGGATAGATTGGATTGGGTTATATTGGGATAGGGTGGGGTAGATTGGGTTAGGGTGGGGTAGATTAGAGTGGGGTAGATTGGTGTGAGGTAGATTGGAGTTGGGGAGGATTGAATGGGGTAGATTGGACTGAAGTGGGGTACATATGGATGGCATGTGGTAGAGTTAAGTGAAGTGGAGTGGGGTAGATTGGGTACAGTGGAATGGAGTGTGGTAGAATGGGTTAGACTGGAGTGGTGTAGATTGGGTGGATTGGAGTGGGTAGATTGGGGTAGTGTGGAGTGGGGTGGAGTGACGTTGGATGGAGTGGAGTGAGTAGATTGGGTGGGTTAGAGTAGGGTAGATTGGTATGGTTTGAGGTAGATTGGAGGGAGGTAGATTGGAGCAGTGGTTATTTGTAAAAAAACATAAGTGCTAGGGCTCTCGTCAGGAGGCAGCTTGCACCAGCCCCTTTCTCCTCTTAGTGCAGCCTAAACCAGAAGCAACTACTAACCATGAAAGTGTGGAGAGGATGTAGCGTAATGGCCAGAGCTGCTTACTTCGGAGCTGGAGAACCAGGTTGGAGTCTTGGCGTTGGCTCAGTATCCTGTGATTCTGGGCAAATCACGTAATCTCCCCGTACCCACCATAAATGAATGTGTCCTTAACTGGTGCTCATGAAAAGCACAGGTGTTGATGATTAAGTGGCAGTACTGAGCACCGGAAACTACCTGCTCAAATTAAGCACTGGATTAAAGTGGGGCTAGATTGAAGAGAAATAACTGGAGTGGGGTCGTTTTGAGTGGGCTGGATTGGAGTTGGGTTGGATATATGGCCGTGGAGTGGAATTGAAGGGGGTAGATAGGGGTAGAGTTGGGGTAGATTGGAGTGGAGTGGCTTAGATTGGAGTGGAGTAGAAAGGGGGTAGATTGGAATGGGGTAGATTGAGGTGGGATACATTGGAGTAGAGTAGATTGGGGTAAAGTAGGGAGGTAGATTGGAGTGTGATGGATTGGGGTGGAGTGTGTTAGATTGAATGACGTGGAGTGGGGTAGATTGGAGTGGGGTGCAGTGGGGTAGATTGGAGTGGAGTGGGGTAGATTGTGGTGGATTATAGTGGAGTATATTGTGGTAGATTGGAGTGTGGTAGATTGTGGTAGATTGGAGTGGGTAGATTGTGGTAGAGTGGGGTAGAGTGGAGTGGAGTGGGGTAGATTAGAGTGGAGAGAAGTTGGGTAGAATACAGTGGAGTTTGGAGTGGAGTGGGGTACATTAGAAAGGAGTGGGGTAAATTGGATTGAGGTAGATTGAAGTGGAATGGAGTAGAGTAGAGTGGAGTGGGATAGATTGGAGTCAGGTAGATTGTACTGGAGTTGGTTAGATTGGGGTATATTGGAGTGGGGTGGATTGGAATAGATTGGAGTGGGGTTGACTAGTGTAGATTGGAGCAGAGTGGGGTAGATTTTGAGTGGAGTGCAGTTGATTGGGGTGAAGTGGAGTTGGTTGGGTTAGAGTGGAGTGGAGAATGGTTGCAGTGTAGCGAAGCCGATTGGAGTGGAAAGAAGAGGGGTAGATTAGAGTGGGGTAGTTTGGAGTGGAATGGGGTAGCGTGGGTTAGAGTGGGGCACATTGAAGTGGGGTAGGTTTGAATGGGGTGGTGCAGATTGGGAAGGGGATGGTAAATTGGAGTGGGATAGATTGGAGTGGTTTGAATGGATTGGGGTGGAGTGAGGTAGATTGGAGTGGAATAGATTGGGGTAGATCAGAGGTCTTCAAACTTTTTTACTCTGAGCCCCCCCTAAGCAAAATGTTTTGAGGTCGGGCTCCCCTCCAAAACTTTATCGCTAGGATTGGGGGAGCGGGAGGGACATGGCTGCGTGCAGGGAGCGAGGCTTATGAGATGATTTCAGGAATACTTTTTCTATAGCTTATGAACCGCACCAAATATGAAATTTATAAAACGGCAAATGCATCAAACAAAAACAGATATCCCAAACAAACTGGTCCCCATAATTGGGGTGTTGTGAGCCCCTCACTTTCTTTGACCCCAATGCAACTATACTTGCTGCACTAATGATAACTGCAGTCCTGAGTAGCAGGCTATCTCCTCTGCCTCTTTTACCTCTTCCCCACAATGATGGATCATCACCTCTGTCCTAATGCTTGAAAGGACAATACGCTTGGATGCCCCTATTTTTAAAGGTAGCTAGTCATAATTGGGATGCAGTGGGCCCCCCAAATTCCTGGGCCCAAGTTCTTCTGCATCTGCATCTACTCCTTTACGATAACCAGCAGTGGCCACTTACATACTTGGCAGCAGTACCAGCTTCACTAATGTCCCTTTAAAAAAAAACACTTATATTGTCCCTTTCTTTGGGGTAGCTCTCTAAAGAAGCGGTCTCTGGCCATTTGTAAACCTAAAAATTAGTTTGCATAGAGTGCTCACTATTCTGGGCTTTCTCTTTGACAATATCTATGAATCTCGATCCTTTCCTCTGTCTCCTAGACCATTTCTGTGAGGCCCCAAGGATCAAGAGGATTAGGGCTCTGCATCTGAATGCAACCCTGCTGGCCTTCTACCAGCAACCCCGTGGACTCAGCTTTCACACAAAATACGTCCCCTGAAGGGTGAATACTGACTTTGACATGCCTGTGCCGGAAATCGAAGTGCGTGGTGGTAGTGCAGAAAGTTAAGAAAGAAACCGGCCTTCTTACCAGCCATTAATTGATTGAGTCACTTAAAGCCAGGGCCACTGGAATTATGAGTTTCTGCAGCAGCAGCGCTTTCCACATAATTATCAGTTTACTGCATTTGCTACATAATCTCCAGATTTCAATGACAAAAAACTTGATTCTAGCTCAAACGGAACAAAAGTTACTTAAAGCGTGACAAAGTGTTCCGGAGCAGTGGAAGGCCCTGCAAAGACTGGTAATCTTGTAGTTGCTTACTGCTGTATTTGGGTGTTAAACTGGTACTAATGAGGTGAAATATTTCCCCTGACAGCGTTACCGTGAGTTAAAATGACAAACTACAAAACTAACTACAAAATGTGGCGCATTGTGCCGCATAATTTACCTTTTCTTGCTGGATAATTTAGTCAAACCTACTGCATAATTTTGTTCTTTTCTACTGAATAATTCCAGTGGACCTGCTTAAAGCTTTATGGTGGCAAAGATCTATTCTTTTTAAGATGTAATGTAACGGAGTTATCAGCTGGGATCTGGAATAGTGGAGACACTTAGAAAAATGTCTGCATTAGATACAGTTTGATTACTTATTACTAAAATGTCTATTTTGTAAGAACTTGTTTTATCTCAATCACTGCATCATTTTGCAGCAGTCTAGCTTAGAGTATGTAAATACTGTTTTAAAATAACGACTTACATATTCACAGTGCTTTCTGCCACAGACTGGGACTTCATAGCACTATAAACAGGGCCATTGGAATTCTGAGGCAGGAGAAAGCCAAATTATGCAGCATGGTTGACTAAATTCTGCAGCAAGCAAAGGCGAATTATGGGGCATATTTTGTGATAGCATTACTGCACTATTTTGCTATTTTTACACTTGTTAACATTGTCCTGGCCTTTATTGCCCCTCATAAGTACCACATTAACACCCACATATAGCAATAAGCAACAGAAAGGTGACCAGTCAACCTTTAGAAAGGGCCTTCCACTGTGAAGTAACATGTGTTGCTGCATTTTTTAATCTGCAAATTATGCAGCAGACGATGGATTATGTGGCAAATGCGGGAACACCATAACTATGCGCAGTGAGTGCAGGGTAAGCGTGAAAGTGAAGGGTGAGAATGAGGATTGAGTTGTCAGAATGCAGGGTGAATTCCCAGACACTTGAAGTTAATCAGCATGTTATTGGTGGGACGCAGGGTTTCAGATATAAGTTAAACTATTGCTTATTATGGAATTAATCAGGGAATCGAGGGTGAAGGAAATAAATAATGTGCTGATCCTGCAACAAACTTCCAGTCTTATGATTAGGGTTGCCAGCTCATTATTTTGATGTTGCAGACGGCACAAAAATAAAGTCACCTAAAGCCCTATTTTCAGCACTTATCTGTGCGTACTTCGAAAAGCAAATATAAAGTACTTTTAAATGTGTTCTAGGGCTGCCTGAATGATTCATGACTGAAAATAAAAGGAACAGACAGAAAGTCACATAACAAATGAATACATTTTTATTTAAGACCCTATTTAGTGTCAAAGCAAGGTCTTTGCAGGCTCTTTAAACATACATGGCTGGCATTTTGTTCTATTGGAAACCCTTATTTGTATTCCTTTTCATGAAATGCATTTTCACACTACAGCAGTAAGTTTAAAATGCAAATGTAAGGAATAGGCAGTGTCGGGGCCCAAGGGGTACTGGAAAAAGAAAAAAACACTAAGCTTAGGTAACCAGTTTCCAAATTTATGCAAATGGTCTTTAAAGACCTGTGAAAAACTCGGCTGTGCTGGAGTTTTAAGACTACAGACACTGCCCAGCCGAGCCCACAGCAGCACACCCACTGACCTCTGGCCCCACGGCACTCTGAGGTCTTCGGAGTAAATGAAGACAGCCTGGAAATGCAGCAAATAAACATCGCTGCACTTCCAGGCGTCTTCATTTACATGTGTTGGCAGAGGCCTTTGCGCCCCCTTGGGAACCCATCCACGCCCCCCCCAGGGGGGCGCGCCCCACAGTTTGAAGAACTGTGGGGGTAGATTGTAGCAAAATGGAGTCCGTGGGGTAGAATGGTTTGGGGTGGATACATTTGAGCGGGGTATATTAGAGTGGTTGAGGTAGATTAGAATAGGGTAGAGTAGGTTGGGTGGAGTGGGGTAGATTGGAGTGTGGTAAATTGTGTGGAATGGAGGGACATAGAGTAGAGTGTTGTGTCATGGAGTGGGTGGCAAAGATTAGAGTGGCATGGCATAGAGTGAAGTGGATAGTGATAGAATGTAGTATGCATGGTGTGGTAGCACACTGCCATTATTTTGAATTGAATTGACCATTACATTTGCACCAAATACAGTTTTACTGCAAACAAACTGTTGTGTTTTGATCGTATTCAATTATTTGTTTCCAGCCCACTTCCGAATTCCCAAAAGAATGTGATTCATTTGTTCTAATTCTGATACATTCTGAAACATCAGCACAGTTCAGTTTTCTTTGTGCTAGAAAAAACAACAACCTACACCCTCTCCTCTTACATGGATACTCAGCAGGATTGTCATATCAATTCTCTCATTTTGAAGTCACTCTGAAGAGTGAGCTTGACGTTTGACCTCTGTCTTTGAATGCGCAGCAAATGTGACAAGATAAGAACAAGATTTAGAGGCTTGTTTACAGAAAGCGAGTTTGTGGAAGAATACAATACACACGCTTTGGGCAACTGGAAGGACAAACTCAAGCCGAACAGTCTAAAGCAAATAAAGCCATCAAATATAAAGCCAGAAAATGTGAGTTATGAACCACAAAACCTATGGTAAGCAACAGGCGGAATGCATTTGTAGGTCAGTTTTCTAAATGTCCCCAAGATGTCGTTAGCAAACCAAACAGCTGTGCTTCCTGTTGGGCTTCCTCTCCAAACTTAACTGTGCTGTTGTTCCAGAATATATCAGAATTAGCACAAATGAAGCGCATTTTTTTGTAATTATGAAATGTGATAGAAACAAATATTTGAATACTATCAAAATACATCAATACACTAGATGATGACATTTGTACATTTTTGTTTGTGTGCAGGTAACCTGAATTTTGGTGCAAATGCAATGGTCATTTCAATTGAAAATGTGTTGTCTATAATGGCAGTGCACTCCCACACCATGCATACTACACACTACGCCACTGCACTCCACTCTATGCCCTTCCACTCTATGCCACGCCACTCCATTCTACAAAAATCCAATCCACTCCACCTGCCACTCCACTCTACGCCCCTCGAATTTAAGACACTCTACTACATGCCACGCCCTCACTACACTCCACTACAATCTATGCCACTCACTCCATGGCAAAACACGCCACTCCACTGTGCGCCACTGCACTTCACACCACATACCCCATTCCACTCTACCTCACTCCAATTTACCCCACTCCAATCTATCCAACGCCAATCAATCCATTCCAATTTACCCACCCCACTTCAATCTATTCCACTCTAACCCAATCTACCCCACTCCACTCCATCTACTGCCGTCCACTCCACTACGATCCAATCTACCCCACTCCATTACAATCTAACCCAATCAAATCCATCCCAGCCAATCTATCCTACTACATACAAATCTACTGCACTCCACTCATTTCTACCCCACACTGCTCCAATCTACCCCAGTTAACCCCACTCCAGTCCACTCCAATCTACCCCAATCTACTCCAATGTACCCAACGCCAATCCAATCCACTCCAATCTATCCACCTCCACGCTAATCTACTCCACTCCCTACCACTCCACTTCAATTCAATCTACCCCTGTCCAATTTACTCCACTCCATTCCAATGAACCCCACTCCCCTCCAAACTCCTCTGCAAACTAACACCTCTCCACTGTAAACTCCAATCTACCCCACTCCACTCAAATGTACCCAACTCCAATCTGCCACAATTTACCCCACTCCAATCTACCCCATTCCACTCCGATCTACCACATTCCATCCACCCCCTCTACCACACTCCACTCTACTCTAATCTACCCCACTTCACTCTACCACACTCCAATCCACTCTATCCATATCTATCCCACTCAACTTTACTCCAATCTACCCCTCTCCAATCTACCCCACTCCACTCAAATCTACCCCACACCAATCGTTCCAGCTCCAACCCCACACCACTCTATCCAACTCTACTCCATTATACTCCACTCCAATGGACCATACTCCAAACTACCCAGCTGCTATCAATCTCACTCCTATCTACCCCACTCCACTCCACTCCAATGTACCCCACTTCACTCCAATCTACTTTACCATAATCTACCCAATCTATCCCACTCCAATCTCTCCCACTGCACCCTATTCTACCCCACTCCACTAAATCGACTCCTCTCCACTCCTACCTACCCCACTCCATTCCAATCTACCCTAATCCACTCCACTCCACTCCAATCTACCCTAATCCACTGCACTCCACTCTTCCCCATCTATCTCACTCTACTTCAATCTACCCCAATATATCCCACTGCACTCTACCCTGATCCATGCCACTCCAATCTACCCCACTCCACTCCAACCAACCCCACTCCACCCCAATCTACTACACTTCACCTCAATCTACCCCAATTCAAACTACCCCACTCCAATCTACCCCAATCTACTCCAATCCACTCCAATCCACTCCAATTTACTCCACTCCACACTACCCTACTCCACCCAAAACTACCCCACTCTATCCCAATCTACCCCACTCCACCCCAATCTACCCCACTCCAAACTACCCAAATCTACCCCACTCTATTCCTACCTACCCTACTATAATCAACCCAGCCTACCCCACTCCAATCTACCCCACTGCACTCCACTCCAATCTACCTGACTCTACTGCAATCTACCCCACTCCACCCAACTCCAATCTACCTAAATCCGCCCTACTCCACTCTTCCGTAATCTACCCCAATCACATATAACACAATATATGCTTCTCCACTCTACCCCAATCTACCCCATCTACCCTACTTTTATCTGCCCAACTCCAAACTACCCCGCTCTAATCTACACCAGTCTACGCCAGTTCAATCTACGCCAGTCCACCCCAATTCAATCTACTCCTCTCCAATCTGCCACCTTATCTACCCAACAGAGGTTGGGACTGTACATATGTTACACACTATATAAGGGATTAATTACCCCATCCCATACTTTATAAGGCTATTGCAAGTCACGGAGAAGATCCATAAACATTTAGAGAAACAAGGCTGAAGTCTGAAGGGACACCTTCCTGCATATAAACAATCTTCTGAGGCTTTTTCACCTTTCTATGTGTGTTGCAGA
Organism: Lissotriton helveticus; assembly: GCF_964261635.1. NCBI lineage: Eukaryota > Metazoa > Chordata > Amphibia > Caudata > Salamandridae > Lissotriton > Lissotriton helveticus. The sequence goes on from NC_136063.1 coordinate 2,113,445,236, forward strand.
ATGCAGCACATGTAGAAAGAGGAAAAAACTAGGTGAAATAAACATATTTCTCCTCATTATGCCTCCACTTGGAAAGCGTAGCATTTTGACGCATTCCCAGGTCTACCACTCAGGGTAAATCTGAGAATGCACCTACATGTATAGGTGGATGCGTGGCAACACCCATGCTCCACCCATGGAACACCTCCCAGGGGCAGAGTAACACAAGGCAGCTACTTGCGCTGCCTTGCGTTACTCCGGATTTACCAAGCCACGCAGGGTCATGCAAGGTGGACTTGTGTGGCTTGGTAAATCCCACTCTAGGTTTGTATTCTTTATATAGCGCAAAAAACATTTGTTAAATCTGGCCCTTGGCGCATGCTCTTTCATATGAAAGAGCGAGCATGTTTGCAAATATGAAAAATAAAAATAAAACCTCTGTTGCAAAATTAAACACATCAAAAATCTGTTATTTGCTTGTTTCAAACAGATATTAGAAAGCAGTGCGATAAAAGTCAGTTAAAAAAAACTGCACTAGCTTGGAATGCGTAGAAACAGGCAAAAAGATTCTAGCTTTTCTCTAGCCATCTAAGGAGTGCAAAATATCAACATGTTCTCCCTGCTTGTCATTGTAAGCTAAAATGTAGAGCAAAAGAAAGAAAAGCAACATCCATTTTCGTTGCATTTCTGTTACTTCAATTATGCTCTGTGACCTGACCTGCCTTTCACCTCAGTTGCTGGCTTTGGCAGCAGGCATTGTGATGTCACAACGCGACAGTAATAACTTATAATAGTTGAGTTATGACGTCTTTTCTTTATAATCGAGGACTGGGTGCGTCAATAGTCACCGATTATAAAGTAATTGGAGACTGGTGTTTATGCAGAGATTACAGAATCCCATTTATTACATTTATTATAATGAGATATGTGTTACTGGTTATGTTCACACAATTCACACAACAATCAAAGTTGAAGTATTTAACTCAACTAGCCTGGCAGTTCGGGCTGGACGGTTCCCATGTGGAGCAGGGTCAAGACTGCTTTGCAGTCCAAGCTTTGGCTGGGTCCAAACTGGGTTTGCATAGAAAGCAAAAGAACAATGGATTAAACTCAGATCTCTTGACTGGGGGTGAGTGTTTGAAAAGTTTCAGCACTCTGTCCATCATCTTGTTGTGTTTACTATATTCGCCCTTAGTGGCCAGTGGTATGCCCAGACGTGGTTCCCTTGCTCGCTGTGCACTAGATTCCAGTTAGATTGGTTGATGAGGGGTGATATCCCAAAACCGATCCCAGGATGCTTGTTTCCAGTCCAGGGAGGACTTGGCGTGGCAGTTTAGGCTGGTCTGTTCCCATGAGTAGCAGGGTCAAGACTGATTTGCATATGGCTGGGTCCAAACTGGGAAGGCATAGTGAGCAAAAGAACAATGGATTAAACCCAAAACTCTTGACTGGGGGTGAGTGAAAAGTTTCAGCACTCCGTCCATCATCTTTTTGTGTTTGCTATGTTGGCTCTAAGTGGCCAAGAGTATGACCGGACGAGGGTCCCTTGCTCGCTGTGCCACTGGATTAAAGCTAGTTTAGCTGATGAGGGGCGATACCCTAAAATTGTTCCCAGGATGTTTTCGGTCCAGGGAGGACCTGGCCTGGCAGTTTGGGCTGGACTGTTTCTTAGAGGAACAGAATCAAGACTGATTTGCATATGGCTGGGTCATAACTAGGGTAACATAGTGAGCAAAAGAACGATGGATTAAACCCAGATCTCTTGAATGGGGGTGAGTGTTTAAAATGTTTCAGCATTCTGGCCATCATCTTGTTGTGTTTGCTATGTCTGCCCTAAGTGGCCAAGGTTATGTCCAGACATGGGTCCGTTGATCGCTGTGCCGCTTGGTTCAAGCTAGTTTGGCTGATAAGGGGTGATACCCCGAAACCGGTCCGAGGATGCTTGTTTCTGATTCAGGGAGGACCTGGCTTGGCAGTTTGGGCTGGACTGTTCCCTAGAGAAGCAGGGTCAAGACTGATTTGCACATGGCTGGGTCCAAACTGGAGTAGCATAAGCAAAAGAACGATGGATTAAACTCAGATCTCTTGACGGGGTGAGCGTTTGAAAAGTTTCAGCACTTTGTCCATCATCATGTTGTGTTTGCTATGTTTGGCATAAGTGGCCAAGGGTATGCCCAGACGTGGGTTCCTTGCTCGCTTTGCCACTGTATTCAATCTAGTTTGGCTGATATGGGTGATACCCCAAAATCGGTCCCAGGGTGCTTGTTTATGATCCAGGTATGATCTGGCCTGGCAGTGAGGGATGGACTGTTCCCATCAGAAGCAGGGTCAAGACTGATTTGCATATGGTTGGGTCCAAACTGGGGTGGCATAGTGACCAAAAGAAAGTGGATTAAACCCAGATCTCTGTGGGTGAGTGTTTGAAATATTTTAGCACTCCATACACTATCTTGTGTTTGCTGCTGGTTACGTTCACATAATTCACACACCAATCAAAATTGGAGTATTTAACTGACTCTCAAAGAACAAGACAAGATGGATTCTCTACTTGAATTAGGCCTCTAGGGTGTTTACAGTATTATAAAGTACAGAGGAAGGGCAATGGTGTAACAATAGCCCCACAGCACCTGTGGTGTGGGGGCCCGAGCTCCAGTGGGGCCTCTTCCAGCACTGTGCACAGGTAGCAGGACCATTGCCTGAGAGCTCCTGACTGAGTCCAGAGCATGGGAGGGCTCCATGTACTTGACAGGGGGGTCCTTCAAGTATTGTTACGCCCCTGACAAAGGGTAATTAGGAGATACTGCAGGTGGCTTGCATCATGCCAATGATGTACAGTGCTGTGAAATGCCTTTCCGAATCTTTGACTTAACGTTTGTAGTAATGAGGGTCCACGCAGGTAGGATGTAGTTCATGGAGTTTTATTGAAGTAAGTTACATGTAGAGGAGTTGTAGTGAAGCAGCCCACCAGGAGCAGCCTGCCTGCTGCTCAGCCCATTCTCAACTGTCACACTTCACCTCACAAGCACCCAACATTCCAATACGTATCATCACTCAAACATTCCACGCAGCACACAGCGCATTCATACTGGCTTAGCAGGAGGTGAAATTGGCAGAACAATAACATGAGCAGGATACTACCAAGTTGAAGTTAAAGAAGGAGCCTTCATGCTCTCATGCACATTTCTTTTGTAGAAACACCAACCTTTGTTAATATCTAGCGGTGGGTGAGCCAATAAATTAACACGTACAGCCAGAGTGGAGCTATGGGACTGGCTCTGCTCTTATAGCCTGTTCAGGAGTTCAGCACTGTAAAGGTTTGCAATGTAAATCGTACAACAAATATCTTGTAAAATATGATAACATCTCTTCAAAATTCAAAAAAGTATATTTCTTTAACATGTGGAAGCTTTGACATTTGTATGTTATGTTATGTTAATATGTTTTGTATAGCGCACAGCTGCCCCAGCGCTGAAGCAGAAAACATAGAGGCTGGGAGTCAGGGTAAGCTCTAGACTATGGGCTACAGCCAGGTTTCAGGCTCAACGTTTCGGTGTCTCGCCCACTTCTAATAATAACATAACCAAGGCAAGCGACTTGCATTGGAGACAGGGACAGTTATGGAAGAGATTGTAGGGAAAGTTGAGAATTATGAAGATCTATTCTAGAAATAGGAATCCTCCATCTTGAATATGGGAGTGCAGGATTGTCATTTTGCTGCCGCCTCCTGCGCCAACCACAAAATGCCGACAGGCACAAAAGTACTGGTCAGGAAATGTGCTTAAAAAAAAAATTAAGTTTGGCTTTCCTCCCATCAACCAAAATGTAAACTTGTCATCACAGTTTTGGAACCTCAGTAGATACCCCACGCCTAGGTAAAGGTCAGCTAATGAGATACAGAGATCATATGCCTCTGATTTGCCCACTAATTAGAGGCAAAAGAGACTCCTTTCCCATTTGTCATGCCCACCATGGCTAACAGGCAGGCAAGATTTGTGTAAGTATGCTCATCAGTTCACCTCCATTAAAGCACCCTCTCACTACACACGTGAAATATATATTTATATAAGTAAAGGGACGCATCATGTGACCAAGCTTCCTAGAGGAGTGAAACGCGTCATGGAGGGCACTTGCCTGTGACATTTATGCCAAAATAAAATGTCTTTACTGCCTTGCACCAACTTAATGTGTGGAGGTCGTTAATCATTTCTCAGGAATCAATCGAGTTGCTGTTCCTGACGGGGGACGGGCAGGATTTGTTTCGATATATATTTATATATATATATATATATATATATATATGTATACTTTTGGATGATTTATATGCGGCAGGCTCCGAGCCGCAGAGAATGCACCGCCTAAAAGCCAGGTCTAACAGGCTGTTAATGGAGCAGCCTGCCAGTGCTAAGGATTGCCGAAAGAAAACATGAAAGCAGCCCTGGAACCCACTGGAGGGCTATGAACTTTTAAGAAAGATGGGTTAAAAACATTGAGGACATTAAAACCGGACCCGAGTGAAAAGGGTTTTGAATCAGTACTTCTAAGTCCAGCAAGCAGTTTGTAACAGAAAAATCGTGCATTGTGGGTAAAAAACACAAACTATAAAATTGTTTGAAGTACTGCACCGGGTTTTTGCTGTGCCTCCCCATTTCCCCTGAAGAAATTGCATGAGGCAATGAAACGCGTTGGGAAGCTTTAAAAATGAACTGGGGCTGTGATCGTGTTTAGTGCAATAATAAAAGGAATGTTTCCTATCCTTGCAGAGTGGCGTTCTCATGATCCGGGGCACTTTTGGATGATATATATATATATATATATATATATATATATATATATATTTATGTATATATTTTTTTTTTTACAGGGTTTTACATAGCGCAAACTTGACCTGAATCGGGAATCACAGCGCTTTACGTAGCGCCAGTTGCATTAGATGAGGACACATTTATTTTTTGTTAGTCACGGGGAGATTACGTGATTTGCCCAGAATCACATGATGTTCAGCGTCATTGCCAAGACTTGAACCCAGTTCCCCAGATTGAAGGTCGACCACCCTAGCCATTGGGTCAACTCCTCTCCCCAAGATTGATCCTCATTGACAGGTCGAGCACTCAAATGAGCGGTTAAAAACATGAATTCAGTTAATATGTCCCCAAATGTACGTCAACACATTAGTGAGCAGCCTCATTGCCTAAATAGTTGGGTTCTTATTTCATGCTGAAAGGTAAGGGCTTGTCTGACATGCCCCCAGTGCAGGTCAACAGATAAGTGAGTTCCCTGACTCAGTGAAAGTTGACAAACAACCGGGGCCCATCAGTGTACATCAACATGCATGTGCCACATCAATTGCAGAGACAAAAGTGTTGACAAGTAGTGATGCATGAATGATGAGGGAAGAAGAGTGGTTCTTTAGGGTTTAAGCTTCTTGTCAGTCTATGGGACAACGGGAGGGTGTGTGGGGGTGGAGAATGGGGAGGTAAAAAAGTGTTATGAAGCGGCCAGTGCTGGCTGCATCGTAGCGCTTTTAAGAAAGAAGTAACTCTGATGGGATGTGGTGAGAGAAGAACCAACGTGGATGGAGTGTAAGGGAACAATGCAACATGGAGGAAGTCAGAAAAAAAAAGCAAGGAAATATATTTTATAAAACGGTACCTCAATTTCAGCACCAGCGGCGAAAGGACCTTAATCGATATGAAGCTATCAGTACTTGGCCCATGCTCCTGCTGAGAGAACAGGAACTGAAGACGGCTCACACTGCCCATTAGAAGGCAGCAAATGAGAGTGCCAATGAAGTCCACAAACTATAAGCAAGGGGAGAACTCCAAGCCCCCTTCAACACAATGTCTCGCAAGTGAGATCGCATGCACTAGCACACATGCGCTCGCACAAGAAGACCTAAAAACAACAACCCAAGTGTTACCTGTTAATAGAGCTAGTTTTTAGATCTGGCTTTCCACTGTATCGCCAGAGTTTGTTTCATACACAATATACATACAATGAGGGGCGTTGATGAGTGGGCTTCATCCATTGGACTGTTATTTTGACATTCACATTTTTCTCTTGCCTACAACAGCAAGCCAGGGATTTGGGTCAGTCCACTTTGCCCATTTACTCACTTCACTGTGAGTTACTGCAAAGATCCCATACACATTTTTCACATGCACCTAAAAACAGTTCCTTTCTTTTCAGTGATAGAGCCGATTAAAGGTGTGCCTTTGGATGTTAAATATTTTTTAAATTAACTTTAAAACTGGCAATTTTGCCTGCGCTTCATGTGACCAGTTAGAATGCAATTGATTTCCTTTTCAAAATTGTTGTTATAAAGTTTTTCAGTGGTATTGAAACATTGGAGCTGGCTACAATTTGAATGTTTGGTTGGGTGGCAATTATTTCTCTTCCCCTTCTGAAATAATGATAATACAATTCATTATGCAAATGAAAAGCTTGTGATTTAATATACTGCAAAAAACACAGTTGATGGACAGAATGTAGAACTATGTCATACATTCACCCCAGTACAAGGATCTGGGCCTAAATCCATCGTTTTTTTGCACTCCACACCACCCTGGGTTAGACACTGGCTATGTGCAAATCAGCTCTGACCCTGTGCCTCATGGGAACAGTCCAGTCCGAACTACCAAGCCATGTCTTTCCCAGACCGGAATCAAGCATCCAAGAACCGGTTTCTGGCTATCAGCCTTCATCAGCCTGGATAGCTTGACTCCAGTGGTGTGGAGAGCCTGGGACTCACGTTTGAGCATACCCAGCCCACTCGGGGTGAAAATTGCAAAAAACACAGTTGATGGACAGAATGTAGAACAATGTCATACATTCACCCCAGTACAAGGATCTGGGCCTAAATCCATCGTTTTTTTGCACTCCACACCACCCTGGGTTAGACACTGGCTATATGCAAATCAGCTCTGACCCTGTGCCTCATGGGAACAGTCCAGTCCGAACTACCAAGCCATGTCTTTCCCAGACCGGAATCAAGCATCCAAGAACCGGTTTCTGGCTATCAGCCTTCATCAGCCTGAATAGCTTGACTCCAGTGGTGTGGAGAGCCTGGGACTCACGTCTGAGCATACCCAGCCCACTCGGGGTGAAAATTGCAGCTATCCAGGCTGAATGAAGGCTGATAGCCAGAAACATAAGAAAAATAAAAACTACGAATAGGTTTAATCCCTCTAGACCTATATTTCTTTACATAAGGCTTTTACAAGCTCATACCTGGGGCATAAGAAACGCTCTTCTGCACACAAAGTTGATATTTCTTTTTTTCACATTTCATTTCATTTTTATAATTTTTTGATCATTCATCTGTTATATTATTACATACAAAGCCATACAATGTTAAAAATTGACCAATTTTACAAAAATATAACAATAATTTTTTTGGACAAACAGCATTTGGATATTGACAGCTAACTGGAAAGTCCAGACTAACATTTCCCCATACTCATTCACACCTCTTGTCACTCCGCAACCACGTCACTTGCATTCTATACATACATAATATACACTCCAAAACCAGACTACATACACAGATGAAACCATTGGGGTGAGAAACTCAACCCTCAAATGCTGTGCTGAGAGCTGGGGTGTTTCACTCAAACTGGTCAACGCACGTTTCAATGGCATATTCTAATTTTCTTGCCATCTTCTTCAGGACCTGTTACTTTAAATACTTGTAACGGGCAGGATGAAGGGGGTGAGCAGATTTTCTGTAATGATAATGCAGAGAGTTACTTTACTGCTTGCAATGAGCCCCACAGGAGATATCTTGCATTTCTCCTAAGTCAATACATATATTATACAAATGTGCCGCTATAAGGCATTCTCTTAGGCTAAATTGGCAAACACCAGTGATGAGTAAGAAAAAGAGGTGAAGAAAAGAAAACAAAGGTGATACATATACTCACCCTGCTAGTAGTTGCATAAAATTCATGTGCCTCCTACCTTGCTAAAATAATATTTCAAATATGCCAGTCAGAGGTGTTGTCTTACAAGGGGGGACATGTGCGACAAGACAGTATCAGAGGAGAAATAAATTCACCCAAGAAAGACAAGTCCTGACAGATTTACCAAAAGAAAAGCATGCTTCTTACAGGTAAGTGTCTAAACTGCGGCTAATTATCTTGCAATTTCTAAACGTCAATGAGTGTTTCTACACCACCTATTGTTGTATTTACGTCATTTTTCTGATGTGGTTTTTCAGCTCAATGGTGTGATACATAAAGAAAAAACATATCTATCAGTTGACATCCCACAAAAATGCTTTTGAACTAACGACATGATGTTGTTACCCTATATTATAACAGATTTACCTATTATTTTGCTTTTGCTCCGTAACCTTACTAGGATCCCTTTTCAGAATGAGCTTCACTTCAATGATGTACTTAAAAAGGTGTACTGGATACCATATGGTTAGTATTGCCGCTCCGTCTCTATATCAAGGGGGCAGCAAACAAAACATGATTATGACTGTCCCCGCTCATTTAATTAGCAAATAATATAGATGTTATGCTTTAAAAATTAGGTAGACATACCTCCCAATCCTAATATTATTAAGGTTGCTTTTCTTTTCCTGCAACAACTATAAGTGGTGGCTGTCGGCCCGGCGGCCCGGCAGGGGCAATCCGCCCGCCATCCTCACTGAAAGGACCCCCTGCCAATTAGGATGGCTGGGGTGTCCGCAGCGGACAGGAAGACCGTCCGCCGCTTTTCTGCCGGTCGCCTTTGCGACCGGTGGAAAAAGTGCGAACATATGGTGGCGGTGAATGCGAGACACCGCCAACCATATTACAATGCATGCGGTCCTATGCTTTGGGGCCCGTTGCGGGCCCCCAGGGTGAAGGGAGTGTGGGGGGTGCACATGGGGGGTACCTATTGTACCCCCCTGCGTTTCAAAGTACAACATGGCAGGCACCGCACGGTGCCTGTCATGTTGTGCTTTGAAACGTATAACATGCATTTTTAGCATTGCGGCGGGCGGTGCTTTCAGCACCGCCCGCCGCAATGTTAAAAATGAGGGATGCACCCGCCACTGTGGCGGGTGCATCCTAATTCCACGCACGGGACCCCCGCCCTTATGGCGGGTGGTCCCTTCCCACGACAGGATGGCGGGTGGACAAAGTCCGCCTGTCATCCTAATGAGCCCCTTTGTCTCTATTCTTTGAGGCAACTTCCTTACATCTACTGTGCCTTGATAAGTACCCTTAATCTAAGACGCTACATTGCCCATTGACAAATTCCTACCGGGGCACTGTTTCATCGATTGTGAGGCTCAGCTCGAACTATCCCTCTCCAGAGTTAGCTGGTATTTCTAAAAACCATGCCTCATGGAGGAACAGTATGCCCTTTCCGTAACTGCTCGTCATCTATATATTATCGCGTTGCCTCAACGATCACACATGTCAAAACGCGTGATCGAGATTTATTGCCTTTCATCCAAAAAGTCGTCAGTAATATAAGACGCTATGTAATCAGTTACGGGGTTCCTCTCAGGGCGCCACCTCAAAGGTTATACAGCTCAACTAGTACTTCCCCACTTAATAAAAATTGGTTGTTTTACAAAGAGTATCCCTCATCGGACAAACGTTGTTCCCTTTCTGTAACTGCCCCGTAACACTACATTTCTTCAAAGTGAAAGCAGTCTCCCACAGCAAGTTAGTGGTATGGACTTTCTTACCTTTCGTTTTAGAAAATCAGCTTATCTGGCATAGCCCCATGTCGTCGAGTCTCTATGTATGTTTGATGACTGTTTCTCCTCTTTTACCTCCCTTAGAGCAGAGACTATTGGGCCCTCAATAATTGGAAACAGCCGCGGGTTGCCGTTACGTCATACCCGGTGCGACGACGCTAATGATGTTTGTCAAAAAGAGTTTAGAAATCCAAGCACCATCTTAAAGCAGTGTTTATAATGATTGGATGCGATCTCAGGTTACCATTGCGCGTGTAATACGACAACGCTTACAATATCTGTCAGATATGCAGATGGCAAACCTAGGCTCCGTCTTACAGCTATATTTATACTATTTTTAAAAAAAAACATTTTTATTAGAGTTTTGCAAACAGCATACAATATCAGTTCTCCCACCCACCCACATACAGCACATACTGCCATGTCGCAACTCCACAATCCCCAACAACAATCCCTAATCATAACCTCCCCCTTCCCTCTCTACCCCCACCCCCCCCTCGTCAGTGTGCCTCAACGCCCTAATCACGGCTTGCCAGACCTAACACTTCGGCCGCGTGCTGCAGCCCCTTCCGGCCACTGACCACGCATAAGTCCAGGTATGGTCCAACAGTGCTCAAGACCTCCCTTCCATCCCCAGATCCAGGCGACCCACAGAGTCAACCCCCTCCGTGCGTCCGGGCTCATTATTTAACTCCCCTCCCTCTCCCCAGTAACCTCCACCTCTCCCTCTCCCCTCCCCGTTCCCTCCCCCTCCGGGACTGCCGGTTCCCCAGCCCCCCCACTATCCTCAGCCTCCAGAAGTGTTTGCAAATCTGTCACTAGCGCGCTCCATGCCCTAGCAGTCTCTAGCGCTTTGTCGTTTTCTGTGCGCCTAGCCAATTGCAATCTGAGAGAACCCTCGCATGAGGCCCATTGCAGGAGGCACCTCCGCCACCTCAGGAAGTTAGGACCCCCTCTAGACTTCCAATGTAGAGTGAGTTCCCGTTTGGCCAGTATGAACCCCAAATCGTAAAACTTGCTAGTGACCTTAGTGGCAGGGGTATGGGAAACCAGAGTAGCAGGCATGCTCCCGCATCCGTGTCAACCTGACGACCCGTAACCGCATTCAGACAAGCGAAAACCTCGACCCAGTATGTGCCAAGCCCTGTACACGACCAAAACATATGCTCAAAGTCAGCATCCTCCAAGGCGCAACGCGGACATAACGATGGCGTACCCCCAAAGATCCGTTGGATCTTGGCAGGAGTCCAGTACGCCCTATGGAGCGTATAATACTGGACCAGTTGAAACCTGACATTACGGGTGCCCTTCCAGGCCCTGCGTTCAAGCTGGGGCCAAGTCGTCTCCGGTATCTGCCGACCAAGGTCAGCCTCCCAGCGCTCCCGCAGCCCATCAAGGGGAGGGGGATCAGCCAACGCCAGCCTCCTGTACAGGCTCGTGATGGCCTTATAGGTGCCAGCCGCCATCACAACGTACTGGCAACCCAGTGACGTGGGTGGTTCCACCAATCCCATCTTCCAGCGCCTCTGAATCCCAGCAACCAAAGCCGCGTGCAACAGGAAGTCACCCCTCGGCAGGCCGAAGGCCTCCTGCAGGGCATCGAACGGCATCAAAGCGCCATCCCGGTATAAATCCCCTAGCATTTGAACCCCAAGGTCCTCCCAACAAGCTAGCGCCGACCAATCGCCGCCATGCGGGATGGCAGTACACATACCCAAGGGTATCTCTGGCGCATATGGCGCTCGACACCCAACCCGTCTGTGGCTACGCAGCCAACACCTGCGAAGGGTACGTTCTTCAAGAGTCAGCTGCTCCATCCGAAGTTCCTGTTGGAGCACAATAAAGGACAGAACGTGGCGCTGCACGATCCGACCCTGCGGGCCATCCGGTCCTCTAAACTCCCGCGCCACCGCTTGTGTGAGCCACTGAAGCTGAGCGGCCAAGTAGTACCATTCGAAGTCCGGCACAGCTAAGCCGCCCTCCTCTCGGGACCTAAGTAAAGTGTTCAGGGCTATCCGTCGCCTGCCAGTACCCCACAGACCGCAGAGTTCGGAAGAAAGAGGAAGGGATCCATACCGGTAGCGTACGGAAAAAAATTAAGTAATCGTGGCAGGACCACCATTTTCAACAAAGCTATCCGCCCCGCCACCGACAACGGAAGGACACTCCAAAACCGCATGCTGCCTCTAATGCCCCTCAGTGCCCTCCCCACGTTCCCCTCATACAGGAGCGAATGGGTGTGATATACGTGAACTCCGAGATACTGCAACAGCTATATTTATACTAATGCGACCTCAAGTTGCCATTGCGTCATATGTGATGCAACCAGGGCCGGACTGGCTACCGGGCAGTTGTGTGTGCTGTCGTGCTGGGGGCTAATTTCGTTGATGGGGACCTGCGTGTGCAAAACGAAATTCGTTATGCTTTTTTTATTTCAAATCGCACGCAGGTCCCCATCAACGAAATAAGCCCCCACCACGGAGAAATTAGCCCCTAGCTCGGCAACACACACAACTGCCCAGTAGCCAGTCCGGCCCTGGATACAACGACGCTTGCAATGTATGTGAGATATCGAATTGACAAGTCTAAGCGTCATCTTAGAACTGTGTTTATACTGACTAATCGTAATCAAATGCATTATTGGTTACCTATTGTATGGTTAATGTCACAACCTTTAAAATGCGGTGTTTTTATCTATCAATGATGTCTGCAGTATTATATTAGTAGACATGTGCCGAATGTGTACGATATAGATTAAGATAACAATTAGTAGGATTGAAGTTCCTATCATTGGATCCTACGGGAGTTATCTCTACTCCTACTTGAGAGTACCCAGGAGGTATACAGACAAAATATCGATTCCAAAATATAGAATTGCAGCAATATCGAAGGGAAAATAAAGAATGGACAAAATATTGAATGGACAGAATATAGGCAACAAAAATATTGAATTTAAGGTAAGTAATTTAATATCGATTTTCATTAATATAGAATGTCAAAATATCGAAGTATATAATGTAGGTATTAAATATATCGAATTTTTAATAATATCGAATTTTTTTAAGTGTTTTGTATGTTAGTATATGTGTGAAAAGTGTAAAATTATTTTATACTTTATTTTAAGTAATGAATTTTATGTTATTTAATTTTTGCGAAATTTAATTCTGTAGCAGGTTGTGGGTTTTTAGGGGAATAGGGTGGGAAGTAATTTAATTATAATTAATCAAATATTTAAATGTATTTATTGGGATTTATTTTGAATTAATTGTTAATTAATTTTTAATTGGTAATTAATTAAATTTAAAATGGCAATTCATTTTGCTTATTATTATTATTTTTTTTATATAGCGCGAACTAGACCCGAACCGAATCAGGTATCAGAGCGCTTTACATATCACCAGTTACGTTACATGAGGACACACATTCATTTTAGGCACGGGGAGATTAAGTGATTTGCCCAGAATCACAGGAGGTTTTGGCGTCGTTACCAAGACTCGAATCCAGAACCCCAGGTCCGAGGACGAGCGCCCTAGCCGTTAGGCCAACTCCTCTCTCCTAAATTGCTTAATTGATTAATTGATAATTATGTTAATTTTATTAATTTATTTTCCGTAGCGGGTTGTGGGTTTATAGGGGAATAGGGTGGGAAGTAATTCAATTATAATTAATTAAATATTTTACTTTATTTATTGGTATATATCTTGAATTCATTGTTAAATAATTTTTAATTGGTGGTTAATTACATTTTAATTGGTAATTAATTTTTATTAATTACTTAATTGATAATTATGTTAATTTTATAAATGTATTTCCCATAGTGGGTTGTGGGTTTATAGGGGAATAGGGTGGGAAGTAATTTAATTGTAATTAATTAAATATTTTAATTAATTTGTTGGTATTTATTTTCAATTCATTGTTAATTAATTTTTAAATGCTAATTAATTAATTGTTAATTGGTAATTAATTTGTATTAATAGGTAATGAATTTTAATATTTAATTTTTATTTGTATTTTTAATCGATTAATTATTATATAATATTAAATTGGTAATTGGAAGACGCTGACCAAGTGTCCTGAAAATCCGCCAAGGGCCCCCCAATGCGCACGTGCTCTGCAGGGATGACAATTACCTCCTGACTGACCACTGCCGGAGTTGCTCTTGAAGACGCTATGACCCTGTGCCTCATGGGAACAGTCCAGTCCGTCTTCAGCCAGGCTTGCTTGATTCCAGTGGCAAAGTGAGCAAGGGCCTCACGTCTGAGCATACCCTGCCAACTTATGGCGAACACGGCTGAAATGCCAGAAACCGGTCCTAGGAAGCTTGTTTCCGGTCCTGGGAAGGCATGGCGTGGCAGTTCGGGCTGGACTGTTCCCATGAGGCACAGGGTCAGACTGATTTGCATATGGCCATGTCTGAACTGGGGTGGCAGAGTGGGCTAAAGAACTGTGATGGATTAAAACCAGATCTGTTGACTGGGTGTGAGTGTTTGATTGGTTCAGATTCTACGTCCATCACCACCCCCTTTTGTACCACTTACCTAATTTTTAAAGCATAACATCTATACTATTTGTAAATTAAACGAGCGGGGACAGTCATAATCATGTTTTGTTTGCTGCCCCCTTGATATAGAGACGGAGCGGCAATACTAACCATATGGTATCCAGTACGCCTTTTTAAGAACATCATTGAAGTGAAGCTCATTCTGAAAAGGGATCCTAGTAAGGTTACGGAGCAAAAGCAAAATAATAGGTAAATCTGTTATAATATAGGATAACAACATCATATTGTTAGTTCAAAAGCATGTTTGTGGGATGTCAACTGATAATATGTTTTTTCTTTATGTATCACTCCATAGAGCTGAAAAACCGCATAAGAAAAATTACGTTGTAAACACAAGAATAGGCGGTGTAGAAACACTTATTGACGTTTAGGAATTGCAAGGTAATTAGCTGAAGTTTAGACATTTACCTGTAAGAAGATGCTTTTCTTTTGGTAAATCTGTCAGGACTTGTCTTTCTTGGGTGAATGTATTACTCCTCTGATACTGTGTTGTCGCACATGTCCCCCCTTGTAAGACTACAACTCTGACGGATATATTTGAAATATGATTTTAGCAAGGTAGGAGGCACATGAATTTTATGCAACTACTACCAGGGTGAGTATATGTATCACCTTTGTTTTCTTTTCTTCACCTCTTTTTCTCGCTTATCACTAGTGTTTGCCAATTTATCGTAAGAGAATGCCTTATTGCGGCACATTTGTATAATACACGGTGACATTGATAGAGAGGACGTTCATACATGCGGCATATCAGAGCCCATCACCCACGCCTTCAAAAACGGAAATAAGCAAATATTTTTCTAGGAATATACTCGCTCACTACTTTGAAAAACGAGTTCCAGGCCGTAATCTCAGTCTACTAAAGAAAGAAAGGAAAACTAAGGTGGAATTGTTATTAAACATTAGAGAGACCTAAGGGTTAACCATCTGAGAAGAATAAAACTTACTTGAGAACCTAGACTTGAGTTAAAGATACTTTATGGTGATGCATTTTGCAACAAAACGGTTGCATCACTATGGTTCCGTATAACGGGGGTTACTAAGACATGGAATATGGGCTGGACATATGAATTACAGTAAATAGGAGCTACAAAGTATATGGACAAAGTCATTTGACAAACGGGTTTATTAAATCTCGGTTATCCGCTAGAAGATTACGGACATAGACGTCAATAAACTTGCACTACAAATATTTAGAAGCCTTGAGGAAGTCACATGACGTGACGAAACACGTGTCGGCTGTTGTTTCTTGAGGATCAAGAAGAGGAAGACATATAAATTTCATTTGTCCTGTATATTTTGTTCATCACCCTCTCTTGGCCAGTTTTACACCAATGAAATTTGTATCATTCTGTGGTTGTTTTGTATACTAATTTTTGATGGTGTTCTTAATTTGTGTTAATTAAACCTATTCATTTATATGAACCAAAACTGTTATTTGTGGCTGAATGTTCAGGATCTGTGCGCAAAATTAGTCCTTTACGGTAAACATATAAGCAATTAAATTGTCACATTCGAGTGCCGGGATATTGGATTATTCATTTTGAGGTACTTGGGGATTTTCTTTGATATCCCTGTGTATATGTACACCTAGGTAGTAGGGTGTTTTTTGTCCCGAGAGGCACTACCACTAAATGTACTAATGCCCATGACCCACACTTTGTCAATCCCTTAACGTATGACCTAATCTGAGTATACTGCTGAATGAGGTGCACCTCAGTTGCATTACTGCCAGTGAAATAACAATATATGTATTGACTTAGGAGAAATGCAAGATAGCTCCTGTGGGTCTCATTGCAAGCAGTAAAGTAACTCTCTGCATTATCATTACAGAAAATCTGCTCTCCCCCTTCATCCTGCCCATTACAAGTCTGTAAAGTAACAGGTCCTGAAGAAGATGGCAAGAAAATTAGAATAAGCCATCGAACGTGCGTTGACCAGTTTGAGTGAAATGCCCCAGCTCTCAGCACAGCATTTGAGGGTTGAGTTTCTCACCCCAATGGTTTTATCTGTGTATGTAGTCTGGTTTTGGTGTATAGTATGTATATATAGAGTGCAAGTGACGTGGATGCGGAGTGAGAAGAGGTGTGAATGAGTATGGGGGAATGTTAGTCTGGAATTTCCAGCTAGTTGTCAATATCCAAATGATGTTTTCAACTGATATACATACTCTGTTTAATTTTTGCACAAGTTTTGTCTAAAAAAAGATTGTTATCTTTTTGTAAAGTTGGTAAATTTCTAACATTATATATGTAGCTTTGTATCTAATAATATATCAGATGAATGATCAAAAAATGATGAAAATGAAATAAAATGTGAAAAAAAGAAATATCACCTCAGTGTGCAGAAGAGTGTTTCTTATGACCCAGGTATGAGCTTGTAAAAGCCTTATGTAAAGAAATATAGGTTTAGAGGGATTATACCTATTCGTACTCTCCTCTGCGCCAAACCAATGCAACTGCAGGAATTCCCAACATATCCTACCCTCCCTCGGTTTCTTATCTATACCCAATAGGGAGACCTGCAGGGTAGCTGCTTGGATCAACCCGGCCACCTCCCTCATTCATTCTACCACCTCCTACCAGTATTGTAGGACCACCCAGCATTCCCATGCCATATGGAGAAACAATGCACCATCTTCCCCGCACCTGGGACAGGTTGCTCCTCTCCCCACATACATCTTGTTAAGTTTGATCGGTGTTGGGTATGTTCAGTGCAGGTAGTTTAACCCTTCCTCCGAGCAGGAGTAGTTCCATCAAGGAGAGCATGCCATGCATACTCCTCAGCAGTCTCTGCTCACTATTATCATCTTCCATTAACCCATTGTGCCATGTATTGCAGCTTGGAGGCATAATAATACAGTTCTAAGTATGGAAGACCCATTCCCCCATCCCGTGGGTCATGCTTAACCTGTGGTAGTGCAACCCTACTCCTCTTCCCAGCCCACACCAACAGTGTCAAGAGGCTGTACATTTTCCAAAATATGCTGCAGAGAATAGTGTATAATACATTCTGAATGATATACAAGCAGCTCAGGAGGACCACCATCTTAGCAACCACCACCCTCCCTAGAGTGGAGAGTGGCAGTGTATACCAGAATTGAATGAACCTAGTCAGACCCGACAGCAGTGGGCTCACTCCGAGATGCTCGTTATCCTCCAGGCTATGACCTACTATAACACCCATATATCTGAAAGACTACACCTCCCAGCGCAGGCCCACCTGTGGCAGTTGCATCACCCTCTAGCCCTCCCAAAGGGATGTATGTCGTTTCAACGCATGCTTTTACCACGCATGCCTTTACAACGCGGGCATTACAACGCAAGTCGTTACAATGACTTGCGTTGGGGGGCGCTGGATAGTGGAATAGTTTAATTTTCTATTCCAACTCCAGTTCCCTTGGATAGTAGGGAAGGTGTTGGATAGAAAATTAAACTATTTCCTATCCAACAGCGCCCTCCAGCGAAAGTCGTTGTAACGACTTTCGTTGTAATACCTGCGTTGTTATGGTAGTGCGGGGTAAAAGATTCGTTGTAAAAGATGTTCCCCCTCCCAAAGGGAACAGCAATGATTTCTGCTGGTTCACATATAATTCAGGAATTCTCCCATACGCTCCAGGTGTTGCAGGAGCTGTGGGACCGTTTCCACGGGCCTCTGCAAGGAAAACATCACAATATTTGCTTATAGAGAGCTCAGGTGTGTGATCTCGCCCACCCGCACCCCCATCGTTGGGCACTCCTTCCTAAGCGAGGCCGCCAGGGGCTCCATTGTAAATGCAAATAGTAGTGGCGAAAGCAGAAAGACATGCCTCGTGCACCTCCGCACCGCCCAGTCCTCCGAGAAGATGCCTCTGATTTGTACCCGTGCTCTAGGTGAGGTTTACAATGTCCTGACCCAGTGGCAACATTTTGGACTGAAGCCCATGTGGTGCAGGACCTGCTGTAGGAAGGTCCATTGGAATGTGTCAAAAGCTTTTGTGATATCCACTAACAAAAAAAGTCAGCTCCTCATGGCTGTCTTTCACTGCATGCATGACTTGCACCAGTCTACGCAAGTTAAGGGCCGTGCTTCATCCTGGAATAAATCTGCACTGGTCCTCATGTATTAGTGCCCCACCACTGCTGGCAGTCTCCCTGCCAGTATCTTGCATAATACCTTTACGTGCACGTTAGCATGCTAAGAGGTCGGTATGCCGCTGGGTCTATCACATCGCCCCCAGGTGTAGGCACCACACCGATAACACCGTCCTTGAATGTCTAAGGCATCATTCCTCTCTGCCCAGCGTTGGTATACACCTCTAGCAGCGGTCTTGCCAATTGATCAATGTATGTCTGATAAAACTCTACAGGAAATCCGTCTTTCCCTGGTGTCTTTCCCCTGTTGAATCCTTTAATTGCCTCTTTTACTTCCTCCAAGGTAAAGTCTGCTTCAATATCCTCTCTAACCTGTGCAGCCAATCAGGGATGTCCCGCCCCTCCAAATATTCTGCGATTTCTCTCCCCATCGGCTACGTGGCCCCCCATGTATACCTCTTGGAGATGGTCTCTAAGTGTGTAGTAGCTATTGTTCCATCCCGCCTTTGTGGCATTACTATGGGGTCTCTGACCACTTCTCGCTGAAGCAGCCATGCCAGCATTCTGCTAGGTTTATCCCCTTCTTTATGCAGCCTCTGCCAATATTTCCAGCATGTACATTTTTCTAATCTGTCCCATGTGTGGTCCAACTGTCTCCTGGCTCGTAGCTCAGTGCTTTCAATTTACTCTCCATGCGCTCTCCTCTTCTGAACCTCAACAAGTTCCGATTCCAAATCTTTCAATTCAGCCTGCAACTGCCGTCGTACACCACAGGTCTTATGCATGCATTTCCCCCCTGACAACTGCTTTAATGCCTTCCATTTCATGCCCTGACTAGTGGCGGTGCCCCAGTTTCCTTCCATGTTCAGTAATTTAGTCAGCCAACTCCGGCTTAAAGACTGCATCTGTCAGCATATCCGCTTGTAACCGCCAATGTCGATTCCTCCGTTCCGTCCGCAGTCCGCCCCATTCTAGCAACAGTGGAGAAGGATCCGATAAATATCTGCCGAAGTATCCCACTTTATGCCTCTCCGCCTGTATATGTGCAGTACCCAGTGCTTGGATGTATGACGTTACAACGCATACTTTTACCACGCCTACCATTACCACGCAATTTTTACAACGCAGGATCCATTACAACGAAGTACCATTACCACGCATGTATTTACAACGCATATACCTTTACAACGCATACAATTACAACGTAAGTATTGGTAAGTATATAATATTTTTTTTAATGTAATTTAATTAAAATTAATATAATGTAATTTAATTTAATTTAATTAATTTAATTTAATTTAATTTAATTTAATTTAATTTAATTTAATTTAAATTTAATTATATTTAATTTTTACCCTGTACCCTTTTACCCAAAAACCCAAAACTGACCCTGAACCCTAAAAATACCCCTTTACCCAAAAACCCAAAACTGACCCTGAACCCTAAAAATACCCCTTTACCCAAAAACCCAAAACTGACCCTAAACCCTAAAATACCCCTTTACCCAAAAACCCAAAACTAATCCTGAACCCTAAAAATACCCCTTTACCCAAAAACCCAAAACTGACCCTGAACCCTAAAAATACCCCTTTACCCAAAAACTGAAAACTGACCCTGAACCCTAAAAATACCCCTTTACCCAAAAACTGAAAACTGACCCTAAACCCTAAAAATACCCCTTTACCCAAAAACTGAAAACTGACCCTGAACCCTAAAAATACCCCTTTACCCAAAAACTGAAAACTGACCCTAAACCCTAAAAATACCCCTAAAATAATATACTTACCAATACTTACGTTGTAATGGTATGCGTTGTAAAAGTACCTGCGTTGTAAATACATGCGTGGTAATGGTATGCGTTGTAATGGATCCTGCGTTGTAAAAAATGCGTGGTAATGGTAGGTCGTTGTAAAAGTTGCGTTGTAAAGGTTGTATACCCCCAGTGCTTTGTCCAGCCTACTATATGTCAATCAATCAATCAATCATGGGAATTGTAATCGCGCTACTCACCTGTCAGGGTCGCAAGGTGCTGGGGGGTGTCCGCAGATCTGGAAGCCAGGTCTTGAGGGCCTTCCTGAAGGTGTTCAGGGAGGAGACGTGTCTGATGTCTGCGGGCAGTTCGTTCCAGGTCTTGGCTGCAATGTGAGAGAATGATCTTCCGCCTGCTCTGGCTCTGTGGATGTGTGGGGTTTTGGCCAGTGCGAGGTTGGAAGATTGGAGGTTCCTTTTGGGTATGTGGAAGTTGATTCTGTCATTGAGGTATTTGGGTCCGTTGTTGTGTTGCCATTTGTAGGCATGAGTGAGGATTTTGAAGGTGACTCTTTTCTCCACGGGGAGCCAATAGAGTCTTCGTAGGTTTTGGCTGATATTTTCGTGCCGGGGGATGCAGAGGACAAGTCTGGCGGCAGTGTTCTGTATTGTTTGGAGTTTGCGGAGTAGGGACTTGTTGATGCCTGCCTATAGTGCGTTCCCATAGTCCATTCTGCTGGTGATGAGTGCCGGGGTGACTGTCTTCCTTGACTCAGGGGGGGATCCATTTGATTGTCTTGAGGAGGATGCTGAAGCAGCTGGATGTGACGTCGTTGACCTGTCGGTTCATGGTGACTGATGAGTCGAGTACGATGCCGAGGTTTTTGGTGTGGTCTGAGGGGGTAGATGGGCTTCCGAGGGTGGTCGGCCACCAGGTGCTGTCCCATGCTGAGGGAGTGGTTCTAAGGATGAGGACTTCTGTCTTCTTGGCATTGAGCTTCAGGCAGCTGTTGGTCATCCAGGCTGCGACGTCTTGCATTCCTTTCTGGACGTTGAGTTTGCCGGTGGTAGAGGCTTTGGTGAGGGAGAGGATGAGCTGGGTGTCGTCGGTCTAGGATACGATGTTGAGGCCGTGTTGTCGTACGATGGCTGCCATATACATGTTGAAGAGGGTCGGGCTCAGCAATGACCCCTGTGGGACTCCGCAGGTGAGTTTTGTGGGATCGGAGAGGAAGGGTGGTAGTCTAATCCTTTGGCTTCTTCCGGTGATGAACGATCGGATCCAATGCAGGGCTGTTCCTTGTATGCCAGCGTAGTGTAGTCTGATGACTAGTGTGCAGTGGGAGACGGTGTCGAAAGCTGCTGATAGGTCGAGAAGGATGAGGGCTGCAGAGTGGCCTTGGTCCAGGAGGGTGCAGATGTCGTCTGTGGCGGTGAGCCGGGTGGTCTTGGTGCTGTGGTTGCTTCAGAATCCAGATTGGGATGGGTCAAGGACAGCTTTCTCTTTGATGAATCGAGTCAGTTCTCTGTTGACTGCTTTCTCTGCAACTTTTGCTGCGAAGGGGAGGAGCGAGATGGGTTGGTAGTTCTTAAGGTCGGTGGAGTCAGCTGTGGGTTTCTTGAGCAAGGGCCTGACTTCTGCGTGCTTCCAGTTGTCTGGGAAGGTGCCTGTTTGGTGGGTGGTGTTTATGGTGCATTGTAGTTTGGGTGCGATGGCAGCTGCAGCTCTGTGGTAGATGTGAGGAGGGCAGGGGTCGGTGCGGGCCGCCAAGAGGATGCTTTTCATGGTTTAGACGGTGTCTTCGGTCGTGATCGGAGTCCATTTGGAGATGGTGGGCTGGCTGGTGTCTCTGGAGGGCAGGGGCCGGCTGTGGCTTTTGGAGGGTGGCTGAGAAGTTGTCGTAGAGGTTTTCGATATTGAGGCGGAAGTAGGTTCCGAACTTGTGGCAGAGGTCTTGGGATGGGGTGATGTCCGTGGTTTTGCTGAGTGGGTTGTGAATTCCTGAATGACGGTAAAGGGTTCCTTGGTGTTGGTTTAGTTGGCGAGGATTTTGTTGTGGATGAAGTTTCTCATGGTAGTTCTGATTTGCTTGTGCTAGTCCATCATGGTGTACTTGTTGATGGAGTAGTTTTCAGTTGTCTTGGTGTTTCTCCAGGTGCGCCTGGCTTCTTGGAGACTGGTGGTGAACCAGGCGGCTTTCCTGGGGCACTATTTATCACGGCTGCATAGCGGGGCAAGCTTGTCTGCGCAGTTGAAGATCCAAGTGTAGAGTTCTCTAGCTGCGATGTTTGCGTCAGATGCCCAGGTGTGGTTGTCTCGGGTGAGGGTGTAGTTGAGTTGTTCGTGGTCAGTGTGGGGCTGGATTGGGTGCCTTGTGTGTTGCTGATTAACATTAGTATTCCCTCTGTGTCGGGTAGCATTCCCTCAAATTGATCCCCCCCGACTGCAGAAAGACCATCACCCACACGCTCATAACCAGCAGACTGGATTACGGCAACGCCGGTATACATTCAAAATATTGAGTAAAAAATATAGAATTACATTAATATCGAGATAAAAATATAGAATGAACAGAATATCGAATGGACAGAATATAGACAACAAAAATATCGACTGTAATGGACAAAATATCGAATGGACAGAATATAGACAACAAAAAAATCGAATTTAAGGTAAGTAAGTTAATATCAATTTACATAAATATAGAAAGTCAAAATATCGAAGTATATAATATAGATGCTAAATATATCGATATTTTAATAATATCGATTTTTTAAACTGTTTTTTATGTTAGTATATGTGTGAAAAGTGTATATTTATTTTATAATTCATTTTAAGTAATGAATTTTATGGTATTTCATTTTTGCGTTATTTCATTCTGTAGCGGGTTGTGGGTTTATAGGGGAATAGGGTGGGAAGAAATGTAATTATAATTGATTAAATGTTTTAATTTATGTATTGGTATTTATCTTTAATTAATTGTAAAATAATTTTTAATTGGCAATTAAATAAATTATAATTGGGAATTCATTTTTATTAATTGATTAATTGATAAATATGTTAATTTCATTAATTAATTTTCTGTAGCGGGTTGTGGGTTTATAGGGGAATAGGGTGGGAAGTAATTTAATTATAATGGATTAAATATTTTAATTTATTTATTTGTATTTATCTTGAATTAATTGTTAAATAATATTTAATTGGCAATTAAGTAAATTATAATTGGTAATTAATTTGTATTAATTGATTAATTGATAATTATGTTAATGTTATTAATTTATTTACTGTAGCGGGTTGTGGGTTTATAGGGGAATAGGGTGGGAAGTAATTTAATTGTTATTAATTAAATTTTTAAATGTATTTCTTGGTATTTATTTTTAATTAATTGTTAATTATTTTTAATTTGCTAATGAATTAATTGTAAATTGGTAATAAATTTGTATTATTAGGTAAAGATTATTAATAAATAATTTTTATTTGTATTTTTATTTGATTAATTATTATATTATATTAAATTTGTAATTATTTGTAATTAATTTATAATTGGTATTATTTTTTCTTTTTTTTAATTAATATATGAAGTATTTACTTTCCCTACTGTTGCACTCACTGGAGTGGGAATAGTAATTTTTACCCCTACGCTATCCTACGCTTTCTCTACTGTTGCACTCTCTGGAGTGGGAATAGTTATTATTTCCCCTACGCTATCCAATGCTTTCCCTACTTTTGCACTCTCTGGAGTTGGAATAGTAATTTTTACCCTCCCAATATCCAACGCTTTCCCTACTGTTGCACTTTCTGGAGTGGGAATAGTAATTTTTACCCCTACGCTATCCAATGCTTTCCCTACTGTTGCACTCACTGGAGTGGGAATAGTAATTTTTACCCTCCCACTATCTAACGCCTTCCCTACTGTTGCACTCACTGGAGTGGGAATAGTAATTTTGACCCCTATGCTATCCAACGCTTACCCCACTGTTGCACTCTCTGGAGTGGGAATAGTAATTTTTACCCCTACGCTATCCAACGGTTTCCCTACTGTTGCACTCTCTGGAGTGGGAATAGTAATTTTGACCCCTACGCAATCCAATTCTTTCCCTACTGTTGCCCTCTCTGGAGTGGGAATAGTAATTTTTACCCCTACGCTATCCAACACTTTCACTACTGTTGCACTCTCTGGAGTGGGAATAGTCATTTTTACCCCTACCCTATCCAACGTTTTCCCTACTGTTGCACTCACTGGAGTGGGCATAGTAATTTTTACCCTCCCACTATCCAACCCTTTCCCTACTGTTGCACTCTCTGGAGTGGGAATAGTAATTTTGACCCCTACGCTATCCAACATTTCCCTACTGTTGCACTCTCTGGAGTGGGAATAGTAATTTTTACCCTCCCGCTATCCAATGCTTTCCCTACTGTTGCACTCTCTGGAGTGGGAATAGTAATTTTTACCCCTATGCTATCCAACGCTTTCCCTACTGTTGCACTCTCTGGAGTGGGAATAGTCATTTTGAGCCCTACGGTATCCAATGCTTTCCCTACTGTTGCACTCACTGGAGTGGGCATAGTAATTTTGACCCCTACGCTATCCAACGCTTTCCCTAGTGTTGCACTCACTGGAGTGGGAATAGTAATTTTTACCCCTACGCTATCCAATGCTTTCCCTACTGTTGCACTCTCTGGAGTGGGAATAGTAATTTTTACCCCTACGCTATCCAACGCTTTCCCTACTGTTGCACTCACTGGAGTGGGAATAGTAATTTTTACCCTCCCACTATCCAACGCTTTCCCTACTGTTGCACTCTCTGGAGTGGGAATAGTAATTTTTACCCCTACGCTATCCAATGCTTTCCCTACGGTTGCACTCTCTGGAGTGGGAATAGTAATTTTTACCCCTACGCTATCCAACGCTTTCCCTACTGTTGCACTCTCTGGAGTGGGAATAGTAATTTTTACCCCTACGCTATCCAACGCTTTCCCTACTGCTGCACTCACTGGAGTGGGAATAGTAACTTTTTACCCTCCCGCTATCCAACGCTTTCCCTACTGTTGCAGTCTCTGAAGTGGGAATAGTAATTTTTTCCCCTACGCTATCCAACGCTTTTCCTATTGTTGCACTTTTTGGAATGGGAATAGTAATTTTTACCCTCCCGCTATCCAACGCTTTCCCTACTGTTGCACTCTCTGGAGTGGGAATAGTAATTTTTACCCCTACGCTATACAACGCTTTCCCTACTGTTGCACTCACTGGAGTGACAATAGTACATTTTACCCTTTCCGCTATCCTACGGTAAAAATATTTTATATTTTTAATTAATATTATGTTCATATGTATATATGTATTAAGAAATCAATTTGTATGTTTTTTTTAACTTACATTAATTATTTATTACTTTTAAGGTTATTTAAGTATTTTAAGTGTGTTTAAGTTAATTATATTTATTATTTCATACATTTTTAATTACTTTAAAGCATTTTAAAAAATTAGATATTTTGACTATCTATATTTTTACAATGATATTTTTGATTCGATATTTTTGTACTTACCTGTTTGGAGATAGGAAGTCGATATTTTTGTATTCTATATTTTTTAAACGATATTTAGGTAGTTCTATATTTGTTTCATCGATATTGTTTCAGTGATCTGGCAACGCCCCATATGCCGGAATCAACAGATCTCTCCTACACAGACTCTAGACCATCCAAAATGCTGCCGCCAGACTTGTCCTTGGGACCCTATGCCACAAACACATGGCCCAACACCTTTGAGCCCTCCACTGGCTCCCTATCGAGAAGTGATCCAGAGGTGCTGCTCCAGAAACCCTAAAAAGTGGTGACTTAAATTTTTTAAAAACTTTTAAGGTTGTCACAGGGATCAGGGTGCTTGATTTTGATGCACCTTCCTTGGATACAGCTTCAGGCTTGGCCCGATGGAGGATTTTGAGATCTATAAAAGAGATTAAGTTAGAAGGTAACATTTTTGACCGGGATGAACCCTCTTGGTGTATCTGGCCAGCGCTCCAGTGTGTTCAGCCTAAAATCATGCCTAAGTCTGGTTTACCGCTTCTTTAGACTATTATTGACTTTTGTGCTTTTGGAACTATTTTTAGTTAAACCTTTAAAATGTCATATCTCCGGTTTCCCTAATTGGATTACTGTTAATTTGGTGTCATTTTGTTAATTAAAATGTACTTTGCTGTTTTACGTTAGTTAGGGATAAGCCTGCATGCTCTGTTTCTTAGCTACCGGGTGTTCAAGTTAGATTACTCTAGTAACTTTAAGTTTCACCCTGACAAGTTAGTGTTATTATTCTTTGAGGTGTTTAAAATTTAATAGGAAGATGGCGGCAATGATAGTCTATGGTTACTGTAGACCGGGACTTAGGTGTACTTTGAGGCCAACTGCAATGAATACTGAGGTCAGATACACCAAGCAGTTTGGCCCAATCAAGGACTTTACCTTCTGACTTAGTTAGCAAAATGGAAATAAAAATATCTTAGTGGGACAAGGCCACAGGCTTATTCCGGGAAGGGCTCAGTGAAGAGCAAGGTCAATCGGTTTTGGCATGAAAAGCTCAGAGTGGGAAAAGTTATGGCATCAGCCAGATACTTCACCCGGCTTTGCCCCGTCCAAGTTCCTATGTTGGTAGGTAATCTCTTTTTTTTAGTTTTGATTACTAGAGTGGGCCACGGCAGCAGCGTGTGCCCACATTTGGGCCCATGAGGCTTGGTTCTTGCTGAGA
The DNA here is from genome assembly GCF_964261635.1 of Lissotriton helveticus. Lineage (NCBI taxonomy): Eukaryota > Metazoa > Chordata > Amphibia > Caudata > Salamandridae > Lissotriton > Lissotriton helveticus. Next base: position 2,113,472,041 of record NC_136063.1, read on the forward strand.
TCCAGTAGAAATGGCTGTGCTGTAACATAGAAGCTGCAAGTGAGACAAATCTGTATCTTCAGCCCAATTAAATCATGCATTCCTTTGCCAGATTGACTCTGGTGGGTGGTCCTGGTCCTCTGAAGCTTTGGGGGTCCAACATTTTTCTAAGTCCCAATTTTGCAGGGGGCAGTATCTTTATCCCTCCGCTCTTAAACTAAAGCTCCCAAACTTCAGAGGATGCTCTTAGGAATTTTAGGACTTCGATCCAAGGCTTTGAAGAGTTCTGAAAATGGGCCACTCGTTTTTCAGGAAAAAGCGTTTTTTCAGTTTGTTGTGTTACTGTAGCCATGCAGTCTGCTCACTGAACTTTACAGCCCCCTTTTTGTCCTGGGTGTAAAAGGGGGCAAGTCCAGTCCTTCAACACTCAATGAGATCACAAAAGCAGGGTCTACTCTTCTTTTGTTCTTCCAAAGGTCCAGAAAGTATTGGAGGGGAGTGCCATGGATTGCTGCATTTCTAGTAGGCACCAACTAGTGATTGGGGTGACTCTAAGTGCCTCCATAACTGTGGAAAAAGACCAAAATTAGGTATATATAAGCGGCGTTCATTTATGTTCACCCCAGCCACTGTTGAAAATAAATTGAAAATCGTGAAACAGTGGCCACGCCATCTTGTCCCTTTTAGGCCTCATCATGCACGTAAGTGGCAGCCATTTCGCGTGTCGAGGCCTCTCTGCCCACTGCCAATTGCCTGCGCGTCTCTCTCCCCCTCACTCCCCGGCCTCGCAAGCATTCCCCCGCGCCCGACAGCCCCCTGTCTCTCCTGCTTGGGCCATAAACGCACCCCTAACGCGACCCTGTCTCCGAGCCACATCCCGTGCTGAACCCCCTCGCTCTTTCATCTCATTCAAAGAACAGGCCCTTTTGATAACCTCTCCCTCCCCGCCCGATTGTCCGGCCTGATCCCAGGCCATCACCTAGCCCAACAGATGCAGTTTATTGTCCCCTACAGTAGGACCTCGCCTCACATCAAAGGAGCGGGGATTAATCAATGCTTTCGCACCCCGAAGATCCAACTGTTCACACACATCACCGTTCCCAGCGGAATGTCCAGCTGCGCGATAACCACCACATGCTGAGATCGGGGTGGGAACTGTACTGTAGATATGTGTGGGAACGGGCCTGGACCGGGGATTCCGAGGATGTCTTTTCTGTCCTTCAAAGAAACATTACGGATGCAGTGTATGTAATAAAGCCATAAACCTGTGTATAAGAGGCCAGGCCTCAGAGATGCGGTTAGAGCACCTCGAGAAGATACCCTGTTGTCTGATTTGACGTGTTCTGCTCCGTCGGAATAAACTCCTGTTTCCTGCCTTCTGTCTCCAGCGCCTGCCTCTTTGTTTGGTAATCTTGAATGGTATGAGAGGCGGCTAACGCCGGGCAAATACTGAAGGGTTCTTGGTCGAACATCGTCTCTACCTTTTAACAATTGGCGTCCCAAACGTGGGGCCCATCAGCGACACGTGGATCCAGTGGGAGAGGTCCCAACGACAGAGTGAACGACTGCAACGATCGGGAAGTGCACCTGCCCGATAGACCCTCGTCTGGCAGCCGATCATCCGAACTTCACTGGTTCCGAGCAGACCTCTCTCGAGTGATCTACGGTCCTGACTCGGAACCATCAGGAGTGCCACAGCAATTACGGAGAATAGAGGACGATCAGGTGCTGGAAGCGGAAGACGAGAAACTGTCCATGCGGTCCGGGTAAGGTCGTGTAACACGACAAATTGCGAATTGATTGTTTGATTGTTTGAAAATACTAGTATTACTCATTTGATTGTTTCTGAGAGATTCTCTATTTGCAAACAAGCACAGAGTCGCAATACTCTGTTTAGTCTTTGCAGATAGTGAAGGGTAGGTAACGCAGGCCTTTGCCCCCATTGTAATCCGTCGTGCCTGCTTCCCTCTCCATTTGATTGATTGTTATCCAAGCATTTACTGTTTTGGAATTGGTTCTCTTTGGATCATTCTCTATTTGCAAACAAGCACAGAGTCGCAATACTCTGTTTAGTCTTTGCAGATAGTGAAGGATAGGTAACGCAGGATTTTGCCCCCATTGTAATCCGTCGTGCCTATTTTTATCCCTCATTTGATTGATTGTTTATCCGAACATTGATCATTCGGAATTGGTTCTCTTTGGGTTATTCTCTATTCACAAATCAGCACAGAGTCGCAATACTCTGTTTAGTCTTTGCGGATAGTGAAGGATAGGTAGTGCAGACTTTTGTCCCCTTTGTAACCCGTCATGCCTATCTTCGCCCCGTTTGTTGGTAGTTGGTTCAGCCCGGACCGCTTATTAGAGGTAGATCATCCGGCTCCACCGGAGGACACCCCTAATAAAAAGGACATATATATAAAAATACGGATTAGCCGCTGTATCGTGCTAGCAAACTATAACATAAAAATCGTTAGGAAAAACAAAAGGAATCGAGCAAAATCAGTAGGCCACTGATGGGATCTTTTTGACCCCGCTAAAATAGAAACATTAGGAACAACCCCTCATGAGAAATATGAAACTAGTGAGAAGAACCGAGCTCGACGCCATGATGGCTGCAAGACAGCTCGGCTCCGTCGCCCACCCCGCCCAAATAACGACAAACCCTATGCAAATATTATAAATATATACAACACTCCAGCAAAGTAACATGTTAAAACTTTTTATTAAACAACTATTTACATGGCAAACGGCTGCAACATCAATCCCAATGCATTCTCTGCTTGACGCTGTTCCTGTCTCTCCTTCCTTAAAGTAGCAATGTTGGGCTACTTTGGGCTGCTTTTTAGTTGGCTTTGGGCTACAGAAAGTCTACAAAAGCCATCAGCCGGCGAGGTAGCGTCGGTGGCAGCCTGGGGTGGAGGACCGTTGTGCGAATAGGCCGGAGGCAACCCAACGCGCCGAGGCCTGTCCACGGATCATCCAGAGGTGATGTCCAGCAAGTTGTGTGGGGGGATGCCTTGCTGATGGCTCCCCCCTTTGTTGCCTGGTCCAGCCATCTTGTATACCTGCGCCAGGGGCTGGCGTGGGGCGCCCGCAGATGGCGTGGGGCGCCCGCGGAGAGGCGGCTCGGACGGCCCCCTCTCCCCCGTCACCCCCCCCGGGTGGAGGTTCCTCTCTCGCACTAAGACTGCCATTAGCGTTCCACTCAACGAGCCCCCGCGGTTGACTGGCCGGGGGACCCGCTCCGGTGGCCATGGTGAAGGGCGGCTGCTGGGGTCTCTCAAAATGGCAGCCGGCTCCCCGGATTTGGGCCTGGTCCACTAGGATGGCTCTGGGCTACCATGGAACTCGGATGCTTGCCTGCTCGGGCATGAGCCCCACTCCTGAAGACGTCCTCTCAGTTTTAAAGATTCTACGAGAGTCGTTGGCCCTCGACTCCCGCGGGCTTCCGGTGGGGGCAACCGCCACTGTTGCTCGACTGTCCCCCATGGATGTGCCGCTGCCCCGGGCGACCGCCGCCTTGTCCACGTCTGGTGCCGTGGGAGAGACTGATTCAACGCATCTGTGGAGGGATGCGCCTGCTGTCCCGCTCTCCGGAGTGGCCACAACGTTGTCACACGATGGTGATGCTCTCATGCTGACACCAGCTTTTGTCCGGATTGCTAAGAGACACTGTAGACTGCCAACTCGATCAGTTCCGGTGGGACCTCAGCGTGACCCGGTAGGGAAGATTTTGCCTTCCTCGCCTTTAAGTCGCGGTTCATGCTGCCTGTCTCTTCTGCTGGCGTTAACGGAACTTTTTTTGAACTGCCGAAAGGGATTCTGGTCCGGCCGCTAGTTATTGGAGGCATTTGAACTATACTCTGGACCCGCCTGGCCTCGATCAAAATGGCGCCAGTATGGGCGGGACTTGCAACTCCTTATGACGATTCTAGTTACTTAGCCTTGATGTTATGGGGGATGTATGCGGTCTTTGTGCACATGGCGGGCGGGGAAGTGTACTGACTGGGCATGCGGACAACCCTATTGATGTCGGGTTTTTTACTATTGATTATTGTATTATTAAAGCTCCGAAGTAATGTTACTCATGATACTCGCCCATGGTGTGCGTATGGACGATTTCATTGTAACTGATCCTGTTATACTTTCAATTATAAAATCAACCTTCACTGATCCTGCAACCGTTTGTCACGTTTATTTTTTTCCAATTAAATGACTCGCTCGCTGCGTACTCCTATACTACAGTGTAATCTCTCCTTACCTCATGCGTTTCCCGTCTGCCCAGTGGCCGGCCTGTATGGTTGGAGGCCCGTATTTGAATGCTGACATTTTTACAATCAAGGTTTCAAAAGAAAAATATATGGAACTAGCATCGTAACAGTCATTTAGATTGATAGGGTTGTTTTTTTAAATACCATGCTCTGCGAACAGGAACGACCCTATACCACTGTAAACCTTTTTCTTTTCCTCGAATGAAAACATGAATCCGTCACCCCCCCACCTTATACTGAATACCCCTGGCCTTTGACCCTCTCCTACACGCGGTCTGTACTACTGCCCTCGGGCGATCTATGTAATGAACAGACTACCATTGGTTATCTTTTCCGCACTACCAGTTCCTCTGGGCTTCAATGCCGAGACATAAGGGACTGCATCCCAGAGAAACAAGTCAAGTACGTGGTAGGTAAAAACATTTTCGTGTTTATGCGCGCTGATGTGCTTTGAACGCTGCCCCCTCCCCCCTCTTTTTCTTTTTGCAGGTTACATCGGAATTTCAGCTGAAGTATGGAGAAGACCTAAAACCGCACCGTGTTCCACGCGAGGAAAATAGGCTAGCTCTGTGAGACGGTACATTATATGTAGGAACTATCTCTGGGAGCGTGAAAAATTGTATGGTATGAATGTGCGCATGGGCCCTGATTTGTACGGTATGAATGCGTATGTGTGGCGCACGTCTGGGTCAATAAAAGAATGCTTTTTGTATGATTGAAGCGTTGATCGAACGATTACTGGGATAGGAAAACTAAGCCCGAACATGGTACCCGCATGTGAAAGACGAATAAAAATATAGCACTTACCTTACTTAGGAACGACTCTCTCTGGAGCTAGCGAATGGGAGAGTGGCCTACACCAGAAACTCGAAGGCTTATTTCAGTACGACGAACCCAACCCCAACCGATATCCCAAATGTACACCCAAAATAATACGCACCAGTGAGTCAATTTATGTGCTGACTAAATAAGAAAAGTTAAGAGTACCCCGGGTTGGGGTTCTTCCAAAATCCCCCTCAGCCCAGATATTAGGGATATTGTTATTTTTTAGATTTACCCCTTCTTCTTCCACCCTCATAGAAAAGTCAGAATTGTACCACCGCACGTCCGACTGACACCCCTCCTTTACCTCAGCTTGGATCATCATTTGCTAGATGTTGGAAGACCCCACCGTGAGTATAAGCGCAACTGGACTAGTGTCCGACCAATTAAAAAGGAGTAAGTATTTTTGAAGCGAGGTTACCAACAAAAATTGTCTACTATTAGGAAGGAAGGAGAACAAAGAGCTCGACCCCCAGAATGAATTAAAGGGAATACTGGGAATACGCAACATGCATGACAAAGTCCTTTTGCCCAAAATAGCTCTGTGTTCTGTCTTAGGTTTCCGTACTTGATGTATGTACTGTCGCACCCTATCTGGTATTTGTGTGTACGTAAACTATGTATTTATGTTTTCCCTCAGCTTGTGTTTTATACGTGAAACCGACCCGTACTGTTCTATATGTGTGTGCACTGAATAACCTATTATTATACACGTTTCTCTCCCTTGCTCCCTTTTGAATAAATGACGACACTGTACCTCGCCGGCACAGGTATAATTGGCTTTAGACACGACCGTGTTTGAACAAATTGACAGAAACAAAACGATCGTATTTTGCCATATTACTACCTCTCCTTTCTGTAAAATAATGGAACTTAATTGGCTGAGAAAGAAAGGACAGGTAAGACGACTAATGTCCCCTAATCTGACGCTTAAAAGGGAACTATATGTCAGTGGCTTTTGTTTTAGTGCTTTAGTAACACCACCATCATCATTCGGATTACCACCGCCCATTGCACAAAAGTAGAATGTCCGAAACGTCCCCGTTTTTCCAGAATGATCCCAGTTCTGTAACCAGCCGTCCCAGAAAATCTTAAAGATTGTAGCTGATGACCTTGTTTTTAAAGATAAATCGTCCAAAAACTGATAAAAGTTAGCAGTTGCTGTCAGATAAGAAAGAAAAAAAATGTTTAACGTATGTCCTTCCCTGGAAAAGGTAGCTGTAAGCCCATGATAATAAGCACTTCACACTTTTTATGAATTAGCAGACCTTGAAGAAAAATATAGCTCAACAGGATTTGTTTTAGGAAAATACAAGTCTCTACTGGAGGAGCCGGTTTGAATTCGATGAACCATGTAATTGTTGGATATCAGACTTCTTGCCACGCTCGCGAATATAACAGGAATAAACACCAGACAGACATGATGTTTGAAAATAGAAAGATACTTGCAGACCTGCACCACAGCAATGATGCATGAGTTAACAGCATACACCGATGTAAGGATTACTAAGCATCCACCCTATCGTGACCAATAAACGTTTCCCCAACTACTTGGGGTTGGGAGAGAAATTAAAGTGTGTAAACATCTTCCCCTGCCAGTTCTCTAAGACTTGTTTTTTTGTACTCATTTAAAGATAACGTGCGGTCGTCGGAGGAGAGGGGCCGGACGTGATGCACCGCCTGGCTGCAGATCAGGGAATATCTATGACCTCGACCAAGGTGGAGCCACAGAGCAAAGAGTTGCGGGACAAGGCACCATTCTCAACGTGGAAAGTGAAGGAAAGAAGGGCTGTCCAGAAGCCCCTACATGTTGATGAGCTCGTGCCGAAAGTCCCAGCCCATTGTGCCCGATTGATGGGCCCACTTGCTTGAAATTTCTGCCCTCCTTGGTCCGTTTCAGACCTGATCCCACTCCACCCTCTTTTCCCTCGGCCTCCCAAAGCACGCCCCCATCACCCCTTTTTCCATATGGAGTTTTTGAACTTTGACTTAAAGAAGAAACACTGCACAAAAGATAGAATAGGGTTTGTCCCGAAAGAAGAACGGGATACGGGTACCCCGACTAAAGTACCTATGGTAGATTAGTTAGGTAACAGGACAAACAGGACTGTGGTCCGAGAGCAAAGAGTGGCCACACCCTGCAACGCGAAATCTGAATCCGAGCTGGACGCATAGCTCCACCGCCGGTGCTCAACAGTGCCAACGAAAGAAGAAAAGCAATGAGAGCCTACCAGTGATGGCTCGCTGTAAATAAGACACTGGAAAGACGAACCCTTTTTTTGAACATTGCCACCCCTTGACTGCCCCTCGTATTAAGTTGAATTCCTCTCCCAACCGCTTTGTATTGATTACCACCCAATTGAGCTTTCGAAACCTTACATCGGTCACTTTCAACTGTACATGGATAACTAAGAAGGCGTTAACTCTGTATCTTGATGATTGTAGAACACCAGTTATGCACTTGAACATACTGTCTAGTTTTGACCCCCATGGAGTCCAGACCTCAAGTGATAATAGCCCTTATCCTGCCAGAACTTTTTTGTATGACATCATGTTTGTATTCGGACGAATCTCCTACATCGTCTAAAGTAATGTCCCCGCCTCCAAGGTCTAACGTATGACGTAGCTAATGTAACTTTGTACGCACTGTCTCCCCGCCCATCACATTGACTACATATGGTTATGTACGGTTCTGTCTGCATTGATAGCAGAATTATTTCCATCTGCCTGTAATGCATATGGGCTACCAAAGCGAATTGTATAACTAATGTCAGCTTGTACATCCTCACCTATGACATGAACAGGAATGAACTAACTTATGATAAAAACTGGGGACTGTGGAAAATGACCAAAATTAGGTATATATAAGCGGCGTTCATTTATGTTCACCCCAGCCACTGTTGAAAGTAAAGTGAAAATCGTGAAACAGTGGCCACGCCATCTTGTCCCTTTTAGGCCTCATCATGCACGTAAGTGGCAGCCATTTCGTGTGTCGAGGCCTCTCTGCCCACTGCCAATAGCCTGCGCGTCTCTTTCCCCCTCACTCCCCGGCCTCGCAAGCATTCCCCCGCGCCCCGACAGCCCCCTGTCTCTCCTGCTTGGGCCATAAACGCACCTCTAACGCGACCCTGTCTCCGAGCCACATCCCGTGCTGAACCCCCTCGCCCTTTCATCTCATTCAAAGAACAGGCCCTTTTGATAACCTCTCCCTCCCTGCCCGATTGTCCGGCCTGATCCCAGGCCATCACCTAGCCCCACAGATGCAGTTTATTGCCCCCTACAGTAGGACCTCGCCTCACATCAAAGGAGCGGGGATTAATCAATGCTTTCGCACCCCGAAGATCCAACTGTTCACACACTTCCCCGTTCCCAGCGGAATGTCCAGCTGCGCGATAACCACCACATGCTGAGATCGGGGTGGGAACTCTACTGTAGATATATGTGGGAACGGGCCTGGACCGGGGATTCCGAGGATGTCTTTTCTGTCCTTCAAAGAAACATTACGGATGCAGTGTATGTAATAAAGCCATAAACCTGTGTATAAGAGGCCAGGCCTCAGAGATGCGGTTAGAGCACCTCGAGAAGATACCCTGTTGTCTGATTTGACGTGTTCTGCTTCGTCGGAATAAACTCCTGTTTCCTGCCTTCTGTCTCCAGCGCCTGCCTCTTTGTTTGGTAATCTCGAATGGTATGAGAGGCGGCTAACGCCGGGCAAATACCGAAGGGTTCTTGGTCGAACATCGGCTCTACCTTTTAACATAACCAGTGGGGCAACCCTAACCACTTTTTCAGCAGTAACTGTTTTCCCTTCTGCAACCAATCCCACAGTGTCATGCACTCACCTGGTCGCAATTGCGGAGACAACCCTGCAGTCAATTGTGGATCTCCTATCCCTCCCAGGAAAATGTGAGATCCAGGGACGAGACTCCTAAATCATGCACTGTACCGAGGGGAAAGGACAGAAGGGACTGTGATGTATTCCTATAGGTACTGTATCGATTCCCCTATTCCTGACCCTGGTTTGGTTAATAACTAACTAGCAGCTATCCAACGGTGCAAAAACCGTTATCTGATTAAGCCACACCACGGCACAGAAGCGCGTTATCTGATTAGGTCATAACGCATGCCATCTAATTAGACAGGCGATATTCCTCCAGCCCCTGATAAGGCATACGGAGTTCTCAAAACAAATCAAACCTACAGCGACCTGGGAAATTCCCATAGCCATTGTTTTGATTTCACCGAGAACTTCAGCAAAAGAATGTGCGAACGAGCCCGTTCATATGACATCCTTATTGACGTATATATGTCCATCCTTACGTCAATCTCGGCACCTTTCAGGTATAAATATTACCGACATTGCCTTAAGCAAACACATGCGGTGGTGACGAGATCGGAGCAGCGAGACGTGCTGAGGAGCCCAGCAGAGAGCGAAGCCCACAGACGCTGCCCCGCCTTCCTGACGCGCTGAGAACGAGATGCTGCCTTTCTCCTGCCGAGAAATCCAGCTCCGGCGCTTCCAAGCAGCCCTCGCAGGCAGCTGGAATATCAAGACCTGGGTAAGAGATACCAGCCCTCCATCATTCTAGATCTCAGGTACAGAACTGAATAACCCCTTGCAGTTAATTCTCGAGTCAGTCCCTTGGCAAAACAAACTTAACTTAAACTGCTACTTATCTACTCCCGCCCACGTATTAGGCTTAGGTCAGGTACATTGGGGTAGGCGTGGTTAGAAGCACCAGTTGAGTACGATTAGTCAAATGTATATATGTATATATCTATTTTATCCATTTTAAAGTATCATATGGCTCAGAAACCATATCAATGCTTTTGCAGTATTATTTTATAATTCTGTCTCTACTGTATGCACTTTACTTAACTATAAGTATTGCAATAATAGCGATTCATTTCTCTTGTATGAGAAAAGAGACTGATCAATAAATAACATCTTTTATTGAACCACGCCCATCTCTTATTTCTCTACAAACTAGTGAAACTAAGAATGCACGTACTGACTGAGTACAATAAGTTGTCTATTGTTTTCACACAACTCTAGAGATACACTCTTGATTAGGGGAGAGCAAAGTTGTCATGTTCTATGGTTGTCAGAAACTAAATCCCTTCTTGTCTACCCAGGGAGGTTAAAATCCTCCTTGTCTATTCGAGAAAGTTTCTAGTGAACTCTGAGCTAGCTGGCAAACACAAAACTTTAAGTCTAATATCGTCGGTAGAAGACCTAGTTAACCTCTGCCCTAGGTCTATACTATTGAAGATATTATTCCAATGCGCAGAGCCTATTGGGATAATAGGAACTACACTACATAGCGCCCAACGTTTGGATAGGCGATAAAACTAACGCAAGACATTAGAGTAACTCAGTCGTGCTTTTTCACACAGAACCCCTTTTTTCCCATAATACTCCAAAGACGTCTGGAGTGGGTGAAAGGTCATATCCGCCAAACCTCGCAGGAGGAGACTCCTATGTATGGTTCTTGGTTTATTCAACCTTGAAGGATACACTGTTCCAAAATATTGTGCATCTAATCTTTGTTTCCATAGAAACCTGATCTGCAAATAAATAAAATAATCTTCTTGACAATAGTATGTCTGAAACTGAAGAAGAAAGGGAGACAGCTAGAATAGCAGCTGAACTCCTAGTAGCAGACAATACTCTGCTGGAAAATGACCCAGATGCAATACTCATCCCGGTCAACATAAGGAAATCTATAACCCTAAAACTTATAGAAAATGGACTGACACCAAGAGGTGGTACAGTCATATTCGTAATTGAGGCACACGAATATCGGCAGACAGAGGTATTCTATTCATGGATAAACTTTCCAGCAGCAAACACTGTAACAAAGGACTTCCACTATTACAAAATAGAGGAACCTCCTAGTGAGTACACTCCTTTCGAGGAAGTGGAAATACCACTCAAATTCCAAGAGCACCTGCTCTTGTTTAATGGCGCCCTAAAACATAATAATCACATCACCAGGCTCGGTCCACTAGGTAGACCAGGAGCAACGTGGCCGGTCCTAGCCGGATATACACCACATCCAGACATTGAAGAAATGCCTGCACCAGAGCTTTTAACACAGCTAAAACAATTAATAAAAATACATAAACAATTAGTTCAATATGTAATGCGGACTTCAACAATCCAACCAGCAATTAAAATTCCACAGCTGACGAGTCACTTGGGGAACACAAATAAAATTACACCACAGAACATACAGTCCTGTCTAGGTAAGGTACCCGCAAAACGGGAACAAATTCCTTTCTGGCTAGCACAAAAAATCACTCAAATAGAGGCGGTGTTTCCAGATACCACCCCTGTTGAGAAACATAGGATTCTGACTATCTGTCTTCCAATGGGAATCGCACCACATGTGGAGGACTGTGACACTTGGGGAACAGTCTTTGCTTCCATTTACACAAAAACACATGGTGTACCATCCATGTCAGTAATACCAGATGTGCTAAAACAGATTCAAGATGAATACGGTCCAGAGCCCGCCTTAACTCTCGGTATGAAATTACTGAAAGATTTCAAGCAGGTCTCGGCAATATTATTAGCCAACATAAAGGGAGAAGCAGCAAATGTGGCGATTCGCCAGAGGTTAAAAGAGACAGATATAGCAGACCAACCATTTGAAATTGCCAGAATCATAGAAAAATCCTATGAAGAACTAGGAAGAGATAGTTTGGGTGGAATACCAGTGAAACCCCAACTAGTTGAAAGTCCTGAAAAGGTATTTATAAAAAATAATTTAAACACTCAAAAAAAGAGCTGGGATGGAAATAAACAATCCAATCCTAAAGAAAAAAGATTCCAGTCCAGAGGAAGGTCTCCTTGGCAGAGAGAAAGATCTCCCGACCAAGGACGCAAATCTCCCCAACGGGAGCCCTCTGTGAAAAAATACAACCTTAGAAATAGGGATAATATAAAGAAACCTGATAGATATCAAGATATTGATACACGTCCCTCTCAATCTTTTCAGACTTCCTCGCAGAAATCGGAAAGAAGAGGACGATCAGAACAAAGGAAAGAGCACGTCAAGTCCAAAGACAAAGAACCTGCTCATCTGAATAAAAAATTACAATTTCCAAAAAAGAAGGTAGCCAGTATTAAAGTAATCAATAATGCCGAGAATACTGAGGACACAGCTGAAAAACGGAGAATGGGCTCAGACAATGCTAGACAGCGCAGCAGAAGTCAGCATAGCTCGCAAAGTCCTTATGAATCATCTGGAGACAGTGGACACGAATGAATACATTCAGGTGGAAACTGCAGATACCAGAGTTAGCAAACCTCATAAAATATATTAAATAACATTGCGTATAGAGGGGGATAAGACTAGAAAAATAAGGGGACTATTTTGGGATAATTTGTCCAAGGGCTATGACATCCTTCTAGCTGAACAAGACTGGCCTCCAGAGTTTGTCAGGGAGTGCCCACATGGCTAAGAAATAATTATTTAAATAAGAGCCCAGGGAAGCCCTGGACTGCTAGAAGCACAGCTGTTGGGCATTAAGCCTTTGAAAACTCAATGAAGTTTTAATATATATACACAGTATTCAACGTGCACATTTATTGGTCAATAGATAGCATCTTTACTCATGAACAATTAGCGTCAAAAATATATATACACATATATCAGTAAACATTCGTGATCAATGTTGAACAAAAGGCACATGAAAATATTATCAAGTCATATTTTCAATTCCTATTAATTGGTAATAACCACAGCTCAATGATTGTTATTCGAAATCAATTTCCAACATCCCAATGCATTTCGGGTTATGTAATGAACCCTTCTTCAGGGGATTAATGATATACAATCAAAGGTACAATATTCCATAGGTGGATGGTCCATCGAAGTGTAGATTCGACAGGATCTAAAAAACAGCAACATACCAAACTGTATTGTGTTCTCACGTATATACAACTATTCATCACAAAAAACGCTCAGGAGTAAAACTGAGGGAAAAGAACCAAAAAAGCAAACCACCAAGAGAAAGCACCCGTGTCTCGAAAGTCGATCAATAAGTGTTAAATGCAAAATATCATGTCAGCTATTTTATTAGGAAGAATAGGGGATCAAAGATACTGCGCTCTCAAAAGTGAGGAAAAAACCAACTTAAGTTATCGTAAAAGCAAAGAAAACATGCTAGTGACAATATCGCCAAGTGAAAGAGAGTAATGGTTTATCTCCCGTTAAGTGTAAAAAAGGCTACATGAACGTGAAGAATACGTACAATAATTAAACAGCTCCGTGCTCGTCCACTAACTTATCCAGCGTAAATACCCTTGTCGTTTGCCAAACCCTAAACAACAAGTTAACGAAAACCATTTTCAATTATAGTGCAGTGAGTTACAAATGCAAGCTAAAATGAAGTACCAGTTAATGGCTTACCGCCAACTCCAGACGAAACCACACGCAGTTCAAAAATGGTATCCCAGGAACATTCTGTGTACGAAAGGAGAACTCATAGTAAGTTTAAAACTGATGGTCTAAAACCTTACCGAGTGAAACTGTAATGATTGAGCTTGTAAACCGACCTTCCACCTCCAGCATCGGCGCCCTGAGTGAATCCAATGTTGCGAGTCCGCCCTTCAGATCACGTGGTGCGGAACTCGCCGAGTAAATACAACTCTACTAAACACTAAAAGAGGACTTGTGTCACCAAACTTAGTTTATCACCTCCATTCGCGGTGGTTCAAGTGCGCCAAAATAAGCCATATGCAGCTAAAGAACTGCAAGATAATTCGAGCGTCTGTTCAAAGACTGGGAATGTACTACTAATAAAAAATAAATGAATAAAATTAAAAATAAAGTATCCAGAGCTAAATCAGGGAAATAGATAATAAAAAACGACTCATACATAGGAGAGTGCTCTGATACTCAGTTAGGTGAACTCAGAAAGAGCCTATACAATACTACCCAAAACACATACTGTATTCCTACACTGAATCAAAAAGTGCGGAATAGATAATAAAGGAGATGGAAGGAAAAGTACAGAGCACAATTGAAATAAAAGAAACTGAGATAAATAAGTGAGTGAAAAAACTCAGTGTTCCCCCTTACAATCTAGAAAACATACACATATATAATTAGAGAAAACACAATAATTCATAATGATCATTTAAACCATTGGGAATAACAGTTCCTAAAAATTTTATCCAGTGTGTTTCCCTTCTGGCTAGAAGTGTATTCAAGTCCAATCCTGGGGAGCGCTCTATGCGTTCTAAGACTGTGTACCTGAGTTGGGGAATTGTGTGTTTGGCTTCTACCCAGTGTCTGGCCAATGAGGAGTTTGTATTGCGATTCCTAATTCGACTTTTGTGCTCTACTATTCGAGTCTTTATTTTTCGACTAGTGCGTCCCACGTAAACCAGTCCACAGGGACACTTAATCGCATATACTACTCCTTCCGTATTGCAATCTGCATTGTATCTTAGTTTGATGCTTGCACCCGTTTGCGGATGCATAAATTGATCACCTGTGATAACGTTACCACATTGTCCACAGTTATAGCATTTCAGCATGCCCCTCTCTCTTTGTCTTACAGTGCATTTTGGGGATTTCAAAAATTCCCTTAAGTTCTTGGTTCTGGTGTGTGCAAAAAGGGGACTGCCATGAAAAACTGTTGCAAAATCAGGTTCGTTTTCGATTAGTTCCCAGCGATTCCTGATTATTGTCTTAATCTGTGTGGCTTGCGTTGAATTCTTAAGGACAAATACCTCACGTTTCATGGGTAATTTCTCTTTAGATGTCAGAAGTTCATCACGAGTTTTTCTTGACATAATCTGGACAGCTTCACTGAGTATTTGATCTGGATAACCATGCTCCTTATATTGTTGAATCTGTTTTTTTATGTCTTCCTTACATTGGTCTTCATCTGATGTAATCCTCTTGATTCGCATCATCTGCAAGATCGGAAGATGTTTCTTCAAACTATACGGGTGTGCGCTCGTGAAAAGCAACGCGTTATTAACATCTGTTGGCTTCCTGTATACAGACGTAGATAACCCGGTTGATGTTTTACTTATTTCAATATCCAAAAAATGGATCTTCTCTTTTTCAATACTATGTGTGAACTGAATCCGGGGGTTCAATTCATTCAATTTACAAATACTTTCTTCCAGTGAATCTCTCGTGCCTGTCCAAATGACTAGGATGTCATCAATATACCTCAAGAGAACTGCTGCATGTCTCTTCCACATCAAATCTGATAATATGTGTTGTTCCTCAAAGTGAGCCATGTAGGTATTTGCATATGACGGTGCTCCTGGAAAACCCATCGCTGTCCCTGTACGCTGAATGAAAAAGTTATCCTGCCACATGAAATAGTTGTTATAGAGTGCAAAATGTAGTAATTCCAAAAGAAAAACTGCTTTATCGTGATCAATTTCTGAGTGTAACAATCGCCATTCTATTGCCTCTAGTCCTTCTTTGTGTGCTATAGAGGTGTATAGTGCGACTACATCAATTGTGCAAAGCCAAATGTCATTCTCAAAAAGATGTTTCTGTGATTCCAATTTCTGTAAACAGTCGGTTGTATCTTTAACATATGTCTCCCATGATTGGACCAACGGTTGTAAATAGAATCTATGTCGAATCTACACTTCGAGAGACCATCCACCTATGGAATATTGTACCTTTGATTGTATATCATTAATCCCCTGAAGAAGGGTTCATTACGTAACCCGAAATGCATTGGGATGTTGGAAATTGATTTCGAATAACAATCATTGAGCTGTGGTTATTACCAATTAATAGGAATTGAAAATATGACTTGATAATATTTTCATGTGCCTTTTGTTCAACATTGATCACGAATGTTTACTGATATATGTGTATATATATTTTTGACGCTAATTGTTCATGAGTAAAGATGCTATCTATTGACCAATAAATGTGCACGTTGAATACTGTGTATATATATTAAAACTTCATTGAGTTTTCAAAGGCTTAATGCCCAACAGCTGTGCTTCTAGCAGTCCAGGGCTTCCCTGGGCTCTTATTTAAATGCTTGTTAATTAGGAGAGAGTCAGGCACACATCCCTCATTCTAGAAAGCACGCTAAGATTTTTCAAAACACACACAACCTTACCCTTACAATTGATCACGGTTGTGCAGATCCACCCTGAACAAGGATTTTCATACCCACAGTGCCACTTAGTGGATCAGCACCCAAGAGCAATTATGTCCTGGCAGGACATTTCAAATCTTACCACGAATCAGGCAGAAACAAAAGTCTACTCACCAGAAGAAGCAGAAGTAATTTACGCATTAGTCAAGGAAGTGAGGGAATATGGAACATCTACAGGAACTACGACGCAGCAACTGAAACAACTCGAATATTTAATGAGAAAAGAAGTGAACCAAAGATTACACGCAACCACTCTGATAGAATATCATAAAGTCAAGCGTATACCCCGAGGCTTGAGGGTTGCTCTTCGCCCGATGCTCTTCAAATATAATAAATCCTTTATGGCCCGCTGGAACGCGATTCTGAACAAATGTTCTCTTGATTTGATTCTGCTTATAATAGAAGAGATTTCGTCACTCTTAGGAGAACTACTGTTTGACATTAATAAACTAAAGAATGAAATCAGTAACCGTATGGAGAATGAGAACTGGAATCAAGTACTAGACAAGATAAACAAAAATCTGGACACGCATGCAAAGGAAGTGCATGAAAGGAAGATACGTAAGTTCCGAAGGGACACGATCGATTACAAACTGGACGAGGTTTACACCTGGGCCGAAAAATATGCACAAAAGAGGGTCTTCAAAAAACCAAATGCTACGTCGTCTGAAGAGAGTATAGTACCGGATGAGGACCTCTCGATGCAGAGGCCTCCTGCTACCTTGACACAATTTACAGCCCCAAACGTAGATACAATAGCTACCACCTCAACAAGCAGTGGACCTTTTTTAGGGGAGGGCCCCATGACCAAAATTCCACCCGACAAAACGTCAACACCACAAGACGAAACACAAGGCGTGGAAAAACCCAAGGCGCAAAAAGAGCAAGGAAGGCCACAGCGGACTGTGAAGAAGTGAATTCTTTGGTAATTAACATTTCATCCAAACAGCTAACCTCGGAAGAGATTAAGGTACTTAACAAAGGAACCTCTTTTGTCCCATCCTATATGTCAAATGCTTTAGAGACGGAGGTAGCCCTTTTTAAATTCATGCGAAAACTAAGATTAAGGTGGTTTTTTACCATCAACCCCAGTCAAGAAGAACTTACAATGGAACAGAGAAAATTCAGACCTAAAAGCAGATTTTTGTCACCAGTCTCCCATAAGACACTTGATACCTTTGAGTCTCTTGTTAAAAAGGATTTGGAATCAATTAAATATGGTTTTACACAACACCAAAATCTGAGTCCCAAGGAGCGACGCATTCTAAATAAGTTGAGACAAGATCCCTCGGTAACATTTCATCCAGCAGATAAAGGAGGAGCTCTAGTGGTGCTCGTCACTGACTTTTACAACAAGTGTGTACTTGAACACATACAAGATAGAGACACTTACCTTCCTTTGGAACAAGATCCAACAAATGAATTATTGAGGGTCCTGGATGAGTTCCTGTCTAGAGCTTTAGAATCCGGCATCATAGACGAGAACACTAAGAAGTTTCTTTTCAACTCTACACCAAAGATCCCGACCTTATACATGCTACCGAAGGTGCACAAGCACAAAACTCAACCACCTTTTCGACCTATAGTAGCCGGGTGTGGTTCTATTCACGAGTCTCTAGGATATTATCTTGACTTCTATTTACAACCGTTGGTCCAATCATGGGAGACATATGTTAAAGATACAACCGACTGTTTACAGAAATTGGAATCACAGAAACATCTTTTTGAGAATGACATTTGGCTTTGCACAATTGATGTAGTCGCACTATACACCTCTATAGCACACAAAGAAGGACTAGAGGCAATAGAATGGCGATTGTTACACTCAGAAATTGATCACGATAAAGCAGTTTTTCTTTCGGAATTACTACATTTTGCACTCTATAACAACTATTTCATGTGGCAGGATAACTTTTTCATTCAGCGTACAGGGACAGCGATGGGTTTTCCAGGAGCACCGTCATATGCAAATACCTACATGGCTCACTTTGAGGAACAACACATATTATCAGATTTGATGTGGAAGAGACATGCAGCAGTTCTCTTGAGGTATATTGATGACATCCTAGTCATTTGGACAGGCACGAGAGATTCACTGGAAGAAAGTATTTGTAAATTGAATGAATTGAACCCCCGGATTCAGTTCACACATAGTATTGAAAAAGAGAAGATCCATTTTTTGGATATTGAAATAAGTAAAACATCAACCGGGTTATCTACGTCTGTATACAGGAAGCCAACAGATGTTAATAACGCGTTGCTTTTCACGAGCGCACACCCGTATAGTTTGAAGAAACATCTTCCGATCTCGCAGATGATGCGAATCAAGAGGATTACATCAGATGAAGACCAATGTAAGGAAGACATAAAAAAACAGATTCAACAATATAAGGAGCGTGGTTATCCAGATCAAATACTCAGTGAAGCTGTCCAGATTATGTCAAGAAAAACTCGTGATGAACTTCTGACATCTAAAGAGAAATTACCCATGAAACGTGAGGTATTTGTCCTTAAGAATTCAACGCAAGCCACACAGATTAAGACAATAATCAGGAATCGCTGGGAACTAATCGAAAACGAACCTGATTTTGCAACAGTTTTTCATGGCAGTCCCCTTTTTGCACACACCAGAACCAAGAACTTAAGGGAATTTTTGAAATCCCCAAAATGCACTGTAAGACAAAGAGAGAGGGGCATGCTGAAATGCTATAACTGTGGACAATGTGGTAACGTTATCACAGGTGATCAATTTATGCATCCGCAAACGGGTGCAAGCATCAAACTAAGATACAATGCAGATTGCAATACGGAAGGAGTAGTATATGCGATTAAGTGTCCCTGTGGACTGGTTTACGTGGGACGCACTAGTCGAAAAATAAAGACTCGAATAGTAGAGCACAAAAGTCGAATTAGGAATCGCAATACAAACTCCTCATTGGCCAGACACTGGGTAGAAGCCAAACACACAATTCCCCAACTCAGGTACACAGTCTTAGAACGCATAGAGCGCTCCCCAGGATTGGACTTGAATACACTTCTAGCCAGAAGGGAAACACACTGGATAAAATTTTTAGGAACTGTTATTCCCAATGGTTTAAATGATCATTATGAATTATTGTGTTTTCTCTAATTATATATGTGTATGTTTTCTAGATTGTAAGGGGGAACACTGAGTTTTTTCACTCACTTATTTATCTCAGTTTCTTTTATTTCAATTGTGCTCTGTACTTTTCCTTCCATCTCCTTTATTATCTATTCCGCACTTTTTGATTCAGTGTAGGAATACAGTATGTGTTTTGGGTAGTATTGTATAGGCTCTTTCTGAGTTCACCTAACTGAGTATCAGAGCACTCTCCTATGTATGAGTCGTTTTTTATTATCTATTTCCCTGATTTAGCTCTGGATACTTTATTTTTAATTTTATTCATTTATTTTTTATTAGTAGTACATTCCCAGTCTTTGAACAGACGCTCGAATTATCTTGCAGTTCTTTAGCTGCATATGGCTTATTTTGGCGCACTTGAACCACCGCGAATGGAGGTGATAAACTAAGTTTGGTGACACAAGTCCTCTTTTAGTGTTTAGTAGAGTTGTATTTACTCGGCGAGTTCCGCACCACGTGATCTGAAGGGCGGACTCGCAACATTGGATTCACTCAGGGCGCCGATGCTGGAGGTGGAAGGTCGGTTTACAAGCTCAATCATTACAGTTTCACTCGGTAAGGTTTTAGACCATCAGTTTTAAACTTACTATGAGTTCTCCTTTCGTACACAGAATGTTCCTGGGATACCATTTTTGAACTGCGTGTGGTTTCGTCTGGAGTTGGCGGTAAGCCATTAACTGGTACTTCATTTTAGCTTGCATTTGTAACTCACTGCACTATAATTGAAAATGGTTTTCGTTAACTTGTTGTTTAGGGTTTGGCAAACGACAAGGGTATTTACGCTGGATAAGTTAGTGGACGAGCACGGAGCTGTTTAATTATTGTACGTATTCTTCACGTTCATGTAGCCTTTTTTACACTTAACGGGAGATAAACCATTACTCTCTTTCACTTGGCGATATTGTCACTAGCATGTTTTCTTTGCTTTTACGATAACTTAAGTTGGTTTTTTCCTCACTTTTGAGAGCGCAGTATCTTTGATCCCCTATTCTTCCTAATAAAATAGCTGACATGATATTTTGCATTTAACACTTATTGATCGACTTTCGAGACACGGGAGCTTTCTCTTGGTGGTTTGCTTTTTTGGTTCTTTTCCCTCAGTGTTACTCCTGAGCGTTTTTTGTGATGAATAGTTGTATATACGTGAGAACACAATACAGTTTGGTATGTTGCTGTTTTTTAGATCCTGTCGAATCTACACTTCGAGAGACCATCCACCTATGGAATATTGTACCTTTGATTGTATATCATTAATCCCCTGAAGAAGGGTTCATTACGTAACCCGAAATGCATTGGGATGTTGGAAATTGATTTCGAATAACAATCATTGAGCTGTGGTTATTACCAATTAATAGGAATTGAAAATATGACTTGATAATATTTTCATGTGCCTTTTGTTCAACATTGATCACGAATGTTTACTGATATATGTGTATATATATTTTTGACGCTAATTGTTCATGAGTAAAGATGCTATCTATTGACCAATAAATGTGCACGTTGAATACTGTGTATATATATTAAAACTTCATTGAGTTTTCAAAGGCTTAATGCCCAACAGCTGTGCTTCTAGCAGTCCAGGGCTTCCCTGGGCTCTTATTTAAATGCTTGTTAATTAGGAGGGAGTCAGGCACACATCCCTCATTCTAGAAAGCACGCTAAGATTTTTCAAAACACACACAACCATACCCTTACAATTGATCACGGTTGTGCAGATCCACCCTGAACAAGGAAGAAATAATTATGCCTGCCTTCTCAAACCATATTCCAATTCATAAAAAATATACACTTGCAAGAAAGTGGGCAGTAGCTCAAGCCCCTGCCTTATATAAAAATCATGTGGGATGGGATGAGGACTCTCCTCCTCACAAAATCCAGTTAAAATCACAACCTACTGCCCAGAGGCAGTACCCGATTAAGCAAGAAGCTAAAAAACAGGTAAAAGAGATCCTAGATCAACTTCAATACCAGGGGGGGATTGAAACTTGCACCTCACAAATGAACAACCTGTCTCCAAGCCAGACAATTCATATCGTCTTGTTTTGGACTACAGACACCTTAACTCATGTTGCAAAACATTTGCAGTACAAAACTCGCACAGTGCTGCACTAATGAATAACATAGTGCGCAAAAAATACAAAACAACCTTAGACATTTCTAATGGTTTCTTTTGTCAAAATATAGCACCAGAGAGCAGATATTTGACGGCGTTCTCAATAAATGGCACGCAAAAGAATTTCTGTCGTTTGCCCCAGGGGTTCAAGAACAGCCCAGGATTATTCTCAGCGAGGGTAACAGAGTTACTACAAACCTATGATGACGAGGCATTATCTTATGTCTTCGACATCTATCTAACAGACGATGACTTGGATACTCACTTGAAGAGAGTGAACACCATAATACTTGGGTTCGCAGCAGAGGGTTACAAATTCAACTTTAAGAAGTCAAGAATTGCCCATCTAACAGTCCTATTTTTAGGATATGAACTATCAAGTGAAGGCAAAAGCCTGGCTGACAATTTCCTAGAGAAATGTGCTGTAATCCAAGCACCCAGAACACTAAAAAACCTACAATCAATTCTAGGCTTCCTGAATTTCGGTAGAACTTACATTATAAATTATGCAGAGAGAATTAAACCTCTCTATGATCTAATAAAACCAGATTTTAAAAGAATCAATTGGACTCAAAAACACACAGAAATTTTGAGATCTTTACAAACAGATATGTTAGTTAAAACAAAATTACAAACACGTGACAACACACGCAACCTTGTGATTCGAGTCATCCCAGGAAGATGCGGATTCACATACCTGACCTCTAATGAGGGAGAAAAGGTATCAATAGCATACAAATCACATTTGTACACAGAAGCTGAAAAAAGGTTCAGCATTAAGGAAAACATTGTTCATGCAGTTCAGACAGCTGTAGCAAAGGAAAAATACCCAGCAGACGGTAGACAGGTTACAGTCAGAACAGCAGAATCAGCTTTTGAGGCATTAACAACACCATGTAATTTACCGACAACTGCACTAAATCCAGACTGGATACAATGGGTAAATTCTGTTGCTACAGACAAAGTAAAATACTATTTTGACCCGGAAATGAAAGAATTAAAATATCTAGAATATGAGAGAGAATACCCTCTGCCAATCGACATTCTGCCTTTACGACAGTACGCCTGTGTAATATATACAGACGGACATGCTCAACCCTCAGTTTGGGGAGAGCTGGCTTACAACGCCACATGCGAAATTGTAAAAGAAGTGTGGCGCGGAGGTAAATTAAGACCTCTACTTACAAAAACACACTCAGTGGAAAATAATTCAGAACAACAAACGGAAATAATTTCATTAAAAATGGCGCTTGATAATGCCGATCGCGAATTCCCGACACTTATTGTGTGCGATTCCTATTACTGCGTCAAAACGTACAATAACGATTTAAACAAATGGATTCAAAACGATTACAAAGATGACACAGGTGCAACAATAAAGCAAAAAGTGCTTTGGGAACAAGTAGCTCTTTTACAGAAAGAACTACCAAAAACTCACGTGATACATTCACTGAGTCATCAGCGTGATGGCGTTCACGTTGCAGGGAATTCATTGGCTGAGACAGCCACAGCGGTAGCAGCTAAACCGGCTTCCGTAGCTACAAAAAAGCATACAGAAAAACACATTGACGGTGAAACTATGCTGGCGGTAAAAACGTCATCAAAAGGCGACTGCTCGGCGCTACCGATCAATTATCCACTCAATTATACATACATAATCGATGCAAACTCAGTCCCTTTTGCTCGAATCCCTGGAGTGGGGGATAGAGTGATTCCAAACACGGACAGGAGAGGCTTGTTAATAGCAGACGCACATATGGGTGAGGGTCTCAGACACCTTAAACAAAAAGATTCTCTGGAAGAATTACAATCAGTGTACTGGTGGCCAGGCATGAGCCTGCATCATCAAATTTTTGTAAAAAACTGCCCAGACTGCAATAGAGATCGCAGTGGCGAGCGGGGAGGACTATTGCCCTGGCATTTCACTCCAGATAAACAACAACAATAAGGAAAGCCCCCATCATAAAAGAAAAAAAAAAAGCGTTATATTAACATAAAAAGACTAATTTTCACTTATAATGTAGACCCCAGCGCTCGGCTGACGTCTGGACTGTTATACAAGGATTTGCGAGTCTATAATGGCATATACGCTAGGAGCATGCTACGTTTTGACTAATGTATTCCTTTTAGCCTTCAAGCTTATGGGGAAAAATGGCCAAATGAGCATAGCATAGCGGGACTCTTCTCACTTCCTTCCTGAGGGATACGGGATGGTGTAAAGAAAAAACCAAGACATAAAGCAATCTATAACGGAAAAGGTATTAGGTTCGGGTGCTGGGTGGGTCAAACATCTAATAAGTGTCCAACGTAGTCTAAATAACCTGCCAAGGAATTCTCTGAAAGGGTTCAGTCCGTACGAACTATTGTTCGGGACTAGAATGATAATCAAAGATCTTGATAGTCAGACTTCAGTGGTTAAAGACAAAAGCTTTGATATCAAAGATCGTTTGGCTATTTTGCAGGACTTAAATGAAACAAGAAAAGACCTGAGCAACATAAAACTGAAACAACAGCCAACAACCACTGAAGAGAAACCACCTGTCCCAGCAAGGCCTGTCTGGATTCCAAAAGTCGGGGATCTAGTCAGAGAAAAGATCGCGGTAAAGAAGGAATTTGGGCCTTCTTACAGAAAAGCAGTTCCTGTCTTGTCTGTCAACGGGACAAGATCAGTAGTACTACCGCCCCTTGCTGGTAAAAAGGAGAACCGAGTTGTATCCATCGACCTGGTTAAACCACAATCATGTGGCCGATAACAAACAGTAGGCCAAGTGGACTCCCAAGAAGTAGCAGGACACCAATGTTTGCTACGAATACAGAGGCTCAAAATGGAAGACTGATCACATTTGGGAAATCTACAGTGAATCAGCAAGGACTATGCAACAAAGCAATGGAACTTGAACCTCTTAAAACCCAAATTAAAACTTTTCATCAAGAAACAACAACATATGATGATGTAACTGCAGACTTTGCTAATGAAAGAAAGCAAAATCCAAAAACAATTGGAACAATTGACAGAACAGCTTCCGGCTACTTCATCAACTTCGATGATTCATCTGAAGACCCGAGTGAAGCAAAAAAACAGCCATCAACAAAAACTTTTAAAGACAAAGCTAAGGAACTTTTTCAACAGCTGAAAGAAACCTATCTGATCTCTCCATGGATTGAATTTTGGGTGGCATTCGGTGCATTTATCCTCATTCTTTGGCTCATCCTAGTACTATGTTTGGGACATTTCATTGAGGGGAAATATGCTAAAATGTACACAGCAAGCCAGAAAATCAACTTGGTCCTTAAACCACACGCATCTTCACACATCGAGAAAAGAGAACTTTCTTCAGTAAACTTCACAGCCAATCCCATACCAGGCGGTGTAGCATGGGACAAAACTGATTATGAAATCTATGGTCCGGTTGAAATCCTGAAGTATCCTCACCAATTCAAGATCTCATTGAGTGACTTTGTAAAACCAAGCTCATTTGCAGATGATTGGGACTTTGAAAGTATCAATGATATGATGTCTGATCTTGTTATGTCTGCTAAATTCACAGAACATGATTATTTGCAGGGTTCGTCTAATTATGATCAGATGTTCTGCTACAACCATTATGGTAACCATTATCTACATAAATCTGCTCAACCTAGAAATGTTTTAAATTATAACCAATGGGAGCATTGTGCTACTCCTCCAAAAGATAGCTCAAAAACATTTTATGATAAATATTCATACTTTTCAGGGTTTAACACAAGTAATGCAGAAACATTTTATTTCAAATTGGCAAATAAGACAGGTATGAAGACCATGCTTACAAACACAAAATTGATATATTCCGATTCATTCTTTGAACAAATGAATACATTTGGGTTTGATTTCTGGAACAATAATATTGAAGCAAAAACTGTTTGGGGTACAAGAGATTGGCAAGTACAGGGTATAGAATCATTGTTTAGAGCCTGCATGATCCCAGAACAAATTATATTTTTGAATGACACCATTCAACAAACTACCTGTCTTGGCTTAGCCAAAATCAAAGATTTGAACAAACCGCCTATTCCAAAGCCAACAGTGAACAGTAATAGCTCTATAGATGTTGAGATAGACGTAAACCATATATTAAACCAAAACAGAACACATCCTGAATGGAAAAAATGGTTGATCTGGCCCACAGATACAAACAACTGTCAAGACAGATTCCTGAACAAAGAACAGGGGTTCACATTGACTAGGCCAGACCCTAGATATTCCCAAAGACAACATCCAGGGATAGTAACAACCTACAGCGTGGGCAAGCTCTGCCTTCAATGGCTACAAACGTCCACACTGGCTGAAATTAAGCAAAACCTAACTTTACTTACAGAAGGTGCTGACTTGCGTGATTTCATATTGGGACCACGCAAACAGCGTCAAAAACGTTTCATAGCGGCCTCTATATCTGCAGCTTATAACGAAGTCTGGAAAGTAACTCAAATTGAGACAGCAGAAAAAAATACGGGAAATTGACCGTATTAATTTGGAAAAATCACTTTCTGTGGTGGACAATGGGTTAATGACTCTGTCCTCCAGAATATATTCTCTGGACAGCATTGTGTCTTCAGCAATCGATATAATATCGCAAGACTTACTGATGTTACAACACGGTCAGTCCCAATTGCGTTCTATTGTACAGCTAGGCTGGACGTTACAAAATTTGCGTTCTGGCTATGTGCCTTGGCGTTTAATCAACACAACGTCATTATTTAATATCTTTAATCTCACTGATAAACAAATCAGTTTGGCACAGAAGGGTGCTGACTATACAATTCTGAGCATTGAAAAACTTGAGAGATTACCATTGACAATGTCAGAACGACCTGTCATTGAATGGATAATACATGGAATAATAAATATTCCGATAACTACTTTCCAGTTTCAATTCTGCCAAAAATATATACCGGCAGGCCACTATGAAAGGTTGGGTAAAGGATACATTAAGTCAATATGGAACTTGCCCTATACACACGAATGTGTCAGCAATAAAGGCCAGAAAGTGTTTCTCAGTGGCGATAATTGTGCAAGATCACTGAGCGGGACACTTCTGTGTCAGGGTATTAGTTTGCACGGAGCCTGTGAAGGGACTTCAAATAACCTTTCATGTTACCAGCTAGGCACACCTGCAACACGAATAGAACCATTCTTTAGGAGACTCTCGAACGGGAGTTACATTCTAATTGTAGATCGCAGATGTTGTAGTTTGCTGCCCGGAAAACCTTATCTCATAAATGTGACTAGGAAGGTCATGTGCTGTGAACATGTATTGTTCCCCAGCGAGTCTGTAGACAGGGAGGCAAGGGTATGGCCCGATTTTAAAATTGCTTCTATTCGAATAGATACTCTAAGCAGAATGAAGACTGTGCTCCTACAGACGCCGACGAGGCTCACGTCATCAAAAGAAACGTATGATCTCCAAGTTGCAAGGACAACAGAAGAGATTCATTCATTGTTATCAACTAATTCCCCCATACATTTCGCAGAAATACTGAACAAAATCTTAAATATTTCTGATACCACTGGGATCTCCAGTGTATTTAAAGCAGTGTTTTCGGGTGCTTTAACTCCATTCAAAGCCATCCTGGGTATTTTTCCAGACTTTGTCCATTCCATTTTTGGCGGACTCGCTCTCCTTTTAGGACTAGTAGCGGGTATTCTATTTTTGATCCTGTTATTTCGCTATGGCAAACCGTGTCACAGACAAAACACCTGCGACAAGGGAAGAAATGATCCTAGCCATTGGCTACCGGGACCTGGTGACTAAAATCCTTGGACTATCCCGGCTTAGAGACCTGAACATGACTTGGTTTCTTTCATTTAGACCAATGTGGCAAAATTGTGTTATGCCTGTATTAAGATGCTTGCTATGCGGCGAAGAATGCGTGTTGGACACCTGTCTGGCACTACAATCGGATGTGCCAATGGATGCAGATACCTTGTTGGGTCCGGTAACGGCTCATGCATTGTGCTGTCCCCAGCGGCTACCAATCCTGATGACGGCATTCGTGGAGTCTTCACCACTACGATTGAAGGGTAGTGAAGTACAAGATGAAAGCAGCATCGATCAGGTACGACCTTCAGTCAGCTATGCTGATCAAAACATCAATGGAGGCAATCATGCTCAAGCTCATGAATGCATGGTAACATCTTTTTCCGAATTAGTGGAACTTACGCAAGAAGCTGTTGACAGTTTTTTCAACAGTCTAAATGATATGATGTTTTCACCAGAGCAGCAGGAATAACTTTGAGCAAACTAGCACTTGGAGTTCCCCACATCCTGATTTGGCCTTCAACTTTTTAAAGAAAAGCGATATGAAAAAATTTTCTATTCATTTTTTCAGACTGCAAGAACTTTTCCCCAATTCCAAAATATTTACGATTTTTGGGACACTTATCTTCTGCTTAAAGTAGACATTATTCTTAGAGAACTAAATTTCTATTTTAGGTAATCACGAGACATTCGCTATCCTCTAGTACTATTATACATAACATTATGATTGTGATGAAATGGTCTCGTATTTTTTTTTTCTGTATTAAGAGCCATTTCATGTGTAGTTTTCGCATTTATTCATGCATTATATGTTTAGCATTATTAGACAGCTTGTGCATATAGTATACGTGACAGTATATGTGGTTGTGTTTCATATATTCTAAGAAAAATCCAATTTCCGGAATGCATATAAATGTATTTTTGGGGTGGTACGGTATACACAAACGCTACTGATATTTACTATGCCTAGATTTGTAAATATGGACATAGTCTACGTGGAGTGGGTGTGATGTATTCCTATAGGTACTGTATCGATTCCCCTATTCCTGACCCTGGTTTGGTTAATAACTAACTAGCAGCCATCCAACGGTGCAAAAACCGTTATCTGATTAAGCCACACCACGGCACAGAAGCGCGTTATCTGATTAGGTCATAACGCATGCCATCTAATTAGACAAGCGATATTCCTCCAGCCCCTGATAAGGCATACGGAGTTCTCAAAACAAATCAAACCTACAGCGACCTGGGAAATTCCCATAGCCATTGTTTTGATTTCACCGAGAACTTCAGCAAAAGAATGTGCGAACGAGCCCGTTCATATGACATCCTTATTGACGTACATATGTCCATCCTTACGTCAATCTCGGCACCTTTCAGGTATAAATATTACCGACATTGCCTTAAGCAAACACATGCGGTGGTGACGAGATCGGAGCAGCGAGACGTGCTGAGGAGCCCAGCAGAGAGCGAAGCCCACAGACGCTGCCCCGCCTTCCTGACGCGCTGAGAACGAGACGCTGCCTTTCTCCTGCCGAGAAATCCAGCTCCGGCGCTTCCAAGCAGCCCTCGCAGGCAGCTGGAATATCAAGACCTGGGATAAGAGATACCAGCCCTCCATCATTCTAGATCTCAGGTACAGAACTGAATAACCCCTTGCAGAGAATTCTCGAGTCAGTCCCTTGGCAAAACAAACTTAACTTAAACTGCTACTTATCTACCCCGCCCACGTATTAGGCTTAGGTCAGGTACATTGGGGTAGGCGTGGTTAGAAGCACCAGTTGAGTACGATTAGTCAAATGTATATATCTATATATCTATTTTATCCAAGTGTCATATGGCTCAGAAACCATATCAATGCTTTTGCAGTATTATTTTATAATTCTGTCTCTACTGTATGCACTTTACTTAACTATAAGTATTGCAATAATAGCGATTCATTTCTCTTGTATGAGAAAAGAGACTGATCAATAAATAACATCTTTTATTGAACCACGCCCATCTCTTATTTCTCTACAAACTGGTGAAACTAAGAATGCACGTACTGACTGAGTAAAATAAGTTGTCTATTGTTTTCACACGACTCTAGAGATACACTCTTGATTAGGGGAGAGCAAAGTTGTCATGTTCTATGGTTGTCAGAAACTAAATCCCTTCTTGTCTACCCAGGGAGGTTAAAATCCTCCTTGTCTATTCGAGAAAGTTTCTAGTGAACTCTGAGCTAGCTGGCAAACACAAAACGTTAAGTCTAATATCGTCGGTAGAAGACCTAGTTAACCTCTGCCCTAGGTCTATACTATTGAAGATATTATTCCAATGCGCAGAGCCTATTGGGATAATAGGAACTACACTACAGGACAAAATAAGAAAAGAGAGATTTGCAGTATTGGATCTGCTCTGCGGCGATGCACACTGCTTAAAAGGATGAGTCGCCCCAGAGATCTTCTGTGTTAGCGAAGGTAGGAGGTTTGTTTTCGTGAAGATGCAATACACTGAACACAGTAACCTCTCATGCAGGCTATGCTGCAGCAGGTTATCAATGTGGCCCCCACACAGGATATTTTTGGCATCCTCGCCTAGCCCCATCGTCTATTTCCCTTGCGCATATTGAGTTTCAGAGAATTGTGGCCAACTTCCTGCATGCAGGCTCTTGGCAGACACTGCATGCAGGAAAAAGTTTGTAATTTGAATTTGAGACATTATTAAACATTGTTTCAGGAACATCATATATATATATATATATATATATATATATATATTTGCATTACTAAATTTTTATCCCACAAATAATAATTTTTCACAAGTTATGTTACTATCCTCCTTTTCTTCCCAATCTAAGTTGGCCAAACCCATTATTGGAAATGGGTCACTTTCTATAAAAGGAGCTCCACAGTATAGTTCAGCTGCGTCACAATTGTTCCTGTATCACTGCTCACTCACTGGACTCTTTGGACTCGCATCTCTCCAGTTCCTGCTATTATTCTCTCTGCTTCTTGGCATGGCCAGTGGGAAGGTTTTCTGGTCTCCAGTTTTTCTCCTTCATGATGGGTTATTTTGTGGAGCAGCACCGACTTCCTTTTCTAATCTAGTCCTATACTACCTCTGGAAGTTATCTGCCTTACTTAAAATGAAGAAGGCTCAGCAAGTATCGCCCTGAAGACCAGCTCCTAACACCTAAAATCCAAGAAGAGAAATCTTTTCTTCCATGTGAACACCCTATGTGCCCATCCAGAGGTGTGGTCAGGGAAATGACCAGTTCCCTGCTTTGTGGTCACTTAAAATTGCTTCTTGGGGTACCCTCCCTCCAACGGGGTGTGGTGCCAACATGACTGCGGGTGTCAAAGGGCTGCCTTCTCCGGATCTCAAATGCTCTTGCTTGCGCAAAGTGGAGCACACTGTTTGCTATGGCATGGCGGGAGCAGTGCTCCCGCCATGCTGTAGCAAACTACATTGTCTCAGGGGTGGGCACCCCGGGACATTGCTGGAGCTGGCCCGGGGGGGAGTGGGTCCCCAGGGCCATATAGGGCCCATGGAGGGTGGCTGTGCAACCCCCCTCCTTTCTTCAAAATTTTCCCAGGGAGGTGGTGGTCCTCAGGGTCAGGATCCACAACGGACCCCTTTCAATAATGTCTTTGGGTCCTGGGGAGGTGGCATTCCTCGGGGCTGCGTGGGAGAGGGGGGGCAGGAGCCCCCCTTGCATCATTATTTATTTTAGCCCCTGGGAGGTGGTGATTCCCGGGGCTGTGGGGAGGGTGGGAGGGGCGTTCCCCTGCATTACTGTTATATGTATCCCCAGGAAGGTGACGGTCCCAGGTACTACGGGGGCGCGCTGGCTCCTGCATCATATTAAAAAAAAATATTAGCCCTGGGGAGGTGGTGGTCCTCATGGTGCGGGGTTGCCACTAGGGCAACCCACACATACATGTTAAAAAATGCCCCAGGGAGGTTGAGGTCCCTAGGGTTTTAGAGTTTCTAGGAGGGGGGGCCAGTGGATTACCATAGTGAAAATCATCTAGTCCTATGGTTTGTTTGGGTGGGTCACCAATACCAAAACCCTTGTCTACTAAAGTAATCTGATTGCTTGTAACACAATACTTGCCTCTTTATCCCAGTGTAATACCATGTCACCGTTATTACCATTAAAACACGCTCTTCACAATTAGTAAGTCCTAGTTGCTTTGTATAACGTTTCCTTATAAACAGATCACAACTAAGGAATCTGACATAACTTTTCCACATGAACTGATAAGGCTTTTATCCTTTACAAATGGCTTGGCACTATCTACAACACAGGCCTACTGAAGTGTACCTAAACTGGCATGCATCCTGCATATAGTTGTTTTTACAAATATGTACAATATTACGGCTAGTAAACAATATACAACCCCTCTCAATAGGGCCTAACAAGAATCAGCACAGTGAAATTCTGCTTCCTGGATTTGTCACAGTTGGTTACCAACACCAAAACCCCTCCCTACTATGGAAATCTGTGAGAATACATGTAACCAAATATCTCTCTATGGCTTGTAACATAATGTGACAACAATTTACTGTAAAAGGGCTATTCGATTTACCATACGCTATTCACAATATATAGGCCAGGCCTGCTGTGTTTGTAATAACTTTTCACAATGCACAGGCCAGACCCATGGCATTTTGCATAAAATTTCCCTGCGCACCAAGTAAACCTATTGCTATTAACACAGGCTTGTCAACATAACCCGACTTTCATAAAGGAACGGCCATCCTGAGTTATATGGGAAGAATTCTCCAAAGTGGGATGCACCCAAATTCCTTAAATGGGTACAGTTTTTTTGACCCACATCCCTTACACATGGCAAAAAGCCATCCGGGACCTATGTTTTTTAAAGATTTGGGCATGTATTCGCTATATTCTTTGATTGTTTCGTTTACAATGGCATAATGGAATTGTCATAGTGGCTATCACTCAAACATCTGCCTTAAAAGAATACAATAAATCAGTTTGTCAGATTCTGAAAATATGAACATTTTGCTATCAAATATACATTGAAAAAAAGCTTTACATGCGGTGGGCACCATCATGGCATGAAAGCCACCAATATACCAGGGATTATGGACTAGATATATGAACAATAGGAATAGCGATTACCAAATAGCGAATTTTTTTTGTGTGAATAGTTTATGATTAATCCAGATTGCTAATGTACAAAGGGGTTATTTAGCCCCTATTCCTTAAATAGTGATTCGTAGTCAGTCGCTAATCGACCTACTTCAAGAATATTAATGAGGTAGGTCACAATTTGTGACCCACTATGATTCGCTGCCATCGCAGGTACGGTGGCCTTCTGGGGTCGGCAGAGCACCAATTCTGTGATTGCTTTTAAATAAAGCAATTTCTTTAGGTTTTTTTAAACTGCCTGTTTTCCCTAAAGGAAAACGGAATGGGTTTACAAAGAAAAAAAGGAAACATTTAAGTTTCATTTATGAAGAGTAGGCAGTGATCCCTTGGACCACTGCCTGCTCTTACAAAATATTTTTTCAATCATTCTCAAAGGGAAGGGATCCCTTGTGGACCCCCGAGCATTTGCGAATATATTACCACTAATTTTGAGTTGCGAATATTTTGTAACCGCAATTCAGATGCAAACATTCATACATACATACCAATGCGAATCGGTATTTGGAAGGGATACCCTAAACACACCCCTTCCAAATACAGATTTGCAAACCTGACAATGCATGAGCCGTGTATAATCTCTCTGCCCAAGCCAGGCAAACCGTCCATGCAATGTGACTCGTATAGACCCCTTTCATTAATCAATGTCGATGCTAAAATGTTGGCAAAACTGATTGCTAACCGCATCAGCCCTCTCATGACTGCCCTGGTACTCCAAGATTTTAAGGCAGATTTTAATTTCTCTATACGCGGACGATATTACATTATATTTGCGCAAACCAGATGAAAGCCTTAATCCCATTCTCCGGCTGTTCATCCTATTAGGCCACCTCTCTGGAGTAAATGTTAACTGGGGGAAATCCCAAATATTTCCCCTTACGGACTCCACCACGCGTTTTGAGCCGGATTACCCTCTCGCATGGTGTGAAGATACACTGACATACCTCGTACTAGTCATCTCCCGGAGTCCTGATGAACTGATGCTCTCCAAATATTGTAGGACACTCAATCTCCTCACAGACAAAATCAACAGAGGGATAGCATTGCCCCTCTCCATGGCGGGAAGAATGTCCCTGATCAAGATGGTGTACTGCCCAAATTGCTCTACCTGTTTATGTACATTCCCTATGCCCCCACTCGCCACTTTTTTAAAGACCTCAGAACCCAAATAATTTAGATCATGTGGGGTGAGAAACAAGTTAGGTTAAACTGGAGCACTCTTACCCGACCCTTTGAAGCCGGACGCTTCGAGATACCTGATTTGAAACTTTACTTTATTAGCGCCCAGGCCCATTTCTCAGCTTAGTCGATAAATCCCCCTCCATACATGGCTCATCTAGCGATAGAGAGTGGATTCATGACCCCCACACCCTGTTTGGCATACCTGAGCACCACGGTGGTTCCGCGACACCTCGCTTCCACCACTGTTTAATGCACGACTAGTGCCTGGTGTAGTGTAGTTCCTATATTCCAAATAGGCTCTGCGCATTGGAATAATATACACTATAGATTTCACATAGGACTGAGGTCAGTATGTCTCTATTGAGTACCTAAACTTAATTTTGAGTGCCAGCTAGCTCAGAGGTCACTAGAAACTTTCTCGAATACACAAGAAGGGATTAATTTCTGACAACCGCATAAACATGACAACTTTGTTTCCCTAGAACTGGAACAGATATCTTCAGAGTCGTGGAAACAATAGATAACTATTTTATTCAGTTAATCGTGCATGCTTCCTTTCTACAGAGTTGCAGAGAAAAATAGAGAGATGGGCATTTCAATAAAAGGGATTTATTGAACAGACTTCTTTCTCATGCAAGAGAGGTGTACTGCTACAATCAATAGAATGCAAAGTATAATGCATACAGCGTAAACAGTAGTATAAAATAACACTGTAATAGCATTGTCTTGTGCTATGACATATAAAAATACATACATAAATATCACAGGCTAAAATACTCAACTGGTTCTTCTAAAATATGCCTACCCTTATGTACCTAACCTAGGTC
The DNA here is from genome assembly GCF_964261635.1 of Lissotriton helveticus. Lineage (NCBI taxonomy): Eukaryota > Metazoa > Chordata > Amphibia > Caudata > Salamandridae > Lissotriton > Lissotriton helveticus. The sequence goes on from NC_136063.1 coordinate 2,113,506,508, forward strand.
TAGTACGAGGGAAGACGTAAGTGTGGTCTTTAGCATAGGTTTAGTTTTTGCCAAGAATTTGCCAAAGGTTTCTCTAGGTTCTAATCAGGTCCATACCTTAGAATGAAGGAGGCATGGTATCTCTGTCTCAGACTCGATTTCCCAACACCCCGTAAGGGGATTCAGAAACACTGGAGCTGGATTCTCGGCAGAGGAGTACAGCTTTCGATCAGTGCGTCAGCTGGAGAGTCAGCTTCTTCGGCACTTGCTGTAGCGAGCTGCATCAGGCAAGTTCCCATTGGCTAATGAGAATACGCTATCTCGTATTTCCTCCCTGGAGAGAGAGGCATTCAAGTCTTTCTGTGTACGTGTGGGTTGTGGCAGTCTCATTCGTCAAGACAAGACAACATAACATAACATAACAAGTAAGTTGTCGAACTGCACCGAACCACACCGTGCTTTGTCATAGCAAGTGAAGGTATATTTATACCTTGAAGATGTTTTAGGAATGCCACCTTTGATGTAAAGTCGGGCATATGAACATGATGAATAAACCCCTAAGGAATAGTTGCTCATGCATAATGATGAGTTTCTTGGAGAAATCAATATCCAGGCTAGGGGAAGCGCCTTAAGAGTCTGGTTTTCCAAGAAATCGTTGTGACGTTTGCTGAACGGATGGAAGTAGCCATGCCTGTATTTGGGTTGCATGGGCTATGCCTAAATAAGGGCTTTATTTCTATGCCTATAGAAAAGCAACGCAAATTGTACCTATATAAGGGTATGAATCGGGAATTTCAATCGGAGTCTAAAACGCCATACAACACTGGAAAGACCTGGCCCTCCGAACCCAATGCCCGTGCTATATTCGCCCTTGCTGACACTACATCTCCCTGTTACCCAAGAAGGCGTATGTCGTCGCGTGCTACGCAAACTATCAATGCACACCTGGGGGCAATAATATATGAAAGGGACATTCTGTACTAGCAATGAATTTTTTGGTACCTCAACCCCCACCCCTTTAGACTGATTCTATTATATTAGACTCAAACAAGATATGCGGACCCTCACTCCATGTTTCCCACAAGAGCCTGCTATCATGCCCCCTCTGCACGCCCTTCTGACTCAAACCACTCCAATGCATGTGGTGTCCCTCCTATACCGCACCACCCAAAGAGAGAGTGAATATAATTCCTCCCCAACAAAGAGTAAAGGGGAAGATGAATTAGGACACCACCTCACAGAAGAGCAATGGTTCTTTTGTTGTCGTCAAACTGGGGGAATCTCTACCAGCAGTAGACTGCACATCATACATTACAAATATCTACATTGGTTATACTATTCGCCGGCACATTTACATCGCCTTCACCTGCGGGATAATGACCGCTGCGATCGATGTGGGGAAGCTGAAGCAGATTTCAAACACCTAGCCTGGGACTGCGCACACATCCATCAATACTGGGGGGGAGGTATAGTTAGCTCTAGACTGAATGACAGGGACGCAAATCCTGGAGGACCCCCTCACTGCACTCTTGGAATACACTGAACCAATACCCGCGAAGATAAGGAGTTATGTCTCCTTGGCACTTCTCCTTGCAAAACGATTAATTGCTTGTATATGGGGCAGGAGTAGGGCTCCTAAATTTAAGATTGGGTTCCAAGACCTCATATATTGCCAAGAACAAATACACACCTATGCTGAATTACTGCCGCCTGCCTCACGGCCCTCTGGGGCCCTCTCCAAACGTACCTCCTGGAATATATGACGACCGAAGAAATACCCACGGACTCTCATATTGATGGGGAGGACGCAAAGGATGAGGATGGGACACAAGACACGGGGAATTCGCAAGAGTAGAATTAAGAATATAAAATGCGCAGCTCTAGGTACTAGGGCGGGCGGAGTACGAATATACTGTTGAGACCGACATTCAGGAATGTATATCCTTGCTTCTGCTGTGATTAGTGGCTAGTGGCACTGTTCATGTGTTATTAAACTGCTCAGTTATGTATGTTTATGACCTTTTCTGCGGCCATTTTACAGTGGTTGCCCTCCTGATGCGGCCGGCCTATTGAGGTTATAGACAGCTTGCTGTGTATCCTCCCTCCACCCCTACTGCCTTATCACAAGTCACCCTAGCCTGCCCAAGTGGGATGTAGACATTATGCTGTGTACAAATCGAATGTTAGGTCAAAGGAGGTTAGGCCCTGGGACCGCGGCCAGGTGGGTCCTTTTTAAACAAGTGAAAATCAGGGGAATTACCTGGCTACTGGTTTGTGAACCCGCTCTTTAATTTAACAGGCACAGCAAACACTTCAGCACTACATTATGCTTGGATCACGTTATTTATTTAATTTTTTCTTTTTTAGAATTTTCAAAATTGTTTTGATTCATAGAGAGTCCCAAAATAAGGATAAAACAAAGAAAACATACAATATACAAATTGACAATAGACTATAAACTCAAACATATGAATATTTACATATACAATAATGGTATACTGCACCAATTTCTTTCCACACTGTATTTACAATGAAACTCTGAATTTTTTAGCTTCTCTAAATACTGTTCAAAAGTCAACCAATGGCCTGTTAGTTATTCTGTTAAAGAAACACTTTTCGGAATATGCCGACGCGTTTCGAGTTCCAATAACACTTGAGGAACTCTCATCAGGGCTTCTTATTTTTCAATTGTGACTTTGTGTGTAGAAATTCTAAATGAAGAATAAAAAAGAAAACGTATGTCAGTGTATTAAAAAACTCCACACTTGCTCTCTGTGTGCAAAAAGTGCCATGCTGAAGTAATTACCTGTAGGGTTCTGTGTTACCCTCTCATTCTTAGGCTACATGGAGGTACAATTCTCATCAATTCGGGCGAGGAACCTGTGGGGTTGTAGTGTAGTTCCTATATTCCAAATAGGCTCTGCGCATTGGAATAATATATCCTATAGATTAGACGTAGGACTGAGGTCAACTAGGTCTCTATCGAATATACTAAACTTAATTGTGTGTGTGCCTGCTAACTCAGAGGTCACTAGAAACGTTCTTGAATACACAAGAAGGGATTCGTTTCTGACAGCCGCATAAACATGACAACTTTGTTTCCCAAGAATAAGAATATATCTCTGAGTCGCGGAAACAATAGATAAGTATTTCACTCAGTCAATCGTGCATGCTTCGTTTCTACAGAGTTGCAGAGTAATATGGAGATGGGTGTTTTCAATAATAGGGTTTATTGAACAGTCTTCTGTCTCATGCAAGAGTGGTGAACTGCTACAATCGTTATGCAGACTGCAAAGTATAATGCGTACAGCGTAAACAGTAACATGAAATAATACTGTAAGAGCATTGTATGGTTTCTATAAAAATACATACATAAATAACATAGACTAAAATACTCAACTCGTGCTTCTAAAATACGCCTACCCCAATGTCTAGTACGAGGGAAGAAATAAGTATTGTGTAGCATAGGTTTTAGTTCTTTTGCCAAGAATTTACCAAAGGTTTCTCTAGGTTCTAATCAGCTTCATACCTTGGTTTAGAATGAAAGAGGTCTGGTATCTCAAGTCTCGGGACCCGATTTCCCAACACCTCGCAAGGTGAACCGGAAACACTGGAGCTGGATTCTCGGCAGGAAAAAGACAGCTTCCTGATCAGTGCGTCAGCTGGAGAGTCGGCTTCCTTCTGCACTTGCTGTAGCGAGCTGCGTCGGGCAAGTAGGTCTTCGAACTGCTCTGAACCACCGTAGTTTGCCATAGCAAGTGAAGGTATATTTATACCTTGAAGGTGTTTAGGAATGCCATAGTTTGACGTAAAGTCGGGACTATGAACGTCATGAATGAACCCCTGGGGAATAGTTGTTCATTGTAAAGTAACTGAGTTCTTGGAGAAATCAATATTCAAGTAAGGGGAAGTCCCAGACTGCTTAAGCTGGTTTTCCAAGAAATCGTTGTGACGTTTGGTACGGGTGGAAGTAGCCATGCCTGTATGTGGGTAGCATGGGCTATGCCTAAATAAGGGCTTGATTTCTATGCCTAAATAAGGGTAATGTGAATTGTACCTATATAAGGGCATGAATCTGGAAAATTCACTCGGAGCCTAAAACGCCACACAACAGGGTTAGCAGGTTAATCCTACAAATAATCATTACAATGTGTGAGGACATGTTATTAATACGATGCCAATAAATTGGAAATTTTTAATGGGACCGGGTCCCAGCAACCGCGTACCTGTTTACTGTGCGAATCAATTTCTCACTGTTTGGAAGCGCAGCCACCTATTCGTAGTGTGTCCTTCCTGTGGGCAATATGAGGTATGTTATATTTATCAGCAACTTCTTGGATGATACATTATAACAGTTTAACAGTTTGCTTGGCCGATATGCGTACCTTCACTGCGTTTTCGTGTTGTTCGCGCCTTTAAACACCCAGACTCCCATCTAGAACTCTGACTCGTTCTCCTTTAGGAGGCCAACGCGGTTCAGTGCATTTTTCTGTGAATTACACAAGATGCAGCCCTTTCACTCGACGTTTCCTTACTTAGAGCTCATGGTTCAAACAGAAAAATGCATTTACCTCTCAGCGTGGCTCACGCATATGGGTCCCCGGTTGCTTGTTGTGGATACAAGCTGCTCTTCGTGAACACTAGCGGCAGGAACTTCCTGTCCGTTCACACTTTGCCTTCATGGCGTCCCCTGTGTATTGTGGGTTTTGTAGTTATTCTTCCTGTTCTGATTACAGTTCGGGCCAGCCTTTTTCGTTTTGAAATCTCCAGAAGCATTCTGGATATTTTATGCTCATGATAGCTCTGTCATCTCATTTAGACCCGAAATTGTACAATTGAATTTCAAAATCAGGTATTCTTCTTTACGTAGAAGCAACTCTTCCACATCTCCTCCTCTTGGACTCGCTGTGATGGCTTTTAAGATTGTCCATTTTAAATCATTTTCACCATGATTTTTTTCAACAAAGTTGGAGACCATAGGCGCATTTGGAACTTTCTTTTTGATTGGCGAACGGTGTTGTACAATCGTTGATTGGCTTGTTGGCTTATCTTAGCAATGTAAACCTTAGAGCATGGACAAATCACTGCATAGATAACATTCTTTGTTTTGCAGTTCGAAAACTCCACATGTTTCCATTTGATGGTATGAGAAAATTCTGTACCTTCCATTGTCAAATTGCAAACTGAGCAGTTGCCACATCTGTGGTGACCCTGGACGGGCTTCAGCTTCAGTTGTGTTCTTAAATCACTTTTTGGGCGGGTGGAAGGCAATTCTGCCCGTACTATCTGTTGGCCAATTGAAGTGTTTTTTTTCATTGCAATCAGAAGTTTAGAAAAAGGGCAGTCCAGATTTTGTAGCAAATGCCAGTTCTTTAAACTTATCTGCCTGAATTTGTTTGTGGCTGGACCAAAGGTTGATACACAAACTAATTTTTCAAGTGGTCTTTTCATTTTCTTTTGTAAAAGTGCCTTACGAGGATTGAACCACGCTCTTTTTGTGGCATGACTAAGAGATTTTTTCGGATATCCTCTTTCTCTCATTTGACGCAAAACGTTTCTGCATGAATCTCAAAATCTTCCTTCCAGGAGCAATTCCTGCGTATTCTCAGTAGCTGGCCATATGGCAGATTGTCTTTTAAAGTACGGGGATGCGAGCTGATGTGATGTAAAATTGTATTTCGATCTGTTTCTTTGCGATGTAATGTAGTAGTTAATACTCTATCTTGTGGAACAACTTCAACATCTAGGAAGGTCTAATTGGTTGTGCTTTTAGTTATACTGAATTTGATATCTTGATGTCTGTTATTGAGCCACTCATGGAATGTATCCAGATCCTCCTCAGTGCCTTTCCATAGGCACCAAATATCATCGATGTATCAATGCCATTGCAAAATGTTTGTGAGAAATGAAAGGTTGTTAAAAACAAATTTGTCCTCATACTGGGCCATGAAGGGCACCGCCATCTCTAGCGCAAAGGGACATCCCATGGCGGTGCCCTTGATTTGCATGAAGAACGATTCTTCAAATTTAAAATAGCTCTTTCTCAATGCTACTTCGGCCAGTCGCAAGACAAAATCTGTTGGAACTCTGTGTGGTCTAACTCGATTTTCCAAATATATCTCCATCACTTCCAACGCTTCCTCTTGGGGAATCTGTGTGTACAAGCTGGTGACATCAAACAAAACCATCCAATTGGTTTGACTGTCAAACTGTTGGCCTTCAACTTTTATGATGAAGTCGGTGGTATCACCCAGATAGGATAAAACTTCTTCTATAAAAGGTTTCATGAAGATATCAACATAGTTGGCAATTGGCTCCATGACAGAGTCGCAACCGGAGACAATCGGTCTACCCAGTGGATTGTTGAGTCTCTTATGTATTTTTGGCAGAAAGTAAATTACGGGGACACATGGATGTTTCTTAGATAGGTAATCAAATTCTTTGGGTCCAAGATAACCCTGTTCTAATACTTCGGTCAGGATTCCTCCAATTAATTCCTGAATTTGCCATGTAGGATCTCTTGGGATAGGACAGTACCATTCCAGGTTGCTTACTTGGCTCCTTCCTTCCGCGAGTTACATATCTTTGGGCCATATCACCAAGGCCCGCCTTTATCTGCTTGCTTTATAACTATTGTGTCAGCTTCTTTCAGATTGTGTATAGCTTGTTGTTGAGGTGTTATATTCTTTTTGAAGTACCTTTTCTGCTTCTCCATTTGGCTAATAGATGATAGTAATACTTGCTCAAATGCTCCTATTTGTTTAGGAATACTGTATGGCAGCGTATAAAGTTGAATTTGTTCTTCAAGCCTGATTGTTCTCCAGTTCCTTGGTATTTTTTGCTCACGAAAAATGCCTTAAGTCGTATTTTTAAAAAAAAATTGGTTGCTTCTATTTTCAATTTAGTGTAGTCGGTCTGTTGGTTGGGAACAAACTTCAAGCCCAACTCTAACACTGATTCTTCCTCCTTTGTCAGTATCTTGTCAGATAAATTCACAATGGAGGTTGTTTTCAAGACTTGTAATATTGGCGCCTTGTTTTCATTTCCCATTGGGTGGGCTTTGAATCTTACTCTGGGCTTTTCGCTGCCCTTTTCTAAAAAATAATTATCCTATTAGATGGTCCTTGTCGTGGAGCTGATACTCCAGATGGGTCTGATGATGAAGATTCAGAAAATGTTAGGAAGCGGTTCTTTGATCTTCTTTGATATTCTGATAGAAATCGGCGAGAATCTGTTTTGGTGTAAAAACCGTCCTTCAAATAGGGATATGTTACTTCTATGTTGAAGGCCTTAGTGTCCCTTTCAAATTTGGATGTTTTAAAGCTGACTGTATGATCCTTAAATGTTGAAATTTCCTTTTCAATTTTCTCAAGCAAATTCTTAGCTTCAGATTGAGTATGGTTGTCTTTAATTGCTTGGGTTAAAGCATCTAATTAATCAGCTTCCTTTCGGCATATTCTCTGAGCTGTCTCTATTGTATGAACCTTGAGGTCTAAACTACATTTTGTGCGGATGAAGCTAAAACCCTTTTTGTACTCAGGATCCTCAATGAAAATTACGGTAATGTTTTTCACTTGGAGTCCCCAGGGTATTGTTCCGGCTTTGAGGTGCTCTAATAAAAAGTGGCTGTGTAGCTCTGTTCTTATGTGTTTTTTGTGTAAGCGTGTCAGTGCATCTGATTCATTTTGCTGCTTGGCTGTGGCACTTAGAGAGATGGAGGAGAAAGGGGAGGGTGCTATAATTAAATTTTGAATGTGATCTTCCGTGAAAGCGAGTGTATTCTTATCGGACATGCTGTAAGCGGTTAGAACTAGCCTATCAGCTTGAAGATTGAATCATGAATTATTAATTAAGTAATTTCAATGTCACACCTCTGCGAAAACCCGCTCTATAGTTAGGTCTAAGGAGGTTAGGCCCTGGGACCGTGGCCAGGTGGGGCCTTTTTAAACAAGTGAAAATCAGGGGAATTACCTGGCTACTGGTTTGTGAACCCGCTCTTTAATGTAACTGGCACAGCAAACAATCCAGCACTACATTATGCTTGGATCACGTTATTTATTTAACTTTTTTCTTTTTTAGAATCTTCAAAATTGTTTTGATTTATAGAAAATCGTAAATTAAGGATAACACGTTTCCTTAGTACATTCAAAAGACAAAGAAAACATTCAACATACAAATTGACAATAGACTATAAACTGAAACATGTGAATATTTACATATACAATAATGCTATACTGCACCAATTTCTTTCCACACTGTATTTACAATGAAACTCTGAATTTTTCAGCTTCTCTAAATACTGTTCAAAAGTCAACCAATGACATGTTAGTTATTCTTTTAAAGAAACACTTTTCGGAAATGCCGACGCATTTCAAGTTTCAATAACACTTGAGGAACTCTCATCAGGGCTTCTTATTTTTCAATTGTGACTTTGTGTGTAGAAATTCTAAATGAAGAACAAAAAATGAAAACGTGTGTCAGTGTATTAAAAAAAACTCTTCCCTTGCTCTCTGTGTGCAAAAAGTGCCATGCTGAAGTAATTACCTGCAGTGTTCTGTGTTACCCTCTCATTCTTAGGCTACATGGAGCACAATTCTCATCAATAAGGGCGAGAATCCTGTGGAGTTAGCAGGTCAATCACCAAATAATCACCAATAAAGGTCTTGGATTTATTTTTGTTTTTAAACAGATTTGCAAACCCGAATTGTGATTCAGAAATAGGTTACCGAATCGCAATTTGGGTTTGTACATTTGGAAATGCCTTTTTGCGTTTGCAGACATCCTGATTCTTCTAAATGGGATGTTTGCGACCTCAAAAAGGCTTCATACATCTGCCCCTACGTTGAATATAGAAGGACAAAAAATGTTTGCTGTGAGTGGACACTATCATGGTTACAGGCTTACCTTACCTTATGATGGATGGCCACTGGCAAGGGCACAGTCAGGTTCATTCTTTAGACTCTTTCTCTCAGGCGCTAATCCTCCACTCCACACACAATTCCTATTTTACGACAGGCCTGGCATCCCATTTACAGTGTGATTGACAGAGAAAGTTATAATTGGGCCCCTGCTGTTTCTTCCACTGTAACTGTGACACCAGGCATGGCCATTGTGATGCGTTCTAATGCCAAGCAATTGAAGAGGCTGCACTTCCCGTCTGCGGGTCCCTCATGTCCCAGGAAAGAATATTGCACAGCATCACTGTTAATACCAAAACTGGGCATGGCTGCATAGCAGAGTGTGAGCGGCTGACCAAGCAATTATGCATAGTTTGCCAACTTGTCTTTCAAGTGTCAGCACCGAGGGTCTGGAGCTGTGGGTGTTTCACCCTCAGACATTTAAAAAGACAGGGGACAACGAAGGCTGGGCACCGGACACCCCAATATGCGATCCGCCACTGGTGTTCACACACATTTCCATCGCCAATTTCCACCCTGGAAATGATCTAAAATGTATCTGTGTCAAGGGAGTGAGTAAATACATTTCTAGAGAACGAAACGGAACTTGATGGGGGTTTATTGGAGGTGGATTCTCCCTCTGGGGAAAAAATATTACATCGAAGAAGAAAAGTTTTAATGGAATTAACAAAAGAATTTGTGGAGTAGTTTTGGGAACTGGAAACTATCATCGCTTTCCAGCCATATTCCTGCTCTCCTTTATCAAATGTAAAAAAGTTGAAAATGTTCCGCAAACACAGGCAAGCCTACAGGAGAACATTTTCATATTTTTGTAATTAAGGCCCCGAGTGAGGAGCAAATGATCCCGGCTGTCCTTTCCAGGGCCAGACTGAGGAACTAAAGCAGCCCTGACATAAATGCTCCAACATGCCATGCTCTCTTTATCTCCTTGCGCACTCTCCATCCATCCATCCATCCATCCATCCATCCATCCTTCCATCCATCCATCCTTTCTCTTCTCTCATCTCTCTCTTCTTCCTCTAATTGCTTTCCCCTTACCGCCCCCCTCCCTCCCTCTCTCTAGTAAAGCCTCCCCATGCCTGCTGAAGGAAACTTTGGGGTGCTGGGAAAAGTGACAGTGTACCAGGAGCAGCCCTGACCCAAAAACCGGCCTCTAAGGGTTCCAGCCCACTGAAGAAATGCCTAGTGGAATAAAAGGCCTGCCCAGGTCTGTCCACAGTGAATAAGTTAATGATTGAAATGCCTTAGATTGGATTATCTCCTTCCTATGCAACAGGTTCCATAACATCTCCCTACAGCGACAGAAAGCTAGCTGTCTTGTAAGATAATCTTACCCCAATTCACTATCAAACCCGAGGCCTCTCCGCAAAGCTCTAAAATACTCATCAACCTTTCACTCTTCTATCACTGGGCCACAGGGCACAAGTCCTAAAAAAAGAAGTGGGGGGATGCTGTCATCGGAAGTGACGTCACAACAGGAAGTGACGTTACGAAAGGTGGCTCCGATCCCATCCCAGAGAGGCCAAAGAGTGAAGTCCAGCTATTTGGCAGGGGGGACGGCATCCACCCTGTACAATAAGTGGGGGACGCGGTCCACCCACGTGGTACCCCGACTCAAGCCCTGCTGGGCCATCAGGTTTAGCAGCGCAAGAGCAGCAGAAGAGCAATTTGCCCACGTATAACAATACGCCGTCCTCTAACTCCTCCTCCCGCTGAAAACCATGCTCTATGCCATCCCTCTAAACCAGGTTGCCACCAGCTCAATTGCCAGAGCAAAACGAAATGGCGAGCTTTGGCATCCCAAACTAGTATCCTTGTCAATGTTGAAGAGAGCTGATAAAACACTATTTACCTGCATCCAGGGCTCCTGCACAGGGTAAAGTCAAAAGTCAGAATTGTGGGCCTGCAGTACACCACTTTCTCACTTCTGTTGCACAATTCAAGCTTGCGAATCACTGCATTTAGCAAATCGCTCAGTCCAGGCCACTAAAAATACTCTCTTATTTTTCTTTTGGTAGCAGACATACCCACATTCCCTAAATGACTCAAAGCAATTGTTTTCTGTCTAGCCTTGTGACCACATATAAGACCACATTCAATTCATGCTAACTCTCTCTGAATCTCAGCAAAAGATTTAATCTCTCCCTGTAAAACCCTTAGTTCAAGGCGACCACAGTCTAGGTAATGCTTAACAAACTGTAAACATTGTCACCATTAGACACCTCTTCCCAATCCTTCTCACTAAAGATCTTCTTAGGCCCCATCTATAAAGCAGAAACATCACTAATGTTAAAGACCACTTCCTTTGGCACACACTCTAATGAGGATAACCCCAATCAAGACATATAGTCAGTTTGAACATTCATTTTCCCATATATATATGCTCTATTTTTAATTGAAAATGTAGTAGTTTTGCAGCTAGCCTGGTCAGCATTGCAGTCATTACCCTGACACACATTTTCAGTAACAGTTTATCATATGTCCTCAAAGTGACTATGTCTCACAACAAAACATCTGAAAATGTTCCACTGCCCACTTGCATGCTAGAAGCTCTTTCTCTATAATAATTTCTTTCTGATTCATGTAAAGCTCTTGACCCATAATCTACCACCCATTCCTTATGTCTGTCTGATTGCTGTAACACAGCTCCCAGACCACATTTACTACCATCTACTGTCAAAATACAATGTTTTCCTATAATCAAAGGTTTCGAGGAAAAGGTGCTTGAACTAACCTCTTTTTAAATCTGAAAAGGATTTTTTCTGTAAGTCATGACAGACAAATGCAACATTCTTCTTTAGCAATCTCTGAATTGGTTGCACTTTTGAGGAATAGTTTTGAACAAATCTTGTATAAAATGTTGTTAAACCAAGGAAAGAAACCAATTGTTCTTTATATTCAGGATCATGAGCCTCCAAAACAGCTTACACATGGTAGTCTTTCGGTTTGATTCTCGCTTTGGATAGTATGTGACCTAGATATTCAACACTATTTCACCTAAAATGACACTTCTTCAATTTGACAGTCAAACCTGTATTTGATAATGCCTGAAGAACCTTGCTTGGTCTCATATCATGTTGATAATTGTCATTGCCAAACACCAAGATATCATCTTGAAAGGCTATTGCACCTTCTAGACCACTTATAGTCTCTTTCATAATGTGTGGGAACACAGAAGCAGCACTTGCAAGACCAAAGGGCATCTTTTTAAATAGGCCTGGGCAGTGAACTGCGCTTCGTTTGACGAGTTTGCTGAGTTTTCCGCACTCCACGGAGCACGTGGATTTCCAAAAAGCTCTGCTCGGCAGAGTGGAGTTTTTCCCACGCTCGCCAACATTAAGTTGGTGAGCGCAACGCTAGACCACCTCCCAGCGAGGTTTCTCAATGCTGGCGGTTGCAGCTGGTCGCGACTGCTCATGTTGGAAAACCATCCGTTCACGTTGAGGAAGCTACCACTCAAGTAGAAAATCTACTTGAGCAGCAGAAAGAAGCAGCGCCCCCTTACGCTGTACATGGTTCAGTTCACAGTGACTTTCCAGTGCAGGACAAACACACGGCACTAAAAATCAGTGCAAACGGTGTGACCTAATGCCCTCCGCCGCTTGTGGAACTCCGTGTAGATTGCAAAAAACACAGTTGATGGACAGAATGTAGAACAATGTCATACATTCACCCCAGTACAAGGATCTGGGCCTAAATCCATCGTTTTTTGCACTCCACACCACCCTGGGTTAGACACTGGCTATATGCAAATCAGCTCTGACCCTGTGCCTCATGGGAACAGTCTAGTCCGAACTACCAAGCCATGTCTTTCCCAGACCGGAATCAAGCATCCAAGGACCGGTTTCTGGCTATCAGCCTTCATCAGCCTGGATAGCTTGACTCCAGTGGTGTGGAGAGCCTGGGACTCACGTCTGAGCATACCCAGCCCACTCGGGGTGAAAATTGTAAAAAACACAGTTGATGGACAGAATGTAGAACAATGTCATACATTCACCCCAGTACAAGGATCTGGGCCTAAATCCATCGTTTTTTGCACTCCACACCACCCTGGGTTAGACACTGGCTATATGCAAATCAGCTCTGACCCTGTGCCTCATGGGAACAGTCCAGTCCGAACTACCAAGCCATGTCTTTCCCAGACCGAAATCAAGCATCCAAGGACCGGTTTCTGGCTATCAGCCTTCATCAGCCTGGATAGCTTGACTCCAGTGGTGTGGAGAGCCTGGGACTCCCGTCTGAGCATACCCAGCCCACTCGGGGTGAAAATTGCAAAAAACACAGTTGATGGACAGAATGTAGAACAATGTCATACATTCACCCCAGTACAATGATCTGGGCCTAAATCCATCGTTTTTTGCACTCCACACCACCCTGGGTTAGACACTGGCTATATGCAAATCAGCTCTGACCCTGTGCCTCATGGGAACAGTCCAGTCCGAACTACCAAGCCATGTCTTTCCCAGACCGGAATCAAGCATCCAAGGACCGGTTTCTGGCTATCCGCGTAGAGGCAGAGTTTGTTGGTCACTTCGCGGAACTCTGCAAACTCTGCCCAGGCCTACTTTTAAATTGATACATTGTTTCAGGCTTTAGAAAAGCAGTAATATGCCTCAAAGTCTGTTCTAAAAGCACCTGATGATACACACAAACAATATCAAGAGTCGAAAACTCTTCTGCTCCCTCCAAAGTTGAGATCAATTTATGCATGTTAGGATGAGGATGTCAGACTATTCATCTAGCACTATTAAGTCTAGAAAGATCTACACAAAGGGCCCCATTAGGATGCCGGGCGGATTGCCCCCGCCAGGCCAGTGGTAGTCACCGCGGCCCAGGGGGGCAATCCGCCCACCATCCCTGTACAGAAGACCCCCCGCCTTATTATAATGGCTGGGTGGTCAGCGGCGGACGGAAAGACCGTCTGCCGCTTTTCCGCCCGGTCGACATGACGACCAGGCGGAAAAGCGTTCTCTATGGTGGCGGTGTCTAATAGACACCACCAGCCATATTAGAATGTGTCTAAACAGTTGCCTTTCCGTGGCGACATGCATGCGGAGTCTGCTTGGGGGGCCCTTTGCGGGTCCCCAGGGACTCTGGGAGGGGGATGGGGTGCACATGGGGGGTACCTATGGTTCCCCCCTGCAGTTCTATGCACAACATGGCAGGCACCACGCGTGGAAGTGCACAACATGCCTCCCTGGCATTGTAGCAGGCGGTGCTGAGTGCACCGCCCGCCACAGTGTTAGGGATGCAGGATGCACCCGCCACTATGGCAGACATCCTAATGGCACATACGGGACCCCTGCCCTTATGGCGGGCAGTTCCTTGTTATGACAGGATGGCGGGCGGACAAAGTCTGCCCACCATCCTATTGTGCCCCAAAGTCTTAATTCATCAGAAACTTTGAATGAAATTACTATTGGAGCCACAAGAGGAGACGATTTAATAGGTTCAATAAAGTATTTTTCAACCAACTCCTCAAAAATGCCTTTCAATTTCACTTTGTATGTCCATGACACAATTCACACACAGTGTCTTACAGGGATTGCATTTTCCATGAGAATGATGTTATGTTCAAATCCTTTATATTCCCCTAATTCATTTTTGAATATATTACTGAAATCCTCATTCAAAATCTGAACAAATTGTTCTAAATTACTTGGATGACTTGCCCTGGGATCTAGTTTAATTTCCATTTCCTCTTGGTGTGGCCATACTAAATACACATCACAATTGTCTACTACAGATACTTCGCCTCTGGTCCTACGATTTTTTTAAATGTAGGTATCTACAAAGTATCCTAAGACGTTTCATGTATGCCCAGTGTAACTACCTGTTTTTTTGTCAGTTTTGAACAATTCTTTCTTACCCCAAAGTTGTTGGAATAGTTCCTGACATATTAAAGTGAACTAAGATCACAAGTCCATTATGACTTCTACTCTTGTTCATCCATTAATATATAACACTTACGCAACCCTTTGAGTTTCGTACCAGAACGCATACTAGTCTCTACACCACATTCAGATTAAGATCATCCCTTAAGTCATCTGCATCATCAGAAATCATGTTGACTTTTCCTCCTTTACACACTCTGCTAAATTGTCATTTTTTTGTTTCTATTACAAAATCGCTCGATAGCAGGACATAGCCTATAATTCCCAATTCCCACTTTTGGATTTTCATATTATTAGTTTCCATTAATGTTTGATCTCGTGACACTTGGCCATAGTTTATTGTCTGAAATTGACATGTTCCTGCTAAAGACCTTAGTGCAGCTGTATACTCTTCAAAACCTTTGTAGATTAATTTTTTTCTTGAATACGAAATGTAGCTCTCCACAAGTCTTAGTTTTCTTGCCATACTTTACCTTCAATTGTTGTACTGCATACTCAAAGTCATTTAAATTGTATGCATTTTGTAGTGGTGGTAACAGCTTAAATTGTCTTAAAAATTTACCACCCAGAGAATTCTTTAGATGGTATTCTATTTACTAAACCTAAATATAAACGATGTGTAAAATAATATGTGAAATAATACATAAAATAATTAATAAATCATGTGTATATCATGTGAACAATAGTGTGATAAATGTAGATGCTGGTTACAGATTAGGATATCAAACAGAGGAAATAAATGAGGAGACACTGCGTCACCTTTGCCTGGGATGTGTTAAATTGCCTCAATAATCAAACTTGCAACAAGTTCCATTCATTGTTTTGTGATTTATACAGATGCACCTACTGAAAAGATCAGTGTAGCATTTGAAGAGAAAACAGAAAACTTCTTCGCATTACTTGTAGCTCGATTCATGTGATCTGAATGATATTCTTATATGTACATAAATCATTTAGGGAAATACAGGAGGCCCCTCTCTAATGTGAAAGTGTATTATGATGCATTTATAAACTTTACATTATCTGTAACCCTTATAATTAAGATTATGACAAAGTAAAGTCCCCCCAATATGGCAGAGCTTACTGTGTCTTAAGTGGAATATATGGGTGGAGGAATCTTTTTATTCAGTATTTGTTAACTTAACACAAGATCTGTGCATTTGAATTATGAATTAAGCTTGTCATGTTCTATGGGGCACCAAGTCAGAAAATATTTTGCCATTCGCCTCATCAGTGCTGCAAGCCGAGCTCATGCATGCCAAAAAAAGTGGCTTGAGGACTGTACCCCAAACACTTCTTAGATAAACATCCGCGACACAGGAGACATGTCTTGGAAAATAGACCTTGAATTGTTGCTTACAAGGGTAAGGTCAAGACACATAGGAAAGAATTGTGACTGGTGTCTAATTTAATAAATCTGTTTATTCAGAAAATGCCTAAAATATGACTGATACACCTTACTTCACCAGACGTTTTTAACTCCGCCAAGGCTTTGTCAAGAAGCAAGACTCAATCGTGTGCAGCATGCTGATGGGCAAACACACATGTGAAGCGCGGTCTGATGCGCCCGTTTTATAGTAATAGCAAAAACATTTGTCTTGAATAAAGCTGTATCATTAAACTAATCAAAAATTAAAATGTCCTCCCAAAGTTCTCTACACCTACTATGAACGACTATGTTGGAAGTAAAAATGTGCATGGTTCCCAAAACGAAAATGATGTACTCTTATCACGCGTTTTCCATACCTGAACAAAATGTGCATATAGAAAAGTTCTAATTAATCTATGGTTGACTTAGAAACAATTCACAAAAGCATAACCATGAAAGTTATGCATGACCGGTACATATTTGGGAGAATTCTACACAGCCTTAGGGAGTAAGGGAAACGGAATCCCCTACTACTGATTGTGCTACAGGGAAAAAGAAATGAATAAAGTTAAACTGAATACATTGCAAGTAATTTCCCATGCACAACTGCACCATTGTGTAAATGAGATTTCAGAATTCACAGAAGTTATCCAGGGTTCCTGGTAAAAATCGCTGATCTGCCAGTACAGAATTCTGAACTTTTTGTAATTTCGGCCGTCTTAAATTAAGCAATAAAGGAAACAACGGATTCCTTTTGTACCTCCTGGCTTAAGTAGAGATTGTTACAGAGGATTTGAAAGGCATGGTAAGAAAAGTTCACTGAGAAACTTTACCAAAGGCTTTAGCAACGGCTGTTCCTAAATTATGACAGTAGAGGGCAGTAGTGCGCTGTTAAAATCTCTGTCTGACAGTCTGCTCATACCTTTAAATTGATAAAATAAGAGCACTGGAAGCGACGTTTTGGTCATGGGATATATTTTGTGCGGACGGGATCATGCTTAAATCATGGAAATACCAAGTTTAGCAGCTCCTAAAAGTTATCTGTTTATTTTGACCACAGAAGCTTTAAAGCTTTGATATGTTTGAGTGATGACTAAAGACCATGTATACTTTGCAAATGAGGCTGAAAAAACTTTGAACAGCCACAATACCTATGGTAAAGATTCATGACTATATAATGGGTTCACAGGAATATCACATATAACGGAGTATATTTAGAAGGAATTTGGGGAACACCTATTGTTCCCTACACATATGTATATTTTTTTCGCTACAGAACATCTTCATGCATATGGTTTGGAATGGATATTTTAGAAATATCACATTCTTTTACAACTTTTTCCTCTCACAATTCAAACGTTTCCATGTGAATTCTTCCCTTTCCTCATTTAGTCTGTAAGATTAAAGGTGAACTTTCCATTTTATCTGCAGTAGTATTTCTACATCACACACAACCCAAAGGCCGAGTGTGGCCGTGGGGATAAATAAAGGGGACATTTAAGGCTCATGGTTTAATCTCCCAGTGAGTAATTAAATGTCCGTCCAAGTAACTGCACTCTGCTGTTTGGCTGCCAAAATATCACAGGTGTGATCCTACACTGGCGATCATGCTTAATTTGTGCTGGTGTTTGCCAGCGCTTAGCATCAGCAATTATTTGTAAACACCACCACATGGTGGCACTGTCTCTATATTTTTAAGTAGAGGTCATTACTAACAAATTTAAAATTCATAAAAATAGATTCACTACGGGTCCAGGCCATATCCCCTAGGCAACCTGAAATAGTCCAAAGGTCACACCTATATTGTATTATGGTTAGTATTGGACAGTGCTGGTAGCAACAGTGGGTAGTGCCAACCAAAGAAGCCTTCTGATGAATATCGTGGCCCCTAGCACTTACATTTTTACAAATTAAGCACTGAAGTGATGAGGATTGGCCAATGTCATCCCAATACAGACATACAGGCGACTGTGTGCCTTGAGCCCTGAACCAGTTTGAGCCTCCCACACATGCACTGCGAGCAAGCGAAGGTGGTGGGCCCAGTGCGACCATCTGCAGCCTCCGCGCACTTACCGGCATGGCACAAGATCATCAGTGACGTAGCTTAGCCAATAATGTTGAGGGGGTGTACCAAACTAAAGGGTCAGGTTTATTTGTTTTCAGTTATTTAGAAAAGTTAGGCCAGTCAGTGTAGGGCCTCAGAGAGAGATAGTCTGGACTATGTTGTCCACTGTAGTTCAGTTCCTTCTCACAGCAATATAGGACAGAGAGGCACAGGAGAGGATAAGAGCATAAGCAGATACTTAAGAATATGACTTGTTACAACGCGGGTCATTACATCGCGTGGCATTACAACGCGGTCGTTACAACAACCGTGTTGTTACCGCACAATGCCATTACTATGCAAGTCATTATATCTACTTGCAGTAGATGGTGTGCTGACATTACAAATGTATAATTTACTATTCCAACTCCAGCCTACGTAACAGTAGGAAAGGTGATGGAATAGTAAACTATACTATTCCTAATGTTAGCGCGCCATCTACTGCAAGTCGATGTAATGACTTGCGTAGTAATGACATAAGGTAACTAAAACTCCTGCACAGGAAAGTTTGAAACTAACTAGACCATAAAACCCTTGTACGCTGTAGTCATCTAGACAGAAATGAACCAATGATTCCTATTTCTTTCTCCCTTTTTCAGTGACAAAATAGAAATGGTATCACAAATTTAAGGATATGAAGATTATATGAGTCGATTTGTGTGCTGAAGGGCATTGCAAATTGTTTTGTTCTGCTGGGCTGTACTGTTGTCCATTGCTCGGGTTCAATAGCTGTTACGTTTTGAGCTACCTCTTCAAATGATGTGGGTTTGATGCCATTGTTGAATGTAGCAGGTTTAATCTAACTTTTTCACAATGGCTATCTCGATTAATGATGAGATATAATTTGCCAGTATAACTTTAAAGGATGTACCACTGAAGGAGCAAATACTTTAAAAACTGCATGACTTTGAGCTGTATTGGGCATATGACAGTGACAAGAAGAGTGCTTTGTGTCTTGGCCGCCATTAGTGTGGCAGAGTATGCTCAGACGTGAGTCCGTTGCTCACTTTGCCACTGGATTCAAGCAAGCCGGGCTGAAGACGGCTGGAATGCCAGAAACCGGTCCTCGGAAGCTTGTTTCGGGTCCAGGGAAGGCATGGCTTGGCAGTTCGGGCTGGACTGTTCCCATGAGGCACAGGGTCAGACTGATTTGCATATAGCCATGTCTGAACTGGGGTGGCAGAGTGGGCTAAAGAACGGTGATGGATCAAACCCAGATCTTTTGACTGGGTGTGAGTGTTTGATTGGTTCAGATGCTCCGTCCATCACCACCCCCCTTTTGTACCGCTTTGGCCGCCATAAGTGTGGCAGTGTATGCTCAGACGTGAGTCCCTTGCTCACTTTGCAACTGGATTCAAGCAAGCCGGGCTAAAAGTGGCTGGAATGCCAGAAACCGGTCCTCGGAAGCTTGTTTCCGGTCCAGGGAAGGCATGGCTTGGCAGTTCGGGCTGGACTGTTCCCATGAGGCACAGGGTCAGACTGATTTGCATATAGCCATGTCTGAACTGGGGTGGCAGAGTGGGCTAAAGAACGGTGATGGATCAAACCCAGATCATTTGACTGGGTGTGAGTGTTTGATTGGTTCAGATGCTCCGTCCATCACCACCCCCCTTTTGTACCACTTTGGCCGCCATAAGTGTGGCAGGGTATGCTCAGACGTGATTCCCTTGCTCACTTTGCCACTGGATTCAAGCAAGCCGGGCTGAAGACGGCTGGAATGCCAGAAACCGGTCCTCGGAAGCTTGCTTCCGGTCCAGGGAAGGCATGGCTTGGCAGTTCGGGCTGGACTGTTCCCATGAGGCACAGGGTCAGACTGATTTGCATATAGGCATGTCTGAACTGGGGTGGCAGAGTGGGCTAAAGAACGGTGATGGATCAAACCCAGATCTTTTGACTGGGTGTGAGTGTTTGATTGGTTCAGATGCTCCGTCCATCACACCCCCCTTTTGTATCGCTTTGGCCGCCATTAGTGTGGCAGAGTATGCTCAGACGTGAGTCCGTTGCTCACATTGCCACTGGATTCAAGCAAGCCGGGCTGAAGACGGCTGGAATGCCAGAAACCGGTCCTCGGAAGCTTGTTTCCGGTCCAGGGAAGGCATGGCTTGGCAGTTCGGGCTGGACTGTTCCCATGAGGCACAGGGTCAGACTGATTTGCATTTAGCCATGTCTGAACTGGGGTGGCAGAGTGGGCTAAAGAACGGTGATGGATCAAACCCAGATCTTTTGACTGGGTGTGAGTGTTTGATTGGTTCAGATGCTCCGTCCATCACCACCCCCCTTTTGTACCACTTTGGCCGCCATAAGTGTGGCAGGGTATGCTCAGACGTGAGTCCCTTGCTCACTTTGCCACTGGATTCAAGCAAGCCGGGCTGAAGAAGGCTGGAATGCCAGAAACCGGTCCTCGGAAGCCTGTTTCCGGTCCAGGGAAGGCATGGCTTGGCAGCTCGGGCTGGACTGTTCCTATGAGGCACAGGGTCAGACTGATTTGCATATAGCCATGTCTGAACTGTGGTGGCAGAGTGGGCTAAAGAACGGTGATGGATCAAACCCAGATCTTTTGACTGGGTGTGAGTGTTTGATTGGTTCAGATGCTCCGTCCATCACCACCCCCCTTTTGTTCCGCTTTGGCCGCCATAAGTGTGGCAGGTTATGCTCAGATGTGAGTCCCTTGCTCAATTTTGCCACTGGATTCAAGCAAGCCGGGCTGAAGACGGCTGGAATGCCAGAAACTGGTCCTCGGAAGCTTGTTTCCGGTCCAGGGAAGGCATGGCTTGGCAGTTCGGGCTGGACTGTTCCCATGAGGCACAGGGTCAGACTGATTTGCATATAGCCATGTCTGAACTGGGGTGGCAGAGTGGGCTAAAGAACGGTGATGGATCAAACCCAGATCTTTCGACTGGGTGTGAGTGTTTGATTGGTTCAGATGCTCCGTCCATCACCACCCCCCTTTTGTACCACTTCTACTGTCACAGAGCAGGTAAAATTCTGAAAGTATTAGTGAAGTCTCCTCCCTCAAATAACAGGTACAGCACAGTCTACAGCAAACACCCTTGCCAATTGATCTGTATGTTTCAGTATGATTGTGTGGATTGGTAAGTGCATAAATGGTTGAGCAAGTAAAACGGTTAAGTATGGATGGTTGCGTATAAACATCGATTATTTAAACAATAAGATGATCGAAGGGGTGAACATTTACTTACAAATACATGTCATGTCATGTTAGGTTATGTTATATTATGTTATGTGTATTTATAAAGCGCACCATCACCCACGAGGGTATTCTGGCGCTAAGTACCTGTGTGTGCCTAGCTCTGCAAATGGTAGGTTGGTTAGTTGAAATGCCTAGTCTTCAGCTTGTGGAATTCAAGAAGAGAGGAGGAGATTCTGATGTGGAGTAAGAGGCTTTTCCATGCTTTAGAAGTGATGTATGGATGGATAATGGGGAATCCATTGATGCCACTTCCTGCGCAGATGGGTGATGGAAAATTAAGTCCTCTTGCTTGGCATCTTCTCTTAAAGATGGTATTGGTGGGAAAACAGTGATGTCACTTCCTGTGCAGATGGAGGATGGGAAATCCAGTTATCTCACTTCCTGCGCAGATGCATGAAGGGAAATGAAGTCCTCTTGCTTGTTTTTTTCTATTAAAGACGGTTTTGGTGGGAAACAAGCAATGTCACTGCCTGTGCACATGGATGATGAGAAATCCAGTGGTGTCCCTTTCTGCGCAGAAGGGTGATGGGAAAAAGGGATGTTTGATGGTTAGTTTGTTTTTGTGGGTGGATTTAAGGTCACTTTGTGTATGTGGTGTATGTCTATGCCTGTGGTGTGTGTATGGATGTGTGCACATCTTCATGTGTCTCGCGTGTGAGTGGGAGTGTGTGTCCAAACAAATGAATATGTGAATGGACGTGTATAAATTACCTCGATGCTGCTGCATTAGGCACTTATTCCCTGGTTCATATGCTGAGCTGTAAAAATTGGTAAGTGACTTTGAAGGGCATGTATACCTACCTGCTGAGCAACAAGCACAAGAACACTCTGTGATGGGGAAGCAGTTACTAAATCTCATGAAGAATCCTGAAAGTGCACAGTTACTGGGCATTGTCTTATATGTATGTAGGAGGTGTAGCCCAGTTATGTAAGATTCTATAATGACAAACATGATATCTCTGAAATGACAGAGTGACTTGGCCACTACAGCTGTAGAAGAAGCCAATTATAGAAAGAATAGTAGTGTTGTTGACAGCTGTGCGTCTTTCTGAATTGTTTCCAGTTTTAAGGTCATACATGCAACTATTACTCCCAGTCGCGGCCGGCATGTCTTGCGGGTGGGGGAGGGAGGGTCGCGCGGGGAGGGGGGGGTTTAATTTAGCAAAAGAAAATAGACTTACCTTTCTGCCGGTCATGTCTAACGTCTTCTCGGCTCCTGCAGGAACAGGAAGCAGGCAGCCAGGCTCCCTCCGGACTCTCCCCTAAGCTAAACACAATGCTGCAAGCAGCATTGTGATTGGTGGGGTGCCGCCCTGCCAGGGGCTTACGGGGCAGCCATGTTCTCAATGCAGGCTACATTGGAGAAGATCAGAGTGCGCATGACTGGTTAGGGCGGCCCTAGAGGGCCGACCAAACAGTCATTGCGCCCTCAGGAGTGGGCACACCACTCTTCCCCTGCCCTGGCTGCTCACAGAGCAGCCCCGCCCACACGTCCACTGCAACCAAACATAAAATGTAACTGAAAGGTATTACCAATTTTATGTTTCTGCTTCTCGCACTGCGAGAAAGCAGTGGGGTGAGGCTTCTCCACCAGAGTGGAGGAGCTTCCCCTGATTATTCCACCAACTGTGTTTATAAGAACATTCATTATTTACAGTGCCTCAGAATGGCACCAAACGAAGCGCCATAAGAACTAAATTTGAGATGCTGGTAGCTCACCAGTAAAGTGTACCTGTTTGCTCTGCTACTCTCTGGGTAGATATGAAACCACCACGAACCCTGGCGCTGTGACCCAGTGTCAAACTGCAGATACAGATGGGTGACAAACCAGGCTGAGTCTAAGGTAAGTAAGTGTTGCAGTGCTGTTGGCTTTGAAGAACCGACTTGACTCTGGTGAAAGTGAACAAAGCCGGATTTTGTTAGGACCCAACAGCACGAGATAAAATAACTGGAATACAGATCCTATGTCTGATAATTCTCATATACACCTAAAGATTAAGATAGAATATAACAGATGCTGGAGTGGGGAACACATAATTTAAGATCTAACTTCAATTGCTTAAGCATTGTGTCCCACTTGTCAAAAGAACACTGTTGAAGAAGGTAATTGAGGAAAGTGGACTCCAAGGTTGTTCCAACAGGTAAGTTTATTCGAGTTTCTTCACCATACGGAGTTTCCTGCTTCTGCTTCTGCTTCTGCCTCTGCCTCGGGTAAGTGCCTCTCTACAGAATGACCTGACACACTCAGAACGCAGCAGCATTTCAAGCGTGACATCCCATCCACAAGGAGCAGTGAAGCACGAGGCCAAAGAAGATTACATCACAACACATCTCCTTCTCTTACAACAACATGAGAAAGATAAACAGCAACAATACAGGAATGCAAAAATGGAGAAAATCATTGTACTATGATGCAAATCATAAAACTATGACACATGCCAATGAATATTGTAAAATACAGTAAAGCAAAAGAAAGAAAGATTACCAACAATGTTGAATGAGTGTCAAATCTTATCACTATAAATTAACTAAAAGACAAAGAAAAATGAACAGCATAAAAAAATCAATACATTTCAAAATCCTTACATTTTCCTGGAAGGCGAACATCATGTGACTTTCTAACCTCCGGACATTTTTTGCAAACATCTTGTATTTGCATGTTATGTTAAAGAAATTTTTATAGCGCAGCTAACACCTGAATGTTTCTTGGCGCTGAACATTCTGTCGCCCCAACCCTGCATTATCAACAAGGGGCTGAATACATATTTTTTGATAAAGAGCAATCCTCCTGAAGTTCCACTTCTGTCCATTCTCTAAAACGACATGCCACCTGTGCACCTCTTTTACTTTAAAATGATCAGAAAACTTGTTCATACCTTGCCCTCTCCTACCAAGTTTAACTTTGATAAGGTCACCCACTTGAACCTTGTTACTACTGCTAGAGCGAGAATCAGAGACATTAGACACTAAATTCTCAAGCATCCACTGAGGAGTGAGCTTAGTTTTGGGTATTCTCCCTCTCATTTTTCAAAAGAAATCTGATTTGTAACACTATGCACCTTAGTATTATAAGACTAAACCATGTCATCCACACATTTTTGAATATCATGACCTCCCTGAACTGCTAATTGAATGGTACCTTTTTTTTTTTGGTTGAGTTTTATATAGCGCGAACTAGAACCCAACCGAATCAGTTATCAGAGTGCTTTACATTGCACAAGTTACGTTTTTACATGAGGACACACACTTTCATGTTTTTTAGGCACGGGGAGATTAAGTGATTTGCCCAGAATCACAGGAGGTTTTGGCGTCGTTACCGAGACTCGAACCCAGATCCCCAGGTCCGAGGTCGAGCGCCTTAGCCGTTAGGCCAACTCCTCTCCCCAACCTTGACAACTCTATTCATACGCTCCACTATGCCATTGCCTTGCGGGTAAGACCATGAGGTGTACATATGCCTGATCCCATTACTTAACAGAAAACTGCGCATGGCCAACAAAGTAAGTTGAGTACCATTATCTGTGACTAAAATGCAAGGAAAACCTTCCTTCAAAAATATGGATCTCAAGTGTTTGATAACAATACTAGTAGTGATGTTTTTCAAAAAATCAACAGTGACCCATCGTGAAGAAAAATCCACCAAGACCATAGACAAACGATATTCAAAAGATAGAGAATACATGGGACCAATAAAGTCTAAACAGACCCTTTCCCACGGGAGATCAGTTTGGCACTCTGAGATTGAACCTGATTCTTGAGAATTAACCTTTAATCTTTTCTCGCTGTCTTTACATAATGCACAATTTTCCACCCAATTTCGCACATCATCATCAAGACCAGGCCAACAAAAATTGTCCTTAAGTCGCTTAACAGTAATGGTTTGTCCAAGGTGACCTTCATGGGCTAAAAGAAAAAGTATTTTCCTTAGTGACCTGGAAGGTACAAATTTCTCCCCTCTTATAACCAAATCATCAGGAAGACCAATGCTAAGTTCATCTTGCAATTTAACAAAACTGCGAAAGGAATGCTTGCCATCTCCCTCATGTCTCCAACATAAACGGATAGAGTTAACAAGTTCAAAATAATCTGGGTCGTCAACAACGGCCTGATTCCACTCATCCTTGGAAATAAATTTAAATTCCTCAAATCATGCATCCTCCACTCTGGCCACAACACACACTACCTCCTCATGTTCTGGTTTCCCACATTCTTCATTCTTAATTGGTAATCTGGATAAACAATCAGCCTGAATGCTCTTCCAGCTAGATGTAAACTCGAGATCATAGGTAAACTCTTGCAATTTAGCAGCAAACCTCATTAAGCGAGGAGAACCATTGCTGGCACCACCTGGACGTAACATTCTTATGAGGGGCTTATGATCAGTTCTGAGATTAAAACGTGCTCCCCATACATAGGTGCAAAAATGCTGAACACCCCAAGCAGCAGTTAATGCCTTACGCTTGATGACAGAATATTTACGTTCAGAGTTACTGAGCATACATGAACCAAATGCAACTGCTTGCTCACTGCCATTCTTTATTTGGGAAAGGACAGCACCAAGTCCATGGGCACTTGCATCAGCGGTAATAAAAGTACTCTTACAAGGTTCAAAGGGGGTGAGAATACCTGCATTAATGATCTCATCCTTAATACTTTGGAAAGATTTAGCCTGTGCTGCTTGTCAAGAGAAATTAACACCTTTCTTGAGTAAAAGGCGTAATGCCTCAGTTTTATGTGCAAAGTTGCTGATGAATTTGGAATAATATTCTATTAATCCCATGAGAGATTTAAGTTGTTCCTCATTGGAGGGAACAGGTGCTAATCTGATCGCCTTCAATAAATCTTCTGAGGGTTTAACTCCATTTTCTGAGATGGTATAGCCTAGGTAATCTACCTCTTTCATCAATAATTTACATTTGTCTTTTCTTAACATAAGACCTGCATTGAGTAAAATGTGAAGCACTTTATAGCCAAATTGCTGTTGTGTTCAATTACATCTCTACCAGTAATCAAGATGTCGTCTTGAAAATAATGTACATGTTTTGAATCTTTCAACAAAGAGTGCATCATGCGCTTATAGACACTGGCTGCTGAGACTAATCCGACAGGAAACCTCTTAAATTGAAATGCACCTTCCATGGTTAAGAAAGATGTAAGTGTACGAGAATCAGGGTGTAAAGCTACCTGATGATAAGCCGATCTCAAATCGATTTTGCCAAAAAATTTCGCTTTATTCATCAGGAGCACCATCTTGGAAATATTGGGAAGAGGAAATAATCTACAATAATATGCTGATTAAGGGACCTGAGGTTCACACAGAAGCAAAGTTTACCATCCTTTTTCTTGGTGAATACGACCAGAGAAAGCCACTCCGAGACTTCCACTGGTTCAATGATATCTTCCCTCTGCATGTCCTCGAGCATATCCTTAACTTCCTGACGAATGGAAATAGGTATTCTCCTGAGGGAATATTTGACAGGATGACCACTATCCTTTAATTTAATTTAATGGACGTAACCAATTAGTTTTCCTAGTTCTGTTTGGAATACATCCTTATATTTAGATAAGACCGAATCTATAATGGGAAAATTATCAATAATTAAAATCTTATCATCAGATCTCGGATCTATGATGATGTGAACATCATGCTGTTGTGCCAAACCGAGTATAGCAGGCCCATTGCTTGAAATATAACTTTACCCAAAGCAGATCTGCCTTTAACTTCAAATTTAGTTTAAATGACTCCCTTAATATTGATAGTTTTACCACTGTAGCCTTTAGGTATAACATCAGTACGTGTAAGAGAAGTATTAGGCCAACATTCACTGAAAATGTAAAATGGAATTATGGTAAGCATAGAGCCAGGATCAACCATAAGTGTGATTGGAACATCATTCAGGATGTAAGTGGCTCTAGGTCTCTGAAAGGAGGAAGAACAATTGTCTTCTATGCAAAGTGAAATGCCCGGAGAAACATAGTCATCATCAACAAAGGCTACTCTGTTTCTAGAAGAATTATTGCACACTTTGCTAATATGGCCTCTTTTACCACATTTTTTATACATTTTATCCCTTACAAAGCATCCAGCAAAATCAGCAGCATTGCTCATACTGTCACTCCTATAACATCCAACAAATCTGCTCTTGCTGTCAGAGGAAGACTTGGATTTAAACTTAAAATTAGCAGATGTAGATGACTTGTTTTTAGTGTCACCATTTTTAGCTTCATTGTCAGAGTCTTTATCTTTTTTCCCAACAATGTTCACCGTATCTTATTTTTTAGATTCAAGCAAATGCATCTCTTGCATGCACCTATCTGATTCTTCAACTACTTTAGCCATGGAGATGGCTTCAAGTAGAGTTGGATTTTTGGCAGCCCAAATTTTTCTTGCGTACGTTTATTTTTACACTGAACAATCAATTGATCTTTAATAAGTTGATCAGTCATAGGACGAAAATCACACTTGATTGCAAGTTCCCTCAAATGATTAACTATCAGAACAACAGACTCTTTATCTTTCTGAGGCACAGTATAGAATGTATGCCTTTGCATGATGATGTTAACTTTCATCCCAAAATATTTATCAAGTCTTTGCTTGGCTTCAATGTAAGGATTATCAATAGGCTCGCCATCAGCACCTAAAAATTCTGGTAAAAATTTGAAGACCTGTTGTTCAGACTTGCCCAGCGAATTGAGTAAGATGGTTTTCTTCCATGATGCTTGAAATCTAAGGCCATCAATGGCTTGGAGGTAATTTTAGAATATACCAATCCACTCTTCCCATTCAATAGAAGCAGAATCGCCTTCAATAAGAAAGGCAGGAGGAGGAGCAATAGTTTGACTGGCAGCCATGGCTAAATAGAATACCAAGACGTGACAAACTTGAAGTGAGAAAAGGTGTGGAAATCACAGTGAGATTTACAAAGAGATAACTGTACGAGGTAAGAAATTCACAACTGGATCAATAGCAAGATGTAAACTGGTGTGCATATGAATGTAGCAGTATAAAAGCATAAATGAACAAAATCAAAAAGTGACTATGAAGTTGTATAAATGTTGAAAGTGGTATGCAAATCACCGTGAAATCTGCAAGGATAAGTTGAAAGAAGTGTGTAAGACACTGTATTAAAAATTGCCAGAGGTGTGCAGATCACCGTGAAATCTACAGCATAATAAAAGTAATGTGACAAGTGTATATAAAAAAAACCATTCAGCAAAACAACTTGACACAATATGAAGAAAATGCCTTTAAAAGGAGATAGGGCGATGAGGCACTGGAGGCAGAACGTTAGAGAATCAAAATAGGTGCAAGTTGCTAAGAAACGACGGTGTAATCAATTGCTGAAAGTACTTGGTTGGCAGTGTGTAGTAATCTCTTCATAGTTCTTATGATGTAATTCCCTTGACAATAGGATGTTAATGTTCGAATGCTTGCTGTGCTGTTATTGCCTGCAGTATCCTGGAAGCTGTGGAGGCTAACGGTCATCAAACTGAAGGTCTACTGAACATATTGTGTCAGCCTGATTACTTCACAGTGGTTGGCAAAACAATTGTTGAAGCACAAAATCATCCCGCTCCGTAAAGAACGTGCAGTGGGCTGATGTAATGGTTGGCAAACTGCTTGGTTGGCAAGCTGAAGAAGAAATCCCACGGTTGCTAGGCAACGGCACAAACGAAGAAAGTGCACTGACACGCAACCAATGAACATGAAGGGAAAAAAAACGAGTACCTTCACGGGAATCATCGTGAGGAGCGATACTTACCACCATAGGCCAGAAGAGTCCAGGATATCGAGATGAAATGGCCTCAACCAAATCAGGTCACAACAAGAACAGTAAATTATAACGAGGTGCGATAAAGCGTGTAGGCTCAAGCTCTGTGGGCGAAGGGGAAAGAGAAATTGTTGCCAAAATGTTCAAGAAGGTAATTAAGGAAAGCGGACTCCATGGTTGTTCCAACAATTAAGTTAATTAGAGTTCCTTCACCATACGGAGTTCCCTGCTTCTGCCTCTGCCTCAGGTAACCGCCTCTTCCAGAATGACCTGACACACTCGGAACGCAGCAGCATTCCAAGTATGACATGCCATCCACGAGGAGCAGCGAAGCACGAGGCCAAAGAAGATAACATCACAACACACACCATAAGGACTTAGAGGGGCGTAAAGCTACAACACTGTGCATTGATCAGACCAGTGTTGCCATAATCCCATGTAGCCAGTGCTTTAAGTGCGATTAAAAAAAAATGGGTCGACTTTAAAATGGACATTGGCAAAGTAAGTAGGAGTCCCTTCTAAGAGGCATGGCCTGTGTAATTAAGGGTGTGGAAAACTAATATCCTGAACTTTACAAAGCATGCTACCTGTTCAGTATTTGGATGCCTCTGTCTGAGTTTTATGTTATTGCATCCAAACATATAACACAATAACAGATACAGTAATAAAAACAAGCCATACTTTATGCCTTTGCTAATGCTTTTTAGTAAGATAAAATAAATGATTTTGTAGTAAATAGATAGAATTGAAAATGTTTACATTCTGAAAATGTGAGACTGGATTAAACATTGATAAGATGTGTGGAGGTGGAGGTGGTCCTCAGAGAAATCATATTTATATCTCACATATCATCAGTTTCCTCTTTGCACAGTGTTGTCAGGCTAATCTTCTGCACATATTTCTGTTCAACTACTTACCCATACATAACCCATCAACTCGATTTTTTTTCGCTAGGCACTGTCAACATTTTGTGTTGTGAACCTCTTTCAAACAATTGGCACTTCTTTGACCATCATTGTGTGGGCTCTGCAGAAAGACCAAGGATTGCACTGCATGAAGTCTGAACACCTTTAAGACATACACCTTTAAGACATACTGACAGGCTTGTGAGAAATTCACACTACATTCAGACTCTCGCTTCAGCTCTTACTCATGCTTCGCCACAAACATTCACCTACAACCAAAATAGACCCAGACTCCTAGTGGTGACTCACGTTATGTAAAAGGGACATACGTTATGTTAAAAAAAACACTAGAGTAACAAAACAGATGGGAAAAACAAATTCACTTGATGAAATTAAAATGAAACGTAAAGAGGGAACTGGATCGTTATGGATTAGCTGCGGCTTTCTATATTTATGAAAGGTGACCGTGGACAGAGGAGGAGGTAAATGGGACAATGGCCCCTGGCAACAATTCTCCTGGTAACAAACTAATGTGGTGCACTGCAACTGGGTCAGAAAACAGTGAATAAATGGAGTGGGAGTCCCCCAAAATCGTTCCCAAGATGCTTGTTGCTGGTCCAGGAAGTATCTGGCTTGGCAGTTCAAGCTGGACTGTTCCCATGAGGAGCAGGGTCAAGACTGTTTTGCATGTGGCTGGGTCGAAGCTGGGGTGGCATGGTGAGCAAAATAACAATGGATTAAACCCAGCGCTTTGTGACTGGGATGAACGTTTGCATTGTCTAGCATTCCATCCATCAATTGATCTTTTTGTTTTTACCACACATTACTCATAATCAGAATGCCATGATTAGCTTCAGTAACAGGTAATTGTGACAATAAAGTGCTCTGCAGTTACATTATCGTGCCACATGTTTAATAGTAAAGTTGAATTCGAATAGCTTAGATAGAACTCCTACAAGTGCAAAGGAGAGTTTTCCTATATTTTTTCTGACCAGAAGATAAATTAATAGTTTTTGGCAGTGTGCAACAAAAAAGGATTTTACGTTTTGACATGTTCCACTGCCCATGCAGAACTAAGAGCTTCTTTTTCTATAGTAGAGAATTTTGTTC
Source organism: Lissotriton helveticus (assembly GCF_964261635.1). Taxonomy (NCBI): domain Eukaryota; kingdom Metazoa; phylum Chordata; class Amphibia; order Caudata; family Salamandridae; genus Lissotriton; species Lissotriton helveticus. The sequence continues at coordinate 2,113,537,770 of NC_136063.1, forward strand.
TGTTTCCGACAAAGTTCAGGTAGCAAAATAAATGATATCAGTCTTTCTTATTCCTAGGTTTTTGAATTAGAACAGCCCGTCTGAGTCCGTCAGCTCCGTATCCCTGAGGGCAACTAAGGCGAAAACAAACCAGCCAAACAGGTCCGATCCTGCATCGGAAACGAGATTCAAGCGTAGGAAGAACGAGACTACAATAGGAGCCCGGCTGTGTGTGTAAGAGCAGCACCTGCACCGCGCTTTTTGGACTTTGCACCCCACACGCCCTGGGAAACATCAGCTAGCGGAAGATAAAATGGCGCCCAGAGGACTCTGAGGGAGCCTCGTACCTCAAGCTCACCAAAGGAAAACCGGGCAGGCAAACAAGAGGACGATCAGAGGTGAGCACAGGACCCAGCGACCCACAATCCGCGACCACCCCCAAGAGAGAACGAGCCCCCCCGGCGCAGACGTGTCGGCAGACGCGCACACCGAGCGTGGACAGAGCAGCGCAAGCCGGCGAGAAAGGAGGGCAGGGAGAGAGCGAGAGCACCGCGGTGGGGGCGAGCTGCGAGGGGGGCCGGAAAAAGCCAGAAAAGAACGGGCAGCGATCCCCGGAGGGGAAGCGGCGAAAGCGAAAGTAAGTGCACTCACAGGCGCCGCCATTACCGGAAGTCGCCACAACAAACAACAGGAGCTAAACCGGAAGCACGGGCACAGAGGGAAAAGAGCCAGGAGAGCCTGGACACGCTTGGAGGAAGGGCAAGAGGCCACCCAAGACTGGAAAACGCTACCCGGACCAGCAAGGCAAGCACCCAGGACGCAGTGCTGATAAGGGGCAGTACAGGTCGCACAGCCCGATTGAAGGAGAGCTGCCCAAAGACGAGTGCCCTGGGACCACATAGTCGCAACTGTTTGTGCCACACCGGTCTGCACTCTGATCAACCACAAGGCAGGCAACCTCACAGTACACGTTGCAACAAGCGGCCAAGCCTGGTCGCGAACGAGACGAAGCACGCGCTGGCGGGGGCAAAAGCCAAGACAAGAACCAGGAACGTCAGAGAGCCAAGCAGATACAGAACGTACACAAGTGCCCCGACCACGAAAACGGGCCCAACAAAGAACGCAACATCAGTGCAGAAGGAGGGCCGACTGGGCAGTGTCCTGATAAGACGAGGCATCGGCACCATGTCAGGCAACGAAGGTAAACCGGCCGCAGACCTCAAGAAACAGAGGAAAGAAAACCCAGAATCACCAATGAAACAGAAAAACGAGACCATCACTTTAGTAACCATCCTCAGGAAAATCAATGAAGGCAACGCAGTAGCAAAGGAAACGAAACTAACGATAGATAACATGCAACTGGAGCTTGCGGCAATAAGAGTTGACCTGCACAGCACCAACACCCGAATGGAGGCCGCAGAGGGGCGTATAAGCTACGTGGAGGACGCAACAAAAGAGAACACAACAGCAATAACAGAGTGCCAAAGGGCCACAAAAGCCATACAAAGGCAACTGGCGGAGCAGGATGACAGAGCCAGAAGAGGCAATGTCAGGATTTTGGGCATCCCAGAGGGCGCAGAAGACAAGGCGGGCTCCTGCACGGCCTTGCTAGAGGACATGATTCCTAAACTCACCGGCCTGAAATTTGATAGGCAGTTCGAGGTACAAAAGGCATATCGAGTACCGGCAGGGAAGCCAGCTACGGGGAAAAATCCAAGACCGATAATCTGCAACCCGCTAAGAACGAGCCATACTGAAGCCATTTTTGCCTTCGCGAGGAAGAATCAAAACCTCACATGGGCAAGCAGCAAGATTGTGCTGACGCAAGACTACTCCAAACCAACGGTAGAGGTCAGAAAGGGCTTTCTGGCCCTAAGGGACACGCTAAGGAGAAGAAATCTCAACTTCAGCTTCGCCGGCCCTGCACGCTTTAAGGTCTCAGACAACTGGAAGACAATGATATTCGATGATCCGGAAGATCTGAGACGGTACTTACAGGGTCCTCCCACAGAAGAGATGGAAACAAAATCAAAAAGCCCCGGAGCGGCCAAGAGATGCACTTCACCCGATGACGCTGCGAAATCTGACTGAGTACACAGGAGAAAACGTACAACCAAAATACACAGCACTACCTCAAGACAGTCTACATCATGAGCCGCCCGGGAGTCTCACTCAGGAACTATAGACCAAACAAGGACATCGACACAAAGAGAACCCGGGCGCACGACAACATCCTACCTCACTGTTGTGACAGACACGCTGAAGCCTACCTGATAACTCCAACCAAGAACATTATCTCAGGGACTACGAGAGCAGAGGGAACTTTGTCGTCGCACACCCACTCAGCAAGTAAGGGGGGGAGGCAGGGGAGGGGGGCATTGGAGGGGGAGGGGGTCGCAGGGAGCACGGTCATGGGGTATCTATACTTCTTCTCTTCTATCTTTCTATCTTTCCTTCTTCTACATCGTTCCTTAGGAGAGACGTGCTCAGGAGAGAGAAAGGGCATCCACAAGAAGGGGTGGTACATAGGAGCCAGCACAGGGAGGCGCACAGAGAGAAACCAGGCAATCCGCCAGATGCACGACACAGAGAATGACACACAACAACCTAACCAACATTGCCACTGATATCAAGATAGTGTCCATGAACGTTAAAGGTCTTAACCACCCTGTGAAGAGAAGGAAAGTCCTGGATCACTTAGGGAAGCTCAAAAGTGACATATATGTTCTACAGGAAACTAGGCTAGAGGCAGAAGACATAGGGCGTCTGAAAGCTAGCTGGATAGGCGAAGTAATAGGATCACCCGCACAAAACAAAAAGAACAGTGTTGTAACAATACTAAGTAAGAAATCAAAACTAGTACTGGGAGGCATGCAGGCAGATACAGAAGGTAGAATGCTAGTTACCAGCCTGACAAGAGGAGAAGAAGCAATACATGTGGCTAACATCTACGGGCCCAACACTGAAGACAGACCATTCTGGGACAAGGTAGGAGAACGACTAAAAACACTACCACTAGGCGAACTTCTAGTAGTAGCGGGACACATGAACTAGGTCCTAGACCCAGCCATCGAAGGCACCCGCACAGACCAAGCCAAACAACACAAAAAGGCAATAGCCTGGGAAACCTGTGCTCCAAACTATGTCTCCATGGCGGCTACAAAACCCAGATGGTAGGGAGTACACCTTTTACTCACACCCACACAACTCCTACAGCAGAATAGACCACATCCTAATATCAGAGACACACACCCACCTCATAGATAGCATTGAAATAAGACCACAAAGCATTTCAGACCATTCACATATCAGCCTAGTGCTATCAGGGAAACACAACGAGAAGCCAGCACGCAGATGGCGCTTCGACGACACACTGGTTAATAACAAGATAGCGAAGGCAGAGATAGAGACCGCGATTACAGGCTATCTTGCAATTAACGATACACCCGAAACAGACAGAAACCTACTCTGGGATGCCCTGAAAGCCACTATAAGGGGGACAATCCTAGCCATCAAAGGGAGGCTGAATAGGGAGAGGAACAGGAAGATTGCAGAACTAGAAAAGGAAATCAAACACTTAGAGACCGTACACATAGCGAACATAGAGGACAAGAACACCCTCACGACCCTAACCAAACGCAAATACGAACTGAAAAAAATCCTCAGTGAATGGGCGGGCACTTGGATAAACAAGTACAAGGCCATCAACCTATGTACCGCGAACAAAGCAGGGAAAAATCTGGCATCCTACCTCAAGGGGAAGCAGAGACAACACTCAATAGCAGCCATCAAAGACAGTAATAACAAGTCCCAGACCGCGAACAAAGAGATACTTAAAGTATTCAAGGAGTTCTATGAGCAACTCTACACGAGGGACACCACACTACTAGACGACGGAGGCAAAGAACTCCTAGAACGAATATCGACACCAACACTAAGTGACAAAGAGAGAGAGATACTTGATTTAAACATCACAGAGGACGAGGTAGGGAGAGCCACAGCTAGCCTCAAAGATAATAAAGCACCGGGACCAGACGGCTTCACGGCCGGGTTCTACAAACAATACTTGCACATTCTCAAGCCAACAATGACGGAAGTCTTCACGACCTGCGTCCAGGGGGGACGCATGACTCCGTCCATGGCAGAGGCTAACATAATAGTAATACCAAAAGAAGGGAAGGACACACAGCAGGCCAAGAACTACAGACCAATCTCACTTATAAACGTAGACTGTAAGATCTACGCAAAGATCCTCGCATCAAGGCTCAATGCACACCTACCCAAGCTCATACACTGTTCGCAGGTAGGATATCTTAAAAACCGCATGTCCCACGACAATATAAGGCTGCTATGCCACATAATTAACCATTGTTCCAAGAGCAGCAACGCAGCAGTCTTGATAGCCCTGGATGCTGAGAAGGCTTTCCACAGGGTATCCTGGCCATTCCTAGATAACTGCATGCAGAAATTTGGGCTCGGTCCCAACTACAGGAAAATGGTCCTAGCCCTTTACTACGACCCAAGGGCACGGGTGGTGGTAAATGGCGGGTTGTCTGACCTGCTCTACTTGGAGCGGGGGACCCGACAAGGGTGCCCGCTGTCTCCAGCCCTGTTCCTACTAGCGATAGAACCACTGCTAAACATGATCAGAACAAACACCGACATAGCAGGGATACCAGTGGAGGGGGAACATTTCAAACTAGCGGCCTATGCGGACGATGTCCTAATCATCACCGAAAGGCCAGAGAAATCAATCCGAGCCCTGATGGACACCATAGAACAATACGCCAAGGTCTCAGGATACAAATTAAACAGGGACAAATCCGAGTGCAAACCCCTAAACATCCACACCACAAACACAGTCCTTGGATCTTCAGGACTGACATGGCAAAAAAAACACATCAAATACCTAGGCCTCCTTTTTGAGAGGGACCTTAGGTCCACACTAGACCAGAACGAGCAAGCCATACTACGCAAAATAAAAGAAAGAGTGGAGGGATGGTCTCCCAAATTCACCACATGGTGGGGGAGGGTGGAGACGGTCAAGATGATGCTCACACCAATGGTGAACTACATGCTTAACATGCTGCCACTGAATAACACGGAGGACTTCCACAAAAAACTGGACAAAATGCTCAATGCCTTTCTGTGGAAAGGGAAAAAACCCAGACTTAGCCTACAGAAGCTCAGACTGACAAAATACCTGGGGGTTCTAAATATAACAAACTTCAAAACATTTCAAAAAGCATGCATAGCAAAACAGGGACTATACTGGGTTACCCCCAAACAAGACTACACCCCAGCCTGGCTAACACTAGAAAGAGGACTACTCAGAGGGATGGAGCCCGTCGCTCTACTCACCGCCACCCGGCACCCCGCAATCAATCACAACCCCATCTTAAGGAACACCAAGACAGCCCTTCTGAGTATAGATAGGCTACTAGGGACGAGCATAAAGAAAACACAGCTAGAGTCTATATGGCACAACCCAAGAATTAAGTACAGAGACAGAACACTAGACATGCACTCATGGTACAAACACGGCATATCCACAGTAAGCGACCTACAAAAACAAGGCGCACATACCACCTTCGACACACTTAAAGAGGAACATAAAATGGAAAGCATAGAACTGTACAACTTCCTGAAGATCAAGGTAGCAATAGGGAAGGCAGACCTAAACAGACAGACACCGTCAATCCTGCAATACGCCAACAACCTAAACAAACTAGGGCACCAAGTAGCACACCTCTACAAGGCCCTGAGCCCCAAATCCACCAAACTCAACAACAAAGTCATGTCCTTCTGGGGATCACTAGTGGGAAGGGAGCTTAGCGAAGAAGAGAAAGCTGATCTCTGGAAGTCCACATCCAGGAAAAAAGTAACGACAACTTTAGACCAGACCAAGTTCTGGCTGATACACAAGGTATACTGGACCTGCGCACGCTTAGCATCCATAGGAATCCGTGATAGTGATTCCTGCTGGAACTGCAACAAACAAAGGGGGGATCTAGTGCACCTGTTCTTTCACTGCACCAAGGTCAGGAAGTTCTGGAATACAATAGAGACATTGATAGGTGAAATAACAGGGGCAGCTCTACAACTAGACTTTCACAGCCTAGCATTAGGATTCATGGCCCCCTCAATCACAGCCAAAGAGGACAGGGACCTGATCGACCTGCTGTTGACAGCTGCAGTCAAAACAGTGCTGAACAATTGGAAGGATACATGGAAAGCCACGGCCAAAGCATGGCTCAACTGGGTCACTTTCTTAAGAGGCGCAGACACCATAACGGCGAAACACACCCCCAAGACGCACAGACAGTCAAACATGTGGGAGTCTCTAGACAACTACCTATCCTCGCACAAACCCCCTTAGAAGCAAAGCCAGGCACTCAACCCAACATATGCCACCAGCACGGAGGCCACCGCCTCAAACCGGCAAAATGATTCTGAGCTGCTCTCTCACCTTGCTCTCTCTCCTTTCTGTCCACGGTCGGGGCTGGGGTCCAACGTGAGGAAGTCAATGCAAAGAAGGGGGCGTGGGAACACTACCAGGAGACAATGAAGAAAAGCGGAGCACGAATGACGCATGGACTAAGGCTAATGAAACTCTCCGGACCCACCCCCCCCTTCCCTCAGGCGTTTTCTTCTTTTCTTCCTTTCCTCTCTCTTCTTCTTCCCATGTGTATGTAATGCTCCAGGTAAATATTTTTTTTTTCAATAAAAAATTACGGAAAAAAAAGAACAGCCCTTATCCCTATGGGGCTTGTATTTTCACTCTGCGTTCAGTGTTTTCATCATAAGGACTTGAAGCAATAACTTTAATGATTTTGGATTTCAACAAATTCAAACCCTTGGACATCTAAGTTGTCCATACAAATTTGCCATTCTTTTTTTATACGCATTATAATAGAATTAGTATATGATGAAAATCCTTCCACAAACCTCGAAAAATATTTGCATAACGCATGAACTGATTTTTGTTGCGTGGGAATGGTGCATCCTTACCTACTTTTATTGACATCTCCTTAGATTTGATGCCATCAACTCTAATGCAATGACCTAAATACTTTTATATACAAATTTACCTTTATCACTCTGTAGGTTATTACTAACATCCTGCAGTTTCACCAGGCCACAGCATAATATTTTATTGTGCTCTTCTAAAATTGAGCAACACCTACATATCTTAAATTATGTTACCTCCTCCATGGAAACACAGAGGCAGAAGAAGCAAGTCAAAAAAGCATGCGTAGAAAAAAATAAACACCATCAGAGGTAAGAACCCTATAAAGATGGCGACAATCAAGTGACACACTCAGTTTAGAGAAACACTTAGGTTTACATATCACTGCAACATGTTCTTATTGTTTTATGAGCGCGTGACAGTCAACGAGAATTTGTTTGTTTAAGGTGCGTACAATCTCACCTTGCCTGATGTTTTTTTTAACTAAAACTATTGGGGTAAATCGATTGCGAGGATAGGAGTTCTTGTATGATTCCACCTTTGCATATATCGATAAGCATATTAGACATTCTTTTGTTAGGCTGAACAGTACAGCCATTAGACTGTGTCATATAGCACTTTTTCTTTTCTTTTCATCTAATAAGAAAACCCCTTGTCTAACAAAATGTTGGGAACATTCCAAAAGTATTAAAATGCTCATTTCATGTTCAGATTCAGAAATGCAGGAGGTGGGACAATCAGACTCTTGTCTTAATGTAATACTCAGATTACTATGGTGTAGCAACCTAGACACCTTTGACTTTTTTTGCAATTTAACCTTTCCCCTTATTCTTCCTGTCTTTTGTTTGCAAAGCTGGATTGATGGGCAATTCATAAATTACAATCGTAATCTAGCACAGTGAGCTATCAAAGAGCTGCATGCAAACTGCATGGCACAGGTTAGAAAGTTATGTTTTTTCCCAGTCTTTCTTTATCCTGATGTTGCTAAAAAAGTTTTGTTTGGGTAGATATAAATTCTTTTTAACTAAAGTCAAACCTAATCACTGTGTTATGTTCTTAATCCTGAGTTTGTGCTTCTTCAGACCAAGCACTCTTAACAAATGCCAACCAGTGTGGATCCCATGAATCCTACACCTTGTAGTTTCCTTTGCCTTATGTAGCATTTTCTATACACTGATTTATACAGGTATGTTTCATTGTCTTTGTATGTGCGTGTGATGTAAAGTGCTCTGACACCCTACACTGGTATAAGAATTGTTATAAAGCAAATTAAATAGATGTGAGAGAGGAGCTATGGAGAAGTGAAAGGCACTTTTGGAGTGTGATAGTGAGTAAAATCATTGATGAGCCTCAACAAAGATCGTCGTGTTCAGGTGCCCAGTAAGGTCATCATTTACTATGCTTTAAAAGCGAATACAATTGGATATATAATAACAAATGTGTTGTAGAGTGCACAATTTTCCCCTGAAATTTGTTGGATGAAAAAAAACTCCAAATCCCACTTTGTAGTAGTAAGACTCGCTTGCAGCTACACCCCCTATGCCCAGCATGGGGACTGGTCTGACAAAATTTGCCAGGTCTGCTTTGGGTCCCCAGTCCAGCGGTGTTTGATTGCATGACTGAAATGAAGAACCCAATCATATCAAGGCTATTACCATGATAAGAGTAGGTTTTAGTATCAGATTCTTCCGAATGAAAGTTCTGCCACTTGAAATAAAATTAAAGTATCATAAATAATTTTAAAACGCAAGTCAGAATCGACTACAACTAATATGGCAACTGCATTGTAGCCTTGGGTATATGTTATCCTAACAATCATGTTGTCTTTGTAAATTCTCCGTTCCTTTGCTTCTTCCTTAACTGTATTATTTTTTCTTTACTAAAATTACTGAAACTGTTCCGTACATTGTTGGAATGACCCAATGTCGTACATTTGAAGCTTTCATTGCCCATTGCAGGACAGTTTTTAAAATTACCATTCTATGATCTCAAACCGCAACAGTAACATTTGGACTTACTATTAGAAGTATTCCATGCTTTAGGCTTACATTTGTCCTCCCTTTTGTCTAAATAAGATTTTCTACGTATTGTCCGTACTTAATTCAACTTTTGTTTAGCAATCACTGCTTTTTAGTAGAACAAATAGATATTACAACACCCTTACTAATGAGAAAACTCCCTGACTGGTTTTCTCTCCCATTTCCAAGCCATCATCCTTAACACTCCCAGCTTGTTTGGCTCTCAAAGAGGCCAACAAGGCATCCTGCTGTTCCCCCTTTCAGGTGGAGCTGCTCACATGATAACCAAGATCCTTGCAGAACTGCTTTAAGTCACTCACAATCTAGGAATACAACTTCTCAATTTGAAACACACTTTCTACCACAACAATTGCGAGGTCACGCAGGTGAGACATGACTGATTATCAAGGGGTGTCACAAAATAGGAAAACGTATAACAGTATGTTGTTGAGTAATGGCCTAAGTGCAGAGTTTGTAGTGCAACAATGAGTCACTGTGGTACTGCTCAAATGCAAGTCCTATCCTCACCACTGCCATCAATGTTAGAAATTGGGTTTCTGGTTGGCTAGGGTATGCACCTAAGCCAGGCAGAACCCACCACTCTAGTCAGGGTAAGGGAGTTACACACCCAAGATAACCCCTGCTCACCCATTGGTAGCTTAGCAGAGCAGTAAGGCTTATCCCAGAGGCAATGATTAAAGCATCTGCGCAACACACACGCACACCAATGACACAATAAATACACCATAAAAGAGACTTCACTCAATAGTATAGAAAAATATCTCTTATATTGTATATAAATCACATAAATCATACATTACTTTGCCAACTAGGCAATTGTCATAACATCACAGGTAGTACAATAAAGTAAATACTTAAAAGTTGCACATGTCATAAAAAACAACCACTATACGTAATATGTAGTTCCTGAAAATGATACTTGTTATTTTTTCTTCACAAGGATTCAAACAACATATAACATAACATTAGGGTATAGAATGCAACAGTAAGGTTAGACATAAATCACCAAATATCACCATGAACATATAGGGTGCAGTTTCCCTGCACTCTTACAACACTTTGGGCCATATGTTTCAACATACTGTTTTGTGATTCCTACATAGCGATTTTTAAGGAATCGCTATTTAGAAATCGCAAAATGGTATGTATGTAGGAAATCGCTTATTTTTAGCGATTCCTTAACATTCCTAAATTGCGATTAGCAAATTGCTAAACGCAAATTTCCAATTCATTTCTATGGGCCAGGAGGCCCATAGGAATGAAGGGGAAATTTGCGATTAGCAATTTGCTAATCGCAAATTGCGAATATTTTCAAGGGTGCAGGGGTGTCACAAGAACACCCTGCTGCACCCCTGAAAATGACATGTGTGGGCATATGGCGCACATACATGCCCTAAGGGCATGTATGAGCGTCCTATGGCACCTTTGGATTTAAAAAAAATTGATTTTTTAAAAGAATTCGCAATTTACCACCAACTAGAAGTTGGTGGTAATTTTCGAATCCTTATGGGCATTTTTTAATTAGTTTTTTTTTTATACATTGCATTTAAGGAATCGCAAAATTTGCGATTCCTTAAGTGCAATCGCAAAATAAGGAATGGCAAATTTTGCGATTCCTTATTTTGCAGCAAAAATGTTTCCTACATACCATTTAGCAAATTAGCATTCGCAAAGGTCGAATTTCGGCCTTTGCGAATGCGAATTAGCTTGACATAGAGGGCCCTTTATATGGCAATCCCATATGGACCAATAAGGCACTGGAAATTCTGCGTACCTTTTAGGGGGATTACAGTAATTTTTCTTGTGCTTAAAAAGCACTCATGTGGGTGTGAAAGGAAAATTTGATAGCATTTGTGCCAAAATATTTCAGTTCGATTAAGGACACGGAGGTGAGGATTATGCTTTCTCTTTCTTTACTGTAAATATTCAGCAGCCAAAAAAAATTAACATACAATAAACTGCATTTCCTACAATGCCATGGTTCAACACCACCAACCATAGAGACTGTGTCCATAACAAATAGGTTCCCCAGCAACACTACTTCCTCTTTCTTTGCCTTGAACGAGCATTGTCCATAACATTCACAACTATCCAACGTTGACAGGTTTGCAGATAACTCCAAGTTGCTTGAACAGGAACGACTAAGCACAACTCCCAGTAGCCGCGACAATGTCTGACTTGTTAGTGGGAATAACCAACAAAGTAAAGACTCACTCCCCTTTCTGTTTTGTTCTTGAAACAGAAAATATCACTCCGTAATAACAGTGGAAGACATTTTACTCAGGGCGGGTAATATACATACAGTTGTAATAATGCATTGTACATTGGGTGGGATAATCCTCGCACCGTGTCCTTAATAGAATTGCAAATTCTTGGCGCGAATGCTAGCAATTTTTTATTCTATTACTGGACCAGAGGCTTCAGATTATGCTAGTTTAAGGCTTCTATAGCACGCCAGAGGAAATATTGCCGACAGGTCTATAATAAAATTGCTTGAATGTAGAATCGGGGACCAATCAGCTGATCTCATTATGTCCTGTATAATTATACATAACATGTATGATTCTGATGCCATAGTGCCTCTTACTGAATGAGCACCAAACAATTGTGTATCAATTCCAGCCTCTATCATAACATATCTCTGTCAAGCCATCTCACAATAGTAGCAGAGGTAACTGGCTGTAAAGGCTTTTGTAGCGCTATTAAAACTTTTGTACAACTTTCCGGCCGTAACGGTCGGGTATATTCTTCATATGCCTTAAGGCACTTAACTGCACACAATATATCATTGGAAGGAAAAGCATTATATGCAATGGAATGTGTCTTCATTCTTGCAGAAATCACAAATGAAACCCCTTCAGGGGAGAATACCCTACCTGTTAGATCAAAAACTCTGACGTTCGGGACTAGTCGGCAAGCAGCTAGACAAAGAAGCATTGCCAATTTAGAGAATAACTGTTTTCTAGACAAGAGTACATTTTCTGGCTATCTTTTAAATAAATGTAACACTTTAGACACATCCCATAAAATGGAATACTTAGCCTTAGGAGGATTGGCCAACCAAATTCCTTTAAGAAGTTTGTAAATCAAGGGGTGTATTCCTACTGGCCTACCATCTATCTGGGCATGTCCCGCTGAAATGGCGGATTGGAAATTGTTCACTGATCAGAAAGATAACCCTTCTGCGGCTTTTTGGACAGAACATTTTTCACATGAGAAAGGTTTGCCTCCACGGGATCCACGTGTTTCCCACTCACCAACCCTACCATGCGCACCATGCAGATGAATATTGCGTCCTTGTGAAAGAGTCCCAGGCTTGTTGGATGAAGCCTGAAGCTTCCTCTGAAATTCCTAGCAATGTCAATTGTTGCCTGAAAGCATCCAGGCCATCAGGGACAACAGCCCTGACAATATTAGTGGGGAACCATGGTTGCCCTTTCCATAATGGAGTGACCAACATAATCTCTGCTTGTTGGCAAAATATTTGGTTAGCTACCCTGGGAATAAAAATGAACGGGGGAAACGCATATTTCAATGGCCTCAACCAATCCTGTGTGAAGGCTTCAGTGGTCTTCGCCAGAGGATCCATTCTCCAGCTGAATAATGTCTCTATTTGGCGATTGAGTCTGGACGCAAACAGATATATCGTGCAAAGATTGAGTGAATCAGGTGAAACAAAGAGGGGAAGGAGCTGCCAATCACTGTAGTCCTTCAAATGACGGGAATTCCAGTCCGCTATTGCATTGACCTGGCCCAGAATCTACTCGCTATCATTGATATCTGGTGAAAGAGGCAATAAGGTCAACAGTCTTTGACAATCTCTGCCAACATCTAGGGTCTTGTGCTCCCCAGTTTGTTGATATATCTCACTGCTGATATGCTCTCCATCCGAAGGAGGATGCAACAGGATACCTTCTTGGGTGAGAGGGTTCAAATCGCAAATGATCTTGCCAGGAGCTCCAGGCAGTTGCTATGCAATGACGGCTCCTGGAGAGACCATCTGGCCCCTGTGGTTAGCTCCCCACAGCACACACCCCAGCCCCAGTGGCTGGCATCGGACTCTATCACTACTTCTGGGAGAGAGCCAAAGATTGCCCATCCATTCCAGGCATCCACATGGACAAACCACCACCTGAGCTCCTCCCTGACCTCTTCTGTCAGGGGAATCTGATCTGAGTCCCACAAACCCTTCTGTAAGTGTCTTATCTTCAGTCGCTGTTGGGCTCGATATTGTAGAGGGCACTGAAAGATTGCCTGTATTGATGATGCTAGGAGACCCCCCTGGCGAGCTTTTGCTCGTAAGGACATGACCTGCTTGGAGAGAGTTACCTTCAATTCTTTCTTCAAATCTCGTATTTGGAGTTGGGCATCTGCAGTTGGGCTGTTTGGGAATTGACTTCAAATCTCAGGAATTGTATCAACTGATTCAGGCACAGAAATGATTTGGATGAGTTGATTACAAACTAGAGGCTCTCCAACAGAGATATTGTCGTCTGTAAGTGACGGGCAGCTAGGGAGGAGGATGTGGCCATGATGAGTATATCATCTAAGTAGATTATTAGGTGAACTGTAATTTATTGTATAAGTATTGCAAAGTATTATTTCACTTACCTGCACCAGGCCTGGCTTGGTTCTAGAAATAAAAGAAATAAATAATATTTTACAAACAAATTGGTCTTAGTTCAGTCTTTCAGTGTGTGACATAATTACATGACTGAGTATGTGTACAATAAATGCTTAGCACTACCCTCTGATAAAGCCTTACTGCTCGCCCACACTACCACAAATAGAGTACGGTATTATCTACTTTTACTCTGCCTACCTTTGGGGTTCCACTGGACTCTGTGCATGACATACCTTACTTTAGTAGAGTATTTACAGAGCCAATATCCTACAGACGCCATTGTACAAAATCTCTCTACACTTGGCAACAGGACAGGTTTGCGGCCTGGTGCAGCCCCCTCAAAATCGACCCATTTTGGCTAAATTGTCAGTTGTCATGGTTTTCTTTCTTTGGCCCAGCAATGTCTTGCAATGGGTACTGTTAAAGGTAATCTGTTAACCTTTGCAGCCTTTTTTTTACGCTTACCAGACCAACCATCCTTGTTAAAATCACCTGTTTTGAAAATGTTTTATAAAGAGTTTGACTCGTATATTTCCTCCTAAACCCTTTGTAGTGCAGTGGTGGAATCGCAATATAATCCTCAATTTCCTCATGTGCATTACCTTCTAACCAATACACAGCTGTCCACAACGTTTCCCCACTCTGAAGACTGTATTTTTAATTGCTGTAACTTTGACTCGTTGTGTGTGGGAGCTCCAAGCTCTTTTGGTAGAGCAGCTTTACACCACCTTTTTTACCAGATAAAGTGCTGTTGAGGACCAGGGCCGCCTTTTTGCCTAAAGTCATGACTGCTTTTCATGTCTATCCATTCTGAAGAACAGGATAGGTTTCTCGGGTCTGGTGTTACAATGGTTCTCCTCCTTACTCCACCACAGATCACAAAGAGTCAAAGCAAACCACTCCCTCTCCCAGCCCTCTTTAGTACTCATGGGTGTCCCCCAAGGGTCCGCCCTATCTCCTATCCTCTTCAACCTTTTCTTGGAACCTCTAGCAAAATCACTAATTTCCAAGAACATTCTCTACCGTATGTACGCAGACGACACACAACTTTATTTGAAAATCTCATCCCCATCTCACTCAACACTACCCTTTAGGCTACACAAAATTGGTTAACTCAGAACCATCTACTGATCAATACCTCCAAAACTGAATTCCTTCTTGTCTCTCCCTCAAACCACATCCCCAAGCTAGACCGTTGGCTGAATCACCTCACGGCCTTCAACTGCACACCCCTCATCATAGACTCAGCCAGATATCTCGGAATCACCCTGGACAAGCACCTGAATAGGAAAAATCATATCAGCAATGTTTGTAAGGTGCTAACCACTTGATGATGACCCTGAGAAACCTCAAACCATTCCTGCCACAAAAGGATTTCAATTCATAAAGGGGGTGGTGATGGACAGAGTATCTGAATTAAGCAGAACACTCCTACCCAGTCAAATGATCAGGGCTTGATCCATCACCGTTTTTTAGCTCACTGCACCATCCCAGCTCAAAACCTGGCTACATGCAAATTAGTCTGACCCTGGCCCAGTGCATCATGGGAACAGGGCAGACCAAACTACCAAGCCAATTCTTTACTGGAAAGGAAACAAGCTTCCGGGGACTGGTTTCTGGCATTACAGCCGTCTTCGACCCGGCTTGCTTGAATCCTGATGGTGCAGTGAGCAAGGGACTCACATCTGAGCATACCCTTCCACACTTGTGGTGGCCAAAACGATTCATAAAGGGGGTGGTGATGGACAGAGTATCTGAATTAAGCAGAACACTCCTGCCCAGTCAAAAGATCAGGGCTTGATCCATCACCGTTTTTTAGCTCACTGCACCATCCCAGCTCAGAACCTGGCTACATGCAAATTAGTCTGACCCTGGCCCAGTGCATCATGGGAACAGGGCAGACCAAACTACCAAGCCAATTCTTTACTGGAAAGGAAACAAGCTTCCGGGGACCGGTTTCTGGCATTACAGCCGTCGTTGGCCCGGCTTGCTTGAATCCTGATGGTGCAGTGAGCATGGGACTCACATCTGAGCATACCCTTCCACACTTGTGGTGGCCAAAACGATTCATAAAGGGTGTGGTGATGGACAGAGTATCTGAATTAAGAAGAACACTCCTACCCAGTCAAAAGATCAGGGCTTGATCCATCACCGTTTTTTAGCTCACTGCACCATCCCAGCTCAGAACTTGGCTAAATGCAAATTAGTCTGACCCTGGCCCAGTGCATCATGGGAACAGGGCAGACCAAACTACCAAGCCAATTCTTTACTGGAAAGGAAACAAGCTTCCGGGGGCCGGTTTCTGGCATTACAGCCGTCTTCGGCCCGGCTTGCTTGAATCCTGATGGTGCAGTGAGCAAGGGACTCACATCTGAGCATACCCTTCCACACTTGTGGTGGCCAAAACGATTCATGAAGGGGGTGGTGATGGACAGAGTATCTGAATTAAGCAGAACACTCCTACCCAGTCAAAAGATCAGGGCTTGATCCATCACCGTTTTTTAGCTCACTGCACCATCCCAGCTCAGAACCTGGCTACATGCAAATTAGTCTGACCCTGGCCCAGTGCATCATGGGAACAGGGCAGACCAAACTACCAAGCCAATTTTTAACTGGAAAGGAAACAAGCTTCCGGGGAGGAGTGTTCTGCTTAATTCAGATGCTCTGTCCATCACCACCCCCTTTATGAATCATTTTGGCCACTATAGGAGTGGAAGGGTATGCTCAGACATGAGTCCCTTGCTCACTGCACCATCAGGATCCAAGCAAGCCAGGCCGAAGACGGCTGTAATGCCAGAAACCGGTCCCCGGAAGCTTGTTTCCTTTCCAGTAAAGAATTGGCTTGGTAGTTTGGTCTGCCCTGTTCCCATGATGCACTGGGCCAGGGACAGACTAATTTGCATGTAGCCAGGTTCTTAACTGGGATGGTGCAGTGAGCTAAAAAACGGTGATGGATCAAGCCCTGATCTTTTGCCTGGGTAGGAGTGTTCTGCTTAATTCAGATGCTCTGTCCATCACCACCCCCTTTATGAATCGTTTTGGCCACTATAGGAGTGGAAGGGTATGCTCAGACATGAGTCCCTTGCTCACTGCACCATCAGGATTCAAGCAAGCCGGGCCGAAGATGGCTGTAATGCCAGAAACCGGTCCCCGGAAGCCTGTTTCCTTTCCAGTAAAGAATTGGCTTGGTAGTTTGGTCTGCCCTGTTCCCATGATGCACTGGGCCAGGGACAGACTAATTTGCATGTAGCCAGGTTCTGAACTGGGATGGTGCAGTGAGCTAAAAAACGGTGATGGATCAAGCCCTGATCTTTTGACTGGGTAGGAGTGTTCTGCTTAATTCAGATGCTCTGTCCATCACCATCCCCTTTGTGGAACAAAAGGATTTCAAGCAGGTGGTCCAAGCACTGGTCTTGCCAAGAATAGACTACGGCAGCGCTACGCTCTGTGGCCTTCCCAAACACACTCTGGCGCCACTAAGGGCATCACTAAATGCTGCGGCCAGACTGGTCACAGGTACCAAATGAAATGAGCACATATCCCCTGTCCTAAAATAGCTCAAATTGTTACCCTACGAAGCTTGAATTCAGTTCAAGATTGCCCTTCTGGCGCACAAAGCCCTGCATTTCAAAACTCCCAGGTACCTAGCGCAGAAGTTTGAATTATCCTGTGGTGGGAGAGCCTCAAGAATCGCTAACACTTTCCTCCTGAAACCACTCATCCTTAACAAAAAGAGAACTTGTCACCGAGCCTTCCCCGGCCTTGCCCCAAAGATATGGAACTATGTTCCACCGGAAGTAAGCAGAATCTCCTCAATGACTGCTTTCAAACTGGAAGCCAAAAGATTCCTAATGGACAAATTCCTACCTTAATCTGGGCTAGGTTTACTGGCTCAATATCATTGATCCTACAACCATTGTTCCATCATGTGATGCTGCTCTTCTTTACCGCATTGTGTGTACCCTTCGTAGCCCGTTATATAACTGTTTATTGTATTACTCTCCATTGTGTCATTTGTCTGTGAATCATGCGATTATTTATGTTGTGTATTCTTACTTGATGTCGATATTGGGTTTATGACCTTCCTTCCACCCTTTTGTAAAGCGCTCTGATATCCTTTGGGATCTTGTTTGCGCTATATAAAACTTTATAAATAAAAAAATAAAAATTAAATAACAGTTTAGTCCTTCTACCTCTCCAGGAGCAGTAACTGCAGGCCGACCAATCCTCCACACACAACAGGGGCAGCGCACCTCACACAGCTCCCTCAGTTCTCCTTCCAGGAAGGTACCTGTATGATGCAGCAAGAATCCTTTGATCTCTTTGATTTTCCTGAGGCTTCCAATAGAAGGCAAGCACACTCACGCCCTTGAAGATCTTCTCAAGTGGGAAGCCACAGCAGGGCAAACAGAGTCAGCCCTTTTCATCTCCCCACAGTTAAAAGCAGCAAGTGCAGGCAAACTCACCCCTCATGCAGAAAACACAGCGCTCCTCGCATAGCTCTTCAGCTCTTCTTCTTCGCAGAGTCCTCTTGTTTCCAGAAGTAATTAAAGTCCTCGGGTTTTACGTTTCATACTTATACCCCATTTTCATATTGAAGTATTTGTTTCAGAGGCTCTGAGCTCAGTACAAAGCAGTTCTGCCCTCCCTGGTCCAGCTTGACCACAGGGGGTGGAGACAGCATTGTGCAAAGAAGACACAGCCTATTCAGGAGAGGTAGAGTGTTGAATAAAGCTTTTTTGGAGCATGTGGCCCCAATATTTCTTTAGGTATTCGGTCTCGGAAGGTGTTAAGGCATAGATACGGCTGCACGGCAAATCAGCACCGGGTATTAAGTCGATGCGACAGTCGTAGCTCCTATGAGGTGGTAATTTAGTGGCTTCTTTTTCACTGAACACCCCTTGAAACTCGGCATAAATTTCTGGGAATCCTCCTTCTGCAACAGTTTGGACAGCACAACATAAAGGGTGTTCGTATTCTCTGGCATCCTGATAACAGTGAAACAGACAATATTGAGACTTCAAGGTGACTGTTCTTCTGGTCCAGTCGATCTGCGGGTTGTGTACCTGTAACCATGGGACCCCCAGAATGGCACCAAAATTAGGGGCGTCTATTAAATCAAAAGAAATGCTTTCAGAGTGCCCATTACTAAAAACAATAACCAGAGGAGGAGTTTGATAGGTTATCAAACCCGAGGATAATTCAGAACCGTCCACTGCTCGAATAGGTTCCGGCTGTTCTTTAGGAACAAAAGAGATTCCAAGTTTCTTAGCGAGCTGCAGGTAAAAAAATTCCCTGTAGCCCCGGAAAGTAATAAAATAGACATGTGATGTTGACTTTGAGCGGAATACATCAATGTGATGGTTAAGGTGAAGTGTTTTACCGGGTTTTGCTTCGCGAGTTCGTTTAGGGAGATCTGTTGGGTGGTTCTGCTCGAAGAATCGATCTTGCTGTTCTCCAAGCGTTCTAGTTTTCCGAGAGGAAAGTGCCGCTAGCTACTGCCTTCACCTGTTTTGGTCGTACTGGTGGAGAAGTGTGGCTCAATGGTTAGAGCTGCGGACCCTGATGCAGAAGTCTAGCCCGGGACCAGGGTTCAATTCCCTGCCTCGGCGGGACTTGGGCTCAAAATTCCATGGACCTGATACTTCTCGCCTCGGTGCCTATTCCAATCATGGAGTCCCACTCTGCAACTCTGGGCAATATCTTGCTTAATCTCCACAACGGCCCCCACAACGCTAAGGATGCCTGGCCTCCACCTTGGGGGTGCCCAGGAGTGGACACCTCACAGGGAAAGCCAGGATGGGTTCCACAGCGGTATTCGTACAAGCGCCTTGTGACCCTTGCGGGTGAGTAGTGCCCTATACAAGTATCAATTTACATTTTACATTTTTACTGGATATTCCTTAGCGTAATGTCCCCCTTTTCCGCAATACAAGCATAAGTTGTTCTTTCTTCTCTTGTCCTTTTCTTCGGCTGATAAAGGCCCTCTTAACCCACCTATTTGCATAGGCTCAGAGGTGTCTTTCATGATTGGTGTTTCAGGACGTGGTATAACGTATCTGGGAATGCTGGTTCTCGCCTTTTCCCCTTTTCTCTCATGTAGTCTATGATCCAACTTCACTACTAATTCAATAAAAGACGGACAGTCTTCAGGGGGATTTACAATTTGAGAGAGCAAGTCTTTTAATTCGTCGCACAATCCGCAGTAAAACAGGGAGGTTCGTTTGTCCTCTGGCCAATGTGTTTCGGTAACTAACCGGTTAAAACTAGTTATATATGAAATGAGGTCTTTGGATCCTTGTTTCAGGTTTAACAGGGCATGATCGCTGGCTTGCATGTGTTTAGCAAACAAACTTCTCATCTTTTCTTGGAACATTGGAAAATTGTATAGTAAAGGATCATTGTTTTGTACTAAGGGTACAGCCCATTCAGCGGCATTCCCTGCAAGGTAAGAGATAATAAAGGCGACTTTTGCGGAATCATCTGGGAAGGCAGCAGCCTTGCATAAGAACTGTAACTGGCATTGGTTCATGAAAATATTATATTTAGCACTATCACCTGAAAATCTTTCCGGCATTGCTAGGGGAACCGGACTAGGAGTATGAACCGTAACTTGTACTGGAGGTAGAACCCCGGGTTCGACTGTAGGGGATGACATAGTAAACCTTGCAGGTTGTATGTAATTTTTGCGGGTTTTAGAGGTAGCCCCTGTTTCTCTCTGTGCCATCATTTCTGCTGTCTTTAACTGGACTATTTCTGCTTGCAGCCTCTGATTTTCAATACTTAATCTCTCTACCTCTGATTGAAGGTTTACTAAAGCTGTTGCTAACTCCTCAACTGTATGTACTGGGAGGCTCAGATCAGGAGAACCATGAGCCTGGTCGGGATTCATCTTCGCTCAGGGGAATTGAGTATTCGTGGGCTTGGCTTTCTGTCAAAGGAGTCCAGCCAGTTTCCACGGGAGCGAAGAGGAATCCCCTATACCTCCAGGACACAGAAACATGAATGTGATAGGAAACACAATCCCGAAAGCTGTCCCCAAAATTATGGGGGGAAAATCCAAGGAGTGTCCACCACTCTCCCCATACGTTGGGTAAGGACACAGGAAGGAGTCCTTCTGGTGGGTGTGGTCCAGGCTAGGAAAAAACAGGACATGCACTTATATACTACACATAAGGAATAACAACTCAAAACATTGACATGCGTGGTTGTGTCGCCAAGGACTCTTACCCCAATGAAGTTCACGATGAAAGTAAAGATGAGTTCTTGCTGATAGCAGTTGGCCTGTAAGCTAAGATACCAGGCCAGGAAGGGCAGAACTCAAGAACGACTCACACACCACAGGCACTCAAGAAAGGGGGGAGGATTAGAGGTGCACTGGCCAGCTCTCCAGGGGGCAACAAGGGCGGAGCAGCTACACACTCTAGAGGAGAGACACCCGGCCTAGAATACAATCCGAGCGGAGCGCTCTCTCTCAACAGGAACAAAGTACGTACTTAAAAAGGGGCAAGTTCCGTTCAAATGACCCAGGCACTCGGGATTCAAATCTCAAGTCGAACAGAACGCCCGCCAAATGCGTGGAGAATAGCAGGGCGAAACGCGAGCACCCGACAGGTCCAACGAAGGACTCATGGACTGACGGGTAGAGAAGGGAAGGGTACAATTCTCGTTGCCAAAGAGGAGGAAAGAGTACAACGAGCAGGGTACAGGAGCCAAATGCCGAGAGCAGTCAGGAAAGATCAGCGAACGCCGAAGCAAAGCGCGTCTCTCAATCAGGAAGTAGGAAGGGGGCGTGGTACCGGAACAGGAAGCCAAGCAAAGGCTACGTTCCTACGCGCCTCTTTACCAGTGCCAGGGAGGGTCTGTAAAGTGTATCTGTTGTTTTAGGGATCGTGTGTAAGGGCAAAAGGGGTTTCTATGGACAAACACGCATGTCAAGGTTTCCTGGCACTCCCAAGTCTCCGATTCCTAACAGTACCCCTCCCCAAAGATCTATTCACTGGGCCAGGTTTAGCAGGGTGTTGTCTGTGGAATTGTCTGACTAACCTAACAGCATGGATGTTCTCTGCAGGTTCCCAAGACCTGTCCTCGGGGGATATCCTGCTCAATCTATGAGGTATTGGAGGGTGCCCCTGTGCCTTCAGGAATCTAGAATTTTGTGCACTTCATATTCTTCTTCTCCGTTGATTATCAAGGGTGGTGGTGGGACCTCAGGCACTACAGAGTGTATGTATTTCTTCACTAATGAACAATGGAACACTGGATGTATTTTCATGTGAGGGGGTAGTTGTAGCTTCAAAGTAACAGGAGTTATGATTTTTGCAATAGGGAAGGGTCCGATAAATCTGGGTAGGAATTTTTTAGACCCTTCCATTCTGAGATTTTTGGTTGATAACCATACTTTCTCTCCTACAGTGTACATGGGTTCTACTTTTCTGTGTTTATCTGACTGTGTTTTCATGGCTAACTTGGCCTTCCCTAGCTCTCTTTTAGCAACTTCCCATACTTCTTGGATTTGTGCATGGTGTTCCTCGAGCGCCGGCACTGCTGTATCCTCCTGATCCAGTACAATAGGTATCATTCTGGGGTATTGAGCGTACAGGAAAAAGAAAGGGGAAGTGCCTGTGGCTGAGTGACAATAATTGTTGTAAGCAAATTCTGCTAAGGGGAGAGCCTGAACCCAAGTAGAGGAGAGGGTAGTTAATAAACAACGAGGTATTGTTCCTAGGTCTGATTGGTTCTTTCAGACTGTCCATCTGTTTGGGGATGGTAAGAGGTAGACAGTCGGTGGTCGATGCCCAAAATGGAGCACAACCCTTGCCAGAATTTAGAAACAAATTGGGGATCTCTATCCGATATCATGACTGATGGTAACCCGTGTATTTTTACTATGTGGTTCAAGAAGACATGAGCCAGATCTTTGGAAGAGGGTAGCTTTTTTAATGGGATGAAATGGGCCATCTTTGACAAAAAAATCCACTACTACATAAATAATGTTGTACCCCTGACTGGTAGGAAGTTCAGTAATTAAATCCATGCTTAGGGTATGCCAGGGTGATGGAGGAATGGCTAGAGTTCTCAATAGCCCAGTAGGGGCACAATGCGAAGCCTTTTGTCGTGCACACGTGGAACAGGATTGAACAAATGAGGTAATATCTTTGGACATTGATTCCCACCAGAACCACCTATGGCATAGCTCATTAGTTTTACGGCTGCCAGGATGCCCTGCTAATGTACTGCTATGACACCATTCTAAGATCTTTTGTTGAAGAGCCGGAATGGGTAAAAACAGTTTATTTTCATGGCAATACAACCCATCCCTGGTAGTGTTTAAGGGATTCTGTACCCATTCTTCCGTCGCTAGGGAGCGGAGGTGGTTTTTTAGGTCCTCAAGGAACGTTGTATCCTTATCTCCCACCCCAAGGATTTTGTCATCAGGAATGATAGGGAGAGGTTTCTCTTTTTATGTATCTATATGATGTCCTAACCTGGACAAGGCATCGGCCTTCCCATGCTGAGGTCCTGGTTGATATGTAATAATAAAATCATATTCACTAAAGAAGGTTAACCACCTCATTTGTCTCGGCGTGAGAGCTCTGGCTGACTTAAAGAACTGGACATTTTTGTGATAGGAATAAATGGTGATCACATGTGGGGACCCAAGTAAATGATGTCTCCACTCTTGAAAGGCTAATTTAATTCCCAGCAGTTCTCTTTCACCTATAGTGTAGTTTTGTTCAGCGGGCAACAAGGTTTTCGAAAAATATGCTATAGGATGCATTTGACCTGTTTCTTTATCCCTTTGTGAAAGGATTCCTCCCACTGCATACTGCGAAGCATCTGCTTCTACAAAGAATGGTTGCGTGTTATCAGCGTGGCGGAGGATAGGGGCTGTGGTGAACTTGTTTTTTAGCGAGCAGAAGGCCCGTTCCGTTTTTTCCGACCACACAAAAGGCACTCCTTTTTTTAATAGTCTTGTGATAGGGGAGACATACTCAGACAAATGATCAATGAATCGCCGATAAAAATTGGCGAAGCCTAAAAAAGACTGGATTTCTTTGACTGAAGTAGGGCTAGACGACTGAACCAATGCCTTCACTTTATGGGGATCCTTTTGAATACCATCATGCTTGATGATAAAACCTATAAATAGATTTCTGAGGTATGGAAGGAACTTTTATCCAACTTGGCAAACAAATGATTTTCTTGTAGTTTGTTCAGGATTTTTCTGACATGCTCAACATGATCCTGTTCGGTCTGGGAAAATATAAGGATGTCATCGATGTAAACGATTACAAATATGTCAATATATTCTCTCAAGATGTCATTAATGAAGTATTGAAATGCAGCAGGTCCATTGCACAATCCAAAGGGCATGACGCAATATTCGTAGAGCCCAAACTTGGTTCGAAATGCGGTCTTCCATTCATCACCCTGTTTAATTCGTATGAGATGGTACGCACCTCTGAGATCTATTTTTGTGAATATTTTTGCACCTTTAATCTGATCTAGAAGAACAGGAATAAGAGGAAGCGGGTATTTGTTCTTAATGGTGATCTTATTTAGGGCTCTGTAGTCCAAGCACGCTCGGAGCCCTTCTTCTTTTTTATCGATAAAAAATAAAGGGGATGACACAGGAGAGGTAGAGTGTCAAATAAAGCCTTTTTGGAGCATGTCGTCCAAATAATTCTTTAGATATTCGGTCTCGGAAGGTGTTAAGGCATAGATACGGCTGCACGGAAAATCAGCACCGGGTATTAAGTCGATGCGACAGTCGTAGCTCCTATGAGGTGGTAATTTAGTGGCTTCATTTTCACTAAACACCCCTTGAAACTCGGCATAAATTTCTGGGAATCCTCCTTCTGCAACAGTTTGGACAGCACAACATAAAGGGTGTTCGTATTCTCTGGCATCCTGATAACAGTGAAACAGACAATATTGAGACTTCAAGGTGACTGTTCTTCTGGTCCAGTCGATCTGCGGGTTGTGTACCTGTAACCATGGGACCCCCAGAATGGCACCAAAATTAGGAGCGTCTATTAAATCAAAAGAAATGCTTTCAGAGGGCCCATTACTAAAAACAATAACCAGAGGAGGAGTTTGATAGGTTATCAAACCCGAGGATAATTCAGAACAGTCCACTGCTCGAATAGGTTCCGGCTGTTCTTTAGGAACAAAAGAGATTCCAAGTTTCTTAGCAAGCTGCAGGTCAAAGAAATTCCCTGCAGCCCCGGAATATAATAAAATAGACATGTGATGTTGACTTTGAGCGGAATACATCAATGTGATGGTTAAGGTGAAGTGTTTTACCGGGTTTTGCTTCACGAGTTCGTTTAGGGAGATCTGTTGAGTGGTTCTGCTCCAAGAATCGATCTCGCTGTTCTCCAAGCGTTCTAGTTTTCCGAGAGGAAAGTGCCGCTAGCTACTGCCTTCACCTGTTTTGGTCGTACTGGACATTCCTTAGCGTAATGTCCCCCTTTTCTGCAATACAAGCATAAGCTGTTCTTTCTTCTCTTGTCCTTTTCTTTGGCTGATAAAGGCCCTCTTAACCCACCTATTTGCATAGGCTCAGAGGTGTCTTTCATGATTGGTTTCTCAGGACATGGTATCTGGGAATGCTGGTTCTCGCCTTTTCCCCTTTTCTCTCATGTAGTCTATGATCCAACTTTACTACTAATTCAATAAAAGAGGGACAGTCTTCGGGGGGATTTACAATTTGAGAGAGCAAGTCTTTTAATTCGTCGCACAATCCGCGGTAAAACAGGGAGGTTCGTTTGTCCTCTGGCCAATGTGTTTCTGTAACCAACCGGTTAAAACTAGTTATATATGAAATGAGGTCTTTGGATTCTTGTTTCAGGTTTAACTGGGCATTATCGCTGACTTGCATATATGTGTGTTTAGCAAACAAACTTCTCATCTTTTCTTGGAACATTGGAAAATTGTATAGTAAAGGATCATTGTTTTGTACTAAGGGTACAGCCCATTCAGCGGCGTTCCCTGCAAGGTAAGAGACAATAAAGGCGACTTTTGCGGAATCATCTGGGAAGGCAGCGGCCTTGCATAAGAACTATAACTGGAATTGGTTCATGAAAATATTATATTTAGCACTATCACCTGAAAATCTTTCCGGCATTGCTAGGGGAACCGGACTAGGAGTATGAACCGTAACTTGTACTGGAGGTAGATTAGTCTCTGCGCTAACCCCGGGTTCGACTGTAGGGGATGACATAGTAAACCTTGCAGGTTGTATGTAATTTTTGCGGGTTTTAGAGGTAGCCCCTGTTTCTCTCTGTGCCATCTTATCTGCTGTCTTTAACTGGACTATTTCTGCTTGCAGCCTCTGATTTTCAATACTTAATCTCCCTACCTCTGATTGAAGGTTTACTAAAGCTGCTGCTAACTCCTCAACTGTATGTACTGGAAGGCTCAGATCAGGAGAACCATGAGCCTGGTCGGGATTCATCTTCGCTCAGGGGAATTGAGTATTCGTGGGCTTGGCTTTCTGTCAAGGGAGTCCAGCCAGTTTCCACGGGAGCGAAGAGGAATCCCCTATACCTCCAGGACACAGAAACAAGAATGTGATAGGAAACACAATCCTGAAAGCTGTCCCCTAAAAGTATGAGGGAAAAATCCAAGGAGTGTCCACCACTCTTCCCATACGTTGGGTAAGGACACAGGAAGGAGTACTTCTGGTGGGTGTGGTCCAGGCTAGGAAAAAACAGGACATGCACTTATATACTACACATAAGGAATAACAACTCAAAATATTGACATGCGTGGTTGTGTCACCAAGGACTCTTACCCCAATGAAGTTCACGAGGAAAGTAAAGATGAGTTCTTGCTGACAGCAGTTGGCCTGTAAGCTAAGATACCAGGCCCGGAAGGGCAGAACTCAAGAACGACTCACACACCACAGGCACTCAAGAAAGGGGGGAGGATTAGAGGTGCACTGGCCGGCTCTCCAGGGGGCAACAAGGGCGGAGCAGCTACACACTCTAGAGGAGAGACACCCGGCTGGAATACAATCCGAGCGGAGCGCTCTCTCTCAACAGGAACAAAGTACGTACTTAAAAGGGGCAAGTTCCATTCAAATGACCCAGGCACTCGGGATTCAAATCCCGAGTCGAACAGAACGCCTGCCAAATGCGTGGGGAATAGCAGGGCGAAACGCGAGCACCCGACAGGTCCAACGAAGGACTCACCGGACTGACGGGTAGAGAAGGGAAGGGTGCAATGCTCGTTGCCAAAGAGGAGGAAAGAGTACAACGAGCAGGGTATCAGGAGCCAAATGCTGAGAGCAGTCAGGAAAGATCAGCGAACGCCGAAGCAAAGCGCGTCTCTCAATCAGGAAGTAGGAAGGGGGCGTGGTACCGGAACAGTAAGCCAAGCAAAGGCTACGTTCCTACGCGCCTCTTTACCAGTGCCAGGGAGTGTCTGTAAAGTGTATCTGTTGTTTTAGGGATCGTGTGTAAGGGCAAAAGGGGTTTCTATGGACAAACACCCATGTCAAGGTTCTCTGGCACTCCCAAGTCTCCGATTCCTAACACTGTACACCCTCTCAGGAAGCAGTGGGTATATGCAAAATTCTCCCTGTGGTGAGTGGTGACATCTACAGCTGAGTAGAGTGCTTAGAGCTGCTTAAATCCTGTGCCGGCTGCTCCAGAGCATGACAGCAAAAACGTTCTGCGAACATATAGTAACACAATAATGAAAACCAGGAGGTGACTCCGGTAAGATGAGCTATTTTATAGCATAAACAAAATCCTGAGCACACATTGACAAGCCACAGTGCCAATGAATTCTCCTTCATAGACATTTTAGCTAACACTCTGTTGGTAATTGTAAAGTAAACCTGACACAAGGAGCAGCAGGCAAGACATTATGAGGCATAACTAAAGCATGTGGGGAAAGACGTGCAGGTAAATAAAACATGTTATTAAAAGTAATGCTATTAAAATGTATTACGCACGTGAATCACCCCTGAAGGGGAATCTCGATGCGGATGCCAGGAAACAGCAGATCAAAAGCTGTTAAAATAAGTTATTCTTAAGTAATTTCCTAAATTTCAAATGGTCCTTGCAAATTCGCATTTGAAGAGGCAGCTTATTCCAATAGAATGTAGCTATGAAAGAGAACGATCTGCCCCTGACCAGGACTTTCTGACCCTAGGGTCCCTGAGCAATGCTTTGTCGGAAGATCTTAAAAGATTTGGAGTGGAATAACAAGTGAGCTTTGACAATGGGTAGGAAGGTCTATTGCCATATAAAACTTTATAGGTTAAACATCAGATCTTAAAAATAATCCATCTTCAAAATTATCCATCTAAAATAATTCATCCATCAGCCATTTTGTAGGATTTCTGCCCCCAAGAACACCAGGGATTTTATTGTTTATGTATCCTTGAAAGCGGCCCCTTGGCCAACAGTCGCTCCCCAGTATTGTCCAAGCATGTCCTTTTTTTGTGCTCTCCGAGGAGGAGATCAGACTTTCTTTTAGCAGATCTGCCCATGGGGATGTGTGGGTGCAGAAAATCACTCCACATCAGGGAATACAATTCTGTGTGTGTGTGAACTGGCATTTCGCTAGTGGTGTGCGTGTACTGGCATTTGGCTGGCGGTGTGTTTTGAACTGGGAGCTTTGTTGCCGATTCATCCATCAGCCATTTTTTAGGATTTCTGCCCCCAAGAACACCAGGGATTTTATTGTTTATGTATCCTTGAAAGCGGCCCCTTGGCCAACGGTCGCTCCTCAATATTGTTCAAGCATGTCCTTTTTTTCTGTTCTCACAAGAGGAGATCAGACTTTCTTTTAGCCAATCTGCCCATGGGGATGTGGGGGTGCAGGAAATCATTCCACACCAGGGAATACAATTCTGTGTGTGTGTGAACTGGCATTTCGCTAGTGGTGTGCTTGTACTGGCATTTGGCAGGTGGTGTGCGTTCACTGGTGTTTGGCTGGCGGTATGTTTTGAACTGGGAGTTTTGCTGCCGATGTGTGTAGATGGCATTTGTATGGTGGTAAGTATGAACTAGTGTTTGACTTGTTTTTGGCTGGTGGCTGAGGTTAGGGTCTCTCACCTCTGGGGTGTCAATTTCATGTCTTTGTGTCACCCTTGGGAGAAATTCGGGCATTTGTGGTGCTGATCTTTACAGTGTTTTATGATGTTAACTGTTTTGTTTCTTGTCATCATTTGCGGTGATCTTAATGTAGTATTTCTCCTTTTTCTTGTAATGCAAAGCTTTTGTTGCCTTGGTAACGACTTCTGCTTGCAGTTTCACTGGTAGATCTGCAGGTTGTGTAGTTGTATTTGTTTGGTAAGGAAACTTTTTGGTAATATTTACTACAAATCAATATCATTACCCTACCTGAATGTTTTGTTTACAGTTGTAATAATTGTAGCATATTTAGCTTATGATTTATGTTCTTTTCAAATTCATTTAGGTTTGTGTAAGATCTGTATTATGTTATCCTGTGTGTATTTTGTTTTGTTTTTTCTTTCTAGTTGGATATTTTTGTGCCTGCTGTGTCTGTGCTGAGTAGGTGCAGTTGATCATCAGCCTAGCTGTCTGTGGTGAATGAAAGGTATATTTTCAGAGTCAGAGTATCAAGTTCATTATATTGATTACATCGATAGTTTTTTCCAGATCATTATATGCCAATAGTTATATTTACTGTTTGATACAGGTGAGTTTGTTGATTTCTGATTTGGCATAGTGTTGTTTAGGGTTGCCTTGATGGTTGTGTTAGTTTCATAACTAGGATAATGGCTGCCTACAAGTGGACCACCCAGAAGGTTGTAGGTTTGCTTTTTGAATCTGCCTCTGAACATGGCTCTGAGACTGACTTTGCTTCTGAGACAGAGGACCAAGTTGAAGATTCTGGCAGTGAATTTTCTATTTAAGAGGAATCATTATTAGTGATGATATGTGACGTTTTAAGAGGAGGGCAGTGATATGCTATCAGTGCAGCAAGCTGGACTGCAGCCAGTGGCTGGTCAATACAGAGAACGTTTTGCCTATCAGTTGCTTCCAACTGCTTATTGATGATGTGATTTTTGATGGTATTGTTGAGCAAACTAATTTGTATGCATAACATTTTTTGAGGGGCAACAGTGCGTCCATTAAGACCCACTCCAGGGCTGCCTGGAGGACTCCCACAAATCTCCATGAGATTAAGTAGTCCTGTGGTTTACTTTCCTGATGGGATTGATGAGGAAGCTATCACTGTCTTTATATTGGTCTACTAATCCCTTGACAGCAACTCCTATATTTCCAGAGTCGAGATCGGTATTTGCTGCAGCATCATATGCTGCATTTTGGGGATAATGCTACAGCATTGCCACAAGATCACCCACATGAATAACTGTCTTTTCAAGATGTGGTCTGTCATTGAAAATTTAGTAGATCGTTTCTCAGAGATCTATGTTCCAGGGAAAGATATATCTGTGGATGAGTCTGTAGTCGTATTCAAAGGATGTTTGGTTTTCAGACAATACATTGCCAGCAAGAGAAAGCGTTATGGTAGTGAGCTGTATATGCTGTCTGAAAGTGCCACTGAATGTGTGTATAATTTCAGGGTGTACACAGATATGGATTCTTCAACTGACCCCCCCCCCCTCACCCCCCTCACCGGATGACCTTCCATCTTTGGAATCAGTGAGAAAATTGTGCGGAAACTTGTGCCAGAGCACTCTTTCACAAAGGTCCCCATTTATACGTGGATAATTTCTACACAGGTGTGCATTTATTTTAGGAATTGCTGAGAGTGAACACTGAGGCATGTGGCGAAATCCGTTCTACCTGTAAAGGTTACCCTAAAGAGCTTGTGTGTAAAAAGCTTGAAAGGGAAGCGAGCAATGATTTGTGTAGTAATGAACTTCTTGATGTTACATTTTCAGACAGAGGCGATGTCCAAATGCTCACAACTGTTCATGATGAAAGCACTACACATGTGACTGTTTGGAGTTAGGTTGCATTTGTATGCAAACCACAGTGCATTCTAGACCACAACTAGCACATGAGAGGTGTAGATAGAGTGGACAAAGGTCCTTATAATACTGCTCGAACGTCCAAATCTGGTACAAGAAGCCGTTTGTTGATCTTTTTAACTAACCATCCTTCATTGCTTATGTTGTTTTTAAAGATCATTCTCCAGAATCCAAGATTAGTTTTTTTTACAGTTTCTGCAGTCTGTAATAGGAAGCCTTGTTGTAGTTCAGCAGGCAAGTGTTCCTAGAGTCAGAGTTGTGGAGGATGTGGCTAGATTGAAAGATTGCTACTTTCCTGAATTCCTCCGACAACCAAAAAATACTTTTCTTATCGGAGATATATAGTCTGTGTCAGAATGGGAGTATGAAATGAGAGTCGTTTGGCTGCCAGTGTGTGTGTGTGTATGTATATATGTGTGTGTATGTGTGGGGGAACAGCCTTTACAACGCGGGCATTACCACGCGCTGCCATTACTACGCTGCTATCACAACACAAGTCGTTTCAACGACTTGCGCTAGAGGGCGCTGTTGGCAAAGGAATAGTTTAATTTTCTATTCCAACACCTTCCCTGCTGTCAACGTGGGCTGGAGTTGGAATAGAAAATTAAACTATTCCACTATCCAGCCCTTACAGCGCAAGTAATTGTAACGACTTGCGTTGTAAAAACAGCGTTGTAATGGCACGCGTGGTAATAGCCGCGTTGTAGTGACATACATCCGTATGTGTGTGTAGTGACTTGCTGCTGGTCACTACACACACACACACTGGCAACCAGATGCCAGTCCACACACTCCACCAGCTGCCAGGCCCTGTGATTGCTGTGTCAGTTCTGTGGCCATATGAAAGTGATGGGCCCTGGAATGGCCCTGTTTGTTGATGTGAATGTTGTAATGTGCCTAGCCCGCGGCTAGTGGTGTGAATGGTTTTGTGTGTGTGATGCATGAAAGTTGTGTTAATGGCCTATAATGTGGTTGGTGCCTTGTAGTGGCTTTACAGCTCTTTCGCTATGTGTCACTGGTTCAAGACTGGAAAATTATAATGATATTAACAGTGATTTCTATGTTTTAATTTGTGTGAACTCTTTAGTTAATAAAATTTATATTTTGAACTTCACACTCACCCTCGTGCCAAATCCAACCACCTTGTGTGTGTACTTAACTAGTTAATGGTGGTGCAGTAATATTTGTTTTTTCTGTCTTTCTCTGCCAGAGTGTCCATTGTTTCTAGGGAAAATCTACCAACCCCAGATATTTTCATAAACTAGACGCCAAGGGAACACCACAGTGATGTGTCTTGTGTGGATCCCACAAGGTTTTCTTACCCAGAATCCCTTTTAATCTTCATATTTCTGTATCTCAAAGTGCTGGAATCTGCAGGCAGATGCAAATGTCCTGCCACCAAAAGTTCCCACATGTCTCTCGATAAAAATGGTACTTCACCGGTGTGGATGGGCCTAGCGCCGGCAAATGGGCGGGGTCCAAGACGCAATGTGGAGTGGAGAAGCGTGGCTCAGTGGTTAGAGGTGGCGGACCCGGAAGCTGAGATCGACCGTGGACCAGGGTTCAATTTCCCGCCTCGGCGGGTCTCCGGCTCAAAATTCCACGGACTCGACAATTCTCGCTCTGGTGCCTACTCAACTCACGGGGTCACACTCTGCGACTCTGGGCAATAGCTTGCTTAATCTCCACTACGGCCCCTCGCGGCGGGATGCCTAGCTTTCACCTTGTGGACACCCTGTTGGGGTTTCTCACAGGGGAATACCAGGACGGGTTCCCTAAGCAAGCGCCGGGACGCTCACGGGCAGCTGTGCGCTTTACAAGTCCAGCACATTTACATTTACATTACATTTACATGTGGAAACATCAACCAAAGGGTTATTCTGCAGTTTTTGGGCCTGGGCTCGGCTGCCAACCAGGGAAATCTACCAAACCCAGGCATTTCTGAAAACTAAACACCCAGGAGAGTACAAGGTGGTGTGCCTCTCATGGACTCCACAAACCTTTCTTGCCCACAATGCCATTCAAATCTGAAAATGTTCCTAAAATCACACGTTCTCTGTGCATTTCTGTGACGTATTATTCAATAACCAGAAGGAATCCACAAAATTCCTACCACCTAGCATTACCACACTTGTTCTAATGAAAATGCTACCTCACTTGAGAGGCTGAGCCTAGTACCCATGACAGAAATGGATCATACTTAGGTCAAAGGACATCTTTGACCTTGGTTTGATCTGTTCCTATCGAGGTCACTAGGCCCAGCCACACAAGTGAGGTACCATTTTATTGGTTAGGAAATGTGCTGCTCCTTTGCAGATTCCAGAACTTTTCCATCACATAAATGTGAGAAAAAAGTGTTTTTTTGTCAAAGTTTGAGGATTACAAGGGCTTCTGGGTGAGATAATATGGTAGAGCCAGGCAAGTTACCCCACCCTGGATTTCCCCATGTGTCTAGTAGTCAAAAATGTGCAGGTTTTCTAGAATTCCCCAGGCGTTGGCTAAGCTGGGCCCCAAGATCCTCAGCTAGCCATACATATAGTTCTTTTAAAAAGGGGGAGTTTTCAGTAGAAAAGTGTGATGTGTCCATGTTGCGTTTTGGTGCCTTTCCTGTCGCAGCCACTAGCCTGCCCACACAAGTGAGGTAGTATATTTGACGAGAAACCTGGGTGGTAGGAAATCTGCTTCATACAATTCCAGAACTTCCCATCAAAGAAATGTGAGAAAATTTGGGTTTTTTAAGTCAAAGTTTGGGGACTGCAAGGGCTTGGGGGTAAGAAGAGCTGGGTAGTGCCATGCAAGACACACCACCTTGAATTTCCCCAGGTGTCTAGTTTTAAAAAATGTGCTGGTTTGCTAGGTTTCCCTAAGTTTCTGCTGAACTAGGGCCCATAATCCACAGCTAGCCACGTTGGAAAAAAGGGTCAGTTTTCTGTGGAAAAATGTGATCTGTCCATGTTGTGTTTTGTTGCCTTTTCTTTCATGACCACTAGCCCTATGCACACAGGTTGGTACCACCATTTTGATTGAGGGACATGGGGGAATGGCAGATGGTAGGAAATGTGTTGCTCCTTGCATATTCCAGAACTTTCCCATCACAGAAATGTGAGAAAAACGTGTTGTTTTAGTGAAAGTTTGAGGATTGCAAGGGCTTCTGGGTAAATAAATCTGGTGAGAGCCACACGGGGCTAGGGCCCAAAATCTACAGCTCGGCACATTGCAAAAAAAGGGTCAATTTCCAGTAGAAAACTGTAATGTATCCATGTTGTTGTTTTGGGGTCTTTCCTGTCACGGCCACTAGCACAACCCCCACAAGTGTGGTACCATTTTGTATTGGGAGACTTGGGGTAATGGTAGGTGGTGGGAAATGTGATGCTCCTTGGAGATTCCAGAACTTTCCATCACAAAATATGAGGAAAATGTGTTTTTGTCAAAATTTGAGGATTGCATAGGTTTCTGGGTGAGAAAAACTGGTGGAGCCACGCAAGTCACTCCACCCTGGATTCCATTGGGTGTCTAGTTTTCAGAAATTTGCAGGTTTGCTAGGTTTCATAGGTGCCTGTTGAGCTAGGGCCCAAAATCCTCAGCTGGCCACTTTGCAAAAAAGAGTCAGTTTTCAGTGGGATGGGTCCAAATTGTGTTTTGGTGCCTTTCCTGTTGCAGACACTAGTCCAGTGCACACAAGTGAGGTACCATTTTTATTGGGAGACTTGCAGCAATGGTAGATGGTAGGAAATGTGTTGCTCCTTGCAGATTCCAGCATTTTCCATCACAGAAATATGAGGAAATGTGTTTTGTCAAAGTTTGAGGTGTGCAAGGGCTTCTGGTTAAGAAACCCAGTGCATACCACACAAGCCACTCCACTCTGAATTCCCCGGTAAGTCTAGTTTTAAAAAATGTGTAGGTTTGATACATTTTCCAAGGTGCTAGCTGAGCTATGACCCAAAATCCACAGCCAGCCACATTGCAAGAAAAAGGGTCAGTATTCAGTGGAAAAATGTGATGTGTTCATATTGCATTTTTGGGCCTTTCCTGTTGCTGGCACTAGGCCTACCCACACTCGTTAGGTACCATTTTTATTGGCAGCCATGTAGAAATACAGAATAATAGAATATGTGTTTTTACCCATTGTATTTCTCTGCATTTGCGCATTCCAAATGTAAGCCAGAGAGCAAGAAAGAAAACATTGGAAACATGCACTCTGAATCACATGCTAATATGGGTCCCATAAATTCAGATATGTACAAATAACCACTGCTTCTAAAATCATCTGATGTCCATTTCAGAAATACACAGGTTTCCTTGATATACATTTTTTAGACTTTATATTTTACTGTATGAATTTCTCTATACCCAGTAGACAATGCAAAACCATTGTAAGGTGTAGTTCAGTTGTGCGCTCTGGGTACTTTCGGTACCTAGAAAACCTTCAAACTGTATATATCTCTACAACTAAAAAGGGTATAGTGGACATAATGGTACATTACTTTTGTAAGTCGGCCATTGTGGCAAGAAGTCACAAATGAAAATGTCATCACAAATGTATTTTTTACTACTCATTTTCAATATAATTTTTATTTCAACAGTTAGTTTCCTTGGGAAAACCATGAGGGATCTGCACAAATGGCCCATTGCTGAACTCAGAATTCTATCTACTTTTTAGAAATGTATAGCTTTCCAGGATCATTCATGTGTCTCACCTTGGTTTTCACCACAAACTAGAAGTAGGTTGAAAGCACAAAAACTAGGAAAAATGCACTACCTCTTTAAAAAACGCCAAAACTGTGGAAAAAAAAATATTTTATGATTCAGCCCTGCATGTTCCTGAAAGCTGGGGAAATGGTGACTTTAGCACAGCCAACCTTTAATTGTTGCCAAGTTTGGGGGAAACAAGTACACTTTTTTGCAGAGGACTTTTTTCCTATTTTATCCAAATGCCCACAAATGTAGCTATAATTTGGCGATTTTCACAGTCCTCTCCAGGGGTATCCACAAACCCCTGGCTACTTTTGGAATCCCCAGGATATTGGATAAAAGGGTGCTGATTTATTGTGAATACCATATGTGGAAAAAACTTTATAGATGCCTATGTGCAAACTACCGTTAATATCGAAAAAAGGGCTTATCATTTAAAGGGGAAAAGGCTTAACAGCCAGGGGTTTAAAGAATATTACTGGAATATGGCACACATAAAAATATAAATAAATTACACTTTGAAGCTGCAGTGCATCAAACAGATGGAAGCCTTCCCTTGAAAAATGAATATCGTAATTATGACACATCTGTGTAGCAGGCCCCATCCATATTTCTTCACATGCTTAATGCAGCAAGTGAAAGGCTTAATGCAGCAATTTTAAGCAAAGCCATACAAAGATATTGTTTTATGAAGTATTGTTGCTCTCTAACAAGTTTATATAACAAGCATTGGTAATGAATCGGTTTCGCCTATGTGATGAATAAAGAGCTGATTTCATCAGTCATCGTCCGGCAAAACGAATAAGCTCCCTGACAAATAACATGGGAGTGGAGAGGTTGTAGCACAGAGGCCAGAACTGATGACTTGCAGAACTCGTGATCCCAGTTTGAGTCTTGGTGGCACAGTATCTTGTAATTCTATGCAAATCACTTAATCTCTCCGTGGGATAAATTGTTATATAAATATGCTACAAGAGTAAAAAGCAAAAAGAGGCTAAACTTATGAAAAAATAGTTCCACCAAAGCAGATGTTAACAGTATTTCAGCTACGGGAAACTGATAAGAGAAACAGATGAGGAACAAGCATTGGCAAATGCAGGAAAATATGCCACAGCCAATAGGAATGGAGGAAAAGTAAGTAGCATGCACAGGAACCAATGAGAAGCCAGGATAGAAAGGAAACCCTTTTTAAGTTTATATTCAAATCAATAGATTTCGTAAGCACAGCGCAAGCGCTGTGCAGGTGAAACCTAAAAAGCTCTTCCCGTCGTTTGCTAGGTATTTGGGGGAAGGATAACAGATATAACATTTTTCCACTATACCAGGTCTGTGGCTTAGTGGACTGATGCATCCACTGCAGGGGCCTGTGTTTGACAGTGTGGTCACAGGTTCAAATCCTGGCATGTCTACTCCGCCATTCACCCATCTGGGGTCGATAAAACGAGTACTATTGAGTTGGGTAACAATAACCATCTGTTATTCAGTGCCTTGGGTGATAAGTGAGCTTTAGAAATACATGTGTTATGTTATGTCCCAGCTTCTCTTCAGCTAGAGATAATCAAGTTACTGTTAAGAAAGTTCGAAATATTGGTTCAAGCTCATTTCGTTTGTATTCTTCCTTAAAGTGGAAATGCACTAGTACATCCATACGGCATTGCATTACATTTATAAAACCAATGGTCCCAATTCACCTAAATGTTGTTGTAACTAACTTTCTCCTGAAGTCTAGGAACATTGCAGGTGTAAGCCAACACTGGAATACTGCTGGCCAACTCATTGCAAAATTACTGTGACTCTGGCCTAGTGTCTTTATGCTAGACTTGTCCACAAAAACCATAGTAATTGGTTGTTTGGAAAATGTATCTTTGTAAGTGGAGTAATTACTTTAAAGGAAGGAAGTAAAACAATACAACTGTTGTAAAACCAGGCTAACTTACCACGTCTGGCCTATTCTAACCTCCATGGGACCCTTGCTGACACACTGTTTTTTTGGAATAGTTCCTGATAAGGAGAAATCCACTCTGTTAAAAGATGGACCCATACTAACCTGTAAAAGGTTTCAATGAAATGTGTTGAAGGTCTTGATGCGTTGGATTGAATTCACATACAAGCTTGTAAATCCATGGGTCGTAGGTTCAAACCTATGAGTTTAGTATATCTGCACAATATTTTCTTGGGTGTTTTAATGAAAGCTAAGAAAAAATAAGAAAGTATTGTGATTGTGTTTCCATGTGTACATTTACTGGGGGAAGTCCTGGGGAGTGACTGCCAATGACCATAAGGATCTGACTTTGTGAGTCCACTCCTTGGCACTTAGCTTGAACCACCTATAGTCACCTATGATATTTTATGCAGTTCTAAATCGCATCTGTGCCAATATCTACCCATCATATTTTTTTAATTCACGATCTGTACTTTATCGTCCAATAAGACACGTGCTTCGTATTCCATAGTAACTTTGCCACACACAAAGTTCTCTGAATCTGGCTTTCTAAACTAATGTAAGGTCATTTAAAAATCTATTTGTATTTCATCAAACAGGACTTTGAGTATGCCACTTTTTAAAAAATCTATTCATTTTGGCTTGTGGATAGCATATTTTGCAAGACATAATATGTTGTTGTAGCAGATTCCTGACACCATGAAGAATGGTATTTGGACTACACTATGAATATTTAGTTTGCAACTATGAATGTGATTGCAGTGCAGAAGGTCACTCCACTGATTGTTCTGGTACTAACATCTGCAGCACTTAATCACAATTTTCGCCCATAAATCTTTCTCTGACGCCTCAGGAAAGTAAACTATTACTCAAAGCGTGTGGCATTCATCATTGGCCGAGTCACCAGTGGTTTTTAGAGGCCTAGTGAGAAGGCTTCGTTGTATTTACAGGTGTACACAGTAATCAAACTATTCAAATATAAGGTCATGCATTCATCAATGTGCTTGTTCATCCCAAAAACACGTTAATCCAGATGTGCTAAACTTGGCTACTGCCCCGGTCATTTGTAATAAGTCAATCATAAATTGACCTTGAACGTAGCTTAGATCTCAAAACAGAACAATCAAAATTACATGTCAACATTGGTACAAATATAATACTTGGGCTTGAAAGAGATATTTTCTTGTGGGTTTGTATTGTGTCCAGCCCCCTCATCCCACAATTGGGCACGTTTCACCAAATCCTAGCCACACATCTGGATGATAAGCCTGTCATTTCAGATGAACCAGTGGCCTGTCGCAACATGGAGGTGGCCTCTCCACAATCATGGTATGTTTAGTTCCGCACTGGGAAACATCCTTTACAACGAACCTTTTACCACGCAGTGCTGTTACAACGCAAGTATTACAACAAAAACCTTTACAACGCATTACACTGGGGGGCACTCTAGGAGAGGGAATATTTGTATTTACTATCCAACACCTTCCCTAGTGTCCACGGGGACTGGAGTTGGAATAGTAAATTAAACTATTCACTATCCAGCACCCCCAAGTGTAATGCGCTGTAAAGGTTTGCGTTGTAATACTTGCGTTGTAAAAGCATGCGTGGTAAAAGCATGCGTTGTAACGTCATACATCCAAAATCAGCAAGTGCCTATTTTCTACCCATGCTGTTAAATGGGCCAAGTGTCCTAGGGGTAGGCACATAAAAGGTTACGCCGGGTAAGTGTTTCGATTTTTAGTCCTACCGCAAGAAAATAGGTTGAAAGGAAATGGGGTGGGTGTAAAATTCCTGCCAGGATGGAGAGATAGTGCTGCAGCAACAAATGATGGACGGAATGCTGAATAAATCAAACTATCACACCCCCAGTCAAGAGATCTGAGTTAAATTCATCGTTCTTTTGCTCACTACACCACCCCAGTTTGAGATGGAGAGATAAAGCAAAAGAGTTACCAATTATCAAATCCTAGCTAGTGAATCTAACCAAAAAGTGGAGTTTGTCTTGAAGAGACTGACTGGGATCCTATTTGGTCCACGCATACTATGGACTTTTAGCAATGACCCTTTGTAGGTTCTCCTTTCTTGCTCAGTTTATGGATCTTGTTTCCAGTTTAGAAGACAAAGTTGATACAGATTCACGCTGTCTATACTCACTTGGGTTGCCATAGCAGTTGGGGTATGGGTTTGTGATAATTGTTTTGGTGTTAGGGCTGCTTTGGTAGTAGTGTTCCAATGTTGGTGTTGTTTGTTGTGTACAAGGAGGTTACATGTTTCTCCTACATGGTAACGTTTAAGTGCTTTGAGGGTAGAGGATTTTTTGGAGTTGCCAATTTGTTAATTCGTTGCCAAAATTGTCTCTAATTTCAAGATTAACACAATGATTGTAAGAGGAGCCATATCTACTCATTTTCAGTTCTTCAGGCCCCCCATATAAGTTTCTTGCAAAATGTCCGCTGTTTAATTATGCAATAGGGTTGATTGAATTATATGGTAAGACAAAGGCAAAAATTCCATTTAATGCAGCACATTTTGTGATAGTGCTAATTCATTTTTTTGGCTGGTTTATTCATGATAAAACTGTCTGGGCAAACGTATGACCTTATTAGTACCAGTTTAACACCCAAATACAGCAATAAGCAATTTTGTAAAAATGCTTCTGACACAATGTTCTTTTTTTTTTTTCTAATACATTTTTATTGAAATTATTCAAAAAACAAATTAACAAAATTCACAAGGCAATAATACAATGAGGTATGATCATGAATCCATGTAGGCAGAGCTCCAACTGTACAGTACCCATAGTGCATTCAATATTCATTCAATATTCGCGGGGGGGTCGGAGGCAGCGAGGAAACAATCAATAGTACAATCGCTAATAGAAATCGGAATGTCAGTTAGGGAGTCAAGGCGACATTGGGAGATGAATCATGTGGGGGAGTACATACGTTTCCACGATATGCGTTCCATTGTGTCCAGATCCTACCCCATTTCTTGGGTCTGCCCCGTGACAAATACACAGTTTTCTCCCGAAACATGCACCAATCCATATTTTCTTTCCATTGCAATACGGTGGGCGGCCTATGGGAGCCCCAGAGCTGTGCAATATCCCTCTTCGCAATCATATTACCAAGGGTCGCCCAATTAATCTTTGCTGTGTTGTAATCGTTGCGTTCCCAGACATTCAAAAGACAACGCCTGGCTTCAGGCAGCAGCGACACACCAGTGACCCTTTCCATCACTACATGCACTCGGGACCAAAACTCAACCACCTCCGGACATTCCCATAGAATGTGGAGGAAGGTACCAGTCATACCGCAGCCACGCTTACACAAACCGTCTAAAGAATAACCCATACGAACCAGACTCGGACCAGTAACATACACGCGATGGAGGATCTTAAGTTGGACAAATCTAAGGCGAGCAGGTATGGCAACCTCCTTAGGCGAGGACAGAGCAGATTACCAGTCCTCGTCGTCCAGTTCGAATCCGTCAGCAGGCCACAAGGCCCTGAGGCGCACAAGCAGATCAGCCCTGTTATTGCTCAGCTTCTTGTAGATCAGTGAAATTGTGCTTTCAGGCACATGGCCATCTAGGATACGGTCCTCCAGAGGGGAGGACTCAGGAATATCGGTACCCACTGCAAAAACTGACAATAGAGCGTGACGGACCTGAACATATCTAAAGAATTCTGTGTCACCTAGCTCATATTCCGCTTTTAGCTCCTCGAAGGACTTAACGTTACCTTTAGACCAGAGGTCACCTACCTTGCTGATACCAATCATATCCCATTTATCAAAGCCTTTCGTGCTCCACAAATTACCCAAACCTTCATAATCATACAAAGGGGTTGCGCGGGTAAGTCTATCACACCATTCCAATGCCGCATTCGCGTCTTGCCACACCCGTACAGCAATTTTAGTGGGTCCGGTCAGTGTTCTATAGAGCACCTTGGAGTACAGCGCCCTGTTGAAAGTACCTCCTGGCACAAGATATTTATCCATAGCAAAAGCCGGGGCAGGATCGGGAGCGTAAGGCGCATGGTTGATCGCACTCAACTGAGAAGCCCAGTAGTAGCGCCTGATATCCGGGAGAGTGCAATGCCACCATCGTACCACGGAAGCGTGAGTTTGGAGAAAGCAATGCGCGCACGCCCGTCCCAGACCTGTCGTCTCTGTAGGCTCTCCACTTCATGAAAATAACCCGAAGGAATTGGATCAAATGAGTTCTGAAGTGCGTACAAAAATCTGGGCAGCGACATCATCTTGAAAAGAGCCGCACGACATAGCGGTGACAATGGCAACTTATGCCAGCGTGCAACATCAAGCTTCAGCCGTTGGAGAGGGGGCAACAGATTACGCTCATAGCGCACACAGGGGTCCAAGGAGACATAAATCCCTAAATACGTAAAGCCAGTCTCAGTTACTTGAATTGGAAATCTACGAGGCAATGGAGGAAGACCTCCTGCCAAAACGTAGACACAGGATTTAGTCCAATTAATAACGAGACCCGAGTTCTTTCCGAAAGAGGTCAAAACGTCAAAAAGTACATTCAGGGACTTCCGAGGGGAGGTGAGGTAAAGAAGGATATTGTTAGAAACGGGACCTCTGGCTGACCAAGGCTTGCGCCAAGGTCAGTCAGAGACCACCATTTCCAAGGTCAGGGCAAGGGAGTCACACACCAAGATAACCCCCGCTCACCCTCTAGGTAACGTGGCGCGAGCAGCAAGTCTAATCTCAGAGGCGATGTGTAAAGCGTTTGCGCGCGCACCCCAGCGACAACAACCAAAGGCCCACCACAAAGGAAACTCCACACAAGGTTATATAAAAATAGCCTTTGTATTATAGTAAAAACACATTAGATAACACACACACTTTACAATGTGCCAACAGGCACGGGCAAGATTTACAAGGGATTATGTACAAGACAGGGCCACCTGGACCACTGTCAGGGGAATGCACTTTTAAAAATAGCACTTGTAGGTATAACACTTTAGCACATAAACATACAATGACTGTAACACAGAAATAGTGAATGTAGCATACAACCAGTAACTACTGGTAAAGGGAAAATACCTCCTACGCCACCCTAAACACTGTAGGGAAATCACGCAGGGAACTAGGACCTTATCATCAGGACCTATGGAAGGAAAACCTATCACCTAAGCAAGTCACATTTAGCAAAGGGAAGGAAACCTAAAATAATCACCTAGGCAAGTAATATTTAGCAAAGGCAATCAAACATCAACATTCCTCTAAGCAGGTCACTTTTAGAAAAGGTAATGGGACATAAACAATTGCACACGAGGCATAAAACACATTCAGAGGTGCAGGTTAGAACAGTTGCGCAAGAATCATCAGCAATAAATTACAATGCGCAGGGTGCACGTAGCACAACACTCAAAATGTCCCTCAGGCCAACTGGCCTCGAAAGGGGCGGAATGCCCTGAGTCTCAGTGTCAGGGGGTCTGCGCAGGCAGCACAGAACACAAAGCCTAAACGTAGCAACTGTCCACTAAGTGCTGGACAGTTGTAAATAACAGTTAGGCAAACGTTGGAACCTCTTGGGCTCAGGAACACAATGGGGCAAAACACAGTGTGGGAGCCACGGGGCTCTGACCACTAACTGCCCCTCAAGAACCTCGCTGGGTTCTAAACAAATATGATGGCACCCCAGAGCTTCTGCGCTCTAAAACAATGAAATGCCCCCAGAGCCTCTCTCAGGGCTCTCACTACGATGTGGGCAATGAGCCTCGCCGGGCTCGCGGAATGAATCTGGCTGTGAGCCTCTCGGGGCTCGAAGATCAACTATGGGGCCCTGGAGCCTCTCTGGCTCAAAGAACAGAATGCCCCCTCAGAGCCTCATGGCTCTCAAAATGAACAATTACTGCCCACGTTGGAGTCCCTCACGGGGGACTCGGGAATCACGCAATGCCCCCTGAAGCCCTCGGGCTTCACACAGTAGTGCGCGTAAGATCGCGCTACGGGGGAGGGGCGGACACCGACAATGTGTCCCGACGCCCCTCTCCCTTTGTAGGCACTCACCGGGTCTCTGGGTGGCAGGGCGGCTCCTCGGCGGCTCGGCTGGGACCGCGGGCGGGCTCCCCTTCACTCGGGAGCCTCGAGGACAGAGCCGGCTGCTCCTCTCGCCTCCCGCCTGGCTTTGTCTCGCTCTCCCCTCCGCCTGACTTCCGCCGGGGCCGCCAATGGCAGCGCGGCCCTGGGGGTTAGGAGGCGGGACTTCCGAGTCGCTCTGGGCAGCGGCCCGGCAACAGCTTTCACTCCCCCTCGGCTGCGGCGGTGATCACGGGAAAACGCCGGGTGGGCTCCGGCTTCAATCAATAAAATCTCCACGGGGCAATGCCGGGTGGCACCGGCCCTCAAATTAAAAGTAAAGCGAGGTGGCACTCGCTACGCCAAAAATCGGCGAAATCGGTTCCAATGCCGGGTGGGCACCGGCAATGTCGATAAAGCGCTCCCAAGCGCTCTGGGAGCAAAGGAAAGCGCTCCTAGCGCTAGAAATATAAGCAAAGCGCTATTGAGCGCTGGGGCACCAGGAAAGCGCTCCTAGCGCTATAAATCAAAATAGAAGTGCTTCCAGGCACAGCAACAGCTCCAGCAGGGTCTGGAGGCAGGCAGAGGGGCAAGGCAGGGCCAGAGCCAGCACACTGGGTCTCCAGGCAGGGAGACAGTCCAAGTGGCGGTCCTCCTGGCCCCAGCAGCAGCAGCCCCCTCTGGCAAGGTCCAAAGCAGAACAGAGAACAGTTTCTGTGGGGACACAGCCCCATTTTTATACCATAAATTCCTTTGTCCTCAGGGTGCAGGGTGGGGGGAAACCAGTTGCAGCTGGCTTGGGAGTACCCTTGATGGCCCAACCACCCCTTTCATTCACTGGGGAGGCTTGGGTCATTAGACAAACCACAGGGGGGCGGAGCCAGCATTGTGTGGGGAAAACCCCAGCCCATCCAGGACCCAGGTGCACTCCTCCCACACATTACTCATGCTGATCTCACACTCACCACCGGGCAGACCCATCCAGACTTCCTGGAGCCTGGCATGCCAGCCAGCTCCAGCCAATCACCCTCCAGCACCCTCGCTGCACACATACATCAATGTCCAGAAGTAGCACTTCCCTTCTAGACACATACATGCCACAGACACCATCTTGCAGCATTCGCTCTCACGAGTTCATACATACTAAACTCGAGC
The DNA here is from genome assembly GCF_964261635.1 of Lissotriton helveticus. Taxonomy (NCBI): domain Eukaryota; kingdom Metazoa; phylum Chordata; class Amphibia; order Caudata; family Salamandridae; genus Lissotriton; species Lissotriton helveticus. The sequence continues at coordinate 2,113,582,208 of NC_136063.1, forward strand.
CTGCACTCCCCACACATCAGGAACTACCAGGGACACACACATTCCCCATGCATTCCTATGGGAGGGCAGGCCAGCCATACTACACGCACGCACTTTCACTCTGGGACACAGGGAAAAAGTGCGCCAAGACCCAAAAATCACTACACAGGGTCACAAATAAAGGCAAAAAGATTAGGGGTGAACCTGCCCTAAGGCCCAAGTCTAACACGACCCCCTTCCAGCCAAAACGCAGGGCAGACCGATCACCACCGTGATGGACTTCCCTGCTTGGGGCGATAAAACAAGGACGCGGGCCCACAACTGCAGGGACACCCTCCTGTTTTACGCCACGGTAAACCCCTGGCGTTCTTTCTAAAACTACTGTAGGGACTAACTGGGCTACCCCACTGGTACTCTCCAGCTGCCCTCGGCGAGGACCAGGCCCTAGGCCATCCAGGTACCACTGGATCCTGCCTACTCACAAAGTGGGGGGTAGTAACCCCTGGCACATAACATCCATTTTCCACTCTTCCTGTCTGCAAGACAGGGCTAGACTGCCACTGGTTCTCCAACCTAGGGTCTACAACCGTAGGTGGACCAGGAGTCTCAGGGAAGGCTCTCCTCCCCTTACCTCTTCTCCTAGGGTTCCTCCTCCTCCTGCGAGGGGTACCCTCTAAACACCACTCTCCCAACCTAGGGTTTAACCCCTCAGGTGGTACCGGGGTCAGAGGTGGGCTTTCCCACCCTCTGCACCCCCTTCCAGAGTCCTGCTCCCTCCCAACCGGGGCGGTACCTCTGGAGAAAGAACTGGTTAGGACACTGTTTACAGTATTCCCACCCTTCAGGTCAGGCGAATCCTGAACCTGGACCTCCAACCTCCGGTCTAGAACCTTTGGTGGAATCACTGCCTGGCACTCCAGGACTTCTGGGGATTCACACACCATCCCCCTGAGGCTAGCAAATGACACATATGTTGTGTAACTGTCTGTCTGGCGCAGATCTCCCGCCTCCTGTCCACCTGACAGTGCGCAAAGATCCCCCAGCACAGAAGTGGTGTCACCATGGTCACTAGACGGGATCCTAGCCCCACTGGGTAGTCCCTGACCCACTGGTTCTTCCACTGGGGAACTCCCCCAATCACTCCTCACGCTGGACTCCTGTACTCTCCCTACTGGAGCAGTACTGCCAGACTCTATAATCATGGAAGCTCCGCTTACAGATGCTCCAGGTTCTCTACCCACTAGGAGATCTCCCTCAAGTGAACTAACAGGCAAGCCTACGTTCCCATCCTGGTGTTCCCTAAAGAAACCATCCAGGCTCTGTGACAGGGCTTCGGGCGTCTGGGGACTCTCGGTCACACACTCACTCCTGCTCCACTGAGACAGGCAGTCAGCCCCTACACCCTCCTCACTAACCTGGGACCTAGCTGGGCTACTCTCACCCTCCTCCACCACACTGGGCTGGAAGACACCTGACCCACTATTGTTGGAATCACTCACTAGTGACTCTAAAGAACCTCTCGCACTGTCCCAGCGCTCTGCTTCTTCTGCAAGGTCCCAAGGACAAAAACACTTCAACTTCAGCAGGTGCTGGCGCAACTCTGGACAAACAACACTGAGCAACTGCTCTTTGAGGAACATATTCACCACACCGTCCACCTCATTGTCCGAGTTAGCCGTCAGCCAACCCCACATTGCATCCGAACAGTCATCCACAAAATACCCCCACTTCTGGTGAGATGGTTTCTTAAGGTTCCTAAACCTCAACCTATTCTCCTCCTCTGGGGAAACAGGAACCATACTCGGGGAACTGGGAGTGGGACTGTCTACACTGACATTTAAAAAGCTGCCACCACTGGACTCCACCCTCTCTGGGGAATCCAGACAATTACAACTGTGGGTAGGGGAGAGTCTATTCTCTAGGGCTGCGCTCTCACGGATGATGGCCCTTCTCTCCACCTCTATCCTCTCCTGCGCTAAGAGTCTTTCGATCTCTAGCTGCGCCATAGCCTGGGCATGCTCTAACATGAGCTGTTCCATTGCTAACTGATGCTCCCTCTCTTCCTTCCTATCTAACCAATCCTCTGGGGACAGGGAAAGGGATGGGGCGCTGGTACTGACACTGGGCCTAGCAAGGGACTCCCTATCTATGGGGTCCTCACTATCTGCTGGGGCCCAACCACTGTCATCATCCAACTCACATTCTTCATCAGAATCTTCAGGGCTCCCCACAGACTCACCACCCTCATGGCGTGTGGCCTGGGCCCTTTCCTCGCTGCGCTCAAGATCCCTTTGATCCTTATACCATTGGACCAGGTGGTTCCTAAGTTGGTTCTCAGTATCTGACTCATCCACCCCTATGTCTCTCTCTCTACAGAACCTTTCCAACTCCTGCATACTGTACCAAACTAGATCACTGAGATCAAAAACAGGCTCCATTTTGGCAGACGTTCTAGAGACAAGATCACACAAGGAACCTGGGGGTCTGAGCTAAACAGGAGTATACAATCAACAAAATTCAGCAAGATTCCTATCTCAGAACTTGCACTCCACTGTCCAGTGTAACACACACTCATTCACACACAACCCTCCCCTCGGACTGGTAAGGCAGTTTCTACCACCCCTGATTATCTCAACCTGACCACTAGCGACACAGGTACCAAACTCTGGGAGCAGGGCGGGGAACAAGGTACTGGACAAAATACAAATGACACCTTTCAGGAGAAGCAAAACTGAACTTCCCTAAAAAACAATAATCCCCAAAATGTGGTTATCTAAAATTGCAGAGTTTTGAAGTGTGGCCTGTCGCCACTGTGGTACAGCGCAAACGCAAGTCCAATCCGCACCGCTAGCCACCAATGTTAGAAACGGGACCTCTGGCTGACCAAGGCTTGCGCCAAGGTCAGTCAGAGACCACCATTTCCAAGGTCAGGGCAAGGGAGTCACACACCAAGATAACCCCCGCTCACCCTCTAGGTAACGTGGCGCGAGCAGCAAGGCTAATCTCAGAGGCGATGTGTAAAGCGTTTGCGCGCGCACCCCAGCGACAACAACCAAAGGCCCACCACAAAGGAAACTCCACACAAGGTTATATAAAAATAGCCTTTGTATTATAGTAAAAACACATTAGATAACACACACACTTTACAATGTGCCAACAGGCACGGGCAAGATTTACAAGGGATTATGTACAAGACAGGGCCACCTGGACCACTGTCAGGGGAATGCATTTTTAAAAATAGCACTTGTAGGTATAACACTTTAGCACATAAACATACAATGACTGTAACACAGAAATAGTGAATGTAGCATACAACCAGTAACTACTGGTAAAGGGAAAATACCTCCTACGCCACCCTAAACACTGTAGGGAAATCACGCAGGGAACTAGGACCTTATCATCAGGACCTATGGAAGGAAAACCTATCACCTAAGCAAGTCACATTTAGCAAAGGGAAGGAAACCTAAAATAATCACCTAGGCAAGTAACATTTAGCAAAGGCAATCAAACATCAACATTCCTCTAAGCAGGTCACTTTTAGAAAAGGTAATGGGACATAAACAATTGCACACAAGGCATAAAACACATTCAGAGGTGCAGGTTAGAACAGTTGCGCAAGAATCATCAGCAATAAATTACAATGCGCAGGGTGCACGTAGCACAACACTCAAAATGTCCCTCAGGCCAACTGGCCTCGAAAGGGGCGGAATGCCCTGAGTCTCAGTGTCAGGGGGTCTGCGCAGGCAGCACAGAACACAAAGCCTAAACGTAGCAACTGTCCACTAAGTGCTGGACAGTTATAAATAACAGTTAGGCAAACGTTGGAACCTCTTGGGCTCAGGAACACAATGGGGCAAAACACAGTGTGGGAGCCACGGGGCTCTGACCACTAACTGCCCCTCAAGAACCTCGCTGGGTTCTAAACAAATATGATGGCACCCCAGAGCTTCTGCGCTCTAAAACAATGAAATGCCCCCAGAGCCTCTCTCAGGGCTCTCACTACGATGTGGGCAATGAGCCTCGCCGGGCTCGCGGAATGAATCTGGCTGTGAGCCTCTCGGGGCTCGAAGATCAACTATGGGGCCCTGGAGCCTCTCTGGCTCAAAGAACAGAATGCCCCCTCAGAGCCTCATGGCTCTCAAAATGAACAATTACTGCCCACGTTGGAGTCCCTCACGGGGGACTCGGGAATCACGCAATGCCCCCTGAAGCCCTCGGGCTTCACACAGTAGTGCGCGTAAGATCGCGCTACGGGGGAGGGGCGGACACCGACAATGTGTCCCGACGCCCCTCTCCCTTTGTAGGCACTCACCGGGTCTCTGGGTGGCAGGGCGGCTCCTCGGCGGCTCGACTGGGACCGCGGGCGGGCTCCCCTTCACTCGGGAGCCTCGAGGACGGAGCCGGCTGCTCCTCTCGCCTCCCGCCTGGCTTTGTCTCGCTCTCCCCTCCGCCTGACTTCCGCCGGGGCCGCCAATGGCAGCGCGGCCCTGGGGGTTAGGAGGCGGGACTTCCGGGTCGCTCTGGGCAGCGGCCCGGCAACAGCTTTCACTCCCCCTCGGCTGCGGCGGTGATCACGGGAAAACGCCGGGTGGGCTCCGGCTTCAATCAATAAAATCTCCACGGGGCAATGCCGGGTGGCACCGGCCCTCAAATTAAAAGTAAAGCGAGGTGGCACTCGCTACGCCAAAAATCGGCGAAATCGGTTCCAATGCCGGGTGGGCACCGGCAATGTCGATAAAGCGCTCCCAAGCGCTCTGGGAGCAAAGGAAAGCGCTCCTAGCGCTAGAAATATAAGCAAAGCTCTATTGAGCGCTGGGGCACCAGGAAAGCGCTCCTAGCGCTATAAATCAAAATAGAAGTGCTTGCAGGGACAGCAACAGCTCCAGCAGGGTCTGGAGGCAGGCAGAGGGGCAAGGCAGGGCCAGAGCCAGCACACTGGGTCTCCAGGCAGGGAGACAGTCCAAGTGGCGGTCCTCCTGGCCCCAGCAGCAGCAGCCCCCTCTGGCAAGGTCCAAAGCAGAACAGAGAACAGTTTCTGTGGGGACACAGCCCCATTTTTATACCATAAATTCCTTTGTCCTCAGGGTGCAGGGTGGGGGGAAACCAGTTGCAGCTGGCTTGGGAGTACCCTTGATGGCCCAACCACCCCTTTCATTCACTGGGGAGGCTTGGGTCATTAGACAAACCACAGGGGGGCGGAGCCAGCATTGTGTGGGGAAAACCCCAGCCCATCCAGGACCCAGGTGCACTCCTCCCACACATTACTCATGCTGATCTCACACTCACCACCGGGCAGACCCATCCAGACTTCCTGGAGCCTGGCATGCCAGCCAGCTCCAGCCAATCACCCTCCAGCACCCTCGCTGCACACATACATCAATGTCCAGAAGTAGCACTTCCCTTCTAGACACATACATGCCACAGACACCATCTTGCAGCATTCGCTCTCACGAGTTCATACATACTAAACTCGAGCCTGCACTCCCCACACATCAGGAACTACCAGGGACACACACATTCCCCATGCATTCCTATGGGAGGGCAGGCCAGCCACACTACACGCACGCACTTTCACTCTGGGACACAGGGAAAAAGTGCGCCAAGACCCAAAAATCACTACACAGGGTCACAAATAAAGGCAAAAAGATTAGGGGTGAACCTGCCCTAAGGCCCAAGTCTAACAGATATCGTCTGCGTATAGCGAGACACGATCCTCAAAATCGGGAGTCCACTGAATGCCCCTCATTGAAGGCTCCCAACGGAGCCATTCCGCCAAGGGTTCTAGAGCGAGGGCAAAGAGCAGTGGAGACAGCGGGCAACCCTGCCGAGTGCCACGTCCAAGTATAAAAACACTGGACACCGTTCCGTTAACCACCACCTGCGCCAAGGGCCTCTCGTAAAGAAGTTTCACCCAAACGATGAACACCGGGGCAAATCCAAACGTCGAGAGGGCCGTCCAAAGGTAAGGCCACTCGATAGTATCGAAAGCCATCGTAGCATCAAGGGAAACCAAAATGGCCGATTCAGTGAGCGTCCCAGCCCTCGCGAGAACTCCGTGGAGTCTCCGAAGATTAAGGGCGGTGTTTCGGTGCGGAATGAAACCGGACTGATCCGGATGAATCAAGTCCCCGATCACCTTAATCAAACGATTCGCCAACAACAGCTAGAATTTTAGGTTCAGCATTAAGTAGAGAAATGGGCCTGTACGATGCACAACGATCACGCGGCTTACCCTCTTTATGGATAACTACGATGGTAGCCAGTCGCTGATCGGCGGGAAGGGAACCAGACTCCAAAGCCTCAAGGAACATCTCCCTTAAGTAGGGCGCCATTTTGTCAGGTCGCAGTTTGTATAGTTCAATGGGCAAACCGTTGGGGCCCATTGCCTTGCCAGAACGAAGGGAACGTATGGCAACCGCGACTTCATCTACCGTAAGAGGGGCCTCCATGAGGTCTCTATCAGCGTCAGAAAGCAGGGCAACGCAATGTCACGTAACAGCAAGTGAGAGTCCTCCTCATCTCTATCACTGACCGAGGGATAGACTGTTTTAAAGTGGTCTACAAAACACTGTACGATCCCGACAGGGTCAGTAACATACTCACCGTCAAGCCTCTCAATCACCGGGACAACACGGTTCACTCTCTCTTTCTTGTCCAACCACACAAGCAATTTACCAGTCTTGTCCCCCACATCATACAACCTGCCTTGCTGCTCTCTATTCATCACTTTCGCCGCATCAGTAACAAGAGCTCTGTAATCGGCTTGTTTCAAACTGAGGGAATGCAGCTTTGCGCGAGTTACTCCTGATTCCAGATCATTCCCTAGCACAATTATTTCGGTTTCCAAGCGTACAAGTTCCACATTGTTAGCAATTAGCGACAGAGAGTGCCCACGAATAACCGTCTTAAAAGCTTCCCACAATGAAACAGAAGAAGAAACAGACCCCACATTGTCAGTAAAGTAATAGTCAATTGCTTTCACAAGTTCAGAGCGAGTTTTGGGATTGCGGAAATACCAGGGATTAATAGGGGCAACTCTACCCTCACTGCCCACCCCGACCTCAAAACAAAGCCACAAAGGGGAATGATCAGAAATACCCCTGGGGAGATGGCGAACTTCTCTAATGGAGGAGGATTGAGCCAACAGCATCAAAAAATAATCTATCCTGGGAAGACTGCCATGGGCCCCCGAATGGAAGGTGTATTGTAACTGCGTAGGATGCATCAACCTCCAACTGTCTATCAGCCCAAAGGTTTCGAGCAAGTCACCCAGCCACATGTGGGACCTAGCCAAATACCCAGAGGGATAACGATCAGAAGTGCCAGAAACCGCAGAATTAAAATCCCCACCAAGGATCAGGAGGCCATCAAGAAGCCCTAATATAACCCTGCCGAGATCAGCATAAGTTGAGCCCTGTAGGCCCGGAGGGATATATACCGAGAGCATGGACAGTGTCTTCCCCTCCCACCTACCAGTGAGCGCGGCGTAGCGCCCCCTGTTGTCAAGCGTCACTTCATCGATTTCAAAAGGGAGAGAAGACCGGATAAGAATGCCCGCCCCCCTGGAGCCAGACGTAAACCCAGAGTGAGCCACCAGCCGATATCCACGTCTATTCATGGCCTGACACGCGTTACCTATTAGATGCGTTTCCTGCAGAAGGACAATGTCGGGGGAATGGCGTCTAAGGAACTGTAACACAACCCCTCGCTTTATTCTATCTCCCAACCCATTGACATTCCAGGATAGCAGTCTCAACTCGCCACCCCCCATCCCCAAGAAGAAGGCAGAGCACACCCCACACGAGATCCAACAACCAGAGCAGATTAAAAAAACAATGCGATGCCTCGTGAAAAGAAAAAATCACACACACCCCCCCACCACCCTCCAACGTGAACCCGTTACAATACCCCCCACCCTGCACCCCTGCGTACGACTCATGAGCCACCCCAACTTGCAGTGTGCCTGTCGCCCCATCGTAAAACTAATCTACACAAAGAACCCAGGAGGAGGAGGAGTCCCCATTCGCCCCCTGCCACCCTCGGGCCGATCTAAAAGAAAAACAAAAGAACCAATGTCCAGACTCAGCTGAAATAGTTGGAAAGTTCAGACGCCAGGATCCCCAGTGTCACTCTCACTCTGGCACGCCACCATCGGCGCCGCCAGGGTGTCCGGATATATCGTCTCTCTTGGGCAAAGAATCGAGCCAGTCACTAACATTGTCCGGGCGATCAAAGAAAAACGTACGTTCCTCATACTCGATCCGAAGTCTGGTCGGAAACAACATGGCGTACTTAAGGCCCAAGTCTCGTAGTCGTCTCTTTACTCCCTGAAATCACAGCCGCTGCCGCTGAACAAGCGGGGTAAAGTCGGGATAGAAGGTCACGGTGGGTGTTTTCGAACTTCACAGGGCCTTTGTCCTGAGAGGCTTGAAGGATAGCGTCTCTGTCCCTAAAGTGGAATAGTCTTGCAATAATGGGTCTCGGGGGGGCACCAGGCTTCGCCTTTCCGCCTGGGACTCGATGTGCCCGTTCCACAGCAAAGAATTTGCTAAGTCCGGCGGGAGCGAGATAGTTCCTGACCAGATCTTCCACGAGAAGGTCGGTTGCAGGGGCCCCGGGACTTTCAGGGACACCGATAAGGCGTACATTGTTACGACGGGCCCTATTTTCATAATCCTCGAGGCGACGGGCCATCATGTCATGAGAAGAGCGCAAGTTACCGATCTCGGTCTGCGCATCCGTAACATCCGTAATCAGACTGGAAGTCTTCAAATCCAGTGCCTTGACCCTCTCGTTAGTCTTCGCCAGGTCAGCTCTAATCAGCGTGACATCAACTGCCACCGTGTCGATCTTAGAGGCAAGGGCCTCGTATTGCTGTACCATGGAGGCCTTCATACTGTTGATGGCACTCATGACGTCTTGCAACGATACTTCTGAGGTCGCAGCAGAAACGGCCTTAGGATCGTCAGGAGTGCGGCCAGCACTGCCGGGGGACCCCCTTAAATGGGAGTAATGGTCCATGATATTCGTCCGGGTTTGTCCCCCACGGAGAGGTGTCTTGGTCTTGCATCACTCAGCATCAGGTTTGGTGGCCATATTGGAGAAGGGACCCCGAAAGGGCCCGCGCGACCTGGTGAAAATGGCCAGGTATAGAAAGGCCAAAAAGACAGCAAAACTGGACCAAAGTAGTGTAGGTGCCAATAGAGCTGGAGACGGGGGCACTCAGCAGGGACAACACACAGCAGCTTAGTGACACCAGGCCGGAAAAAGGGTCGATCCGAGCAGTGCTTCAGTAAATCTGAGCCAGGAGTAGAAAACGAAACCAAAAGTTACGCTGAGGTCGACTGGGAGGAGACCCCTTCGGCCGTTGTTGTTAAACTACCCCTCTGCCTGCCAAGCAACGGAGCCCCCGGTTTGGCTCGGGGTGGGCCGCAAAAGTTCAAGGCGGTGTAGAAGTGGATCCCAACGTCCGAATTCAGTTCTTCAAAGAATGTTGAGATCAGCGAGAGTTTGCCAACAAAAGCCCATCTTCAAAATCAGAATGTAGTCAGGATATTTGCGAAGGGCGGCACGGGTCCGGGGAGCTCTGTGCTCACGCGACCATCTTGGATGCCCGCGAAGCTCCTCCTCCCTTCTGACACGATATTGATGAAATTCCTTTATTTGCAGAAACGATAGGTAGACAACACACCAGTAATGCAGGAGCAGTGCGTCGCAGTCAGCAGGTGGGCAGAAACTGAGGAAGATAGCAACAGCTGATTACATCACAATGCTGGTGCGAGCGGGGAGCTGGTGCGAGGGGAGAGGGGATGGGGCCAAGGGGGGCACAACTAAGAGAAAGGCAAAGAAATATATCAACACAACAAATTGATAGGTGGCCATCCAACTTTTGCATAGGGCTCTTTTGATACGTTTTCGGTCACAATATTTTTTTGTTTTTAAAATCTGTAGATCATGCAGCAGATGATGAAATAAGAATTAAGTGGCACATCCATAATCACGTGGAAAATGCTGCGGATGCAGGATTGCATCAGTCCAGAGGCCCTGGTCACAGGTCCATTTTGGTATTTGAGCAGTAAGCTTCCACGACTGCAGATCTACTGGTAAGGAGATCATCTGGCAGGACTACTGCACACCACCACAACAAAACAACCTAGAGGTGCACTTCATACTGTTTCTAGCATAAACACCATAGGGGATTATCAACCAGTATTGAACCTAAAGACTGTGAACAAATTCCTCATCTGGCCCCCATTCTGTATGGTTTCTTTACAGGCCAAGAAAGGCTAGGGACCATCAGTTTCAACCCTATGAAGGAGGCGTGTGCTTGATGATGTTGGAGATGAAACAGGAGGGTATTCCACTGTTTAGCTGCTAGAAAGCAGACTGATCCACCAACAGTCTCCTGAGAGAGTCATTTTTGCTGGAGAAAAATGGAGCCAATGCCATGAAGGGCTCTGAGGGAGATATATAAGGTCTTGAAAGGTGCTCTCTTCTGCGAGAGAGCGAGACACACACATGCACACACACTCACCCACACACACACGCACACACACTCACCCACACGCACACACACTCTCACACTCTCTCTCTCGCTCTCACCTATAAAAACTGCCTTGCAGGCTCCTTCTAGTCTTTTACTGAAATCCACACATAATAAGATTGGTACCTATCCTGTTCTGCAACTGGGAAGCACACACAATGCTGACCAAGCTGTTATAGCTCTACCAGTGCACCAAAAGCCTCACCCCCAGTGGCATTGCCTTACGAGACCACACGCAGTATTTATATACACTTGTTCCAAAAGCCGCACAGTCCTCAACTGGTTGTAGTACCTTGTGTATGCAACATTAAGTTCACGCAGCCCTACTGATGCACCACAAACTTGACACCGTACTCATGCTGCCAGTACCGGGGTCCATCACTGGGTTCATCACTGCAACATAATCCTGTTCCGCAGCACCACCTGCGGGTGCAGCATTGGGACAAACAAGTCCACCAATGCACCATAACCCTGATGGATAGCAACTCATACTCTACAAATCCTGGAAAAACACAGAGCACCGAAAATACCACTCAATATTGGCCCATGTTGTTTCGCAGGCTCGTCAGATAATGGGATCTACATACAACACTGACAGCTGCCAACTCCTTGGTTCACTTATGTATCTTCTTTATGCCAGGTTTCCCACAATTTCTTTTGATCTAGATTAGAAATTTGTAATTTCACTTTTCCCCCTCTTGAGGCGCTGAGTCCTGTTGACCAGGTTTCATTTACATGTGCTCGTCTTTAAAATGACATCTATTTTTATGTGAAAATGTCCATGATGGACTGTTAAATAATTCAGCGTTGATTGTGCGCTAACATTTAGCCCATAAATGTCCACAGTGAACACTTTCACCTGGAAATAAAACTCTCTAAAGGACTGGGCAAAACCTTCATTATAAAGCTCCAGCTCTCCTTCCGATGTACGGAACAAATTATTTTCCAACTTAGCAAGTGAGTAAATTTCTTCTCTCTAGTTATCAATTGCCACTAGTCTCAAAGACTTTCGGTTTCTGAGTAGTGATGCTGTGGCCTCCATTCCAGTTTTAAGAAGTGTTTTACATTATGCATGATACTCCTTTCCCAGTCTGCCTTTCTGCCTGTGGCCTGCAAGTCCCTCTGCTATGGTTCTCATTGGAGTTCTTAGTATGGGTGGGCGGAAGTTTTCATTCTGCCCACCGAATTGATGACATTTTGGTCACTCCATGTTACTCTTTTACACAGAGTTCTGGCTCAAATCTACCAATCGCCACCTGGTGGAATTTTTTTCCCACGAGGCTCCAGAAAATGCGACCAAGATTTGGCATCCTGTAATGCAATTTCCTAACGTTGGTAGTGGTAAGTGGTTGCAGTCATAGGGCTACTCGAGCTGCAGCAAAATCAACTTGAAAGGCCGTGTGCCAGTCTGCAAGGCAAGGTGCTGTTCGAGCTGAATTATCTTTACTGCTCGCGCTACCGGTGGAAAATGCCGGGCCCCGGGGGAAGCACAGTCGCAGACTAGTCTTCCCCCGGGGTCATTCGCGCGAGACCAAGGCTAGCTAGGGGGAAGGGGAGGAGTTAGTGGGGAGGTTATAAGTGCAGGGGAGGAAGGGAACTTCCTCTTCCTGCACTCAGCACCATCGGGAGGGTTGTGAAAAAGGGTAGTGGGGTTTAGCTCGGGTGGTCTTGCCGGCATGGGGGAAGCCTTCAGGTGTTTTGCGTCGAGGTCACTGCTCGGTGACGGGGTTATTGGGGTACTGCCAGGAGCGTCGGCGTTTTGTGATGACGGAGGTCCCGACGGATGAGGTGAGGGCAGCCTTGCTGTTTTTGCGAAGGCCGGTCTGGGAAGCTTGCTGCGGCCCGGGGTTTTATCCCAGGCGGGTTGGCTGTGCGAGGGCCCCGCGCGCGCGTCCTCGGCCCGGGGTCGCGGCGGCGGGCCTCGCGTGTTGTGATTACTCGCGGCCGCCCAGTGAGCAGGCAGCCATGTGGGGGCAGGGCAGCGCGACGTAGCCGGCAACGCGGGAAAGCAGGCGCATGAGCCTGCCCCCGCGCAGGTACCCTCAGCTGGGGTTTGCGGCCGCGGGGCCGGAGACAGCCCCTTCTGTGCTGGGGTGAGGCATCTGGGGAGCCGGGTGGAGGCCGGGGGAGAGGGGGGGGCGAGGCTTGTGTCCCGAGGGGGAGGGAAGGGGGGAGTCTCGAGGCCGGTCTTGTGGAGGGCAGGGACGGGGAGTGGGATCAGGGAGCCTAGCCCGGCGGCGCTGCGGGTCCCTGCGCCTGGGCATGTGCTGTCAGGGGGGCATTGGGGGGAGGCTCGGGGACCTTGCTGTGGGGTCGGGGCAGGGCTCCCGTCCTAGCCAGGGGGGAGGGCGCCAGCACAGCCGGGGTAGAGGGGTGGGGCGGCCTCCCTGGGGACCCCGGGGGGGTCGGGGGTCCTGCCCTGGGGCCCCCAGGACTGGTTCTTGACGCCTGGAGCGGGGTTTCAGGGCTATTGCCCGCCCCCTCCCCTCCCGAGTTGGGGGGCCAAGCGGCGTGGGAGGAACGGTTAATGGGAGCCGAGGCTCCTGGTGCATTGGCATGAGGCGAGGTGGGCCGAACAAACTGCGGCCCGGGTGGGAGCTGCCCGTGGGGTTTGAGTTGGTGGGGCCGCCTACCCCCACGCCGGAAGGAGAGTGGTTGGAGTGGATAGGAAGGCGAGGGGTATGTAGGTGAGCGTAGGGTGTGCACGAGGCCAGGTGTTAGAGGCAGGGACGGCCGAGACGGCTCTGAGGCCCGATGGTGCTGGGGCCACTCAGGCTGGAGCGACCTGAGGGGCGGGGTGGGGATCCAAGCCGGCAGGTGTCGGCAGAGTTCGGGGTGGCCTGGCGGGGCGCAAGACGGCTCCACAACGCAGGCAGGAAGCAGCAGGGCGGTCCGCGGCGGCCGTCCCTCCAGCGCGGGACCGGGCTACGGCGACGTGTACGACTGGTGCGGAGAGCGCCTGCAGGAGTGGGCAATGGTGTGCAGAGAGCGGTGAAGAAAGTGCTATGCATGACTACGGATGGGGAGCATGCCTTGAAACTGGGTTATGGGGATGAGAGCGAGGGGCTTGGGAACGGGGAGGTGAGGGATGACGTGGACGACAACAGTGGAGTTGGTGTTTTGCAGATTTCAACGACGACGACGGCGGGCAAGTTCCGGGCGGTGACGGAGAAGGTGCCGGCCCCCAGGGAGTTGCCCGGAGAATTACAATCTACGTTAACAGGTGAGGGGTCTTGGTGGACAGCATGGGATGATGGGTCCAAAGGGGGTAGGAAGAAGGTTTGTGGATCGGTGGGTGTGGGGGGAGGGGTCAGTGCGGGAGCCAGGGGCACCAACGGGTGGTCCGCCTGCGGATTGGTAAGAAGGCGGAGGGTAGGTAGTTGACTGCGGCTGGGGTGCAGACAGTGAAGGGGTTGGGAAAGAGGACGGACAGTGGGAAGGGGGATGCGACGGTACGGAAGGTGCTCCCTTACATGGGTCTTGACTATGTCGCTGGGGTCTCATTTGTCGATGACGACCAGAGGGCGGATTTGGAAACATGGGTATGTGGATGTGTTTTAAGCTTGCGCAGGGTGGTGCAGCCGAAGGGAGGTTCGAAAGTGGAGGAGTGGGAGCTGACTAGACGTCCCAGGGTACCGGTGAAGGTGGAGGATTGGACGTCTTCTTTCTGGAGTTATGCTCGCATACACTGTGAGAAGTATTGGGATAGGGCCATTGCTTTGTGTACTACATGGACGTTGGACATGGACGTTGGTCATGGACGTTGGACATGGACATTGGACATGGACATAAGGCCGGATGCAGTTTGGAGGTTTCGCTTGGTTGAGTTACGAGGAGGGGTTAAGGGCGGGGTCAGGGCCAATCCAGAGATGCATTGGGGGGAAGTTGGTCAGGAACTATGGATGCAGTGGAGGGACCCGGTCCGGGAGGCAGCATGGGGCTTTTCTGGGGTTTCACGGAGGGCTTTTCGGGTAGGCTATCAGGGTCCCTGAGTGCAGAGATGGGCGGAGGAGTTGCAATCTGCTAAAGAATTGCCAGGAGTGGTGGATGCGAACTTGAGAAAGGAGGTTGAGGAAGGAAGGGTAGCCGGCCCGTTTACTGATTGGCCGATGAAGGATTTGCCCATGTCTCTGCTGGGGGTGGTTCCGAGGACGGAGGAAGGGGAGTTCCGGATGATGTCTTTAGTACATTCCTGCGGTGGGCCTTCGTGTAATTTAGCGGCTGTCGGGATGTCCCTTACTACCTGGATCTTGACCATGGGGGTGTGCTATTTCCTGTGCCCTGTTGAACTCTTTGGTACGGGCCTGCAGTGGGTCTTCCTGAGATTGGGCGGGTGTCGGGATGTCACTTGCTACCTGGATGATTCCCCCTTTTCTGGGAGGATGGGCTGGGGAGATTGTGGCAAGGCTTTAGCAGGGTTTCAGGAGTTGGCAGTGCGGTTTGGTGTCCCCTTGGCGCCGGAAACGACGGATGGTCCCAGTTGCTGCTTGCCGTTCCTGGGTTTTGAGTTGGACTCGGTCCAGGGGCGGGCTCTCCTCCCTGTGTCTACGGTGGAAGCGATTCGGGCGTGTTTGCGGTGGGCAATTGGTGTGAAGAGGATTGCTTTGAGGGCAGTGCAGACGTTGCTGGGTCTCTTGAACTTGGCTTGCAGAGTAGTCATGGCGGGTCAGACGTTCTGTCGGCGGCTCGGCATGGCCATGTCGGGGGCAGTGCTTCCACATCACAGGGTTTGGATCTCCATGGGGGTGCGGGCTGACTCGCGGACGTGGCTGACGTTTCTGACTGAATTCAGGGGAGTGTCGCTGGACTTTGTAGCAGACAGGGCGGTTTGGCAATGTCAAATTTTCTCAGACGCAGCGGGGTCATCCGGGTTTGGCATCTTCTGGGATGACAGGGGTGCGCGGTGAGCTGGCCGGCTCACTGGCTGAAACAAGGGAATGGCATTGCCTTTTTGGAGTTTTTTCCTTTCCTGGTGGCTCTGGAGGGTGGGGGCTGGACTTCCGGAATAGGTCCGTTCTTCTCCCCTTTGACATCATGACAGTGTTTGAGTGGTCAGACGCCAGAGAGCCAGAGATCTGAGAGTGCTGGGGTTGCTGCGGAGGTTCATGTTGCAGTGTCTGCGCCTGAAAGTGGTGTTTTGAGCCAAGCATGTCCCTGGACAGGATAATGGCTTTGCAGATGCTTTGTCGTGTTCGCAGTGGCAGCGGTTCCGGCTTCTGGCACCGGAAGAGGAGCTGTGCAAGACCGAGCTGCCGGCCGGCAGCTGGGCCTTGGGGGGAGTGAGAGTGGTGGAGCACTCTCTTGTCGAAGCAACGAGGAAGACGTACAGGCTGGCGTGGGCTGAGTTTGGAGATTGTATGGGTGGTGATCCGGTGCCAAGGGACCGGTCAGCAGTGGAACAGGGTGTGTGGCGTGTTGTTTTAGGGTGCGTTGCCAGAGGTTTGACTGCGGCAACGATATCTGGGGATCTGGCAGGCGTGTCCTTTTATTGTACTTTGTTCTTGGGGTTTGATTCGACGACGGATGTGGTGTTCAGTGGGATGCTCCGAGGTTGGGGAGAGAGCGTCAGAGAGGGGGGTGGGAAGTTGTGGGAGGCGATCACATTTGAGTTGTTGGTTCGCCGGGTTAGGATGTTGACAGGATGCTGTTATGACGGGTTTGAGGTGCAAGTATTTTCGGTTTGTGTATGGTTGGGATGTTTTTTGGGGCTTTTCGGGTGTCTGAGTTGTTGGGCACACAGTCCTGGGTTGGGAGACGGTATGAGGAGATACGGTTGGATGGTGTACGTTTGGGGTTTTGGCTGGGGCATTCTAAGAAGTTCAGTTGGGGCAGGGGTAAGGGTGTCTGGCTGGGTGAGACAGTTGGGGGGGGTGTGTGCCCGGTGGAGTACTGGAGGATGTTTTCAGCCGCATCGCTTGGGAGGCAGGGAGAGATTTCGGTCATGAGTCTGTTTTGAGGGTGACATATAGGCAGTTGCTTGCGGGGATGCGCATGGCTTTGCTGTGTCTGGGGCTTGAGCTGGCGAGGTTTGGAACTCACTCTTTTCGCATTGGGGCCGCGACAGCTGCGGCCCGTTTGGGGTGGTCATGGGAGAGGATTCGACAGATTGGGAGATGGAGGTCACGGTGCTGTGGGAGATATGTGCGAATGTGAAGGGAAGGTGTGAGTTGCTGTTGATGGTTTAGGGTTTTTTCGGTGGTCTAACATATCTTTCTTTCGTAGGTTGCGTGGGCGGACCGGGGGCCAGGACGGTCACCTGGATTGTGGGGCATTCCTTTGTGCACTGGGCGTCGACGTATGAGGACCAGCAGGTGTACGGTCGTCACCTGGGACTGGAAGGACATCAACATGAGGTGCACTGGTGGGGAAAAGGTGGGATGCGATGGCGGGCACTACTGCCTTGGCTCGCAAGGATGGTTCCGTAAAAGATGACGGGACTTGTTGATAATCCATTGGGGGACAATGACCTGGTGCAGCTCTCGGGTTTGGCGCCCCTGCAGCTGAGACAATGGGACTTGGAAATGATCAAAGTATGGCTTGCAGGGAATTGCATAGCCTGGGCTGAACTTGTCCCCAGGGACGTTTGGAGGAGTGCAATGAAGCACGGTGCCATTGAGAGAGCACGACGGAAACTTAGGGCGAGGCGACTGTTCGGTGGTGACAGGGTCATACAGGTGATGTCAAGGGGGTATTCGACTGGAGGAACCTCTACTGTTCGGGGATGACGGTGTGCATCTGTCACGTTTGGGAATGCGTATTATATGATGGAGATGAGGGATGTGGTCAGTAGGTTGTGGAACGTGGCGATCTGGTGCCGTAGGCCACTGTGGATGGGGTTTGAGTATGCACTTGAGGCTGACTGGAAGCGGGGGGTGGGGCAGTGAACCGCCCTACAGGGGTTCACTGGTTGGCGATACTTTGGAGGGACAGGGGGGTCAAGAGCGGGCGCACCCATCCCTTGGGGGGGAAGTTCGAATGATCTGAGGAACTGAGAGCATGACGGGAATGTCAGAGGTATCGGGATATGAGGACAGGTAAATTTGTGAATTGGATGAGGTATGGAATGGAGCGGGTGGTGTATGAGGCAGAGTGGTGGGAGAGTGTGAGGTATTGAAGAGTGATATTGGGGGGTTTGTTTATAATGTTGATGTTGGTTATTTGTTACTGTTATGCAGCCTGGTCTAATAAAATGGCCTTTTACGATTTAACACCTGCGTGGCCTGTTTATTGCGCAATGCCGGGCCCCGGGGGAAGCACAGTCGCAGACTAGTCTTCCCCCGGGGTTATTCGCGCGAGACCAAGGCTAGCTAGGGGGAAGGGGAGGAGTTAGTGGGGAGGTTATAAGTGCAGGGGAGGAAGGGAACTTCCTCTTCCTGCACTCAGCACCATCGGGAGGGTTGTGAAAAAGGCCACCCACCCACCCTGCAGTTATAGGGTTCGGTGATGGGTTGGCTTGGCGTGCCAGTTTAGGCCAGAGCGGCTGTAGGCGATACTTTGGAGGGACAGGGGGGTCAAGAGCGGGCGCACCCATCCCTTGGGGGGGAAGTTCGAATGATCTGAGGAACTGAGAGCATGACGGGAATGTCAGAGGTATCGGGATATGAGGACAGGTGAATTTGTGAATTGGATGAGGTACGGTATGGAATGGAGCAGGTGGTGTATGAGGCAGAGTGGCGGGAGAGTGTGAGGTATTGAAGAGTGATATTGGGGGTTTGTTTATAATGTTGATGTTGGTTATTTGTTACTGTTATGCAGCCTGGTCTAATAAAATGGCCTTTTACGCTTTAACACCTGCGTGGCCTGTTTATTGCGCGATTGCAGTGTGAGCGGCATATTTTCCTCCCTTTAGTGGAACTTTACTCCGCATATTCTCGCAGAGTTTTTATGTAACTCTGTGGAATTCTGTGTATTCATATGAAAACTGTGTGAAATTACACGGAGTTCCGCCAGCAAGCAGAAAATACACACCTCTGCTGTTGTAGCATTGGGAACTCTACGAGTTCTGTACACCCCTAGTTCTTAGCTGTAGGGGGGCCGAGGACCCTGAAAGGCACAAAGTTCTACCCACACATGGATGGAAGAGTGGGGGGTTGAGAGATGATCTGGGAGGTAGGTGCTCTTCCCTCTCCTCTGCACAACCTCTAGCTGATGTATAGAGCTTAAATTAGTAAACCTTTGTAACACTGTATATGACAAGTGTCGCTTTCATCAGCGAGATGAAGGGCTGACCCTCCGGGTTCAAATCTGAGAGCTGCAACTTGCACAAGATTTCTGTAACAGGTGTATTATGCCACTGAACTATCTCACTGCCTATTATTTACTTATTTATTTGAAACGTTTTATATAGCGTGAACATGACCCTTGCAGGTATCAAGTATTTACAAGTAAATGAGGCAATGACATACAAATCCTAAAGCATATTGAATGCACATACAGGAGAAGAGAACAATAAGCTCAAGAAGTAGAATTCTGATGCTCTATGCATCATTCTTAAAGTGTTGTGCTCTATCTTGTTTTCTGTCTTCTTTTTCCATCGCATCTATTTTCTCTGTTTTACATTTCACTTACTCATTTCCTGTCTCCTTTACTAATCTGCAATTTCCCTTTTTGGTTCTCTATCCCAGAACCCCTCTCCATTGACCATCTCTTGTTGTCTAAGATCTTTTGTATTATTTCCTCTATATGTCGCCTTTTATGTCTTATCTGCCCTAACTGTCTTGCTCTCTGTGCCCTTTCCCCTTTTTCAACTGTGTTTGGTGCAATTATTGTCTTTCATTTTGGACATTAACTTTCTTCAATTGGTCACATGTCTTTCAGAATTTCCCCTAACTCCACAGACTTTTTGGATTGAATTGTCTTAGCCATAAACCAAGGGTTCAACCTTTCGCACTTGCATGCTTAGTGAGACATTTTTTGGTAGACCTGGCATCATTGGCGTGGGGCTCCCTTCTAATTTTTGCTGTTACCTCCGTTGTTTTTGCTGTGTGTTGGACTCCGTTTTGCTGGTCTAGATGCTTTGGGCCCTTTGCCACTGTTGTTCAGTGCCAAAGTGTAAGTGTAAATTGTCCCAATGCTGCAACAGCAGGGGTGTTGCGGAACAGGATTATGTTGCAGTGATAAATCCAGTGATGGACCCCAGTACTGGCAGCATGAGTACGTGTGTCAAGTTTGTGGTGCATCAATAGAGCAGTGTGCACTTAATGCTGTATACACAAAGTGCCACAACCAGGTGAAGACTGAGGAACGTTTGGGACAAGTGTATATAAATACTGGGGGTGGTCAATTGGTAAACTGTTGTTATGGATTAGTGGTTCCAAGATTGGCATATTTGATTTACTTGTCAGACCCTAGTATAGTGCACTGTGTGTGCCCAGGGCCTGTAAATCAAATGCTACTAATGGGATGCAGCACTGATTGTGCCACCCACAGAAGCAGCCTGTAAAATGTAACGCTGGCCTGCCACTGCAGAGCCTGTTTTCAATCTGGAACTGCCATGTCGACTTGGCAAGCACACACTCTTGCCAGTCCTTAAACCCTCACTATTCTACATATTAGTCAACCCTAAGGTAGGCCCAAGATATCTCTGTGAGCAGGGTGCATTGTATGTGACATGTAGGACATGCCCTGCCGTGTGTGGCATGTCCTGATAGTGAGTTACAGTCAATTTCGTTTTTCACTATTGCAAGGATACCTGTTGCCATAGGACAAAATGGGGAGTTTGTTTATATCATCTTATAAACATAACTGACCCTGGGAACAAGGTAGAAAAATAAAGTTTAGTATGCCTGAACTCAGAATGTTAACGTGTATCTTTTTGTGAGGGTGACTTTTTCATTCTGGGTTTGAAAATACCATTTTTAAAAAGTAGATATTTTCTTGCCTAACCATCCAGTGTGCCTCTGCTAGGTTTTTGTACTGCATGTCTGGGTTTTGGATGACAGGGGCTGGAGAGGGGCTGTGGCTCCAGAAGTCTGATGAGTCAGGGCAGGACTGAAGGGACCTGGGCTGCAATTAGAGTAGGAGGAGGAGATTTCCTTTTTTAGCTGAATGGGCCTGGTGTGCCTTCAACAGTGCTGTCTCTCCACCTCCTGCCAGGAAGCTGCACCAGTGAGGACAGAACTGGTTTGGGCCAGGTACAGACACACTCTGCCTTAAGAGAACATAGGATTTTGGTGTATGAAAAGAGGGGCCCAGACCCCAGACTTTTAGATCACTTCTGGGAATCAAAAAAAACCTTTGCCAAGGAGAAGAGGCGGAGAAGCTGAGGAGGAATACTGCCTCTGTGCTGTTTGCTATCTGGGGTTGGCCTGCAGTGCCAGCTTGCTGCCAAGGAAAGGAGGAAAGGACTTTTCTGTTTGCTGTGTCATCTTGAGGAAGATCTCCAAGGGCGTGAAACTGAACTTGCGTCCTGTTCTGAAGTTTCAGGGACACAAAGGCATCACCCCTTCTGTCTCTCTGCATCTGGAACTGCTGTTTCAGCTGCCACAGAAGGAAATTGCAACACCGATGCCGGCGGGCGACGCCTTAACCTGCACTGAAGCCGTGGTCGCCACTCGTGAAGAACACGTTGCATCGCCCGACTTGCACCATAGGCCCGACGCCTGCTGATGCCATGCCGCATTGACTCCGAAGCCGACATCGAGGCTGCTGTCTACACCGGAGCCGACGCCACCGCTCTTGACGTCCCGACCTGCACCGTAGCCCCAACCTTACCGATGCCGGTACTTCATCAGTGCGGAGCTGATCCTCGACGTGGGTGACTCCCGAAACCATCGACGTTGCACCATCGTAAGGAACAGACGCCTCGCCACCATCCATGACGTCACTCCCCTACACAGTAAGGAACCAACGTCTCACCTCCCCTGCGCTGCAGTAATGAACAGAGGTATCAGCTTCCCTGGGGTCGTAAGGAACCGATGCAGCAGGTGCCAACGAAGCATCACCTCCCCGACGCCGTGCACCGTCTTTGCTTTCATCAATTCCAAGGTACTGTTCTGTGTTGGTCTGCTTGACTCCGGGCCTGACGCCGTGCACCTCACGGTCGGCGCCGTTCTTTGGGATTTTTATCTGTCATGAGGTCGTAATAACTCCAGGTTATTTGTTGCTACAAGCCTTATTTGAGTGAATAACCTATTTATATGGTTTAAATATTTTATTGAAATAAAAAAAAACATTCAGCATTTCGTGGGCAGTGCCCAAGCCGTACATCATGACCAGGGAATACCCTGGTCCGTTGATTATGCAGTATCAGACTTAAGGCGATGAGATAAACAATACCGAATTTCAAAGAACAGTGTTGATCTCCTCCTCCCTCCCCCCTCCCCAACCCCTTGTCCACAAAAAAAAAGCAAAGATAGGTAAGAAAAAGAAAGGGGAAATGTCCCTTCCAGCACAGTTAAGTAGGGTAATATGTCAAGTCCCCTCGGCTTGTGGGTCCGATAGACACAAAAGGCGCACGTACCTAGGACAGGTGACTTCCCTAAATTCAACAGAGAGGAGTGACAAGAATGGCTGCCAAAGATCGTTGAACACTGACCTCTTCCCTGCTATGGTTAAGGTCAATTTCTACATTCCAAGTACATGCCAGTGGCGGTGCAGCCAGCCTGTGAAAGTGGGGGTCTGGGGAGTACGCCAGTGAATCAAGATGTTTTGGATGGCTGAGCCCAGTGCTATCGCAATAAGGCGACCTCTACGGGATTTTAGAGGGTACGTGAGTGGGTTCGGGAGACCCAGGATGGCATACGCCGGGAAGCGTGGTATCTGTGTATCTAAGTGTTTGTCTACCTCGTCAAATACCTGGGTCCAGTGAATAACCTATTTTTAAGGATATTTTTGATACTGTATTGTGGATTTTTGTCATTTTGTCTGTAAAAGTGGGGGTCTGGAGAGTACGCCAGTGAATCAAGATGTTTTGGATGGCTGAGCCCAGTGCTATCGCAATAAGGTGACCTCTACGGGATTTTAGAGGGTACGTGAGTGGGTTCGGGAGACCTGGGATGACATACACCGGGAAGCATGGTATCTGTGTATCTAAGTGTTTGTCTACCTCGTCCAGTACCTGGGTACAGTGAATAACCTATTTTTAAGGATATTTTTGATACTGTATTGTGGATTTTTGTCATTTGGTCTTGTTTTGGTTTAGATAAAGATTACTTCTTTTTCTAAATTGGTGTAGTGTCCATTTGTAGTGTTTTCACAGTATTACTGTATGTGTTCACAAATGCTTTACACACTGCCTCTGAGATAAGCCTGTCTGCTCCTGCCAAGCTACCAAGGGGGTGAGCAGGAGTTATTTTAGGAGTGTATCCCCCTTACCCTGACTAGAAGCAAGGGCCCCTATTTGGACAAAGGTACCTACCTCTGCCAACTAGAGACCCCATTTCTAACATTTTCTTTTTATAATTCTGTATTTTTAAAATAATCATGCTATATCGTTTTAACTTATTCAGAATGTATATCACACTGTAATCCTTTTCGTTTCCAAAGTATGGTCGTAATCTCCTGGCACTACGCCATCCTGCTCCCCATTTTACGATTTTTGTCGACCTTGTATGTTATACTGTACTGTGGCCCTTTATTATGAGAACTCTGTCAGGTGCTTTACATGTTTTTATGGTACTACCTAAAAGAATTTGAGACTATTTGGATTATAGGAGGATGCCTAAAGTGGAACTCATATGCAGACGTGGGTAAAATTGTGATTTCTATTTAATGACATATACATAAAATCTTTGCAAAAATTACTATTACTAATAATATTATGTGAAATGTGCCTAGGTGGTTGTCAGTGTGCTCTCGTGTACCTAAAAATCATGTAATATATTTTCCATGCATCTTATTCACTTTTTTTCACTGCCATCATTCACATTATTTTGTAATAAATGGAGTGATTTTTGTACTCCATGCTAGGATTAAATTTATATTAGGGGAGTGGAATAGCCATCTGGGAGAGATCTTCCTGGATCCCGAATTGAGGTATTCCGCTGTACACCGTTTTCTTTGTATTTTCCACACAGATTGTAAAGTCATGTAATGCCTCACATGCAGCTGTGACACGAATGAAGTTCATCAGTTCCCACATGACACTTTTTGCTTGATCAGTGTCCCACAAGAACATTGGAAAAGCAAATAGGTCTGGTCTTAATAAGCTGTGCAATTGGTATATTTTATTGCAAGCATAAATCACATATTGAAGAAAAAAAGTGACCATATAGTGATCTACACATCAATCAAGTCAATCAAACAGCATTAGTTAAGCACAACAGTGCTTAACAAATGCACTGTGCCTCCATCGAAGATCCAGGTCTTGAGTCTCTTTCTGAAGTCTGCCATCGGGGAGGCTGTATGGAGCTGGAGGGCAAGGCTGCTCCAGGTCTTCCCAGTAATGTAGAAGAAGAAGCGGGCGCCGCCACGGTTGCGATGGATGCGTGCGGTCAGGGCCGGACTGGGACCCAAAACCGGCCCTGGCAAAGTGCTCGGCCGGCCCCCCTCCTCCCCCTGGGGGAGGGGGGGATGCACCAAGCTCTTTACCAGGGCCGCTTTTCCGCCGAATTTGTTACAGGGCCGATTTTGCAGCTTTGCTGCAAAAACGGCCCTGTCACAAAAACGGCCCCCAGGGGCCCAAAAACGGCCTCCACCCTTGCGGCCGACCGGGGAATTGCCCGGTGCCCGCAACGGCCAGTCCGGGCCTGCGTGCGGTGTGTGCGCGTGAAGAAGAGCGCAGGAGTCTAGCGGGTTGGTAGAAGTTCAATCGATGGTTGCTGTAGGCAGGTCATAGGTCGTGGAGGGCTTCGGAGGTGTGCATGAGGATATCTGCCATGTGCCCGCAATAAAAAAAATCATGAAAAAAAACACATTGCATATAATTTTAATCGAACAGCACCGGTGGCTTCCTAGTGTTCATGTGTACTTAGATCACTTATAGAAAGACGTTTTATTTGTAATGCACTTCATAGGAAAATATGATTCTTACTGCACAAAGAAAAGGTACTGTTTGCGATTAATTGCTGTAACCTGAAGACATAGTTCAAATCCATACAGCAGCGGTTGGTGACATTAAAAAATATAACCTGAAGACATAGTTCACATCCATACAGCAGCGGTTGGTGACAT